>NC_090931.1:1550154656-1551404656 GCF_040938575.1 Ambystoma mexicanum
GCAGGGGGCAAACAAGCATGTCGAGCAATGAAAAGGGAGAACCAACACTCTAATAGGGGGAGAGGTGGGGCAACAGAGCACGCTGAGCAATGAAAAGGGAGAAGCAACAATCTCATAGGGTAGAGGTGGGGCAACAGAGCACGCTGAGCAATGAAAAGGGAGAAGCAACACTAATAGGGGGAGAGGTGGAGCAACAGAGCACGCTGAGCAATGAAAAGGGAGAAGGAACACTAATAGGGGAGAGGTGGGGCAACAGAGCACGCTGAGCAATGAAAAGGGAGAAGCAACACTCTAATAGGGGGAGAGGTGGGGCAACAGAGCACGCTGAGCAATGAAAAGGGAGAAGCAACACTCTAATAGAGGGAGAGAGGGGCAACAGAGCATATTGAGCAATGAAAAGGGCGAAGCAACACTCTAATAGGGGGAGAGGTGGGGCAACAGAGCACACTGAGCAATGAAAAGGGAGAAGCAACACTAAAAGGGGAAAGGTGGGGCAAAAGAGCGCAATGAGCAATGAAAAGGGAGAAGCAACACTCTAATAGGGGGAGAGGTGGGGCAACAGAGCACGCTGAGCAATGAAAAGGGAGAAGCAACACTCTAATAGAGGGAGAGCGGGGCAACAGAGCATGTTGAGCAATGAAAAGCAAGAAGCAACACTCTAATAGGGGGAGAGGTGGGGCAACAGAGCACGCTGAGCAATGAAAAGGGAGAAGCAACACTAATAGGGGGAGAGGTGGGACAACAAAACACGCTGAGCAATGATAAGGGAGAAGCAACACTCTAATAGGGGGAGAGGTGGGGCAACAGAGCATGTTGAGCAATGAAAAGGGAGAAACAACACTCTAATAGGGGGAGAGGTGGGGCAACAGCGCACGTTGAGCAATGATAAGGGAGAAGCAACACTCTAATAGGGGAGAGGTGGGGCAACAGAGCATGGTGAGCAATGATAAGGGAGAAGCAACACTCTAATAGGGGGAGAGGTGGGGCAACAGAGCATGTTGAGCAATGATACGGGAGAAGCAACACTCTAATAGGGGGAGAGGTGGGGCAACAGAGCACGCTGAGCAATGAAACGGGAGAAGCAACACTCTAATAAGGGAGAGGTGGGGCATCAGTGTATGTTGAACAATGAAAAGGGAGAAGCAACACTCTAATAGGGGGAGAGGAGGGGCAACAGAGCACGCTGAGCAATTACAAGGGAGAAGCAACACTCTCATAGGGGGAGAGGTGGGGCCACAGAGCACGCTGAGCAATGAAAAGGGAGAAGCAACACTCTAATAGCGGGAGAAGTGGGGCAACAGAGCACGCTGAGGAATTAAAAGGGAGAAACAACACTCTAATAGGGGGAGAGGTGGGGCAATAGAGCACGCTGGGCAATGTAAAGGGAGAAGCAACATTCTAATAGGGGGAGAGGTGGGGCAACAGAGCACGCTGAGCAATGAAAAGGGAGAAGCAACACTCTAATGGGGGAGAGGTGGGGCAACAGAGCATATTGAGCAATGAAAAGGGAGAAGCAACACACTAATAGGGGGAGAGGTGGGGCAACAGAGCACGCCGAGCAATAAAAAAGGGAGAAGCAACACTATAATAGGGGAGAGGTGGGGCAACAGAGCACGCTGAGCAATGAAAAGGGAGAAGCAACACTAATAGGGGGAGAGGTGGGGCAACAGAGCACGCTGAGCAATGAAAAGGGCGAAGCAACACTCTAATGGGGGAGAGGTGGGGCTACAGAGCACGCTGAGCAATGAAAAGGGAGAAACAACACTAATAGGGGAAAGGGGGGGCAACAAAGCACGTTGAGCAATGAAATGGGAGAAGCAACAATAATAGGGGGAGAGGTGGGGAAACAGAGCACACTGAAGGGAGAAGCAACACTCCAATAGGGGGAGAGGTGGGGCAACAGAGCACGATGAGCAATGAAAAGGGAGAAGCAACACTCTTAATAAGGGGGGCAGGGGGCAAACAAGCATGTCGAGCAATGAAAAGGGAGAAGCAACACTCTAATAGGGGGAGAGGTGGGGCAACAGAGCACGTTGAGCAATGAAAAGGGAGAAGCAACACTAATAGGGGGAGAGGTGGAGCAACAGAGCACACTGAGCAATGAAAAGGGAGAAGCAACACAAATAGAGAGAGAGGGGGCAACAGAGCATGTTGAGCAATGAAAAGGGAGAAGCAACACTCTAATAGGGGGAGAGGTGGGGCAACAGAGCACACTGAGCAATGAAAAGGGAGAAGCAGAACTAAAAGGGGAAAGGTGGGGTAAAGAGCACGCTGAGCAATGAAAAGGGAGAAGCAACACTCTAATAGGGGAGGAGGTGGGGCAACAGAGCACGCTGAGCAATGAAAAGGGAGAAGCAACACTCTAATAGAGGGAGAGGGGGGCAACAGAGCATGTTGAGCAATGAAAAGCAAGAAGCAACACTGTAAAAGGGGGAGAGGTGGGGCAACAGAGCACGCTGAGCAATGAAAAGGGAGAAGCAACACTCTAATAGGGGGAGTGGTCGGGCAACAGAGAACGCTGAGCAATGATAAGGGAGAAGCAACACTCTAATAAGGGAGAGGTGGGGCATCAGTGTATGTTGAACAATGAAAAGGGAGAAGCAACACTCTAATAGGGGGAGAGGTGGGGCAACAGAGCACGCTGAGCAATGACAAGGGAGAAGCAACACTCTCATAGGGGGAGAGGTGGGGCCACAGAGCACGCTGAGCAATGAAAAGGGAGAAGCAACACTCTAATAGCGGGAGAAGTGGGGCAACAGAGCACGCTGAGCAATGAAAAGGGAGAAACAACACTCTAATAGGGGGAGAGGTGGGGCAATAGAGCACACTGGGCAATGTAAAGGGAGAAGCAACACTCTAATAGGGGGAGAGGTGGGGCAACAGAGCACGCTGAGCAATGAAAAGGGAGAAGCAACACTCTAATGGGGGAGAGGTGGGGCAACAGAGCACATTGAGCAATGAAAAGGGAGAAACAACACACTAATAGGGGGAGAGGTGGGGCAACAGAGCACGCCGAGCAATAAAAAAGGGAGAAGCAACACTCTAATAGGGGAGAGGTGGGGCAACAGAGCATGGTGAGCAATGATAAGGGAGAAGCAACACTCTAATAGGGGGAGAGGTGGGGCAACAGAGCATGTTGAGCAATGATACGGGAGAAGCAACACTCTAATAGGGGGAGAGGTGGGGCAACAGAGCACGCTGAGCAATGAAACGGGAGAAGCAACACTCTAATAAGGGAGAGGTGGGGCATCAGTGTATGTTGAACAATGAAAAGGGAGAAGCAACACTCTAATAGGGGGAGAGGAGGGGCAACAGAGCACGCTGAGCAATGACAAGGGAGAAGCAACACTCTCATAGGGGGAGAGGTGGGGCCACAGAGCACGCTGAGCAATGAAAAGGGAGAAGCAACACTCTAATAGCGGGAGAAGTGGGGCAACAGAGCACGCTGAGGAATTAAAAGGGAGAAACAACACTCTAATAGGGGGAGAGGTGGGGCAATAGAGCACGCTGGGCAATGTAAAGGGAGAAGCAACATTCTAATAGGGGGAGAGGTGGGGCAACAGAGCACGCTGAGCAATGAAAAGGGAGAAGCAACACTCTAATGGGGGAGAGGTGGGGCAACAGAGCACATTGAGCAATGAAAAGGGAGAAGCAACACACTAATAGGGGGAGAGGTGGGGCAACAGAGCACGCCGAGCAATAAAAAAGGGAGAAGCAACACTATAATAGGGGAGAGGTGGTGCAACAGAGCACGCTGAGCAATGAAAAGGGAGAAGCAACACTAATAGGGGGAGAGGTGGGGCAACAGAGCACGCTGAGCAATGAAAAGGCCGAAGCAACACTCTAATGGGGGAGAGGTGGGGCTACAGAGCACGCTGAGCAATGAAAAGGGAGAAACAACACTCTAATAGGGGGAGAGGTGGGGCAACAGAGCACGCTGAGCAATGAAACGGGATAAGCAACACTCTAATAAGGGAGAGGTGGGGCATCAGTGTATGTTGAACAATGAAAAGGGAGAAGCAACACTCTAATAGGGGGAGAGGAGGGGCAACAGAGCACGCTGAGCAATGACAAGGGAGAAGCAACACTCTCATAGGGGGAGAGGTGGGGCCACAGAGCACGCTGAGCAATGAAAAGGGAGAAGCAACACTCTAATAGGGGGAGAGGTGGGGCAACAGAGCATGTTGAGCAATGAAAAGGGAGAAACAACACTCTAATAGGGGGAGAGGTGGGGCAACAGCGCACGTTGAGCAATGAAAAGGGAGAAGCAACACACTAATAGGGGGAGAGGTGGGGCAACAGAGCACGCCGAGCAATAAAAAAGGGAGAAGCAACACTATAATAGGGGAGAGGTGGGGCAACAGAGCACGCTGAGCAATGAAAAGGGAGAAGCAACACTAATAGGGGGAGAGGTGGGGCAACAGAGCACGCTGAGCAATGAAAAGGGCGAAGCAACACTCTAATGGGGGAGAGGTGGGGCTACAGAGCACGCTGAGCAATGAAAAGGGAGAAACAACACTCTAATAGGGGGAGAGGTGGGGCAACAGAGCACGCTGAGCAATGAAACGTGAGAAGCAACACTCTAATAGAGGGAGAGCGGGGCAACAGAGCATGTTGAGCAATGAAAAGCAAGAAGCAACACTCTAATAGGGGGAGAGGTGGGGCAACAGAGCACGCTGAGCAATGAAAAGGGAGAAGCAACACTAATAGGGGGAGAGGTGGGACAACAAAACACGCTGAGCAATGATAAGGGAGAAGCAACACTCTAATAGGGGGAGAGGTGGGGCAACAGAGCATGTTGAGCAATGAAAAGGGAGAAACAACACTCTAATAGGGGGAGAGGTGGGGCAACAGCGCACGTTGAGCAATGATAAGGGAGAAGCAACACTCTAATAGGGGGAGAGGTGGGGCAACAGAGCATGTTGAGCAATGATACGGGAGAAGCAACACTCTAATAGGGGGAGAGGTGGGGCAACAGAGCATGGTGAGCAATGATAAGGGAGAAGCAACACTCTAATAGGGGGAGAGGTGGGGCAACAGAGCATGTTGAGCAATGATACGGGAGAAGCAACACTCTAATAGGGGGAGAGGTGGGGCAACAGAGCACGCTGAGCAATGAAACGGGAGAAGCAACACTCTAATAAGGGAGAGGTGGGGCATCAGTGTATGTTGAACAATGAAAAGGGAGAAGCAACACTCTAATAGGGGGAGAGGAGGGGCAACAGAGCACGCTGAGCAATGACAAGGGAGAAGCAACACTCTCATAGGGGGAGAGGTGGGGCCACAGAGCACGCTGAGCAATGAAAAGGGAGAAGCAACACTCTAATAGCGGGAGAAGTGGGGCAACAGAGCACGCTGAGGAATTAAAAGGGAGAAACAACACTCTAATAGGGGGAGAGGTGGGGCAATAGAGCACGCTGGGCAATGTAAAGGGAGAAGCAACATTCTAATAGGGGGAGAGGTGGGGCAACAGAGCACGCTGAGCAATGAAAAGGGAGAAGCAACACTCTAATGGGGGAGAGGTGGGGCAACAGAGCACATTGAGCAATGAAAAGGGAGAAGCAACACACTAATAGGGGGAGAGGTGGGGCAACAGAGCACGCTGAGCAATGAAAAGGGAGAAGCAACACTAATAGGGGGAGAGGTGGGGCAACAGAGCACGCTGAGCAATGAAAAGGGCGAAGCAACACTCTAATGGGGGAGAGGTGGGGCTACAGAGCACGCTGAGCAATGAAAAGGGAGAAACAACACTAATAGGGGAAAGGGGGGGCAACAAAGCACGTTGAGCAATGAAATGGGAGAAGCAACAATAATAGGGGGAGAGGTGGGGAAACAGAGCACACTGAAGGGAGAAGCAACACTCCAATAGGGGGAGAGGTGGGGCAACAGAGCACGATGAGCAATGAAAAGGGAGAAGCAACACTCTTAATAAGGGGGGCAGGGGGCAAACAAGCATGTCGAGCAATGAAAAGGGAGAAGCAACACTCTTATAGGGGGAGAGGTGGGGCAACAGAGCACGTTGAGCAATGAAAAGGGAGAAGCAACACTAATAGGGGGAGAGGTGGAGCAACAGAGCACACTGAGCAATGAAAAGGGAGAAGCAACACAAATAGAGAGAGAGGGGGCAACAGAGCATGTTGAGCAATGAAAAGGGAGAAGCAACACTCTAATAGGGGGAGAGGTGGGGCAACAGAGCACACTGAGCAATGAAAAGGGAGAAGCAGAACTAAAAGGGGAAAGGTGGGGTAAAGAGCACGCTGAGCAATGAAAAGGGAGAAGCAACACTCTAATAGGGGAGGAGGTGGGGCAACAGAGCACGCTGAGCAATGAAAAGGGAGAAGCAACACTCTAATAGAGGGAGAGGGGGGCAACAGAGCATGTTGAGCAATGAAAAGCAAGAAGCAACACTGTAAAAGGGGGAGAGGTGGGGCAACAGAGCACGCTGAGCAATGAAAAGGGAGAAGCAACACTCTAATAGGGGGAGTGGTCGGGCAACAGAGAACGCTGAGCAATGATAAGGGAGAAGCAACACTCTAATAAGGGAGAGGTGGGGCATCAGTGTATGTTGAACAATGAAAAGGGAGAAGCAACACTCTAATAGGGGGAGAGGTGGGGCAACAGAGCACGCTGAGCAATGACAAGGGAGAAGCAACACTCTCATAGGGGGAGAGGTGGGGCCACAGAGCACGCTGAGCAATGAAAAGGGAGAAGCAACACTCTAATAGCGGGAGAAGTGGGGCAACAGAGCACGCTGAGCAATGAAAAGGGAGAAACAACACTCTAATAGGGGGAGAGGTGGGGCAATAGAGCACACTGGGCAATGTAAAGGGAGAAGCAACACTCTAATAGGGGGAGAGGTGGGGCAACAGAGCACGCTGAGCAATGAAAAGGGAGAAGCAACACTCTAATGGGGGAGAGGTGGGGCAACAGAGCACATTGAGCAATGAAAAGGGAGAAACAACACACTAATAGGGGGAGAGGTGGGGCAACAGAGCACGCCGAGCAATAAAAAAGGGAGAAGCAACACTCTAATAGGGGAGAGGTGGGGCAACAGAGCACGCTGAGCAATGAAAAGGGAGAAGCAACACTAATAGGGGGAGAGGTGGGGCAACAGAGCACGCTGAGCAATGAAAAGGGCGAAGCAGCACTCTAATGGGGGAGAGGTGGGGCTACAGAGCACGCTGAGCAATGAAAAGGGAGAAACAACACTAATAGGGGAGAGGGGGGGCAACAAAGCACGTTGAGCAATGAAATGGGAGAAGCAACAATAATAGGGGGAGAGGTGGGGAAACAGAGCACACTGAAGGGAGAAGCAACACTCCAATAGGGGGAGAGGTGGGGCAACAGAGCACGATGAGCAATGAAAAGGGAGAAGCAACACTCTTAATAAGGGGGCAGGGGGCAAACAAGCATGTCGAGCAATGAAAAGGGAGAAGCAACACTCTAATAGGGGGAGAGGTGGGGCAACCGAGCACACTGAGCAATGAAAAGGGAGAAGCAACAATCTAATAGGGTAGAGGTGGGGCAACAGAGCACGTTGAGCAATGAAAAGGGAGAAGCAACACTAATAGGGGGAGAGGTGGAGCAACAGAGCACGCTGAGCAATGAAAAGGGAGAAGCAACACTATTAGAGTGAGAGGGGGCAACAGAGCATGTTGAGCAATGAAAAGGGAGAAGCAACACTCTAATAGGGGGAGAGTTGGGGCAACAGAGCACACTGAGCAATGAAAAGGTAGAAGCAAAACTAAAAGGGGAAAGGTGGGGTAAAGAGCACGCTGAGCAATGAAAAGGGAGAAGCAAAACTCTAATAGAGGGAGAGGGGGGCAACAGAGCATGTTGAGCAATGAAAAGCAAGAAGCAACACTGTAAAAGGGGGAGAGGTGGGGCAACAGAGCACGCTGAGCAATGAAAAGGGAGAAGCAACACTCTAATAGGGGGAGTGGTCGGGCAACAGAGAACGCTGAGCAATGATAAGGGAGAAGCAACACTCTAATAGAGGGAGAGGTGGGGCATCAGTGTATGTTGAACAATGAAAAGGGAGAAGCAACACTCTAATAGGGGGAGAGGAGGGGCAACAGAGCACGCTGAGCAATGACAAGGGAGAAGCAACACTCTCATAGGGGGAGAGGTGGGGCCACAGAGCACGCTGAGCAATGAAAAGGGAGAAGCAACACTCTAATAGCGGGAGAAGTGGGGCAACAGAGCACGCTGAGGAATTAAAAGGGAGAAACAACACTCTAATAGGGGGAGAGGTGGGGCAATAGAGCACGCTGGGCAATGTAAAGGGAGAAGCAACATTCTAATAGGGGGAGAGGTGGGGCAACAGAGCACGCTGAGCAATGAAAAGGGAGAAGCAACACTCTAATGGGGGAGAGGTGGGGCAACAGAGCACATTGAGCAATGAAAAGGGAGAAGCAACACACTAATAGGGGGAGAGGTGGGGCAACAGAGCACGCCGAGCAATAAAAAAGGGAGAAGCAACACTATAATAGGGGAGAGGTGGGGCAACAGAGCACGCTGAGCAATGAAAAGGGAGAAGCAACACTAATAGGGGGAGAGGTGGGGCAATAGAGCACGCTGAGCAATGAAAAGGGAGACGCAACACTAATAGAGGGAGAGGGGGGCAACAGAGCACACTGAGCAATGAAAAGGGAGAAGCAACAATCTAATAGGGTAGAGGTGGGGCAACAGAGCATGTTGAGCAATGATAAGGGAGAAGCAACACTAATATGGGGAGAGGTGGGGCAACAGAGCACGCTGAGCAGTGAAAAGGGAGAATCAACACTCTAATGGGGGAGAGGTGGGGCTACAGAGCACGCTGAGCAATGAAAAGGGAGAAGCAACACTAATAGGGGAGAGAGTGGCCAACAAAGCACGCTGAGCAATGAAAAGGGAGAAGCAACAATAATAGGGGGAGAGGTGGGGCAACAGAGCACGCTGAGCAATGAAAAGGAAGAAGCAACACTAATAGGGGGCGAGGTGGAGCAACAGAGCACGCTGAGCAATGAAAAGGGAGAAGCAATACTAATAGGGAGAGAGGTGGGGCAATAGAGCACACTGAGCAATGGAAAGGGAGAAGCAACACACTAATAGGGGGAGAGGTGGGGCAACAGAGCACGCTGGGCAATGAAAAGGGAGAAGCAACACTCTAATAGAGGGAGAGGGGGGCAACAGAGCATGTTGAGCAATGAAAAGGAAGAAGCAACACTTTAATAGGGGGAGAGGTGGGGCAACAGAGCACACTGAAGGGAGAAGCAACACTCTAATAGGGGGAGAGGTGGGGCAACAGAGCATGATGAGCAATGAAAAGGGAGAAGCAACACTCTTAATAAGGGGGCCAGGGGGCAAACAAGCATGTTCAGCAATGAAAAGGGAGAAGCAACACTCTAATAGGGGGAGAGGTGGGGCAACAGAGCACACTGAGCAATGAAAAGGGAGAAGCAACAATCTAATTGGGTAGAGGTTGGGCAACAGAGCACGCTGAGCAATGAAAAGGGAGAAGCAACACTAATAGGGGGAGAGGTGGAGCAACAGAACACGCTGAGCAATGAAAAGGGAGAAGCAACACTAATGGGGGAGAGGTGGGGCAACAGAGCACGCTGAGCAATGAAAAGGGAGAAGCAACACTAATAGGGGGAGAGGTGGGGCAACAGAGCACGCTGAGCAGTGAAAAGGGAGAATCAACACTCTAATGGGGGAGAGGTGGGGATACAGAGCACGCTGAGCAATGAAAAGGGAGAAGCAACACTAATAGGGGGAGAGGTGGGGCAACAGAGCACGCTGGGCAATGAAAAGGGAGAAGCAACACTCTAATAGAGGGAGAGGGGGGCAACAGAGCATGTTGAGCAATGAAAAGGAAGAAGCAACACTCTAATAGGGGGAGAGGTGGGGCAACAGAGCACACTGAAGGGAGAAGCAACACTCTAATAGGGGGAGAGGTGGGGCAACAGAGCATGATGAGTAATGAAAAGGGAGAAGCAAAACTCTTAATAAGGGGGCCAGGGGGCAAACAAGCATGTCGAGCAATGAAAAGGGAGAAGCAACACTCTAATAGGGGGAGAGGTGGGGCAACAGAGCACACTGAGCAATGAAAAGGGAGAAGCAACAATCTAATTGGGTAGAGGTGGGGCAACAGAGCATGTTGAGCAATGAAAAGGGAGAAGCAATACTCTAATAGGGGGAGAGGTGGGGCAACAGAGCACGATGAGCAATGAAACAGGAGAAGCAACACTCTAATAGAGGGGGCAGGGGGCAAACAAGCATGTCGAGCAATGAAAAGGGAGAACCAACACTCTAATAGGGGGAGAGGTGGGGCAACAGAGCACGCTGAGCAATGAAAAGGGAGAAGCAACAATCTCATAGGGTAGAGGTGGGGCAACAGAGCACGCTGAGCAATGAAAAGGGAGAAGCAACACTAATAGGGGGAGAGGTGGAGCAACAGAGCACGCTGAGCAATGAAAAGGGAGAAGGAACACTAATAGGGGAGAGGTGGGGCAACAGAGCACGCTGAGCAATGAAAAGGGAGAAGCAACACTCTAATAGGGGGAGAGGTGGGGCAACAGAGCACGCTGAGCAATGAAAAGGGAGAAGCAACACTCTAATAGAGGGAGAGAGGGGCAACAGAGCATATTGAGCAATGAAAAGGGCGAAGCAACACTCTAATAGGGGGAGAGGTGGGGCAACAGAGCACACTGAGCAATGAAAAGGGAGAAGCAACACTAAAAGGGGAAAGGTGGGGCAAAAGAGCGCAATGAGCAATGAAAAGGGAGAAGCAACACTCTAATAGGGGGAGAGGTGGGGCAACAGAGCACGCTGAGCAATGAAAAGGGAGAAGCAACACTCTAATAGAGGGAGAGCGGGGCAACAGAGCATGTTGAGCAATGAAAAGCAAGAAGCAACACTCTAATAGGGGGAGAGGTGGGGCAACAGAGCACGCTGAGCAATGAAAAGGGAGAAGCAACACTAATAGGGGGAGAGGTGGGACAACAAAACACGCTGAGCAATGATAAGGGAGAAGCAACACTCTAATAGGGGGAGAGGTGGGGCAACAGAGCATGTTGAGCAATGAAAAGGGAGAAACAACACTCTAATAGGGGGAGAGGTGGGGCAACAGCGCACGTTGAGCAATGATAAGGGAGAAGCAACACTCTAATAGGGGAGAGGTGGGGCAACAGAGCATGGTGAGCAATGATAAGGGAGAAGCAACACTCTAATAGGGGGAGAGGTGGGGCAACAGAGCATGTTGAGCAATGATACGGGAGAAGCAACACTCTAATAGGGGGAGAGGTGGGGCAACAGAGCACGCTGAGCAATGAAACGGGAGAAGCAACACTCTAATAAGGGAGAGGTGGGGCATCAGTGTATGTTGAACAATGAAAAGGGAGAAGCAACACTCTAATAGGGGGAGAGGAGGGGCAACAGAGCACGCTGAGCAATTACAAGGGAGAAGCAACACTCTCATAGGGGGAGAGGTGGGGCCACAGAGCACGCTGAGCAATGAAAAGGGAGAAGCAACACTCTAATAGCGGGAGAAGTGGGGCAACAGAGCACGCTGAGGAATTAAAAGGGAGAAACAACACTCTAATAGGGGGAGAGGTGGGGCAATAGAGCACGCTGGGCAATGTAAAGGGAGAAGCAACATTCTAATAGGGGGAGAGGTGGGGCAACAGAGCACGCTGAGCAATGAAAAGGGAGAAGCAACACTCTAATGGGGGAGAGGTGGGGCAACAGAGCATATTGAGCAATGAAAAGGGAGAAGCAACACACTAATAGGGGGAGAGGTGGGGCAACAGAGCACGCCGAGCAATAAAAAAGGGAGAAGCAACACTATAATAGGGGAGAGGTGGGGCAACAGAGCACGCTGAGCAATGAAAAGGGAGAAGCAACACTAATAGGGGGAGAGGTGGGGCAACAGAGCACGCTGAGCAATGAAAAGGGCGAAGCAACACTCTAATGGGGGAGAGGTGGGGCTACAGAGCACGCTGAGCAATGAAAAGGGAGAAACAACACTAATAGGGGAAAGGGGGGGCAACAAAGCACGTTGAGCAATGAAATGGGAGAAGCAACAATAATAGGGGGAGAGGTGGGGAAACAGAGCACACTGAAGGGAGAAGCAACACTCCAATAGGGGGAGAGGTGGGGCAACAGAGCACGATGAGCAATGAAAAGGGAGAAGCAACACTCTTAATAAGGGGGGCAGGGGGCAAACAAGCATGTCGAGCAATGAAAAGGGAGAAGCAACACTCTAATAGGGGGAGAGGTGGGGCAACAGAGCACGTTGAGCAATGAAAAGGGAGAAGCAACACTAATAGGGGGAGAGGTGGAGCAACAGAGCACACTGAGCAATGAAAAGGGAGAAGCAACACAAATAGAGAGAGAGGGGGCAACAGAGCATGTTGAGCAATGAAAAGGGAGAAGCAACACTCTAATAGGGGGAGAGGTGGGGCAACAGAGCACACTGAGCAATGAAAAGGGAGAAGCAGAACTAAAAGGGGAAAGGTGGGGTAAAGAGCACGCTGAGCAATGAAAAGGGAGAAGCAACACTCTAATAGGGGAGGAGGTGGGGCAACAGAGCACGCTGAGCAATGAAAAGGGAGAAGCAACACTCTAATAGAGGGAGAGGGGGGCAACAGAGCATGTTGAGCAATGAAAAGCAAGAAGCAACACTGTAAAAGGGGGAGAGGTGGGGCAACAGAGCACGCTGAGCAATGAAAAGGGAGAAGCAACACTCTAATAGGGGGAGTGGTCGGGCAACAGAGAACGCTGAGCAATGATAAGGGAGAAGCAACACTCTAATAAGGGAGAGGTGGGGCATCAGTGTATGTTGAACAATGAAAAGGGAGAAGCAACACTCTAATAGGGGGAGAGGTGGGGCAACAGAGCACGCTGAGCAATGACAAGGGAGAAGCAACACTCTCATAGGGGGAGAGGTGGGGCCACAGAGCACGCTGAGCAATGAAAAGGGAGAAGCAACACTCTAATAGCGGGAGAAGTGGGGCAACAGAGCACGCTGAGCAATGAAAAGGGAGAAACAACACTCTAATAGGGGGAGAGGTGGGGCAATAGAGCACACTGGGCAATGTAAAGGGAGAAGCAACACTCTAATAGGGGGAGAGGTGGGGCAACAGAGCACGCTGAGCAATGAAAAGGGAGAAGCAACACTCTAATGGGGGAGAGGTGGGGCAACAGAGCACATTGAGCAATGAAAAGGGAGAAACAACACACTAATAGGGGGAGAGGTGGGGCAACAGAGCAC
Organism: Ambystoma mexicanum; assembly: GCF_040938575.1. NCBI lineage: Eukaryota > Metazoa > Chordata > Amphibia > Caudata > Ambystomatidae > Ambystoma > Ambystoma mexicanum. The sequence goes on from NC_090931.1 coordinate 1,550,167,912, forward strand.
GCCGAGCAATAAAAAAGGGAGAAGCAACACTCTAATAGGGGAGAGGTGGGGCAACAGAGCATGGTGAGCAATGATAAGGGAGAAGCAACACTCTAATAGGGGGAGAGGTGGGGCAACAGAGCATGTTGAGCAATGATACGGGAGAAGCAACACTCTAATAGGGGGAGAGGTGGGGCAACAGAGCACGCTGAGCAATGAAACGGGAGAAGCAACACTCTAATAAGGGAGAGGTGGGGCATCAGTGTATGTTGAACAATGAAAAGGGAGAAGCAACACTCTAATAGGGGGAGAGGAGGGGCAACAGAGCACGCTGAGCAATGACAAGGGAGAAGCAACACTCTCATAGGGGGAGAGGTGGGGCCACAGAGCACGCTGAGCAATGAAAAGGGAGAAGCAACACTCTAATAGCGGGAGAAGTGGGGCAACAGAGCACGCTGAGGAATTAAAAGGGAGAAACAACACTCTAATAGGGGGAGAGGTGGGGCAATAGAGCACGCTGGGCAATGTAAAGGGAGAAGCAACATTCTAATAGGGGGAGAGGTGGGGCAACAGAGCACGCTGAGCAATGAAAAGGGAGAAGCAACACTCTAATGGGGGAGAGGTGGGGCAACAGAGCACATTGAGCAATGAAAAGGGAGAAGCAACACACTAATAGGGGGAGAGGTGGGGCAACAGAGCACGCCGAGCAATAAAAAAGGGAGAAGCAACACTATAATAGGGGAGAGGTGGTGCAACAGAGCACGCTGAGCAATGAAAAGGGAGAAGCAACACTAATAGGGGGAGAGGTGGGGCAACAGAGCACGCTGAGCAATGAAAAGGCCGAAGCAACACTCTAATGGGGGAGAGGTGGGGCTACAGAGCACGCTGAGCAATGAAAAGGGAGAAACAACACTCTAATAGGGGGAGAGGTGGGGCAACAGAGCACGCTGAGCAATGAAACGGGATAAGCAACACTCTAATAAGGGAGAGGTGGGGCATCAGTGTATGTTGAACAATGAAAAGGGAGAAGCAACACTCTAATAGGGGGAGAGGAGGGGCAACAGAGCACGCTGAGCAATGACAAGGGAGAAGCAACACTCTCATAGGGGGAGAGGTGGGGCCACAGAGCACGCTGAGCAATGAAAAGGGAGAAGCAACACTCTAATAGGGGGAGAGGTGGGGCAACAGAGCATGTTGAGCAATGAAAAGGGAGAAACAACACTCTAATAGGGGGAGAGGTGGGGCAACAGCGCACGTTGAGCAATGAAAAGGGAGAAGCAACACACTAATAGGGGGAGAGGTGGGGCAACAGAGCACGCCGAGCAATAAAAAAGGGAGAAGCAACACTATAATAGGGGAGAGGTGGGGCAACAGAGCACGCTGAGCAATGAAAAGGGAGAAGCAACACTAATAGGGGGAGAGGTGGGGCAACAGAGCACGCTGAGCAATGAAAAGGGCGAAGCAACACTCTAATGGGGGAGAGGTGGGGCTACAGAGCACGCTGAGCAATGAAAAGGGAGAAACAACACTCTAATAGGGGGAGAGGTGGGGCAACAGAGCACGCTGAGCAATGAAACGTGAGAAGCAACACTCTAATAGAGGGAGAGCGGGGCAACAGAGCATGTTGAGCAATGAAAAGCAAGAAGCAACACTCTAATAGGGGGAGAGGTGGGGCAACAGAGCACGCTGAGCAATGAAAAGGGAGAAGCAACACTAATAGGGGGAGAGGTGGGACAACAAAACACGCTGAGCAATGATAAGGGAGAAGCAACACTCTAATAGGGGGAGAGGTGGGGCAACAGAGCATGTTGAGCAATGAAAAGGGAGAAACAACACTCTAATAGGGGGAGAGGTGGGGCAACAGCGCACGTTGAGCAATGATAAGGGAGAAGCAACACTCTAATAGGGGGAGAGGTGGGGCAACAGAGCATGTTGAGCAATGATACGGGAGAAGCAACACTCTAATAGGGGGAGAGGTGGGGCAACAGAGCATGGTGAGCAATGATAAGGGAGAAGCAACACTCTAATAGGGGGAGAGGTGGGGCAACAGAGCATGTTGAGCAATGATACGGGAGAAGCAACACTCTAATAGGGGGAGAGGTGGGGCAACAGAGCACGCTGAGCAATGAAACGGGAGAAGCAACACTCTAATAAGGGAGAGGTGGGGCATCAGTGTATGTTGAACAATGAAAAGGGAGAAGCAACACTCTAATAGGGGGAGAGGAGGGGCAACAGAGCACGCTGAGCAATGACAAGGGAGAAGCAACACTCTCATAGGGGGAGAGGTGGGGCCACAGAGCACGCTGAGCAATGAAAAGGGAGAAGCAACACTCTAATAGCGGGAGAAGTGGGGCAACAGAGCACGCTGAGGAATTAAAAGGGAGAAACAACACTCTAATAGGGGGAGAGGTGGGGCAATAGAGCACGCTGGGCAATGTAAAGGGAGAAGCAACATTCTAATAGGGGGAGAGGTGGGGCAACAGAGCACGCTGAGCAATGAAAAGGGAGAAGCAACACTCTAATGGGGGAGAGGTGGGGCAACAGAGCACATTGAGCAATGAAAAGGGAGAAGCAACACACTAATAGGGGGAGAGGTGGGGCAACAGAGCACGCTGAGCAATGAAAAGGGAGAAGCAACACTAATAGGGGGAGAGGTGGGGCAACAGAGCACGCTGAGCAATGAAAAGGGCGAAGCAACACTCTAATGGGGGAGAGGTGGGGCTACAGAGCACGCTGAGCAATGAAAAGGGAGAAACAACACTAATAGGGGAAAGGGGGGGCAACAAAGCACGTTGAGCAATGAAATGGGAGAAGCAACAATAATAGGGGGAGAGGTGGGGAAACAGAGCACACTGAAGGGAGAAGCAACACTCCAATAGGGGGAGAGGTGGGGCAACAGAGCACGATGAGCAATGAAAAGGGAGAAGCAACACTCTTAATAAGGGGGGCAGGGGGCAAACAAGCATGTCGAGCAATGAAAAGGGAGAAGCAACACTCTTATAGGGGGAGAGGTGGGGCAACAGAGCACGTTGAGCAATGAAAAGGGAGAAGCAACACTAATAGGGGGAGAGGTGGAGCAACAGAGCACACTGAGCAATGAAAAGGGAGAAGCAACACAAATAGAGAGAGAGGGGGCAACAGAGCATGTTGAGCAATGAAAAGGGAGAAGCAACACTCTAATAGGGGGAGAGGTGGGGCAACAGAGCACACTGAGCAATGAAAAGGGAGAAGCAGAACTAAAAGGGGAAAGGTGGGGTAAAGAGCACGCTGAGCAATGAAAAGGGAGAAGCAACACTCTAATAGGGGAGGAGGTGGGGCAACAGAGCACGCTGAGCAATGAAAAGGGAGAAGCAACACTCTAATAGAGGGAGAGGGGGGCAACAGAGCATGTTGAGCAATGAAAAGCAAGAAGCAACACTGTAAAAGGGGGAGAGGTGGGGCAACAGAGCACGCTGAGCAATGAAAAGGGAGAAGCAACACTCTAATAGGGGGAGTGGTCGGGCAACAGAGAACGCTGAGCAATGATAAGGGAGAAGCAACACTCTAATAAGGGAGAGGTGGGGCATCAGTGTATGTTGAACAATGAAAAGGGAGAAGCAACACTCTAATAGGGGGAGAGGTGGGGCAACAGAGCACGCTGAGCAATGACAAGGGAGAAGCAACACTCTCATAGGGGGAGAGGTGGGGCCACAGAGCACGCTGAGCAATGAAAAGGGAGAAGCAACACTCTAATAGCGGGAGAAGTGGGGCAACAGAGCACGCTGAGCAATGAAAAGGGAGAAACAACACTCTAATAGGGGGAGAGGTGGGGCAATAGAGCACACTGGGCAATGTAAAGGGAGAAGCAACACTCTAATAGGGGGAGAGGTGGGGCAACAGAGCACGCTGAGCAATGAAAAGGGAGAAGCAACACTCTAATGGGGGAGAGGTGGGGCAACAGAGCACATTGAGCAATGAAAAGGGAGAAACAACACACTAATAGGGGGAGAGGTGGGGCAACAGAGCACGCCGAGCAATAAAAAAGGGAGAAGCAACACTCTAATAGGGGAGAGGTGGGGCAACAGAGCACGCTGAGCAATGAAAAGGGAGAAGCAACACTAATAGGGGGAGAGGTGGGGCAACAGAGCACGCTGAGCAATGAAAAGGGCGAAGCAGCACTCTAATGGGGGAGAGGTGGGGCTACAGAGCACGCTGAGCAATGAAAAGGGAGAAACAACACTAATAGGGGAGAGGGGGGGCAACAAAGCACGTTGAGCAATGAAATGGGAGAAGCAACAATAATAGGGGGAGAGGTGGGGAAACAGAGCACACTGAAGGGAGAAGCAACACTCCAATAGGGGGAGAGGTGGGGCAACAGAGCACGATGAGCAATGAAAAGGGAGAAGCAACACTCTTAATAAGGGGGCAGGGGGCAAACAAGCATGTCGAGCAATGAAAAGGGAGAAGCAACACTCTAATAGGGGGAGAGGTGGGGCAACCGAGCACACTGAGCAATGAAAAGGGAGAAGCAACAATCTAATAGGGTAGAGGTGGGGCAACAGAGCACGTTGAGCAATGAAAAGGGAGAAGCAACACTAATAGGGGGAGAGGTGGAGCAACAGAGCACGCTGAGCAATGAAAAGGGAGAAGCAACACTATTAGAGTGAGAGGGGGCAACAGAGCATGTTGAGCAATGAAAAGGGAGAAGCAACACTCTAATAGGGGGAGAGTTGGGGCAACAGAGCACACTGAGCAATGAAAAGGTAGAAGCAAAACTAAAAGGGGAAAGGTGGGGTAAAGAGCACGCTGAGCAATGAAAAGGGAGAAGCAAAACTCTAATAGAGGGAGAGGGGGGCAACAGAGCATGTTGAGCAATGAAAAGCAAGAAGCAACACTGTAAAAGGGGGAGAGGTGGGGCAACAGAGCACGCTGAGCAATGAAAAGGGAGAAGCAACACTCTAATAGGGGGAGTGGTCGGGCAACAGAGAACGCTGAGCAATGATAAGGGAGAAGCAACACTCTAATAGAGGGAGAGGTGGGGCATCAGTGTATGTTGAACAATGAAAAGGGAGAAGCAACACTCTAATAGGGGGAGAGGAGGGGCAACAGAGCACGCTGAGCAATGACAAGGGAGAAGCAACACTCTCATAGGGGGAGAGGTGGGGCCACAGAGCACGCTGAGCAATGAAAAGGGAGAAGCAACACTCTAATAGCGGGAGAAGTGGGGCAACAGAGCACGCTGAGGAATTAAAAGGGAGAAACAACACTCTAATAGGGGGAGAGGTGGGGCAATAGAGCACGCTGGGCAATGTAAAGGGAGAAGCAACATTCTAATAGGGGGAGAGGTGGGGCAACAGAGCACGCTGAGCAATGAAAAGGGAGAAGCAACACTCTAATGGGGGAGAGGTGGGGCAACAGAGCACATTGAGCAATGAAAAGGGAGAAGCAACACACTAATAGGGGGAGAGGTGGGGCAACAGAGCACGCCGAGCAATAAAAAAGGGAGAAGCAACACTATAATAGGGGAGAGGTGGGGCAACAGAGCACGCTGAGCAATGAAAAGGGAGAAGCAACACTAATAGGGGGAGAGGTGGGGCAACAGAGCACGCTGAGCAATGAAAAGGGCGAAGCAACACTCTAATGGGGGAGAGGTGGGGCTACAGAGCACGCTGAGCAATGAAAAGGGAGAAACAACACTAATAGGGGAAAGGGGGGGCAACAAAGCACGTTGAGCAATGAAATGGGAGAAGCAACAATAATAGGGGGAGAGGTGGGGAAACAGAGCACACTGAAGGGAGAAGCAACACTCCAATAGGGGGAGAGGTGGGGCAACAGAGCACGATGAGCAATGAAAAGGGAGAAGCAACACTCTTAATAAGGGGGGCAGGGGGCAAACAAGCATGTCGATCAATGAAAAGGGAGAAGCAACACTCTAATAGGGGGAGAGGTGGGGCAACAGAGCACGTTGAGCAATGAAAAGGGAGAAGCAACACTAATAGGGGGAGAGGTGGAGCAACAGAGCACACTGAGCAATGAAAAGGGAGAAGCAACACAAATAGAGAGAGAGGGGGCAACAGAGCATGTTGAGCAATGAAAAGGGAGAAGCAACACTCTAATAGGGGGAGAGGTGGGGCAACAGAGCACACTGAGCAATGAAAAGGGAGAAGCAGAACTAAAAGGGGAAAGGTGGGGTAAAGAGCACGCTGAGCAATGAAAAGGGAGAAGCAACACTCTAATAGGGGAGGAGGTGGGGCAACAGAGCACGCTGAGCAATGAAAAGGGAGAAGCAACACTCTAATAGAGGGAGAGGGGGGCAACAGAGCATGTTGAGCAATGAAAAGCAAGAAGCAACACTGTAAAAGGGGGAGAGGTGGGGCAACAGAGCACGCTGAGCAATGAAAAGGGAGAAGCAACACTCTAATAGGGGGAGTGGTCGGGCAACAGAGAACGCTGAGCAATGATAAGGGAGAAGCAACACTCTAATAAGGGAGAGGTGGGGCATCAGTGTATGTTGAACAATGAAAAGGGAGAAGCAACACTCTAATAGGGGGAGAGGTGGGGCAACAGAGCACGCTGAGCAATGACAAGGGAGAAGCAACACTCTCATAGGGGGAGAGGTGGGGCCACAGAGCACGCTGAGCAATGAAAAGGGAGAAGCAACACTCTAATAGCGGGAGAAGTGGGGCAACAGAGCACGCTGAGCAATGAAAAGGGAGAAACAACACTCTAATAGGGGGAGAGGTGGGGCAATAGAGCACACTGGGCAATGTAAAGGGAGAAGCAACACTCTAATAGGGGGAGAGGTGGGGCAACAGAGCACGCTGAGCAATGAAAGGGAGAAGCAACACTCTAATGGGGGAGAGGTGGGGCAACAGAGCACATTGAGCAATGAAAAGGGAGAAACAACACACTAATAGGGGGAGAGGTGGGGCAACAGAGCACGCCGAGCAATAAAAAAGGGAGAAGCAACACTCTAATAGGGGAGAGGTGGGGCAACAGAGCACGCTGAGCAATGAAAAGGGAGAAGCAACACTAATAGGGGGAGAGGTGGGGCAACAGAGCACGCTGAGCAATGAAAAGGGCGAAGCAACACTCTAATGGGGGAGAGGTGGGGCTACAGAGCACGCTGAGCAATGAAAAGGGAGAAACAACACTAATAGGGGAGAGGGGGGGCAACAAAGCACGTTGAGCAATGAAATGGGAGAAGCAACAATAATAGGGGGAGAGGTGGGGAAACAGAGCACACTGAAGGGAGAAGCAACACTCCAATAGGGGGAGAGGTGGGGCAACAGAGCACGATGAGCAATGAAAAGGGAGAAGCAACACTCTTAATAAGGGGGCAGGGGGCAAACAAGCATGTCGAGCAATGAAAAGGGAGAAGCAACACTCTAATAGGGGGAGAGGTGGGGCAACCGAGCACACTGAGCAATGAAAAGGGAGAAGCAACAATCTAATAGGGTAGAGGTGGGGCAACAGAGCACGTTGAGCAATGAAAAGGGAGAAGCAACACTAATAGGGGGAGAGGTGGAGCAACAGAGCACGCTGAGCAATGAAAAGGGAGAAGCAACACTATTAGAGTGAGAGGGGGCAACAGAGCATGTTGAGCAATGAAAAGGGAGAAGCAACACTCTAATAGGGGGAGAGGTGGGGCAACAGAGCACACTGAGCAATGAAAAGGTAGAAGCAAAACTAAAAGGGGAAAGGTGGGGTAAAGAGCACGCTGAGCAATGAAAAGGGAGAAGCAACACTCTAATAGAGGGAGAGGGGGGCAACAGAGCATGTTGAGCAATGAAAAGCAAGAAGCAACACTGTAAAAGGGGGAGAGGTGGGGCAACAGAGCACGCTGAGCAATGAAAAGGGAGAAGCAACACTCTAATAGGGGGAGTGGTCGGGCAACAGAGAACGCTGAGCAATGATAAGGGAGAAGCAACACTCTAATAGAGGGAGAGGGGGCAACAGAGTATGTTGAGCAATGAAAAGCAAAAAGCAACACTCTAATAGGGGGAGAGGTGAGGCAACAGAGCACGCCGAGAAATGAAAAGGGAGAAGCAACACTCTAATGGGGGAGAGGTGGGGCTACAGAGCACGCTGAGCAATGAAAAGGGAGAAGCAACACTAATAGGGGAGAGGGGGGGCAACAAAGCACGCCGAGCAATGAAAAGGGAGAAGCAACACTAATAGGGGAGAGGGGGGGCACCAAAGCACCCTGAGCAATGAAAAGGGAGAAGCAACAATAATAGGGGGAGAGGTGGGGCAACAGAGCACGATGAGCAATGAAAAGGGAGAAGCAACACTCTTAAAAAGGGGTGCAGGGGGCAAACAAGCATGTCGAGCAATGAAAAGGGAGAAGCAACACTCTAATAGGGGGAGAGGTGGGGCAATAGAGCACGCTGAGCAATGAAAAGGGAGAAGCAACACACTAATAGGGGGAGAGGTGGGGCAACAGAGCACGCCGAGCAATGAAAAGGGAGAAGCAACACTCTAATAGGGGAGAGGTGGGGCAACAGAGCACGCTGAGCAATGAAAAGGGAGAAGCAACACTAATAGGGGGAGAGGTGGGGCAAAAGAGCACGCCGAGCAATGAAAAGGGAGAAGCAACACTCTAATGGGGGAGAGGTGGGGCTACAGAGCACGCTGCACAATGAAAAGGGAGAAGCAACACTAATAGGGGAGAAGGGGGGCAACAAAGCACGCTGAGCAATGAAAAGGGAGAAGCAACACTAATAGGGGAGAGGGGGGGGCAACAAAGCACCCTGAGCAATGAAAAGGGAGAAGCAACAATAATAGGGGGAGAGGTGGGGCAACAGAGCACGATGAGCAATGAAATGGGAGAAGCAACACTCTTAATAAGGGGTGCAGGGGGCAAACAAGCATGTCGAGCAATGAAAAGGGAGAAGCAACACTCTAATAGGGGGAGAGGTGGGGCAACAGAGCACACTGAGCAATGAAAAGGGAGAAGCAACAATCTAATATGGTAGAGGTGGGGCAACAGAGCACGCTGAGCAATGAAAAGGGAGAAGCAACACTCTAATAGGGGAGAGGTGGGACAACAGAGCACGCTGAGCAATGAAAAGGGAGAAGCAACACTAATAGGGGGAGAGGTGGAGCAACAGAGCACGCTGAGCAATGAAAAGGGAGAAGCAACACTCTAATAGGGGAGAGGTGGGACAACAGAGCACGCTGAGCAATGAAAAGGGAGAAGCAACACTCTAATAGGGGAGAGGTGGGACAACAGAGCACGCTGAGCAATGAAAAGGGAGAAGCAACACTAATAGGGGGAGAGGTGGAGCAACAGAGCACGCTGAGCAATGAAAAGGGAGAAGCAACACTAATAGGGGGAGAGGTGGGGCAATAGAGCACGCTGAGCAATGAAAAGGGAGAAGCAACACTAATAGGGGGAGAGGTGGAGCAACAGAGCACGCTGAGCAATGAAAAGGGAGAAGCAACACTAATAGGGGGAGAGGTGGGGCAATAGAGCACGCTGAGCAATGAAAAGGGAGACGCAACACTAATAGAGGGAGAGGGGGCAACAGAGCACACTGAGCAATGAAAAGGGAGAAGCAACAATCTAATATGGTAGAGGTGGGGCAACAGAGCATGTTGAGCAATGATAAGGGAGAAGCAACACTAATAGGGGGAGAGGTGGGGCAACAGAGCATGTTGAGCAATGAAAAGGGAGAAGCAACACTAATAGGGGAGAGGTGGGGCAACAGAGCACGCTGAGCAGTGAAAAGGGAGAATCAGCACTCTAATGGGGGAGAGGTGGGGCTACAGAGCACACTGAGCAATGAAAAGGGAGAAGCAACACTAATAGGGGAGAGAGTGGCCAACAAAGCACGCTGAGCAATGAAAAGGGAGAAGCAACAATAATAGGGGGAGAGGTGGGGCAACAGAGCACGCTGAGCAATGAAAAGGGAGAAGCAACACTAATAGGGGGCGAGGTGGAGCAACAGAGCACGCTGAGCAATGAAAAGGGAGAAGCAATACTAATAGGGAGAGAGGTGGGGCAATAGAGCACACTGAGCAATGGAAAGGGAGAAGCAACACACTAATAGGGGGAGAGGTGGGGCAACAGAGCACGCTGGGCAATGAAAAGGGAGAAGCAACACTCTAATAGAGGGAGAGGGGGGCAACAGAGCATGTTGAGCAATGAAAAGGAAGAAGCAACACTTTAATAGGGGGAGAGGTGGGGCAGCAGAGCACACTGAAGGGAGAAGCAACACTCTAATAGGGGGAGAGGTGGGGCAACAGAGCATGATGAGCAATGAAAAGGGAGAAGCAACACTCTTAATAAGGGGGCCAGGGGGAAAGCAAGCATGTCGAGCAATGAAAAGGGAGAAGCAACACTCTAATAGGGGGAGAGGTGGGGCAACAGAGCACACTGAGCAATGAAAAGGGAGAAGCAACAATCTAATTGGGTAGAGGTTGGGCAACAGAGCACGCTGAGCAATGAAAAGGGAGAAGCAACACTAATAGGGGGAGAGGTGGAGCAACAGAGCACGCTGAGCAATGAAAAGGGAGAAGCAACACTGATAGGGGGAGAGGTGGGGCAATAGAGCACACTGAGCAATGAAAGGGGAGAAGCAACACTCTAATAGGGGGAGAGGTGGGGCAACAGAGCACGCTGAGCAATGAAAAGGGAGAAGCAACACTAATAGGGGGAGAGGTGAGGCAACAGAGCACGCTGAGCAGTGAAAAGGGAGAATCAACACTCTAATGGGGGAGAGGTGGGGATACAGAGCACGCTGAGCAATGAAAAGGGAGAAGCAACACTAATAGGGGAGAGAGTGGCCAACAAAGCACGCTGAGCAATGAAAAGGGAGAAGCAACAATAATAGGGGGAGAGGTGGAGCAACAGAGCACACTGAAGGGAGAAACAACACTCTAATAGGGGAAGAGGTGGGGCAACAGAGCACGATGAGCAATGAAAAGGGAGAAGCAACACTCTTAATAAGGGGGCAAGGGGCAAACAAGCATGTCGAGCAATGGAAAGGGAGAAGCAACACTCTAATAGGGGGAGAGGTGGGGCAACAGAGCACACTGAGCAATGAAAAGGGAGAAGCAACAATCTAATAGGGTAGAGGTGGGGCAACAGAGCACGCTGAGCAATGAAAAGGGAGAAGCAACACTAATAGGGGGAGAGGTGGAGCAACAGAGCACACTGAGCAATGAAAAGGGAGAAGCAACACTAATAGGGAGAGAGGTGGGGCAATAGAGCACACTGAGCAATGGAAAGGGAGAAGCAACACACTAATAGGGGGAGAGGTGGGGCAACAGAGCACACTGGGCAATGAAAAGGGAGAAGCAACACTAATAGAGGGAGAGGGGGGCAACAGAGCATGTTGAGCAATGAAAAGGAAGAAGCAACACTCTAATAGGTTGAGAGGTGGGGCAACAGAGCATGATGAGCAATGAAAAGGGAGAAGCAACACTCTTAATAAGGGGGCCAGGGGGCAAACAAGCATGTCGAGCAATGAAAAGGGAGAAGCAACACTCTAATAGGGGGAGAGGTGGGGCAACAGAGTACACTGAGCAATGAAAAGGGAGAAGCAACAATCTAATTGGGTAGAGGTGGGGCAACAGAGCACGCTGAGCAATGAAAAGGGAAAAGCAACACTAATAGGGGGAGAAGTGGAGCAACAGAGCACGCTGAGCAATGAAAAGGGAGAAGCAACACTAATAGGGGGAGAGGTGGGGCAACAGAGCACACTGAGCAATGAAAAGGGAGAAGCAACACACTAATAGGGGGAGAGGTGTGGCAACAGAGCACGCTGGGCAATGAAAAGGGAGAAGCAACACTCTAATAGAGGGAGAGGGGGGCAACAGAGCATGTTGAGCAATGAAAAGGGAGAAGCAACACTCTAATAGGGGGAGAGGTGGGGCAACAGAGCACACTGAGCAATGAAAAGGGAGAAACAAAACTAAAAGGGGAAAGGTGGGGCAAATGAGCACGCTGAGCAATGAAAAGGGAGAAGCAACCCTCTAAGAGGGGGAGAGGTGGGGCAACAGAGTAAGCTGAGCAATGAAAAGGGAGAAGCAACACTAAGAGGGGAGAGGTGGAGCAACAGAGCATGCTGAGCAATGAAAAGGGAGAAGGAACACTAACAGGGGGAGAGGTGGGGCAACAGAGCACGCTGAGCAATGAAAAGGGAGAAGCAACACTCTAATAGGGGGAGAGGTGGGGCAACAGAGCACGATGATCAATGATAAGGGAGAAGCAACACTCTAATAGTGGGAGAGGTGGGGCAACAGAGCACGTTGAGCAATGAAAAGGGAGAAGCAACACTTTAATGGGGGAGAGGTGAGGCAACAGAGCACGTTGAGCAATGATAAGGGAGAAGCAACACTCTAATAGGGGGAGAGGTGGGGCAACAGAGCATGTTGAGCAATGATAAGGGAGAAGCAACACTCTAGTAGGGGGAGAGGTGGGGCAACAGAGCATGTTGAGCAATGAAAAGGGAGAAGCAACAATCAAATAGGGGGAGAGGTGGGGCAACAGAGCACGCTGAGCAATGAAAAGGGAGAAGCAACACTCTCATAGGGGGAGAGGTGGGGCAACAGAGCATGCTGAGCAATGAAAAGGGAGAAGCAACACTCTAATAGCGGGAGAGGTGGGGCAAAAGAGCACACTGAGCAATGAAAACGGAGAAGCAACACTCTAATAGGGGGAGAGGTGAGGCAATAGAGCACGCTGGGAAATGTAAAGGGAGAAGCAACACTCTAATAGGGGGAGGGGTGGGACAACAGAGCACGCTGAGCAATGAAAAGGGAGAAGCAACACTCTAATAGGGGGAGAGGTGGGGCAACAGAGCACATTGAGCAATGAAAAGGGAGAAGCAACACACTAATAGGGGGAGAGGTGGGGCAACAGAGCTCGCCGAGCAATGAAAAGGGAGAAGCAACACTCTAATAGGGGAGAGATGGGGCAACAGAGCACGCTGAGCAATGAAAAGGAAGAAGAAACACTAATAGGGGGAGAGGTGGGGCAAAAGAGCACGCCGAGCAATGAAAAGGGAGAAGCAACACTCTAATAAGGGAGAGGTGGGGCTACAGAGCACGCTGAGCAATGAAAAGGGAGAAGCAAAACTAATAGGGGAGAAGGGGGGCAACAAAGCACGCTGAGCAATGAAAAGGGAGAAAAAACACTAATAGGGGAGAGGGGGGGCAACAAAGCACCCTGAGCAATGAAAAGGGAGAAGCAACAATAACAGGGGGAGAGGTGGGGCAACAGAGCACGATGAGCAATGACAAGGGAGAAGCAACACTCTTAATAAGGGGTGCAGGGGGCAAACAAGCATGTCGAGCAATGAAAAGGGAGAAGCAACACTCTAATAGAGGGAGAGGTGGGGCAACAGAGCACACTGAGCAATGAAAAGGGAGAAGCAACAATCTAATATGGTAGAGGAGGGGCAACAGAGCACGCTGAGCAATGAAAAGGGAGAAGCAACACTCTAATAGGGGAGAGGTGGGGCAACAGAGCATGCTGAGCAATGAAAAGGGAGAAGCAACACTAATAGGGGGAGAGGTGGAGCAACAGAGCATGCTGAGCAATGAAAAGGGAGAAGCAACACTAATAGGGGGAGAGGTGGGGCAATAGAGCACGCTGAGCAATGAAAAGGGAGAAGCAACACTAATAGGGGTAGAGATGGAGCAACAGAGCACGCGGAGCAATGAAAAGGGAGAAGCAACACTAATAGGGGGAGAGGTGGGGCAATAGAGCACGCTGAGCAATGAAAAGGGAGACACAACACTCTAATAGAGGGAGAGGGGGGCAACAGAGCATGTTGAGCAATGAAAAGTGAGAAGCAAAACTCTAATAGGGGGAGAGGTGGGGCAACAGAGCACGCTGAGCAATGAAAAGGGAGAAGCAACACTAATAGGGGGAGAGGTGGGGCAACAGAGCACACTGAGCAGTGAAAAGGGAGAATCAACACTCTAATGGGGGAGAGGTGGGGCTACAGAGCACACTGAGCAATGAAAAGGGAGAAGCAACACTAATAGGGGAGAGAGTGGCCAACAAAGCACGCTGAGCAATGAAAAGGGAGAAGCAACAATAATAGGGGGAGAGGTGGGGCAACAGAGCACACTGAAGGGAGAAACAACACTCTAATACGGGAAGAGGTGGGGCAACAGAGCACGATGAGCAATGAAAAGGGAGAAGCAACACTCTTAATAAGGGGGCCAGGGGCAAACAAGCATGTCGAGCAATGAAAAGGGAGAAGCAGCACTCTAATAGGGGGAGAGGTGGGGCAACAGAGCATGCTGAGCAATGAAAAGGGAGAAGCAACAATCTAATAGGGTAGAGGTGGCGCAGCAGAGCACGCTGAGCAATGAAAAGGGAGATGCAACACTCTAATAGGGGGAGAGGTGGGGCAACAGAGCACGTTGAGCAATGAAAAGGGATTAGCAACACTAATAGCGGGAGAGGGTGGCAACAGAGCTGGTTGAGCAATGAAAAGGGAGAAGCAACACTCTAATAGGGGGAGAGGTGGAGCTACAGAGCACGCTGAGCAATGAAAAGGGAGAAGCAACACTAATAGGGGAGAGGGTGGCAACAAAGCACGCTGAGCAATGAAAAGGGAGAAGCAACACTAATAGCGGGAGAGGGTGGCAACAGAACTGGTTGAGCAATGAAAAGGGAGAAGCAACACTCTAATAGGGGGAGAGGTGGGTCAACAGAGCACGCTGAGCAATGAAAAGGGAGAAGCAACTCTCTAATAGGGGAAGAGGTGGGGCAACAGAGCTCGCTGAGCAATGAAAAGGGAGAAGCAACACTAATCGGGGAGAGCTGGGGCAACAGAGCACGCTGAGCAATGACAAGGGAGAAGCAACACTCTCATAGGGGGAGAGGTGGGGCCACAGAGCACGCTGAGCAATGAAAAGGGAGAAGCAACACTCTAATAGCGGGAGAAGTGGGGCAACAGAGCACGCTGAGCAATGAAAAGGGAGAAGCAACACTCTAACAGGGGAAGAGGTTGGGCAATAGAGCACGCTGGGCAATGTAAAGGGAGAAGCAACACTCTAATAGGGGGAGAGGTGGGGCAACAGAGCACACTGAGCAATGAAAAGAGAGAAGCAACACTCTAATGGGGGAGAGGTGGGGCAACAGAGCACATTGAGCAATGAAAAGGCAGAAGCAACACACTAATAGGGGGAGAGGTGGGGCAACAGAGCACGTCGATCAATAAAAAAGGAGAAGCAACACTCTAATAGGGGAGAGGTGGGGCAACAGAGCACGCTGAGCAATGAAAAGGGAGAAGCAACACTAATGGGGGGAGAGGTGGGGCAACAGAGCACGCTGAGCAAAAAAAAGGGAGAAGCAACACTCTAATGGGGAGAGGTGGGGCTACAGAGCACGCTGAGCAATGAAAAGGGAGAAGCAACACTAATAGGGGAGGGGGGAAAGAAAGCACGCTCAGCAATGAAAAGGGAGAAGCAACAATAATAGGGGGAGAGGTGGGGCAACAGAGCACACTGAAGGGAGAAGCAACACTCTAATAGGGGCAGAGGTGGGGCAACAGAGCACCATGAGCAATGAAAAGGGAGAAGCAACACTCTTAATAAGGGGGGCAGGGGGCAAACAAGCATGTCGAGCAATGAAAAGGGAGAAGCAACACTCTAATAGGGGGAGTTGTGGGGCAACAGAGCACACTGAGCAATGAAAAGGGAGAAGCAACAATCTAATAGGGTAGAGGTGGGGCAACAGAGCACGCTGAGCAATGAAAAGGGAGAAGCAACACTAATAGGGGGAGAGGTGGAGCAACAGAGCATGCTGAGCAATGAAAAGGGAGAAGCAACACTAATAGAAGGAGAGGTGGGGCAATAGAGCACACTAAGCAATGAAAAGGGAGAAGTAACTCATTAATAGGGGGAGAGGTGGGGCAACAGAGCACGCTGGGCAATGAAAAGGGAGAAGCAACATTCTAATAGAGGGAGAGGGGGGCAACAGAGCATGTTGAGCAATGAAAAGGGAGAAGCAACACTCTAATAGGGGGAGAGGTGGGGCAACAGAGCACTCTGAGCAATGAAAAGGGAGAAGCAAAACTAAAAGGGGAAAGGTGGGGCAAAAGAGCACGCTGAGCAATGAAAAGGGCGAAGCAACACTCTAATTGGGGAGGAGGTGGGGCAACAGAGCACGCTGAGCAGTGAAAAGGGAGAAGCAACACTCTAATAGAGGGAGAGGGGGCAACAGAGCATATTGAGCAATGAAAAGCAAGAAGCAACACTCTAATAGGGGGAGAGGTGGGGCAACAGAGCACGCTGAGCAATGAAAAGGGAGAAGCAACACTCTAATAGGGGGAGTGGTGGGGCAACAGAGCACGCTGAGCAATGAAAAGGGAGAAGCAACACTCTAATAGGGGGAGAGGTGGGGCAACAGAGCATGTTGAGCAATGAAAAGGGAGAAGCAACACTAATAGGGGGAGAGGTGGGACAACAGAGCATGCTGAGCAATGGAAAGGGAGAAGCAACACTCTAATAGGGGAGAGGTGGGGCAACAGAGCACACTGAGCAATGAAAGGGGAGAAGCAACGCTGTAATAGGGGGAGAGGTGGGGCAACAGAGCATGCTGAGCAAAGAAAAGGGAAAAGCAACACTCTAATTGGGGGAAAGGGGGTCAACAGAGCACGCTAAGCAATGAAAAGGGAGAAGCAACACCCTAATAGGGGGAGTGGTGGGGCAACAGAGCATGCCGAGCAATGAAAAGGGAGAAGCAATACTCTAATAGGGGGAGAGGTGGGGCAACAGAGCACGATGAGCAATGAAACGGGAGAAGCAACACTCTAATAAAGGGGGCAGGGGGCAAACAAGCATGTCGAGCAATGAAAAGGGAGAAGCAACACTCTAATAGGGGGAGAGGTGGGGCAACAGAGCACGCTGAGCAATGAAAAGGGAGAAGCAACAATCTCATAGGGTAGAGGTGGGGCAACAGAGCACGCTGAGCAATGAAAAGGGAGAAGCAACACTAATAGGGGGAGAGGTGGAGCAACAGAGCACGCTGAGCAATGAAAAGGGAGAAGCAACACTAATAGGGGAGAGGTGGGGCAACAGAGCACGCTGAGCAATGAAAAGGGAGAAGCAACACTCTAATAGGGGGAGAGGTGGGGCAACAGAGCACGCTGAGCAATTAAAAGGGAGAAGCAACACTCTAATAGAGGGAGAGAGGGGCAACAGAGCATATTGAGCAATGAAAGGGGAGAAGCAACACTCTAATAGGGGGAGAGGTGGGGCAACAGAGCACACTGAGCAATGAAAAGGGAGAAGCAACACTAAAAGGGGAAAGGTGGGGCAAAAGAGCACGCTGAGCAATGAAAAGGGAGAAGCAACACTCTAATAGGGGGAGAAGTGGGGCAACAGAGCATGCTGAGCAATGAAAAGGGAGAAGCAACACTCTAATAGAGGGAGAGCGGGGCAACAGAGCATGTTAAGCAATGAAAAGCAAGAAGCAACACTCTAATAGGGGGAGAGGTGGGGCAACAGAGCACGCTGAACAATGAAAAGGGAGAAGCAACACTAATAGGGGGAGAGGTGGGACAACAAAACACGCTGAGCAATGATAAGGGAGAAGCAACACTCTAATAGGGGGAGAGGTGGGGCAACAGAGCATGTTGAGCAATGAAAAGGGAGAAACAACACTCTAATAGGGGGAGAGGTGGGGCAACAGCGCACATTGAGCAATGATAAGGTAGAAGCAACACTCTAATAGGGGAGAGGTGGGGCAACAGAGCATGTTGAGCAATGAAAAGGGAGAAGCAACACTCTAATAGGGGGAGAGGTGGGGCAACAGAGCATGTTGAGCAATGATAAGGGAGAAGCAACACTCTAATAGGGGGAGAGGTGGGGCAACAGAGCATGTTGAGCAATGATACGGGAGAAGCAACACTCTAATAGGGGGAGAGGTGGGGCAACAGAGCACGCTGAGCAATGAAAAGGGAGAAGCAACACTCTAATAAGGGAGAGGTGGGGCATCAGTGTATGTTGAACAATGAAAAGGGAGAAGCAACACTCTAATAGCGGGAGAAGTGGGGCAACAGAGCACTCTGAGCAATGAAAAGGGAGAAACAACACTCTAATAGGGGGAGAGGTGGGGCAATAGAGCACGCTGGGCAATGTAAAGGGAGAAGCAACACTCTAATAGGGGGAGAGGTGGGGCAACAGAGCACGCTGAGCAATGAAAAGGGAGAAGCAACACTCTAATGGGGGAGAGGTGGGGCAACAGAGCACATTGAGCAATGAAAAGGGAGAAGCAACACACTAATAGGGGGAGAGGTGGGGCAACAGAGCACGCTGAGCAATGAAAAGGGAGAAGCAACACTAATTTGGGGAGAGGTGGGGCAACAGAGCACGCAGAGCAATGAAAAGGGCGAAGCAACACTCTAATGGGGGAGAGGTGGGGCTACAGAGCACGCTGAGCAATGAAAAGGGAGAAACGACACTAATAGGGGAAAGGGGGGCAACAAAGCACGCTGAGCAATGAAATGGGAGAAGCAACAATAATAGGGGGAGAGGTGGGGCAACAGAGCACACTGAAGGGAGAAGCAACACTCCAATAGGGGGAGAGGTGGGGCAACAGAGCACGATGAGCAATGAAAAGGGAGAAGCAACACTCTTAATAAGGGGGGCAGGGGGCAAACAAGCATGTCGAGCAATGAAAAGGGAGAAGCAACACTCTAATAGGGGGAGAGGTGGGGCAACAGAGCACACTGAGCAATGAAAATGGAGAAGCAACAATCTAATAGGGTAGAGGTGGGGCAACAGAGCACGTTGAGCAATGAAAAGGGAGAAGCAACACTAATAGGGGGAGAGGTGGAGCAACAGAGCACGCTGAGCAATGAAAAGGGAGAAGCAACACTAATAGAGGGAGAGGGGGGCAACAGAGCATGTTGAGCAATGAAAAGGGAGAAGCAACACTCTAATAGGGGGAGAGGTGGGGCAACAGAGCACACTGAGCAATGAAAAGGGAGAAGCAAAACTAAAAGGGGAAAGGTGGGGCAAAAGAGCACGCTGAGCAATGAAAAGGGAGAAGCAACACTCTAATAGGGGAGGAGGTGGGGCAACAGAGCACGCTGAGCAATGAAAAGGGAGAAGCAACACTCTAATAGGGGGAGAGGGGGGCAACAGAGCATGTTGAGCAATGAAAAGCAAGAAGCAACACTGTAAAAGGGGGAGAGGTGGGGCAACAGAGCACGCTGAGCAATGAAAAGGGAGAAGCAACACTCTAATGGGGGAGTGGTTGGGCAACAGAGAATGCTGAGCAATGATAAGGGAGATGTAACACTCTAATAGAGGGAGAGGGGGCAACAGAGCATGTTGAGCAATGAAAAGCAAGAAGCAACACTCTAATAGGGGGAGAGGTGAGGCAACAAAGCACGCCGAGCAATGAAAATGGAGAAGCAACACTCTAATGGGGGAGAGGTGGGGCTACAGAGCACGCTGAGCAATGAAAAGGGAGAAGCAACACTAATAGGGGAGAGGGGGGGCAACAAAGCACGCTGAGCAATAAAAAGGGAGAAGCAACACTAATAGGGGAAAGGGGGGGCAACAAAGCACCCTGAGCAATGAAAAGGGAGAAGCAACAATAATAGGGGGAGAGGTGGGGCAACAGAGCACGATGAGCAATGAAAAGGGAGAAGCAACACTCTAATAGATGGAGAGGTGGGGCAACAGAGCACAATGAGCAATGACAAGGGAGAAGCAACACTCTCATAGGGGGAGAGGTGGGGCCACAGAGCACGCTGAGCAATGAAAAGGGAGAAGCAACACTCTAATAGCGGGAGAAGTGGGGCAACAGAGCACTCTGAGCAATGAAAAGGGAGAAACAACACTCTAATAGGGGGAGAGGTGGGGCAATAGAGCACGCTGGGCAATGTAAAGGGAGAAGCAACACTCTAATAGGGGGAGAGGTGGGGCAACAGAGCACGCTGAGCAATGAAAAGGGAGAAGCAACACTCTAATGGGGGAGAGGTGGGGCAACAGAGCACATTGAGCAATGAAAAGGGAGAAGCAACACACTAATATGGGGAGAGGTGGGGCAACAGAGCACGCTGAGCAATGAAAAGGGAGAAAACACTAATAGGGGGAGAGGTGGGGCAACAGAGCAAGCAGAGCAATGAAAAGGGCGAAGCAACACTCTAATGGGGGAGAGGTGGGGCTACAGAGCACGCTGAGCAATGAAAAGGGAGAAACAACACTAATAGGGGAAAGGGGGGGCAACAAAGCATGCTGAGCAATGAAATGGGAGAAGCAACAATAATAGGGGGAGAGGTGGGGCAACAGAGCACACTGAAGGGAGAAGCAACACTCCAATAGGGGGAGAGGTGGGGCAACAGAGCACGATGAGCAATGAAAAGGGAGAAGCAACACTCTTAATAAGGGGGGAAGGGGGCAAACAAGCATGTCGAGCAATGAAAAGGGAGAAGCAACACTCTAATAGGGGGAGAGGTGGGGCAACAGAGCACACTGAGCAATGAAAAGGGAGAAGCAACAATCTAATATGGTAGAGGTGGTGCAACAGAGCACGTTGAGCAATGAAAAGGGAGAAGCAACACTAATAGGGGGAGAGGTGGAGCAACAGAGCACGCTGAGCAATGAAAAGGGAGAAGCAACACTAATAGAGGGAGAGGGGGGCAACAGAGCATGTTGAGCAATGAAAAGGGAGAAGCAACACTCTAATAGGGGGAGAGGTGGGGCAACAGAGCACGCTCAGCAATGAAAAGGGAGAAACAACACTCTAATAGAGGGAGAGGGGGGCAACAGAGCATGTTGAGCAATGAAAGGCAAGAAGCAACACTGTAAAAGGGGGAGAGGTGGGGCAACAGAGCACGCTGAGCAATGAAAAGGGAGAAGCAACACTCTAATAGGGGGAGTGGTGGGGCAACAGAGAACGCTGAGCAATGATAAGGGAGAAGCAACACTCTAATAGAGGGAGAGGGGGCAACAGAGCATGTTGAGCAATGAAAAGCAAGAAGCAACACTCTAATAGGGGGAGAGGTGAGGCAACAGAGCACGCCGAGCAATGAAAAGGGAGAAGCAACACTCTAATGGGGGAGAGGTGGGGCTACAGAGCACGCTGAGCAATGAAAAGGGAGAAGCAACACTAATAGGGGAGAGGGGGGGCAACAATGCACGCTGAGCAATAAAAAGGGAGAAGCAACACTAATAGGGGAGAGGGGGGCATCAAAGCACCCTGAGCAATGAAAAGGGAGAAGCAACAATAATAGGGGGAGAGGTGGGGCAACAGAGCACGATGAGCAATGAAAAGGGAGAAGCAACACTCTTAATAAGGGGTGCAGGGGGCAAACAAGCATGTCGAGCAATTAAAAGGGAGAAGCAACACTCTAATAGGGGGAGAGGTGGGGCAACAGAGCACGCTGAGCAAACAAAAGGGAGAAGCAACACTCTAATAGGGGGAGAGGTGGGGCAACAGAGCACGCTGAGTAATGAAAAGGGAGAAGCAACACTCTAATAGAGGGAGAGAGGGGCAACAGAGCATATTGAGCAATGAAAAGGGAGAAGCAACACTCTAATAGGGGGAGAGGTGGGGCAACAGAGCACACTGAGCAATGAAAAGGGAGAAGCAACACTAAAAGGGGAAAGGTGGGGCAAAAGAGCATGCTGAGCAATGAAACGGGAGAAGCAACACTCTAATAGGGGGAGAGGTGGGGCAACAGAGCACGCTGAGCAATGAAAAGGGAGAAGCAACACTCTAATAGAGGGAGAGGTGGGGCAACAGAGCACGCTGAGCAATGAAAAGGGAGAAGCAACACTAATAGGGGGAGAGGTGGGGCAACAGAGCACGCTGAGCAGTGAAAAGGGAGAAGCAACAATCTAATATGGTAGAGGTTGGGCAACAGAGCACGCTGAGCAATGAAAAGGGAGAAGCAACACTCTAATAGGGGAGAGGTGGGGCAACAGAGCACGCTGAGCAATGAAAAGGGAGAAGCAACACTAATAGGGGGAGAGGTGGAGCAACAGAGCACGCTGAGCAATGAAAAGGGAGAAGCAACACTAATAGGGGGAGAGGTGGGGCAATAGAGCACGCTGAGCAATGAAAAGGGAGAAGCAACACTAATAGGGGGAGAGGTGGAGCAACAGAGCACACTGAGCAATGAAAAGGGAGAAGCAACACTAATAGGGGGAGAGGTGGGGCAATAGAGCACGCTGAGCAATGAAAAGGGAGACACAACACTCTAATAGAGGGAGAGGGGGGCAACAGAGCATGTTGAGCAATGAAAAGGGAGAAGCAACACTCTAATAGGGGGAGAGGTGGGGCAACAGAGCACGCTGAGCAATGAAAAGGGAGAAGCAACACTAATAGGGGGAGAGGTGGGGCAACAGAGCACGCTGAGCAGTGAAAAGGGAGAATCAACACTCTAATGGGGGAGAGGTGGGGCTACAGAGCACGCTGAGCAGTGAAAAGGGAGAAGCAACACTAATAGGGGAGAGAGTGGCCAACAAAGCACGCTGAGCAATGAAAAGGGAGAAGCAACAATAATAGGGGGAGAGGTGGGGCAACTGAGCACACTGAAGGGAGAAACAACACTCTAATAGGGGAAGAGGTGGGGCAACAGAGCACGATGATCAATGAAAAGGGAGAAGCAACACTCTTAATAAGGGGGCCAGGGGCAAACAAGCATGTCGAGCAATGAAAAGGGAGAAGCAGCACTCTAATAGGGGGAGAGGTGGGGCAACAGAGCACACTGAGCAATGAAAAGGGAGAAGCAAAACTAAAAGTGGAAAGGTGGGGCAAAAGAGCACGCTGAGCAATGAAAAGGGAGACGCAACACTCTAATAGGGGAGGAGGTGGGGCAACAGAGCACGCTGAGCAATGAAAAGGGAGAAGCAACACTCTAATAGAGGGAGAGGGGGGCAACAGAGCATGTTGAGCAATGAAAAGCAAGAAGCAACACTGTAAAAGGGGGAGAGGTGGGGCAACAGAGCACGCTGAGCAATGAAAAGGGAGAAGCAACACTCTAATAGGGGGAGTGGTGGGGCAACAGAGAACGCTGAGCAATGATAAGGGAGATGCAACACTCTAATAGAGGGAGAGGGGGCAACAGAGCATGTTGAGCAATGAAAAGCAAGAAGCAACACTCTAATAGGGGGAGAGGTGAGGCAACAGAGCACGCCGAGCAATGAAAAGGGAGAAGCAACACTCTAATGGGGGAGAGGTGGGGCTACAGAGAACGCTGAGCAATGAAAAGTGAGAAGCAACACTAATAGGGGAGAGGGAGGGCAACAGAGCACACTGAGCAATGAAAAGGGAGAAGCAAAACTAAAAGGGGAAAGGTGGGGCAAAAGAGCACGCTGAGCAATGAAAAGGGAGAAGCAACACTCTAATAGGGGAGGAGGTGGGGCAACAGAGCACGCTGAGCAATGAAAAGGGAGAAGCAACACTCTAATAGAGGGAGAGGGGGGCAACAGAGCATGTTGAGCAATGAAAAGCAAGAAGCAACACTGTAAAAGGGGGAGAGGTGGGGAAACAGAGCACGCTGAGCAATGAAAAGGGAGAAGCAACACTCAAATAGGGGGAGTGGTGGGGCAATAGAGAACGCTGAGCAATGGTAAGGGAGATGCAACACTCTAATAGAGGGAGAGGGGGCAACAGAGCATGTTGAGCAATGAAAAGCAAGAAGCAACACTCTAATAGGGGGAGAGGTGAGGCAACAGAGCACGCCGAGCAATGAAAAGGGAGAAGCAACACTCTAATGGGGGAGAGGTGGGCTACAGAGCACGCTGAGCAATGAAAAGGGAGAAGCAACACAAATAGAGGGAGAGGGGGGCAACAGAGCATGTTGAGCAATGAAAAGGGAGAAGCAACACTCTAATAGGGGGAGAGGTGGGGCAACAGAGCACACTGAGCAATGAAAAGGGAGAAGCAACACTCTAATAGGGGAGGAGGTGGGGCAACAGAGCACGCTGAGCAATGAAAAGGGAGAAGCAACACTCTAATAGAGGGAGAGGGGGGCAAAAGAGCATGTTGAGCAATGAAAAGCAAGAAGCAACACTGTAAAAGGGGGAGAGGTGGGGCAACAGAGCACGCTGAGCAATGAAAAGGGAGAAGCAACACTCTAATAGGGGGAGTGGTGGGGCAACAGCGCACGTTGAGCAATGAAAAGGGAGAAGCAACACACTAATAGGGGGAGAGGTGGGGCAACAGAGCACGCCGAGCAATAAAAAAGGGAGAAGCAACACTCTAATGGGGGAGAGGTGGGCTACAGAGCACGCTGAGCAATGAAAAGGGAGAAGCAACACAAATAGAGGGAGAGGGGGGCAACAGAGCATGTTGAGCAATGAAAAGGGAGAAGCAACACTCTAATAGGGGAGAGGTGGGGCAACAGAGCACACTGAGCAATGAAAAGGGAGAAGCAACACTCTAATAGGGGAGGAGGTGGGGCAACAGAGCACGCTGAGCAATGAAAAGGGAGAAGCAACACTCTAATAGAGGGAGAGGGGGGCAAAAGAGCATGTTGAGCAATGAAAAGCAAGAAGCAACACTGTAAAAGGGGGAGAGGTGGGGCAACAGAGCATGTTGAGCAATGAAAAGGGAGAAACAACACTCTAATAGGGGGAGAGGTGGGGCAACAGCGCACGTTGAGCAATGAAAAGGGAGAAGCAACACACTAATAGGGGGAGAGGTGGGGCAACAGAGCACGCCGAGCAATAAAAAAGGGAGAAGCAACACTATAATAGGGGAGAGGTGGGGCAACAGAGCACGCTGAGCAATGAAAAGGGAGAAGCAACACTAATAGGGGGAGAGGTGGGGCAACAGAGCACGCTGAGCAATGAAAAGGGCGAAGCAACACTCTAATGGGGGAGAGGTGGGGCTACAGAGCACGCTGAGCAATGAAAAGGGAGAAACAACACTCTAATAGGGGGAGAGGTGGGGCAACAGAGCACGCTGAGCAATGAAACGGGAGAAGCAACACTCTAATAGAGGGAGAGCGGGGCAACAGAGCATGTTGAGCAATGAAAAGCAAGAAGCAACACTCTAATAGGGGGAGAGGTGGGGCAACAGAGCACGCTGAGCAATGAAAAGGGAGAAGCAACACTAATAGGGGGAGAGGTGGGACAACAAAACACGCTGAGCAATGATAAGGGAGAAGCAACACTCTAATAGGGGGAGAGGTGGGGCAACAGAGCATGTTGAGCAATGAAAAGGGAGAAACAACACTCTAATAGGGGGAGAGGTGGGGCAACAGCGCACGTTGAGCAATGATAAGGGAGAAGCAACACTCTAATAGGGGAGAGGTGGGGCAACAGAGCATGGTGAGCAATGATAAGGGAGAAGCAACACTCTAATAGGGGGAGAGGTGGGGCAACAGAGCATGTTGAGCAATGATACGGGAGAAGCAACACTCTAATAGGGGGAGAGGTGGGGCAACAGAGCACGCTGAGCAATGAAACGGGAGAAGCAACACTCTAATAAGGGAGAGGTGGGGCATCAGTGTATGTTGAACAATGAAAAGGGAGAAGCAACACTCTAATAGGGGGAGAGGAGGGGCAACAGAGCACGCTGAGCAATGACAAGGGAGAAGCAACACTCTCATAGGGGGAGAGGTGGGGCCACAGAGCACGCTGAGCAATGAAAAGGGAGAAGCAACACTCTAATAGCGGGAGAAGTGGGGCAACAGAGCACGCTGAGGAATTAAAAGGGAGAAACAACACTCTAATAGGGGGAGAGGTGGGGCAATAGAGCACGCTGGGCAATGTAAAGGGAGAAGCAACATTCTAATAGGGGGAGAGGTGGGGCAACAGAGCACGCTGAGCAATGAAAAGGGAGAAGCAACACTCTAATGGGGGAGAGGTGGGGCAACAGAGCACATTGAGCAATGAAAAGGGAGAAGCAACACACTAATAGGGGGAGAGGTGGGGCAACAGAGCACGCCGAGCAATAAAAAAGGGAGAAGCAACACTATAATAGGGGAGAGGTGGGGCAACAGAGCACGCTGAGCAATGAAAAGGGAGAAGCAACACTAATAGGGGGAGAGGTGGGGCAACAGAGCACGCTGAGCAATGAAAAGGGCGAATCAACACTCTAATGGGGGAGAGGTGGGGCTACAGAGCACGCTGAGCAATGAAAAGGGAGAAACAACACTAATAGGGGAAAGGGGGGGCAACAAAGCACGTTGAGCAATGAAATGGGAGAAGCAACAATAATAGGGGGAGAGGTGAGGAAACAGAGCACACTGAAGGGAGAAGCAACACTCCAATAGGGGGAGAGGTGGGGCAACAGAGCACGATGAGCAATGAAAAGGGAGAAGCAACACTCTTAATAAGGGGGGCAGGGG
Source organism: Ambystoma mexicanum (assembly GCF_040938575.1). Taxonomy (NCBI): domain Eukaryota; kingdom Metazoa; phylum Chordata; class Amphibia; order Caudata; family Ambystomatidae; genus Ambystoma; species Ambystoma mexicanum. Next base: position 1,550,194,158 of record NC_090931.1, read on the forward strand.
GCAAACAAGCATGTCGAGCAATGAAAAGGGAGAAGCAACACTCTAATAGGGGGAGAGGTGGGGCAACAGAGCACGTTGAGCAATGAAAAGGGAGAAGCAACACTAATAGGGGGAGAGGTGGAGCAACAGAGCACACTGAGCAATGAAAAGGGAGAAGCAACACAAATAGAGAGAGAGGGGGCAACAGAGCATGTTGAGCAATGAAAAGGGAGAAGCAACACTCTAATAGGGGGAGAGGTGGGGCAACAGAGCACACTGAGCAATGAAAAGGGAGAAGCAGAACTAAAAGGGGAAAGGTGGGGTAAAGAGCACGCTGAGCAATGAAAAGGGAGAAGCAACACTCTAATAGGGGAGGAGGTGGGGCAACAGAGCACGCTGAGCAATGAAAAGGGAGAAGCAACACTCTAATAGAGGGAGAGGGGGGCAACAGAGCATGTTGAGCAATGAAAAGCAAGAAGCAACACTGTAAAAGGGGGAGAGGTGGGGCAACAGAGCACGCTGAGCAATGAAAAGGGAGAAGCAACACTCTAATAGGGGGAGTGGTCGGGCAACAGAGAACGCTGAGCAATGATAAGGGAGAAGCAACACTCTAATAAGGGAGAGGTGGGGCATCAGTGTATGTTGAACAATGAAAAGGGAGAAGCAACACTCTAATAGGGGGAGAGGTGGGGCAACAGAGCACGCTGAGCAATGACAAGGGAGAAGCAACACTCTCATAGGGGGAGAGGTGGGGCCACAGAGCACGCTGAGCAATGAAAAGGGAGAAGCAACACTCTAATAGCGGGAGAAGTGGGGCAACAGAGCACGCTGAGCAATGAAAAGGGAGAAACAACACTCTAATAGGGGGAGAGGTGGGGCAATAGAGCACACTGGGCAATGTAAAGGGAGAAGCAACACTCTAATAGGGGGAGAGGTGGGGCAACAGAGCACGCTGAGCAATGAAAAGGGAGAAGCAACACTCTAATGGGGGAGAGGTGGGGCAACAGAGCACATTGAGCAATGAAAAGGGAGAAACAACACACTAATAGGGGGAGAGGTGGGGCAACAGAGCACGCCGAGCAATAAAAAAGGGAGAAGCAACACTCTAATAGGGGAGAGGTGGGGCAACAGAGCACGCTGAGCAATGAAAAGGGAGAAGCAACACTAATAGGGGGAGAGGTGGGGCAACAGAGCACGCTGAGCAATGAAAAGGGCGAAGCAACACTCTAATGGGGGAGAGGTGGGGCTACAGAGCACGCTGAGCAATGAAAAGGGAGAAACAACACTAATAGGGGAGAGGGGGGGCAACAAAGCACGTTGAGCAATGAAATGGGAGAAGCAACAATAATAGGGGGAGAGGTGGGGAAACAGAGCACACTGAAGGGAGAAGCAACACTCCAATAGGGGGAGAGGTGGGGCAACAGAGCACGATGAGCAATGAAAAGGGAGAAGCAACACTCTTAATAAGGGGGCAGGGGGCAAACAAGCATGTCGAGCAATGAAAAGGGAGAAGCAACACTCTAATAGGGGGAGAGGTGGGGCAACCGAGCACACTGAGCAATGAAAAGGGAGAAGCAACAATCTAATAGGGTAGAGGTGGGGCAACAGAGCACGTTGAGCAATGAAAAGGGAGAAGCAACACTAATAGGGGGAGAGGTGGAGCAACAGAGCACGCTGAGCAATGAAAAGGGAGAAGCAACACTATTAGAGTGAGAGGGGGCAACAGAGCATGTTGAGCAATGAAAAGGGAGAAGCAACACTCTAATAGGGGGAGAGGTGGGGCAACAGAGCACACTGAGCAATGAAAAGGTAGAAGCAAAACTAAAAAGGGAAAGGTGGGGTAAAGAGCACGCTGAGCAATGAAAAGGGAGAAGCAACACTCTAATAGAGGGAGAGGGGGGCAACAGAGCATGTTGAGCAATGAAAAGCAAGAAGCAACACTGTAAAAGGGGGAGAGGTGGGGCAACAGAGCACGCTGAGCAATGAAAAGGGAGAAGCAACACTCTAATAGGGGGAGTGGTCGGGCAACAGAGAACGCTGAGCAATGATAAGGGAGAAGCAACACTCTAATAGAGGGAGAGGGGGCAACAGAGTATGTTGAGCAATGAAAAGCAAAAAGCAACACTCTAATAGGGGGAGAGGTGAGGCAACAGAGCACGCCGAGAAATGAAAAGGGAGAAGCAACACTCTAATGGGGGAGAGGTGGGGCTACAGAGCACGCTGAGCAATGAAAAGGGAGAAGCAACACTAATAGGGGAGAGGGGGGGCAACAAAGCACGCCGAGCAATGAAAAGGGAGAAGCAACACTAATAGGGGAGAGGGGGGGCACCAAAGCACCCTGAGCAATGAAAAGGGAGAAGCAACAATAATAGGGGGAGAGGTGGGGCAACAGAGCACGATGAGCAATGAAAAGGGAGAAGCAACACTCTTAAAAAGGGGTGCAGGGGGCAAACAAGCATGTCGAGCAATGAAAAGGGAGAAGCAACACTCTAATAGGGGGAGAGGTGGGGCAATAGAGCACGCTGAGCAATGAAAAGGGAGAAGCAACACACTAATAGGGGGAGAGGTGGGGCAACAGAGCACGCCGAGCAATGAAAAGGGAGAAGCAACACTCTAATAGGGGAGAGGTGGGGCAACAGAGCACGCTGAGCAATGAAAAGGGAGAAGCAACACTAATAGGGGGAGAGGTGGGGCAAAAGAGCACGCCGAGCAATGAAAAGGGAGAAGCAACACTCTAATGGGGGAGAGGTGGGGCTACAGAGCACGCTGCGCAATGAAAAGGGAGAAGCAACACTAATAGGGGAGAAGGGGGGCAACAAAGCACGCTGAGCAATGAAAAGGGAGAAGCAACACTAATAGGGGAGAGGGGGGGGCAACAAAGCACCCTGAGCAATGAAAAGGGAGAAGCAACAATAATAGGGGGAGAGGTGGGGCAACAGAGCACGATGAGCAATGAAATGGGAGAAGCAACACTCTTAATAAGGGGTGCAGGGGGCAAACAAGCATGTCGAGCAATGAAAAGGGAGAAGCAACACTCTAATAGGGGGAGAGGTGGGGCAACAGAGCACACTGAGCAATGAAAAGGGAGAAGCAACAATCTAATATGGTAGAGGTGGGGCAACAGAGCACGCTGAGCAATGAAAAGGGAGAAGCAACACTCTAATAGGGGAGAGGTGGGACAACAGAGCACGCTGAGCAATGAAAAGGGAGAAGTAACACTAATAGGGGGAGAGGTGGAGCAACAGAGCACGCTGAGCAATGAAAAGGGAGAAGCAACACTCTAATAGGGGAGAGGTGGGACAACAGAGCACGCTGAGCAATGAAAAGGGAGAAGCAACACTCTAATAGGGGAGAGGTGGGACAACAGAGCACGCTGAGCAATGAAAAGGGAGAAGCAACACTAATAGGGGGAGAGGTGGAGCAACAGAGCACGCTGAGCAATGAAAAGGGAGAAGCAACACTAATAGGGGGAGAGGTGGGGCAATAGAGCACGCTGAGCAATGAAAAGGGAGAAGCAACACTAATAGGGGGAGAGGTGGAGCAACAGAGCACGCTGAGCAATGAAAAGGGAGAAGCAACACTAATAGGGGGAGAGGTGGGGCAATAGAGCACGCTGAGCAATGAAAAGGGAGACGCAACACTAATAGAGGGAGAGGGGGCAACAGAGCACACTGAGCAATGAAAAGGGAGAAGCAACAATCTAATATGGTAGAGGTGGGGCAACAGAGCATGTTGAGCAATGATAAGGGAGAAGCAACACTAATAGGGGGAGAGGTGGGGCAACAGAGCATGTTGAGCAATGAAAAGGGAGAAGCAACACTAATAGGGGAGAGGTGGGGCAACAGAGCACGCTGAGCAGTGAAAAGGGAGAATCAGCACTCTAATGGGGGAGAGGTGGGACTACAGAGCACACTGAGCAATGAAAAGGGAGAAGCAACACTAATAGGGGAGAGAGTGGCCAACAAAGCACGCTGAGCAATGAAAAGGGAGAAGCAACAATAATAGGGGGAGAGGTGGGGCAACAGAGCACGCTGAGCAATGAAAAGGGAGAAGCAACACTAATAGGGGGCGAGGTGGAGCAACAGAGCACGCTGAGCAATGAAAAGGGAGAAGCAATACTAATAGGGAGAGAGGTGGGGCAATAGAGCACACTGAGCAATGGAAAGGGAGAAGCAACACACTAATAGGGGGAGAGGTGGGGCAACAGAGCACGCTGGGCAATGAAAAGGGAGAAGCAACACTCTAATAGAGGGAGAGGGGGGCAACAGAGCATGTTGAGCAATGAAAAGGAAGAAGCAACACTTTAATAGGGGGAGAGGTGGGGCAGCAGAGCACACTGAAGGGAGAAGCAACACTCTAATAGGGGGAGAGGTGGGGCAACAGAGCATGATGAGCAATGAAAAGGGAGAAGCAACACTCTTAATAAGGGGGCCAGGGGGAAAGCAAGCATGTCGAGCAATGAAAAGGGAGAAGCAACACTCTAATAGGGGGAGAGGTGGGGCAACAGAGCACACTGAGCAATGAAAAGGGAGAAGCAACAATCTAATTGGGTAGAGGTTGGGCAACAGAGCACGCTGAGCAATGAAAAGGGAGAAGCAACACTAATAGGGGGAGAGGTGGAGCAACAGAGCACGCTGAGCAATGAAAAGGGAGAAGCAACACTGATAGGGGGAGAGGTGGGGCAATAGAGCACACTGAGCAATGAAAGGGGTGAAGCAACACTCTAATAGGGGGAGAGGTGGGGCAACAGAGCACGCTGAGCAATGAAAAGGGAGAAGCAACACTAATAGGGGGAGAGGTGAGGCAACAGAGCACGCTGAGCAGTGAAAAGGGAGAATCAACACTCTAATGGGGGAGAGGTGGGGATACAGAGCACGCTGAGCAATGAAAAGGGAGAAGCAACACTAATAGGGGAGAGAGTGGCCAACAAAGCACGCTGAGCAATGAAAAGGGAGAAGCAACAATAATAGGGGGAGAGGTGGAGCAACAGAGCACACTGAAGGGAGAAACAACACTCTAATAGGGGAAGAGGTGGGGCAACAGAGCACGATGAGCAATGAAAAGGGAGAAGCAACACTCTTAATAAGGGGGCAAGGGGCAAACAAGCATGTCGAGCAATGGAAAGGGAGAAGCAACACTCTAATAGGGGGAGAGGTGGGGCAACAGAGCACACTGAGCAATGAAAAGGGAGAAGCAACAATCTAATAGGGTAGAGGTGGGGCAACAGAGCACGCTGAGCAATGAAAAGGGAGAAGCAACACTAATAGGGGGAGAGGTGGAGCAACAGAGCACACTGAGCAATGAAAAGGGAGAAGCAACACTAATAGGGAGAGAGGTGGGGCAATAGAGCACACTGAGCAATGGAAAGGGAGAAGCAACACACTAATAGGGGGAGAGGTGGGGCAACAGAGCACACTGGGCAATGAAAAGGGAGAAGCAACACTAATAGAGGGAGAGGGGGGCAACAGAGCATGTTGAGCAATGAAAAGGAAGAAGCAACACTCTAATAGGGGGAGAGGTGGGGCAACAGAGCATGATGAGCAATGAAAAGGGAGAAGCAACACTCTTAATAAGGGGGCCAGGGGGCAAACAAGCATGTCGAGCAATGAAAAGGGAGAAGCAACACTCTAATAGGGGGAGAGGTGGGGCAACAGAGTACACTGAGCAATGAAAAGGGAGAAGCAACAATCTAATTGGGTAGAGGTGGGGCAACAGAGCACGCTGAGCAATGAAAAGGGAAAAGCAACACTAATAGGGGGAGAAGTGGAGCAACAGAGCACGCTGAGCAATGAAAAGGGAAAAGCAACACTAATAGGGGGAGAGGTGGGGCAACAGAGCACACTGAGCAATGAAAAGGGAGAAGCAACACACTAATAGGGGGAGAGGTGTGGCAACAGAGCACGCTGGGCAATGAAAAGGGAGAAGCAACACTCTAATAGAGGGAGAGGGGGGCAACAGAGCATGTTGAGCAATGAAAAGGGAGAAGCAACACTCTAATAGGGGGAGAGGTGGGGCAACAGAGCACACTGAGCAATGAAAAGGGAGAAACAAAACTAAAAGGGGAAAGGTGGGGCAAATGAGCACGCTGAGCAATGAAAAGGGAGAAGCAACCCTCTAAGAGGGGGAGAGGTGGGGCAACAGAGTAAGCTGAGCAATGAAAAGGGAGAAGCAACACTAAGAGGGGAGAGGTGGAGCAACAGAGCATGCTGAGCAATGAAAAGGGAGAAGGAACACTAACAGGGGGAGAGGTGGGGCAACAGAGCACGCTGAGCAATGAAAAGGGAGAAGCAACACTCTAATAGGGGGAGAGGTGGGGCAACAGAGCACGATGATCAATGATAAGGGAGAAGCAACACTCTAATAGTGGGAGACGTGGGGCAACAGAGCACGTTGAGCAATGAAAAGGGAGAAGCAACACTTTAATGGGGGAGAGGTGAGGCAACAGAGCACGTTGAGCAATGATAAGGGAGAAGCAACACTCTAATAGGGGGAGAGGTGGGGCAACAGAGCATGTTGAGCAATGATAAGGGAGAAGCAACACTCTAGTAGGGGGAGAGGTGGGGCAACAGAGCATGTTGAGCAATGAAAAGGGAGAAGCAACAATCAAATAGGGGGAGAGGTGGGGCAACAGAGCACGCTGAGCAATGAAAAGGGAGAAGCAACACTCTCATAGGGGGAGAGGTGGGGCAACAGAGCATGCTGAGCAATGAAAAGGGAGAAGCAACACTCTAATAGCGGGAGAGGTGGGGCAAAAGAGCACACTGAGCAATGAAAACGGAGAAGCAACACTCTAATAGGGGGAGAGGTGAGGCAATAGAGCACGCTGGGAAATGTAAAGGGAGAAGCAACACTCTAATAGGGGGAGGGGTGGGACAACAGAGCACGCTGAGCAATGAAAAGGGAGAAGCAACACTCTAATAGGGGGAGAGGTGGGGCAACAGAGCACATTGAGCAATGAAAAGGGAGAAGCAACACACTAATAGGGGGAGAGGTGGGGCAACAGAGCTCGCCGAGCAATGAAAAGGGAGAAGCAACACTCTAATAGGGGAGAGATGGGGCAACAGAGCACGCTGAGCAATGAAAAGGAAGAAGAAACACTAATAGGGGGAGAGGTGGGGCAAAAGAGCACGCCGAGCAATGAAAAGGGAGAAGCAACACTCTAATAAGGGAGAGGTGGGGCTACAGAGCACGCTGAGCAATGAAAAGGGAGAAGCAAAACTAATAGGGGAGAAGGGGGGCAACAAAGCACGCTGAGCAATGAAAAGGGAGAAAAAACACTAATAGGGGAGAGGGGGGGCAACAAAGCACCCTGAGCAATGAAAAGGGAGAAGCAACAATAACAGGGGGAGAGGTGGGGCAACAGAGCACGATGAGCAATGACAAGGGAGAAGCAACACTCTTAATAAGGGGTGCAGGGGGCAAACAAGCATGTCGAGCAATGAAAAGGGAGAAGCAACACTCTAATAGGGGGAGAGGTGGGGCAACAGAGCACACTGAGCAATGAAAAGGGAGAAGCAACAATCTAATATGGTAGAGGAGGGGCAACAGAGCACGCTGAGCAATGAAAAGGGAGAAGCAACACTCTAATAGGGGAGAGGTGGGGCAACAGAGCATGCTGAGCAATGAAAAGGGAGAAGCAACACTAATAGGGGGAGAGGTGGAGCAACAGAGCATGCTGAGCAATGAAAAGGGAGAAGCAACACTAATAGGGGGAGAGGTGGGGCAATAGAGCACGCTGAGCAATGAAAAGGGAGAGGCAACACTAATAGGGGTAGAGATGGAGCAACAGAGCACGCGGAGCAATGAAAAGGGAGAAGCAACACTAATAGGGGGAGAGGTGGGGCAATAGAGCACGCTGAGCAATGAAAAGGGAGACACAACACTCTAATAGAGGGAGAGGGGGGCAACAGAGCATGTTGAGCAATGAAAAGTGAGAAGCAAAACTCTAATAGGGGGAGAGGTGGGGCAACAGAGCACGCTGAGCAATGAAAAGGGAGAAGCAACACTAATAGGGGGAGAGGTGGGGCAACAGAGCACACTGAGCAGTGAAAAGGGAGAATCAACACTCTAATGGGGGAGAGGTGGGGCTACAGAGCACACTGAGCAATGAAAAGGGAGAAGCAACACTAATAGGGGAGAGAGTGGCCAACAAAGCACGCTGAGCAATGAAAAGGGAGAAGCAACAATAATAGGGGGAGAGGTGGGGCAACAGAGCACACTGAAGGGAGAAACAACACTCTAATACGGGAAGAGGTGGGGCAACAGAGCACGATGAGCAATGAAAAGGGAGAAGCAACACTCTTAATAAGGGGGCCAGGGGCAAACAAGCATGTCGAGCAATGAAAAGGGAGAAGCAGCACTCTAATAGGGGGAGAGGTGGGGCAACAGAGCATGCTGAGCAATGAAAAGGGAGAAGCAACAATCTAATAGGGTAGAGGTGGCGCAGCAGAGCACGCTGAGCAATGAAAAGGGAGATGCAACACTCTAATAGGGGGAGAGGTGGGGCAACAGAGCACGTTGAGCAATGAAAAGGGATTAGCAACACTAATAGCGGGAGAGGGTGGCAACAGAGCTGGTTGAGCAATGAAAAGGGAGAAGCAACACTCTAATAGGGGGAGAGGTGGAGCTACAGAGCACGCTGAGCAATGAAAAGGGAGAAGCAACACTAATAGGGGAGAGGGTGGCAACAAAGCACGCTGAGCAATGAAAAGGGAGAAGCAACACTAATAGCGGGAGAGGGTGGCAACAGAACTGGTTGAGCAATTAAAAGGGAGAAGCAACACTCTAATAGGGGGAGAGGTGGGTCAACAGAGCTCGCTGAGCAATGAAAAGGGAGAAGCAACTCTCTAATAGGGGAAGAGGTGGGGCAACAGAGCTCGCTGAGCAATGAAAAGGGAGAAGCAACACTAATCGGGGAGAGCTGGGGCAACAGAGCACGCTGAGCAATGACAAGGGAGAAGCAACACTCTCATAGGGGGAGAGGTGGGGCCACAGAGCACGCTGAGCAATGAAAAGGGAGAAGCAACACTCTAATAGCGGGAGAAGTGGGGCAACAGAGCACGCTGAGCAATGAAAAGGGAGAAGCAACACTCTAACAGGGGAAGAGGTTGGGCAATAGAGCACGCTGGGCAATGTAAAGGGAGAAGCAACACTCTAATAGGGGGAGAGGTGGGGCAACAGAGCACACTGAGCAATGAAAAGAGAGAAGCAACACTAATGGGGGAGAGGTGGGGCAACAGAGCACATTGAGCAATGAAAAGGCAGAAGCAACACACTAATAGGGGGAGAGGTGGGGCAACAGAGCACGTCGATCAATAAAAAAGGAGAAGCAACACTCTAATAGGGGAGAGGTGGGGCAACAGAGCACGCTGAGCAATGAAAAGGGAGAAGCAACACTAATGGGGGGAGAGGTGGGGCAACAGAGCACGCTGAGCAAAAAAAAGGGAGAAGCAACACTCTAATGGGGAGAGGTGGGGCTACAGAGCACGCTGAGCAATGAAAAGGGAGAAGCAACACTAATAGGGGAGGGGGGAAACAAAGCACGCTCAGCAATGAAAAGGGAGAAGCAACAATAATAGGGGGAGAGGTGGGGCAACAGAGCACACTGAAGGGAGAAGCAACACTCTAATAGGGGCAGAGGTGGGGCAACAGAGCACCATGAGCAATGAAAAGGGAGAAGCAACACTCTTAATAAGGGGGGCAGGGGGCAAACAAGCATGTCGAGCAATGAAAAGGGAGAAGCAACACTCTAATAGGGGGAGTTGTGGGGCAACAGAGCACACTGAGCAATGAAAAGGGAGAAGCAACAATCTAATAGGGTAGAGGTGGGGCAACAGAGCACGCTGAGCAATGAAAAGGGAGAAGCAACACTAATAGGGGGAGAGGTGGAGCAACAGAGCATGCTGAGCAATGAAAAGGGAGAAGCAACACTAATAGAAGGAGAGGTGGGGCAATAGAGCACACTAAGCAATGAAAAGGGAGAAGTAACTCATTAATAGGGGGAGAGGTGGGGCAACAGAGCACGCTGGGCAATGAAAAGGGAGAAGCAACATTCTAATAGAGGGAGAGGGGGGCAACAGAGCATGTTGAGCAATGAAAAGGGAGAAGCAACACTCTAATAGGGGGAGAGGTGGGGCAACAGAGCACTCTGAGCAATGAAAAGGGAGAAGCAAAACTAAAAGGGGAAAGGTGGGGCAAAAGAGCACGCTGAGCAATGAAAAGGGCGAAGCAACACTCTAATTGGGGAGGAGGTGGGGCAACAGAGCACGCTGAGCAGTGAAAAGGGAGAAGCAACACTCTAATAGAGGGAGAGGGGGCAACAGAGCATATTGAGCAATGAAAAGCAAGAAGCAACACTCTAATAGGGGGAGAGGTGGGGCAACAGAGCACGCTGAGCAATGAAAAGGGAGAAGCAACACTCTAATAGGGGGAGTGGTGGGGCAACAGAGCACGCTGAGCAATGAAAAGGGAGAAGCAACACTCTAATAGGGGGAGAGGTGGGGCAACAGAGCATGTTGAGCAATGAAAAGGGAGAAGCAACACTAATAGGGGGAGAGGTGGGACAACAGAGCATGCTGAGCAATGGAAAGGGAGAAGCAACACTCTAATAGGGGAGAGGTGGGGCAACAGAGCACACTGAGCAATGAAAGGGGAGAAGCAACGCTGTAATAGGGGGAGAGGTGGGGCAACAGAGCATGCTGAGCAAAGAAAAGGGAAAAGCAACACTCTAATTGGGGGAAAGGGGGTCAACAGAGCACGCTAAGCAATGAAAAGGGAGAAGCAACACCCTAATAGGGGGAGTGGTGGGGCAACAGAGCATGCCGAGCAATGAAAAGGGAGAAGCAATACTCTAATAGGGGGAGAGGTGGGGCAACAGAGCACGATGAGCAATGAAACGGGAGAAGCAACACTCTAATAAAGGGGGCAGGGGGCAAACAAGCATGTCGAGCAATGAAAAGGGAGAAGCAACACTCTAATAGGGGGAGAGGTGGGGCAACAGAGCACGCTGAGCAATGAAAAGGGAGAAGCAACAATCTCATAGGGTAGAGGTGGGGCAACAGAGCACGCTGAGCAATGAAAAGGGAGAAGCAACACTAATAGGGGGAGAGGTGGAGCAACAGAGCACGCTGAGCAATGAAAAGGGAGAAGCAACACTAATAGGGGAGAGGTGGGGCAACAGAGCACGCTGAGCAATGAAAAGGGAGAAGCAACACTCTAATAGGGGGAGAGGTGGGGCAACAGAGCACGCTGAGCAATTAAAAGGGAGAAGCAACACTCTAATAGAGGGAGAGAGGGGCAACAGAGCATATTGAGCAATGAAAGGGGAGAAGCAACACTCTAATAGGGGGAGAGGTGGGGCAACAGAGCACACTGAGCAATGAAAAGGGAGAAGCAACACTAAAAGGGGAAAGGTGGGGCAAAAGAGCACGCTGAGCAATGAAAAGGGAGAAGCAACACTCTAATAGGGGGAGAAGTGGGGCAACAGAGCATGCTGAGCAATGAAAAGGGAGAAGCAACACTCTAATAGAGGGAGAGCGGGGCAACAGAGCATGTTAAGCAATGAAAAGCAAGAAGCAACACTCTAATAGGGGGAGAGGTGGGGCAACAGAGCACGCTGAACAATGAAAAGGGAGAAGCAACACTAATAGGGGGAGAGGTGGGACAACAAAACACGCTGAGCAATGATAAGGGAGAAGCAACACTCTAATAGGGGGAGAGGTGGGGCAACAGAGCATGTTGAGCAATGAAAAGGGAGAAACAACACTCTAATAGGGGGAGAGGTGGGGCAACAGCGCACATTGAGCAATGATAAGGTAGAAGCAACACTCTAATAGGGGAGAGGTGGGGCAACAGAGCATGTTGAGCAATGAAAAGGGAGAAGCAACACTCTAATAGGGGGAGAGGTGGGGCAACAGAGCATGTTGAGCAATGATAAGGGAGAAGCAACACTCTAATAGGGGGAGAGGTGGGGCAACAGAGCATGTTGAGCAATGATACGGGAGAAGCAACACTCTAATAGGGGGAGAGGTGGGGCAACAGAGCACGCTGAGCAATGAAAAGGGAGAAGCAACACTCTAATAAGGGAGAGGTGGGGCATCAGTGTATGTTGAACAATGAAAAGGGAGAAGCAACACTCTAATAGCGGGAGAAGTGGGGCAACAGAGCACTCTGAGCAATGAAAAGGGAGAAACAACACTCTAATAGGGGGAGAGGTGGGGCAATAGAGCACGCTGGGCAATGTAAAGGGAGAAGCAACACTCTAATAGGGGGAGAGGTGGGGCAACAGAGCACGCTGAGCAATGAAAAGGGAGAAGCAACACTCTAATGGGGGAGAGGTGGGGCAACAGAGCACATTGAGCAATGAAAAGGGAGAAGCAACACACTAATAGGGGGAGAGGTGGGGCAACAGAGCACGCTGAGCAATGAAAAGGGAGAAGCAACACTAATTTGGGGAGAGGTGGGGCAACAGAGCACGCAGAGCAATGAAAAGGGCGAAGCAACACTCTAATGGGGGAGAGGTGGGGCTACAGAGCACGCTGAGCAATGAAAAGGGAGAAACGACACTAATAGGGGAAAGGGGGGCAACAAAGCACGCTGAGCAATGAAATGGGAGAAGCAACAATAATAGGGGGAGAGGTGGGGCAACAGAGCACACTGAAGGGAGAAGCAACACTCCAATAGGGGGAGAGGTGGGGCAACAGAGCACGATGAGCAATGAAAAGGGAGAAGCAACACTCTTAATAAGGGGGGCAGGGGGCAAACAAGCATGTCGAGCAATGAAAAGGGAGAAGCAACACTCTAATAGGGGGAGAGGTGGGGCAACAGAGCACACTGAGCAATGAAAATGGAGAAGCAACAATCTAATAGGGTAGAGGTGGGGCAACAGAGCACGTTGAGCAATGAAAAGGGAGAAGCAACACTAATAGGGGGAGAGGTGGAGCAACAGAGCACGCTGAGCAATGAAAAGGGAGAAGCAACACTAATAGAGGGAGAGGGGGGCAACAGAGCATGTTGAGCAATGAAAAGGGAGAAGCAACACTCTAATAGGGGGAGAGGTGGGGCAACAGAGCACACTGAGCAATGAAAAGGGAGAAGCAAAACTAAAAGGGGAAAGGTGGGGCAAAAGAGCACGCTGAGCAATGAAAAGGGAGAAGCAACACTCTAATAGGGGAGGAGGTGGGGCAACAGAGCACGCTGAGCAATGAAAAGGGAGAAGCAACACTCTAATAGGGGGAGAGGGGGGCAACAGAGCATGTTGAGCAATGAAAAGCAAGAAGCAACACTGTAAAAGGGGGAGAGGTGGGGCAACAGAGCACGCTGAGCAATGAAAAGGGAGAAGCAACACTCTAATGGGGGAGTGGTTGGGCAACAGAGAATGCTGAGCAATGATAAGGGAGATGTAACACTCTAATAGAGGGAGAGGGGGCAACAGAGCATGTTGAGCAATGAAAAGCAAGAAGCAACACTCTAATAGGGGGAGAGGTGAGGCAACAAAGCACGCCGAGCAATGAAAAGGGAGAAGCAACACTCTGATGGGGGAGAGGTGGGGCTACAGAGCACGCTGAGCAATGAAAAGGGAGAAGCAACACTAATAGGGGAGAGGGGGGGCAACAAAGCACGCTGAGCAATAAAAAGGGAGAAGCAACACTAATAGGGGAAAGGGGGGGCAACAAAGCACCCTGAGCAATGAAAAGGGAGAAGCAACAATAATAGGGGGAGAGGTGGGGCAACAGAGCACGATGAGCAATGAAAAGGGAGAAGCAACACTCTAATAGATGGAGAGGTGGGGCAACAGAGCACGATGAGCAATGACAAGGGAGAAGCAACACTCTCATAGGGGGAGAGGTGGGGCCACAGAGCACGCTGAGCAATGAAAAGGGAGAAGCAACACTCTAATAGCGGGAGAAGTGGGGCAACAGAGCACTCTGAGCAATGAAAAGGGAGAAACAACACTCTAATAGGGGGAGAGGTGGGGCAATAGAGCACGCTGGGCAATGTAAAGGGAGAAGCAACACTCTAATAGGGGGAGAGGTGGGGCAACAGAGCACGCTGAGCAATGAAAAGGGAGAAGCAACACTCTAATGGGGGAGAGGTGGGGCAACAGAGCACATTGAGCAATGAAAAGGGAGAAGCAACACACTAATATGGGGAGAGGTGGGGCAACAGAGCACGCCAAGCAATAAAAAAGGGAGAAGCAACACTCTAATAGGGGAGAGGTGGGGCAACAGAGCACGCTGAGCAATGAAAAGGGAGAAAACACTAATAGGGGGAGAGGTGGGGCAACAGAGCAAGCAGAGCAATGAAAAGGGCGAAGCAACACTCTAATGGGGGAGAGGTGGGGCTACAGAGCACGCTGAGCAATGAAAAGGGAGAAACAACACTAATAGGGGAAAGGGGGGGCAACAAAGCATGCTGAGCAATGAAATGGGAGAAGCAACAATAATAGGGGGAGAGGTGGGGCAACAGAGCACACTGAAGGGAGAAGCAACACTCCAATAGGGGGAGAGGTGGGGCAACAGAGCACGATGAGCAATGAAAAGGGAGAAGCAACACTCTTAATAAGGGGGGAAGGGGGCAAACAAGCATGTCGAGCAATGAAAAGGGAGAAGCAACACTCTAATAGGGGGAGAGGTGGGGCAACAGAGCACACTGAGCAATGAAAAGGGAGAAGCAACAATCTAATATGGTAGAGGTGGTGCAACAGAGCACGTTGAGCAATGAAAAGGGAGAAGCAACACTAATAGGGGGAGAGGTGGAGCAACAGAGCACGCTGAGCAATGAAAAGGGAGAAGCAACACTAATAGAGGGAGAGGGGGGCAACAGAGCATGTTGAGCAATGAAAAGGGAGAAGCAACACTCTAATAGGGGGAGAGGTGGGGCAACAGAGCACGCTCAGCAATGAAAAGGGAGAAACAACACTCTAATAGAGGGAGAGGGGGGCAACAGAGCATGTTGAGCAATGAAAAGCAAGAAGCAACACTGTAAAAGGGGGAGAGGTGGGGCAACAGAGCACGCTGAGCAATGAAAAGGGAGAAGCAACACTCTAATAGGGGGAGTGGTGGGGCAACAGAGAACGCTGAGCAATGATAAGGGAGAAGCAACACTCTAATAGAGGGAGAGGGGGCAACAGAGCATGTTGAGCAATGAAAAGCAAGAAGCAACACTCTAATAGGGGGAGAGGTGAGGCAACAGAGCACGCCGAGCAATGAAAAGGGAGAAGCAACACTCTAATGGGGGAGAGGTGGGGCTACAGAGCACGCTGAGCAATGAAAAGGGAGAAGCAACACTAATAGGGGAGAGGGGGGGCAACAAAGCACGCTGAGCAATAAAAAGGGAGAAGCAACACTAATAGGGGAGAGGGGGGCATCAAAGCACCCTGAGCAATGAAAAGGGAGAAGCAACAATAATAGGGGGAGAGGTGGGGCAACAGAGCACGATGAGCAATGAAAAGGGAGAAGCAACACTCTTAATAAGGGGTGCAGGGGGCAAACAAGCATGTCGAGCAATTAAAAGGGAGAAGCAACACTCTAATAGGGGGAGAGGTGGGGCAACAGAGCACGCTGAGCAATGAAAAGGGAGAAGCAACACTCTAATAGGGGGAGAGGTGGGGCAACAGAGCACGCTGAGTAATGAAAAGGGAGAAGCAACACTCTAATAGAGGGAGAGAGGGGCAACAGAGCATATTGAGCAATGAAAAGGGAGAAGCAACACTCTAATAGGGGGAGAGGTGGGGCAACAGAGCACACTGAGCAATGAAAAGGGAGAAGCAACACTAAAAGGGGAAAGGTGGGGCAAAAGAGCATGCTGAGCAATGAAAAGGGAGAAGCAACACTCTAATAGGGGGAGAGGTGGGGCAACAGAGCACGCTGAGCAATGAAAAGGGAGAAGCAACACTCTAATAGAGGGAGAGGTGGGGCAACAGAGCACGCTGAGCAATGAAAAGGGAGAAGCAACACTAATAGGGGGAGAGGTGGGGCAACAGAGCACGCTGAGCAGTGAAAAGGGAGAAGCAACAATCTAATATGGTAGAGGTTGGGCAACAGAGCACGCTGAGCAATGAAAAGGGAGAAGCAACACTCTAATAGGGGAGAGGTGGGGCAACAGAGCACGCTGAGCAATGAAAAGGGAGAAGCAACACTAATAGGGGGAGAGGTGGAGCAACAGAGCACGCTGAGCAATGAAAAGGGAGAAGCAACACTAATAGGGGGAGAGGTGGGGCAATAGAGCACGCTGAGCAATGAAAAGGGAGAAGCAACACTAATAGGGGGAGAGGTGGAGCAACAGAGCACACTGAGCAATGAAAAGGGAGAAGCAACACTAATAGGGGGAGAGGTGGGGCAATAGAGCACGCTGAGCAATGAAAAGGGAGACACAACACTCTAATAGAGGGAGAGGGGGGCAACAGAGCATGTTGAGCAATGAAAAGGGAGAAGCAACACTCTAATAGGGGGAGAGGTGGGGCAACAGAGCACGCTGAGCAATGAAAAGGGAGAAGCAACACTAATAGGGGGAGAGGTGGGGCAACAGAGCACGCTGAGCAGTGAAAAGGGAGAATCAACACTCTAATGGGGGAGAGGTGGGGCTACAGAGCACGCTGAGCAGTGAAAAGGGAGAAGCAACACTAATAGGGGAGAGAGTGGCCAACAAAGCACGCTGAGCAATGAAAAGGGAGAAGCAACAATAATAGGGGGAGAGGTGGGGCAACTGAGCACACTGAAGGGAGAAACAACACTCTAATAGGGGAAGAGGTGGGGCAACAGAGCACGATGATCAATGAAAAGGGAGAAGCAACACTCTTAATAAGGGGGCCAGGGGCAAACAAGCATGTCGAGCAATGAAAAGGGAGAAGCAGCACTCTAATAGGGGGAGAGGTGGGGCAACAGAGCACACTGAGCAATGAAAAGGGAGAAGCAAAACTAAAAGGGGAAAGGTGGGGCAAAAGAGCACGCTGAGCAATGAAAAGGGAGAAGCAACACTCTAATAGGGGAGGAGGTGGGGCAACAGAGCACGCTGAGCAATGAAAAGGGAGAAGCAACACTCTAATAGAGGGAGAGGGGGGCAACAGAGCATGTTGAGCAATGAAAAGCAAGAAGCAACACTGTAAAAGGGGGAGAGGTGGGGCAACAGAGCACGCTGAGCAATGAAAAGGGAGAAGCAACACTCTAATAGGGGGAGTGGTGGGGCAACAGAGAACGCTGAGCAATGATAAGGGAGATGCAACACTCTAATAGAGGGAGAGGGGGCAACAGAGCATGTTGAGCAATGAAAAGCAAGAAGCAACACTCTAATAGGGGGAGAGGTGAGGCAACAGAGCACGCCGAGCAATGAAAAGGGAGAAGCAACACTCTAATGGGGGAGAGGTGGGGCTACAGAGCACGCTGAGCAATGAAAAGTGAGAAGCAACACTAATAGGGGAGAGGGGGGGCAACAGAGCACACTGAGCAATGAAAAGGGAGAAGCAAAACTAATAGGGGGAGAGGTGGGGCAACAGAGCACGCTGAGCAGTGAAAAGGGAGAATCAACACTCTAATGGGGGAGAGGTGGGGCTACAGAGCACGCTGAGCAGTGAAAAGGGAGAAGCAACACTAATAGGGGAGAGAGTGGCCAACAAAGCACGCTGAGCAATGAAAAGGGAGAAGCAACAATAATAGGGGGAGAGGTGGGGCAACAGAGCACACTGAAGGGAGAAACAACACTCTAATAGGGGAAGAGGTGGGGCAACAGAGCACGATGATCAATGAAAAGGGAGAAGCAACACTCTTAATAAGGGGGCCAGGGGCAAACAAGCATGTCGAGCAATGAAAAGGGAGAAGCAGCACTCTAATAGGGGGAGAGGTGGGGCAACAGAGCACACTGAGCAATGAAAAGGGAGAAGCAAAACTAAAAGGGGAAAGGTGGGGCAAAAGAGCACGCTGAGCAATGAAAAGGGAGACGCAACACTCTAATAGGGGAGGAGGTGGGGCAACAGAGCACGCTGAGCAATGAAAAGGGAGAAGCAACACTCTAATAGAGGGAGAGGGGGGCAACAGAGCATGTTGAGCAATGAAAAGCAAGAAGCAACACTGTAAAAGGGGGAGAGGTGGGGCAACAGAGCACGCTGAGCAATGAAAAGGGAGAAGCAACACTCTAATAGGGGGAGTGGTGGGGCAACAGAGAACGCTGAGCAATGATAAGGGAGATGCAACACTCTAATAGAGGGAGAGGGGGCAACAGAGCATGTTGAGCAATGAAAAGCAAGAAGCAACACTCTAATAGGGGGAGAGGTGAGGCAACAGAGCACGCCGAGCAATGAAAAGGGAGAAGCAACACTCTAATGGGGCAGAGGTGGGGCTACAGAGCACGCTGAGCAATGAAAAGTGAGAAGCAACACTAATAGGGGAGAGGGAGGGCAACAGAGCACACTGAGCAATGAAAAGGGGGAAGCAAAACTAAAAGGGGAAAGGTGGGGCAAAAGAGCACGCTGAGCAATGAAAAGGGAGAAGCAACACTCTAATAGGGGAGGAGGTGGGGCAACAGAGCACGCTGAGCAATGAAAAGGGAGAAGCAACACTCTAATAGAGGGAGAGGGGGGCAACAGAGCATGTTGAGCAATGAAAAGCAAGAAGCAACACTGTAAAAGGGGGAGAGGTGGGGAAACAGAGCACGCTGAGCAATGAAAAGGGAGAAGCAACACTCAAATAGGGGGAGTGGTGGGGCAATAGAGAACGCTGAGCAATGGTAAGGGAGATGCAACACTCTAATAGAGGGAGAGGGGGCAACAGAGCATGTTGAGCAATGAAAAGCAAGAAGCAACACTCTAATAGGGGGAGAGGTGAGGCAACAGAGCACGCCGAGCAATGAAAAGGGAGAAGCAACACTCTAATGGGGGAGAGGTGGGCTACAGAGCACGCTGAGCAATGAAAAGGGAGAAGCAACACAAATAGAGGGAGAGGGGGGCAACAGAGCATGTTGAGCAATGAAAAGGGAGAAGCAACACTCTAATAGGGGGAGAGGTGGGGCAACAGAGCACACTGAGCAATGAAAAGGGAGAAGCAACACTCTAATAGGGGAGGAGGTGGGGCAACAGAGCACGCTGAGCAATGAAAAGGGAGAAGCAACACTCTAATAGAGGGAGAGGGGGGCAAAAGAGCATGTTGAGCAATGAAAAGCAAGAAGCAACACTGTAAAAGGGGGAGAGGTGGGGCAACAGAGCACGCTGAGCAATGAAAAGGGAGAAGCAACACTCTAATAGGGGGAGTGGTGGGGCAACAGAGAACGCTGAGCAATGATAAGGGAGATGCAACACTCTAATAGAGAGAGAGGGGGCAACAGAGCATGTTGAGCAATGAAAAGCAAGAAGCAACACTCTAATAGGGGGAGAGGTGAGGCAACAGAGCACGCCGAGCAATGAAAAGGGAGAAGCAACACTCTGATGGGGGAGAGGTGGGGCTACAGAGCACGCTGAGCAATGAAAAGGGAGAAGCAACACTAATAGGGGAGAGGGGGGTCAACAAAGCACGCTGAGCAATAAAAAGGGAGAAGCAACACTAATAGGGGAGAGGGGGGGCAACAAAGCACCCTGAGCAATGAAAAGGGAGAAGCAACAATAATAGGGGGAGAGGTGGGGCAACAGAGCACGATGAGCAATGAAAAGGGAGAAGCAACACTCTAATAGCGGGAGAAGTGGGGCAACAGAGCACTCTGAGCAATGAAAAGGGAGAAACAACACTCTAATAGGGGGAGAGGTGGGGCAATAGAGCACGCTGGGCAATGTAAAGGGAGAAGCAACACTCAAATAGGGGGAGAGGTGGGGCAACAGAGCATGCTGAGCAATGAAAAGGGAGAAGCAACACTCTAATGGGGGAGAGGTGGGGCAACAGAGCACATTGAGCAATGAAAAGGGAGATGCAACACACTAATAGGGGGAGAGGTGGGGCAACAGAGCACGCCGAGCAATAAAAAAGGGAGAAGCAACACTCTAATAGGGGAGAGGTGGGGCAACAGAGCACGCTGAGCAATGAAAAGGGAGAAGCAACACTAATAGGGGGAGAGGTGGGGCAACAGAGCACGCAGAGCAATGAAAAGGGCGAAGCAACACTCTAATGGGGGAGAGGTGGGGCTACAGAGCACGCTGAGCAATGAAAAGGGAGAAACAACACTAATAGGGGAGAGGGGGGGCAACAAAGCACGTTGAGCAATGAAATGGGAGAAGCAACAATAATAGGGGGAGAGGTGGGGAAACAGAGCAAACTGAAGGGAGAAGCAACACTCCAATAGGGGGAGAGGTGGGGCAACAGAGCACGATGAGCAATGAAAAGGGAGAAGCAACACTCTTAATAAGGGGGGCAGGGGGCAAACAAGCATGTCGAGCAATGAAAAGGGAGAAGCAACACTCTAATAGGGGGAGAGGTGGGGCAACAGAGCACGTTGAGCAATGAAAAGGGAGAAGCAACACTAATAGGGGGAGAGGTGGAGCAGCAGAGCACGCTGAGCAATGAAAAGGGAGAAGCAACACTAATAGAGGGAGAGGGGGCAACAGAGCATGTTGAGCAATGAAAAGGGAGAAGCAACACTCTAATAGGGGGAGAGGTGGGGCAACAGAGCACACTGAGCAATGAAAAGGGAGAAGCAAAACTAAAAGGGGAAAGGTGGGGTAAAGAGCACGCTGAGCAATGAAAAGGGAGAAGCAACACTCTAATAGGGGAGGAGGTGGTGCAACAGAGCACGCTGAGCAATGAAAAGGGAGAAGCAACACTCTAATAGAGGGAGAGGGGGGCAACAGAGCATGTTGAGCAATGAAAAGCAAGAAGCAACACTGTAAAAGGGGGAGAGGTGGGGCAACAGAGCACGCTGAGCAATGAAAAGGGAGAAGCAACACTCTAATAGGGGGAGTGGTCGGGCAACAGAGAACGCTGAGCAATGATAAGGGAGAAGCAACACTCTAATAAGGGAGAGGTGGGGCATCAGTGTATGTTGAACAATGAAAAGGGAGAAGCAACACTCTAATAGGGGGAGAGGTGGGGCAACAGAGCACGCTGAGCAATGACAAGGTAGAAGCAACACTCTCATAGGTGGAGAGGTGGGGCCACAGAGCACGCTGAGCAATGAAAAGGGAGAAGCAACACTCTAATAGCGGGAGAAGTGGGGCAACAGAGCACGCTGAGCAATGAAAAGGGAGAAACAACACTCTAATAGGGGGAGAGGTGGGGCAATAGAGCACGCTGGGCAATGTAAAGGGAGAAGCAACACTCTAATAGGGGGAGAGGTGGGGCAACAGAGCACGCTGAGCAATGAAAAGGGAGAAGCAACACTCTAATGGGGGAGAGGTGGGGCAACAGAGCACATTGAGCAATGAAAAGGGAGAAACAACACACTAATAGGGGGAGAGGTGGGGCAACAGAGCACGCCGAGCAATAAAAAAGGGAGAAGCAACACTCTAATAGGGGAGAAGTGGGGCAACAGAGCACGCTGAGCAATGAAAAGGGAGAAACAACACTCTAATAGGGGGAGAGGTGGGGCAACAGAGCACGCTGAGCAATGAAAAGGGAGAAGCAACACTAATAGGGGGAGAGGTTGGGCAACAGAGCACGCTGAGCAATGAAAAGGGCGAAGCAACACTCTAATGGGGGAGAGGTGGGGCTACAGAGCACGCTGAGCAATGAAAAGGGAGAAACAACACTAATAGGGGAGAGGGGGGGCAACAAAGCACGTTGAGCAATGAAATGGGAGAAGCAACAATAATATGGGGAGAGGTGGGGAAACAGAGCACACTGAAGGGAGAAGCAACACTCCAATAGGGGGAGAGGTGGGGCAACAGAGCAAGATGAGCAATGAAAAGGGAGAAGCAACACTCTTAATAAGGGGGTCAGGGGGCAAACAAGCATGTCGAGCAATGAAAAGGGAGAAGCAACACTCTAATAGGGGGAGAGGTGGGGCAACAGAGCACACTGAGCAATGAAAAGGGAGAAGCAACAATCTAATAGGGTAGAGGTGGGGCAACAGAGCACGTTGAGCAATGAAAAGGGAGAAGCAACACTAATAGGGGGAGAGGTGGAGCAACAGAGCACGCTGAGCAATGAAAAGGGAGAAGCAACACTAATAGAGGGAGAGGGGGCAACAGAGCATGTTGAGCAATGAAAAGGGAGAAGCAACACTCTAATAGGGGGAGAGGTGGGGCAACAGAGCACACTGAGCAATGAAAAGGGAGAAGCAAAACTAAAAGGGGAAAGGTGGGGTAAAGAGCACGCTGAGCAATGAAAAGGGAGAAGCAACGCTCTAATAGGGGAGGAGGTGGGGCAACAGAGCACGCTGAGCAATGAAAAGGGAGAAGCAACACTCTAATAGAGGGAGAGGGGGGCAACAGAACATGTTGAGCAATGAAAAGCAAGAAGCAACACTGTAAAAGGGGGAGAGGTGGGGCAACAGAGCACGCTGAGCAATGAAAAGGGAGAAGCAACACTCTAATAGGGGGAGTGGTCGGGCAACAGAGAACGCTGAGCAATGATAAGGGAGAAGCAACACTCTAATAGAGGGAGAGGGGGCAACAGAGTATGTTGAGCAATGAAAAGCAAAAAGCAACACTCTAATAGGGGGAGAGGTGAGGCAACAGAGCACGCCGAGCAATGAAAAGGGAGAAGCAACACTCTAATGGGGGAGAGGTGGGGCTACAGAGCACGCTGAGCAATGAAAAGGGAGAAGCAACACTAATAGGGGAGAGGGGGGGCAACAAAGCACGCCGAGCAATGAAAAGGGAGAAGCAACACTAATAGGGGAGAGGGGGGGCAACAAAGCACCCTGAGCAATGAAAAGGGAGAAGCAACAATAATAGGGGGAGAGGTGGGGCAACAGAGCACGATGAGCAATGAAAAGGGAGAATCAACACTCTTAAAAAGGGGTGCAGGGGGCAAACAAGCATGTCGAGCAATGAAAAGGGAGAAGCAACACTCTAATAGGGAGAGAGGTGGGGCAACAGAGCACGCTGAGCAATGAAAAGGGAGAAGCAACACTCTAATAGGGGGAGAGGTGGGGCAACAGAGCACATTGAGCAATGAAAAGGGAGAAGCAACACACTAATAGGGGGAGAGGTGGGGCAACAGAGCACGCCGAGCAATGAAAAGGGAGAAGCAACACTCTAATAGGGGAGAGGTGGGGCAACAGAGCACGCTGAGCAATGAAAAGGGAGAAGCAACACTAATAGGGGGAGAGGTGGGGCAAAAGAGCACGCCGAGCAATGAAAAGGGAGAAGCAACACTCTAATGGGGGAGAGGTGGGGCTACAGAGCACGCTGAGCAATGAAAAGGGAGAAGCAACACTAATAGGGGAGAAGGGGGGCAACAAAGCACGCTGAGCAATGAAAAGGGAGAAGCAACACTAATAGGGGACAGGGGGGGGGCAACAAAGCACCCTGAGCAATGAAAAGGGAGAAGCAACAATAATAGGGGGAGAGGTGGGGCAACAGAGCACGATGAGCAATGAAATGGGAGAAGCATCACTCTTAATAAGGGGTGCAGGGGGCAAACAAGCATGTCGAGCAATGAAAAGGGAGAAGCAACACTCTAATAGGGGGAGAGGTGGGGCAACAGAGCACACTGAGCAATGAAAAGGGAGAAGCAACAATCTAATATGGTAGAGGTGGGGCAACAGAGCACGCTGAGCAATGAAAAGGGAGAAGCAACACTCTAATAGGGGAGAGGTGGGACAACAGAGCATGCTGAGCAATGAAAAGGGAGAAGCAACACTAATAGGGGGAGAGGTGGAGCAACAGAGCACGCTGAGCAATGAAAAGGGAGAAGCAACACTAATAGGGGGAGAGGTGGGGCAATAGAGCACGCTGAGCAATGAAAAGGGAGAAGCAACACTAATAGGGGGAGAGGTGGAGCAACAGAGCACCCTGAGCAATGAAAATGGAGAAGCAACACTAATAGGGGGAGAGGTGGGGCAATAGAGCACGCTGAGCAATGAAAAGGGAGACGCAACACTAATAGAGGGAGGGGGGGCAACAGAGCACACTGAGCAATGAAAAGGGAGAAGCAACACTCTAATAAGGGAGAGGTGGGGCATCAGTGTATGTTGAACAATGAAAAGGGAGAAGCAACACTCTAATAGCGGGAGAAGTGGGGCAACAGAGCACTCTGAGCAATGAAAAGGGAGAAACAACACTCTAATAGGGGGAGAGGTGGGGCAATAGAGCACGCTGGGCAATGTAAAGGGAGAAGCAACACTCTAATAGGGGGAGAGGTGGGGCAACAGAGCACGCTGAGCAATGAAAAGGGAGAAGCAACACTCTAATGGGGGAGAGGTGGGGCAACAGAGCACATTGAGCAATGAAAAGGGAGAAGCAACACACTAATAGGGGGAGAGGTGGGGCAACAGAGCACGCTGAGCAATGAAAAGGGAGAAGCAACACTAATTTGGGGAGAGGTGGGGCAACAGAGCACGCAGAGCAATAATAAGGGCGAAGCAACACTCTAATGGGGGAGAGGTGGGGCTACAGAGCACGCTGAGCAATGAAAAGGGAGAAACGACACTAATAGGGGAAAGGGGGGCAACAAAGCACGCTGAGCAATGAAATGGGAGAAGCAACAATAATAGGGGGAGAGGTGGGGCAACAGAGCACACTGAAGGGAGAAGCAACACTCCAATAGGGGGAGAGGTGGGGCAACAGAGCACGATGAGCAATGAAAAGGGAGAAGCAACACTCTTAATAAGGGGGGCAGGGGGCAAATAAGCATGTCGAGCAATGAAAAGGGAGAAGCAACACTCTAATAGGGGGAGAGGTGGGGCAACAGAGCACACTGAGCAATGAAAAGGGAGAAGCAACAATCTAATAGGGTAGAGGTGGGGCAACAGAGCACGTTGAGCAATGAAAAGGGAGAAGCAACACTAATAGGGGGAGAGGTGGAGCAACAGAGCACGCTGAGCAATGAAAAGGGAGAAGCAACACTAATAGAGGGAGAGGGGGGCAACAGAGCATGTTGAGCAATGAAAAGGGAGAAGCAACACTCTAATAGGGGGAGAGGTGGGGCAACAGAGCACACTGAGCAATGAAAAGGGAGAAGCAAAACTAAAAGGGGAAAGGTGGGGCAAAAGAGCACGCTGAGCAATGAAAAGGGAGAAGCAACACTCTAATAGGGGAGGAGGTGGGGCAACAGAGCACGCTGAGCAATGAAAAGGGAGAAGCAACACTCTAATAGGGGGAGAGGGGGGCAACAGAGCATGTTGAGCAATGAAAAGCAAGAAGCAACACTGTAAAAGGGGGAGAGGTGGGGCAACAGAGCACGCTGAGCAATGAAAAGGGAGAAGCAACACTCTAATGGGGGAGTGGTGGGGCAACAGAGAATGCTGAGCAATGATAAGGGAGATGTAACACTCTAATAGAGGGAGAGGGGGCAACAGAGCATGTTGAGCAATGAAAAGCAAGAAGCAACACTGTAAAAGGGGGAGAGGTGGGGCAACAGAGCACGCTGAGCAATGAAAAGGGAGAAGCAACACTCTAATGGGGGAGTGGTTGGGCAACAGAGAATGCTGAGCAATGATAAGGGAGATGTAACACTCTAATAGAGGGAGAGGGGGCAACAGAGCATGTTGAGCAATGAAAAGCAAGAAGCAACACTCTAATAGGGGGAGAGGTGAGGCAACAAAGCACGCCGAGCAATGAAAAGGGAGAAGCAACACTCTGATGGGGGAGAGGTGGGGCTACAGAGCACGCTGAGCAATGAAAAGGGAGAAGCAACACTAATAGGGGAGAGGGGGGGCAACAAAGCACGCTGAGCAATAAAAAGGGAGAAGCAACACTAATAGGGGAAAGGGGGGGCAACAAAGCACCCTGAGCAATGAAAAGGGAGAAGCAACAATAATAGGGGGAGAGGTGGGGCAACAGAGCACGATGAGCAATGAAAAGGGAGAAGCAACACTCTAATAGATGGAGAGGTGGGGCAACAGAGCACGATGAGCAATGACAAGGGAGAAGCAACACTCTCATAGGGGGAGAGGTGGGGCCACAGAGCACGCTGAGCAATGAAAAGGGAGAAGCAACACTCTAATAGCGGGAGAAGTGGGGCAACAGAGCACTCTGAGCAATGAAAAGGGAGAAACAACACTCTAATAGGGGGAGAGGTGGGGCAATAGAGCACGCTGGGCAATGTAAAGGGAGAAGCAACACTCTAATAGGGGGAGAGGTGGGGCAACAGAGCACGCTGAGCAATGAAAAGGGAGAAGCAACACTCTAATGGGGGAGAGGTGGGGCAACAGAGCACATTGAGCAATGAAAAGGGAGAAGCAACACACTAATATGGGGAGAGGTGGGGCAACAGAGCACGCCAAGCAATAAAAAAGGGAGAAGCAACACTCTAATAGGGGAGAGGTGGGGCAACAGAGCACGCTGAGCAATGAAAAGGGAGAAAACACTAATAGGGGGAGAGGTGGGGCAACAGAGCAAGCAGAGCAATGAAAAGGGCGAAGCAACACTCTAATGGGGGAGAGGTGGGGCTACAGAGCACGCTGAGCAATGAAAAGGGAGAAACAACACTAATAGGGGAAAGGGGGGGCAACAAAGCATGCTGAGCAATGAAATGGGAGAAGCAACAATAATAGGGGGAGAGGTGGGGCAACAGAGCACACTGAAGGGAGAAGCAACACTCCAATAGGGGGAGAGGTGGGGCAACAGAGCACGATGAGCAATGAAAAGGGAGAAGCAACACTCTTAATAAGGGGGGAAGGGGGCAAACAAGCATGTCGAGCAATGAAAAGGGAGAAGCAACACTCTAATAGGGGGAGAGGTGGGGCAACAGAGCACACTGAGCAATGAAAAGGGAGAAGCAACAATCTAATATGGTAGAGGTGGTGCAACAGAGCACGTTGAGCAATGAAAAGGGAGAAGCAACACTAATAGGGGGAGAGGTGGAGCAACAGAGCACGCTGAGCAATGAAAAGGGAGAAGCAACACTAATAGAGGGAGAGGGGGGCAACAGAGCATGTTGAGCAATGAAAAGGGAGAAGCAACACTCTAATAGGGGGAGAGGTGGGGCAACAGAGCACGCTCAGCAATGAAAAGGGAGAAACAACACTCTAATAGAGGGAGAGGGGGGCAACAGAGCATGTTGAGCAATGAAAAGCAAGAAGCAACACTGTAAAAGGGGGAGAGGTGGGGCAACAGAGCACGCTGAGCAATGAAAAGGGAGAAGCAACACTCTAATAGGGGGAGTGGTGGGGCAACAGAGAACGCTGAGCAATGATAAGGGAGAAGCAACACTCTAATAGAGGGAGAGGGGGCAACAGAGCATGTTGAGCAATGAAAAGCAAGAAGCAACACTCTAATAGGGGGAGAGGTGAGGCAACAGAGCACGCCGAGCAATGAAAAGGGAGAAGCAACACTCTAATGGGGGAGAGGTGGGGCTACAGAGCACGCTGAGCAATGAAAAGGGAGAAGCAACACTAATAGGGGAGAGGGGGGGCAACAAAGCACGCTGAGCAATAAAAAGGGAGAAGCAACACTAATAGGGGAGAGGGGGGCATCAAAGCACCCTGAGCAATGAAAAGGGAGAAGCAACAATAATAGGGGGAGAGGTGGGGCAACAGAGCACGATGAGCAATGAAAAGGGAGAAGCAACACTCTTAATAAGGGGTGCAGGGGGCAAACAAGCATGTCGAGCAATTAAAAGGGAGAAGCAACACTCTAATAGGGGGAGAGGTGGGGCAACAGAGCACGCTGAGCAATGAAAAGGGAGAAGCAACACTCTAATAGGGGGAGAGGTGGGGCAACAGAGCACGCTGAGTAATGAAAAGGGAGAAGCAACACTCTAATAGAGGGAGAGAGGGGCAACAGAGCATATTGAGCAATGAAAAGGGAGAAGCAACACTCTAATAGGGGGAGAGGTGGGGCAACAGAGCACACTGAGCAATGAAAAGGGAGAAGCAACACTAAAAGGGGAAAGGTGGGGCAAAAGAGCATGCTGAGCAATGAAAAGGGAGAAGCAACACTCTAATAGGGGGAGAGGTGGGGCAACAGAGCACGCTGAGCAATGAAAAGGGAGAAGCAACACTCTAATAGAGGGAGAGGTGGGGCAACAGAGCACGCTGAGCAATGAAAAGGGAGAAGCAACACTAATAGGGGGAGAGGTGGGGCAACAGAGCACGCTGAGCAGTGAAAAGGGAGAAGCAACAATCTAATATGGTAGAGGTTGGGCAACAGAGCACGCTGAGCAATGAAAAGGGAGAAGCAACACTCTAATAGGGGAGAGGTGGGGCAACAGAGCACGCTGAGCAATGAAAAGGGAGAAGCAACACTAATAGGGGGAGAGGTGGAGCAACAGAGCACGCTGAGCAATGAAAAGGGAGAAGCAACACTAATAGGGGGAGAGGTGGGGCAATAGAGCACGCTGAGCAATGAAAAGGGAGAAGCAACACTAATAGGGGGAGAGGTGGAGCAACAGAGCACACTGAGCAATGAAAAGGGAGAAGCAACACTAATAGGGGGAGAGGTGGGGCAATAGAGCACGCTGAGCAATGAAAAGGGAGACACAACACTCTAATAGAGGGAGAGGGGGGCAACAGAGCATGTTGAGCAATGAAAAGGGAGAAGCAACACTCTAATAGGGGGAGAGGTGGGGCAACAGAGCACGCTGAGCAATGAAAAGGGAGAAGCAACACTAATAGGGGGAGAGGTGGGGCAACAGAGCACGCTGAGCAGTGAAAAGGGAGAATCAACACTCTAATGGGGGAGAGGTGGGGCTACAGAGCACGCTGAGCAGTGAAAAGGGAGAAGCAACACTAATAGGGGAGAGAGTGGCCAACAAAGCACGCTGAGCAATGAAAAGGGAGAAGCAACAATAATAGGGGGAGAGGTGGGGCAACTGAGCACACTGAAGGGAGAAACAACACTCTAATAGGGGAAGAGGTGGGGCAACAGAGCACGATGATCAATGAAAAGGGAGAAGCAACACTCTTAATAAGGGGGCCAGGGGCAAACAAGCATGTCGAGCAATGAAAAGGGAGAAGCAGCACTCTAATAGGGGGAGAGGTGGGGCAACAGAGCACACTGAGCAATGAAAAGGGAGAAGCAAAACTAAAAGGGGAAAGGTGGGGCAAAAGAGCACGCTGAGCAATGAAAAGGGAGAAGCAACACTCTAATAGGGGAGGAGGTGGGGCAACAGAGCACGCTGAGCAATGAAAAGGGAGAAGCAACACTCTAATAGAGGGAGAGGGGGGCAACAGAGCATGTTGAGCAATGAAAAGCAAGAAGCAACACTGTAAAAGGGGGAGAGGTGGGGCAACAGAGCACGCTGAGCAATGAAAAGGGAGAAGCAACACTCTAATAGGGGGAGTGGTGGGGCAACAGAGAACGCTGAGCAATGATAAGGGAGATGCAACACTCTAATAGAGGGAGAGGGGGCAACAGAGCATGTTGAGCAATGAAAAGCAAGAAGCAACACTCTAATAGGGGGAGAGGTGAGGCAACAGAGCACGCCGAGCAATGAAAAGGGAGAAGCAACACTCTAATGGGGGAGAGGTGGGGCTACAGAGCACGCTGAGCAATGAAAAGTGAGAAGCAACACTAATAGGGGAGAGGGGGGGCAACAGAGCACACTGAGCAATGAAAAGGGAGAAGCAAAACTAATAGGGGGAGAGGTGGGGCAACAGAGCACGCTGAGCAGTGAAAAGGGAGAATCAACACTCTAATGGGGGAGAGGTGGGGCTACAGAGCACGCTGAGCAGTGAAAAGGGAGAAGCAACACTAATAGGGGAGAGAGTGGCCAACAAAGCACGCTGAGCAATGAAAAGGGAGAAGCAACAATAATAGGGGGAGAGGTGGGGCAACAGAGCACACTGAAGGGAGAAACAACACTCTAATAGGGGAAGAGGTGGGGCAACAGAGCACGATGATCAATGAAAAGGGAGAAGCAACACTCTTAATAAGGGGGCCAGGGGCAAACAAGCATGTCGAGCAATGAAAAGGGAGAAGCAGCACTCTAATAGGGGGAGAGGTGGGGCAACAGAGCACACTGAGCAATGAAAAGGGAGAAGCAAAACTAAAAGGGGAAAGGTGGGGCAAAAGAGCACGCTGAGCAATGAAAAGGGAGACGCAACACTCTAATAGGGGAGGAGGTGGGGCAACAGAGCACGCTGAGCAATGAAAAGGGAGAAGCAACACTCTAATAGAGGGAGAGGGGGGCAACAGAGCATGTTGAGCAATGAAAAGCAAGAAGCAACACTGTAAAAGGGGGAGAGGTGGGGCAACAGAGCACGCTGAGCAATGAAAAGGGAGAAGCAACACTCTAATAGGGGGAGTGGTGGGGCAACAGAGAACGCTGAGCAATGATAAGGGAGATGCAACACTCTAATAGAGGGAGAGGGGGCAACAGAGCATGTTGAGCAATGAAAAGCAAGAAGCAACACTCTAATAGGGGGAGAGGTGAGGCAACAGAGCACGCCGAGCAATGAAAAGGGAGAAGCAACACTCTAATGGGGCAGAGGTGGGGCTACAGAGCACGCTGAGCAATGAAAAGTGAGAAGCAACACTAATAGGGGAGAGGGAGGGCAACAGAGCACACTGAGCAATGAAAAGGGGGAAGCAAAACTAAAAGGGGAAAGGTGGGGCAAAAGAGCACGCTGAGCAATGAAAAGGGAGAAGCAACACTCTAATAGGGGAGGAGGTGGGGCAACAGAGCACGCTGAGCAATGAAAAGGGAGAAGCAACACTCTAATAGAGGGAGAGGGGGGCAACAGAGCATGTTGAGCAATGAAAAGCAAGAAGCAACACTGTAAAAGGGGGAGAGGTGGGGAAACAGAGCACGCTGAGCAATGAAAAGGGAGAAGCAACACTCAAATAGGGGGAGTGGTGGGGCAATAGAGAACGCTGAGCAATGGTAAGGGAGATGCAACACTCTAATAGAGGGAGAGGGGGCAACAGAGCATGTTGAGCAATGAAAAGCAAGAAGCAACACTCTAATAGGGGGAGAGGTGAGGCAACAGAGCACGCCGAGCAATGAAAAGGGAGAAGCAACACTCTAATGGGGGAGAGGTGGGCTACAGAGCACGCTGAGCAATGAAAAGGGAGAAGCAACACAAATAGAGGGAGAGGGGGGCAACAGAGCATGTTGAGCAATGAAAAGGGAGAAGCAACACTCTAATAGGGGGAGAGGTGGGGCAACAGAGCACACTGAGCAATGAAAAGGGAGAAGCAACACTCTAATAGGGGAGGAGGTGGGGCAACAGAGCACGCTGAGCAATGAAAAGGGAGAAGCAACACTCTAATAGAGGGAGAGGGGGGCAAAAGAGCATGTTGAGCAATGAAAAGCAAGAAGCAACACTGTAAAAGGGGGAGAGGTGGGGCAACAGAGCACGCTGAGCAATGAAAAGGGAGAAGCAACACTCTAATAGGGGGAGTGGTGGGGCAACAGAGAACGCTGAGCAATGATAAGGGAGATGCAACACTCTAATAGAGAGAGAGGGGGCAACAGAGCATGTTGAGCAATGAAAAGCAAGAAGCAACACTCTAATAGGGGGAGAGGTGAGGCAACAGAGCACGCCGAGCAATGAAAAGGGAGAAGCAACACTCTGATGGGGGAGAGGTGGGGCTACAGAGCACGCTGAGCAATGAAAAGGGAGAAGCAACACTAATAGGGGAGAGGGGGGTCAACAAAGCACGCTGAGCAATAAAAAGGGAGAAGCAACACTAATAGGGGAGAGGGGGGGCAACAAAGCACCCTGAGCAATGAAAAGGGAGAAGCAACAATAATAGGGGGAGAGGTGGGGCAACAGAGCACGATGAGCAATGAAAAGGGAGAAGCAACACTCTAATAGCGGGAGAAGTGGGGCAACAGAGCACTCTGAGCAATGAAAAGGGAGAAACAACACTCTAATAGGGGGAGAGGTGGGGCAATAGAGCACGCTGGGCAATGTAAAGGGAGAAGCAACACTCAAATAGGGGGAGAGGTGGGGCAACAGAGCATGCTGAGCAATGAAAAGGGAGAAGCAACACTCTAATGGGGGAGAGGTGGGGCAACAGAGCACATTGAGCAATGAAAAGGGAGATGCAACACACTAATAGGGGGAGAGGTGGGGCAACAGAGCACGCCGAGCAATAAAAAAGGGAGAAGCAACACTCTAATAGGGGAGAGGTGGGGCAACAGAGCACGCTGAGCAATGAAAAGGGAGAAGCAACACTAATAGGGGGAGAGGTGGGGCAACAGAGCACGCAGAGCAATGAAAAGGGCGAAGCAACACTCTAATGGGGGAGAGGTGGGGCTACAGAGCACGCTGAGCAATGAAAAGGGAGAAACAACACTAATAGGGGAGAGGGGGGGCAACAAAGCACGTTGAGCAATGAAATGGGAGAAGCAACAATAATAGGGGGAGAGGTGGGGAAACAGAGCAAACTGAAGGGAGAAGCAACACTCCAATAGGGGGAGAGGTGGGGCAACAGAGCACGATGAGCAATGAAAAGGGAGAAGCAACACTCTTAATAAGGGGGGCAGGGGGCAAACAAGCATGTCGAGCAATGAAAAGGGAGAAGCAACACTCTAATAGGGGGAGAGGTGGGGCAACAGAGCACGTTGAGCAATGAAAAGGGAGAAGCAACACTAATAGGGGGAGAGGTGGAGCAGCAGAGCACGCTGAGCAATGAAAAGGGAGAAGCAACACTAATAGAGGGAGAGGGGGCAACAGAGCATGTTGAGCAATGAAAAGGGAGAAGCAACACTCTAATAGGGGGAGAGGTGGGGCAACAGAGCACACTGAGCAATGAAAAGGGAGAAGCAAAACTAAAAGGGGAAAGGTGGGGTAAAGAGCACGCTGAGCAATGAAAAGGGAGAAGCAACACTCTAATAGGGGAGGAGGTGGTGCAACAGAGCACGCTGAGCAATGAAAAGGGAGAAGCAACACTCTAATAGAGGGAGAGGGGGGCAACAGAGCATGTTGAGCAATGAAAAGCAAGAAGCAACACTGTAAAAGGGGGAGAGGTGGGGCAACAGAGCACGCTGAGCAATGAAAAGGGAGAAGCAACACTCTAATAGGGGGAGTGGTCGGGCAACAGAGAACGCTGAGCAATGATAAGGGAGAAGCAACACTCTAATAAGGGAGAGGTGGGGCATCAGTGTATGTTGAACAATGAAAAGGGAGAAGCAACACTCTAATAGGGGGAGAGGTGGGGCAACAGAGCACGCTGAGCAATGACAAGGTAGAAGCAACACTCTCATAGGTGGAGAGGTGGGGCCACAGAGCACGCTGAGCAATGAAAAGGGAGAAGCAACACTCTAATAGCGGGAGAAGTGGGGCAACAGAGCACGCTGAGCAATGAAAAGGGAGAAACAACACTCTAATAGGGGGAGAGGTGGGGCAATAGAGCACGCTGGGCAATGTAAAGGGAGAAGCAACACTCTAATAGGGGGAGAGGTGGGGCAACAGAGCACGCTGAGCAATGAAAAGGGAGAAGCAACACTCTAATGGGGGAGAGGTGGGGCAACAGAGCACATTGAGCAATGAAAAGGGAGAAACAACACACTAATAGGGGGAGAGGTGGGGCAACAGAGCACGCCGAGCAATAAAAAAGGGAGAAGCAACACTCTAATAGGGGAGAAGTGGGGCAACAGAGCACGCTGAGCAATGAAAAGGGAGAAACAACACTCTAATAGGGGGAGAGGTGGGGCAACAGAGCACGCTGAGCAATGAAAAGGGAGAAGCAACACTAATAGGGGGAGAGGTTGGGCAACAGAGCACGCTGAGCAATGAAAAGGGCGAAGCAACACTCTAATGGGGGAGAGGTGGGGCTACAGAGCACGCTGAGCAATGAAAAGGGAGAAACAACACTAATAGGGGAGAGGGGGGGCAACAAAGCACGTTGAGCAATGAAATGGGAGAAGCAACAATAATATGGGGAGAGGTGGGGAAACAGAGCACACTGAAGGGAGAAGCAACACTCCAATAGGGGGAGAGGTGGGGCAACAGAGCAAGATGAGCAATGAAAAGGGAGAAGCAACACTCTTAATAAGGGGGTCAGGGGGCAAACAAGCATGTCGAGCAATGAAAAGGGAGAAGCAACACTCTAATAGGGGGAGAGGTGGGGCAACAGAGCACACTGAGCAATGAAAAGGGAGAAGCAACAATCTAATAGGGTAGAGGTGGGGCAACAGAGCACGTTGAGCAATGAAAAGGGAGAAGCAACACTAATAGGGGGAGAGGTGGAGCAACAGAGCACGCTGAGCAATGAAAAGGGAGAAGCAACACTAATAGAGGGAGAGGGGGCAACAGAGCATGTTGAGCAATGAAAAGGGAGAAGCAACACTCTAATAGGGGGAGAGGTGGGGCAACAGAGCACACTGAGCAATGAAAAGGGAGAAGCAAAACTAAAAGGGGAAAGGTGGGGTAAAGAGCACGCTGAGCAATGAAAAGGGAGAAGCAACGCTCTAATAGGGGAGGAGGTGGGGCAACAGAGCACGCTGAGCAATGAAAAGGGAGAAGCAACACTCTAATAGAGGGAGAGGGGGGCAACAGAACATGTTGAGCAATGAAAAGCAAGAAGCAACACTGTAAAAGGGGGAGAGGTGGGGCAACAGAGCACGCTGAGCAATGAAAAGGGAGAAGCAACACTCTAATAGGGGGAGTGGTCGGGCAACAGAGAACGCTGAGCAATGATAAGGGAGAAGCAACACTCTAATAGAGGGAGAGGGGGCAACAGAGTATGTTGAGCAATGAAAAGCAAAAAGCAACACTCTAATAGGGGGAGAGGTGAGGCAACAGAGCACGCCGAGCAATGAAAAGGGAGAAGCAACACTCTAATGGGGGAGAGGTGGGGCTACAGAGCACGCTGAGCAATGAAAAGGGAGAAGCAACACTAATAGGGGAGAGGGGGGGCAACAAAGCACGCCGAGCAATGAAAAGGGAGAAGCAACACTAATAGGGGAGAGGGGGGGCAACAAAGCACCCTGAGCAATGAAAAGGGAGAAGCAACAATAATAGGGGGAGAGGTGGGGCAACAGAGCACGATGAGCAATGAAAAGGGAGAATCAACACTCTTAAAAAGGGGTGCAGGGGGCAAACAAGCATGTCGAGCAATGAAAAGGGAGAAGCAACACTCTAATAGGGAGAGAGGTGGGGCAACAGAGCACGCTGAGCAATGAAAAGGGAGAAGCAACACTCTAATAGGGGGAGAGGTGGGGCAACAGAGCACATTGAGCAATGAAAAGGGAGAAGCAACACACTAATAGGGGGAGAGGTGGGGCAACAGAGCACGCCGAGCAATGAAAAGGGAGAAGCAACACTCTAATAGGGGAGAGGTGGGGCAACAGAGCACGCTGAGCAATGAAAAGGGAGAAGCAACACTAATAGGGGGAGAGGTGGGGCAAAAGAGCACGCCGAGCAATGAAAAGGGAGAAGCAACACTCTAATGGGGGAGAGGTGGGGCTACAGAGCACGCTGAGCAATGAAAAGGGAGAAGCAACACTAATAGGGGAGAAGGGGGGCAACAAAGCACGCTGAGCAATGAAAAGGGAGAAGCAACACTAATAGGGGACAGGGGGGGGGCAACAAAGCACCCTGAGCAATGAAAAGGGAGAAGCAACAATAATAGGGGGAGAGGTGGGGCAACAGAGCACGATGAGCAATGAAATGGGAGAAGCATCACTCTTAATAAGGGGTGCAGGGGGCAAACAAGCATGTCGAGCAATGAAAAGGGAGAAGCAACACTCTAATAGGGGGAGAGGTGGGGCAACAGAGCACACTGAGCAATGAAAAGGGAGAAGCAACAATCTAATATGGTAGAGGTGGGGCAACAGAGCACGCTGAGCAATGAAAAGGGAGAAGCAACACTCTAATAGGGGAGAGGTGGGACAACAGAGCATGCTGAGCAATGAAAAGGGAGAAGCAACACTAATAGGGGGAGAGGTGGAGCAACAGAGCACGCTGAGCAATGAAAAGGGAGAAGCAACACTAATAGGGGGAGAGGTGGGGCAATAGAGCACGCTGAGCAATGAAAAGGGAGAAGCAACACTAATAGGGGGAGAGGTGGAGCAACAGAGCACCCTGAGCAATGAAAATGGAGAAGCAACACTAATAGGGGGAGAGGTGGGGCAATAGAGCACGCTGAGCAATGAAAAGGGAGACGCAACACTAATAGAGGGAGGGGGGGCAACAGAGCACACTGAGCAATGAAAAGGGAGAAGCAACACTCTAATAAGGGAGAGGTGGGGCATCAGTGTATGTTGAACAATGAAAAGGGAGAAGCAACACTCTAATAGCGGGAGAAGTGGGGCAACAGAGCACTCTGAGCAATGAAAAGGGAGAAACAACACTCTAATAGGGGGAGAGGTGGGGCAATAGAGCACGCTGGGCAATGTAAAGGGAGAAGCAACACTCTAATAGGGGGAGAGGTGGGGCAACAGAGCACGCTGAGCAATGAAAAGGGAGAAGCAACACTCTAATGGGGGAGAGGTGGGGCAACAGAGCACATTGAGCAATGAAAAGGGAGAAGCAACACACTAATAGGGGGAGAGGTGGGGCAACAGAGCACGCTGAGCAATGAAAAGGGAGAAGCAACACTAATTTGGGGAGAGGTGGGGCAACAGAGCACGCAGAGCAATAATAAGGGCGAAGCAACACTCTAATGGGGGAGAGGTGGGGCTACAGAGCACGCTGAGCAATGAAAAGGGAGAAACGACACTAATAGGGGAAAGGGGGGCAACAAAGCACGCTGAGCAATGAAATGGGAGAAGCAACAATAATAGGGGGAGAGGTGGGGCAACAGAGCACACTGAAGGGAGAAGCAACACTCCAATAGGGGGAGAGGTGGGGCAACAGAGCACGATGAGCAATGAAAAGGGAGAAGCAACACTCTTAATAAGGGGGGCAGGGGGCAAATAAGCATGTCGAGCAATGAAAAGGGAGAAGCAACACTCTAATAGGGGGAGAGGTGGGGCAACAGAGCACACTGAGCAATGAAAAGGGAGAAGCAACAATCTAATAGGGTAGAGGTGGGGCAACAGAGCACGTTGAGCAATGAAAAGGGAGAAGCAACACTAATAGGGGGAGAGGTGGAGCAACAGAGCACGCTGAGCAATGAAAAGGGAGAAGCAACACTAATAGAGGGAGAGGGGGGCAACAGAGCATATTGAGCAATGAAAAGGGAGAAGCAACACTCTAATAGGGGGAGAGGTGGGGCAACAGAGCACACTGAGCAATGAAAAGGGAGAAGCAAAACTAAAAGGGGAAAGGTGGGGCAAAAGAGCACGCTGAGCAATGAAAAGGGAGAAGCAACACTCTAATAGGGGAGGAGGTGGGGCAACAGAGCACGCTGAGCAATGAAAAGGGAGAAGCAACACTCTAATAGGGGGAGAGGGGGGCAACAGAGCATGTTGAGCAATGAAAAGCAAGAAGCAACACTGTAAAAGGGGGAGAGGTGGGGCAACAGAGCACGCTGAGCAATGAAAAGGGAGAAGCAACACTCTAATGGGGGAGTGGTGGGGCAACAGAGAATGCTGAGCAATGATAAGGGAGATGTAACACTCTAATAGAGGGAGAGGGGGCAACAGAGCATGTTGAGCAATGAAAAGCAAGAAGCAACACTCTAATAGGGGAAGAGGTGGGGCAACAGATCACGCTGAGCAATGAAAAGGGAGAAGCAACACTATAATAGGGGGAGAGGTGGGGCAACCGAGCACGCTGAGCAATGATAAGGGAGAAGCAACACTCTAATAGGGGGATAGGTGGGGCAACAGAGCATGTTGATCAATGATAAGGGAGAAGCAACACTCTAATAGGGGGAGAGGTGAGGCAACAGAGCACGTTGAGCAATGAAAAGGGAGAAGCAACACTAATAGGGGAAGATGTGGGGCAACAGAGCATGTTGAGCAATGATAAGGGAGACGCAACACTCTTATAGGGGGAGAGGTGGGGCAACAGAGCATGTTGAGCAATGATAAGGGAGAAGCAACACTAATAGGGGGAGAGGTGGGGCAACAGAGCATGTTGAGCAATGAAAAGGGAGAAGCAACACTAATAGGGGGAGAGGTGGAGCAACAGAGCACGCTGAGCAGTGAAAAGGGAGAATCAACACTCTAATGGGGGAGAGGTGGGGCTACAGAGCACGCTGAGCAATGAAAAGGGAGAAGCAACACTAATAGGGGAGAGAGTGGCCAACAAAGCACGCTGAGCAATGAAAAGGGAGAAGCAACAATAATAGGGGGAGAGGTGGGGCAACAGAGCACACTGAAGGGAGGAACAACACTCTAATAGGGGAAGAGGTGGGGCAACAGAGCACGATGAGCAATGAAAAGGGAGAAGCAACACTCTTAATAAGGGGGCAGGGGCAAACAAGCATGTCGAGCAATGAAAAGGGAGAAGCAACACTCTAATAGGGGGAGAGGTGGGGCAACAGAGCACACTGAGCAATGAAAAGGGAGAAGCAACAATCTAATAGGGTAGAGGTGGGGCAACAGAGCACGCTGAGCAAAGAAAAGGGAGAAGCAGCACTAATAGGGGGAGAGGTGGAGCAACAGAGCACGCTGAGCAATGAAAAGGGAGAAGCAACACTAATAGGGAGATAGGTGGGGCAATAGAGCACACTGAGCAATGGAAAGGGAGAAGCAACACACTAATAGGGGGAGAGGTGGGGCAACAGAGCACGCTGGGCAATGAAAAGGGAGAAGCAACACTCTAATAGAGGGAGAGGGGGGCAACAGAGCATGTTGAGCAATGAAAAGGAAGAAGCAACACTCTAATAGGGGGAGAGGTGGGGCAACAGAGCATGATGAGCAATGAAAAGGGAGAAGCAACACTCTTAATAAGGGGGCCAGGGGGCAAACAAGCATGTCGAGCAATGAAAAGGGAGAAGCAACACTCTAATAGGGGGAGAGGTGGGGCAACAGAGCACACTGAGCAATGAAAAGGGAGAAGCAACAATCTAATTGGGTAGAGGTTGGGCAACAGAGCACGCTGAGCAATGAAAAGGGAGAAGCAACACGAATAGGGGGAGAGGTGGAGCAACAGAGCACGCTGAGCAATGAACAGGGAGAAGCAACACTAATGGGGGAGAGGTGGGGCAATAGAGCACACTGAGCAATGAAAAGGGAGAAGCAACACTCTAATAGGGGGAGATGTGGGGCAACAGAGCACGCTGAGCAATGAAAAGGGAGAAGCAACACTAATAGGGGGAGAGGTGGGGCAACAGAGCACGCTGAACAGTGAAAAGGGAGAATCAACACTCTAATGGGAGAGAGGTGGGGCTACAGAGCACGCTGAGCAATGAAAAGGGAGAAGCAACACTAATAGGGGAGAGAGTGGCCAACAAAGCACTCTGAGCAATGAAAAGGGAGAAGCAACAATAATAGGGTGAGAGGTGGAGCAACAGAGCACACTGAAGGGAGAAACAACACTAATAGGGGAAGAGGTGGGGCAACAGAGCACGATGAGCAATTAAAAGGGAGAAGCAACACTCTTAATAAGGGGGCAGGGGCAAACAAGCATGTTGAGCAATGAAAAGGGAGAAGCAACACTCTAATAGGGGGAGAGGTGGGGCAACAGAGCACACTGAGCAATGAAAAGGGAGAAGCAACAATCTAATAGGGTAGAGGTGGGGCAACAGAGCACGCTGAGCAATGAAAAGGGAGAAGCAACACTAATAGGGGGAGAGGTGGAGCAACAGAGCACACTGAGCAATGAAAAGGGAGAAGCAACACTAATAGGGAGAGGGGTGGGGCAATAGAGCACACTGAGCAATGGAAAGGGAGAAGCAATACACTAATAGGGGGAGAGGTGGGGCAACAGAGCACACTGGGCAATGAAAAGGGAGAAGCA
Organism: Ambystoma mexicanum; assembly: GCF_040938575.1. Lineage (NCBI taxonomy): Eukaryota > Metazoa > Chordata > Amphibia > Caudata > Ambystomatidae > Ambystoma > Ambystoma mexicanum. The sequence goes on from NC_090931.1 coordinate 1,550,233,899, forward strand.
ACACTAATAGAGGGAGAGGGGGGCAACAGAGCATGTTGAGCAATGAAAAGGAAGAAGCAACACTCTAATAGGGGGAGAGGTGGGGCAACAGAGCACACTGAAGGGAGAAGCAACACTCTACTAGGGGGAGAGGTGGGGCAACAGAGCATGATGAGGAATGAAAAGGGAGAAGCAACACTCTTAATAAGGGGGCCAGGGGGCAAACAAGCATGTCGAGCAATGAAAAGGGAGAAGCAACACTCTAATAGGGGGAGAGGTGGGGCAACAGAGCACACTGAGCAATGAAAAGGGAGAAGCAACAATCTAATAGGGTAGAGGTGGGGCAACAGAGCACGCTGAGCAATGAAAAGGGAGAAGCAACACTAATAGGGGGAGAGGTGGAGCAACAGAGCACGCTGAGCAATGAAAAGGGAGAAGCAACACTAATAGGGGGAGAGATGGGGCAATAGAGCACACTGAGCAATGAAAAGGGAGAAGCAACACACTAATAGGGGGAGAGGTGGGGCAACAGAGCACGCTGGGCAATGAAAAGGGAGAAGCAACACTAATAGAGGGAGAGGTGGGGCAACAGAGCATGTTGAGCAATGAAAAGGGAGAAGCAACACTCTAATAGGGGGAGAGGTGGGGCAACAGAGCACACTGAGCAATGAAAAGGGAGAAGCAAAACTAAAAGGGGAAAGGTGGGGCAAATGACCACGCTGAGCAATGAAAAGGGAGAAGCAACCCTCTAATAGGGGGAGAGGTGGGGCAACAGAGTACGCTGAGCAATGAAAAGGGAGAAGCAACACTAATAGGGGGAGAGGTGGAGCAACAGAGCACGATGATCAATGATAAGGGAGAAGCAACACTCTAATAGGGGGAGAGGTGGGGCAACAGAGCACGTTGAGCAATGAAAAGGGAGAAGCAACACTCTAATGGGGGAGAGGTGGGGCAACGGAGCATGTTGAGCAATGAAAAGGGAGAAGCAACACTCTAATGGGGGAGAGGTGGGGCAACGGAGCATGTTGAGCAATGATAAGGGAGAAGCAACACTCTAATAGGGGGAGAGGTGGGGCAACAGAGCATGTTGAGCAATGATAAGGGAGAAGCAACACTCTAGTAGGGGGAGTGGTGGGGCAACAGAGCATGTTGAGCAATGAAAAGGGAGAAGCAACAATCTAATAGGGTAGAGGTGGGGCAACAGAGCACGCTGAGCAATGAAAAGGGAGAAGCAACACTCTCATAGGGGGAGAGGTGGGGCAACAGAGCATGCTGAGCAATGAAAAGGGAGAAGCAACACTCTAATAGCGGGAGAGGTGGGGCAAAAGAGCACACTGAGCAATGAAAAGGGAGAAGCAACACTCTAATAGGGGGAGAGGTGAGGCAATAGAGCACGCTGGGCAATGTAAAGGGAGAAGCAACACTAATAGGGGGAGAGGTGGGGCAACAGAGCACATTGAGCAATGAAAAGGGAGAAGCAACACACTAATAGGGGGAGAGGTGGGGCAACAGAGCACGCCGAGCAATGAAAAGGGAGAAGCAACACTCTAATATGGGAGAGGTGGGGCAACAGAGCACGCTGAGCAATGAAAAGGGAGAAGCAACACTAATAGGGGGAGAGGTGGGGCAAAAGAGCACGCGGAGCAATGAAAAGGGAGAAGCAACACTCTAATGGGGGAGAGGTGGGGCTACAGAGCACGCTGAGCAATGAAAAGGGAGAAGCAACACTCTAATAGGGGGAGAGGTGGGGCAACAGAGCACATTGAGCAATGAAAAGGGAGAAGCAACACACTAATAGGGGGAGAGGTGGGGCAACAGAGCACGCCGAGCAATGAAAAGGGAGAAGCAACACTCTAATAGGGGAGAGGTGGGGCAACAGAGCACGCTGAGCAATGAAAAGGGAGAAGCAACACTAATAGGGGGAGAGGTGGGGCAAAAGAGCACGCGGAGCAATGAAAAGGGAGAAGCAACACTCTAATGGGGGAGAGGTGAGGCTACAGAGCACGCTGAGCAATGAAAAGGGAGAAGCAACACTAATAGGGGAGAAGGGGGGCAACAAAGCACGCTGAGCAATGAAAAGGGAGAAGCAACACTAATAGGAGAGGGGGGGGCAACAAAGCACCCTGAGCAATGAAAAGGGAGAAGCAACAATAATAGGGGGAGAGGTGGGGCAACAGAGCACGATGAGCAATGAAAAGGGAGAAGCAACACTCTTAATAAGGGGTGCAGGGGGCAAACAAGCATGTCGAGCAATGAAAAGGGAGAAGCAACACTCTAATAGGGGGAGAGGTGGGGCAACAGAGCACACTGAGCAATGAAATGGGAGAAGCAACAATCTAATATGGTAGAGGTGTGGCAACAGAGCACGCTGAGCAATGAAAAGGGAGAAGCAACACTAATAGGGGGAGAGGTGGGGCAACAGAGCACTCTGAGCAATGAAAAGGGAGAAGCAACACTAATAGGGGGAGAGGTGGGGCAACAGAGCATGTTGAGCAATGAAAAGGGAGAAGCAACACTCTAATAGGGGGAGAGGTGGGGCAACAGAGCACGCTGAGCAATGAAAATGGAGAAGCAACACTAATAGGGGGAGAGGTGGGGCAACAGAGCACGCTGAGCAGTGAAAAGGGAGAATCAACACTCTAATGGGGGAGAGGTGGGGCTACAGAGCACGCTGAGCAATGAAAAGGGAGAAGCAACACTAATAGGGGAGAGAGTGGCCAACAAAGCACGCTGAGCAATGAAAAGGGAGAAGCAACAATAATAGGGGGAGAGGTGGGGAAACAGAGCACACTGAAGGGAGAAACAACACTCTAATAGGGGAAGAGGTGGGGCAACAGAGCACGATGAGCAATGAAAAGGGAGAAGCAACACTCTTAATAAGGGGGCCAGGGGCAAACAAGCATGTCGAGCAATGAAAAGGGAGAAGCAGCACTCTAATAGGGGGAGAGGTGGGGCAACAGAGCACACTGAGCAATGAAAAGGGAGAAGCAACAATCTAATAGGGTAGAGGTGGCGCAACAGAGCACGCTGAGCAATGAAAAGGGAGAAGCAACACTAATAGGGGGAGAGGTGGAGCAACAGAGCACGCTGAGCAATGAAAAGGGAGAAGCAACACTAATAGGGGGAGAGATGGGGCTACAGAGCACGCTGAGCAATGAAAAGGGAGAAGCAACACTAATGGGGGAGAGGTGGGGCAACAGAGCACTCTGAGCAATGAAAAGGGAGAAGCAACACTCTAATAGAGGGAGAGAGGGGCAAAAGAGCACGCTGAGCAATGAAAAGCAAGAAGCAACACTCTAATAGGGGGAGAGGTGGGGCAACAGAGCATGCTGAGCAATGAAAAGGGAGAAGCAACACTCTAATAGGGGGAGAGGTGGGGCAACAGGGCACACAGAGCAATGATAAGGGAGAAGCAACACTCTAATAGAGGGAGAGGGGGCAAAAGAGCATGTTGAGCAATGAAAAGGAAGAAGCGACACTCTAATAGGGGGAGAGGTGGGGCAACAGAGCATGCTGAGCAATGAAAAGGGACAAGCAACACTAATAGGGGTGCGGTGGGGCAACAGAGCACGTTGAGCAATGATAAGGGAGAAGCAACACTCTAATAGGAGGAGAGGTGGGGCAACAGAGCATGTTGAGCAATGAAAAGGAAGAAGAAACACTCTAATAGTGGAGAGGTGGGGCAACAGAGCAGGTTGAGCAATGATAAGGGAGAAGCAACACTCTAATAGGGGAGAGGTGGGGCAACAGAGCACGCTGAGCAATGAAAAGGGAAAAGCAACACTCTAATAAGGGAGAGGTGGGGCAACAGTGCATGTTGAGCAATGAAAAGGGAGCAACTCTAATGGGGAGGTGGGGCAACAGAGCACGCTGAAGGGAGAAATAACACTCTAATAGGGGAGAGGTGGGGCAACAGAGCACGCTGAGCAAAGAAACGGGAGATGCAACACTCTAATAGGGGGAGAGGTGGGGCAACAGAGCACGCTGAGCAATGAAAAGGGAGAAGCAACACTAATAGCGGGAGAAGGTGGCAACAGAGCATGTTGAGCAATGAAAAGGGAGAAGCAACACTCTAATAGGGGGAGAGGTGGGGCCACAGAGCATGCTGAGCAATGAAGAGGGAGAAGCAACACTCTAAAAGCGGGAGAAGTGGGGCAACAGAGCACGCTGAGCAATGAAAAGGGAGAAGCAACACTCTAATAGGGGGAGAGGTGGGGAAATAGAGCACGCTGGGCAATGTAAAGGGAGAAGCAACACTCTAATAGGGGGAGAGGTGGGGCAACAGAGCACGCTGAGCAATGAAAAGGGAGAAGCAACACTCTAATAGGGGGAGAGGTGGGGCAACAGAGCACGCTGAGCAATGAAAAGGGAGAAGCAACACTCTTAATAAGGGGGGCAGGGGGCAAACAAGCATGTCGAGCAATGAAAAGGGAGAAGCAACACTCTAATAGGGGGAGAGGTGGGGCAACAGAGCATGTTGAGCAATGAAAAGGCAGAAGCAACACTCCAATAGGGGGAGAGGTGGGGCAACAGAGCATGTTGAGCAATGATAAGGGAGAAGCAACGCTATAATAGGGGGAGAGGTGGGGCAACAGAGCATGTTGAGCAATGATAAGGGTGAAGCAACACTCTAATAGGGGGAGAGGTGGGGCAATAGAGCACGCTGAGCAATGAAAAGGGAGAAGCAACACTCTAATAAGGGAGAGGTGGGGCAACAGTGCATGTTGAGCAAGGAAAAGGGAGCAACTCTAATGGGGAGGTGGGGCAACAGAGCGCGCTGAAGGGAGAAGTAACACTAATAGGGGAGAGGTGTGGCAACAGAGCCCGCTGAGCAAAGAAAAGGGAGATGCAACACTCTAATAGGGGGAGAGGTGGGGCAACAGAGCACGTTGAGAAATGAAAAGGGATTAGCAACACTAATAGCGGGAGAGGGTGGCAACAGAGCTGGTTGAGCAATGAAAAGGGAGAAGCAACACTCTAATAGGGGGAGAGGTGGAGCTACAGAGCACGCTGAGCAATAAAAAGGGAGAAGCAACACTAATAGGGGAGAGGGGGGGCAACAAAGCACGCTGAGCAATGAAAAGGGAGAAGCAACACTAATAGCGGGGGAGGGTGGCAACAGAGCTGGTTGAGCAATGAAAAGGGAGAAGCAAGACTCTAATAGGGGGAGAGGTGGGTCAACAGAGCACGCTGAGCAATGAAAAGGGAGAAGCAACTCTCTAATAGGGGAAGAGGTGGGGCAACAGAGCTCGCTGAGCAATGAAAAGGGAGAAGCAACACTAATCGGGGAGAGCTGGGGCAACAGAGCACGCTGAGCAATGAAAAGGGAGAAGCAACACTCTAATAGGGGGAGAGGTGAGGCAACAGAGCACGCTGAGCAATGACAAGGGAGAAGCAACACTCTCATAGGGGGAAAGGTGGGGCCACAGAGCACGCTGAGCAATGAAAAGGGAGAAGCAACACTCTAATAGCGGGAGAAGTGGGGCAACAGAGCACGCTGAGCAATGAAAAGGGAGAAGCAACACTCTAACAGGGGGAGAGGTTGGGCAATAGAGCACGCTGGGCAATGTAAAGGGAGAAGCAACACTCTAATAGGGGGAGAGTTGGGGCAACAGAGCACGCTGAGCAATGAAAAGGGAGAAGCAACACTCTAATGGGGGAGAGGTGGGACAACAGAGCACATTGAGCAATGAAAAGGGAGAAGCAACACACTAATTGGGGGAGAGGTGGGGCAACAGAGCACGTCGATCAATAAAAAAGGGAGAAGCAACACTCTAATAGGGGAGAGGTGGGGCAACAGAGCACGCTGAGCAATGAAAAGGGAGAAGCAACACTAATAGGGGGAGAGGTGGGGCGACAGAGCACGCTGAGCAATAAAAAGGGAGAAGCAACACTCTAATGGGGAGAGGTGGGGCTACAGAGCACGCTGAGCAATGAAAAGGGAGAAGCAACACTAATAGGGGAGGGGGGCAACAAAGCACACTCAGCAATGAAAAGGGAGAAGCAACAATAATAGGGGGAGAGGTGGGGCAACAGAGCACACTGAAGGGAGAAGCAACACTCTAATAGGGGCAGAGGTGGGGCAACAGAGCACCATGAGCAATGAAAAGGGAGAAGCAACACTCTTAATAAGGGGGACAGGGGGCAAAACAAGCATGTCGAGCAATGACAAGGGAGAAGCAACACTCTAATAGGGGGAGAGGTGGGGCAACAGAGCACACTGAGCAATGAAAAGGGAGAAGCAACAATCTAATAGGGTAGAGGTGGGGCAACAGAGCACGCTGAGCAATGAAAAGGGAGAAGCAACACTAATAGGGGGAGAGGTGGAGCAACAGAGCATGCTGAGCAATGAAAAGGGAGAAGCAACACTAATAGAAGGAGAGGTGGGGCAATAGAGCACACTGAGCAATGAAAAGGGAGAAGCAACTCATTAATACGGGGAGAGGTGGGGCAACAGAGCACGCTGGGCAATGAAAAGGGAGAAGCAACACTCTAATAGAGGGAGAGAGGGGCAAAAGAGCACGCTGAGCAATGAAAAGCAAGAAGCAACACTCTAATAGGGGGAGAGGTGGGGCAACAGAGCATGTTGAGCAATGAAAAGGGAGAAGCAACACTCTAATAGGGGGAGAGGTGGGGCAACAGAGCACGCTGAGCAATGAAAAGGGAGAAGCAACACTAATAGGGGGAGAGGTGGGGCAACAGAGCACGCTGAGCAGTGAAAAGGGAGAATCAACACTCTAATGGGGGAGAGGTGGGGCTACAGAGCACGCTGAGCAATGAAAAGGGAGAAGCAACACTAATAGGGGAGAGAGTGGCCAACAAAGCACGCTGAGCAATGAAAAGGGAGAAGCAACAATAATAGGGGGAGAGGTGGGGAAACAGAGCACACTGAAGGGAGAAACAACACTCTAATAGGGGAAGAGGTGGGGCAACAGAGCACGATGAGCAATGAAAAGGGAGAAGCAACACTCTTAATAAGGGGGGCAGGGGGCAAATAAGCATGTCGAGCAATGAAAAGGGAGAAGCAACACTCTAATAAGGGAGAGGTGGGGCATCAGTGTATGTTGAACAATGAAAAGGGAGAAGCAACACTCTAATAGCGGGAGAAGTGGGGCAACAGAGCACTCTGAGCAATGAAAAGGGAGAAACAACACTCTAATAGGGGGAGAGGTGGGGCAATAGAGCACGCTGGGCAATGTAAAGGGAGAAGCAACACTCTAATAGGGGGAGAGGTGGGGCAACAGAGCACGCTGAGCAATGAAAAGGGAGAAGCAACACTCTAATGGGGGAGAGGTGGGGCAACAGAGCACATTGAGCAATGAAAAGGGAGAAGCAACACACTAATAGGGGGAGAGGTGGGGCAACAGAGCACGCTGAGCAATGAAAAGGGAGAAGCAACACTAATTTGGGGAGAGGTGGGGCAACAGAGCACGCAGAGCAATAATAAGGGCGAAGCAACACTCTAATGGGGGAGAGGTGGGGCTACAGAGCACGCTGAGCAATGAAAAGGGAGAAACGACACTAATAGGGGAAAGGGGGGCAACAAAGCACGCTGAGCAATGAAATGGGAGAAGCAACAATAATAGGGGGAGAGGTGGGGCAACAGAGCACACTGAAGGGAGAAGCAACACTCCAATAGGGGGAGAGGTGGGGCAACAGAGCACGATGAGCAATGAAAAGGGAGAAGCAACACTCTTAATAAGGGGGGCAGGGGGCAAATAAGCATGTCGAGCAATGAAAAGGGAGAAGCAACACTCTAATAGGGGGAGAGGTGGGGCAACAGAGCACACTGAGCAATGAAAAGGGAGAAGCAACAATCTAATAGGGTAGAGGTGGGGCAACAGAGCACGTTGAGCAATGAAAAGGGAGAAGCAACACTAATAGGGGGAGAGGTGGAGCAACAGAGCACGCTGAGCAATGAAAAGGGAGAAGCAACACTAATAGAGGGAGAGGGGGGCAACAGAGCATGTTGAGCAATGAAAAGGGAGAAGCAACACTCTAATAGGGGGAGAGGTGGGGCAACAGAGCACACTGAGCAATGAAAAGGGAGAAGCAAAACTAAAAGGGGAAAGGTGGGGCAAAAGAGCACGCTGAGCAATGAAAAGGGAGAAGCAACACTCTAATAGGGGAGGAGGTGGGGCAACAGAGCACGCTGAGCAATGAAAAGGGAGAAGCAACACTCTAATAGGGGGAGAGGGGGGCAACAGAGCATGTTGAGCAATGAAAAGCAAGAAGCAACACTGTAAAAGGGGGAGAGGTGGGGCAACAGAGCACGCTGAGCAATGAAAAGGGAGAAGCAACACTCTAATGGGGGAGTGGTGGGGCAACAGAGAATGCTGAGCAATGATAAGGGAGATGTAACACTCTAATAGAGGGAGAGGGGGCAACAGAGCATGTTGAGCAATGAAAAGCAAGAAGCAACACTCTAATAGGGGAAGAGGTGGGGCAACAGATCACGCTGAGCAATGAAAAGGGAGAAGCAACACTATAATAGGGGGAGAGGTGGGGCAACCGAGCACGCTGAGCAATGATAAGGGAGAAGCAACACTCTAATAGGGGGATAGGTGGGGCAACAGAGCATGTTGATCAATGATAAGGGAGAAGCAACACTCTAATAGGGGGAGAGGTGAGGCAACAGAGCACGTTGAGCAATGAAAAGGGAGAAGCAACACTAATAGGGGAAGATGTGGGGCAACAGAGCATGTTGAGCAATGATAAGGGAGACGCAACACTCTTATAGGGGGAGAGGTGGGGCAACAGAGCATGTTGAGCAATGATAAGGGAGAAGCAACACTAATAGGGGGAGAGGTGGGGCAACAGAGCATGTTGAGCAATGAAAAGGGAGAAGCAACACTAATAGGGGGAGAGGTGGAGCAACAGAGCACGCTGAGCAGTGAAAAGGGAGAATCAACACTCTAATGGGGGAGAGGTGGGGCTACAGAGCACGCTGAGCAATGAAAAGGGAGAAGCAACACTAATAGGGGAGAGAGTGGCCAACAAAGCACGCTGAGCAATGAAAAGGGAGAAGCAACAATAATAGGGGGAGAGGTGGGGCAACAGAGCACACTGAAGGGAGGAACAACACTCTAATAGGGGAAGAGGTGGGGCAACAGAGCACGATGAGCAATGAAAAGGGAGAAGCAACACTCTTAATAAGGGGGCAGGGGCAAACAAGCATGTCGAGCAATGAAAAGGGAGAAGCAACACTCTAATAGGGGGAGAGGTGGGGCAACAGAGCACACTGAGCAATGAAAAGGGAGAAGCAACAATCTAATAGGGTAGAGGTGGGGCAACAGAGCACGCTGAGCAAAGAAAAGGGAGAAGCAGCACTAATAGGGGGAGAGGTGGAGCAACAGAGCACGCTGAGCAATGAAAAGGGAGAAGCAACACTAATAGGGAGATAGGTGGGGCAATAGAGCACACTGAGCAATGGAAAGGGAGAAGCAACACACTAATAGGGGGAGAGGTGGGGCAACAGAGCACGCTGGGCAATGAAAAGGGAGAAGCAACACTCTAATAGAGGGAGAGGGGGGCAACAGAGCATGTTGAGCAATGAAAAGGAAGAAGCAACACTCTAATAGGGGGAGAGGTGGGGCAACAGAGCATGATGAGCAATGAAAAGGGAGAAGCAACACTCTTAATAAGGGGGCCAGGGGGCAAACAAGCATGTCGAGCAATGAAAAGGGAGAAGCAACACTCTAATAGGGGGAGAGGTGGGGCAACAGAGCACACTGAGCAATGAAAAGGGAGAAGCAACAATCTAATTGGGTAGAGGTTGGGCAACAGAGCACGCTGAGCAATGAAAAGGGAGAAGCAACACGAATAGGGGGAGAGGTGGAGCAACAGAGCACGCTGAGCAATGAACAGGGAGAAGCAACACTAATGGGGGAGAGGTGGGGCAATAGAGCACACTGAGCAATGAAAAGGGAGAAGCAACACTCTAATAGGGGGAGATGTGGGGCAACAGAGCACGCTGAGCAATGAAAAGGGAGAAGCAACACTAATAGGGGGAGAGGTGGGGCAACAGAGCACGCTGAACAGTGAAAAGGGAGAATCAACACTCTAATGGGAGAGAGGTGGGGCTACAGAGCACGCTGAGCAATGAAAAGGGAGAAGCAACACTAATAGGGGAGAGAGTGGCCAACAAAGCACTCTGAGCAATGAAAAGGGAGAAGCAACAATAATAGGGTGAGAGGTGGAGCAACAGAGCACACTGAAGGGAGAAACAACACTAATAGGGGAAGAGGTGGGGCAACAGAGCACGATGAGCAATTAAAAGGGAGAAGCAACACTCTTAATAAGGGGGCAGGGGCAAACAAGCATGTTGAGCAATGAAAAGGGAGAAGCAACACTCTAATAGGGGGAGAGGTGGGGCAACAGAGCACACTGAGCAATGAAAAGGGAGAAGCAACAATCTAATAGGGTAGAGGTGGGGCAACAGAGCACGCTGAGCAATGAAAAGGGAGAAGCAACACTAATAGGGGGAGAGGTGGAGCAACAGAGCACACTGAGCAATGAAAAGGGAGAAGCAACACTAATAGGGAGAGGGGTGGGGCAATAGAGCACACTGAGCAATGGAAAGGGAGAAGCAATACACTAATAGGGGGAGAGGTGGGGCAACAGAGCACACTGGGCAATGAAAAGGGAGAAGCAACACTAATAGAGGGAGAGGGGGGCAACAGAGCATGTTGAGCAATGAAAAGGAAGAAGCAACACTCTAATAGGGGGAGAGGTGGGGCAACAGAGCACACTGAAGGGAGAAGCAACACTCTACTAGGGGGAGAGGTGGGGCAACAGAGCATGATGAGGAATGAAAAGGGAGAAGCAACACTCTTAATAAGGGGGCCAGGGGGCAAACAAGCATGTCGAGCAATGAAAAGGGAGAAGCAACACTCTAATAGGGGGAGAGGTGGGGCAACAGAGCACACTGAGCAATGAAAAGGGAGAAGCAACAATCTAATAGGGTAGAGGTGGGGCAACAGAGCACGCTGAGCAATGAAAAGGGAGAAGCAACACTAATAGGGGGAGAGGTGGAGCAACAGAGCACGCTGAGCAATGAAAAGGGAGAAGCAACACTAATAGGGGGAGAGATGGGGCAATAGAGCACACTGAGCAATGAAAAGGGAGAAGCAACACACTAATAGGGGGAGAGGTGGGGCAACAGAGCACGCTGGGCAATGAAAAGGGAGAAGCAACACTAATAGAGGGAGAGGTGGGGCAACAGAGCATGTTGAGCAATGAAAAGGGAGAAGCAACACTCTAATAGGGGGAGAGGTGGGGCAACAGAGCACACTGAGCAATGAAAAGGGAGAAGCAAAACTAAAAGGGGAAAGGTGGGGCAAATGACCACGCTGAGCAATGAAAAGGGAGAAGCAACCCTCTAATAGGGGGAGAGGTGGGGCAACAGAGTACGCTGAGCAATGAAAAGGGAGAAGCAACACTAATAGGGGGAGAGGTGGAGCAACAGAGCACGATGATCAATGATAAGGGAGAAGCAACACTCTAATAGGGGGAGAGGTGGGGCAACAGAGCACGTTGAGCAATGAAAAGGGAGAAGCAACACTCTAATGGGGGAGAGGTGGGGCAACGGAGCATGTTGAGCAATGAAAAGGGAGAAGCAACACTCTAATGGGGGAGAGGTGGGGCAACGGAGCATGTTGAGCAATGATAAGGGAGAAGCAACACTCTAATAGGGGGAGAGGTGGGGCAACAGAGCATGTTGAGCAATGATAAGGGAGAAGCAACACTCTAGTAGGGGGAGTGGTGGGGCAACAGAGCATGTTGAGCAATGAAAAGGGAGAAGCAACAATCTAATAGGGTAGAGGTGGGGCAACAGAGCACGCTGAGCAATGAAAAGGGAGAAGCAACACTCTCATAGGGGGAGAGGTGGGGCAACAGAGCATGCTGAGCAATGAAAAGGGAGAAGCAACACTCTAATAGCGGGAGAGGTGGGGCAAAAGAGCACACTGAGCAATGAAAAGGGAGAAGCAACACTCTAATAGGGGGAGAGGTGAGGCAATAGAGCACGCTGGGCAATGTAAAGGGAGAAGCAACACTAATAGGGGGAGAGGTGGGGCAACAGAGCACATTGAGCAATGAAAAGGGAGAAGCAACACACTAATAGGGGGAGAGGTGGGGCAACAGAGCACGCCGAGCAATGAAAAGGGAGAAGCAACACTCTAATATGGGAGAGGTGGGGCAACAGAGCACGCTGAGCAATGAAAAGGGAGAAGCAACACTAATAGGGGGAGAGGTGGGGCAAAAGAGCACGCGGAGCAATGAAAAGGGAGAAGCAACACTCTAATGGGGGAGAGGTGGGGCTACAGAGCACGCTGAGCAATGAAAAGGGAGAAGCAACACTCTAATAGGGGGAGAGGTGGGGCAACAGAGCACATTGAGCAATGAAAAGGGAGAAGCAACACACTAATAGGGGGAGAGGTGGGGCAACAGAGCACGCCGAGCAATGAAAAGGGAGAAGCAACACTCTAATAGGGGAGAGGTGGGGCAACAGAGCACGCTGAGCAATGAAAAGGGAGAAGCAACACTAATAGGGGGAGAGGTGGGGCAAAAGAGCACGCGGAGCAATGAAAAGGGAGAAGCAACACTCTAATGGGGGAGAGGTGAGGCTACAGAGCACGCTGAGCAATGAAAAGGGAGAAGCAACACTAATAGGGGAGAAGGGGGGCAACAAAGCACGCTGAGCAATGAAAAGGGAGAAGCAACACTAATAGGAGAGGGGGGGGCAACAAAGCACCCTGAGCAATGAAAAGGGAGAAGCAACAATAATAGGGGGAGAGGTGGGGCAACAGAGCACGATGAGCAATGAAAAGGGAGAAGCAACACTCTTAATAAGGGGTGCAGGGGGCAAACAAGCATGTCGAGCAATGAAAAGGGAGAAGCAACACTCTAATAGGGGGAGAGGTGGGGCAACAGAGCACACTGAGCAATGAAATGGGAGAAGCAACAATCTAATATGGTAGAGGTGTGGCAACAGAGCACGCTGAGCAATGAAAAGGGAGAAGCAACACTAATAGGGGGAGAGGTGGGGCAACAGAGCACTCTGAGCAATGAAAAGGGAGAAGCAACACTAATAGGGGGAGAGGTGGGGCAACAGAGCATGTTGAGCAATGAAAAGGGAGAAGCAACACTCTAATAGGGGGAGAGGTGGGGCAACAGAGCACGCTGAGCAATGAAAATGGAGAAGCAACACTAATAGGGGGAGAGGTGGGGCAACAGAGCACGCTGAGCAGTGAAAAGGGAGAATCAACACTCTAATGGGGGAGAGGTGGGGCTACAGAGCACGCTGAGCAATGAAAAGGGAGAAGCAACACTAATAGGGGAGAGAGTGGCCAACAAAGCACGCTGAGCAATGAAAAGGGAGAAGCAACAATAATAGGGGGAGAGGTGGGGAAACAGAGCACACTGAAGGGAGAAACAACACTCTAATAGGGGAAGAGGTGGGGCAACAGAGCACGATGAGCAATGAAAAGGGAGAAGCAACACTCTTAATAAGGGGGCCAGGGGCAAACAAGCATGTCGAGCAATGAAAAGGGAGAAGCAGCACTCTAATAGGGGGAGAGGTGGGGCAACAGAGCACACTGAGCAATGAAAAGGGAGAAGCAACAATCTAATAGGGTAGAGGTGGCGCAACAGAGCACGCTGAGCAATGAAAAGGGAGAAGCAACACTAATAGGGGGAGAGGTGGAGCAACAGAGCACGCTGAGCAATGAAAAGGGAGAAGCAACACTAATAGGGGGAGAGATGGGGCTACAGAGCACGCTGAGCAATGAAAAGGGAGAAGCAACACTAATGGGGGAGAGGTGGGGCAACAGAGCACTCTGAGCAATGAAAAGGGAGAAGCAACACTCTAATAGAGGGAGAGAGGGGCAAAAGAGCACGCTGAGCAATGAAAAGCAAGAAGCAACACTCTAATAGGGGGAGAGGTGGGGCAACAGAGCATGCTGAGCAATGAAAAGGGAGAAGCAACACTCTAATAGGGGGAGAGGTGGGGCAACAGGGCACACAGAGCAATGATAAGGGAGAAGCAACACTCTAATAGAGGGAGAGGGGGCAAAAGAGCATGTTGAGCAATGAAAAGGAAGAAGCGACACTCTAATAGGGGGAGAGGTGGGGCAACAGAGCACGCTGAGCAATGAAAAGGGACAAGCAACACTAATAGGGGTGCGGTGGGGCAACAGAGCACGTTGAGCAATGATAAGGGAGAAGCAACACTCTAATAGGAGGAGAGGTGGGGCAACAGAGCATGTTGAGCAATGAAAAGGAAGAAGAAACACTCTAATAGTGGAGAGGTGGGGCAACAGAGCAGGTTGAGCAATGATAAGGGAGAAGCAACACTCTAATAGGGGAGAGGTGGGGCAACAGAGCACGCTGAGCAATGAAAAGGGAAAAGCAACACTCTAATAAGGGAGAGGTGGGGCAACAGTGCATGTTGAGCAATGAAAAGGGAGCAACTCTAATGGGGAGGTGGGGCAACAGAGCACGCTGAAGGGAGAAATAACACTCTAATAGGGGAGAGGTGGGGCAACAGAGCACGCTGAGCAAAGAAACGGGAGATGCAACACTCTAATAGGGGGAGAGGTGGGGCAACAGAGCACGCTGAGCAATGAAAAGGGAGAAGCAACACTAATAGCGGGAGAAGGTGGCAACAGAGCATGTTGAGCAATGAAAAGGGAGAAGCAACACTCTAATAGGGGGAGAGGTGGGGCCACAGAGCATGCTGAGCAATGAAGAGGGAGAAGCAACACTCTAAAAGCGGGAGAAGTGGGGCAACAGAGCACGCTGAGCAATGAAAAGGGAGAAGCAACACTCTAATAGGGGGAGAGGTGGGGAAATAGAGCACGCTGGGCAATGTAAAGGGAGAAGCAACACTCTAATAGGGGGAGAGGTGGGGCAACAGAGCACGCTGAGCAATGAAAAGGGAGAAGCAACACTCTAATAGGGGGAGAGGTGGGGCAACAGAGCACGCTGAGCAATGAAAAGGGAGAAGCAACACTCTTAATAAGGGGGGCAGGGGGCAAACAAGCATGTCGAGCAATGAAAAGGGAGAAGCAACACTCTAATAGGGGGAGAGGTGGGGCAACAGAGCATGTTGAGCAATGAAAAGGCAGAAGCAACACTCCAATAGGGGGAGAGGTGGGGCAACAGAGCATGTTGAGCAATGATAAGGGAGAAGCAACGCTATAATAGGGGGAGAGGTGGGGCAACAGAGCATGTTGAGCAATGATAAGGGTGAAGCAACACTCTAATAGGGGGAGAGGTGGGGCAATAGAGCACGCTGAGCAATGAAAAGGGAGAAGCAACACTCTAATAAGGGAGAGGTGGGGCAACAGTGCATGTTGAGCAAGGAAAAGGGAGCAACTCTAATGGGGAGGTGGGGCAACAGAGCGCGCTGAAGGGAGAAGTAACACTAATAGGGGAGAGGTGTGGCAACAGAGCCCGCTGAGCAAAGAAAAGGGAGATGCAACACTCTAATAGGGGGAGAGGTGGGGCAACAGAGCACGTTGAGAAATGAAAAGGGATTAGCAACACTAATAGCGGGAGAGGGTGGCAACAGAGCTGGTTGAGCAATGAAAAGGGAGAAGCAACACTCTAATAGGGGGAGAGGTGGAGCTACAGAGCACGCTGAGCAATAAAAAGGGAGAAGCAACACTAATAGGGGAGAGGGGGGGCAACAAAGCACGCTGAGCAATGAAAAGGGAGAAGCAACACTAATAGCGGGGGAGGGTGGCAACAGAGCTGGTTGAGCAATGAAAAGGGAGAAGCAAGACTCTAATAGGGGGAGAGGTGGGTCAACAGAGCACGCTGAGCAATGAAAAGGGAGAAGCAACTCTCTAATAGGGGAAGAGGTGG
The DNA here is from genome assembly GCF_040938575.1 of Ambystoma mexicanum. NCBI lineage: Eukaryota > Metazoa > Chordata > Amphibia > Caudata > Ambystomatidae > Ambystoma > Ambystoma mexicanum. The sequence continues at coordinate 1,550,249,748 of NC_090931.1, forward strand.
GGCAACAGAGCTCGCTGAGCAATGAAAAGGGAGAAGCAACACTAATCGGGGAGAGCTGGGGCAACAGAGCACGCTGAGCAATGAAAAGGGAGAAGCAACACTCTAATAGGGGGAGAGGTGAGGCAACAGAGCACGCTGAGCAATGACAAGGGAGAAGCAACACTCTCATAGGGGGAAAGGTGGGGCCACAGAGCACGCTGAGCAATGAAAAGGGAGAAGCAACACTCTAATAGCGGGAGAAGTGGGGCAACAGAGCACGCTGAGCAATGAAAAGGGAGAAGCAACACTCTAACAGGGGGAGAGGTTGGGCAATAGAGCACGCTGGGCAATGTAAAGGGAGAAGCAACACTCTAATAGGGGGAGAGTTGGGGCAACAGAGCACGCTGAGCAATGAAAAGGGAGAAGCAACACTCTAATGGGGGAGAGGTGGGACAACAGAGCACATTGAGCAATGAAAAGGGAGAAGCAACACACTAATTGGGGGAGAGGTGGGGCAACAGAGCACGTCGATCAATAAAAAAGGGAGAAGCAACACTCTAATAGGGGAGAGGTGGGGCAACAGAGCACGCTGAGCAATGAAAAGGGAGAAGCAACACTAATAGGGGGAGAGGTGGGGCGACAGAGCACGCTGAGCAATAAAAAGGGAGAAGCAACACTCTAATGGGGAGAGGTGGGGCTACAGAGCACGCTGAGCAATGAAAAGGGAGAAGCAACACTAATAGGGGAGGGGGGCAACAAAGCACACTCAGCAATGAAAAGGGAGAAGCAACAATAATAGGGGGAGAGGTGGGGCAACAGAGCACACTGAAGGGAGAAGCAACACTCTAATAGGGGCAGAGGTGGGGCAACAGAGCACCATGAGCAATGAAAAGGGAGAAGCAACACTCTTAATAAGGGGGACAGGGGGCAAAACAAGCATGTCGAGCAATGACAAGGGAGAAGCAACACTCTAATAGGGGGAGAGGTGGGGCAACAGAGCACACTGAGCAATGAAAAGGGAGAAGCAACAATCTAATAGGGTAGAGGTGGGGCAACAGAGCACGCTGAGCAATGAAAAGGGAGAAGCAACACTAATAGGGGGAGAGGTGGAGCAACAGAGCATGCTGAGCAATGAAAAGGGAGAAGCAACACTAATAGAAGGAGAGGTGGGGCAATAGAGCACACTGAGCAATGAAAAGGGAGAAGCAACTCATTAATACGGGGAGAGGTGGGGCAACAGAGCACGCTGGGCAATGAAAAGGGAGAAGCAACACTCTAATAGAGGGAGAGAGGGGCAAAAGAGCACGCTGAGCAATGAAAAGCAAGAAGCAACACTCTAATAGGGGGAGAGGTGGGGCAACAGAGCATGTTGAGCAATGAAAAGGGAGAAGCAACACTCTAATAGGGGGAGAGGTGGGGCAACAGAGCACGCTGAGCAATGAAAAGGGAGAAGCAACACTAATAGGGGGAGAGGTGGGGCAACAGAGCACGCTGAGCAGTGAAAAGGGAGAATCAACACTCTAATGGGGGAGAGGTGGGGCTACAGAGCACGCTGAGCAATGAAAAGGGAGAAGCAACACTAATAGGGGAGAGAGTGGCCAACAAAGCACGCTGAGCAATGAAAAGGGAGAAGCAACAATAATAGGGGGAGAGGTGGGGAAACAGAGCACACTGAAGGGAGAAACAACACTCTAATAGGGGAAGAGGTGGGGCAACAGAGCACGATGAGCAATGAAAAGGGAGAAGCAACACTCTTAATAAGGGGGCCAGGGGCAAACAAGCATGTCGAGCAATGAAAAGGGAGAAGCAGCACTCTAATAGGGGGAGAGGTGGGGCAACAGAGCACACTGAGCAATGAAAAGGGAGAAGCAACAATCTAATAGGGTAGAGGTGGCGCAACAGAGCACGCTGAGCAATGAAAAGGGAGAAGCAACACTAATAGGGGGAGAGGTGGAGCAACAGAGCACGCTGAGCAATGAAAAGGGAGAAGCAACACTAATAGGGGGAGAGATGGGGCTATAGAGCACGCTGAGCAATGAAAAGGGAGAAGAAACACTCTAATGGGGGAGAGGTGGGGCAACAGAGCACTCTGAGCAATGAAAAGGGAGAAGCAACACTCTAATAGAGGAGAGAGGGGCAAAAGAGCACGCTGAGCAATGAAAAGCAAGAAGCAACATTCTAATAGGGGGAGAGGTGGGGCAACAGAGCATGCTGAGCAATGAAAAGGGAGAAGCAACACTCTAATAGGGGGAGAGGTGGGGCAACAGGGCACACAGAGCAATGATAAGGGAGAAGCAACACTCTAATAGAGGGAGAGGGGGCAAAAGAGCATGTTGAGCAATGAAAAGGAAGAAGCGACACTCTAATAGGGGGAGAGGTGGGGCAACAGAGCACGCTGAGCAATGAAAAGGGACAAGCAACACTAATAGGGGTGCGGTGGGGCAACAGAGCATGTTGAGCAATGATAAGGGAGAAGCAACACTCTAATAGGAGGAGAGGTGGGGCAACAGAGCATGTTGAGCAATGAAAAGGGAGAAGAAACACTCTAATAGTGGAGAGGTGGGGCAACAGAGCAGGTTGAGCAATGATAAGGGAGAAGCAACACTCTAATAGGGGGAGAGGTGGGGCAACAGAGCACGCTGAGCAATGAAAAGGGAAAAGCAACACTCTAATAAGGGAGAGGTGGGGCAACAGTGCATGTTGAGCAATGAAAAGGGAGCAACTCTAATGGGGAGGTGGGGCAACAGAGCACGCTGAAGGGAGAAATAACACTCTAATAGGGGAGAGGTGGGGCAACAGAGCACGCTGAGCAAAGAAACGGGAGATGCAACACTCTAATAGGGGGAAAGGTGGGGCAACAGAGCACGCTGAGCAATGAAAAGGGAGAAGCAACACTAATAGCGGGAGAAGGTGGCAACAGAGCATGTTGAGCAATGAAAAGGGAGAAGCAACACTCTAATAGGGGGAGAGGTGGGGCCACAGAGCATGCTGAGCAATGAAGAGGGAGAAGCAACACTCTAAAAGCGGGAGAAGTGGGGCAACAGAGCACGCTGAGCAATGAAAAGGGAGAAGCAACACTCTAATAGGGGGAGAGGTGGGGCAATAGAGCACGCTGGGCAATGTAAAGGGAGAAGCAACACTCTAATAGGGGGAGAGGTGGGGCAACAGAGCACGCTGAGCAATGAAAAGGGAGAAGCAACACTCTAATAAGGGAGAGGTGGGGCAACAGTGCATGTTGAGCAATGAAAAGGGAGCAACTCTAATGGGGAGGTGGGGCAACAGAGCACGCTGAAGGGAGAAGTAACACTCTAATAGGGGAGAGGTGGGGCAACAGAGCACGCTGAGCAATGAAAAGGGAGAAGTAACACTAATAGGGGGAGAGGTGGGGCAACAGAGCACGCTGAGCAATGAAAAAGGAGAAGCAACACTCTAATGGGCGAGAGGTGGGGCTACAGAGCACGCTGAGCAATGAAAAAGGGAGAAGCAACACTAATAGGGGAGAGGGGGGCCACAAAGCATGCTGAGCAATGAAAAGGGAGAATCAACAATAATAGGGGGAGAGGGGGGCAACAGAGCACACTGAAGGGAGAAGCAACAGTCTAATAGGAGGAGAGGTGGGGCAACAGAGCACGATGAGCAGTGAAAAGGGAGAAGCAACACTCTTAATAAGGGGGGCAGGGGGCAAACAAGCATGTCGAGCAATGAAAAGGGAGAAGCAACACTCTAATAGGGGGAGAGGTGGGGCAACAGAGCATGTTGAGCAATGAAAAGGCAGAAGCAACACTCCAATAGGGGGAGAGGTGGGGCAACAGAGCATGTTGAGCAATGATAAGGGAGAAGCAACGCTATAATAGGGGGAGAGGTGGGGCAACAGAGCATGTTGAGCAATGATAAGGGTGAAGCAACACTCTAATAGGGGGAGAGGTGGGGCAATAGAGCACGCTGAGCAATGAAAAGGGAGAAGCAACACTCTAATAAGGGAGAGGTGGGGCAACAGTGCATGTTGAGCAAGGAAAAGGGAGCAACTCTAATGGGGAGGTGGGGCAACAGAGCGCGCTGAAGGGAGAAGTAACACTAATAGGGGAGAGGTGTGGCAACAGAGCCCGCTGAGCAAAGAAAAGGGAGATGCAACACTCTAATAGGGGGAGAGGTGGGGCAACAGAGCACGTTGAGAAATGAAAAGGGATTAGCAACACTAATAGCGGGAGAGGGTGGCAACAGAGCTGGTTGAGTAATGAAAAGGGAGAAGCAACACTCTAATAGGGGGAGAGGTGGAGCTACAGAGCACGCTGAGCAATGAAAAGGGAGAAGCAACACTAATAGGGGAGAGGGGGGCAACAAAGCACGCTGAGCAATGAAAAGGGAGAAGCAACACTAATAGCGGGGGAGGGTGGCAACAGAGCTGGTTGAGCAATGAAAAGGGAGAAGCAACACTCTAATAGGGGGAGAGGTGAGTCAACAGAGCACGCTGAGCAATGAAAAGGGAGAAGCAACTCTCTAATAGGGGAAGAGGTGGGGCAACAGAGCTCGCTGAGCAATGAAAAGGGAGAAGCAACACTAATCGGGGAGAGCTGGGGCAACAGAGCACGCTGAGCAATGAAAAGGGAGAAGCAACACTCTAATAGGGGGAGAGGTGAGGCAACAGAGCACGCTGAGCAATGACAAGGGAGAAGCAACACTCTCATAGGGGGAAAGCTGGGGCCACAGAGCACGCTGAGCAGTGAAAAGGGAGAAGCAACACTCTAATAGCGGGAGAAGTGGGGCAACAGAGCACGCTGAGCAATGAAAAGGGAGAAGCAACACTCTAACAGGGGGAGAGGTTAGGCAATAGAGCACGCTGGGCAATGTAAAGGGAGAAGCAACACTCTAATAGGGGGAGAGGTGGGGCAACAGAGCACGCTGAGCAATGAAAAGGGAGAAGCAACACACTAATAGGGGGAGAGGTGGGGCAACAGAGCACGTCGATCAATAAAAAAGGGAGAAGCAACACTAATAGGGGAGGGGGGCAACAAAGCACACTCAGCAATGAAAAGGGAGAAGCAACACTCTAATAGGGGCAGAGGTGGGGCAACAGAGCACCATGAGCAATGAAAAGGGAGAAGCAACACTCTTAATAAGGGGGACAGGGGGCAAACAAGCATGTCGAGCAATGAAAAGGGAGAAGCAACACTCTAATGGGGAGAGGTGGGGCTACAGAGCACGCTGAGCAATGAAAAGGGAGAAGCAACACTAATAGGGGAGGGGGGCAACAAAGCACACTCAGCAATGAAAAGGGAGAAGCAACACTCTAATAGGGGCAGAGGTGGGGCAACAGAGCACCATGAGCAATGAAAAGGGAGAAGCAACACTCTTAATAAGGGGGACAGGGGGCAAACAAGCATGTCGAGCAATGAAAAGGGAGAAGCAACACTCTAATAGGGGGAGAGGTGGGGCAACAGAGCACACTGAGCAATGAAAAGGGAGAAGCAACAATCTAATAGGGTAGAGGTGGGGCAACAGAGCACGCTGAGCAATGAAAAGGGAGAAGCAACACTAATAGGGGGAGAGGTGGAGCAACAGAGCATGCTGAGCAATGAAAAGGGAGAAGCAACACTAATAGAAGGAGAGGTGGGGCAATAGTGCACACTGAGCAATGAAAAGGGAGAAGCAACTCATTAATAGGGGGAGAGGTGGGGCAACAGAGCACGCTGGGCAATGAAAAGGGAGAAGCAACACTCTAATAGAGGGAGAGGGGGGCAACAGAGCATGTTGAGCAATGAAAAGGGAGAGGCAACACTCTAATAGGGGGAGAGGTGGGGCAACAGAGCAGGTTGAGCAATGATAAGGGAGAAGCAACACTCTAATAGGGGGAGAGGTGGGGCAACAGAGCACGCTGAGCAATGAAAAGGGAGAAGCAACACTCTAATAAGGGAGAGGTGGGGCAACAGTGCATGTTGAGCAATGAAAAGGGAGCAACTCTAATGGGGAGGTGGGGCAACAGAGCACGCTGAAGGGAGAAGTAACACTCTAATAGGGGAGAGGTGGGGCAACAGAGCATGCTGAGCAAAGAAAAGGGAGATGCAACACTCTAATAGGGGGAGAGGTGGGGCAACAGAGCACGCTGAGCAATGAAAAGGGAGAAGCAACACTAATAGCGGGAGAAGGTGGCAACAGAGCATGTTGAGCAATGAAAAGGGAGAAGCAACACTCTAATATGGGGAGAGGTGGGGCCACAGAGCATGCTGAGCAATGAAGAGGGAGAAGCAACACTCTAAAAGCGGGAGATGTGGGGCAACAGAGCATGCTGAGCAATGAAAAGGGAGAAGCAACACTCTAATAGGGGGAGAGGTGGGGCAATAGAGCACGCTGGGCAATGTAAAGGGAGAAGCAACACTCTAATAGGGGGAGAGGTGGGGCAACAGAGCACGCTGAGCAATGAAAAGGGAGAAGCAACACTCTAATAGGGGGAGAGGTGGGGCAACAGAGCACGCTGAGCAATGAAAAAGGGAGAAGCAACACTCTAATAGGGGAGAGGTGGGGCAACAGAGCACGCTGAGCAATGAAAAGGGAGAAGTAACACTAATAGGGGGAGAGGTGGGGCAACAGAGCACGCTGAGCAATGAAAAAGGAGAAGCAACACTCTAATGGGGGAGAGGTGGGGCAACAGAGCACGCTGAGCAATGAAAAGGGAGAAGTAACACTAATAGGGGGAGAGGTGGGGCAACAGAGCACGCTGAGCAATGAAAAAGGAGAAGCAACACTCTAATGGGGGAGAGGTGGGGCTACAGAGCACGCTGAGCAATGAAAAAGGGAGAAGCAACACTAATAGGGGAGAGGGGGGCCACAAAGCACGCTGAGCAATGAAAAGGGAGAAGCAACAATAATAGGGGGAGAGGCGGGCAACAGAGCACACTGAAGGGAGAAGCAACAGTCTAATAGGGGGAGAGGTGGGGCAACAGAGCACGATGAGCAGTGAAAAGGGAGAAGTAACACTCTTAATAAGGGGGGCAGGGGGCAAACAAGCATGTCGAGCAATGAAAAGGGAGAAGCAACACTCTAATAGGGGGAGAGGTGGGGCAACAGAGCATGTTGAGCAATGAAAAGGCAGAAGCAACACTCTAATAGGGGAGAGGTGGGGCAACAGAGCACGCTGAGCAATGAAAAGGGAGAAGTAACACTAATAGGGGGAGAGGTGGGGCAACAGAGCACGCTGAGCAATGAAAAAGGAGAAGCAACACTCTAATGGGGGAGAGGTGGGGCAACAGAGCACGCTGAGCAATGAAAAGGGAGAAGTAACACTAATAGGGGGAGAGGTGGGGCAACAGAGCACGCTGAGCAATGAAAAAGGAGAAGCAACACTCTAATGGGGGAGAGGTGGGGCTACAGAGCACGCTGAGCAATGAAAAAGGGAGAAGCAACACTAATAGGGGAGAGGGGGGGCCACAAAGCACGCTGATCAATGAAAAGGGAGAAGCAACAATAATAGGGGGAGAGGCGGGCAACAGAGCACACTGAAGGGAGAAGCAACAGTCTAATAGGGGGAGAGGTGGGGCAACAGAGCACGATGAGCAGTGAAAAGGGAGAAGCAACACTCTTAATAAGGGGGGCAGGGGGCAAACAAGCATGTCGAGCAATGAAAAGGGAGAAGCAACACTCTAATAGGGGGAGAGGTGGGGCAACAGAGCATATTGAGCAATGAAAAGGCAGAAGCAACACTCCAATAGGGGGAGAGGTGGTGCAACAGAGCATGTTGAGCAATGATAAGGGAGAAGCAACACTCTTAATAAGGGGGTCAGGGGGCAAACAAGCATGTCGAGCAATGAAAAGGGAGAAGCAACACTCTAATAGGGGGAGAGGTGGGGCAACAGAGCATGTTGAGCAATGAAAAGGCAGAAACAACACTCCTATAGGGGGAGAGGTGGGGCAACAGAGCATGTTGAGCAATGATAAGGGAGAAGCAACACTATAATAGGGGGAGAGGTGGGGCAACAGTGCATGTTGAGCAAGGAAAAGGGAGCAACTCTAATGGGGAGGTGGGGCAACAGAGCACGCTGAAGGGAGAAGTAACACTCTAATAGGGGAGAGGTGTGGCAACAGAGCACGCTGAGCAAAGAAAAGGGAGATGCAACACTCTAATAGGGGGAGAGGTGGGGCAACAGAGCACGTTGAGAAAGGAAAAGGGATTAGCAACACTAATAGCGGGAGAGGGTGGCAACAGAGCTGGTTGAGCAATGAAAAGGGAGAAGCAAAACTCTAATAGGGGGAGAGGTGGAGCTACAGAGCACGCTGAGCAATGAAAAGGGAGAAGCAACACTAATAGGGGAGAGGGGGGGCAACAAAGCACGCTGAGCAATGAAAAGGGAGAAGCAACACTAATAGCGGGGGAGGGTGGCAACAGAGCTGGTTGAGCAATGAAAAGGGAGAAGCAACACTCTAATAGCGGGAGAGGTGGGTCAACAGAGCACGCTGAGCAATGAAAAGGGAGAAGCAAGTCTCTAATAGGGGAAGAGGTGGGGCAACAGAGCTCGCTGAGCAATGAAAAGGGAGAAGCAACACTAATCGGGGAGAGCTGGGGCAACAGAGCACGCTGAGCAATGAAAAGGGAGAAGCAACACTCTAATAGGGGGAGAGGTGGGGCAACAGAGCACGCTGAGCAATGACAAGGGAGAAGCAACACTCTCATAGGGGGAGAGGTGGGGCCACAGAGCATGCTGAGCAATGAAAAGGGAGAAGCAACACTCTAATAGCGGGAGAAGTGGGGCAACAGAGCACGCTGAGCAATGAAAAGGGAGAAGCAACACTCTAACGGGGAGAGGTTGGGCAATAGAGCACGCGGAGCAATGTAAAGGGAGAAGCAACACTCTAATAGGGGGAGAGGTGGGGCAACAGAGCACGCTGAGCAATGAAAAGGGAGAAGCAACACTCTAATGGGGGAGAGGTGGGGCAACAGAGCACATTGAGCAATGAAAAGGGAGAAGCAACACACTAATAGGGGGAGAGGTGGGGCAATAGAGCACGTCGATCAATAAAAAAGGGAGAAGCAATACTCTAATAGGGGAGAGGTGGGGCAACAGAGCACGCTGAGCAATGAAAAGGGAGAAGCAACACTAATAGGGGGAGAGGTGGGGCGACAGAGCACACTGAGCAATAAAAAGGGAGAAGCAACACTCTAATGGGGAGAGGTGGGGCTACAGAGCACGCTGAGCAATGAAAAGGGAGAAGCAACACTAATAGGGGAGGGGGGGCAACAAAGCACGCTCAGCAATGAAAAGGGAGAAGCAACAATAATAGGGGCAGAGGTGGGGCCACAGAGCACCATGAGCAATGAAAAGGGAGAAGCAACACTCTTAATAAGGGGAACAGGGGGCAAACAAGCATGTCGAGCAATGAAAAGGGAGAAGCAACACTCTAATAGGGGGAGAGGTGGGGCAACAGAGCACACTGAGCAATGAAAAGGGAGAAGCAACAATCTAATAGAGTAGAGGTGGGGCAACAGAGCATGCTGAGCAATGAAAAGGGAGAAGCAACACTAATAGAAGGAGAGGTGGGGCAATAGAGCACACTGAGCAATGAAAAGGTAAAAGCAACTCATTAATAGGGGGAGAGGTGGGGCAACAGAGCACGCTGGGCAATGAAAAGGGAGAAGCAACACTCTAATAGAGGGAGAGGGGGGCAACAGAGCATGTTGAGCAATGAAAATGGAGAAGCAACACTCTAATAGGGGGAGAGGTGGGGCAACAGAGCATGTTGAGCAATGAAAAGCAAGAAGCAACACTCTAATAGGGGGAGAGGTGGGGCAACAGAGCACGCTCAGCAATGAAAAGGGAGAAGCAAAACTAAAAGGGGAAAGGTGGGGCAAAAGAGCACGCTGAGCAATGAAAAGGGCGAAGCAACACTCTAATCGGGGAGGAGGTGGGGCAACAGAGCACGCTGAGCAATGAAAAGGGAGAAGCAACACTCTAATAGAGGGAGAGGGGGCAACAGAGCATGTTGAGCAATGAAAAGCAAGAAGCAACACTCTAATAGGGGGAGAGGTGGGGCAACAGAGCACGCTCAGCAATGAAAAGGGAGAAGCAACACTCTAATAGGGGGAGTGGTGGGGCAACAGAGCACGCTGAGCAATGATAAGGGAGAAGCAACACTCTAATAGAGGGAGAGGGGGCAACAGAGCATGTTGAGCAATGAAAAGCAAGAAGCAACACTCTAATAGGGGGAGAGGTGGGGCAACAGAGCACGCTGAGCAATGAAAAGAGAGAAGCAACACTCTAATAGGGGAGAGGTGGGGCAACAGAGCACACTGAGCAATGAAAAGGGAGAAGCAACACTCTAATAGGAGGAGAGGTGGGGCAACAGAGCATGTTGAGCAATGAAAAGGGAGAAGCAATACTCTAATAGGGGGAGAGGTGGGGCAACAGAGCACGATGAGCAATGAAACGGGAGAAGCAACACTCTAATAAAGGGGGCAGGGGGCAAACAAGCATGTCGAGCAATGAAAAGGGAGAAGCAACACTCTAATAGGGGGAGAGGTGGGGCAACAGAGCACGCTGAGCAATGAAAAGGGAGAAGCAACACTAATAGGGGGAGAGGTGGAGCAACAGAGCACGCTGAGCAATGAAAAGGGAGAAGGAACACTAATAGGGGAGAGGTGGGGCAACAGAGCACGCTGAGCAATGAAAAGGGAGAAGCAACACTCTAATAGGGGGAGAGGTGGGGCAACAGAGCACGCTGAGCAATGAAAAGGGAGAAGCAACACTCTAATAGAGGGAGAGAGGGGCAACAGAGCATATTGAGCAATGAAAAGGGAGAAGCAACACTCTAATAGGGGGAGAGGTGGGGCAACAGAGCACACTGAGCAATGAAAAGGGAGAAGCAACACTGAAAGGGGAAAGGTGGGGCAAAAGAGCACGCTGAGCAATGAAAAGGGAGAAGAAACACTCTAATAGGGGGAGAGGTGGGGCAACAGAGCACGCTGAGCAATGAAAAGGGAGAAGCAACACTCTAATAGAGGGAGAGCGGGGCAACAGAGCATGTTGAGCAATGAAAAGCAAGAAGCAACACTCTAATAGGGGGAGAGGTGGGGCAACAGAGCACGCTGAGCAATGAAAAGGGAGAAGCAACACTAATAGGGGGAGAGGTGGGACAACAAAACACGCTGAGCAATGATAAGGGAGAAGCAACACTCTAATAGGGGGAGAGGTGGGGCAACAGAGCATGTTGAGCAATGAAAAGGGAGAAACAACACTCTAATAGGGGGAGAGGTGGGGCAACAGCGCACGTTGAGCAATGATAAGGGAGAAGCAACACTAATAGGGGAGAGGTGGGACAACAGAGCATGTTGAGCAATGAAAAGGGAGAAGCAACACTCTAATAGGGGGAGAGGTGGGGCAACAGAGCATGGTGAGCAATGATAAGGGAGAAGCAACACTCTAATAGGGGGAGAGGTGGGGCAACAGAGCATGTTGAGCAATGATACGGGAGAAGCAACACTCTAATAGGGGGAGAGGTGGGGCAACAGAGCACGCTGAGCAATGAAACGGGAGAAGCAACACTCTAATAAGGGAGAGGTGGGGCATCAGTGTATGTTGAACAATGAAAAGGTAGAAGCAACTCTCTAATAGGGGGAGAGGTGGGGCAACAGAGCACGCTGAGCAATGACAAGGGAGAAGCAACACTCTCATAGGGGGAGAGGTGGGGCCACAGAGCACGCTGAGCAATGAAAAGGGAGAAGCAACACTCTAATAGCGGGAGAAGTGGGGCAACAGAGCACGCTGAGCAATGAAAAGGGAGAAACAACACTCTAATAGGGGGAGAGGTGGGGCAATAGAGCACGCTGGGCAATGTAAAGGGAGAAGCAACACTCTAATAGGGGGAGAGGTGGGGCAACAGAGCACGCTGAGCAATGAAAAGGGAGAAGCAACACTCTAATGGGGGAGAGGTGGGGCAACAGAGCATATTGAGCAATGAAAAGGGAGAAGCAACACACTAATAGGGGGAGAGGTGGGGCAACAGAGCACGCCGAGCAATAAAAAAGGGAGAAGCAACACTCTAATAGGGGAGAGGTGGGGCAACAGAGCACGCTGAGCAATGAAAAGGGAGAAGCAACACTAATAGGGGGAGAGGTGGGGCAACAGAGCACGCTGAGCAATGAAAAGGGCGAAGCAACACTCTAATGGGGGAGAGGTGGGACTACAGAGCACGCTGAGCAATGAAAAGGGAGAAACAACACTAATAGGGGAGAGGGGGGCAACAAAGCACGTTGAGCAATGAAATGGGAGAAGCAACAATAATAGGGGGAGAGGTGGGGAAACAGAGCACACTGAAGGGAGAAGCAACTCTCCAATAGGGGGAGAGGTGGGGCAACAGAGCACACTGAGCAATGAAAAGGGAGAAGCAACAATCTAATAGGGTAGAGGTGGGGCAACAGAGCACGTTGAGCAATGAAAAGGGAAAAGCAACACTAATAGGGGGAGAGGTGGAGCAACAGAGCACGTTGAGCAATGAAAAGGGAAAAGCAACACTAATAGGGGGAGAGGTGGAGCAACAGAGCACGCTGAGCAATGAAAAGGGAGAAGCAACACTAATAGAGGGAGAGGGGGCAACAGAGCATGTTGAGCAATGAAAAGGGAGAAGCAACACTCTAATAGGGGGAGAGGTGGTGCAACAGAGCACACTGAGCAATGAAAAGGGAGAAGCAAAACTAAAAGGGGAAAGGTGGGGTAAAGAGCAAGCTGAGCAATGAAAAGGGAGAAGCAACACTCTAATAGGGGAGGAGGTGGGGCAACAGAGCACGCTGAGCAAAGAAAAGGGAGAAGCAACACTCTAATAGAGGGAGAGGGGGGCAACAGAGCATGTTGAGCAATGAAAAGCAAGAAGCAACACTGTAAAAGGGGGAGAGGTGGGGCAACAGAGCACGCTGAGCAATGAAAAGGGAGAAGCAACACTCTAATAGGGGGAGTGGTCGGGCAACAGAGAACGCTGAGCAATGATAAGGGAGAAGCAACACTCTAATAGGGGTAGAGGTGAGGCAACAGAGCACGCCGAGCAATGAAAAGGGAGAAGCAACACTCTAATGGGGGAGAGGTGGGGCTACAGAGCACGCTGAGCAATGAAAAGGGAGAAGCAACACTAATAGGGGAGAGGGGGGGGCAACAAAGCACGCCGAGCAATGAAAAGGGAGAAGCAACACTAATAGGGGAGAGGGGGGGCAACAAAGCACCCTGAGCAATGAAAAGGGAGAAGCAACAATAATAGGGGGAGAGGTGGGGCAACAGAGCACGATGAGCAATGAAAAGGGAGAAGCAACACTCTTAAAAAGGGGTGCAGTGGGCAAACAAGCATGTCGAGCAATGAAAAGGGAGAAGCAACACTCTAATAGGGGGAGAGGTGGGGCAACAGAGCACGCTGAGCAATGAAAAGGGAGAAGCAACACTCTAATAGGGGGAGAGGTGGGGCAACAGAGCACATTGAGCAATGAAAAGGGAGAAGCAACACACTAATAGTGGGAGAGGTGGGGCAACAGAGCACGCCGAGCAATGAAAAGGGAGAAGCAACACTCTAATAGGGGAGAGGTGGGGCAACAGAGCACGCTGAGCAATGAAAAGGGAGAAGCAACACTCTAATAGGGGAGAGGTGGGGCAACAGAGCACGGTGAGCAATGAAAAGGGAGAAGCAACACTAATAGGGGGAGAGGTGGGGCAAAAGAGCACGCCGAGCAATGAAAAGGGAGAAGCAACACTCTAATGGGGGAGAGGTGGTGCTACAGAGCACGTTGAGCAATGAAAAGGGAGAAGCAACACTAATAGGGGAGAAGGGGGGCAACAAAGCACGCTGAGCAATGAAAAGGGAGAAGCAACACCAATAGGGGAGAGGGGGGGCAACAAAGCACCCTGAGCAATGAAAAGGGAGAAGCAACAATAATAGGGGGAGAGGTGGGGCAACAGAGCACGATGAGCAATGAAATGGGAGAAGCAACACTCTTAATAAGGGGTGCAGGGGGCAAACAAGCATGTCGAGCAATGAAAAGGGAGAAGCAACACTCTAATAGGGGGAGAGGTGGGGCAACAGAGCACACTGAGCAATGAAAAGGGAGAAGCAACAATCTAATATGGTAGAGGTGGGGCAACAGAGCACGCTGAGCAATGAAAAGGGAGAAGCAACACTCTAATAGGGGAGAGGTGGGGCAACAGAGCACGCTGAGCAATGAAAAGGGAGAAGCAACACTAATAGGGGGAGAGGTGGAGCAACAGAGCACGCTGAGCAATGAAAAGGGAGAAGCAACACTAATAGGGGGAGAGGTGGGGCAATAGAGCATGCTGAGCAATGAAAAGGGAGAAGCAACACTAATAGGGGGAGAGGTGGAGCAACAGAGCACGCTGAGCAATGAAAAGGGAGAAGCAACACTAATAGGGGGAGAGGTGGGGCAATAGAGCACGCTGAGCAATGAAAAGGGAGACGCAACACTAATAGAGGGAGAGGGGGGCAACAGAGCACACTGAGCAATGAAAAGGGAGAAGCAACAATCTAATAGGGTAGAGGTGGGGCAACAGAGCATGTTGAGCAATGATAAGGGAGAAGCAACACTAATAGGGGGAGAGGTGGGGCAACAGAGCACGCTGAGCAGTGAAAAGGGAGAATCAACACTCTAATGGGGGAGAGGTGGGGCTACAGAGCACGCTGAGCAATGAAAAGGGAGAAGCAACACTAATAGGGGAGAGAGTGGCCAACAAAGCACGCTGAGAAATGAAAAGGGAGAAGCAACAATAATAGGGGGAGAGGTGGGGCAACAGAGCACGCTGAGCAATGAAAAGGAAGAAGCAACACTAATAGGGGGCGAGGTGGAGCAACAGAGCACGCTGAGCAATGGAAAGGGAGAAGCAATACTAATAGGGAGAGAGGTGGGGCAATAGAGCACACTGAGCAATGGAAAGGGAGAAGCAACACACTAATAGGGGGAGAGGTGGGGCAACAGAGCACGCTGGGCAATGAAAAGGGAGAAGCAACACTCTGATAGAGGGAGAGGGGGGCAACAGAGCATGTTGAGCAATGAAAAGGAAGAAGCAACACTTTAATAGGGGGAGAGGTGGGGCAACAGAGCACACTGAAGGGAGAAGCAACACTCTAATAGGGGGAGAGGTGGGGCAACAGAGCATGATGAGCAATGAAAAGGGAGAAGCAACACTCTTAATAAGGGGGCCAGGGGGCAAACAAGCATGTCGAGCAATGAAAAGGGAGAAGCAACACTCTAATAGGGGGAGAGGTGGGGCAACAGAGCACACTGAGCAATGAAAAGGGAGAAGCAACAATCTAATTGGGTAGAGGTTGGGCAACAGAGCACGCTGAGCAATGTAAAGGGAGAAGCAACACTAATAGGGGGAGAGGTGGAGCAACAGAGCACGCTGAGCAATGAAAAGGGAGAAGCAACACTAATAGGGGGAGAGGTGGGGCAACAGAGCACGCTCAGCAATGAAAAGGGAGAAGCAACACTCTAATAGGGGGAGTGGTGGGGCAACAGAGAACGCTGAGCAATGATAAGGGAGAAGCAACACTCTAATAGAGGGAGAGGGGGCAACAGAGCATGTTGAGCAATGAAAAGCAAGAAGCAACCCTCTAATAGGGGGAGAGGTGGGGCAACAGAGCACGCTGAGCAATGAAAAGAGAGAAGCAACACTCTAATAGGGAGAGGTGGGGCAACAGAGCACACTGAGCAATGAAAAGGGAGAAGCAACACTCTAATAGGAGGAGAGGTGGGGCAACAGAGCATGTTGAGCAATGAAAAGGGAGAAGCAATACTCTAATAGGGGGAGAGGTGGGGCAACAGAGCACGATGAGCAATGAAACGGGAGAAGCAACACTCTAATAAAGGGGGCAGGGGGCAAACAAGCATGTCGAGCAATGAAAAGGGAGAAGCAACACTCTAATAGGGGGAGAGGTGGGGCAACAGAGCACGCTGAGCAATGAAAAGGGAGAAGCAACACTAATAGGGGGAGAGGTGGAGCAACAGAGCACGCTGAGCAATGAAAAGGGAGAAGGAACACTAATAGGGGAGAGGTGGGGCAACAGAGCACGCTGAGCAATGAAAAGGGAGAAGCAACAATCTCATAGGGGAGAGGTGGGGCAACAGAGCATGATGAGCAATGAAAAGGGAGAAGCAACACTCTTAATAAGGGGGCCAGGGGGCAAACAAGCATGTCGAGCAATGAAAAGGGAGAAGCAACACTCTAATAGGGGGAGAGGTGGGGCAACAGAGCACACTGAGCAATGAAAAGGGAGAAGCAACAATCTAATTGGGTAGAGGTTGGGCAACAGAGCACGCTGAGCAATGTAAAGGGAGAAGCAACACTAATAGGGGGAGAGGTGGAGCAACAGAGCACGCTGAGCAATGAAAAGGGAGAAGCAACACTAATAGGGGGAGAGGTGGGGCAACAGAGCACGCTCAGCAATGAAAAGGGAGAAGCAACACTCTAATAGGGGGAGTGGTGGGGCAACAGAGCACGCTGAGCAATGATAAGGGAGAAGCAACACTCTAATAGAGGGAGAGGGGGCAACAGAGCATGTTGAGCAATGAAAAGCAAGAAGCAACACTCTAATAGGGGGAGAGGTGGGGCAACAGAGCACGCTGAGCAATGAAAAGAGAGAAGCAACACTCTAATAAAGGGGGCAGGGGGCAAACAAGCATGTCGAGCAATGAAAAGGGAGAAGCAACACTCTAATAGGGGGAGAGGTGGGGCAACAGAGCACGCTGAGCAATGAAAAGGGAGAAGCAACACTAATAGGGGGAGAGGTGGAGCAACAGAGCACGCTGAGCAATGAAAAGGGAGAAGGAACACTAATAGGGGAGAGGTGGAGCAACAGAGCACGCTGAGCAATGAAAAGGGAGAAGCAACACTAATAGGGGGAGAGGTGGGGCAATAGAGCATGCTGAGCAATGAAAAGGGAGAAGCAACACTAATAGGGGGAGAGGTGGAGCAACAGAGCACGCTGAGCAATGAAAAGGGAGAAGCAACACTCTAATAGGGGGAGTGGTGGGGCAACAGAGCACGCTGAGCAATGATAAGGGAGAAGCAACACTCTAATAGAGGGAGAGGGGGCAACAGAGCATGTTGAGCAATGAAAAGCAAGAAGCAACACTCTAATAGGGGGAGAGGTGGGGCAACAGAGCACGATGAGCAATGAAACGGGAGAAGCAACACTCTAATAAAGGGGGCAGGGGGCAAACAAGCATGTCGAGCAATGAAAAGGGAGAAGCAACACTCTAATAGGGGGAGAGGTGGGGCAACAGAGCACGCTGAGCAATGAAAAGGGAGAAGCAACACTAATAGGGGGAGAGGTGGAGCAACAGAGCACGCTGAGCAATGAAAAGGGAGAAGGAACACTAATAGGGGAGAGGTGGAGCAACAGAGCACGCTGAGCAATGAAAAGGGAGAAGCAACACTAATAGGGGGAGAGGTGGGGCAATAGAGCATGCTGAGCAATGAAAAGGGAGAAGCAACACTAATAGGGGGAGAGGTGGAGCAACAGAGCACGCTGAGCAATGAAAAGGGAGAAGCAACACTAATAGGGGGAGAGGTGGGGCAATAGAGCACGCTGAGCAATGAAAAGGGAGACGCAACACTAATAGAGGGAGAGGGGGGCAACAGAGCACACTGAGCAATGAAAAGGGAGAAGCAACAATCTAATAGGGTAGAGGTGGGGCAACAGAGCATGTTGAGCAATGATAAGGGAGAAGCAACACTAATAGGGGGAGAGGTGGGGCAACAGAGCACGCTGAGCAGTGAAAAGGGAGAATCAACACTCTAATGGGGGAGAGGTGGGGCTACAGAGCACGCTGAGCAATGAAAAGGGAGAAGCAACACTAATAGGGGAGAGAGTGGCCAACAAAGCACGCTGAGAAATGAAAAGGGAGAAGCAACAATAATAGGGGGAGAGGTGGGGCAACAGAGCACGCTGAGCAATGAAAAGGAAGAAGCAACACTAATAGGGGGCGAGGTGGAGCAACAGAGCACGCTGAGCAATGGAAAGGGAGAAGCAATACTAATAGGGAGAGAGGTGGGGCAATAGAGCACACTGAGCAATGGAAAGGGAGAAGCAACACACTAATAGGGGGAGAGGTGGGGCAACAGAGCACGCTGGGCAATGAAAAGGGAGAAGCAACACTCTGATAGAGGGAGAGGGGGGCAACAGAGCATGTTGAGCAATGAAAAGGAAGAAGCAACACTTTAATAGGGGGAGAGGTGGGGCAACAGAGCACACTGAAGGGAGAAGCAACACTCTAATAGGGGGAGAGGTGGGGCAACAGAGCATGATGAGCAATGAAAAGGGAGAAGCAACACTCTTAATAAGGGGGCCAGGGGGCAAACAAGCATGTCGAGCAATGAAAAGGGAGAAGCAACACTCTAATAGGGGGAGAGGTGGGGCAACAGAGCACACTGAGCAATGAAAAGGGAGAAGCAACAATCTAATTGGGTAGAGGTTGGGCAACAGAGCACGCTGAGCAATGTAAAGGGAGAAGCAACACTAATAGGGGGAGAGGTGGAGCAACAGAGCACGCTGAGCAATGAAAAGGGAGAAGCAACACTAATAGGGGGAGAGGTGGGGCAACAGAGCACGCTCAGCAATGAAAAGGGAGAAGCAACACTCTAATAGGGGGAGTGGTGGGGCAACAG
Organism: Ambystoma mexicanum; assembly: GCF_040938575.1. Lineage (NCBI taxonomy): Eukaryota > Metazoa > Chordata > Amphibia > Caudata > Ambystomatidae > Ambystoma > Ambystoma mexicanum. The sequence continues at coordinate 1,550,268,368 of NC_090931.1, forward strand.
AGAACGCTGAGCAATGATAAGGGAGAAGCAACACTCTAATAGAGGGAGAGGGGGCAACAGAGCATGTTGAGCAATGAAAAGCAAGAAGCAACCCTCTAATAGGGGGAGAGGTGGGGCAACAGAGCACGCTGAGCAATGAAAAGAGAGAAGCAACACTCTAATAGGGAGAGGTGGGGCAACAGAGCACACTGAGCAATGAAAAGGGAGAAGCAACACTCTAATAGGAGGAGAGGTGGGGCAACAGAGCATGTTGAGCAATGAAAAGGGAGAAGCAATACTCTAATAGGGGGAGAGGTGGGGCAACAGAGCACGATGAGCAATGAAACGGGAGAAGCAACACTCTAATAAAGGGGGCAGGGGGCAAACAAGCATGTCGAGCAATGAAAAGGGAGAAGCAACACTCTAATAGGGGGAGAGGTGGGGCAACAGAGCACGCTGAGCAATGAAAAGGGAGAAGCAACACTAATAGGGGGAGAGGTGGAGCAACAGAGCACGCTGAGCAATGAAAAGGGAGAAGGAACACTAATAGGGGAGAGGTGGGGCAACAGAGCACGCTGAGCAATGAAAAGGGAGAAGCAACAATCTCATAGGGGAGAGGTGGGGCAACAGAGCATGATGAGCAATGAAAAGGGAGAAGCAACACTCTTAATAAGGGGGCCAGGGGGCAAACAAGCATGTCGAGCAATGAAAAGGGAGAAGCAACACTCTAATAGGGGGAGAGGTGGGGCAACAGAGCACACTGAGCAATGAAAAGGGAGAAGCAACAATCTAATTGGGTAGAGGTTGGGCAACAGAGCACGCTGAGCAATGTAAAGGGAGAAGCAACACTAATAGGGGGAGAGGTGGAGCAACAGAGCACGCTGAGCAATGAAAAGGGAGAAGCAACACTAATAGGGGGAGAGGTGGGGCAACAGAGCACGCTCAGCAATGAAAAGGGAGAAGCAACACTCTAATAGGGGGAGTGGTGGGGCAACAGAGCACGCTGAGCAATGATAAGGGAGAAGCAACACTCTAATAGAGGGAGAGGGGGCAACAGAGCATGTTGAGCAATGAAAAGCAAGAAGCAACACTCTAATAGGGGGAGAGGTGGGGCAACAGAGCACGCTGAGCAATGAAAAGAGAGAAGCAACACTCTAATAGGGAGAGGTGGGGCAACAGAGCACACTGAGCAATGAAAAGGGAGAAGCAACACTCTAATAGGAGGAGAGGTGGGGCAACAGAGCATGTTGAGCAATGAAAAGGGAGAAGCAATACTCTAATAGGGGGAGAGGTGGGGCAACAGAGCACGATGAGCAATGAAACGGGAGAAGCAACACTCTAATAAAGGGGGCAGGGGGCAAACAAGCATGTCGAGCAATGAAAAGGGAGAAGCAACACTCTAATAGGGGGAGAGGTGGGGCAACAGAGCACGCTGAGCAATGAAAAGGGAGAAGCAACACTAATAGGGGGAGAGGTGGAGCAACAGAGCACGCTGAGCAATGAAAAGGGAGAAGGAACACTAATAGGGGAGAGGTGGGGCAACAGAGCACGCTGAGCAATGAAAAGGGAGAAGCAACAATCTCATAGGGGAGAGGTGGGGCAACAGAGCACGCTGAGCAATGAAAAGGGAGAAGCAACACTAATAGGGGGAGAGGTGGAGCAACAGAGCACGCTGAGCAATGAAAAGGGAGAAGGAACACTAATAGGGGAGAGGTGGGGCAACAGAGCACGCTGAGCAATGAAAAGGGAGAAGCAACACTCTAATAGGGGGAGAGGTGGGGCAACAGAGCACGCTGAGCAATGAAAAGGGAGAATCAACACTCTAATAGAGGGAGAGCGGGGCAACAGAGCATATTGAGCAATGAAAAGGGAGAAGCAACACTCTAATAGGGGGAGAGGTGGGGCAACAGAGCACACTGAGCAATGAAAAGGGAGAAGCAACACTAAAAGGGGAAAGGTGGGGCAAAAGAGCACGCTGAGCAATGAAAAGGGAGAAGCAACACTCTAATAGGGGGAGAGGTGGGGCAACAGAGCACGCTGAGCAATGAAAAGGGAGAAGCAACACTCTAATAGAGGGAGAGCGGGGCAACAGAGCATGTTGAGCAATGAAAAGCAAGAAGCAACACTCTAATAGGGGGAGAGGTGGGGCAACAGAGCACGCTGAGCAATGAAAAGGGAGAAGCAACACTAATAGGGGGAGAGGTGGGACAACAAAACACGCTGAGCAATGATAAGGGAGAAGCAACACTCTAATAGGGGGAGAGGTGGGGCAACAGAGCATGTTGAGCAATGAAAAGGGAGAAACAACACTCTAATAGGGGGAGAGGTGGGGCAACAGCGCACGTTGAGCAATGATAAGGGAGAAGCAACACTAATAGGGGAGAGGTGGGACAACAGAGCATGTTGAGCAATGAAAAGGGAGAAGCAACACTCTAATAGGGGGAGAGGTGGGGCAACAGAGCATGGTGAGCAATGATAAGGGAGAAGCAACACTCTAATAGGGGGAGAGGTGGGGCAACAGAGCATGTTGAGCAATGATACGGGAGAAGCAACACTCTAATAGGGGGAGAGGTGGGGCAACAGAGCACGCTGAGCAATGAAACGGGAGAAGCAACACTCTAATAAGGGAGAGGTGGGGCATCAGTGTATGTTGAACAATGAAAAGGGAGAAGCAACACTCTAATAGGGGGAGAGGTGGGGCAACAGAGCACACTGAGCAATGACAAGGTAGAAGCAACACTCTCATAGGGGGAGAGGTGGGGCCACAGAGCACGCTGAGCAATGAAAAGGGAGAAGCAACACTCTAATAGCGGGAGAAGTGGGGCAACAGAGCACGCTGAGCAATGAAAAGGGAGAAACAACACTCTAATAGGGGGAGAGGTGGGGCAACAGAGCACGCTGAGCAATGAAAAGGGAGAAGCAACACTCTAATGGGGGAGAGGTGGGGCAACAGAGCATATTGAGCAATGAAAAGGGAGAAGCAACACACTAATAGGGGGAGAGGTGGGGCAACAGAGCACGCCGAGCAATAAAAAAGGGAGAAGCAACACTCTAATAGGGGAGAGGTGGGGCAACAGAGCACGCTGAGCAATGAAAAGGGAGAAGCAACACTAATACGGGGAGAGGTGGGGCAACAGAGCACGCTGAGCAATGAAAAGGGCGAAGCAACACTCTAATGGGGGAGAGGTGGGGCTACAGAGCACGCTGAGCAATGAAAAGGGAGAAAAAACACTAATAGGGGAGAGGGGGGCAACAAAGCACGTTGAGCAATGAAATGGGAGAAGCAACAATAATAGGGGGAGAGGTGGGGAAACAGAGCACACTGAAAGGAGAAGCAACACTCCAATAGGGGGAGAGGTGGGGCAACAGAGCACGATGAGCAATGAAAAGGGAGAAGCAATACTCTTAATAAGGGGGGCAGGGGGCAAACAAGCATGTCGAGCAATGAAAAGGGAGAAGCAACACTCTAATAGGGGGAGAGGTGGGGCAACAGAGCACACTGAGCAATGAAAAGGGAGAAGCAACAATCTAATAGGGTAGAGGTGGGGCAACAGAGCACGTTGAGCAATGAAAAGGGAAAAGCAACACTAATAGGGGGAGAGGTGGAGCAACAGAGCACGCTGAGCAATGAAAAGGGAGAAGCAACACTAATAGAGGGAGAGGGGGCAACAGAGCATGTTGAGCAATGAAAAGGGAGAAGCAACACTCTAATAGGGGGAGAGGTGGGGCAACAGAGCACACTGAGCAATGAAAAGGGAGAAGCAAAACTAAAAGGGGAAAGGTGGGGTAAAGAGCAAGCTGTGCAATGAAAAGGGAGAAGCAACACTCTAATAGGGGAGGAGGTGGGGCAACAGAGCACGCTGAGCAAAGAAAAGGGAGACGCAACACTAATAGAGGGAGAGGGGGGCAACAGAGCATGTTGAGCAATGAAAAGCAAGAAGCAACACTGTAAAAGGGGGAGAGGTGGGGCAACAGAGCACGCTGAGCAATGAAAAGGGAGAAGCAACACTCTAATAGGGGGAGTGGTCGGGCAACAGAGAACGCTGAGCAATGATAAGGGAGAAGCAACACTCTAATAGAGGGAGAGGGGGCAACAGAGTATGTTGAGCAATGAAAAGCAAGAAGCAACACTCTAATAGGGGGAGAGGTGAGGCAACAGAGCACGCCGAGCAATGAAAAGGGAGAAGCAACACTCTAATGGGGGAGAGGTGGGGCTACAGAGCACGCTGAGCAATGAAAAGGGAGAAGCAACACTAATAGGGGAGAGGCGGGGCAACAAAGCACGCCGAGCAATGAAAAGGGAGAAGCAACACTAATAGGGGAGAGGGGGGGCAACAAAGCACCCTGAGCAATGAAAAGGGAGAAGCAACAATAATAGGGGGAGAGGTGGGGCAACAGAGCACGATGAGCAATGAAAAGGGAGAAGCAACACTCTTAAAAAGGGGTGCAGGGGGCAAACAAGCATGTCGAGCAATGAAAAGGGAGAAGCAACACTCTAATAGGGGGAGAGGTGGGGCAACAGAGCACGCTGAGCAATGAAAAGGGAGAAGCAACACTCTAATAGGGGGAGAGGTGGGGCAACAGAGCACATTGAGCAATGAAAAGGGAGAAGCAACACACTAATAGGGGGAGAGGTGGGGCAACAGAGCACGCCGAGCAATGAAAAGGGAGAAGCAACCCTCTAATAGGGGAGAGGTGGGGCAACAGAGCACGCTGAGCAATGAAAAGGGAGAAGCAACACTAATAGGGGGAGAGGTGGGGCAAAAGAGCACGCCGAGCAATGAAAAGGGAGAAGCAACACTCTAATGGGGGAGAGGTGGTGCTACAGAGCACGTTGAGCAATGAAAAGGGAGAAGCAACACTGATAGGGGAGAAGGGGGGCAACAAAGCACGCTGAGCAATGAAAAGGGAGAAGCAACACTAATAGGGGAGAGGGGGGGCAACAAAGCACCCTGAGCAATGAAAAGGGAGAAGCAACAATAATAGGGGGAGAGGTGGGGCAACAGAGCACGATGAGCAATGAAATGGGAGAAGCAACACTCTTAATAAGGGGTGCAGGGGGCAAACAAGCATGTCGAGCAATGAAAAGGGAGAAGCAACACTCTAATAGGGGGAGAGGTGGGGCAACAGAGCACACTGAGCAATGAAAAGGGAGAAGCAACAATCTAATATGGTAGAGGTGGGGCAACAGAGCACGCTGAGCAATGAAAAGGGAGAAGCAACACTCTAATAGGGGAGAGGTGGGGCAACAGAGCACGCTGAGCAATGAAAAGGGAGAAGCAACACTAATAGGGGGAGAGGTGGAGCAACAGAGCACGCTGAGCAATGAAAAGGGAGAAGCAACACTAATAGGGGGAGAGGTGGGGCAATAGAGCATGCTGAGCAATGAAAAGGGAGAAGCAACACTAATAGGGGGAGAGGTGGAGCAACAGAGCACGGTGAGCAATGAAAGGGGAGAAGCAACACTAATAGGGGGAGAGGTGGGGCAATAGAGCACGCTGAGCAATGAAAAGGGAGACACAAACGTAATAGAGGGAGAGGGGGGCAACAGAGCACACTGAGCAATGAAAAGGGAGAAGCAACAATCTAATAGGGTAGAGGTGGGGCAACAGAGCATGTTGAGCAATGATAAGGGAGAAGCAACACTAATAGAGGGAGAGGTGGGGCAACAGAGCACGCTGAGCAGTGAAAAGGGAGAATCAACACTCTAATGGGGGAGAGGTGGGGCTACAGAGCACGCTGAGCAATGAAAAGGGAGAAGCAACACTAATAGGGGAGAGAGTGGCCAACAAAGCATGCTGAGCAATGAAAAGGGAGAAGCAACAATAATAGGGGGAGAGGTGGGGCAACAGAGCACGCTGAGCAATGAAAAGGAAGAAGCAACACTAATAGGGGGCGAGGTGGAGCAACAGAGCACGCTGAGCAATGAAAAGGGAGAAGCAATACTAATAGGGAGAGAGGTGGGGCAATAGAGCACACTGAGCAATGGAAAGGGAGAAGCAACACACTAATAGGGGGAGAGGTGGGGCAACAGAGCACGCTGGGCAATGAAAAGGGAGAAGCAACACTCTAATAGAGGGAGAGGGGGGCAACAGAGCATGTTGAGCAATGAAAAGGAAGAAGCAACACTTTAATAGGGGGAGAGGTGGGGCAACAGAGCACACTGAAGGGAGAAGCAACACTCTAATAGGGGGAGAGGTGGAGCAACAGAGCATGATGAGCAATGAAAAGGGAGAAGCAACAATCTAATTGGGTAGAGGTTGGGCAACAGAGCACGCTGAGCAATGAAAAGGGAGAAGCAACACTAATAGGGGGAGAGGTGGAGCAACAGAGCACGCTGAGCAATGAAAAGGGAGAAGCAACACTAATAGGGGGAGAGGTGGGGCAACAGAGCACGCTGAGCAATGAAAAGGGAGAAGCAACACTAATAGGGGGAGAGGTGGGGCAACAGAGCACGCTGAGCAGTGAAAAGGGAGAATCAACACTCTAATGGGGGAGAGGTGGGGATACAGAGTACGCTGAGCAATGAAAAGGGAGAAGCAACACTAATAGGGGGAGAGGTGGGGCAACAGAGCACGCTGGGCAATGAAAAGGGAGAAGCAACACTCTAATAGAGGGAGAGGGGGGCAACAGTGCATGTTGAGCAATGAAAAGGAAGAAGCAACACTCTAATAGGGGGAGAGGTGGGGCAACAGAGCACACTGAAGGGCGAAGCAACACTCTAATAGGGGGAGAGGTGGGGCAACAGAGCATGATGAGCAATGAAAAGGGAGAAGCAACACTCTAATAGGGGGAGAGGTGGGGCAACAGAGCACACTGAGCAATGAAAAGGGAGAAGCAACAATCTAATTGGGTAGAGGTGGGGCAACAGAGCATGTTGAGCAATGAAAAGGGAGAAGCAATACTCTAATAGGGGGAGAGGTGGGGCAACAGAGCACGATGAGCAATGAAACGGGAGAAGCAACACTCTAATAAAGGGGGCAGGGGGCAAACAAGCATGTCGAGCAATGAAAAGGGAGAAGCAACACTCTAATAGGGGGAGAGGTGGGGCAACAGAGCACACTGAGCAATGAAAAGGGAGAAGCAACAATCTAATTGGGTAGAGGTGGGGCAACAGAGCATGTTGAGCAATGAAAAGGGAGAAGCAATACTCTAATAGGGGGAGAGGTGGGGCAACAGAGCACGATGAGCAATGAAACGGGAGAAGCAACACTCTAATAAAGGGGGCAGGGGGCAAACAAGCATGTCGAGCAATGAAAAGGGAGAAGCAACACTCTAATAGGGGGAGAGGTGGGGCAACAGAGCACGCTGAGCAATGAAAAGGGAGAAGCAACAATCTCATAGGGTAGAGGTGGGGCAACAGCACGCTGAGCAATGAAAAGGGAGAAGCAACACTAATAGGGGGAGAGGTGGAGCAACAGAGCACGCTGAGCAATGAAAAGGGAGAAGGAACACTAATAGGGGAGAGGTGGGGCAACAGAGCACGCTGAGCAATGAAAAGGGAGAAGCAACACTCTAATAGGGGAGAGGTGGGGCAACAGAGCACGCTGAGCAATGAAAAGGGAGAAGCAACACTCTAATAGAGGGAGAGAGGGGCAACAGAGCATATTGAGCAATGAAAAGGGAGAAGCAACACTCTAATAGGGGGAGAGGTGGGGCAACAGAGCACACTGAGCAATGAAAAGGGAGAAGCAACACTAAAAGGGGAAAGGTGGGGCAAAAGAGCGCGTTGAGCAATGAAAAGGGAGAAGCAACACTCTAATAGGGGGAGAGGTGGGGCAACAGAGCACGCTGAGCAATGAAAAGGGAGAAGCAACACTCTAATAGAGGGAGAGCGGGGCAACAGAGCATGTTGAGCAATGAAAAGCAAGAAGCAACACTCTAATAGGGGGAGAGGTGGGGCAACAGAGCACGCTGAGCAATGAAAAGGGAGAAGCAACACTAATAGGGAGAGAGGTGGGACAACAAAACACGCTGAGCAATGATAAGGGAGAAGCAACACTCTAATAGGGGGAGAGGTGGGGCAACAGAGCATGTTGAGCAATGAAAAGGGAGAAACAACACTCTAATAGGGGGAGAGGTGGGGCAACAGCGCACGTTGAGCAATTATAAGGGAGAAGCAACACTCTAATAGGGGAGAGGTGGGGTAACAGAGCATGTTGAGCAATGAAAAGGGAGAAGCAACACTCTAATAGGGGGAGAGGTGGGGCAACAGAGCATGGTGAGCAATGATAAGGGAGAAGCAACACTCTAATAGGGGGAGAGGTGGGGCAACAGAGCATGTTGAGCAATGATACGGGAGAAGCAACACTCTAATAGGGGGAGAGGTGGGGCAACAGAGCACGCTGAGCAATGAAACGGGAGAAGCAACACTCTAATAAGGGAGAGGTGGGGCATCAGTGTATGTTGAACAATGAAAAGGGAGAAGCAACACTCTAATAGGGGGAGAGGAGGGGCAACAGAGCACGCTGAGCAATGACAAGGGAGAAGCAACACTCTCATAGGGGGAGAGGTGGGGCCACAGAGCACGCTGAGCAATGAAAAGGGAGAAGCAACACTCTAATAGCGGGAGAAGTGGGGCAACAGAGCACGCTGAGCAATGAAAAGGGAGAAACAACACTCTAATAGGGGGAGAGGTGGGGCAATAGAGCACGCTGAGCAATGTAAAGGGAGAAGCAACATTCTAATAGGGGGAGAGGTGGGGCAACAGAGCACGCTGAGCAATGAAAAGGGAGAAGTAACACTCTAATGGGGGAGAGGTGGGGCAACAGAGCACATTGAGCAATGAAAAGGGAGAAGCAACACACTAATAGGGGGAGAGGTGGGGCAACAGAGCACGCCGAGCAATAAAAAAGGGAGAAGCAACACTCTAATAGGGGAGAGGTGGGGCAACAGAGCACGCTGAGCAATGAAAAGGGAGAAGCAACACTAATAGGGGGAGAGGTGGGGCAACAGAGCACGCTGAGCAATGAAAAGGGCGAAGCAACACTCTAATGGGGGAGAGGTGGGGCTACAGAGCACGCTGAGCAATGAAAAGGGAGAAACAACACTAATAGGGGAAAGGGGGGCAACAAAGCACGTTGAGCAATGAAATGGGAGAAGCAACAATAATAGGGGGAGAGGTGGGGAAACAGAGCACACTGAAGGGAGAAGCAACACTCCAATAGGGGGAGAGGTGGGGCAACAGAGCACGATGAGCAATGAAAAGGGAGAAGCAACACTCTTAATAAGGGGGCAGGGGGCAAACAAGCATGTCGAGCAATGAAAAGGGAGAAGCAACACTCTAATAGGGGGAGAGGTGGGGCAACAGAGCACGTTGAGCAATGAAAAGGGAGAAGCAACACTAATAGGGGGAGAGGTGGAGCAACAGAGCACGCTGAGCAATGAAAAGGGAGAAGCAACACTAATAGAGGGAGAGGGGGCAACAGAGCATGTTGAGCAATGAAAAGGGAGAAGCAACACTCTAATAGGGGAGAGGTGGGGCAACAGAGCACACTGAGCAATGAAAAGGGAGAAGCAAAACTAAAAGGGGAAAGGTGGGGTAAAGAGCACGCTGAGCAATGAAAAGGGAGAAGCAACACTCTAATAGGGGAGGAGGTGGGGCAACAGAGCACGCTGAGCAATGAAAAGGGAGAAGCAACACTCTAATAGAGGGAGAGGGGGGCAGCAGAGCATGTTGAGCAATGAAAAGCAAGAAGCAACACTGTAAAAGGGGGAGAGGTGGGGCAACAGAGCACGCTGAGCAATGAAAAGGGAGAAGCAACACTCTAATAGGGGGAGTGGTCGGGCAACAGAGAACGCTGAGCAATGATAAGGGAGAAGCAACACTCTAATAAGGGAGAGGTGGGGCATCAGTGTATGTTGAACAATGAAAAGGGAGAAGCAACACTCTAATAGGGGGAGAGGTGGGGCAACAGAGCACGCTGAGCAATGACAAGGGAGAAGCAACACTCTCATAGGGGGAGAGGTGGGGCCACAGAGCACGCTGAGCAATGAAAAGGGAGAAGCAACACTCTAATAGCGGGAGAAGTGGGGCAACAGAGCACGCTGAGCAATGAAAAGGGAGAAACAACACTCTAATAGGGGGAGAGGTGGGGCAATAGAGCACGCTGGGCAATGTAAAGGGAGAAGCAACACTCTAATAGGGGGAGAGGTGGGGCAACAGAGCACGCTGAGCAATGAAAAGGGAGAAGCAACACTCTAATGGGGGAGAGGTGGGGCAACAGAGCACATTGAGCAATGAAAAGGGAGAAACAACACACTAATAGGGGGAGAGGTGGAGCAACAGAGCACGCTGAGCAATGAAAAGGGAGAAGCAACACTAATAGAGGGAGAGGAGGCAACAGAGCATGTTGAGCAATGAAAAGGGAGAAGCAACACTCTAATAGGGGGAGAGGTGGGGCAACAGAGCACACTGAGCAATGAAAAGGGAGAAGCAAAACTAAAAGGGGAAAGGTGGGGTAAAGAGCAAGCTGAGCAATGAAAAGGGAGAAGCAACACTCTAATAGGGGAGGAGGTGGGGCAACAGAGCACGCTGTGCAAAGAAAAGGGAGAAGCAACACTCTAATAGAGGGAGAGGGGGGCAACAGAGCATGTTGAGAAATGAAAAGCAAGAAGCAACACTGTTAAATGGGGGAGAGGTGGGGCAACAGAGCACGCTGAGCAATGAAAAGGGAGAAGCAACACTCTAATAGGGGGAGTGGTCGGGCAACAGAGAACGCTGAGCAATGATAAGGGAGAAGCAACACTCTAATAGAGGGAGAGGGGGCAACAGAGCATGTTGAGCAATGAAAAGGGAGAAGCAACACTCTAATAGGGGGAGAGGTGGGGCAACAGAGCACACTGAGCAATGAAAAGGGAGAAGCAACACTCTAATAGGGGAGGAGGTGGGGCAACAGAGCACGCCGAGCAATGAAAAGTGAGAAGCAACACTCTAATGGGGGAGAGGTGGGGCTACAGAGCACGCTGAGCAATGAAAAGGGAGAAGCAACACTAATAGGGGAGAGGGGGGGCAACACAGCACGCCGAGCAATGAAAAGGGAGAAGCAACACTAATAGGGGAGAGGGGGGGCAACAAAGCACCCTGAGCAATGAAAAGGGAGAAGCAACAATAATAGGGGGAGAGGTGGGGCAACAGAGCACGATGAGCAATGAAAAGGGAGAAGCAACACTCTTAAAAAGGGGTGCAGGGGGCAAACAAGCATGTCGAGCAATGAAAAGGGAGAAGCAACACTCTAATAGGGGGAGAGGTGGGGCAACAGAGCACGCTGAGCAATGAAAAGGGAGAAGCAACACTCTAATAGGGGGAGAGGTGGGGCAACAGAGCACATTGAGCAATGAAAAGGGAGAAGCAACACACTAATAGGGGGAGAGGTGGGGCAACAGAGCACGCCGAGCAATGAAAAGGGAGAAGCAACACTCTAATAGGGGAGAGGTGGGGCAACAGAGCACGCTGAGCAATGAAAAGGGAGAAGCAACACTAATAGGGGGAGAGGTGGGGCAAAAGAGCACGCCGAGCAATGAAAAGGGAGAAGCAACACTCTAATGGGGGAGAGGTGGTGCTACAGAGCACGTTGAGCAATGAAAAGGGAGAAGCAACACTAATAGGGGAGAAGGGGGGCAACAAAGCACGCTGAGCAATGAAAAGGGAGAAGCAACACTAATAGGGGAGAGGGGGGGCAACAAAGCACCCTGAGCAATGAAAAGGGAGAAGCAACAATAATAGGGGGAGAGGTGGGGCAACAGAGCACGATGAGCAATGAAATGGGAGAAGCAACACTCTTAATAAGGGGTGAAGGGGGCAAACAAGCATGTCGAGCAATGAAAAGGGAGAAGCAACACTCTAATAGGGGGAGAGGTGGGGCAACAGAGCACACTGAGCAATGAAAAGGGAGAAGCAACAATCTAATATGGTAGAGGTGGGGCAACAGAGCACGCTGAGCAATGAAAAGGGAGAAGCAACACTCTAATAGGGGAGAGGTGGGGCACCAGAGCACGCTGAGCAATGAAAAGGGAGAAACAACACTAATAGGGGGAGAGGTGGAGCAACAGAGCACGCTGAGCAATGAAAAGGGAGAAGCAACACTAATAGGGGGAGAGGTGGGGCAACAGAGCATGCTGAGCAATGAAAAGGGAGAAGCAACACTAATAGGGGGAGAGGTGGAGCAACAGAGCACGCTGAGCAATGAAAAGGGAGAAGCAACACTAATAGGGGGAGAGGTGGGGCAATAGAGCACGCTGAGCAATGAAAAGGGAGACGCAACACTAATAGAGGGAGAGGGGGGCAACAGAGCACACTGAGCAATGAAAAGGGAGAAGCAACAATCTAATAGGGTAGAGGTGGGGCAACAGAGCATGTTGAGCAATGATAAGGGAGAAGCAACACTAATATGGGGAGAGGTGGGGCAACAGAGCACGCTGAGCAGTGAAAAGGGAGAATCAACACTCTAATGGGGGAGAGGTGGGGCTACAGAGCACGCTGAGCAATGAAAAGGGAGAAGCAACACTAATAGGGGAGAGAGTGGCCAACAAAGCACGCTGAGCAATGAAAAGGGAGAAGCAACAATAATAGGGGGAGAGGTGGGGCAACAGAGCACGCTGAGCAATGAAAAGGAAGAAGCAACACTAATAGGGGGCGAGGTGGAGCAACAGAGCACGCTGAGCAATGAAAAGGGAGAAGCAATACTAATAGGGAGAGAGGTGGGGCAATAGAGCACACTGAGCAATGGAAAGGGAGAAGCAACACACTAATAGGGGGAGAGGTGGGGCAACAGAGCACGCTGGGCAATGAAAAGGGAGAAGCAACACTCTAATAGAGGGAGAGGGGGGCAACAGAGCATGTTGAGCAATGAAAAGGAAGAAGCAACACTTTAATAGGGGGAGAGGTGGGGCAACAGAGCACACTGAAGGGAGAAGCAACACTCTAATAGGGGGAGAGGTGGGGCAACAGAGCATGATGAGCAATGAAAAGGGAGAAGCAACACTCTTAATAAGGGGGCCAGGGGGCAAACAAGCATGTTCAGCAATGAAAAGGGAGAAGCAACACTCTAATAGGGGGAGAGGTGGGGCAACAGAGCACACTGAGCAATGAAAAGGGAGAAGCAACAATCTAATTGGGTAGAGGTTGGGCAACAGAGCACGCTGAGCAATGAAAAGGGAGAAGCAACACTAATAGGGGGAGAGGTGGAGCAACAGAACACGCTGAGCAATGAAAAGGGAGAAGCAACACTAATGGGGGAGAGGTGGGGCAACAGAGCACGCTGAGCAATGAAAAGGGAGAAGCAACACTAATAGGGGGAGAGGTGGGGCAACAGAGCAAGCTGAGCAGTGAAAAGGGAGAATCAACACTCTAATGGGGGAGAGGTGGGGATACAGAGCACGCTGAGCAATGAAAAGGGAGAAGCAACACTAATAGGGGGAGAGGTGGGGCAACAGAGCACGCTGGGCAATGAAAAGGGAGAAGCAACACTCTAATAGAGGGAGAGGGGGGCAACAGAGCATGTTGAGCAATGAAAAGGAAGAAGCAACACTCTAATAGGGGGAGAGGTGGGGCAACAGAGCACACTGAAGGGAGAAGCAACACTCTAATAGGGGGAGAGGTGGGGCAACAGAGCATGATGAGCAATGAAAAGGGAGAAGCAAAACTCTTAATAAGGGGGCCAGGGGGCAAACAAGCATGTCGAGCAATGAAAAGGGAGAAGCAACACTCTAATAGGGGGAGAGGTGGGGCAACAGAGCACACTGAGCAATGAAAAGGGAGAAGCAACAATCTAATTGGGTAGAGGTGGGGCAACAGAGCATGTTGAGCAATGAAAAGGGAGAAGCAATACTCTAATAGGGGGAGAGGTGGGGCAACAGAGCACGATGAGCAATGAAACAGGAGAAGCAACACTCTAATAGAGGGGGCAGGGGGCAAACAAGCATGTCGAGCAATGAAAAGGGAGAACCAACACTCTAATAGGGGGAGAGGTGGGGCAGCAGAGCACGCTGAGCAATGAAAAGGGAGAAGCAACAATCTCATAGGGTAGAGGTGGGGCAACAGAGCACGCTGAGCAATGAAAAGGGAGAAGCAACACTAATAGGGGGGGAGGTGGAGCAACAGAGCACGCTGAGCAATGAAAAGGGAGAAGGAACACTAATAGGGGAGAGGTGGGGCAACAGAGCACGCTGAGCAATGAAAAGGGAGAAGCAACACTCTAATAGGGGGAGAGGTGGGGCAACAGAGCACGCTGAGCAATGAAAAGGGAGAAGCAACACTCTAATAGAGGGAGAGAGGGGCAACAGAGCATATTGAGCAATGAAAAGGGAGAAGCAACACTCTAATAGGGGGAGAGGTGGGGCAACAGAGCACACTGAGCAATGAAAAGGGAGAAGCAACACTAAAAGGGGAAAGGTGGGGCAAAAGAGCGCAATGAGCAATGAAAAGGGAGAAGCAACACTCTAATAGGGGGAGAGGTGGGGCAACAGAGCACGCTGAGCAATGAAAAGGGAGAAGCAACACTCTAATAGAGGGAGAGCGGGGCAACAGAGCATGTTGAGCAATGAAAAGCAAGAAGCAACACTCTAATAGGGGGAGAGGTGGGGCAACAGAGCACGCTGAGCAATGAAAAGGGAGAAGCAACACTCTAATAGGGGGAGAGGTGGGGCAACAGAGCATGTTGAGCAATGAAAATGGAGAAACAACACTCTAATAGGGGGAGAGGTGGGGCAACAGCGCAGGTTGAGCAATGATAAGGGAGAAGCAACACTCTAATAGGGGAGAGGTGGGGCAACAGAGCATGGTGAGCAATGATAAGGGAGAAGCAACACTCTAATAGGGGGAGAGGTGGGGCAACAGAGCATGTTGAGCAATGATACGGGAGAAGCAACACTCTAATAGGGGGAGAGGGGGGGCAACAGAGCACGCTGAGCAATGAAACGGGAGAAGCAACACTCTAATAAGGGAGAGGTGGGGCATCAGTGTATGTTGAACAATGAAAAGGGAGAAGCAACACTCTAATAGGGGGAGAGGAGGGGCAACAGAGCACGCTGAGCAATGACAAGGGAGAAGCAACACTCTCATAGGGGGAGAGGTGGGGCCACAGAGCACGCTGAGCAATGAAAAGGGAGAAGCAACACTCTAATAGCGGGAGAAGTGGGGCAACAGAGCACGCTGAGGAATTAAAAGGGAGAAACAACACTCTAATAGGGGGAGAGGTGGGGCAATAGAGCACGCTGGGCAATGTAAAGGGAGAAGCAACATTCTAATAGGGGGAGAGGTGGGGCAACAGAGCACGCTGAGCAATGAAAAGGGAGAAGCAACACTCTAATGGGGGAGAGGTGGGGCAACAGAGCACTTTGAGCAATGAAAAGGGAGAAGCAACACACTAATAGGGGGAGAGGTGGGGCAACAGAGCACGCCGAGCAATAAAAAAGGGAGAAGCAACACTATAATAGGGGAGAGGTGGGGCAACAGAGCACGCTGAGCAATGAAAAGGGAGAAGCAACACTAATAGGGGGAGAGGTGGGGCAACAGAGCACGCTGAGCAATGAAAAGGGCGAAGCAACACTCTAATGGGGGAGAGGTGGGGCTACAGAGCACGCTGAGCAATGAAAAGGGAGAAACAACACTAATAGGGGAAAGGGGGGGCAACAAAGCACGTTGAGCAATGAAATGGGAGAAGCAACAATAATAGGGGGAGAGGTGGGGAAACAGAGCACACTGAAGGGAGAAGCAACACTCCAATAGGGGGAGAGGTGGGGCAACAGAGCACGATGAGCAATGAAAAGGGAGAAGCAACACTCTTAATAAGGGGGGCAGGGGGCAAACAAGCATGTCGAGCAATGAAAAGGGAGAAGCAACACTCTAATAGGGGGAGAGGTGGGGCAACAGAGCACGTTGAGCAATGAAAAGGGAGAAGCAACACTAATAGGGGGAGAGGTGGAGCAACAGAGCACACTGAGCAATGAAAAAAGAGAAGCAACACAAATAGAGAGAGAGGGGGCAACAGAGCATGTTGAGCAATGAAAAGGGAGAAGCAACACTCTAATAGGGGGAGAGGTGGGGCAACAGAGCACACTGAGCAATGAAAAGGGAGAAGCAGAACTAAAAGGGGAAAGGTGGGGTAAAGAGCACGCTGAGCAATGAAAAGGGAGAAGCAACACTCTAATAGGGGAGGAGGTGGGGCAACAGAGCACGCTGAGCAATGAAAAGGGAGAAGCAACACTCTAATAGAGGGAGAGGGGGGCAACAGAGCATGTTGAGCAATGAAAAGCAAGAAGCAACACTGTAAAAGGGGGAGAGGTGGGGCAACAGAGCACGCTGAGCAATGAAAAGGGAGAAGCAACACTAATAGGGGGAGTGGTCGGGCAACAGAGAACGCTGAGCAATGATAAGGGAGAAGCAACACTCTAATAAGGGAGAGGTGGGGCATCAGTGTATGTTGAACAATGAAAAGGGAGAAGCAACACTCTAATAGGGGGAGAGGTGGGGCAACAGAGCACGCTGAGCAATGACAAGGGAGAAGCAACACTCTCATAGGGGGAGAGGTGGGGCCACAGAGCACGCTGAGCAATGAAAAGAGAGAAGCAACACTCTAATAGCGGGAGAAGTGGGGCAACAGAGCACGCTGAGCAATGAAAAGGGAGAAACAACACTCTAATAGGGGAGAGGTGGGGCAATAGAGCACACTGGGCAATGTAAAGGGAGAAGCAACACTCTAATAGGGGGAGAGGTTGGGCAACAGAGCACGCTGAGCAATGAAAAGGGAGAAGCAACACTCTAATGGGGGAGAGGTGGGGCAACAGAGCACATTGAGCAATGAAAAGGGAGAAACAACACACTAATAGGGGGAGAGGTGGGGCAACAGAGCACGCCGAGCAATAAAAAAGGGAGAAGCAACACTCTAATAGGGGAGAGGTGGGGCAACAGAGCACGCTGAGCAATGAAAAGGGAGAAGCAACACTAATAGGGGGAGAGGTGGGGCTACAGAGCACGCTGAGCAATGAAAAGGGAGAAACAACACTAATAGGGGAGAGGGGGGGCAACAAAGCACGTTGAGCAATGAAATGGGAGAAGCAACAATAATAGGGGGAGAGGTGGGGAAACAGAGCACACTGAAGGGAGAAGCAACACTCCAATAGGGGGAGAGGTGGGGCAACAGAGCACGCTGAGCAATGAAAAGGGAGAAGCAACAATCTCATAGGGTAGAGGTGGGGCAACAGCACGCTGAGCAATGAAAAGGGAGAAGCAACACTAATAGGGGGAGAGGTGGAGCAACAGAGCACGCTGAGCAATGAAAAGGGAGAAGGAACACTAATAGGGGAGAGGTGGGGCAACAGAGCACGCTGAGCAATGAAAAGGGAGAAGCAACACTCTAATAGGGGAGAGGTGGGGCAACAGAGCACGCTGAGCAATGAAAAGGGAGAAGCAACACTCTAATAGAGGGAGAGAGGGGCAACAGAGCATATTGAGCAATGAAAAGGGAGAAGCAACACTCTAATAGGGGGAGAGGTGGGGCAACAGAGCACACTGAGCAATGAAAAGGGAGAAGCAACACTAAAAGGGGAAAGGTGGGGCAAAAGAGCGCGCTGAGCAATGAAAAGGGAGAAGCAACACTCTAATAGGGGGAGAGGTGGGGCAACAGAGCACGCTGAGCAATGAAAAGGGAGAAGCAACACTCTAATAGAGGGAGAGCGGGGCAACAGAGCATGTTGAGCAATGAAAAGCAAGAAGCAACACTCTAATAGGGGGAGAGGTGGGGCAACAGAGCACGCTGAGCAATGAAAAGGGAGAAGCAACACTAATAGGGAGAGAGGTGGGACAACAAAACACGCTGAGCAATGATAAGGGAGAAGCAACACTCTAATAGGGGGAGAGGTGGGGCAACAGAGCATGTTGAGCAATGAAAAGGGAGAAACAACACTCTAATAGGGGGAGAGGTGGGGCAACAGCGCACGTTGAGCAATTATAAGGGAGAAGCAACACTCTAATAGGGGAGAGGTGGGGTAACAGAGCATGTTGAGCAATGAAAAGGGAGAAGCAACACTCTAATAGGGGGAGAGGTGGGGCAACAGAGCATGGTGAGCAATGATAAGGGAGAAGCAACACTCTAATAGGGGGAGAGGTGGGGCAACAGAGCATGTTGAGCAATGATACGGGAGAAGCAACACTCTAATAGGGGGAGAGGTGGGGCAACAGAGCACGCTGAGCAATGAAACGGGAGAAGCAACACTCTAATAAGGGAGAGGTGGGGCATCAGTGTATGTTGAACAATGAAAAGGGAGAAGCAACACTCTAATAGGGGGAGAGGAGGGGCAACAGAGCACGCTGAGCAATGACAAGGGAGAAGCAACACTCTCATAGGGGGAGAGGTGGGGCCACAGAGCACGCTGAGCAATGAAAAGGGAGAAGCAACACTCTAATAGCGGGAGAAGTGGGGCAACAGAGCACGCTGAGCAATGAAAAGGGAGAAACAACACTCTAATAGGGGGAGAGGTGGGGCAATAGAGCACGCTGAGCAATGTAAAGGGAGAAGCAACATTCTAATAGGGGGAGAGGTGGGGCAACAGAGCACGCTGAGCAATGAAAAGGGAGAAGTAACACTCTAATGGGGGAGAGGTGGGGCAACAGAGCACATTGAGCAATGAAAAGGGAGAAGCAACACACTAATAGGGGGAGAGGTGGGGCAACAGAGCACGCCGAGCAATAAAAAAGGGAGAAGCAACACTCTAATAGGGGAGAGGTGGGGCAACAGAGCACGCTGAGCAATGAAAAGGGAGAAGCAACACTAATAGGGGGAGAGGTGGGGCAACAGAGCACGCTGAGCAATGAAAAGGGCGAAGCAACACTCTAATGGGGGAGAGGTGGGGCTACAGAGCACGCTGAGCAATGAAAAGGGAGAAACAACACTAATAGGGGAAAGGGGGGGCAACAAAGCACGTTGAGCAATGAAATGGGAGAAGCAACAATAATAGGGGGAGAGGTGGGGAAACAGAGCACACTGAAGGGAGAAGCAACACTCCAATAGGGGGAGAGGTGGGGCAACAGAGCACGATGAGCAATGAAAAGGGAGAAGCAACACTCTTAATAAGGGGGCAGGGGGCAAACAAGCATGTCGAGCAATGAAAAGGGAGAAGCAACACTCTAATAGGGGGAGAGGTGGGGCAACAGAGCACGTTGAGCAATGAAAAGGGAGAAGCAACACTAATAGGGGGAGAGGTGGAGCAACAGAGCACGCTGAGCAATGAAAAGGGAGAAGCAACACTAATAGAGGGAGAGGGGGCAACAGAGCATGTTGAGCAATGAAAAGGGAGAAGCAACACTCTAATAGGGGAGAGGTGGGGCAACAGAGCACACTGAGCAATGAAAAGGGAGAAGCAAAACTAAAAGGGGAAAGGTGGGGTAAAGAGCACGCTGAGCAATGAAAAGGGAGAAGCAACACTCTAATAGGGGAGGAGGTGGGGCAACAGAGCACGCTGAGCAATGAAAAGGGAGAAGCAACACTCTAATAGAGGGAGAGGGGGGCAGCAGAGCATGTTGAGCAATGAAAAGCAAGAAGCAACACTGTAAAAGGGGGAGAGGTGGGGCAACAGAGCACGCTGAGCAATGAAAAGGGAGAAGCAACACTCTAATAGGGGGAGTGGTCGGGCAACAGAGAACGCTGAGCAATGATAAGGGAGAAGCAACACTCTAATAAGGGAGAGGTGGGGCATCAGTGTATGTTGAACAATGAAAAGGGAGAAGCAACACTCTAATAGGGGGAGAGGTGGGGCAACAGAGCACGCTGAGCAATGACAAGGGAGAAGCAACACTCTCATAGGGGGAGAGGTGGGGCCACAGAGCACGCTGAGCAATGAAAAGGGAGAAGCAACACTCTAATAGCGGGAGAAGTGGGGCAACAGAGCACGCTGAGCAATGAAAAGGGAGAAACAACACTCTAATAGGGGGAGAGGTGGGGCAATAGAGCACGCTGGGCAATGTAAAGGGAGAAGCAACACTCTAATAGGGGGAGAGGTGGGGCAACAGAGCACGCTGAGCAATGAAAAGGGAGAAGCAACACTCTAATGGGGGAGAGGTGGGGCAACAGAGCACATTGAGCAATGAAAAGGGAGAAACAACACACTAATAGGGGGAGAGGTGGAGCAACAGAGCACGCTGAGCAATGAAAAGGGAGAAGCAACACTAATAGAGGGAGAGGAGGCAACAGAGCATGTTGAGCAATGAAAAGGGAGAAGCAACACTCTAATAGGGGGAGAGGTGGGGCAACAGAGCACACTGAGCAATGAAAAGGGAGAAGCAAAACTAAAAGGGGAAAGGTGGGGTAAAGAGCAAGCTGAGCAATGAAAAGGGAGAAGCAACACTCTAATAGGGGAGGAGGTGGGGCAACAGAGCACGCTGAGCAAAGAAAAGGGAGAAGCAACACTCTAATAGAGGGAGAGGGGGGCAACAGAGCATGTTGAGAAATGAAAAGCAAGAAGCAACACTGTTAAATGGGGGAGAGGTGGGGCAACAGAGCACGCTGAGCAATGAAAAGGGAGAAGCAACACTCTAATAGGGGGAGTGGTCGGGCAACAGAGAACGCTGAGCAAGGATAAGGGAGAAGCAACACTCTAATAGAGGGAGAGGGGGCAACAGAGCATGTTGAGCAATGAAAAGGGAGAAGCAACACTCTAATAGGGGGAGAGGTGGGGCAACAGAGCACACTGAGCAATGAAAAGGGAGAAGCAAAACTAAAAGGGGAAAGGTGGGGTAAAGAGCAAGCTGAGCAATGAAAAGGGAGAAGCAACACTCTAATAGGGGAGGAGGTGGGGCAACAGAGCACGCCGAGCAATGAAAAGTGAGAAGCAACACTCTAATGGGGGAGAGGTGGGGCTACAGAGCACGCTGAGCAATGAAAAGGGAGAAGCAACACTAATAGGGGAGAGGGGGGGCAACACAGCACGCCGAGCAATGAAAAGGGAGAAGCAACACTAATAGGGGAGAGGGGGGGCAACAAAGCACCCTGAGCAATGAAAAGGGAGAAGCAACAATAATAGGGGGAGAGGTGGGGCAACAGAGCACGATGAGCAATGAAAAGGGAGAAGCAACACTCTTAAAAAGGGGTGCAGGGGGCAAACAAGCATGTCGAGCAATGAAAAGGGAGAAGCAACACTCTAATAGGGGGAGAGGTGGGGCAACAGAGCACGCTGAGCAATGAAAAGGGAGAAGCAACACTCTAATAGGGGGAGAGGTGGGGCAACAGAGCACATTGAGCAATGAAAAGGGAGAAGCAACACACTAATAGGGGGAGAGGTGGGGCAACAGAGCACGCCGAGCAATGAAAAGGGAGAAGCAACACTCTAATAGGGGAGAGGTGGGGCAACAGAGCACGCTGAGCAATGAAAAGGGAGAAGCAACACTAATAGGGGGAGAGGTGGGGCAAAAGAGCACGCCGAGCAATGAAAAGGGAGAAGCAACACTCTAATGGGGGAGAGGTGGTGCTACAGAGCACGTTGAGCAATGAAAAGGGAGAAGCAACACTAATAGGGGAGAAGGGGGGCAACAAAGCACGCTGAGCAATGAAAAGGGAGAAGCAACACTAATAGGGGAGAGGGGGGGCAACAAAGCACCCTGAGCAATGAAAAGGGAGAAGCAACAATAATAGGGGGAGAGGTGGGGCAACAGAGCACGATGAGCAATGAAATGGGAGAAGCAACACTCTTAATAAGGGGTGCAGGGGGCAAACAAGCATGTCGAGCAATGAAAAGGGAGAAGCAACACTCTAATAGGGGGAGAGGTGGGGCAACAGAGCACACTGAGCAATGAAAAGGGAGAAGCAACAATCTAATATGGTAGAGGTGGGGCAACAGAGCACGCTGAGCAATGAAAAGGGAGAAGCAACACTCTAATAGGGGAGAGGTGGGGCACCAGAGCACGCTGAGCAATGAAAAGGGAGAAACAACACTAATAGGGGGAGAGGTGGAGCAACAGAGCACGCTGAGCAATGAAAAGGGAGAAGCAACACTAATAGGGGGAGAGGTGGGGCAACAGAGCATGCTGAGCAATGAAAAGGGAGAAGCAACACTAATAGGGGGAGAGGTGGAGCAACAGAGCACGCTGAGCAATGAAAAGGGAGAAGCAACACTAATAGGGGGAGAGGTGGGGCAATAGAGCACGCTGAGCAATGAAAAGGGAGACGCAACACTAATAGAGGGAGAGGGGGGCAACAGAGCACACTGAGCAATGAAAAGGGAGAAGCAACAATCTAATAGGGTAGAGGTGGGGCAACAGAGCATGTTGAGCAATGATAAGGGAGAAGCAACACTAATATGGGGAGAGGTGGGGCAACAGAGCACGCTGAGCAGTGAAAAGGGAGAATCAACACTCTAATGGGGGAGAGGTGGGGCTACAGAGCACGCTGAGCAATGAAAAGGGAGAAGCAACACTAATAGGGGAGAGAGTGGCCAACAAAGCACGCTGAGCAATGAAAAGGGAGAAGCAACAATAATAGGGGGAGAGGTGGGGCAACAGAGCACGCTGAGCAATGAAAAGGAAGAAGCAACACTAATAGGGGGCGAGGTGGAGCAACAGAGCACGCTGAGCAATGAAAAGGGAGAAGCAATACTAATAGGGAGAGAGGTGGGGCAATAGAGCACACTGAGCAATGGAAAGGGAGAAGCAACACACTAATAGGGGGAGAGGTGGGGCAACAGAGCACGCTGGGCAATGAAAAGGGAGAAGCAACACTCTAATAGAGGGAGAGGGGGGCAACAGAGCATGTTGAGCAATGAAAAGGAAGAAGCAACACTTTAATAGGGGGAGAGGTGGGGCAACAGAGCACACTGAAGGGAGAAGCAACACTCTAATAGGGGGAGAGGTGGGGCAACAGAGCATGATGAGCAATGAAAAGGGAGAAGCAACACTCTTAATAAGGGGGCCAGGGGGCAAACAAGCATGTTCAGCAATGAAAAGGGAGAAGCAACACTCTAATAGGGGGAGAGGTGGGGCAACAGAGCACACTGAGCAATGAAAAGGGAGAAGCAACAATCTAATTGGGTAGAGGTTGGGCAACAGAGCACGCTGAGCAATGAAAAGGGAGAAGCAACACTAATAGGGGGAGAGGTGGAGCAACAGAACACGCTGAGCAATGAAAAGGGAGAAGCAACACTAATGGGGGAGAGGTGGGGCAACAGAGCACGCTGAGCAATGAAAAGGGAGAAGCAACACTAATAGGGGGAGAGGTGGGGCAACAGAGCAAGCTGAGCAGTGAAAAGGGAGAATCAACACTCTAATGGGGGAGAGGTGGGGATACAGAGCACGCTGAGCAATGAAAAGGGAGAAGCAACACTAATAGGGGGAGAGGTGGGGCAACAGAGCACGCTGGGCAATGAAAAGGGAGAAGCAACACTCTAATAGAGGGAGAGGGGGGCAACAGAGCATGTTGAGCAATGAAAAGGAAGAAGCAACACTCTAATAGGGGGAGAGGTGGGGCAACAGAGCACACTGAAGGGAGAAGCAACACTCTAATAGGGGGAGAGGTGGGGCAACAGAGCATGATGAGCAATGAAAAGGGAGAAGCAAAACTCTTAATAAGGGGGCCAGGGGGCAAACAAGCATGTCGAGCAATGAAAAGGGAGAAGCAACACTCTAATAGGGGGAGAGGTGGGGCAACAGAGCACACTGAGCAATGAAAAGGGAGAAGCAACAATCTAATTGGGTAGAGGTGGGGCAACAGAGCATGTTGAGCAATGAAAAGGGAGAAGCAATACTCTAATAGGGGGAGAGGTGGGGCAACAGAGCACGATGAGCAATGAAACAGGAGAAGCAACACTCTAATAGAGGGGGCAGGGGGCAAACAAGCATGTCGAGCAATGAAAAGGGAGAACCAACACTCTAATAGGGGGAGAGGTGGGGCAGCAGAGCACGCTGAGCAATGAAAAGGGAGAAGCAACAATCTCATAGGGTAGAGGTGGGGCAACAGAGCACGCTGAGCAATGAAAAGGGAGAAGCAACACTAATAGGGGGAGAGGTGGAGCAACAGAGCACGCTGAGCAATGAAAAGGGAGAAGGAACACTAATAGGGGAGAGGTGGGGCAACAGAGCACGCTGAGCAATGAAAAGGGAGAAGCAACACTCTAATAGGGGGAGAGGTGGGGCAACAGAGCACGCTGAGCAATGAAAAGGGAGAAGCAACACTCTAATAGAGGGAGAGAGGGGCAACAGAGCATATTGAGCAATGAAAAGGGAGAAGCAACACTCTAATAGGGGGAGAGGTGGGGCAACAGAGCACACTGAGCAATGAAAAGGGAGAAGCAACACTAAAAGGGGAAAGGTGGGGCAAAAGAGCGCAATGAGCAATGAAAAGGGAGAAGCAACACTCTAATAGGGGGAGAGGTGGGGCAACAGAGCACGCTGAGCAATGAAAAGGGAGAAGCAACACTCTAATAGAGGGAGAGCGGGGCAACAGAGCATGTTGAGCAATGAAAAGCAAGAAGCAACACTCTAATAGGGGGAGAGGTGGGGCAA
Source organism: Ambystoma mexicanum (assembly GCF_040938575.1). Taxonomy (NCBI): domain Eukaryota; kingdom Metazoa; phylum Chordata; class Amphibia; order Caudata; family Ambystomatidae; genus Ambystoma; species Ambystoma mexicanum. The sequence continues at coordinate 1,550,292,831 of NC_090931.1, forward strand.
CAGAGCACGCTGAGCAATGAAAAGGGAGAAGCAACACTCTAATAGGGGGAGAGGTGGGGCAACAGAGCATGTTGAGCAATGAAAATGGAGAAACAACACTCTAATAGGGGGAGAGGTGGGGCAACAGCGCAGGTTGAGCAATGATAAGGGAGAAGCAACACTCTAATAGGGGAGAGGTGGGGCAACAGAGCATGGTGAGCAATGATAAGGGAGAAGCAACACTCTAATAGGGGGAGAGGTGGGGCAACAGAGCATGTTGAGCAATGATACGGGAGAAGCAACACTCTAATAGGGGGAGAGGTGGGGCAACAGAGCACGCTGAGCAATGAAACGGGAGAAGCAACACTCTAATAAGGGAGAGGTGGGGCATCAGTGTATGTTGAACAATGAAAAGGGAGAAGCAACACTCTAATAGGGGGAGAGGAGGGGCAACAGAGCACGCTGAGCAATGACAAGGGAGAAGCAACACTCTCATAGGGGGAGAGGTGGGGCCACAGAGCACGCTGAGCAATGAAAAGGGAGAAGCAACACTCTAATAGCGGGAGAAGTGGGGCAACAGAGCACGCTGAGGAATTAAAAGGGAGAAACAACACTCTAATAGGGGGAGAGGTGGGGCAATAGAGCACGCTGGGCAATGTAAAGGGAGAAGCAACATTCTAATAGGGGGAGAGGTGGGGCAACAGAGCACGCTGAGCAATGAAAAGGGAGAAGCAACACTCTAATGGGGGAGAGGTGGGGCAACAGAGCACTTTGAGCAATGAAAAGGGAGAAGCAACACACTAATAGGGGGAGAGGTGGGGCAACAGAGCACGCCGAGCAATAAAAAAGGGAGAAGCAACACTATAATAGGGGAGAGGTGGGGCAACAGAGCACGCTGAGCAATGAAAAGGGAGAAGCAACACTAATAGGGGGAGAGGTGGGGCAACAGAGCACGCTGAGCAATGAAAAGGGCGAAGCAACACTCTAATGGGGGAGAGGTGGGGCTACAGAGCACGCTGAGCAATGAAAAGGGAGAAACAACACTAATAGGGGAAAGGGGGGGCAACAAAGCACGTTGAGCAATGAAATGGGAGAAGCAACAATAATAGGGGGAGAGGTGGGGAAACAGAGCACACTGAAGGGAGAAGCAACACTCCAATAGGGGGAGAGGTGGGGCAACAGAGCACGATGAGCAATGAAAAGGGAGAAGCAACACTCTTAATAAGGGGGGCAGGGGGCAAACAAGCATGTCGAGCAATGAAAAGGGAGAAGCAACACTCTAATAGGGGGAGAGGTGGGGCAACAGAGCACGTTGAGCAATGAAAAGGGAGAAGCAACACTAATAGGGGGAGAGGTGGAGCAACAGAGCACACTGAGCAATGAAAAAAGAGAAGCAACACAAATAGAGAGAGAGGGGGCAACAGAGCATGTTGAGCAATGAAAAGGGAGAAGCAACACTCTAATAGGGGGAGAGGTGGGGCAACAGAGCACACTGAGCAATGAAAAGGGAGAAGCAGAACTAAAAGGGGAAAGGTGGGGTAAAGAGCACGCTGAGCAATGAAAAGGGAGAAGCAACACTCTAATAGGGGAGGAGGTGGGGCAACAGAGCACGCTGAGCAATGAAAAGGGAGAAGCAACACTCTAATAGAGGGAGAGGGGGGCAACAGAGCATGTTGAGCAATGAAAAGCAAGAAGCAACACTGTAAAAGGGGGAGAGGTGGGGCAACAGAGCACGCTGAGCAATGAAAAGGGAGAAGCAACACTCTAATAGGGGGAGTGGTCGGGCAACAGAGAACGCTGAGCAATGATAAGGGAGAAGCAACACTCTAATAAGGGAGAGGTGGGGCATCAGTGTATGTTGAACAATGAAAAGGGAGAAGCAACACTCTAATAGGGGGAGAGGTGGGGCAACAGAGCACGCTGAGCAATGACAAGGGAGAAGCAACACTCTCATAGGGGGAGAGGTGGGGCCACAGAGCACGCTGAGCAATGAAAAGGGAGAAGCAACACTCTAATAGCGGGAGAAGTGGGGCAACAGAGCACGCTGAGCAATGAAAAGGGAGAAACAACACTCTAATAGGGGAGAGGTGGGGCAATAGAGCACACTGGGCAATGTAAAGGGAGAAGCAACACTCTAATAGGGGGAGAGGTTGGGCAACAGAGCACGCTGAGCAATGAAAAGGGAGAAGCAACACTCTAATGGGGGAGAGGTGGGGCAACAGAGCACATTGAGCAATGAAAAGGGAGAAACAACACACTAATAGGGGGAGAGGTGGGGCAACAGAGCACGCCGAGCAATAAAAAAGGGAGAAGCAACACTCTAATAGGGGAGAGGTGGGGCAACAGAGCACGCTGAGCAATGAAAAGGGAGAAGCAACACTAATAGGGGGAGAGGTGGGGCTACAGAGCACGCTGAGCAATGAAAAGGGAGAAACAACACTAATAGGGGAGAGGGGGGCAACAAAGCACGTTGAGCAATGAAATGGGAGAAGCAACAATAATAGGGGGAGAGGTGGGGAAACAGAGCACACTGAAGGGAGAAGCAACACTCCAATAGGGGGAGAGGTGGGGCAACAGAGCACGCTGAGCAATGAAAAGGGAGAAGCAACAATCTCATAGGGTAGAGGTGGGGCAACAGCACGCTGAGCAATGAAAAGGGAGAAGCAACACTAATAGGGGGAGAGGTGGAGCAACAGAGCACGCTGAGCAATGAAAAGGGAGAAGGAACACTAATAGGGGAGAGGTGGGGCAACAGAGCACGCTGAGCAATGAAAAGGGAGAAGCAACACTCTAATAGGGGAGAGGTGGGGCAACAGAGCACGCTGAGCAATGAAAAGGGAGAAGCAACACTCTAATAGAGGGAGAGAGGGGCAACAGAGCATATTGAGCAATGAAAAGGGAGAAGCAACACTCTAATAGGGGGAGAGGTGGGGCAACAGAGCACACTGAGCAATGAAAAGGGAGAAGCAACACTAAAAGGGGAAAGGTGGGGCAAAAGAGCGCGCTGAGCAATGAAAAGGGAGAAGCAACACTCTAATAGGGGGAGAGGTGGGGCAACAGAGCACGCTGAGCAATGAAAAGGGAGAAGCAACACTCTAATAGAGGGAGAGCGGGGCAACAGAGCATGTTGAGCAATGAAAAGCAAGAAGCAACACTCTAATAGGGGGAGAGGTGGGGCAACAGAGCACGCTGAGCAATGAAAAGGGAGAAGCAACACTAATAGGGAGAGAGGTGGGACAACAAAACACGCTGAGCAATGATAAGGGAGAAGCAACACTCTAATAGGGGGAGAGGTGGGGCAACAGAGCATGTTGAGCAATGAAAAGGGAGAAACAACACTCTAATAGGGGGAGAGGTGGGGCAACAGCGCACGTTGAGCAATTATAAGGGAGAAGCAACACTCTAATAGGGGAGAGGTGGGGTAACAGAGCATGTTGAGCAATGAAAAGGGAGAAGCAACACTCTAATAGGGGGAGAGGTGGGGCAACAGAGCATGGTGAGCAATGATAAGGGAGAAGCAACACTCTAATAGGGGGAGAGGTGGGGCAACAGAGCATGTTGAGCAATGATACGGGAGAAGCAACACTCTAATAGGGGGAGAGGTGGGGCAACAGAGCATGCTGAGCAATGAAACGGGAGAAGCAACACTCTAATAAGGGAGAGGTGGGGCATCAGTGTATGTTGAACAATGAAAAGGGAGAAGCAACACTCTAATAGGGGGAGAGGAGGGGCAACAGAGCACGCTGAGCAATGACAAGGGAGAAGCAACACTCTCATAGGGGGAGAGGTGGGGCCACAGAGCACGCTGAGCAATGAAAAGGGAGAAGCAACACTCTAATAGCGGGAGAAGTGGGGCAACAGAGCACGCTGAGCAATGAAAAGGGAGAAACAACACTCTAATAGGGGGAGAGGTGGGGCAATAGAGCACGCTGAGCAATGTAAAGGGAGAAGCAACATTCTAATAGGGGGAGAGGTGGGGCAACAGAGCACGCTGAGCAATGAAAAGGGAGAAGTAACACTCTAATGGGGGAGAGGTGGGGCAACAGAGCACATTGAGCAATGAAAAGGGAGAAGCAACACACTAATAGGGGGAGAGGTGGGGCAACAGAGCACGCCGAGCAATAAAAAAGGGAGAAGCAACACTCTAATAGGGGAGAGGTGGGGCAACAGAGCACGCTGAGCAATGAAAAGGGAGAAGCAACACTAATAGGGGGAGAGGTGGGGCAACAGAGCACGCTGAGCAATGAAAAGGGCGAAGCAACACTCTAATGGGGGAGAGGTGGGGCTACAGAGCACGCTGAGCAATGAAAAGGGAGAAACAACACTAATAGGGGAAAGGGGGGGCAACAAAGCACGTTGAGCAATGAAATGGGAGAAGCAACAATAATAGGGGGAGAGGTGGGGAAACAGAGCACACTGAAGGGAGAAGCAACACTCCAATAGGGGGAGAGGTGGGGCAACAGAGCACGATGAGCAATGAAAAGGGAGAAGCAACACTCTTAATAAGGGGGCAGGGGGCAAACAAGCATGTCGAGCAATGAAAAGGGAGAAGCAACACTCTAATAGGGGGAGAGGTGGGGCAACAGAGCACGTTGAGCAATGAAAAGGGAGAAGCAACACTAATAGGGGGAGAGGTGGAGCAACAGAGCACGCTGAGCAATGAAAAGGGAGAAGCAACACTAATAGAGGGAGAGGGGGCAACAGAGCATGTTGAGCAATGAAAAGGGAGAAGCAACACTCTAATAGGGGAGAGGTGGGGCAACAGAGCACACTGAGCAATGAAAAGGGAGAAGCAAAACTAAAAGGGGAAAGGTGGGGTAAAGAGCACGCTGAGCAATGAAAAGGGAGAAGCAACACTCTAATAGGGGAGGAGGTGGGGCAACAGAGCACGCTGAGCAATGAAAAGGGAGAAGCAACACTCTAATAGAGGGAGAGGGGGGCAGCAGAGCATGTTGAGCAATGAAAAGCAAGAAGCAACACTGTAAAAGGGGGAGAGGTGGGGCAACAGAGCACGCTGAGCAATGAAAAGGGAGAAGCAACACTCTAATAGGGGGAGTGGTCGGGCAACAGAGAACGCTGAGCAATGATAAGGGAGAAGCAACACTCTAATAAGGGAGAGGTGGGGCATCAGTGTATGTTGAACAATGAAAAGGGAGAAGCAACACTCTAATAGGGGGAGAGGTGGGGCAACAGAGCACGCTGAGCAATGACAAGGGAGAAGCAACACTCTCATAGGGGGAGAGGTGGGGCCACAGAGCACGCTGAGCAATAAAAAGGGAGAAGCAACACTCTAATAGCGGGAGAAGTGGGGCAACAGAGCACGCTGAGCAATGAAAAGGGAGAAACAACACTCTAATAGGGGGAGAGGTGGGGCAATAGAGCACGCTGGGCAATGTAAAGGGAGAAGCAACACTCTAATAGGGGGAGAGGTGGGGCAACAGAGCACGCTGAGCAATGAAAAGGGAGAAGCAACACTCTAATGGGGGAGAGGTGGGGCAACAGAGCACATTGAGCAATGAAAAGGGAGAAACAACACACTAATAGGGGGAGAGGTGGAGCAACAGAGCACGCTGAGCAATGAAAAGGGAGAAGCAACACTAATAGAGGGAGAGGAGGCAACAGAGCATGTTGAGCAATGAAAAGGGAGAAGCAACACTCTAATAGGGGGAGAGGTGGGGCAACAGAGCACACTGAGCAATGAAAAGGGAGAAGCAAAACTAAAAGGGGAAAGGTGGGGTAAAGAGCAAGCTGAGCAATGAAAAGGGAGAAGCAACACTCTAATAGGGGAGGAGGTGGGGCAACAGAGCACGCTGAGCAAAGAAAAGGGAGAAGCAACACTCTAATAGAGGGAGAGGGGGGCAACAGAGCATGTTGAGAAATGAAAAGCAAGAAGCAACACTGTTAAATGGGGGAGAGGTGGGGCAACAGAGCACGCTGAGCAATGAAAAGGGAGAAGCAACACTCTAATAGGGGGAGTGGTCGGGCAACAGAGAACGCTGAGCAATGATAAGGGAGAAGCAACACTCTAATAGAGGGAGAGGGGGCAACAGAGCATGTTGAGCAATGAAAAGGGAGAAGCAACACTCTAATAGGGGGAGAGGTGGGGCAACAGAGCACACTGAGCAATGAAAAGGGAGAAGCAAAACTAAAAGGGGAAAGGTGGGGTAAAGAGCAAGCTGAGCAATGAAAAGGGAGAAGCAACACTCTAATAGGGGAGGAGGTGGGGCAACAGAGCACGCCGAGCAATGAAAAGTGAGAAGCAACACTCTAATGGGGGAGAGGTGGGGCTACAGAGCACGCTGAGCAATGAAAAGGGAGAAGCAACACTAATAGGGGAGAGGGGGGGCAACACAGCACGCCGAGCAATGAAAAGGGAGAAGCAACACTAATAGGGGAGAGGGGGGGCAACAAAGCACCCTGAGCAATGAAAAGGGAGAAGCAACAATAATAGGGGGAGAGGTGGGGCAACAGAGCACGATGAGCAATGAAAAGGGAGAAGCAACACTCTTAAAAAGGGGTGCAGGGGGCAAACAAGCATGTCGAGCAATGAAAAGGGAGAAGCAACACTCTAATAGGGGGAGAGGTGGGGCAACAGAGCACGCTGAGCAATGAAAAGGGAGAAGCAACACTCTAATAGGGGGAGAGGTGGGGCAACAGAGCACATTGAGCAATGAAAAGGGAGAAGCAACACACTAATAGGGGGAGAGGTGGGGCAACAGAGCACGCCGAGCAATGAAAAGGGAGAAGCAACACTCTAATAGGGGAGAGGTGGGGCAACAGAGCACGCTGAGCAATGAAAAGGGAGAAGCAACACTAATAGGGGGAGAGGTGGGGCAAAAGAGCACGCCGAGCAATGAAAAGGGAGAAGCAACACTCTAATGGGGGAGAGGTGGTGCTACAGAGCACGTTGAGCAATGAAAAGGGAGAAGCAACACTAATAGGGGAGAAGGGGGGCAACAAAGCACGCTGAGCAATGAAAAGGGAGAAGCAACACTATAGGGGAGAGGGGGGGCAACAAAGCACCCTGAGCAATGAAAAGGGAGAAGCAACAATAATAGGGGGAGAGGTGGGGCAACAGAGCACGATGAGCAATGAAATGGGAGAAGCAACACTCTTAATAAGGGGTGCAGGGGGCAAACAAGCATGTCGAGCAATGAAAAGGGAGAAGCAACACTCTAATAGGGGGAGAGGTGGGGCAACAGAGCACACTGAGCAATGAAAAGGGAGAAGCAACAATCTAATATGGTAGAGGTGGGGCAACAGAGCACGCTGAGCAATGAAAAGGGAGAAGCAACACTCTAATAGGGGAGAGGTGGGGCACCAGAGCACGCTGAGCAATGAAAAGGGAGAAACAACACTAATAGGGGGAGAGGTGGAGCAACAGAGCACGCTGAGCAATGAAAAGGGAGAAGCAACACTAATAGGGGGAGAGGTGGGGCAACAGAGCATGCTGAGCAATGAAAAGGGAGAAGCAACACTAATAGGGGGAGAGGTGGAGCAACAGAGCACGCTGAGCAATGAAAAGGGAGAAGCAACACTAATAGGGGGAGAGGTGGGGCAATAGAGCACGCTGAGCAATGAAAAGGGAGACGCAACACTAATAGAGGGAGAGGGGGGCAACAGAGCACACTGAGCAATGAAAAGGGAGAAGCAACAATCTAATAGGGTAGAGGTGGGGCAACAGAGCATGTTGAGCAATGATAAGGGAGAAGCAACACTAATATGGGGAGAGGTGGGGCAACAGAGCACGCTGAGCAGTGAAAAGGGAGAATCAACACTCTAATGGGGGAGAGGTGGGGCTACAGAGCACGCTGAGCAATGAAAAGGGAGAAGCAACACTAATAGGGGAGAGAGTGGCCAACAAAGCACGCTGAGCAATGAAAAGGGAGAAGCAACAATAATAGGGGGAGAGGTGGGGCAACAGAGCACGCTGAGCAATGAAAAGGAAGAAGCAACACTAATAGGGGGCGAGGTGGAGCAACAGAGCACGCTGAGCAATGAAAAGGGAGAAGCAATACTAATAGGGAGAGAGGTGGGGCAATAGAGCACACTGAGCAATGGAAAGGGAGAAGCAACACACTAATAGGGGGAGAGGTGGGGCAACAGAGCACGCTGGGCAATGAAAAGGGAGAAGCAACACTCTAATAGAGGGAGAGGGGGGCAACAGAGCATGTTGAGCAATGAAAAGGAAGAAGCAACACTTTAATAGGGGGAGAGGTGGGGCAACAGAGCACACTGAAGGGAGAAGCAACACTCTAATAGGGGGAGAGGTGGGGCAACAGAGCATGATGAGCAATGAAAAGGGAGAAGCAACACTCTTAATAAGGGGGCCAGGGGGCAAACAAGCATGTTCAGCAATAAAAAGGGAGAAGCAACACTCTAATAGGGGGAGAGGTGGGGCAACAGAGCACACTGAGCAATGAAAAGGGAGAAGCAACAATCTAATTGGGTAGAGGTTGGGCAACAGAGCACGCTGAGCAATGAAAAGGGAGAAGCAACACTAATAGGGGGAGAGGTGGAGCAACAGAACACGCTGAGCAATGAAAAGGGAGAAGCAACACTAATGGGGGAGAGGTGGGGCAACAGAGCACGCTGAGCAATGAAAAGGGAGAAGCAACACTAATAGGGGGAGAGGTGGGGCAACAGAGCACGCTGAGCAGTGAAAAGGGAGAATCAACACTCTAATGGGGGAGAGGTGGGGATACAGAGCACGCTGAGCAATGAAAAGGGAGAAGCAACACTAATAGGGGGAGAGGTGGGGCAACAGAGCACGCTGGGCAATGAAAAGGGAGAAGCAACACTCTAATAGAGGGAGAGGGGGGCAACAGAGCATGTTGAGCAATGAAAAGGAAGAAGCAACACTCTAATAGGGGGAGAGGTGGGGCAACAGAGCACACTGAAGGGAGAAGCAACACTCTAATAGGGGGAGAGGTGGGGCAACAGAGCATGATGAGCAATGAAAAGGGAGAAGCAAAACTCTTAATAAGGGGGCCAGGGGGCAAACAAGCATGTCGAGCAATGAAAAGGGAGAAGCAACACTCTAATAGGGGGAGAGGTGGGGCAACAGAGCACACTGAGCAATGAAAAGGGAGAAGCAACAATCTAATTGGGTAGAGGTGGGGCAACAGAGCATGTTGAGCAATGAAAAGGGAGAAGCAATACTCTAATAGGGGGAGAGGTGGGGCAACAGAGCACGATGAGCAATGAAACAGGAGAAGCAACACTCTAATAGAGGGGGCAGGGGGCAAACAAGCATGTCGAGCAATGAAAAGGGAGAACCAACACTCTAATAGGGGGAGAGGTGGGGCAGCAGAGCACGCTGAGCAATGAAAAGGGAGAAGCAACAATCTCATAGGGTAGAGGTGGGGCAACAGAGCACGCTGAGCAATGAAAAGGGAGAAGCAACACTAATAGGGGGAGAGGTGGAGCAACAGAGCACGCTGAGCAATGAAAAGGGAGAAGGAACACTAATAGGGGAGAGGTGGGGCAACAGAGCACGCTGAGCAATTAAAAGGGAGAAGCAACACTCTAATAGGGGGAGAGGTGGGGCAACAGAGCACGCTGAGCAATGAAAAGGGAGAAGCAACACTCTAATAGAGGGAGAGAGGGGCAACAGAGCATATTGAGCAATGAAAAGGGAGAAGCAACACTCTAATAGGGGGAGAGGTGGGGCAACAGAGCACACTGAGCAATGAAAAGGGAGAAGCAACACTAAAAGGGGAAAGGTGGGGCAAAAGAGCGCAATGAGCAATGAAAAGGGAGAAGCAACACTCTAATAGGGGGAGAGGTGGGGCAACAGAGCACGCTGAGCAATGAAAAGGGAGAAGCAACACTCTAATAGAGGGAGAGCGGGGCAACAGAGCATGTTGAGCAATGAAAAGCAAGAAGCAACACTCTAATAGGGGGAGAGGTGGGGCAACAGAGCACGCTGAGCAATGAAAAGGGAGAAGCAACACTAATAGGGGGAGAGGTGGGACAACAAAACACGCTGAGCAATGATAAGGGAGAAGCAACACTCTAATAGGGGGAGAGGTGGGGCAACAGAGCATGTTGAGCAATGAAAATGGAGAAACAACACTCTAATAGGGGGAGAGGTGGGGCAACAGCGCAGGTTGAGCAATGATAAGGGAGAAGCAACACTCTAATAGGGGAGAGGTGGGGCAACAGAGCATGGTGAGCAATGATAAGGGAGAAGCAACACTCTAATAGGGGGAGAGGTGGGGCAACAGAGCATGTTGAGCAATGATACGGGAGAAGCAACACTCTAATAGGGGGAGAGGTGGGGCAACAGAGCACGCTGAGCAATGAAACGGGAGAAGCAACACTCTAATAAGGGAGAGGTGGGGCATCAGTGTATGTTGAACAATGAAAAGGGAGAAGCAACACTCTAATAGGGGGAGAGGAGGGGCAACAGAGCACGCTGAGCAATGACAAGGGAGAAGCAACACTCTCATAGGGGGAGAGGTGGGGCCACAGAGCACGCTGAGCAATGAAAAGGGAGAAGCAACACTCTAATAGCGGGAGAAGTGGGGCAACAGAGCACGCTGAGGAATTAAAAGGGAGAAACAACACTCTAATAGGGGGAGAGGTGGGGCAATAGAGCACGCTGGGCAATGTAAAGGGAGAAGCAACATTCTAATAGGGGGAGAGGTGGGGCAACAGAGCACGCTGAGCAATGAAAAGGGAGAAGCAACACTCTAATGGGGGAGAGGTGGGGCAACAGAGCACTTTGAGCAATGAAAAGGGAGAAGCAACACACTAATAGGGGGAGAGGTGGGGCAACAGAGCACGCCGAGCAATAAAAAAGGGAGAAGCAACACTATAATAGGGGAGAGGTGGGGCAACAGAGCACGCTGAGCAATGAAAAGGGAGAAGCAACACTAATAGGGGGAGAGGTGGGGCAACAGAGCACGCTGAGCAATGAAAAGGGCGAAGCAACACTCTAATGGGGGAGAGGTGGGGCTACAGAGCACGCTGAGCAATGAAAAGGGAGAAACAACACTAATAGGGGAAAGGGGGGTCAACAAAGCACGTTGAGCAATGAAATGGGAGAAGCAACAATAATAGGGGGAGAGGTGGGGAAACAGAGCACACTGAAGGGAGAAGCAACACTCCAATAGGGGGAGAGGTGGGGCAACAGAGCACGATGAGCAATGAAAAGGGAGAAGCAACACTCTTAATAAGGGGGGCAGGGGGCAAACAAGCATGTCGAGCAATGAAAAGGGAGAAGCAACACTCTAATAGGGGGAGAGGTGGGGCAACAGAGCACGTTGAGCAATGAAAAGGGAGAAGCAACACTAATAGGGGGAGAGGTGGAGCAACAGAGCACACTGAGCAATGAAAAAAGAGAAGCAACACAAATAGAGAGAGAGGGGGCAACAGAGCATGTTGAGCAATGAAAAGGGAGAAGCAACACTCTAATAGGGGGAGAGGTGGGGCAACAGAGCACACTGAGCAATGAAAAGGGAGAAGCAGAACTAAAAGGGGAAAGGTGGGGTAAAGAGCACGCTGAGCAATGAAAAGGGAGAAGCAACACTCTAATAGGGGAGGAGGTGGGGCAACAGAGCACGCTGAGCAATGAAAAGGGAGAAGCAACACTCTAATAGAGGGAGAGGGGGGCAACAGAGCATGTTGAGCAATGAAAAGCAAAAAGCAACACTGTAAAAGGGGGAGAGGTGGGGCAACAGAGCACGCTGAGCAATGAAAAGGGAGAAGCAACACTCTAATAGGGGGAGTGGTCGGGCAACAGAGAACGCTGAGCAATGATAAGGGAGAAGCAACACTCTAATAAGGGAGAGGTGGGGCATCAGTGTATGTTGAACAATGAAAAGGGAGAATCAACACTCTAATAGGGGGAGAGGTGGGGCAACAGAGCACGCTGAGCAATGACAAGGGAGAAGCAACACTCTCATAGGGGGAGAGGTGGGGCCACAGAGCACGCTGAGCAATGAAAAGGGAGAAGCAACACTCTAATAGCGGGAGAAGTGGGGCAACAGAGCACGCTGAGCAATGAAAAGGGAGAAACAACACTCTAATAGGGGGAGAGGTGGGGCAATAGAGCACACTGGGCAATGTAAAGGGAGAAGCAACACTCTAATAGGGGGAGAGGTTGGGCAACAGAGCACGCTGAGCAATGAAAAGGGAGAAGCAACACTCTAATGGGGGAGAGGTGGGGCAACAGAGCACATTGAGCAATGAAAAGGGAGAAACAACACACTAATAGGGGGAGAGGTGGGGCAACAGAGCACGCCGAGCAATAAAAAAGGGAGAAGCAACACTCTAATAGGGGAGAGGTGGGGCAACAGAGCACGCTGAGCAATGAAAAGGGAGAAGCAACACTAATAGGGGGAGAGGTGGGGCAACAGAGCACGCTGAGCAATGAAAAGGGCGAAGCAACACTCTAATGGGGGAGAGGTGGGGCTACAGAGCACGCTGAGCAATGAAAAGGGAGAAACAACACTAATAGGGGAGAGGGGGGGCAACAAAGCACGTTGAGCAATGAAATGGGAGAAGCAACAATAATAGGGGGAGAGGTGGGGAAACAGAGCACACTGAAGGGAGAAGCAACACTCCAATAGGGGGAGAGGTGGGGCAACAGAGCACGATGAGCAATGAAAAGGGAGAAGCAACACTCTTAATAAGGGGGCAGGGGGCAAACAAGCATGTCGAGCAATGAAAAGGGAGAAGCAACACTCTAATAGGGGGAGAGGTGGGGCAACCGAGCACACTGAGCAATGAAAAGGGAGAAGCAACAATCTAATAGGGTAGAGGTGGGGCAACAGAGCACGTTGAGCAATGAAAAGGGAGAAGCAACACTAATAGGGGGAGAGGTGGAGCAACAGAGCACGCTGAGCAATGAAAAGGGAGAAGCAACACTATTAGAGTGAGAGGGGGCAACAGAGCATGTTGAGCAATGAAAAGGGAGAAGCAACACTCTAATAGGGGGAGAGGTGGGGCAACAGAGCACACTGAGCAATGAAAAGGGAGAAGCAAAACTAAAAGGGGAAAGGTGGGGTAAAGAGCACGCTGAGCAATGAAAAGGGAGAAGCAACACTCTAATAGAGGGAGAGGGGGGCAACAGAGCATGTTGAGCAATGAAAAGCAAGAAGCAACACTGTAAAAGGGGGAGAGGTGGGGCAACAGAGCACGCTGAGCAATGAAAAGGGAGAAGCAACACTCTAATAGGGGGAGTGGTCGGGCAACAGAGAACGCTGAGCAATGATAAGGGAGAAGCAACACTCTAATAGAGGGAGAGGGGGCAACAGAGTATGTTGAGCAATGAAAAGCAAAAAGCAACACTCTAATAGGGGGAGAGGTGAGGCAACAGAGCACGCCGAGAAATGAAAAGGGAGAAGCAACACTCTAATGGGGGAGAGGTGGGGCTACAGAGCACGCTGAGCAATGAAAAGGGAGAAGCAACACTAATAGGGGAGAGGGGGGGCAACAAAGCACGCCGAGCAATGAAAAGGGAGAAGCAACACTAATAGGGGAGAGGGGGGGCACCAAAGCACCCTGAGCAATGAAAAGGGAGAAGCAACAATAATAGGGGGAGAGGTGGGGCAACAGAGCACGATGAGCAATGAAAAGGGAGAAGCAACACTCTTAAAAAGGGGTGCAGGGGGCAAACAAGCATGTCGAGCAATGAAAAGGGAGAAGCAACACTCTAATAGGGGGAGAGGTGGGGCAATAGAGCACGCTGAGCAATGAAAAGGGAGAAGCAACACACTAATAGGGGGAGAGGTGGGGCAACAGAGCACGCCGAGCAATGAAAAGGGAGAAGCAACACTCTAATAGGGGAGAGGTGGGGCAACAGAGCACGCTGAGCAATGAAAAGGGAGAAGCAACACTAATAGGGGGAGAGGTGGGGCAAAAGAGCACGCCGAGCAATGAAAAGGGAGAAGCAACACTCTAATGGGGGAGAGGTGGGGCTACAGAGCATGCTGCGCAATGAAAAGGGAGAAGCAACACTAATAGGGGAGAAGGGGGGCAACAAAGCACGCTGAGCAATGAAAAGGGAGAAGCAACACTAATAGGGGAGAGGGGGGGGCAACAAAGCACCCTGAGCAATGAAAAGGGAGAAGCAACAATAATAGGGGGAGAGGTGGGGCAACAGAGCACGATGAGCAATGAAATGGGAGAAGCAACACTCTTAATAAGGGGTGCAGGGGGCAAACAAGCATGTCGAGCAATGAAAAGGGAGAAGCAACACTCTAATAGGGGGAGAGGTGGGGCAACAGAGCACACTGAGCAATGAAAAGGGAGAAGCAACAATCTAATATGGTAGAGGTGGGGCAACAGAGCACGCTGAGCAATGAAAAGGGAGAAGCAACACTCTAATAGGGGAGAGGTGGGACAACAGAGCACGCTGAGCAATGAAAAGGGAGAAGCAACACTAATAGGGGGAGAGGTGGAGCAACAGAGCACGCTGAGCAATGAAAAGGGAGAAGCAACACTAATAGGGGGAGAGGTGGGGCAATAGAGCACGCTGAGCAATGAAAAGGGAGAAGCAACACTAATAGGGGGAGAGGTGGAGCAACAGAGCACGCTGAGCAATGAAAAGGGAGAAGCAACACTAATAGGGGGAGAGGTTGGGCAATAGAGCACGCTGAGCAATGAAAAGGGAGACGCAACACTAATAGAGGGAGAGGGGGCAACAGAGCACACTGAGCAATGAAAAGGGAGAAGCAACAATCTAATATGGTAGAGGTGGGGCAACAGAGCATGTTGAGCAATGATAAGGGAGAAGCAACACTAATAGGGGGAGAGGTGGGGCAACAGAGCATGTTGAGCAATGAAAAGGGAGAAGCAACACTAATAGGGGGAGAGGTGGGGCAACAGAGCACGCTGAGCAGTGAAAAGGGAGAATCAACACTCTAATGGGGGAGAGGTGGGGCAACAGAGCATGTTGAGCAATGATAAGGGAGAAGCAACACTAATAGGGGGAGAGGTGGGGCAACAGAGCACGCTGAGCAATGAAAAGGGAGACGCAACACTAATAGGGGGCGAGGTGGAGCAACAGAGCACGCTGAGCAATGAAAAGGGAGAAGCAATACTAATAGGGAGAGAGGTGGGGCAATAGAGCACACTGAGCAATGGAAAGGGAGAAGCAACACACTAATAGGGGGAGAGGTGGGGCAACAGAGCACGCTGGGCAATGAAAAGGGAGAAGCAACACTCTAATAGAGGGAGAGGGGGGCAACAGAGCATGTTGAGCAATGAAAAGGAAGAAGCAACACTTTAATAGGGGGAGAGGTGGGGCAGCAGAGCACACTGAAGGGAGAAGCAACACTCTAATAGGGGGAGAGGTGGGGCAACAGAGCATGATGAGCAATGAAAAGGGAGAAGCAACACTCTTAATAAGGGGGCCAGGGGGAAAGCAAGCATGTCGAGCAATGAAAAGGGAGAAGCAACACTCTAATAGGGGGAGAGGTGGGGCAACAGAGCACACTGAGCAATGAAAAGGGAGAAGCAACAATCTAATTGGGTAGAGGTTGGGCAACAGAGCACGCTGAGCAATGAAAAGGGAGAAGCAACACTAATAGGGGGAGAGGTGGAGCAACAGAGCACGCTGAGCAATGAAAAGGGAGAAGCAACACTGATAGGGGGAGAGGTGGGGCAATAGAGCACACTGAGCAATGAAAGGGGAGAAGCAACACTCTAATAGGGGGAGAGGTGGGGCAACAGAGCACGCTGAGCAATGAAAAGGGAGAAGCAACACTAATAGGGGGAGAGGTGAGGCAACAGAGCACGCTGAGCAGTGAAAAGGGAGAATCAACACTCTAATGGGGGAGAGGTGGGGATACAGAGCACGCTGAGCAATGAAAAGGGAGAAGCAACACTAATAGGGGAGAGAGTGGCCAACAAAGCACGCTGAGCAATGAAAAGGGAGAAGCAACAATAATAGGGGGAGAGGTGGAGCAACAGAGCACACTGAAGGGAGAAACAACACTCTAATAGGGGAAGAGGTGGGGCAACAGAGCACGATGAGCAATGAAAAGGGAGAAGCAACACTCTTAATAAGGGGGCAAGGGGCAAACAAGCATGTCGAGCAATGGAAAGGGAGAAGCAACACTCTAATAGGGGGAGAGGTGGGGCAACAGAGCACACTGAGCAATGAAAAGGGAGAAGCAACAATCTAATAGGGTAGAGGTGGGGCAACAGAGCACGCTGAGCAATGAAAAGGGAGAAGCAACACTAATAGGGGGAGAGGTGGAGCAACAGAGCACACTGAGCAATGAAAAGGGAGAAGCAACACTAATAGGGAGAGAGGTGGGGCAATAGAGCACACTGAGCAATGGAAAGGGAGAAGCAACACACTAATAGGGGGAGGGGTGGGGCAACAGAGCACACTGGGCAATGAAAAGGGAGAAGCAACACTAATAGAGGGAGAGGGGGGCAACAGAGCATGTTGAGCAATGAAAAGGAAGAAGCAACACTCTAATAGGGGGAGAGGTGGGGCAACAGAGCATGATGAGCAATGAAAAGGGAGAAGCAACACTCTTAATAAGGGGGCCAGGGGGCAAACAAGCATGTCGAGCAATGAAAAGGGAGAAGCAACACTCTAATAGGGGGAGAGGTGGGGCAACAGAGCACACTGAGCAATGAAAAGGGAGAAGCAACAATCTAATTGGGTAGAGGTGGGGCAACAGAGCACGCTGAGCAATGAAAAGGGAAAAGCAACACTAATAGGGGGAGAAGTGGAGCAACAGAGCACGCTGAGCAATGAAAAGGGAGAAGCAACACTAATAGGGGGAGAGGTGGGGCAACAGAGCACACTGAGCAATGAAAAGGGAGAAGCAACACACTAATAGGGGGAGAGGTGTGGCAACAGAGCACGCTGGGCAATGAAAAGGGAGAAGCAACACTCTAATAGAGGGAGAGGGGGGCAACAGAGCATGTTGAGCAATGAAAAGGGAGAAGCAACACTCTAATAGGGGGAGAGGTGGGGCAACAGAGCACACTGAGCAATGAAAAGGGAGAAACAAAACTAAAAGGGGAAAGGTGGGGCAAATGAGCACGCTGAGCAATGAAAAGGGAGAAGCAACCCTCTAAGAGGGGGAGAGGTGGGGCAACAGAGTAAGCTGAGCAATGAAAAGGGAGAAGCAACACTAAGAGGGGAGAGGTGGAGCAACAGAGCATGCTGAGCAATGAAAAGGGAGAAGGAACACTAACAGGGGGAGAGGTGGGGCAACAGAGCACGCTGAGCAATGAAAAGGGAGAAGCAACACTCTAATAGGGGGAGAGGTGGGGCAACAGAGCACGATGATCAATGATAAGGGAGAAGCAACACTCTAATAGTGGGAGAGGTGGGGCAACAGAGCACGTTGAGCAATGAAAAGGGAGAAGCAACACTTTAATGGGGGAGAGGTGAGGCAACAGAGCATGTTGAGCAATGATAAGGGAGAAGCAACACTCTAATAGGGGGAGAGGTGGGGCAACAGAGCATGTTGAGCAATGATAAGGGAGAAGCAACACTCTAGTAGGGGGAGAGGTGGGGCAACAGAGCATGTTGAGCAATGAAAAGGGAGAAGCAACAATCTAATAGGGGGAGAGGTGGGGCAACAGAGCACGCTGAGCAATGAAAAGGGAGAAGCAACACTCTCATAGGGGGAGAGGTGGGGCAACAGAGCATGCTGAGCAATGAAAAGGGAGAAGCAACACTCTAATAGCGGGAGAGGTGGGGCAAAAGAGCACACTGAGCAATGAAAACGGAGAAGCAACACTCTAATAGGGGGAGAGGTGAGGCAATAGAGCACGCTGGGAAATGTAAAGGGAGAAGCAACACTCTAATAGGGGGAGAGGTGGGACAACAGAGCACGCTGAGCAATGAAAAGGGAGAAGCAACACTCTAATAGGGGGAGAGATGGGGCAACAGAGCACATTGAGCAATGAAAAGGGAGAAGCAACACACTAATAGGGGGAGAGGTGGGGCAACAGAGCTCGCCGAGCAATGAAAAGGGAGAAGCAACACTCTAATAGGGGAGAGATGGGGCAACAGAGCACGCTGAGCAATGAAAAGGAAGAAGAAACACTAATAGGGGGAGAGGTGGGGCAAAAGAGCACGCCGAGCAATGAAAAGGGAGAAGCAACACTCTAATAGGGGAGAGGTGGGGCTACAGAGCACGCTGAGCAATGAAAAGGGAGAAGCAAAACTAATAGGGGAGAAGGGGGGCAACAAAGCACGCTGAGCAATGAAAAGGGAGAAAAAACACTAATAGGGGAGAGGGGGGGCAACAAAGCACCCTGAGCAATGAAAAGGGAGAAGCAACAATAACAGGGGGAGAGGTGGGGCAACAGAGCACGATGAGCAATGACAAGGGAGAAGCAACACTCTTAATAAGGGGTGCAGGGGGCAAACAAGCATGTCGAGCAATGAAAAGGGAGAAGCAACACTCTAATAGGGGGAGAGGTGGGGCAACAGAGCACACTGAGCAATGAAAAGGGAGAAGCAACACTCTAATATGGTAGAGGAGGGGCAACAGAGCACGCTGAGCAATGAAAAGGGAGAAGCAACACTCTAATAGGGGAGAGGTGGGGCAACAGAGCATGCTGAGCAATGAAAAGGGAGAAGCAACACTAATAGGGGGAGAGGTGGAGCAACAGAGCATGCTGAGCAATGAAAAGGGAGAAGCAACACTAATAGGGGGAGAGGTGGGGCAATAGAGCACGCTGAGCAATGAAAAGGGAGAAGCAACACTAATAGGGGTAGAGATGGAGCAACAGAGCACGCGGAGCAATGAAAAGGGAGAAGCAACACTAATAGGGGGAGAGGTGGGGCAATAGAGCACGCTGAGCAATGAAAAGGGAGACACAACACTCTAATAGAGGGAGAGGGGGGCAACAGAGCATGTTGAGCAATGAAAAGTGAGAAGCAAAACTCTAATAGGGGGAGAGGTGGGGCAACAGAGCACGCTGAGCAATGAAAAGGGAGAAGCAACACTAATAGGGGGAGAGGTGGGGCAACAGAGCACACTGAGCAGTGAAAAGGGAGAATCAACACTCTAATGGGGGAGAGGTGGGGCTACAGAGCACACTGAGCAATGAAAAGGGAGAAGCAACACTAATAGGGGAGAGAGTGGCCAACAAAGCACGCTGAGCAATGAAAAGGGAGAAGCAACAATAATAGGGGGAGAGGTGGGGCAACAGAGCACACTGAAGGGAGAAACAACACTCTAATACGGGAAGAGGTGGGGCAACAGAGCACGATGAGCAATGAAAAGGGAGAAGCAACACTCTTAATAAGGGGGCCAGGGGCAAACAAGCATGTCGAGCAATGAAAAGGGAGAAGCAGCACTCTAATAGGGGGAGAGGTGGGGCAACAGAGCATGCTGAGCAATGAAAAGGGAGAAGCAACAATCTAATAGGGTAGAGGTGGCGCAGCAGAGCACGCTGAGCAATGAAAAGGGAGATGCAACACTCTAATAGGGGGAGAGGTGGGGCAACAGAGCACGTTGAGCAATGAAAAGGGATTAGCAACACTAATAGCGGGAGAGGGTGGCAACAGAGCTGGTTGAGCAATGAAAAGGGAGAAGCAACACTCTAATAGGGGGAGAGGTGGAGCTACAGAGCACGCTGAGCAATGAAAAGGGAGAAGCAACACTAATAGGGGAGAGGGTGGCAACAAAGCACGCTGAGCAATGAAAAGGGAGAAGCAACACTAATAGCGGGAGAGGGTGGCAACAGAACTGGTTGAGCAATGAAAAGGGAGAAGCAACACTCTAATAGGGGGAGAGGTGGGTCAACAGAGCACGCTGAGCAATGAAAAGGGAGAAGCAACTCTCTAATAGGGGAAGAGGGGGGGCAACAGAGCTCGCTGAGCAATGAAAAGGGAGAAGCAACACTAATCGGGGAGAGCTGGGGCAACAGAGCACGCTGAGCAATGACAAGGGAGAAGCAACACTCTCATAGGGGGAGAGGTGGGGCCACAGAGCACGCTGAGCAATGAAAAGGGAGAAGCAACACTCTAATAGCGGGAGAAGTGGGGCAACAGAGCACGCTGAGCAATGAAAAGGGAGAAGCAACACTCTAACAGGGGAAGAGGTTGGGCAATAGAGCACGCTGGGCAATGTAAAGGGAGAAGCAACACTCTAATAGGGGGAGAGGTGGGGCAACAGAGCACACTGAGCAATGAAAAGAGAGAAGCAACACTCTAATGGGGGAGAGGTGGGGCAACAGAGCACATTGAGCAATGAAAAGGCAGAAGCAACACACTGATAGGGGGAGAGGTGGGGCAACAGAGCACGTCGATCAATAAAAAAGGGAGAAGCAACACTCTAATAGGGGAGAGGTGGGGCAACAGAGCACGCTGAGCAATGAAAAGGGAGAAGCAACACTAATGGGGGGAGAGGTGGGGCAACAGAGCACGCTGAGCAAAAAAAAGGGAGAAGCAACACTCTAATGGGGAGAGGTGGGGCTACAGAGCACGCTGAGCAATGAAAAGGGAGAAGCAACACTAATAGGGGAGGGGGGCAACAAAGCACGCTCAGCAATGAAAAGGGAGAAGCAACAATAATAGGGGGAGAGGTGGGGCAACAGAGCACACTGAAGGGAGAAGCAACACTCTAATAGGGGCAGAGGTGGGGCAACAGAGCACCATGAGCAATGAAAAGGGAGAAGCAACACTCTTAATAAGGGGGGCAGGGGGCAAACAAGCATGTCGAGCAATGAAAAGGGAGAAGCAACACTCTAATAGGGGGAGTTGTGGGGCAACAGAGCACACTGAGCAATGAAAAGGGAGAAGCAACAATCTAATAGGGTAGAGGTGGGGCAACAGAGCACGCTGAGCAATGAAAAGGGAGAAGCAACACTAATAGGGGGAGAGGTGGAGCAACAGAGCATGCTGAGCAATGAAAAGGGAGAAGCAACACTAATAGAAGGAGAGGTGGGGCAATAGAGCACACTAAGCAATGAAAAGGGAGAAGTAACTCATTAATAGGGGGAGAGGTGGGGCAACAGAGCACGCTGGGCAATGAAAAGGGAGAAGCAACATTCTAATAGAGGGAGAGGGGGGCAACAGAGCATGTTGAGCAATGAAAAGGGAGAAGCAACACTCTAATAGGGGGAGAGGTGGGGCAACAGAGCACTCTGAGCAATGAAAAGGGAGAAGCAAAACTAAAAGGGGAAAGGTGGGGCAAAAGAGCACGCTGAGCAATGAAAAGGGCGAAGCAACACTCTAATTGGGGAGGAGGTGGGGCAACAGAGCACGCTGAGCAGTGAAAAGGGAGAAGCAACACTCTAATAGAGGGAGAGGGGGCAACAGAGCATATTGAGCAATGAAAAGCAAGAAGCAACACTCTAATAGGGGGAGAGGTGGGGCAACAGAGCACGCTGAGCAATGAAAAGGGAGAAGCAACACTCTAATAGGGGGAGTGGTGGGGCAACAGAGCACGCTGAGCAATGAAAAGGGAGAAGCAACACTCTAATAGGGGGAGAGGTGGGGCAACAGAGCATGTTGAGCAATGAAAAGGGAGAAGCAACACTAATAGGGGGAGAGGTGGGACAACAGAGCATGCTGAGCAATGGAAAGGGAGAAGCAACACTCTAATAGGGGAGAGGTGGGGCAACAGAGCACACTGAGCAATGAAAGGGGAGAAGCAACGCTGTAATAGGGGGAGAGGTGGTGCAACAGAGCACGCTGAGCAAAGAAAAGGGAAAAGCAACACTCTAATTGGGGGAAAGGGGGTCAACAGAGCACGCTAAGCAATGAAAAGGGAGAAGCAACACCCTAATAGGGGGAGTGGTGGGGCAACAGAGCATGCCGAGCAATGAAAAGGGAGAAGCAATACTCTAATAGGGGGAGAGGTGGGGCAACAGAGCACGATGAGCAATGAAACGGGAGAAGCAACACTCTAATAAAGGGGGCAGGGGGCAAACAAGCATGTCGAGCAATGAAAAGGGAGAAGCAACACTCTAATAGGGGGAGAGGTGGGGCAACAGAGCACGCTGAGCAATGAAAAGGGAGAAGCAACAATCTCATAGGGTAGAGGTGGGGCAACAGAGCACGCTGAGCAATGAAAAGGGAGAAGCAACACTAATAGGGGGAGAGGTGGAGCAACAGAGCACGCTGAGCAATGAAAAGGGAGAAGCAACACTAATAGGGGAGAGGTGGGGCAACAGAGCACGCTGAGCAATGAAAAGGGAGAAGCAACACTCTAATAGGGGGAGAGGTGGGGCAACAGAGCACGCTGAGCAATTAAAAGGGAGAAGCAACACTCTAATAGAGGGAGAGAGGGTCAACAGAGCATATTGAGCAATGAAAGGGGAGAAGCAACACTCTAATAGGGGGAGAGGTGGGGCAACAGAGCACACTGAGCAATGAAAAGGGAGAAGCAACACTAAAAGGGGAAAGGTGGGGCAAAAGAGCACGCTGAGCAATGAAAAGGGAGAAGCAACACTCTAATAGGGGGAGAAGTGGGGCAACAGAGCATGCTGAGCAATGAAAAGGGAGAAGCAACACTCTAATAGAGGGAGAGCGGGGCAACAGAGCATGTTAAGCAATGAAAAGCAAGAAGCAACACTCTAATAGGGGGAGAGGTGGGGCAACAGAGCACGCTGAACAATGAAAAGGGAGAAGCAACACTAATAGGGGGAGAGGTGGGACAACAAAACACGCTGAGCAATGATAAGGGAGAAGCAACACTCTAATAGGGGGAGAGGTGGGGCAACAGAGCATGTTGAGCAATGAAAAGGGAGAAACAACACTCTAATAGGGGGAGAGGTGGGGCAACAGCGCACATTGAGCAATGATAAGGTAGAAGCAACACTCTAATAGGGGAGAGGTGGGGCAACAGAGCATGTTGAGCAATGATAAGGGAGAAGCAACACTCTAATAGGGGGAGAGGTGGGGCAACAGAGCATGTTGAGCAATGATACGGGCGAAGCAACACTCTAATAGGGGGAGAGGTGGGGCAACAGAGCACGCTGAGCAATGAAAAGGGAGAAGCAACACTCTAATAAGGGAGAGGTGGGGCATCAGTGTATGTTGAACAATGAAAAGGGAGAAGCAACACTCTAATAGCGGGAGAAGTGGGGCAACAGAGCACTCTGAGCAATGAAAAGGGAGAAACAACACTCTAATAGGGGGAGAGGTGGGGCAATAGAGCACGCTGGGCAATGTAAAGGGAGAAGCAACACTCTAATAGGGGGAGAGGTGGGGCAACAGAGCACGCTGAGCAATGAAAAGGGAGAAGCAACACTCTAATGGGGGAGAGGTGGGGCAACAGAGCACATTGAGCAATGAAAAGGGAGAAGCAACACACTAATAGGGGGAGAGGTGGGGCAACAGAGCACGCTGAGCAATGAAAAGGGAGAAGCAACACTAATTTGGGGAGAGGTGGGGCAACAGAGCACGCAGAGCAATGAAAAGGGCGAAGCAACACTCTAATGGGGGAGAGGTGGGGCTACAGAGCACGCTGAGCAATGAAAAGGGAGAAACGACACTAATAGGGGAAAGGGGGGCAACAAAGCACGCTGAGCAATGAAATGGGAGAAGCAACAATAATAGGGGGAGAGGTGGGGCAACAGAGCACACTGAAGGGAGAAGCAACACTCCAATAGGGGGAGAGGTGGGGCAACAGAGCACGATGAGCAATGAAAAGGGAGAAGCAACACTCTTAATAAGGGGGGCAGGGGGCAAACAAGCATGTCGAGCAATGAAAAGGGAGAAGCAACACTCTAATAGGGGGAGAGGTGGGGCAACAGAGCACACTGAGCAATGAAAAGGGAGAAGCAACAATCTAATAGGGTAGAGGTGGGGCAACAGAGCACGTTGAGCAATGAAAAGGGAGAAGCAACACTAATAGGGGGAGAGGTGGAGCAACAGAGCACGCTGAGCAATGAAAAGGGAGAAGCAACACTAATAGAGGGAGAGGGGGGCAACAGAGCATGTTGAGCAATGAAAAGGGAGAAGCAACACTCTAATAGGGGGAGAGGTGGGGCAACAGAGCACACTGAGCAATGAAAAGGGAGAAGCAAAACTAAAAGGGGAAAGGTGGGGCAAAAGAGCACGCTGAGCAATGAAAAGGGAGAAGCAACACTCTAATAGGGGAGGAGGTGGGGCAACAGAGCACGCTGAGCAATGAAAAGGGAGAAGCAACACTCTAATAGGGGGAGAGGGGGGCAACAGAGCATGTTGAGCAATGAAAAGCAAGAAGCAACACTGTAAAAGGGGGAGAGGTGGGGCAACAGAGCACGCTGAGCAATGAAAAGGGAGAAGCAACACTCTAATGGGGGAGTGGTGGGGCAACAGAGAATGCTGAGCAATGATAAGGGAGATGTAACACTCTAATAGAGGGAGAGGGGGCAACAGAGCATGTTGAGCAATGAAAAGCAAGAAGCAACACTCTAATAGGGGGAGAGGTGA
Source organism: Ambystoma mexicanum (assembly GCF_040938575.1). Taxonomy (NCBI): domain Eukaryota; kingdom Metazoa; phylum Chordata; class Amphibia; order Caudata; family Ambystomatidae; genus Ambystoma; species Ambystoma mexicanum. The sequence goes on from NC_090931.1 coordinate 1,550,317,171, forward strand.
GGCAACAAAGCACGCCGAGCAATGAAAAGGGAGAAGCAACACTCTAATGGGGGAGAGGTGGGGCTACAGAGCACGCTGAGCAATGAAAAGGGAGAAGCAACACTAATAGGGGAGAGGGGGGGCAACAAAGCACGCTGAGCAATAAAAAGGGAGAAGCAACACTAATAGGGGAAAGGGGGGGCAACAAAGCACCCTGAGCAATGAAAAGGGAGAAGCAACAATAATAGGGGGAGAGGTGGGGCAACAGAGCACGATGAGCAATGAAAAGGGAGAAGCAACACTCTAATAGATGGAGAGGTGGGGCAACAGAGCACGATGAGCAATGACAAGGGAGAAGCAACACTCTCATAGGGGGAGAGGTGGGGCCACAGAGCACGCTGAGCAATGAAAAGGGAGAAACAACACTCTAATAGCGGGAGAAGTGGGGCAACAGAGCACTCTGAGCAATGAAAAGGGAGAAACAACACTCTAATAGGGGGAGAGGTGGGGCAATAGAGCACGCTGGGCAATGTAAAGGGAGAAGCAACACTCTAATAGGGGGAGAGGTGGGGCAACAGAGCACGCTGAGCAATGAAAAGGGAGAAGCAACACTCTAATGGGGGAGAGGTGGGGCAACAGAGCACATTGAGCAATGAAAAGGGAGAAGCAACACACTAATATGGGGAGAGGTGGGGCAACAGAGCACGCCAAGCAATAAAAAAGGGAGAAGCAACACTCTAATAGGGGAGAGGTGGGGCAACAGAGCACGCTGAGCAATGAAAAGGGAGAAAACACTAATAGGGGGAGAGGTGGGGCAACAGAGCAAGCAGAGCAATGAAAAGGGCGAAGCAACACTCTAATGGGGGAGAGGTGGGGCTACAGAGCACGCTGAGCAATGAAAAGGGAGAAACAACACTAATAGGGGAAAGGGGGGGCAACAAAGCATGCTGAGCAATGAAATGGGAGAAGCAACAATAATAGGGGGAGAGGTGGGGCAACAGAGCACACTGAAGGGAGAAGCAACACTCCAATAGGGGGAGAGGTGGGGCAACAGAGCACGATGAGCAATGAAAAGGGAGAAGCAACACTCTTAATAAGGGGGGAAGGGGGCAAACAAGCATGTCGAGCAATGAAAAGGGAGAAGCAACACTCTAATAGGGGGAGAGGTGGGGCAACAGAGCACACTGAGCAATGAAAAGGGAGAAGCAACAATCTAATATGGTAGAGGTGGTGCAACAGAGCACGTTGAGCAATGAAAAGGGAGAAGCAACACTAATAGGGGGAGAGGTGGAGCAACAGAGCACGCTGAGCAATGAAAAGGGAGAAGCAACACTAATAGAGGGAGAGGGGGGCAACAGAGCATGTTGAGCAATGAAAAGGGAGAAGCAACACTCTAATAGGGGGAGAGGTGGGGCAACAGAGCACGCTCAGCAATGAAAAGGGAGAAACAACACTCTAATAGAGGGAGAGGGGGGCAACAGAGCATGTTGAGCAATGAAAAGCAAGAAGCAACACTGTAAAAGGGGGAGAGGTGGGGCAACAGAGCACGCTGAGCAATGAAAAGGGAGAAGCAACACTCTAATAGGGGGAGTGGTGGGGCAACAGAGAACGCTGAGCAATGATAAGGGAGAAGCAACACACTAATAGAGGGAGAGGGGGCAACAGAGCATGTTGAGCAATGAAAAGCAAGAAGCAACACTCTAATAGGGGGAGAGGTGAGGCAACAGAGCACGCCGAGCAATGAAAAGGGAGAAGCAACACTCTAATGGGGGAGAGGTGGGGCTACAGAGCACGCTGAGCAATGAAAAGGGAGAAGCAACACTAATAGGGGAGAGGGGGGGCAACAAAGCACGCTGAGCAATAAAAAGGGAGAAGCAACACTAATAGGGGAGAGGGGGGCATCAAAGCACCCTGAGCAATGAAAAGGGAGAAGCAACAATAATAGGGGGAGAGGTGGGGCAACAGAGCACGATGAGCAATGAAAAGGGAGAAGCAACACTCTTAATAAGGGGTGCAGGGGGCAAACAAGCATGTCGAGCAATTAAAAGGGAGAAGCAACACTCTAATAGGGGGAGAGGTGGGGCAACAGAGCACGCTGAGCAATGAAAAGGGAGAAGCAACACTCTAATAGGGGGAGAGGTGGGGCAACAGAGCACGCTGAGTAATGAAAAGGGAGAAGCAACACTCTAATAGAGGGAGAGAGGGGCAACAGAGCATATTGAGCAATGAAAAGGGAGAAGCAACACTCTAATAGGGGGAGAGGTGGGGCAACAGAGCACACTGAGCAATGAAAAGGGAGAAGCAACACTAAAAGGGGAAAGGTGGGGCAAAAGAGCACGCTGAGCAATGAAAAGGGAGAAGCAACACTCTAATAGGGGGAGAGGTGGGGCAACAGAGCACGCTGAGCAATGAAAAGGGAGAAGCAACACTCTAATAGAGGGAGAGGTGGGGCAACAGAGCACGCTGAGCAATGAAAAGGGAGAAGCAACACTAATAGGGGGAGAGGTGGGGCAACAGAGCACGCTGAGCAGTGAAAAGGGAGAAGCAACAATCTAATATGGTAGAGGTTGGGCAACAGAGCACGCTGAGCAATGAAAAGGGAGAAGCAACACTCTAATAGGGGAGAGGTGGGGCAACAGAGCACGCTGAGCAATGAAAAGGGAGAAGCAACACTAATAGGGGGAGAGGTGGAGCAACAGAGCACGCTGAGCAATGAAAAGGGAGAAGCAACACTAATAGGGGGAGAGGTGGGGCAATAGAGCACGCTGAGCAATGAAAAGGGAGAAGCAACACTAATAGGGGGAGAGGTGGAGCAACAGAGCACACTGAGCAATGAAAAGGGAGAAGCAACACTAATAGGGGGAGAGGTGGGGCAATAGAGCACGCTGAGCAATGAAAAGGGAGACACAACACTCTAATAGAGGGAGAGGGGGGCAACAGAGCATGTTGAGCAATGAAAAGGGAGAAGCAACACTCTAATAGGGGGAGAGGTGGGGCAACAGAGCACGCTGAGCAATGAAAAGGGAGAAGCAACACTAATAGGGGGAGAGGTGGGGCAACAGATCACGCTGAGCAGTGAAAAGGGAGAATCAACACTCTAATGGGGGAGAGGTGGGGCTACAGAGCACGCTGAGCAGTGAAAAGGGAGAAGCAACACTAATAGGGGAGAGAGTGGCCAACAAAGCACGCTGAGCAATGAAAAGGGAGAAGCAACAATAATAGGGGGAGAGGTGGGGCAACTGAGCACACTGAAAGGAGAAACAACACTCTAATAGGGGAAGAGGTGGGGCAACAGAGCACGATGATCAATGAAAAGGGAGAAGCAACACTCTAATAGAGGGAGAGGTGGGGCAACAGAGCACGCTGAGCAATGAAAAGGGAGAAGCAACACTAATAGGGGGAGAGGTGGGGCAACAGAGCACGCTGAGCAATGAAAAGGGAGAAGCAACACTCTAATAGGGGAGGAGGTGGGGCAACAGAGCACGCTGAGCAATGAAAAGGGAGAAGCAACACTCTAATAGAGGGAGAGGGGGGCAACAGAGCATGTTGAGCAATGAAAAGCAAGAAGCAACACTGTAAAAGGGGGAGAGGTGGGGCAACAGAGCACGCTGAGCAATGAAAAGGGAGAAGCAACACTCTAATAGGGGGAGTGGTGGGGCAACAGAGAATGCTGAGCAATGATAAGGGAGATGCAACACTCTAATAGAGGGAGAGGGGGCAACAGAGCATGTTGAGCAATGAAAAGCAAGAAGCAACACTCTAATAGGGGGAGAGGTGAGGCAACAGAGCACGCCGAGCAATGAAAAGGGAGAAGCAACACTCTAATGGGGGAGAGGTGGGGCTACAGAGCACGCTGAGCAATGAAAAGTGAGAAGCAACACTAATAGGGGAGAGGGGGGGCAACAGAGCACACTGAGCAATGAAAAGGGAGAAGCAAAACTAATAGGGGGAGAGGTGGGGCAACAGAGCACGCTGAGCAGTGAAAAGGGAGAATCAACACTCTAATGGGGGAGAGGTGGGGCTACAGAGCACGCTGAGCAGTGAAAAGGGAGAAGCAACACTAATAGGGGAGAGAGTGGCCAACAAAGCACGCTGAGCAATGAAAAGGGAGAAGCAACAATAATAGGGGGAGAGGTGGGGCAACAGAGCACACTGAAGGGAGAAACAACACTCTAATAGGGGAAGAGGTGGGGCAACAGAGCACGATGATCAATGAAAAGGGAGAAGCAACACTCTTAATAAGGGGGCCAGGGGCAAACAAGCATGTCGAGCAATGAAAAGGGAGAAGCAGCACTCTAATAGGGGGAGAGGTGGGGCAACAGAGCACACTGAGCAATGAAAAGGGAGAAGCAAAACTAAAAGGGGAAAGGTGGGGCAAAAGAGCACGCTGAGCAATGAAAAGGGAGACGCAACACTCTAATAGGGGAGGAGGTGGGGCAACAGAGCACGCTGAGCAATGAAAAGGGAGAAGCAACACTCTAATAGAGGGAGAGGGGGCAACAGAGCATGTTGAGCAATGAAAAGCAAGAAGCAACACTGTAAAAGGGGGAGAGGTGGGGCAACAGAGCACGCTGAGCAATGAAAAGGGAGAAGCAACACTCTAATAGGGGGAGTGGTGGGGCAACAGAGAACGCTGAGCAATGATAAGGGAGATGCAACACTCTAATAGAGGGAGAGGGGGCAACAGAGCATGTTGAGCAATGAAAAGCAAGAAGCAACACTCTAATAGGGGGAGAGGTGAGGCAACAGAGCACGCCGAGCAATGAAAAGGGAGAAGCAACACTCTAATGGGGGAGAGGTGGGGCTACAGAGCACGCTGAGCAATGAAAAGTGAGAAGCAACACTAATAGGGGAGAGGGAGGGCAACAGAGCACACTGAGCAATGAAAAGGGAGAAGCAAAACTAAAAGGGGAAAGGTGGGGCAAAAGAGCACGCTGAGCAATGAAAAGGGAGAAGCAACACTCTAATAGGGGAGGAGGTGGGGCAACAGAGCACGCTGAGCAATGAAAAGGGAGAAGCAACACTCTAATAGAGGGAGAGGGGGGCAACAGAGCATGTTGAGCAATGAAAAGCAAGAAGCAACACTGTAAAAGGGGGAGAGGTGGGGAAACAGAGCACGCTGAGCAATGAAAAAGGAGAAGCAACACTCAAATAGGGGGAGTGGTGGGGCAATAGAGAACGCTGAGCAATGGTAAGGGAGATGCAACACTCTAATAGAGGGAGAGGGGGCAACAGAGCATGTTGAGCAATGAAAAGCAAGAAGCAACACTCTAATAGGGGGAGAGGTGAGGCAACAGAGCACGCCGAGCAATGAAAAGGGAGAAGCAACACTCTAATGGGGGAGAGGTGGGCTACAGAGCACGCTGAGCAATGAAAAGGGAGAAGCAACACAAATAGAGGGAGAGGGGGGCAACAGAGCATGTTGAGCAATGAAAAGGGAGAAGCAACACTCTAATAGGGGGAGAGGTGGGGCAACAGAGCACACTGAGCAATGAAAAGGGAGAAGCAACACTCTAATAGGGGAGGAGGTGGGGCAACAGAGCACGCTGAGCAATGAAAAGGGAGAAGCAACACTCTAATAGAGGGAGAGGGGGGCAAAAGAGCATGTTGAGCAATGAAAAGCAAGAAGCAACACTGTAAAAGGGGGAGAGGCGGGGCAACAGAGCACGCTGAGCAATGAAAAGGGAGAAGCAACACTCTAATAGGGGGAGTGGTGGGGCAACAGAGAACGCTGAGCAATGATAAGGGAGATGCAACACTCTAATAGAGAGAGAGGGGGCAACAGAGCATGTTGAGCAATGAAAAGCAAGAAGCAACACTCTAATAGGGGGAGAGGTGAGGCAACAGAGCACGCCGAGCAATGAAAAGGGAGAAGCAACACTCTGATGGGGGAGAGGTGGGGCTACAGAGCACGCTGAGCAATGAAAAGGGAGAAGCAACACTAATAGGGGAGAGGGGGGTCAACAAAGCACGCTGAGCAATAAAAAGGGAGAAGCAACACTAATAGGGGAGAGGGGGGGCAACAAAGCACCCTGAGCAATGAAAAGGGAGAAGCAACAATAATAGGGGGAGAGGTGGGGCAACAGAGCACGATGAGCAATGAAAAGGGAGAAGCAACACTCTAATAGCGGGAGAAGTGGGGCAACAGAGCACTCTGAGCAATGAAAAGGGAGAAACAACACTCTAATAGGGGGAGAGGTGGGGCAATAGAGCACGCTGTGCAATGTAAAGGGAGAAGCAACACTCTAATAGGGGGAGAGGTGGGGCAACAGAGCATGCTGAGCAATGAAAAGGGAGAAGCAACACTCTAATGGGGGAGAGGTGGGGCAACAGAGCACATTGAGCAATGAAAAGGGAGATGCAACACACTAATAGGGGGAGAGGTGGGGCAACAGAGCACGCCGAGCAATAAAAAAGGGAGAAGCAACACTCTAATAGGGGAGAGGTGGGGCAACAGAGCACGCTGAGCAATGAAAAGGGAGAAGCAACACTAATAGGGGGAGAGGTGGGGCAACAGAGCACGCAGAGCAATGAAAAGGGCGAAGCAACACTCTAATGGGGGAGAGGTGGGGCTACAGAGCACGCTGAGCAATGAAAAGGGAGAAACAACACTAATAGGGGAGAGGGGGGGCAACAAAGCACGTTGAGCAATGAAATGGGAGAAGCAACAATAATAGGGGGAGAGGTGGGGAAACAGAGCAAACTGAAGGGAGAAGCAACACTCCAATAGGGGGAGAGGTGGGGCAACAGAGCACGATGAGCAATGAAAAGGGAGAAGCAACACTCTTAATAAGGGGGGCAGGGGGCAAACAAGCATGTCGAGCAATGAAAAGGGAGAAGCAACACTCTAATAGGGGGAGAGGAGGGGCAACAGAGCACGCTGAGCAATGACAAGGGAGAAGCAACACTCTCATAGGGGGAGAGGTGGGGCCACAGAGCACGCTGAGCAATGAAAAGGGAGAAGCAACACTCTAATAGCGGGAGAAGTGGGGCAACAGAGCACGCTGAGCAATGAAAAGGGAGAAACAACACTCTAATAGGGGGAGAGGTGGGGCAATAGAGCACGCTGAGCAATGTAAAGGGAGAAGCAACATTCTAATAGGGGGAGAGGTGGGGCAACAGAGCACGCTGAGCAATGAAAAGGGAGAAGTAACACTCTAATGGGGGAGAGGTGGGGCAACAGAGCACATTGAGCAATGAAAAGGGAGAAGCAACACACTAATAGGGGGAGAGGTGGGGCAACAGAGCACGCCGAGCAATAAAAAAGGGAGAAGCAACACTCTAATAGGGGAGAGGTGGGGCAACAGAGCACGCTGAGCAATGAAAAGGGAGAAGCAACACTAATAGGGGGAGAGGTGGGGCAACAGAGCACGCTGAGCAATGAAAAGGGCGAAGCAACACTCTAATGGGGGAGAGGTGGGGCTACAGAGCACGCTGAGCAATGAAAAGGGAGAAACAACACTAATAGGGGAAAGGGGGGGCAACAAAGCACGTTGAGCAATGAAATGGGAGAAGCAACAATAATAGGGGGAGAGGTGGGGAAACAGAGCACACTGAAGGGAGAAGCAACACTCCAATAGGGGGAGAGGTGGGGCAACAGAGCACGATGAGCAATGAAAAGGGAGAAGCAACACTCTTAATAAGGGGGCAGGGGGCAAACAAGCATGTCGAGCAATGAAAAGGGAGAAGCAACACTCTAATAGGGGGAGAGGTGGGGCAACAGAGCACGTTGAGCAATGAAAAGGGAGAAGCAACACTAATAGGGGGAGAGGTGGAGCAACAGAGCACGCTGAGCAATGAAAAGGGAGAAGCAACACTAATAGAGGGAGAGGGGGCAACAGAGCATGTTGAGCAATGAAAAGGGAGAAGCAACACTCTAATAGGGGAGAGGTGGGGCAACAGAGCACACTGAGCAATGAAAAGGGAGAAGCAAAACTAAAAGGGGAAAGGTGGGGTAAAGAGCACGCTGAGCAATGAAAAGGGAGAAGCAACACTCTAATAGGGGAGGAGGTGGGGCAACAGAGCACGCTGAGCAATGAAAAGGGAGAAGCAACACTCTAATAGAGGGAGAGGGGGGCAGCAGAGCATGTTGAGCAATGAAAAGCAAGAAGCAACACTGTAAAAGGGGGAGAGGTGGGGCAACAGAGCACGCTGAGCAATGAAAAGGGAGAAGCAACACTCTAATAGGGGGAGTGGTCGGGCAACAGAGAACGCTGAGCAATGATAAGGGAGAAGCAACACTCTAATAAGGGAGAGGTGGGGCATCAGTGTATGTTGAACAATGAAAAGGGAGAAGCAACACTCTAATAGGGGGAGAGGTGGGGCAACAGAGCACGCTGAGCAATGACAAGGGAGAAGCAACACTCTCATAGGGGGAGAGGTGGGGCCACAGAGCACGCTGAGCAATGAAAAGGGAGAAGCAACACTCTAATAGCGGGAGAAGTGGGGCAACAGAGCACGCTGAGCAATGAAAAGGGAGAAACAACACTCTAATAGGGGGAGAGGTGGGGCAATAGAGCACGCTGGGCAATGTAAAGGGAGAAGCAACACTCTAATAGGGGGAGAGGTGGGGCAACAGAGCACGCTGAGCAATGAAAAGGGAGAAGCAACACTCTAATGGGGGAGAGGTGGGGCAACAGAGCACATTGAGCAATGAAAAGGGAGAAACAACACACTAATAGGGGGAGAGGTGGAGCAACAGAGCACGCTGAGCAATGAAAAGGGAGAAGCAACACTAATAGAGGGAGAGGAGGCAACAGAGCATGTTGAGCAATGAAAAGGGAGAAGCAACACTCTAATAGGGGGAGAGGTGGGGCAAGAGAGCACACTGAGCAATGAAAAGGGAGAAGCAAAACTAAAAGGGGAAAGGTGGGGTAAAGAGCAAGCTGAGCAATGAAAAGGGAGAAGCAACACTCTAATAGGGGAGGAGGTGGGGCAACAGAGCACGCTGAGCAAAGAAAAGGGAGAAGCAACACTCTAATAGAGGGAGAGGGGGGCAACAGAGCATGTTGAGAAATGAAAAGCAAGAAGCAACACTGTTAAATGGGGGAGAGGTGGGGCAACAGAGCACGCTGAGCAATGAAAAGGGAGAAGCAACACTCTAATAGGGGGAGTGGTCGGGCAACAGAGAACGCTGAGCAATGATAAGGGAGAAGCAACACTCTAATAGAGGGAGAGGGGGCAACAGAGCATGTTGAGCAATGAAAAGGGAGAAGCAACACTCTAATAGGGGGAGAGGTGGGGCAACAGAGCACACTGAGCAATGAAAAGGGAGAAGCAAAACTAAAAGGGGAAAGGTGGGGTAAAGAGCAAGCTGAGCAATGAAAAGGGAGAAGCAACACTCTAATAGGGGAGGAGGTGGGGCAACAGAGCACGCCGAGCAATGAAAAGTGAGAAGCAACACTCTAATGGGGGAGAGGTGGGGCTACAGAGCACGCTGAGCAATGAAAAGGGAGAAGCAACACTAATAGGGGAGAGGGGGGGCAACACAGCACGCCGAGCAATGAAAAGGGAGAAGCAACACTAATAGGGGAGAGGGGGGGCAACAAAGCACCCTGAGCAATGAAAAGGGAGAAGCAACAATAATAGGGGGAGAGGTGGGGCAACAGAGCACGATGAGCAATGAAAAGGGAGAAGCAACACTCTTAAAAAGGGGTGCAGGGGGCAAACAAGCATGTCGAGCAATGAAAAGGGAGAAGCAACACTCTAATAGGGGGAGAGGTGGGGCAACAGAGCACGCTGAGCAATGAAAAGGGAGAAGCAACACTCTAATAGGGGGAGAGGTGGGGCAACAGAGCACATTGAGCAATGAAAAGGGAGAAGCAACACACTAATAGGGGGAGAGGTGGGGCAACAGAGCACGCCGAGCAATGAAAAGGGAGAAGCAACACTCTAATAGGGGAGAGGTGGGGCAACAGAGCACGCTGAGCAATGAAAAGGGAGAAGCAACACTAATAGGGGGAGAGGTGGGGCAAAAGAGCACGCCGAGCAATGAAAAGGGAGAAGCAACACTCTAATGGGGGAGAGGTGGTGCTACAGAGCACGTTGAGCAATGAAAAGGGAGAAGCAACACTAATAGGGGAGAAGGGGGGCAACAAAGCACGCTGAGCAATGAAAAGGGAGAAGCAACACTAATAGGGGAGAGGGGGGGCAACAAAGCACCCTGAGCAATGAAAAGGGAGAAGCAACAATAATAGGGGGAGAGGTGGGGCAACAGAGCACGATGAGCAATGAAATGGGAGAAGCAACACTCTTAATAAGGGGTGCAGGGGGCAAACAAGCATGTCGAGCAATGAAAAGGGAGAAGCAACACTCTAATAGGGGGAGAGGTGGGGCAACAGAGCACACTGAGCAATGAAAAGGGAGAAGCAACAATCTAATATGGTAGAGGTGGGGCAACAGAGCACGCTGAGCAATGAAAAGGGAGAAGCAACACTCTAATAGGGGAGAGGTGGGGCACCAGAGCACGCTGAGCAATGAAAAGGGAGAAACAACACTAATAGGGGGAGAGGTGGAGCAACAGAGCACGCTGAGCAATGAAAAGGGAGAAGCAACACTAATAGGGGGAGAGGTGGGGCAACAGAGCATGCTGAGCAATGAAAAGGGAGAAGCAACACTAATAGGGGGAGAGGTGGAGCAACAGAGCACGCTGAGCAATGAAAAGGGAGAAGCAACACTAATAGGGGGAGAGGTGGGGCAATAGAGCACGCTGAGCAATGAAAAGGGAGACGCAACACTAATAGAGGGAGAGGGGGGCAACAGAGCACACTGAGCAATGAAAAGGGAGAAGCAACAATCTAATAGGGTAGAGGTGGGGCAACAGAGCATGTTGAGCAATGATAAGGGAGAAGCAACACTAATATGGGGAGAGGTGGGGCAACAGAGCACGCTGAGCAGTGAAAAGGGAGAATCAACACTCTAATGGGGGAGAGGTGGGGCTACAGAGCACGCTGAGCAATGAAAAGGGAGAAGCAACACTAATAGGGGAGAGAGTGGCCAACAAAGCACGCTGAGCAATGAAAAGGGAGAAGCAACAATAATAGGGGGAGAGGTGGGGCAACAGAGCACGCTGAGCAATGAAAAGGAAGAAGCAACACTAATAGGGGGCGAGGTGGAGCAACAGAGCACGCTGAGCAATGAAAAGGGAGAAGCAATACTAATAGGGAGAGAGGTGGGGCAATAGAGCACACTGAGCAATGGAAAGGGAGAAGCAACACACTAATAGGGGGAGAGGTGGGGCAACAGAGCACGCTGGGCAATGAAAAGGGAAAAGCAACACTCTAATAGAGGGAGAGGGGGGCAACAGAGCATGTTGAGCAATGAAAAGGAAGAAGCAACACTTTAATAGGGGGAGAGGTGGGGCAACAGAGCACACTGAAGGGAGAAGCAACACTCTAATAGGGGGAGAGCTGGGGCAACAGAGCATGATGAGCAATGAAAAGGGAGAAGCAACACTCTTAATAAGGGGGCCAGGGGGCAAACAAGCATGTTCAGCAATGAAAAGGGAGAAGCAACACTCTAATAGGGGGAGAGGTGGGGCAACAGAGCACACTGAGCAATGAAAAGGGAGAAGCAACAATCTAATTGGGTAGAGGTTGGGCAACAGAGCACGCTGAGCAATGAAAAGGGAGAAGCAACACTAATAGGGGGAGAGGTGGAGCAACAGAACACGCTGAGCAATGAAAAGGGAGAAGCAACACTAATGGGGGAGAGGTGGGGCAACAGAGCACGCTGAGCAATGAAAAGGGAGAAGCAACACTAATAGGGGGAGAGGTGGGGCAACAGAGCACGCTGAGCAGTGAAAAGGGAGAATCAACACTCTAATGGGGGAGAGGTGGGGATACAGAGCACGCTGAGCAATGAAAAGGGAGAAGCAACACTAATAGGGGGAGAGGTGGGGCAACAGAGCACGCTGGGCAATGAAAAGGGAGAAGCAACACTCTAATAGAGGGAGAGGGGGGCAACAGAGCATGTTGAGCAATGAAAAGGAAGAAGCAACACTCTAATAGGGGGAGAGGTGGGGCAACAGAGCACACTGAAGGGAGAAGCAACACTCTAATAGGGGGAGAGGTGGGGCAACAGAGCATGATGAGCAATGAAAAGGGAGAAGCAAAACTCTTAATAAGGGGGCCAGGGGGCAAACAAGCATGTCGAGCAATGAAAAGGGAGAAGCAACACTCTAATAGGGGGAGAGGTGGGGCAACAGAGCACACTGAGCAATGAAAAGGGAGAAGCAACAATCTAATTGGGTAGAGGTGGGGCAACAGAGCATGTTGAGCAATGAAAAGGGAGAAGCAATACTCTAATAGGGGGAGAGGTGGGGCAACAGAGCACGATGAGCAATGAAACAGGAGAAGCAACACTCTAATAGAGGGGGCAGGGGGCAAACAAGCATGTCGAGCAATGAAAAGGGAGAACCAACACTCTAATAGGGGGAGAGGTGGGGCTGCAGAGCACGCTGAGCAATGAAAAGGGAGAAGCAACAATCTCATAGGGTAGAGGTGGGGCAACAGAGCACGCTGAGCAATGAAAAGGGAGAAGCAACACTAATAGGGGGAGAGGTGGAGCAACAGAGCACGCTGAGCAATGAAAAGGGAGAAGGAACACTAATAGGGGAGAGGTGGGGCAACAGAGCACGCTGAGCAATGAAAAGGGAGAAGCAACGCTCTAATAGGGGGAGAGGTGGGGCAACAGAGCACGCTGAGCAATGAAAAGGGAGAAGCAACACTCTAATAGAGGGAGAGAGGGGCAACAGAGCATATTGAGCAATGAAAAGGGAGAAGCAACACTCTAATAGGGGGAGAGGTGGGGCAACAGAGCACAATGAGCAATGAAAAGGGAGAAGCAACACTAAAAGGGGAAAGGTGGGGCAAAAGAGCGCAATGAGCAATGAAAAGGGAGAAGCAACACTCTAATAGGGGGAGAGGTGGGGCAACAGAGCACGCTGAGCAATGAAAAGGGAGAAGCAACACTCTAATAGAGGGAGAGCGGGGCAACAGAGCATGTTGAGCAATGAAAAGCAAGAAGCAACACTCTAATAGGGGGAGAGGTGGGGCAACAGAGCACGCTGAGCAATGAAAAGGGAGAAGCAACACTAATAGGGGGAGAGGTGGGACAACAAAACACGCTGAGCAATGATAAGGGAGAAGCAACACTCTAATAGGGGGAGAGGTGGGGCAACAGAGCATGTTGAGCAATGAAAATGGAGAAACAACACTCTAATAGGGGGAGAGGTGGGGCAACAGCGCAGGTTGAGCAATGATAAGGGAGAAGCAACACTCTAATAGGGGAGAGGTGGGGCAACAGAGCATGGTGAGCAATGATAAGGGAGAAGCAACACTCTAATAGGGGGAGAGGTGGGGCAACAGAGCATGTTGAGCAATGATACGGGAGAAGCAACACTCTAATAGGGGGAGAGGTGGGGCAACAGAGCACGCTGAGCAATGAAACGGGAGAAGCAACACTCTAATAAGGGAGAGGTGGGGCATCAGTGTATGTTGAACAATGAAAAGGGAGAAGCAACACTCTAATAGGGGGAGAGGAGGGGCAACAGAGCACGCTGAGCAATGACAAGGGAGAAGCAACACTCTCATAGGGGGAGAGGTGCGGCCACAGAGCACGCTGAGCAATGAAAAGGGAGAAGCAACACTCTAATAGCGGGAGAAGTGGGGCAACAGAGCACGCTGAGGAATTAAAAGGGAGAAACAACACTCTAATAGGGGGAGAGGTGGGGCAATAGAGCACGCTGGGCAATGTAAAGGGAGAAGCAACATTCTAATAGGGGGAGAGGTGGGGCAACAGAGCACGCTGAGCAATGAAAAGGGAGAAGCAACACTCTAATGGGGGAGAGGTGGGGCAACAGAGCACTTTGAGCAATGAAAAGGGAGAAGCAACACACTAATAGGGGGAGAGGTGGGGCAACAGAGCACGCCGAGCAATAAAAAAGGGAGAAGCAACACTATAATAGGGGAGAGGTGGGGCAACAGAGCACGCTGAGCAATGAAAAGGGAGAAGCAACACTAATAGGGGGAGAGGTGGGGCAACAGAGCACGCTGAGCAATGAAAAGGGCGAAGCAACACTCTAATGGGGGAGAGGTGGGGCTACAGAGCACGCTGAGCAATGAAAAGGGAGAAACAACACTAATAGGGGAAAGGGGGGGCAACAAAGCACGTTGAGCAATGAAATGGGAGAAGCAACAATAATAGGGGGAGAGGTGGGGAAACAGAGCACACTGAAGGGAGAAGCAACACTCCAATAGGGGGAGAGGTGGGGCAACAGAGCACGATGAGCAATGAAAAGGGAGAAGCAACACTCTTAATAAGGGGGGCAGGGGGCAAACAAGCATGTCGAGCAATGAAAAGGGAGAAGCAACACTCTAATAGGGGGAGAGGTGGGGCAACAGAGCACGTTGAGCAATGAAAAGGGAGAAGCAACACTAATAGGGGGAGAGGTGGAGCAACAGAGCACACTGAGCAATGAAAAAAGAGAAGCAACACAAATAGAGAGAGAGGGGGCAACAGAGCATGTTGAGCAATGAAAAGGGAGAAGCAACACTCTAATAGGGGGAGAGGTGGGGCAACAGAGCACACTGAGCAATGAAAAGGGAGAAGCAGAACTAAAAGGGGAAAGGTGGGGTAAAGAGCACGCTGAGCAATGAAAAGGGAGAAGCAACACTCTAATAGGGGAGGAGGTGGGGCAACAGAGCACGCTGAGCAATGAAAAGGGAGAAGCAACACTCTAATAGAGGGAGAGGGGGGCAACAGAGCATGTTGAGCAATGAAAAGCAAGAAGCAACACTGTAAAAGGGGGAGAGGTGGGGCAACAGAGCACGCTGAGCAATGAAAAGGGAGAAGCAACACTCTAATAGGGGGAGTGGTCGGGCAACAGAGAACGCTGAGCAATGATAAGGGAGAAGCAACACTCTAATAAGGGAGAGGTGGGGCATCAGTGTATGTTGAACAATGAAAAGGGAGAAGCAACACTCTAATAGGGGGAGAGGTGGGGCAACAGAGCACGCTGAGCAATGACAAGGGAGAAGCAACACTCTCATAGGGGGAGAGGTGGGGCCACAGAGCACGCTGAGCAATGAAAAGGGAGAAGCAACACTCTAATAGCGGGAGAAGTGGGGCAACAGAGCACGCTGAGCAATGAAAAGGGAGAAACAACACTCTAATAGGGGGAGAGGTGGGGCAATAGAGCACACTGGGCAATGTAAAGGGAGAAGCAACACTCTAATAGGGGGAGAGGTTGGGCAACAGAGCACGCTGAGCAATGAAAAGGGAGAAGCAACACTCTAATGGGGGAGAGGTGGGGCAACAGAGCACATTGAGCAATGAAAAGGGAGAAACAACACACTAATAGGGGGAGAGGTGGGGCAACAGAGCACGCCGAGCAATAAAAAAGGGAGAAGCAACACTCTAATAGGGGAGAGGTGGGGCAACAGAGCACGCTGAGCAATGAAAAGGGAGAAGCAACACTAATAGGGGGAGAGGTGGGGCAACAGAGCACGCTGAGCAATGAAAAGGGCGAAGCAACACTCTAATGGGGGAGAGGTGGGGCTACAGAGCACGCTGAGCAATGAAAAGGGAGAAACAACACTAATGGGGGAGAGGGGGGGCAACAAAGCACGTTGAGCAATGAAATGGGAGAAGCAACAATAATAGGGGGAGAGGTGGGGAAACAGAGCACACTGAAGGGAGAAGCAACACTCCAATAGGGGGAGAGGTGGGGCAACAGAGCACGCTGAGCAATGAAAAGGGAGAAGCAACAATCTCATAGGGTAGAGGTGGGGCAACAGCACGCTGAGCAATGAAAAGGGAGAAGCAACACTAATAGGGGGAGAGGTGGAGCAACAGAGCACGCTGAGCAATGAAAAGGGAGAAGGAACACTAATAGGGGAGAGGTGGGGCAACAGAGCACGCTGAGCAATGAAAAGGGAGAAGCAACACTCTAATAGGGGAGAGGTGGGGCAACAGAGCACGCTGAGCAATGAAAAGGGAGAAGCAACACTCTAATAGAGGGAGAGAGGGGCAACAGAGCATATTGAGCAATGAAAAGGGAGAAGCAACACTCTAATAGGGGGAGAGGTGGGGCAACAGAGCACACTGAGCAATGAAAAGGGAGAAGCAACACTAAAAGGGGAAAGGTGGGGCAAAAGAGCGCGCTGAGCAATGAAAAGGGAGAAGCAACACTCTAATAGGGGGAGAGGTGGGGCAACAGAGCACGCTGAGCAATGAAAAGGGAGAAGCAACACTCTAATAGAGGGAGAGCGGGGCAACAGAGCATGTTGAGCAATGAAAAGCAAGAAGCAACACTCTAATAGGGGGAGAGGTGGGGCAACAGAGCACGCTGAGCAATGAAAAGGGAGAAGCAACACTAATAGGGAGAGAGGTGGGACAACAAAACACGCTGAGCAATGATAAGGGAGAAGCAACACTCTAATAGGGGGAGAGGTGGGGCAACAGAGCATGTTGAGCAATGAAAAGGGAGAAACAACACTCTAATAGGGGGAGAGGTGGGGCAACAGCGCACGTTGAGCAATTATAAGGGAGAAGCAACACTCTAATAGGGGAGAGGTGGGGTAACAGAGCATGTTGAGCAATGAAAAGGGAGAAGCAACACTCTAATAGGGGAAGAGGTGGGGCAACAGAGCATGGTGAGCAATGATAAGGGAGAAGCAACACTCTAATAGGGGGAGAGGTGGGGCAACAGAGCATGTTGAGCAATGATACGGGAGAAGCAACACTCTAATAGGGGGAGAGGTGGGGCAACAGAGCACGCTGAGCAATGAAACGGGAGAAGCAACACTCTAATAAGGGAGAGGTGGGGCATCAGTGTATGTTGAACAATGAAAAGGGAGAAGCAACACTCTAATAGGGGGAGAGGAGGGGCAACAGAGCACGCTGAGCAATGACAAGGGAGAAGCAACACTCTCATAGGGGGAGAGGTGGGGCCACAGAGCACGCTGAGCAATGAAAAGGGAGAAGCAACACTCTAATAGCGGGAGAAGTGGGGCAACAGAGCACGCTGAGCAATGAAAAGGGAGAAACAACACTCTAATAGGGGGAGAGGTGGGGCAATAGAGCACGCTGAGCAATGTAAAGGGAGAAGCAACATTCTAATAGGGGGAGAGGTGGGGCAACAGAGCACGCTGAGCAATGAAAAGGGAGAAGTAACACTCTAATGGGGGAGAGGTGGGGCAACAGAGCACATTGAGCAATGAAAAGGGAGAAGCAACACACTAATAGGGGGAGAGGTGGGGCAACAGAGCACGCCGAGCAATAAAAAAGGGAGAAGCAACACTCTAATAGGGGAGAGGTGGGGCAACAGAGCACGCTGAGCAATGAAAAGGGAGAAGCAACACTAATAGGGGGAGAGGTGGGGCAACAGAGCACGCTGAGCAATGAAAAGGGCGAAGCAACACTCTAATGGGGGAGAGGTGGGGCTACAGAGCACGCTGAGCAATGAAAAGGGAGAAACAACACTAATAGGGGAAAGGGGGGGCAACAAAGCACGTTGAGCAATGAAATGGGAGAAGCAACAATAATAGGGGGAGAGGTGGGGAAACAGAGCACACTGAAGGGAGAAGCAACACTCCAATAGGGGGAGAGGTGGGGCAACAGAGCACGATGAGCAATGAAAAGGGAGAAGCAACACTCTTAATAAGGGGGCAGGGGGCAAACAAGCATGTCGAGCAATGAAAAGGGAGAAGCAACACTCTAATAGGGGGAGAGGTGGGGCAACAGAGCACGTTGAGCAATGAAAAGGGAGAAGCAACACTAATAGGGGGAGAGGTGGAGCAACAGAGCACGCTGAGCAATGAAAAGGGAGAAGCAACACTAATAGAGGGAGAGGGGGCAACAGAGCATGTTGAGCAATGAAAAGGGAGAAGCAACACTCTAATAGGGGAGAGGTGGGGCAACAGAGCACACTGAGCAATGAAAAGGGAGAAGCAAAACTAAAAGGGGAAAGGTGGGGTAAAGAGCACGCTGAGCAATGAAAAGGGAGAAGCAACACTCTAATAGGGGAGGAGGTGGGGCAACAGAGCACGCTGAGCAATGAAAAGGGAGAAGCAACACTCTAATAGAGGGAGAGGGGGGCAGCAGAGCATGTTGAGCTATGAAAAGCAAGAAGCAACACTGTAAAAGGGGGAGAGGTGGGGCAACAGAGCACGCTGAGCAATGAAAAGGGAGAAGCAACACTCTAATAGGGGGAGTGGTCGGGCAACAGAGAACGCTGAGCAATGATAAGGGAGAAGCAACACTCTAATAAGGGAGAGGTGGGGCATCAGTGTATGTTGAACAATGAAAAGGGAGAAGCAACACTCTGATAGGGGGAGAGGTGGGGCAACAGAGCACGCTGAGCAATGACAAGGGAGAAGCAACACTCTCATAGGGGGAGAGGTGGGGCCACAGAGCACGCTGAGCAATGAAAAGGGAGAAGCAACACTCTAATAGCGGGAGAAGTGGGGCAACAGAGCACGCTGAGCAATGAAAAGGGAGAAACAACACTCTAATAGGGGGAGAGGTGGGGCAATAGAGCACGCTGGGCAATGTAAAGGGAGAAGCAACACTCTAATAGGGGGAGAGGTGGGGCAACAGAGCACGCTGAGCAATGAAAAGGGAGAAGCAACACTCTAATGGGGGAGAGGTGGGGCAACAGAGCACATTGAGCAATGAAAAGGGAGAAACAACACACTAATAGGGGGAGAGGTGGAGCAACAGAGCACGCTGAGCAATGAAAAGGGAGAAGCAACACTAATAGAGGGAGAGGAGGCAACAGAGCATGTTGAGCAATGAAAAGGGAGAAGCAACACTCTAATAGGGGGAGAGGTGGGGCAACAGAGCACACTGAGCAATGAAAAGGGAGAAGCAAAACTAAAAGGGGAAAGGTGGGGTAAAGAGCAAGCTGAGCAATGAAAAGGGAGAAGCAACACTCTAATAGGGGAGGAGGTGGGGCAACAGAGCACGCTGAGCAAAGAAAAGGGAGAAGCAACACTCTAATAGAGGGAGAGGGGGGCAACAGAGCATGTTGAGAAATGAAAAGCAAGAAGCAACACTGTTAAATGGGGGAGAGGTGGGGCAACAGAGCACGCTGAGCAATGAAAAGGGAGAAGCAACACTCTAATAGGGGGAGTGGTCGGGCAACAGAGAACGCTGAGCAATGATAAGGGAGAAGCAACACTCTAATAGAGGGAGAGGGGGCAACAGAGCATGTTGAGCAATGAAAAGGGAGAAGCAACACTCTAATAGGGGGAGAGGTGGGGCAACAGAGCACACTGAGCAATGAAAAGGGAGAAGCAAAACTAAAAGGGGAAAGGTGGGGTAAAGAGCAAGCTGAGCAATGAAAAGGGAGAAGCAACACTCTAATAGGGGAGGAGGTGGGGCAACAGAGCACGCCGAGCAATGAAAAGTGAGAAGCAACACTCTAATGGGGGAGAGGTGGGGCTACAGAGCACGCTGAGCAATGAAAAGGGAGAAGCAACACTAATAGGGGAGAGGGGGGGCAACACAGCACGCCGAGCAATGAAAAGGGAGAAGCAACACTAATAGGGGAGAGGGGGGGCAACAAAGCACCCTGAGCAATGAAAAGGGAGAAGCAACAATAATAGGGGGAGAGGTGGGGCAACAGAGCACGATGAGCAATGAAAAGGGAGAAGCAACACTCTTAAAAAGGGGTGCAGGGGGCAAACAAGCATGTCGAGCAATGAAAAGGGAGAAGCAACACTCTAATAGGGGGAGAGGTGGGGCAACAGAGCACGCTGAGCAATGAAAAGGGAGAAGCAACACTCTAATAGGGGGAGAGGTGGGGCAACAGAGCACATTGAGCAATGAAAAGGGAGAAGCAACACACTAATAGGGGGAGAGGTGGGGCAACAGAGCACGCCGAGCAATGAAAAGGGAGAAGCAACACTCTAATAGGGGAGAGGTGGGGCAACAGAGCACGCTGAGCAATGAAAAGGGAGAAGCAACACTAATAGGGGGAGAGGTGGGGCAAAAGAGCACGCCGAGCAATGAAAAGGGAGAAGCAACACTCTAATGGGGGAGAGGTGGTGCTACAGAGCACGTTGAGCAATGAAAAGGGAGAAGCAACACTAATAGGGGAGAAGGGGGGCAACAAAGCACGCTGAGCAATGAAAAGGGAGAAGCAACACTAATAGGGGAGAGGGGGGGCAACAAAGCACCCTGAGCAATGAAAAGGGAGAAGCAACAATAATAGGGGGAGAGGTGGGGCAACAGAGCACGATGAGCAATGAAATGGGAGAAGCAACACTCTTAATAAGGGGTGCAGGGGGCAAACAAGCATGTCGAGCAATGAAAAGGGAGAAGCAACACTCTAATAGGGGGAGAGGTGGGGCAACAGAGCACACTGAGCAATGAAAAGGGAGAAGCAACAATCTAATATGGTAGAGGTGGGGCAACAGAGCACGCTGAGCAATGAAAAGGGAGAAGCAACACTCTAATAGGGGAGAGGTGGGGCACCAGAGCACGCTGAGCAATGAAAAGGGAGAAACAACACTAATAGGGGGAGAGGTGGAGCAACAGAGCACGCTGAGCAATGAAAAGGGAGAAGCAACACTAATAGGGGGAGAGGTGGGGCAACAGAGCATGCTGAGCAATGAAAAGGGAGAAGCAACACTAATAGGGGGAGAGGTGGAGCAACAGAGCACGCTGAGCAATGAAAAGGGAGAAGCAACACTAATAGGGGGAGAGGTGGGGCAATAGAGCACGCTGAGCAATGAAAAGGGAGACGCAACACTAATAGAGGGAGAGGGGGGCAACAGAGCACACTGAGCAATGAAAAGGGAGAAGCAACAATCTAATAGGGTAGAGGTGGGGCAACAGAGCATGTTGAGCAATGATAAGGGAGAAGCAACACTAATATGGGGAGAGGTGGGGCAACAGAGCACGCTGAGCAGTGAAAAGGGAGAATCAACACTCTAATGGGGGAGAGGTGGGGCTACAGAGCACGCTGAGCAATGAAAAGGGAGAAGCAACACTAATAGGGGAGAGAGTGGCCAACAAAGCACGCTGAGCAATGAAAAGGGAGAAGCAACAATAATAGGGGGAGAGGTGGGGCAACAGAGCACGCTGAGCAATGAAAAGGAAGAAGCAACACTAATAGGGGGCGAGGTGGAGCAACAGAGCACGCTGAGCAATGAAAAGGGAGAAGCAATACTAATAGGGAGAGAGGTGGGGCAATAGAGCACACTGAGCAATGGAAAGGGAGAAGCAACACACTAATAGGGGGAGAGGTGGGGCAACAGAGCACGCTGGGCAATGAAAAGGGAGAAGCAACACTCTAATAGAGGGAGAGGGGGGCAACAGAGCATGTTGAGCAATGAAAAGGAAGAAGCAACACTTTAATAGGGGGAGAGGTGGGGCAACAGAGCACACTGAAGGGAGAAGCAACACTCTAATAGGGGGAGAGGTGGGGCAACAGAGCATGATGAGCAATGAAAAGGGAGAAGCAACAATCTAATTGGGTAGAGGTTGGGCAACAGAGCACGCTGAGCAATGAAAAGGGAGAAGCAACACTAATAGGGGGAGAGGTGGAGCAACAGAACACGCTGAGCAATGAAAAGGGAGAAGCAACAATCTAATTGGGTAGAGGTTGGGCAACAGAGCACGCTGAGCAATGAAAAGGGAGAAGCAACACTAATAGGGGGAGAGGTGGAGCAACAGAACACGCTGAGCAATGAAAAGGGAGAAGCAACACTAATGGGGGAGAGGTGGGGATACAGAGCACGCTGAGCAATGAAAAGGGAGAAGCAACACTAATAGGGGGAGAGGTGGGGCAACAGAGCACGCTGGGCAATGAAAAGGGAGAAGCAACACTCTAATAGAGGGAGAGGGGGGCAACAGAGCATGTTGAGCAATGAAAAGGAAGAAGCAACACTCTAATAGGGGGAGAGGTGGGGCAACAGAGCACACTGAAGGGAGAAGCAACACTCTAATAGGGGGAGAGGTGGGGCAACAGAGCATGATGAGCAATGAAAAGGGAGAAGCAAAACTCTTAATAAGGGGGCCAGGGGGCAAACAAGCATGTCGAGCAATGAAAAGGGAGAAGCAACACTCTAATAGGGGGAGAGGTGGGGCAACAGAGCACACTGAGCAATGAAAAGGGAGAAGCAACAATCTAATTGGGTAGAGGTGGGGCAACAGAGCATGTTGAGCAATGAAAAGGGAGAAGCAATACTCTAATAGGGGGAGAGGTGGGGCAACAGAGCACGATGAACAATGAAACAGGAGAAGCAACACTCTAATAGAGGGGGCAGGGGGCAAACAAGCATGTCGAGCAATGAAAAGGGAGAACCAACACTCTAATAGGGGGAGAGGTGGGGCAGCAGAGCACGCTGAGCAATGAAAAGGGAGAAGCAACAATCTCATAGGGTAGAGGTGGGGCAACAGAGCACGCTGAGCAATGAAAAGGGAGAAGCAACACTAATAGGGGGAGAGGTGGAGCAACAGAGCACGCTGAGCAATGAAAAGGGAGAAGGAACACTAATAGGGGAGAGGTGGGGCAACAGAGCACGCTGAGCAATGAAAAGGGAGAAGCAACACTCTAATAGGGGGAGAGGTGGGGCAACAGAGCACGCTGAGCAATGAAAAGGGAGAAGCAACACTCTAATAGAGGGAGAGAGGGGCAACAGAGCATATTGAGCAATGAAAAGGGAGAAGCAACACTCTAATAGGGGGAGAGGTGGGGCAACAGAGCACACTGAGCAATGAAAAGGGAGAAGCAACACTAAAAGGGGAAAGGTGGGGCAAAAGAGCGCAATGAGCAATGAAAAGGGAGAAGCAACACTCTAATAGGGGGAGAGGTGGGGCAACAGAGCACGCTGAGCAATGAAAAGGGAGAAGCAACACTCTAATAGAGGGAGAGCGGGGCAACAGAGCATGTTGAGCAATGAAAAGCAAGAAGCAACACTCTAATAGGGGGAGAGGTGGGGCAACAGAGCACGCTGAGCAATGAAAAGGGAGAAGCAACACTAATAGGGGGAGAGGTGGGACAACAAAACACGCTGAGCAATGATAAGGGAGAAGCAACACTCTAATAGGGGGAGAGGTGGGGCAACAGAGCATGTTGAGCAATGAAAATGGAGAAACAACACTCTAATAGGGGGAGAGGTGGGGCAACAGCGCAGGTTGAGCAATGATAAGGGAGAAGCAACACTCTAATAGGGGAGAGGTGGGGCAACAGAGCATGGTGAGCAATGATAAGGGAGAAGCAACACTCTAATAGGGGGAGAGGTGGGGCAACAGAGCATGTTGAGCAATGATACGGG
Source organism: Ambystoma mexicanum (assembly GCF_040938575.1). Classification (NCBI taxonomy): domain Eukaryota; kingdom Metazoa; phylum Chordata; class Amphibia; order Caudata; family Ambystomatidae; genus Ambystoma; species Ambystoma mexicanum. The sequence continues at coordinate 1,550,340,438 of NC_090931.1, forward strand.
AGAAGCAACACTCTAATAGGGGGAGAGGTGGGGCAACAGAGCACGCTGAGCAATGAAACGGGAGAAGCAACACTCTAATAAGGGAGAGGTGGGGCATCAGTGTATGTTGAACAATGAAAAGGGAGAAGCAACACTCTAATAGGGGGAGAGGAGGGGCAACAGAGCACGCTGAGCAATGACAAGGGAGAAGCAACACTCTCATAGGGGGAGAGGTGGGGCCACAGAGCACGCTGAGCAATGAAAAGGGAGAAGCAACACTCTAATAGCGGGAGAAGTGGGGCAACAGAGCACGCTGAGGAATTAAAAGGGAGAAACAACACTCTAATAGGGGGAGAGGTGGGGCAATAGAGCACGCTGGGCAATGTAAAGGGAGAAGCAACATTCTAATAGGGGGAGAGGTGGGGCAACAGAGCACGCTGAGCAATGAAAAGGGAGAAGCAACACTCTAATGGGGGAGAGGTGGGGCAACAGAGCACTTTGAGCAATGAAAAGGGAGAAGCAACACACTAATAGGGGGAGAGGTGGGGCAACAGAGCACGCCGAGCAATAAAAAAGGGAGAAGCAACACTATAATAGGGGAGAGGTGGGGCAACAGAGCACGCTGAGCAATGAAAAGGGAGAAGCAACACTAATAGGGGGAGAGGTGGGGCAACAGAGCACGCTGAGCAATGAAAAGGGCGAAGCAACACTCTAATGGGGGAGAGGTGGGGCTACAGAGCACGCTGAGCAATGAAAAGGGAGAAACAACACTAATAGGGGAAAGGGGGGGCAACAAAGCACGTTGAGCAATGAAATGGGAGAAGCAACAATAATAGGGGGAGAGGTGGGGAAACAGAGCACACTGAAGGGAGAAGCAACACTCCAATAGGGGGAGAGGTGGGGCAACAGAGCACGATGAGCAATGAAAAGGGAGAAGCAACACTCTTAATAAGGGGGGCAGGGGGCAAACAAGCATGTCGAGCAATGAAAAGGGAGAAGCAACACTCTAATAGGGGGAGAGGTGGGGCAACAGAGCACGTTGAGCAATGAAAAGGGAGAAGCAACACTAATAGGGGGAGAGGTGGAGCAACAGAGCACACTGAGCAATGAAAAAAGAGAAGCAACACAAATAGAGAGAGAGGGGGCAACAGAGCATGTTGAGCAATGAAAAGGGAGAAGCAACACTCTAATAGGGGGAGAGGTGGGGCAACAGAGCACACTGAGCAATGAAAAGGGAGAAGCAGAACTAAAAGGGGAAAGGTGGGGTAAAGAGCACGCTGAGCAATGAAAAGGGAGAAACAACACTCTAATAGGGGAGGAGGTGGGGCAACAGAGCACGCTGAGCAATGAAAAGGGAGAAGCAACACTCTAATAGAGGGAGAGGGGGGCAACAGAGCATGTTGAGCAATGAAAAGCAAGAAGCAACACTGTAAAAGGGGGAGAGGTGGGGCAACAGAGCACGCTGAGCAATGAAAAGGGAGAAGCAACACTCTAATAGGGGGAGTGGTCGGGCAACAGAGAACGCTGAGCAATGATAAGGGAGAAGCAACACTCTAATAAGGGAGAGGTGGGGCATCAGTGTATGTTGAACAATGAAAAGGGAGAAGCAACACTCTAATAGGGGGAGAGGTGGGGCAACAGAGCACGCTGAGCAATGACAAGGGAGAAGCAACACTCTCATAGGGGGAGAGGTGGGGCCACAGAGCACGCTGAGCAATGAAAAGGGAGAAGCAACACTCTAATAGCGGGAGAAGTGGGGCAACAGAGCACGCTGAGCAATGAAAAGGGAGAAACAACACTCTAATAGGGGGAGAGGTGGGGCAATAGAGCACACTGGGCAATGTAAAGGGAGAAGCAACACTCTAATAGGGGGAGAGGTTGGGCAACAGAGCACGCTGAGCAATGAAAAGGGAGAAGCAACACTCTAATGGGGGAGAGGTGGGGCAACAGAGCACATTGAGCAATGAAAAGGGAGAAACAACACACTAATAGGGGGAGAGGTGGGGCAACAGAGCACGCCGAGCAATAAAAAAGGGAGAAGCAACACTCTAATAGGGGAGAGGTGGGGCAACAGAGCACGCTGAGCAATGAAAAGGGAGAAGCAACACTAATAGGGGGAGAGGTGGGGCAACAGAGCACGCTGAGCAATGAAAAGGGCGAAGCAACACTCTAATGGGGGAGAGGTGGGGCTACAGAGCACGCTGAGCAATGAAAAGGGAGAAACAACACTAATAGGGGAGAGGGGGGGCAACAAAGCACGTTGAGCAATGAAATGGGAGAAGCAACAATAATAGGGGGAGAGGTGGGGAAACAGAGCACACTGAAGGGAGAAGCAACACTCCAATAGGGGGAGAGGTGGGGCAACAGAGCACGATGAGCAATGAAAAGGGAGAAGCAACACTCTTAATAAGGGGGCAGGGGGCAAACAAGCATGTCGAGCAATGAAAAGGGAGAAGCAACACTCTAATAGGGGGAGAGGTGGGGCAACCGAGCACACTGAGCAATGAAAAGGGAGAAGCAACAATCTAATAGGGTAGAGGTGGGGCAACAGAGCACGTTGAGCAATGAAAAGGGAGAAGCAACACTAATAGGGGGAGAGGTGGAGCAACAGAGCACGCTGAGCAATGAAAAGGGAGAAGCAACACTATTAGAGTGAGAGGGGGCAACAGAGCATGTTGAGCAATGAAAAGGGAGAAGCAACACTCTAATAGGGGGAGAGGTGGGGCAACAGAGCACACTGAGCAATGAAAAGGGAGAAGCAAAACTAAAAGGGGAAAGGTGGGGTAAAGAGCACGCTGAGCAATGAAAAGGGAGAAGCAACACTCTAATAGAGGGAGAGGGGGGAAACAGAGCATGTTGAGCAATGAAAAGCAAGAAGCAACACTGTAAAAGGGGGAGAGGTGGGGCAACAGAGCACGCTGAGCAATGAAAAGGGAGAAGCAACACTCTAATAGGGGGAGTGGTCGGGCAACAGAGAACGCTGAGCAATGATAAGGGAGAAGCAACACTCTAATAGAGGGAGAGGGGGCAACAGAGTATGTTGAGCAATGAAAAGCAAAAAGCAACACTCTAATAGGGGGAGAGGTGAGGCAACAGAGCACGCCGAGAAATGAAAAGGGAGAAGCAACACTCTAATGGGGGAGAGGTGGGGCTACAGAGCACGCTGAGCAATGAAAAGGGAGAAGCAACACTAATAGGGGAGAGGGGGGGGCAACAAAGCACGCCGAGCAATGAAAAGGGAGAAGCAACACTAATAGGGGAGAGGGGGGGCACCAAAGCACCCTGAGCAATGAAAAGGGAGAAGCAACAATAATAGGGGGAGAGGTGGGGCAACAGAGCACGATGAGCAATGAAAAGGGAGAAGCAACACTCTTAAAAAGGGGTGCAGGGGGCAAACAAGCATGTCGAGCAATGAAAAGGGAGAAGCAACACTCTAATAGGGGGAGAGGTGGGGCAATAGAGCACGCTGAGCAATGAAAAGGGAGAAGCAACACACTAATAGGGGGAGAGGTGGGGCAACAGAGCACGCCGAGCAATGAAAAGGGAGAAGCAACACTCTAATAGGGGAGAGGTGGGGCAACAGAGCACGCTGAGCAATGAAAAGGGAGAAGCAACACTAATAGGGGGAGAGGTGGGGCAAAAGAGCACGCCGAGCAATGAAAAGGGAGAAGCAACACTCTAATGGGGGAGAGGTGGGGCTACAGAGCATGCTGCGCAATGAAAAGGGAGAAGCAACACTAATAGGGGAGAAGGGGGGCAACAAAGCACGCTGAGCAATGAAAAGGGAGAAGCAACACTAATAGGGGAGAGGGGGGGGCAACAAAGCACCCTGAGCAATGAAAAGGGAGAAGCAACAATAATAGGGGGAGAGGTGGGGCAACAGAGCACGATGAGCAATGAAATGGGAGAAGCAACACTCTTAATAAGGGGTGCAGGGGGCAAACAAGCATGTCGAGCAATGAAAAGGGAGAAGCAACACTCTAATAGGGGGAGAGGTGGGGCAACAGAGCACACTGAGCAATGAAAAGGGAGAAGCAACAATCTAATATGGTAGAGGTGGGGCAACAGAGCACGCTGAGCAATGAAAAGGGAGAAGCAACACTCTAATAGGGGAGAGGTGGGACAACAGAGCACGCTGAGCAATGAAAAGGGAGAAGCAACACTAATAGGGGGAGAGGTGGAGCAACAGAGCACGCTGAGCAATGAAAAGGGAGAAGCAACACTAATAGGGGGAGAGGTGGGGCAATAGAGCACGCTGAGCAATGAAAAGGGAGAAGCAACACTAATAGGGGGAGAGGTGGAGCAACAGAGCACACTGAGCAATGAAAAGGGAGAAGCAACACTAATAGGGGGAGAGGTGGGGCAATAGAGCACGCTGAGCAATGAAAAGGGAGACGCAACACTAATAGAGGGAGAGGGGGCAACAGAGCACACTGAGCAATGAAAAGGGAGAAGCAACAATCTAATATGGTAGAGGTGGGGCAACAGAGCATGTTGAGCAATGATAAGGGAGAAGCAACACTAATAGGGGGAGAGGTGGGGCAACAGAGCATGTTGAGCAATGAAAAGGGAGAAGCAACACTAATAGGGGGAGAGGTGGGGCAACAGAGCACGCTGAGCAGTGAAAAGGGAGAATCAACACTCTAATGGGGGAGAGGTGGGGCTACAGAGCACACTGAGCAATGAAAAGGGAGAAGCAACACTAATAGGGGAGAGAGTGGCCAACAAAGCACGCTGAGCAATGAAAAGGGAGAAGCAACAATAATAGGGGGAGAGGTGGGGCAACAGAGCACGCTGAGCAATGAAAAGGGAGACGCAACACTAATAGGGGGCGAGGTGGAGCAACAGAGCACGCTGAGCAATGAAAAGGGAGAAGCAATACTAATAGGGAGAGAGGTGGGGCAATAGAGCACACTGAGCAATGGAAAGGGAGAAGCAACACACTAATAGGGGGAGAGGTGGGGCAACAGAGCACGCTGGGCAATGAAAAGGGAGAAGCAACACTCTAATAGAGGGAGAGGGGGGCAACAGAGCATGTTGAGCAATGAAAAGGAAGAAGCAACACTTTAATAGGGGGAGAGGTGGGGCAGCAGAGCACACTGAAGGGAGAAGCAACACTCTAATAGGGGGAGAGGTGGGGCAACAGAGCATGATGAGCAATGAAAAGGGAGAAGCAACACTCTTAATAAGGGGGCCAGGGGGAAAGCAAGCATGTCGAGCAATGAAAAGGGAGAAGCAACACTCTAATAGGGGGAGAGGTGGGGCAACAGAGCACACTGAGCAATGAAAAGGGAGAAGCAACAATCTAATTGGGTAGAGGTTGGGCAACAGAGCACGCTGAGCAATGAAAAGGGAGAAGCAACACTAATAGGGGGAGAGCTGGAGCAACAGAGCACGCTGAGCAATGAAAAGGGAGAAGCAACACTGATAGGGGGAGAGGTGGGGCAATAGAGCACACTGAGCAATGAAAGGGGAGAAGCAACACTCTAATAGGGGGAGAGGTGGGGCAACAGAGCACGCTGAGCAATGAAAAGGGAGAAGCAACACTAATAGGGGGAGAGGTGAGGCAACAGAGCACGCTGAGCAGTGAAAAGGGAGAATCAACACTCTAATGGGGGAGAGGTGGGGATACAGAGCACGCTGAGCAATGAAAAGGGAGAAGCAACACTAATAGGGGAGAGAGTGGCCAACAAAGCACGCTGAGCAATGAAAAGGGAGAAGCAACAATAATAGGGGGAGAGGTGGAGCAACAGAGCACACTGAAGGGAGAAACAACAGGTGGGGCAACAGAGCACGATGAGCAATGAAAAGGGAGAAGCAACACTCTTAATAAGGGGGCAAGGGGCAAACAAGCATGTCGAGCAATGGAAAGGGAGAAGCAACACTCTAATAGGGGGAGAGGTGGGGCAACAGAGCACACTGAGCAATGAAAAGGGAGAAGCAACAATCTAATAGGGTAGAGGTGGGGCAACAGAGCACGCTGAGCAATGAAAAGGGAGAAGCAACACTAATAGGGGGAGAGGTGGAGCAACAGAGCACACTGAGCAATGAAAAGGGAGAAGCAACACTAATAGGGAGAGAGGTGGGGCAATAGAGCACACTGAGCAATGGAAAGGGAGAAGCAACACACTAATAGGGGGAGAGGTGGGGCAACAGAGCACACTGGGCAATGAAAAGGGAGAAGCAACACTAATAGAGGGAGAGGGGGGCAACAGAGCATGTTGAGCAATGAAAAGGAAGAAGCAACACTCTAATAGGGGGAGAGGTGGGGCAACAGAGCATGATGAGCAATGAAAAGGGAGAAGCAACACTCTTAATAAGGGGGCCAGGGGGCAAACAAGCATGTCGAGCAATGAAAAGGGAGAAGCAACACTCTAATAGGGGGAGAGGTGGGGCAACAGAGCACACTGAGCAATGAAAAGGGAGAAGCAACAATCTAATTGGGTAGAGGTGGGGCAACAGAGCACGCTGAGCAATGAAAAGGGAAAAGCAACACTAATAGGGGGAGAAGTGGAGCAACAGAGCACGCTGAGCAATGAAAAGGGAGAAGCAACACTAATAGGGGGAGAGGTGGGGCAACAGAGCACACTGAGCAATGAAAAGGGAGAAGCAACACACTAATAGGGGGAGAGGTGTGGCAACAGAGCACGCTGGGCAATGAAAAGGGAGAAGCAACACTCTAATAGAGGGAGAGGGGGGCAACAGAGCATGTTGAGCAATGAAAAGGGAGAAGCAACACTCTAATAGGGGGAGAGGTGGGGCAACAGAGCACACTGAGCAATGAAAAGGGAGAAACAAAACTAAAAGGGGAAAGGTGGGGCAAATGAGCACGCTGAGCAATGAAAAGGGAGAAGCAACCCTCTAAGAGGGGGAGAGGTGGGGCAACAGAGTAAGCTGAGCAATGAAAAGGGAGAAGCAACACTAAGAGGGGAGAGGTGGAGCAACAGAGCATGCTGAGCAATGAAAAGGGAGAAGGAACACTAACAGGGGGAGAGGTGGGGCAACAGAGCACGCTGAGCAATGAAAAGGGAGAAGCAACACTCTAATAGGGGGAGAGGTGGGGCAACAGAGCACGATGATCAATGATAAGGGAGAAGCAACACTCTAATAGTGGGAGAGGTGGGGCAACAGAGCACGTTGAGCAATGAAAAGGGAGAAGCAACACTTTAATGGGGGAGAGGTGAGGCAACAGAGCATGTTGAGCAATGATAAGGGAGAAGCAACACTCTAATAGGGGGAGAGGTGGGGCAACAGAGCATGTTGAGCAATGATAAGGGAGAAGCAACACTCTAGTAGGGGGAGAGGTGGGGCAACAGAGCATGTTGAGCAATGAAAAGGGAGAAGCAACAATCTAATAGGGGGAGAGGTGGGGCAACAGAGCACGCTGAGCAATGAAAAGGGAGAAGCAACACTCTCATAGGGGGAGAGGTGGGGCAACAGAGCATGCTGAGCAATGAAAAGGGAGAAGCAACACTCTAATAGCGGGAGAGGTGGGGCAAAAGAGCACACTGAGCAATGAAAACGGAGAAGCAACACTCTAATAGGGGGAGAGGTGAGGCAATAGAGCACGCTGGGAAATGTAAAGGGAGAAGCAACACTCTAATAGGGGGAGAGGTGGGACAACAGAGCACGCTGAGCAATGAAAAGGGAGAAGCAACACTCTAATAGGGGGAGAGGTGGGGCAACAGAGCACATTGAGCAATGAAAAGGGAGAAGCAACACACTAATAGGGGGAGAGGTGGGGCAACAGAGCTTGCCGAGCAATGAAAAGGGAGAAGCAACACTCTAATAGGGGAGAGATGGGGCAACAGAGCACGCTGAGCAATGAAAAGGAAGAAGAAACACTAATAGGGGGAGAGGTGGGGCAAAAGAGCACGCCGAGCAATGAAAAGGGAGAAGCAACACTCTAATAGGGGAGAGGTGGGGCTACAGAGCACGCTGAGCAATGAAAAGGGAGAAGCAAAACTAATAGGGGAGAAGGGGGGCAACAAAGCACGCTGAGCAATGAAAAGGGAGAAAAAACACTAATAGGGGAGAGGGGGGGCAACAAAGCACCCTGAGCAATGAAAAGGGAGAAGCAACAATAACAGGGGGAGAGGTGGGGCAACAGAGCACGATGAGCAATGACAAGGGAGAAGCAACACTCTTAATAAGGGGTGCAGGGGGCAAACAAGCATGTCGAGCAATGAAAAGGGAGAAGCAACACTCTAATAGGGGGAGAGGTGGGGCAACAGAGCACACTGAGCAATGAAAAGGGAGAAGCAACACTCTAATATGGTAGAGGAGGGGCAACAGAGCACGCTGAGCAATGAAAAGGGAGAAGCAACACTCTAATAGGGGAGAGGTGGGGCAACAGAGCATGCTGAGCAATGAAAAGGGAGAAGCAACACTAATAGGGGGAGAGGTGGAGCAACAGAGCATGCTGAGCAATGAAAAGGGAGAAGCAACACTAATAGGGGGAGAGGTGGGGCAATAGAGCACGCTGAGCAATGAAAAGGGAGAAGCAACACTAATAGGGGTAGAGATGGAGCAACAGAGCACGCGGAGCAATGAAAAGGGAGAAGCAACACTAATAGGGGGAGAGGTGGGGCAATAGAGCACGCTGAGCAATGAAAAGGGAGACACAACACTCTAATAGAGGGAGAGGGGGGCAACAGAGCATGTTGAGCAATGAAAAGTGAGAAGCAAAACTCTAATAGGGGGAGAGGTGGGGCAACAGAGCACGCTGAGCAATGAAAAGGGAGAAGCAACACTAATAGGGGGAGAGGTGGGGCAACAGAGCACACTGAGCAGTGAAAAGGGAGAATCAACACTCTAATGGGGGAGAGGTGGGGCTACAGAGCACACTGAGCAATGAAAAGGGAGAAGCAACACTAATAGGGGAGAGAGTGGCCAACAAAGCACGCTGAGCAATGAAAAGGGAGAAGCAACAATAATAGGGGGAGAGGTGGGGCAACAGAGCACACTGAAGGGAGAAACAACACTCTAATACGGGAAGAGGTGGGGCAACAGAGCACGATGAGCAATGAAAAGGGAGAAGCAACACTCTTAATAAGGGGGCCAGGGGCAAACAAGCATGTCGAGCAATGAAAAGGGAGAAGCAGCACTCTAATAGGGGGAGAGGTGGGGCAACAGAGCATGCTGAGCAATGAAAAGGGAGAAGCAACAATCTAATAGGGTAGAGGTGGCGCAGCAGAGCACGCTGAGCAATGAAAAGGGAGATGCAACACTCTAATAGGGGGAGAGGTGGGGCAACAGAGCACGTTGAGCAATGAAAAGGGATTAGCAACACTAATAGCGGGAGAGGGTGGCAACAGAGCTGGTTGAGCAATGAAAAGGGAGAAGCAACACTCTAATAGGGGGAGAGGTGGAGCTACAGAGCACGCTGAGCAATGAAAAGGGAGAAGCAACACTAATAGGGGAGAGGGTGGCAACAAAGCACGCTGAGCAATGAAAAGGGAGAAGCAACACTAATAGCGGGAGAGGGTGGCAACAGAACTGGTTGAGCAATGAAAAGGGAGAAGCAACACTCTAATAGGGGGAGAGGTGGGTCAACAGAGCACGCTGAGCAATGAAAAGGGAGAAGCAACTCTCTAATAGGGGAAGAGGTGGGGCAACAGAGCTCGCTGAGCAATGAAAAGGGAGAAGCAACACTAATTGGGGAGAGCTGGGGCAACAGAGCACGCTGAGCAATGACAAGGGAGAAGCAACACTCTCATAGGGGGAGAGGTGGGGCCACAGAGCACGCTGAGCAATGAAAAGGGAGAAGCAACACTCTAATAGCGGGAGAAGTGGGGCAACAGAGCACGCTGAGCAATGAAAAGGGAGAAGCAACACTCTAACAGGGGAAGAGGTTGGGCAATAGAGCACGCTGGGCAATGTAAAGGGAGAAGCAACACTCTAATAGGGGGAGAGGTGGGGCAACAGAGCACACTGAGCAATGAAAAGAGAGAAGCAACACTCTAATGGGGGAGAGGTGGGGCAACAGAGCACATTGAGCAATGAAAAGGCAGAAGCAACACACTGATAGGGGGAGAGGTGGGGCAACAGAGCACGTCGATCAATAAAAAAGGGAGAAGCAACACTCTAATAGGGGAGAGGTGGGGCAACAGAGCACGCTGAGCAATGAAAAGGGAGAAGCAACACTAATGGGGGGAGAGGTGGGGCAACAGAGCACGCTGAGCAAAAAAAAGGGAGAAGCAACACTCTAATGGGGAGAGGTGGGGCTACAGAGCACGCTGAGCAATGAAAAGGGAGAAGCAACACTAATAGGGGAGGGGGGCAACAAAGCACGCTCAGCAATGAAAAGGGAGAAGCAACAATAATAGGGGGAGAGGTGGGGCAACAGAGCACACTGAAGGGAGAAGCAACACTCTAATAGGGGCAGAGGTGGGGCAACAGAGCACCATGAGCAATGAAAAGGGAGAAGCAACACTCTTAATAAGGGGGGCAGGGGGCAAACAAGCATGTCGAGCAATGAAAAGGGAGAAGCAACACTCTAATAGGGGGAGTTGTGGGGCAACAGAGCACACTGAGCAATGAAAAGGGAGAAGCAACAATCTAATAGGGTAGAGGTGGGGCAACAGAGCACGCTGAGCAATGAAAAGGGAGAAGCAACACTAATAGGGGGAGAGGTGGAGCAACAGAGCATGCTGAGCAATGAAAAGGGAGAAGCAACACTAATAGAAGGAGAGGTGGGGCAATAGAGCACACTAAGCAATGAAAAGGGAGAAGTAACTCATTAATAGGGGGAGAGGTGGGGCAACAGAGCACGCTGGGCAATGAAAAGGGAGAAGCAACATTCTAATAGAGGGAGAGGGGGGCAACAGAGCATGTTGAGCAATGAAAAGGGAGAAGCAACACTCTAATAGGGGGAGAGGTGGGGCAACAGAGCACTCTGAGCAATGAAAAGGGAGAAGCAAAACTAAAAGGGGAAAGGTGGGGCAAAAGAGCACGCTGAGCAATGAAAAGGGCGAAGCAACACTCTAATTGGGGAGGAGGTGGGGCAACAGAGCACGCTGAGCAGTGAAAAGGGAGAAGCAACACTCTAATAGAGGGAGAGGGGGCAACAGAGCATATTGAGCAATGAAAAGCAAGAAGCAACACTCTAATAGGGGGAGAGGTGGGGCAACAGAGCACGCTGAGCAATGAAAAGGGAGAAGCAACACTCTAATAGGGGGAGTGGTGGGGCAACAGAGCACGCTGAGCAATGAAAAGGGAGAAGCAACACTCTAATAGGGGGAGAGGTGGGGCAACAGAGCATGTTGAGCAATGAAAAGGGAGAAGCAACACTAATAGGGGGAGAGGTGGGACAACAGAGCATGCTGAGCAATGGAAAGGGAGAAGCAACACTCTAATAGGGGAGAGGTGGGGCAACAGAGCACACTGAGCAATGAAAGGGGAGAAGCAACGCTGTAATAGGGGGAGAGGTGGTGCAACAGAGCACGCTGAGCAAAGAAAAGGGAAAAGCAACACTCTAATTGGGGGAAAGGGGGTCAACAGAGCACGCTAAGCAATGAAAAGGGAGAAGCAACACCCTAATAGGGGGAGTGGTGGGGCAACAGAGCATGCCGAGCAATGAAAAGGGAGAAGCAATACTCTAATAGGGGGAGAGGTGGGGCAACAGAGCACGATGAGCAATGAAACGGGAGAAGCAACACTCTAATAAAGGGGGCAGGGGGCAAACAAGCATGTCGAGCAATGAAAAGGGAGAAGCAACACTCTAATAGGGGGAGAGGTGGGGCAACAGAGCACGCTGAGCAATGAAAAGGGAGAAGCAACAATCTCATAGGGTAGAGGTGGGGCAACAGAGCACGCTGAGCAATGAAAAGGGAGAAGCAACACTAATAGGGGGAGAGGTGGAGCAACAGAGCACGCTGAGCAATGAAAAGGGAGAAGCAACACTAATAGGGGAGAGGTGGGGCAACAGAGCACGCTGAGCAATGAAAAGGGAGAAGCAACACTCTAATAGAGGGAGAGAGGGTCAACAGAGCATATTGAGCAATGAAAGGGGAGAAGCAACACTCTAATAGGGGGAGAGGTGGGGCAACAGAGCACACTGAGCAATGAAAAGGGAGAAGCAACACTAAAAGGGGAAAGGTGGGGAAAAAGAGCACGCTGAGCAATGAAAAGGGAGAAGCAACACTCTAATAGGGGGAGAAGTGGGGCAACAGAGCATGCTGAGCAATGAAAAGGGAGAAGCAACACTCTAATAGAGGGAGAGCGGGGCAACAGAGCATGTTAAGCAATGAAAAGCAAGAAGCAACACTCTAATAGGGGGAGAGGTGGGGCAACAGAGCACGCTGAACAATGAAAAGGGAGAAGCAACACTAATAGGGGGAGAGGTGGGACAACAAAACACGCTGAGCAATGATAAGGGAGAAGCAACACTCTAATAGGGGGAGAGGTGGGGCAACAGAGCATGTTGAGCAATGAAAAGGGAGAAACAACACTCTAATAGGGGGAGAGGTGGGGCAACAGCGCACATTGAGCAATGATAAGGTAGAAGCAACACTCTAATAGGGGAGAGGTGGGGCAACAGAGCATGTTGAGCAATGATAAGGGATAAGCAACACTCTAATAGGGGGAGAGGTGGGGCAACAGAGCATGTTGAGCAATGATACGGGAGAAGCAACACTCTAATAGGGGGAGAGGTGGGGCAACAGAGCACGCTGAGCAATGAAAAGGGAGAAGCAACACTCTAATAAGGGAGAGGTGGGGCATCAGTGTATGTTGAACAATGAAAAGGGAGAAGCAACACTCTAATAGCGGGAGAAGTGGGGCAACAGAGCACTCTGAGCAATGAAAAGGGAGAAACAACACTCTAATAGGGGGAGAGGTGGGGCAATAGAGCACGCTGGGCAATGTAAAGGGAGAAGCAACACTCTAATAGGGGGAGAGGTGGGGCAACAGAGCACGCTGAGCAATGAAAAGGGAGAAGCAACACTCTAATGGGGGAGAGGTGGGGCAACAGAGCACATTGAGCAATGAAAAGGGAGAAGTAACACACTAATAGGGGGAGAGGTGGGGCAACAGAGCACGCTGAGCAATGAAAAGGGAGAAGCAACACTAATTTGGGGAGAGGTGGGGCAACAGAGCACGCAGAGCAATGAAAAGGGCGAAGCAACACTCTAATGGGGGAGAGGTGGGGCTACAGAGCACGCTGAGCAATGAAAAGGGAGAAACGACACTAATAGGGGAAAGGGGGGCAACAAAGCACGCTGAGCAATGAAATGGGAGAAGCAACAATAATAGGGGGAGAGGTGGGGCAACAGAGCACACTGAAGGGAGAAGCAACACTCCAATAGGGGGAGAGGTGGGGCAACAGAGCACGATGAGCAATGAAAAGGGAGAAGCAACACTCTTAATAAGGGGGGCAGGGGGCAAACAAGCATGTCGAGCAATGAAAAGGGAGAAGCAACACTCTAATAGGGGGAGAGGTGGGGCAACAGAGCACACTGAGCAATGAAAAGGGAGAAGCAACAATCTAATAGGGTAGAGGTGGGGCAACAGAGCACGTTGAGCAATGAAAAGGGAGAAGCAACACTAATAGGGGGAGAGGTGGAGCAACAGAGCACGCTGAGCAATGAAAAGGGAGAAGCAACACTAATAGAGGGAGAGGGGGGCAACAGAGCATGTTGAGCAATGAAAAGGGAGAAGCAACACTCTAATAGGGGGAGAGGTGGGGCAACAGAGCACACTGAGCAATGAAAAGGGAGAAGCAAAACTAAAAGGGGAAAGGTGGGGCAAAAGAGCACGCTGAGCAATGAAAAGGGAGAAGCAACACTCTAATAGGGGAGGAGGTGGGGCAACAGAGCACGCTGAGCAATGAAAAGGGAGAAGCAACACTCTAATAGGGGGAGAGGGGGGCAACAGAGCATGTTGAGCAATGAAAAGCAAGAAGCAACACTGTAAAAGGGGGAGAGGTGGGGCAACAGAGCACGCTGAGCAATGAAAAGGGAGAAGCAACACTCTAATGGGGGAGTGGTGGGGCAACAGAGAATGCTGAGCAATGATAAGGGAGATGTAACACTCTAATAGAGGGAGAGGGGGCAACAGAGCATGTTGAGCAATGAAAAGCAAGAAGCAACACTCTAATAGGGGGAGAGGTGGGGCTACAGAGCACGCTGAGCAATGAAAAGGGAGAAGCAACACTAATAGGGGAGAGGGGGGCAACAAAGCACGCTGAGCAATAAAAAGGGAGAAGCAACACTAATAGGGGAAAGGGGGGGCAACAAAGCACCCTGAGCAATGAAAAGGGAGAAGCAACAATAATAGGGGGAGAGGTGGGGCAACAGAGCACGATGAGCAATGAAAAGGGAGAAGCAACACTAATAGGGGAGAGGGGGGCAACAAAGCACGCTGAGCAATAAAAAGGGAGAAGCAACACTAATAGGGGAAAGGGGGGGCAACAAAGCACCCTGAGCAATGAAAAGGGAGAAGCAACAATAATAGGGGGAGAGGTGGGGCAACAGAGCACGATGAGCAATGAAAAGGGAGAAGCAACACTCTAATAGATGGAGAGGTGGGGCAACAGAGCACGATGAGCAATGACAAGGGAGAAGCAACACTCTCATAGGGGGAGAGGTGGGGCCACAGAGCACGCTGAGCAATGAAAAGGGAGAAACAACACTCTAATAGCGGGAGAAGTGGGGCAACAGAGCACTCTGAGCAATGAAAAGGGAGAAACAACACTCTAATAGGGGGAGAGGTGGGGCAATAGAGCACGCTGGGCAATGTAAAGGGAGAAGCAACACTCTAATAGGGGGAGAGGTGGGGCAACAGAGCACGCTGAGCAATGAAAAGGGAGAAGCAACACTCTAATGGGGGAGAGGTGGGGCAACAGAGCACATTGAGCAATGAAAAGGGAGAAGCAACACTCTAATGGGGGAGAGGTGGGGCTACAGAGCAAGCAGAGCAATGAAAAGGGCGAAGCAACACTCTAATGGGGGAGAGGTGGGGCTACAGAGCACGCTGAGCAATGAAAAGGGAGAAACAACACTAATAGGGGAAAGGGGGGGCAACAAAGCATGCTGAGCAATGAAATGGGAGAAGCAACAATAATAGGGGGAGAGGTGGGGCAACAGAGCACACTGAAGGGAGAAGCAACACTCCAATAGGGGGAGAGGTGGGGCAACAGAGCACGATGAGCAATGAAAAGGGAGAAGCAACACTCTTAATAAGGGGGGAAGGGGGCAAACAAGCATGTCGAGCAATGAAAAGGGAGAAGCAACACTCTAATAGGGGGAGAGGTGGGGCAACAGAGCACACTGAGCAATGAAAAGGGAGAAGCAACAATCTAATATGGTAGAGGTGGTGCAACAGAGCACGTTGAGCAATGAAAAGGGAGAAGCAACACTAATAGGGGGAGAGGTGGAGCAACAGAGCACGCTGAGCAATGAAAAGGGAGAAGCAACACTAATAGAGGGAGAGGGGGGCAACAGAGCATGTTGAGCAATGAAAAGGGAGAAGCAACACTCTAATAGGGGGAGAGGTGGGGCAACAGAGCACGCTCAGCAATGAAAAGGGAGAAACAACACTCTAATAGAGGGAGAGGGGGGCAACAGAGCATGTTGAGCAATGAAAAGCAAGAAGCAACACTGTAAAAGGGGGAGAGGTGGGGCAACAGAGCACGCTGAGCAATGAAAAGGGAGAAGCAACACTCTAATAGGGGGAGTGGTGGGGCAACAGAGAACGCTGAGCAATGATAAGGGAGAAGCAACACTCGAATAGAGGGAGAGGGGGCAACAGAGCATGTTGAGCAATGAAAAGCAAGAAGCAACACACTAATAGGGGGAGAGGTGAGGCAACAGAGCACGCCGAGCAATGAAAAGGGAGAAGCAACACTCTAATGGGGGAGAGGTGGGGCTACAGAGCACGCTGAGCAATGAAAAGGGAGAAGCAACACTAATAGGGGAGAGGGGGGGCAACAAAGCACGCTGAGCAATAAAAAGGGAGAAGCAACACTAATAGGGGAGAGGGGGGCATCAAAGCACCCTGAGCAATGAAAAGGGAGAAGCAACAATAATAGGGGGAGAGGTGGGGCAACAGAGCACGATGAGCAATGAAAAGGGAGAAGCAACACTCTTAATAAGGGGTGCAGGGGGCAAACAAGCATGTCGAGCAATTAAAAGGGAGAAGCAACACTCTAATAGGGGGAGAGGTGGGGCAACAGAGCACGCTGAGCAATGAAAAGGGAGAAGCAACACTCTAATAGGGGGAGAGGTGGGGCAACAGAGCACGCTGAGTAATGAAAAGGGAGAAGCAACACTCTAATAGAGGGAGAGAGGGGCAACAGAGCATATTGAGCAATGAAAAGGGAGAAGCAACACTCTAATAGGGGGAGAGGTGGGGCAACAGAGCACACTGAGCAATGAAAAGGGAGAAGCAACACTAAAAGGGGAAAGGTGGGGCAAAAGAGCACGCTGAGCAATGAAAAGGGAGAAGCAACACTCTAATAGGGGGAGAGGTGGGGCAACAGAGCACGCTGAGCAATGAAAAGGGAGAAGCAACACTCTAATAGAGGGAGAGGTGGGGCAACAGAGCACGCTGAGCAATGAAAAGGGAGAAGCAACACTAATAGGGGGAGAGGTGGGGCAACAGAGCACGCTGAGCAGTGAAAAGGGAGAAGCAACAATCTAATATGGTAGAGGTTGGGCAACAGAGCACGCTGAGCAATGAAAAGGGAGAAGCAACACTCTAATAGGGGAGAGGTGGGGCAACAGAGCACGCTGAGCAATGAAAAGGGAGAAGCAACACTAATAGGGGGAGAGGTGGAGCAACAGAGCACGCTGAGCAATGAAAAGGGAGAAGCAACACTAATAGGGGGAGAGGTGGGGCAATAGAGCACGCTGAGCAATGAAAAGGGAGAAGCAACACTAATAGGGGGAGAGGTGGAGCAACAGAGCACACTGAGCAATGAAAAGGGAGAAGCAACACTAATAGGGGGAGAGGTGGGGCAATAGAGCACGCTGAGCAATGAAAAGGGAGACACAACACTCTAATAGAGGGAGAGGGGGGCAACAGAGCATGTTGAGCAATGAAAAGGGAGAAGCAACACTCTAATAGGGGGAGAGGTGGGGCAACAGAGCACGCTGAGCAATGAAAAGGGAGAAGCAACACTAATAGGGGGAGAGGTGGGGCAACAGAGCACGCTGAGCAGTGAAAAGGGAGAATCAACACTCTAATGGGGGAGAGGTGGGGCTACAGAGCACGCTGAGCAGTGAAAAGGGAGAAGCAACACTAATAGGGGAGAGAGTGGCCAACAAAGCACGCTGAGCAATGAAAAGGGAGAAGCAACAATAATAGGGGGAGAGGTGGGGCAACTGAGCACACTGAAAGGAGAAACAACACTCTAATAGGGGAAGAGGTGGGGCAACAGAGCACGATGATCAATGAAAAGGGAGAAGCAACACTCTTAATAAGGGGGCCAGGGGCAAACAAGCATGTCGAGCAATGAAAAGGGAGAAGCAGCACTCTAATAGGGGGAGAGGTGGGGCAACAGAGCACACTGAGCAATGAAAAGGGAGAAGCAAAACTAAAAGGGGAAAGGTGGGGCAAAAGAGCACGCTGAGCAATGAAAAGGGAGAAGCAACACTCTAATAGGGGAGGAGGTGGGGCAACAGAGCACGCTGAGCAATGAAAAGGGAGAAGCAACACTCTAATAGAGGGAGAGGGGGGCAACAGAGCATGTTGAGCAATGAAAAGCAAGAAGCAACACTGTAAAAGGGGGAGAGGTGGGGCAACAGAGCACGCTGAGCAATGAAAAGGGAGAAGCAACACTCTAATAGGGGGAGTGGTGGGGCAACAGAGAATGCTGAGCAATGATAAGGGAGATGCAACACTCTAATAGAGGGAGAGGGGGCAACAGAGCATGTTGAGCAATGAAAAGCAAGAAGCAACACTCTAATAGGGGGAGAGGTGAGGCAACAGAGCACGCCGAGCAATGAAAAGGGAGAAGCAACACTCTAATGGGGGAGAGGTGGGGCTACAGAGCACGCTGAGCAATGAAAAGTGAGAAGCAACACTAATAGGGGAGAGGGGGGGCAACAGAGCACACTGAGCAATGAAAAGGGAGAAGCAAAACTAATAGGGGGAGAGGTGGGGCAACAGAGCACGCTGAGCAGTGAAAAGGGAGAATCAACACTCTAATGGGGGAGAGGTGGGGCTACAGAGCACGCTGAGCAGTGAAAAGGGAGAAGCAACACTAATAGGGGAGAGAGTGGCCAACAAAGCACGCTGAGCAATGAAAAGGGAGAAGCAACAATAATAGGGGGAGAGGTGGGGCAACAGAGCACACTGAAGGGAGAAACAACACTCTAATAGGGGAAGAGGTGGGGCAACAGAGCACAATGATCAATGAAAAGGGAGAAGCAACACTCTTAATAAGGGGGCCAGGGGCAAACAAGCATGTCGAGCAATGAAAAGGGAGAAGCAGCACTCTAATAGGGGGAGAGGTGGGGCAACAGAGCACACTGAGCAATGAAAAGGGAGAAGCAAAACTAAAAGGGGAAAGGTGGGGCAAAAGAGCACGCTGAGCAATGAAAAGGGAGACGCAACACTCTAATAGGGGAGGAGGTGGGGCAACAGAGCACGCTGAGCAATGAAAAGGGAGAAGCAACACTCTAATAGAGGGAGAGGGGGGCAACAGAGCATGTTGAGCAATGAAAAGCAAGAAGCAACACTGTAAAAGGGGGAGAGGTGGGGCAACAGAGCACGCTGAGCAATGAAAAGGGAGAAGCAACACTCTAATAGGGGGAGTGGTGGGGCAACAGAGAACGCTGAGCAATGATAAGGGAGATGCAACA
The DNA here is from genome assembly GCF_040938575.1 of Ambystoma mexicanum. Classification (NCBI taxonomy): domain Eukaryota; kingdom Metazoa; phylum Chordata; class Amphibia; order Caudata; family Ambystomatidae; genus Ambystoma; species Ambystoma mexicanum. The sequence goes on from NC_090931.1 coordinate 1,550,359,223, forward strand.
CTCTAATAGAGGGAGAGGGGGCAACAGAGCATGTTGAGCAATGAAAAGCAAGAAGCAACACTCTAATAGGGGGAGAGGTGAGGCAACAGAGCACGCCGAGCAATGAAAAGGGAGAAGCAACACTCTAATGGGGGAGAGGTGGGGCTACAGAGCACGCTGAGCAATGAAAAGTGAGAAGCAACACTAATAGGGGAGAGGGAGGGCAACAGAGCACACTGAGCAATGAAAAGGGAGAAGCAAAATTAAAAGGGGAAAGGTGGGGCAAAAGAGCACGCTGAGCAATGAAAAGGGAGAAGCAACACTCTAATAGGGGAGGAGGTGGGGCAACAGAGCACGCTGAGCAATGAAAAGGGAGAAGCAACACTCTAATAGAGGGAGAGGGGGGCAACAGAGCATGTTGAGCAATGAAAAGCAAGAAGCAACACTGTAAAAGGGGGAGAGGTGGGGAAACAGAGCACGCTGAGCAATGAAAAAGGAGAAGCAACACTAAAATAGGGGGAGTGGTGGGGCAATAGAGAACGCTGAGCAATGGTAAGGGAGATGCAACACTCTAATAGAGGGAGAGGGGGCAACAGAGCATGTTGAGCAATGAAAAGCAAGAAGCAACACTCTAATAGGGGGAGAGGTGAGGCAACAGAGCACGCCGAGCAATGAAAAGGGAGAAGCAACACTCTAATGGGGGAGAGGTGGGCTACAGAGCACGCTGAGCAATGAAAAGGGAGAAGCAACACAAATAGAGGGAGAGGGGGGCAACAGAGCATGTTGAGCAATGAAAAGGGAGAAGCAACACTCTAATAGGGGGAGAGGTGGGGCAACAGAGCACACTGAGCAATGAAAAGGGAGAAGCAACACTCTAATAGGGGAGGAGGTGGGGCAACAGAGCACGCTGAGCAATGAAAAGGGAGAAGCAACACTCTAATAGAGGGAGAGGGGGGCAAAAGAGCATGTTGAGCAATGAAAAGCAAGAAGCAACACTGTAAAAGGGGGAGAGGCGGGGCAACAGAGCACGCTGAGCAATGAAAAGGGAGAAGCAACACTCTAATAGGGGGAGTGGTGGGGCAACAGAGAACGCTGAGCAATGATAAGGGAGATGCAACACTCTAATAGAGAGAGAGGGGGCAACAGAGCATGTTGAGCAATGAAAAGCAAGAAGCAACACTCTAATAGGGGGAGAGGTGAGGCAACAGAGCACGCCGAGCAATGAAAAGGGAGAAGCAACACTAATAGGGGAGAGGGGGGTCAACAAAGCACGCTGAGCAATAAAAAGGGAGAAGCAACACTAATAGGGGAGAGGGGGGGCAACAAAGCACCCTGAGCAATGAAAAGGGAGAAGCAACAATAATAGGGGGAGAGGTGGGGCAACAGAGCACGATGAGCAATGAAAAGGGAGAAGCAACACTCTAATAGCGGGAGAAGTGGGGCAACAGAGCACTCTGAGCAATGAAAAGGGAGAAACAACACTCTAATAGGGGGAGAGGTGGGGCAATAGAGCACGCTGTGCAATGTAAAGGGAGAAGCAACACTCTAATAGGGGGAGAGGTGGGGCAACAGAGCATGCTGAGCAATGAAAAGGGAGAAGCAACACTCTAATGGGGGAGAGGTGGGGCAACAGAGCACATTGAGCAATGAAAAGGGAGATGCAACACACTAATAGGGGGAGAGGTGGGGCAACAGAGCACGCCGAGCAATAAAAAAGGGAGAAGCAACACTCTAATAGGGGAGAGGTGGGGCAACAGAGCACGCTGAGCAATGAAAAGGGAGAAGCAACACTAATAGGGGGAGAGGTGGGGCAACAGAGCACGCAGAGCAATGAAAAGGGCGAAGCAACACTCTAATGGGGGAGAGGTGGGGCTACAGAGCACGCTGAGCAATGAAAAGGGAGAAACAACACTAATAGGGGAGAGGGGGGGCAACAAAGCACGTTGAGCAATGAAATGGGAGAAGCAACAATAATAGGGGGAGAGGTGGGGAAACAGAGCAAACTGAAGGGAGAAGCAACACTCCAATAGGGGGAGAGGTGGGGCAACAGAGCACGATGAGCAATGAAAAGGGAGAAGCAACACTCTTAATAAGGGGGGCAGGGGGCAAACAAGCATGTCGAGCAATGAAAAGGGAGAAGCAACACTCTAATAGGGGGAGAGGTGGGGCAACAGAGCACGTTGAGCAATGAAAAGGGAGAAGCAACACTAATAGGGGGAGAGGTGGAGCAACAGAGCACGCTGAGCAATGAAAAGGGAGAAGCAACACTAATAGAGGGAGAGGGGGCAACAGAGCATGTTGAGCAATGAAAAGGGAGAAGCAACACTCTAATAGGGGGAGAGGTGGGGCAACAGAGCACACTGAGCAATGAAAAGGGAGAAGCAAAACTAAAAGGGGAAAGGTGGGGTAAAGAGCACGCTGAGCAATGAAAAGGGAGAAGCAACACTCTAATAGGGGAGGAGGTGGTGCAACAGAGCACGCTGAGCAATGAAAAGGGAGAAGCAACACTCTAATAGAGGGAGAGGGGGGCAACAGAGCATGTTGAGCAATGAAAAGCAAGAAGCAACACTGTAAAAGGGGGAGAGGTGGGGCAACAGAGCACGCTGAGCAATGAAAAGGGAGAAGCAACACTCTAATAGGGGGAGTGGTCGGGCAACAGAGAACGCTGAGCAATGATAAGGGAGAAGCAACACTCTAATAAGGGAGAGGTGGGGCATCAGTGTATGTTGAACAATGAAAAGGGAGAAGCAACACTCTAATAGGGGGAGAGGTGGGGCAACAGAGCACGCTGAGCAATGACAAGGTAGAAGCAACACTCTCATAGGGGGAGAGGTGGGGCCACAGAGCACGCTGAGCAATGAAAAGGGAGAAGCAACACTCTAATAGCGGGAGAAGTGGGGCAACAGAGCACGCTGAGCAATGAAAAGGGAGAAACAACACTCTAATAGGGGGAGAGGTGGGGCAATAGAGCACGCTGGGCAATGTAAAGGGAGAAGCAACACTCTAATAGGGGGAGAGGTGGGGCAACAGAGCACGCTGAGCAATGAAAAGGGAGAAGCAACACTCTAATGGGGGAGAGGTGGGGCAACAGAGCACATTGAGCAATGAAAAGGGAGAAACAACACACTAATAGGGGGAGAGGTGGGGCAACAGAGCACGCCGAGCAATAAAAAAGGGAGAAGCAACACTCTAATAGGGGAGAGGTGGGGCAACAGAGCACGCTGAGCAATGAAAAGGGAGAAGCAACACTAATAGGGGGAGAGGTGGGGCAACAGAGCACGCTGAGCAATGAAAAGGTCGAAGCAACACTCTAATGGGGGAGAGGTGGGGCTACAGAGCACGCTGAGCAATGAAAAGGGAGAAACAACACTAATAGGGGAGAGGGGGGGCAACAAAGCACGTTGAGCAATGAAATGGGAGAAGCAACAATAATATGGGGAGAGGTGGGGAAACAGAGCACACTGAAGGGAGAAGCAACACTCCAATAGGGGGAGAGGTGGGGCAACAGAGCACGATGAGCAATGAAAAGGGAGAAGCAACACTCTTAATAAGGGGGTCAGGGGGCAAACAAGCATGTCGAGCAATGAAAAGGGAGAAGCAACACTCTAATAGGGGGAGAGGTGGGGCAACAGAGCACACTGAGCAATGAAAAGGGAGAAGCAACAATCTAATAGGGTAGAGGTGGGGCAACAGAGCACGTTGAGCAATGAAAAGGGAGAAGCAACACTAATAGGGGGAGAGGTGGAGCAACAGAGCACGCTGAGCAATGAAAAGGGAGAAGCAACACTAATAGAGGGAGAGGGGGCAACAGAGCATGTTGAGCAATGAAAAGGGAGAAGCAACACTCTAATAGGGGGAGAGGTGGGGCAACAGAGCACACTGAGCAATGAAAAGGGAGAAGCAAAACTAAAAGGGGAAAGGTGGGGTAAAGAGCACGCTGAGCAATGAAAAGGGAGAAGCAACGCTCTAATAGGGGAGGAGGTGGGGCAACAGAGCACGCTGAGCAATGAAAAGGGAGAAGCAACACTCTAATAGAGGGAGAGGGGGGCAACAGAGCATGTTGAGCAATGAAAAGCAAGAAGCAACACTGTAAAAGGGGGAGAGGTGGGGCAACAGAGCACGCTGAGCAATGAAAAGGGAGAAGCAACACTCTAATAGAGGGAGAGGGGGCAACAGAGTATGTTGAGCAATGAAAAGCAAAAAGCAACACTCTAATAGGGGGAGAGGTGAGGCAACAGAGCACGCCGAGCAATGAAAAGGGAGAAGCAACACTCTAATGGGGGAGAGGTGGGGCTACAGAGCACGCTGAGCAATGAAAAGGGAGAAGCAACACTAATAGGGGAGAGGGGGGGCAACAAAGCACGCCGAGCAATGAAAAGGGAGAAGCAACACTAATAGGGGAGAGGGGGGGCAACAAAGCACCCTGAGCAATGAAAAGGGAGAAGCAACAATAATAGGGGGAGAGGTGGGGCAACAGAGCACGATGAGCAATGAAAAGGGAGAATCAACACTCTTAAAAAGGGGTGCAGGGGGCAAACAAGCATGTCGAGCAATGAAAAGGGAGAAGCAACACTCTAATAGGGAGAGAGGTGGGGCAACAGAGCACGCTGAGCAATGAAAAGGGAGAAGCAACACTCTAATAGGGGGAGAGGTGGGGCAACAGAGCACATTGAGCAATGAAAAGGGAGAAGCAACACACTAATAGGGGGAGAGGTGGGGCAACAGAGCACGCCGAGCAATGAAAAGGGAGAAGCAACACTCTAATAGGGGAGAGGTGGGGCAACAGAGCACGCTGAGCAATGAAAAGGGAGAAGCAACACTAATAGGGGGAGAGGTGGGGCAAAAGAGCACGCCGAGCAATGAAAAGGGAGAAGCAACACTCTAATGGGGGAGAGGTGGGGCTACAGAGCACGCTGAGCAATGAAAAGGGAGAAGCAACACTAATAGGGGAGAAGGGGGGCAACAAAGCACGCTGAGCAATGAAAAGGGAGAAGCAACACTAATAGGGGACAGGGGGGGGGGGGCAACAAAGCACCCTGAGCAATGAAAAGGGAGAAGCAACAATAATAGGGGGAGAGGTGGGGCAACAGAGCACGATGAGCAATGAAATGGGAGAAGCAACACTCTTAATAAGGGGTGCAGGGGGCAAACAAGCATGTCGAGCAATGAAAAGGGAGAAGCAACACTCTAATAGGGGGAGAGGTGGGGCAACAGAGCACACTGAGCAATGAAAAGGGAGAAGCAACAATCTAATATGGTAGAGGTGGGGCAACAGAGCACGCTGAGCAATGAAAAGGGAGAAGCAACACTCTAATAGGGGAGAGGTGGGACAACAGAGCACGCTGAGCAATGAAAAGGGAGAAGCAACACTAATAGGGGGAGAGGTGGAGCAACAGAGCACGCTGAGCAATGAAAAGGGAGAAGCAACACTAATAGGGGGAGAGGTGGGGCAATAGAGCACGCTGAGCAATGAAAAGGGAGAAGCAACACTAATAGGGGGAGAGGTGGAGCAACAGAGCACCCTGAGCAATGAAAATGGAGAAGCAACACTAATAGGGGGAGAGGTGGGGCAATAGAGCACGCTGAGCAATGAAAAGGGAGACGCAACACTAATAGAGGGAGGGGGGGCAACAGAGCACACTGAGCAATGAAAAGGGAGAAGCAACAATCTAATATGGTAGAGGTGGGGCAACAGAGCATGTTGAGCAATGATAAGGGAGAAGCAACACTAATAGGGGGAGAGGTGGGCCAACAGAGCATGTTGAGCAATGAAAAGGGAGAAGCAACACTAATAGGGGGAGAGGTGGGGCAACAGAGCACGCTGAGCAGTGAAAAGGGAGAATCAACACTCTAATGGGGGAGAGGTGGGGCTACAGAGCACGCTGAGCAATGAAAAGGGAGAAGCAACACTAATAGGGGAGAGAGTGGCCAACAAAGCACGCTGAGCAATGAAAAGGGAGAAGCAACAATAATAGGGGGAGAGGTGGGGCAACAGAGCACGCTGAGCAATGAAAAGGGAGAAGCAACACTAATAGGGGGCGAGGTGGAGCAACAGAGCACGCTGAGCAATGAAAAGGGAGAAGCAATACTAATAGGGAGAGAGGTGGGGCAATAGAGCACACTGAGCAATGGAAAGGGAGAAGCAACACACTAAAAGGGGGAGAGGTGGGGCAACAGAGCACGCTGGGCAATGAAAAGGGAGAAGCAACACTCTAATAGAGGGAGAGGGGGGCAACAGAGCATGTTGAGCAATGAAAAGGAAGAAGCAACACTTTAATAGGGGGAGAGGTGGGGCAACAGAGCACACTGAAGGGAGAAGCAACACTCTAATAGGGGGAGAGGTGGGGCAACAGAGCATGATGAGCAATGAAAAGGGAGAAGCAACACTCTTAATAAGGGGGCCAGGGGGCAAGCAAGCATGTCGAGCAATGAAAAGGGAGAAGCAACACTCTAATAGGGGGAGAGGTGGGGCAACAGAGCACACTGAGCAATGAAAAGGGAGAAGCAACAATCTAATTGGGTAGAGGTTGGGCAACAGAGCACGCTGAGCAATGAAAAGGGAGAAGCAACACTAATAGGGGGAGAGGTGGAGCAACAGAGCACGCTGAGCAATGAAAAGGGAGAAGCAACACTAATAGGGGGAGAGGTGGGGCAACAGAGCACGCTGAGCCGTGAAAAGGGAGAATCAACACTCTAATGGGGGAGAGGTGGGGATACAGAGCACGCTGAGCAATGAAAAGGGAGAAGCAACACTAATAGGGGAGAGAGTGGCCAACAAAGCACGCTGAGCAATGAAAAGGGAGAAGCAACAATAATAGGGGGAGAGGTGGAGCAACAGAGCACACTGAAGGGAGAAACAACACTCTAATAGGGGAAGAGGTGGGGCAACAGAGCACGATGAGCAATGAAAAGGGAGAAGCAGCACTCTTAATAAGGGGGCAGGGGGCAAACAAGCATGTCGAGCAATGAAAAGGGAGAAGCAACACTCTAATAGGGGGAGAGGTGGGGCAACAGAGCACACTGAGCAATGAAAAGGGAGAAGCAACAATCTAATAGGGTAGAGGTGGGGCAACAGAGCACGCTGAGCAATGAAAAGGGAGAAGCGACACTAATAGGGGGAGAGGTGGAGCAACAGAGCACACTGAGCAATGAAAAGGGAGAAGCAACACTAATAGGAGAGAGGTGGGGCAATAGAGCACACTGAGCAATGGAAAGGGAGCAGCAACACACTAATAGGGGGAGAGGTGGGGCAACAGAGCACACTGGGCAATGAAAAGGGAGAAGCAACACTAATAGAGGGAGAGGGGGGCAACAGAGCATGTTGAGCAATGAAAAGGAAGAAGCAACACTCTAATGGGGGAGAGGTGGGGCAACAGAGCACACTGAAGGGAGAAGCAACACTCTAATAGGGGGAGAGGTGGGGCAACAGAGCATGATGAGCAATGAAAAGGATGAAGCAACACTCTTAATAAGGGGGCCAGGGGGCAAACAAGCATGTCGAGCAATGAAAAGGGAGAAGCAACACTCTAATAGGGGGAGAGGTGGGGCAACAGAGCACACTGAGCAATGAAAAGGGAGAAGCAACAATCTAATTGGGTAGAGGTGGGGCAACAGAGCACGCTGAGCAATGAAAAGGGAGAAGCAACACTAATAGGGGGAGAAGTGGAGCAACAGAGCACGCTGAGCAATGAAAAGGGAGAAGCAACACTAATAGGGGGAGAGGTGGGGCAACAGAGCACACTGAGCAATGAAAAGGGAGAAGCAACACACTAATAGGGGGAGAGGTGTGGCAACAGAGCACGCTGGGCAATGAAAAGGGAGAAGCAACACTCTAATAGAGGGAGAGGGGGGCAACAGAGCATGTTGAGCAATGAAAAGGGAGAAGCAACACTCTAATAGGGGGAGAGGTGGGGCAACAGAGCACACTGAGCAATGAAAAGGGAGAAACAAAACTAAAAGGGGAAAGGTGGGGCAAATGAGCACGCTGAGCAATGAAAAGGGAGAAGCAACCCTCTAAGAGGGGGAGAGGTGGGGCAACAGAGTACGCTGAGCAATGAAAACGGAGAAGCAACACTAATAGGGGGAGAGGTGGAGCAACAGAGCATGCTGAGCAATGAAAAGGGAGAAGGAACACTAACAGGGGAGAGGTGGGGCAACAGAGCACGCTGAGCAATGAAAAGGGAGAAGCAACACTCTAATAGGGGGAGAGGTGGGGCAACAGAGCACGATGATCAATGATAAGGGAGAAGCAACACTCTAATAGGGGGAGAGGTGGGGCAACAGAGCACGTTGAGCAATGAAAAGGGAGAAGCAACACTCTAATGGGGGAGAGGTGAGGCAACAGAGCGTGTTGAGCAATGATAAGGGAGAAGCAACACTCTAATAGGGGGAGAGGTGGGGCAACAGAGCATGTTGAGCAATGATAAGGGAGAAGCAACACTCTAGTAGGGGGAGAGGTGGGGCAACAGAGCATGTTGAGCAATGAAAAGGGAGAAGCAACAATCTAATAGGGTAGAGGTGGGGCAACAGAGCACGCTGAGCAATGAAAAGGCAGAAGCAAAACTCTCATAGGGGGAGAGGTGGGGCAACAGAGCATGCTGAGCAATGAAAAGGGAGAAGCAACACTCTAATAGCGGGAGAGGTGGGGCAAAAGAGCACACTGAGCAATGAAAAGGGAGAAGCAACACTCTAATAGGGGGAGAGGTGAGGCAATAGAGCACGCTGGGAAATGTAAAGGGAGAAGCAACACTCTAATAGGGGGAGAGGTGGGACAACAGAGCACGCTGAGCAATGAAAAGGGAGAAGCAACACTCTAATAGGGGGAGAGGTGGGGCAACAGAGCACATTGAGCAATGAAAAGGGAGAAGCAACACACTAATAGGGGGAGAGGTGGGGCAACAGAGCTCGCCGAGCAATGAAAAGGGAGAAGCAACACTAATAGGGGGAGAGGTGGGGCAAAAGAGCACGCCGAGCAATGAAAAGGGAAAAGCAACACTCTAATGGGGGAGAGGTGGGGCTACAGAGCACGCTGAGCAATGAAAAGGGAGAAGCAAAACTAATAGGGGAGAAGGGGGCAACAAAGCACGCTGAGCAATGAAAAGGGAGAAACAACACTAATAGGGGAGAGGGGGGGCAACAAAGCACCCTGAGCAATGAAAAGGGAGAAGCAACAATAACAGGGGGAGAGGTGGGGCAACAGAGCACGATGAGCAATGAAAAGGGAGAAGCAACACTCTTAATAAGGGGTGCAGGGGGCAAACAGGCATGTCGAGCAATGAAAAGGGAGAAGCAACACTCTAATAGGGGGAGAGGTGGGGCAACAGAGCACACTGAGCAATGAAAAGGGAGAAGCAACAATCTAATATGGTAGAGGTGGGGCAACAGAGCACGCTGAGCAATGAAAAGGGAGAAGCAACACTCTAATAGGGGAGAGGTGGGGCAACAGAGCACGCTGAGCAATGAAAAGGGAGAAGCAACACTAATAGGGGGAGAGGTGGAGCAACAGAGCATGCTGAGCAATGAAAAGGGAGAAGCAACACTAATAGGGGGAGAGGTGGGGCAATAGAGCACGCTGAGCAATGAAAAGGGAGAAGCAACACTAATAGGGCGAGAGATGGAGCAACACAGCACGCGGAGCAATGAAAAGGGAGAAGCAACACTTATAGGGGGAGAGGTGGGGCAATAGAGCACGCTGAGCAATGAAAAGGGAGACACAACACTCTAATAGAGGGAGAGGGGGGCAACAGAGCATGTTGAGCAATGAAAAGGGAGAAGCAAAACTCTAATAGGGGGAGAGGTGGGGCAACAGAGCACGCTGAGCAATGAAAAGGGAGAAGCAACACTAATAGGGGGAGAGGTGGGGCAACAGAGCACACTGAGCAGTGAAAAGGGAGAATCAACACTCTAATGGGGGAGAGGTGGGGCTACAGAGCACACTGAGCAATGAAAAGGGAGAAGCAACACTAATAGGGGAGAGAGTGGCCAACAAAGCACGCTGAGCAATGAAAAGGGAGAAGCAACAATAATAGGGGGAGAGGTGGGGCAACAGAGCACACTGAAGGGAGAAACAACACTCTAATACGGGAAGAGGTGGGGCAACAGAGCACGCTGAGCAATGAAAAGGGAGAAGCAACAATCTAATAGGGTAGAGGTGGCGCAGCAGAGCACGCTGAGCAATGAAAAGGGAGATGCAACACTCTAATAGGGGGAGAGGTGGGGCAACAGAGCACATTGAGCAATGAAAAGGGATTAGCAACACTAATAGCGGGAGAGGGTGGCAACAGAGCTGGTTGAGCAATGAAAAGGGAGAAGCAACACTCTAATAGGGGGAGAGGTGGAGCTACAGAGCACGCTGAGCAATGAAAAGGGAGAAGCAACACTAATAGGGGAGAGGGGGGCAACAAAGCACGCTGAGCAATGAAAAGGGAGAAGCAACACTAATAGCGGGAGAGGGTGGCAACAGAACTGGTTGAGCAATGAAAAGGGAGAAGCAACACTCTAATAGGGGGAGAGGTGGGTCAACAGAGCACGCTGAGCAATGAAAAGGGAGAAGCAACTCTCTAATAGGGGAAGAGGTGGGGCAACAGAGCTCGCTGAGCAATGAAAAGGGAGAAGCAACACTAATCGGGGAGAGCTGGGGCAACAGAGCACGCTGAGCAATGACAAGGGAGAAGCAACACTCTCATAGGGGTAGAGGTGGGGCCACAGAGCACGCTGAGCAATGAAAAGGGAGAAGCAACACTCTAATAGCGGGAGAAGTGGGGCAACAGAGCACGCTGAGCAATGAAAAGGGAGAAGCAACACTCTAACAGGGGGAGAGGTTGGGCAATAGAGCACGCTGGGCAATGTAAAGGGAGAAGCAACACTCTAATAGGGGGAGAGGTGGGGCAACAGAGCACACTGAGCAATGAAAAGAGAGAAGCAACACTCTAATGGGGGAGAGGTGGGGCAACAGAGCACATTGAGCAATGAAAAGGCAGAAGCAACACACTAATAGGGGGAGAGGTGGGGCAACAGAGCACGTCGATCAATAAAAAAGGGAGAAGCAACACTCTAATAGGGGAGAGGTGGGGCAACAGAGCACGCTGAGCAATGAAAAGGGAGAAGCAACACTAATAGGGGGAGAGGTGGGGCAACAGAGCACGCTGAGCAAAAAAAAGGGAGAAGCAACACTCTAATGGGCAGAGGTGGGGCTACAGAGCACGCTGAGCAATGAAAAGGGAGAAGCAACACTAATAGGGGAGAGGGGCAACAAAGCACGCTCAGCAATGAAAACAGAGAAGCAACAATAATAGGGGAGAGGTGGGGCAACAGAGCACACTGAAGGGAGAAGCAACACTCTAATAGGGGCAGAGGTGGGGCAACAGAGCACCATGAGCAATGAAAAGGGAGAAGCAACACTCTTAATAAGGGGGGCAGGGGGCAAACAAGCATGTCGAGCAATGAAAAGGGAGAAGCAACACTCTAATAGGGGGAGTTGTGGGGCAACAGAGCACACTGAGCAATGAAAAGGGAGAAGCAACAATCTAATAGGGTAGAGGTGGGGCAACAGAGCACGCTGAGCAATGAAAAGGGAGAAGCAACACTAATAGGGGGAGAGGTGGAGCAACAGAGCATGCTGAGCAATTAAAAGGGAGAAGCAACACTAATAGAAGGAGAGGTGGGGCAACAGAGCACGCTGAGCAATGAAAAGGGAGAAGCAACACTCTAACAGGGGGAGAGGTTGGGCAATAGAGCACGCTGGGCAATGTAAAGGGAGAAGCAACACTCTAATAGGGGGAGAGGTGGGGCAACAGAGCACACTGAGCAATGAAAAGAGAGAAGCAACACTCTAATGGGGGAGAGGTGGGGCAACAGAGCACATTGAGCAATGAAAAGGCAGAAGCAACACACTAATAGGGGGAGAGGTGGGGCAACAGAGCACGTCGATCAATAAAAAAGGGAGAAGCAACACTCTAATAGGGGAGAGGTGGGGCAACAGAGCACGCTGAGCAATGAAAAGAGAGAAGCAACACTAATAGGGGGAGAGGTGGGGCAACAGAGCACGCTGAGCAAAAAAAAGGGAGAAGCAACACTCTAATGGGGAGAGGTGGGGCTACAGAGCACGCTGAGCAATGAAAAGGGAGAAGCAACACTAATAGGGGAGGGGGCAACAAAGCACGCTCAGCAATGAAAAGGGAGAAGCAACAATAATAGGGGAGAGGTGGGGCAACAGAGCACACTGAAGGGAGAAGCAACACTCTAATAGGGGCAGAGGTGGGGCAACAGAGCACCATGAGCAATGAAAAGGGAGAAGCAACACTCTTAATAAGGGGGGCAGGGGGCAAACAAGCATGTCGAGCAATGAAAAGGGAGAAGCAACACTCTAATAGGGGGAGTTGTGGGGCAATAGAGCACACTGAGCAATGAAAAGGGAGAAGCAACAATGTAATAGGGTAGAGGTGGGGCAACAGAGCACGCTGAGCAATGAAAAGGGAGAAGCAACACTAATAGGGGGAGAGGTGGAGCAACAGAGCATGCTGAGCAATTAAAAGGGAGAAGCAACACTAATAGAAGGAGAGGTGGGGCAACAGAGCACGCTGGGCAATGAAAAGGGAGAAGCAACATTCTAATAGAGGGAGAGGGGGCAACAGAGCATGTTGAGCAATGAAAAGGGAGAAGCAACACTCTAATAGGGGGAGAGGTGGGGCAACAGAGCACTCTGAGCAATGAAAAGGGAGAAGCAAAACTAAAAGGGGAAAGGTGGGGCAAAAGAGCACGCTGAGCAATGAAAAGGGCGAAGCAACACCCTAATTGAGGAGGAGGTGGGGCAACAGAGTACGCTGAGCAGTGAAAAGGGAGAAGCAACACTCTAATAGAGGAGAGGTGGGGCAACAGAGCACACTGAGCAATGAAAAGGGAAAAGCAACACTCTAATTGGGGGAAAGGGGGTCAACAGAGCACGCTAAGCAATGAAAAGGGAGAAGCAACACCCTAATAGGGGGAGTGGTGGGGCAACAGAGCACGCCGAGCAATGAAAAGGGAGAAGCAATACTCTAATAGGGGGAGTGGTGGGGCAACAGAGCACGCCGAGCAATGAAAAGGGAGAAGCAATACTCTAATAGGGGGAGAGGTGGGGCAACAGAGCACGATGAGCAATGAAACGGGAGAAGCAACACTCTAATAAAGGGAGCAGGGGGCAAACAAGCATGTCGAGCAATGAAAAGGGAGAAGCAACACTCTAATAGGGGGAGAGGTGGGGCAAAAGAGCACGCTGAGCAATGAAAAGGGAGAAGCAACAATCTCATAGGGTAGAGGTGAGGCAACAGAGCACGCTGAGCAATGAAAAGGGAGAAGCAACACTAATAGGGGGAGAGGTGGAGCAACAGAGCACGCTGAGCAATGAAAAGGGAGAAGCAACACTAATAGGGGAGAGGTGGGGCAACAGAGCACGCTGAGCAATGAAAAGGGAGAAGCAACACTCTAATAGGGGGAGAGGTGGGGCAACAGAGCACGCTGAGAAATTAAAAGGGAGAAGCAACACTCTAATAGAGGGAGAGAGGGGCAACAGAGCATATTGAGCAATGAAAAGGGAGAAGCAACACTCTAATAGGGGGAGAGGTGGGGCAAAAGAGCACACTGAGCAATGAAAAGGGAGAAGCAACACTAAAAGGGGAAAGGTGGGGCAAAAGAGCACGCTGAGCAATGAAAAGGGAGAAGCAACACTCTAATAGGGGGAGAGGTGGGGCAACAGAGCATGCTGAGCAATGAAAAGGGAGAAGCAACACTCTAATAGAGGGAGAGCGGGGCAACAGAGCATGTTAAGCAATGAAAAGCAAGAAGCAACACTCTAATAGGGGGAGAGGTGGGGCAACAGAGCACGCTGAGCAATGAAAAGGGAGAAGCAACACTAATAGGGGGAGAGGTGGGACAACAAAACACGCTGAGCAATGATAAGGGAGAAGCAACACTCTAATAGGGGGAGAGGTGGGGCAACAGAGCATGTTGAGCAATGAAAAGGGAGAAACAACACTCTAATAGGGGGAGAGGTGGGGCAACAGAGCATGTTGAGCAATGATAAGGGAGAAGCAACACTCTAATAGGGGGAGAGGTGGGGCAACAGAGCATGTTGAGCAATGATACGGGAGAAGCAACACTCTAATAGAGGGAGAGGTGGGGCAACAGAGCATGTTGAGCAATGAAAAGGGAGAAGCAACACTCTAATAGGGGGAGAGGTGGGGCAACAGAGCACGCTGAGCAATTAAAAGGGAGAAGCAACACTCTAATAGAGGGAGAGAGGGGCAACAGAGCATATTGAGCAATGAAAAGGGAGAAGCAACACTCTAATAGGGGGAGAGGTGGGGCAAAAGAGCACACTGAGCAATGAAAAGGGAGAAGCAACACTAAAAGGGGAAAGGTGGGGCAAAAGAGCACGCTGAGCAATGAAAAGGGAGAAGCAACACTCTAATAGGGGGAGAGGTGGGGCAACAGAGCATGCTGAGCAATGAAAAGGGAGAAGCAACACTCTAATAGAGGGAGAGCGGGGCAACAGAGCATGTTAAGCAATGAAAAGCAAGAAGCAACACTCTAATAGGGGGAGAGGTGGGGCAACAGCGCACATTGAGCAATGATAAGGTAGAAGCAACACTCTAATAGGGGAGAGGTGGGGCAACAGAGCATGTTGAGCAATGAAAAGGGAGAAGCAACACTCTACTAGGGGGAGAGGTGGGGCAACAGAGCATGTTGAGCAATGATAAGGGAGAAGCAACACTCTAATAGGGGGAGAGGTGGGGCAACAGAGCATGTTGAGCAATGATACGGGAGAAGCAACACTCTAATAGGGGGAGAGGTGGGGCAACAGAGCACGCCGAGCAATGAAAAGGGAGAAGCAATACTCTAATAGGGGGAGAGGTTGGGCAACAGAGCACGATGAGCAATGAAACGGGAGAAGCAACACTCTAATAAAGGGAGCAGGGGGCAAACAAGCATGTCGAGCAATGAAAAGGGAGAAGCAACACTCTAATAGGGGGAGAGGTGGGGCAAAAGAGCACGCTGAGCAATGAAAAGGGAGAAGCAACAATCTCATAGGGTAGAGGTGAGGCAACAGAGCACGCTGAGCAATGAAAAGGGAGAAGCAACACTAATAGGGGGAGAGGTGGAGCAAAAGAGCACGCTGAGCAATGAAAAGGGAGAAGCAACACTAATAGGGGAGAGGTGGGGCAACAGAGCACGCTGAGCAATGAAAAGGGAGAAGCAACACTCTAATAGGGGGAGAGGTGGGGCAACAGAGCACGCTGAGAAATTAAAAGGGAGAAGCAACACTCTAATAGAGGGAGAGAGGGGCAACAGAGCATATTGAGCAATGAAAAGGGAGAAGCAACACTCTAATAGGGGGAGAGGTGGGGCAAAAGAGCACACTGAGCAATGAAAAGGGAGAAGCAACACTAAAAGGGGAAAGGTGGGGCAAAAGAGCACGCTGAGCAATGAAAAGGGAGAAGCAACACTCTAATAGGGGGAGAGGTGGGGCAACAGAGCATGCTGAGCAATGAAAAGGGAGAAGCAACACTCTAATAGAGGGAGAGCGGGGCAACAGAGCATGTTAAGCAATGAAAAGCAAGAAGCAACACTCTAATAGGGGGAGAGGTGGGGCAACAGAGCACGCTGAGCAATGAAAAGGGAGAAGCAACACTAATAGGGGGAGAGGTGGGACAACAAAACACGCTGAGCAATGATAAGGGAGAAGCAACACTCTAATAGGGGGAGAGGTGGGGCAACAGAGCATGTTGAGCAATGAAAAGGGAGAAACAACACTCTAATAGGGGGAGAGGTGGGGCAACAGAGCATGTTGAGCAATGATAAGGGAGAAGCAACACTCTAATAGGGGGAGAGGTGGGGCAACAGAGCATGTTGAGCAATGATACGGGAGAAGCAACACTCTAATAGAGGGAGAGGTGGGGCAACAGAGCATGTTGAGCAATGAAAAGGGAGAAGCAACACTCTAATAGGGGGAGAGGTGGGGCAACAGAGCACGCTGAGCAATTAAAAGGGAGAAGCAACACTCTAATAGAGGGAGAGAGGGGCAACAGAGCATATTGAGCAATGAAAAGGGAGAAGCAACACTCTAATAGGGGGAGAGGTGGGGCAAAAGAGCACACTGAGCAATGAAAAGGGAGAAGCAACACTAAAAGGGGAAAGGTGGGGCAAAAGAGCACGCTGAGCAATGAAAAGGGAGAAGCAACACTCTAATAGGGGGAGAGGTGGGGCAACAGAGCATGCTGAGCAATGAAAAGGGAGAAGCAACACTCTAATAGAGGGAGAGCGGGGCAACAGAGCATGTTAAGCAATGAAAAGCAAGAAGCAACACTCTAATAGGGGGAGAGGTGGGGCAACAGCGCACATTGAGCAATGATAAGGTAGAAGCAACACTCTAATAGGGGAGAGGTGGGGCAACAGAGCATGTTGAGCAATGAAAAGGGAGAAGCAACACTCTAATAGGGGGAGAGGTGGGGCAACAGAGCATGTTGAGCAATGATAAGGGAGAAGCAACACTCTAATAGGGGGAGAGGTGGGGCAACAGAGCATGTTGAGCAATGATACGGGAGAAGCAACACTCTAATAGGGGGAGAGGTGGGGCAACAGAGCACGCTGAGCAATGAAAAGGGAGAAGCAACACTCTAATAAGGGAGAGGTGGGGCATCAGTGTATGTTGAACAATGAAAAGGGAGAAGCAACACTCTAATAGGGGGAGAGGTGGGGCAACAGAGCACGCTGAGCAATGACAAGGGAGAAGCAACACTCTCATAGGGGGAGAGGTGGGGCCACAGAGCACGCTGAGCAATGAAAAGGGAGAAGCAACACTCTAATAGCGGGAGAAGTGGGGCAACAGAGCACTCTGAGCAATGAAAAGGGAGAAACAACACTCTAATAGGGGGAGAGGTGGGGCAATAGAGCACGCTGGGCAATGTAAAGGGAGAAGCAACACTCTAATAGGGGGAGAGGTGGGGCAACAGAGCACGCTGAGCAATGAAAAGGGAGAAGCAACACTCTAATGGGGGAGAGGTGGGGCAACAGAGCACATTGAGCAATGAAAAGGGAGAAGCAACACTAATAGGGGGAGAGGTGGGACAACAAAACACGCTGAGCAATGATAAGGGAGAAGCAACACTCTAATAGGGGGAGAGGTGGGGCAACAGAGCATGTTGAGCAATGAAAAGGGAGAAACAACACTCTAATAGGGGGAGAGGTGGGGCAACAGAGCATGTTGAGCAATGATAAGGGAGAAGCAACACTCTAATAGGGGGAGAGGTGGGGCAACAGAGCATGTTGAGCAATGATACGGGAGAAGCAACACTCTAATAGAGGGAGAGGTGGGGCAACAGAGCATGTTGAGCAATGAAAAGGGAGAAGCAACACTCTAATAGGGGGAGAGGTGGGGCAACAGAGCACGCTGAGCAATTAAAAGGGAGAAGCAACACTCTAATAGAGGGAGAGAGGGGCAACAGAGCATATTGAGCAATGAAAAGGGAGAAGCAACACTCTAATAGGGGGAGAGGTGGGGCAACAGAGCACGCTGAGCAATTAAAAGGGAGAAGCAACACTCTAATAGAGGGAGAGAGGGGCAACAGAGCATATTGAGCAATGAAAAGGGAGAAGCAACACTCTAATAGGGGGAGAGGTGGGGCAACAGAGCATGCTGAGCAATGAAAAGGGAGAAGCAACACTCTAATAGAGGGAGAGCGGGGCAACAGAGCATGTTAAGCAATGAAAAGCAAGAAGCAACACTCTAATAGGGGGAGAGGTGGGGCAACAGCGCACATTGAGCAATGATAAGGTAGAAGCAACACTCTAATAGGGGAGAGGTGGGGCAACAGAGCATGTTGAGCAATGAAAAGGGAGAAGCAACACTCTAATAGGGGGAGAGGTGGGGCAACAGAGCATGTTGAGCAATGATAAGGGAGAAGCAACACTCTAATAGGGGGAGAGGTGGGGCAACAGAGCATGTTGAGCAATGATACGGGAGAAGCAACACTCTAATAGGGGGAGAGGTGGGGCAACAGAGCACGCTGAGCAATGAAAAGGGAGAAGCAACACTCTAATAAGGGAGAGGTGGGGCATCAGTGTATGTTGAACAATGAAAAGGGAGAAGCAACACTCTAATAGGGGGAGAGGTGGGGCAACAGAGCACGCTGAGCAATGACAAGGGAGAAGCAACACTCTAATAGCGGGAGAAGTGGGGCAACAGAGCACTCTGTGCAATGAAAAGGGAGAAACAACACTCTAATAGGGGGAGAGGTGGGGCAATAGAGCACGCTGGGCAATGTAAAGGGAGAAGCAACACTCTAATAGGGGGAGAGGTGGGGCCCCAGAGCACGCTGAGCAATGAAAAGGGAGAAGCAACACTCTAATAGCGGGAGAAGTGGGGCAACAGAGCACTCTGTGCAATGAAAAGGGAGAAACAACACTCTAATAGGGGGAGAGGTGGGGCAATAGAGCACGCTGGGCAATGTAAAGGGAGAAGCAACACTCTAATAGGGGGAGAGGTGGGGCAACAGAGCACGCTGAGCAATGAAAAGGGAGAAGCAACACTCTAATGGGGGAGAGGTGGGGCAACAGAGCACATTGAGCAATGAAAAGGGAGAAGCAACACACTAATAGGGGGAGAGGTGGGGCAACAGAGCACGTTGAGCAATGAAAAGGGAGAAGCAACACTAATAGGGGGAGAGGTGGGGCAACAGAGCACACAGAGCAATGAAAAGGGCGAAGCAACACTCTAATGGTGGAGAGGTGGGGCTACAGAGCACGCTGAGCAATGAAAAGGGAGAAACAACACTAATAGGGGAAAGGGGGGCAACAAAGCACGCTGAGCAATGAAATGGGAGAAGCAACAATAATAGGGGGAGAGGTGGGGCAACAGAGCACACTGAAGGGAGAAGCAACACTCCAATAGGGGGAGAGGTGGGGCAACAGAGCACGATGAGCAATGAAAAGGGAGAAGCAACACTCTTAATAAGGGGGGCAGGGGGCAAACAAGCATGTCGAGCAATGAAAAGGGAGAAGCAACACTCTAATAGGGGGAGAGGTGGGGCAACAGAGCACACTGAGCAATGAAAAGGGAGAAGCAACAATCTAATAGGGTAGAGGTGGGGCAACAGAGCACGTTGAGCAATGAAAAGGGAGAAGCAACACTAATAGGGGGAGAGGTGGAGCAACAGAGCACGCTGAGCAATGAAAAGGGAGAAGCAACACTAATAGAGGGAGAGGGGGGCAACAGAGCATGTTGAGCAATGAAAAGGGAGAAGCAACACTCTAATAGGGGGAGAGGTGGGGCAACAGAGCACACTGAGCAATGAAAAGGGAGAAGCAAAACTAAAAGGGGAAAGGTGGGGCAAAAGAGCACGCTGAGCAATGAAAAGGGAGAAGCAACACTCTAATAGGGGAGGAGGTGGGGCAACAGAGCACGCTGAGCAATGAAAAGGGAGAAGCAACACTCTAATAGGGGGAGAGGGGGGCAACAGAGCATGTTGAGCAATGAAAAGCAAGAAGCAACACTGTAAAAGGGGGAGAGGTGGGGCAACAGAGCACGCTGAGCAATGAAAAGGGAGAAGCAACACTCTAATAGGGGGAGTGGTGGGGCAACAGAGAACGCTGAGCAATGATAAGGGAGATGTAACACTCTAATAGGGGGAGAGGGGGCAACAGAGCATGTTGAGCAATGAAAAGCAAGAAGCAACACTCTAATAGGGGGAGAGGTGAGGCAACAGAGCACGCCGAGCAATGAAAAGGGAGAAGCAACACTCTAATGGGGGAGAGGTGGGGCTACAGAGCACGCTGAGCAATGAAAAGGGAGAAGCAACACTAATAGGGGAGAGGGGGGGCAACAAAGCACGCTGAGCAATAAAAAGGGAGAAGCAACACTAATAGGGGAGAGGGGGGGCAACAAAGCACCCTGAGCAATGAAAAGGGAGAAGCAACAATAATAGGGGGAGAGGTGGGGCAACAGAGCACGATGAGCAATGAAAAGGGAGAAGCAACACTCTAATACTCTAATAGAGGGAGAGGTGGGGCAACAGAGCACGATGAGCAATGACAAGGGAGAAGCAACACTCTCATAGGGGGAGAGGTGGGGCCACAGAGCACGCTGAGCAATGAAAAGGGAGAAGCAACACTCTAATAGCGGGAGAAGTGGGGCAACAGAGCACTCTGATCAATGAAAAGGGAGAAACAACACTCTAATAGGGGGAGAGGTGGGTCAATAGAGCACGCTGGGCAATGTAAAGGGAGAAGCAACACTCTAATAGGGGGAGAGGTTGGGCAACAGAGCACGCTGAGCAATGAAAAGGGAGAAGCAACACTCTAATGGGGGAGAGGTGGGGCAACAGAGCACATTGAGCAATGAAAAGGGAGAAGCAACACACTAATAGGGGGAGAGGTGGGGCAACAGAGCACGCCGAGCAATAAAAAAGGGAGAAGCAACACTCTAATAGGGGAGAGGTGGGGCAACAGAGCACGCTGAGCAATGAAAAGGGAGAAAACACTAATAGGGGGAGAGGTGGGGCAACAGAGCACGCAGAGCAATGAACAGGGCGAAGCAACACTCTAATGGGGGAGAGGTGGGGCTACAGAGCACGCTGAGCAATGAAAAGGGAGAAACAACACTAATAGGGGAAAGGGGGGCAACGAAGCATGCTGAGCAATGAAATGGGAGAAGCAACAATAATAGGGGGAGAGGTGGGGCAACAGAGCACACTGAAGGGAGAAGCAACACTCCAATAGGGGGAGAGGTGGGGCAACAGAGCACGATGAGCAATGAAAAGGGAGAAGCAACACTCTTAATAAGGGGGGAAGGGGGCAAACAAGCATGTCGAGCAATGAAAAGGGAGAAGCAACACTCTAATAGGGGGAGAGGTGGGGCAACAGAGCACACTGAGCAATGAAAAGGGAGAAGCAATAATCTAATAGGGTAGAGGTGGTGCAACAGAGCACGTTGAGCAATGAAAAGGGAGAAGCAACACTAATAGGGGGAGAGGTGGAGCAACAGAGCACGCTGAGCAATGAAAAGGGAGAAGCAACACTAATAGAGGGAGAGGGGGGCAACAGAGCATGTTGAGCAATGAAAAGGGAGAAGCAACACTCTAATAGGGGAGAGGTGGGGCAACAGAGCACACTGAGCAATGAAAAGGGAGAAGCAAAACTAAAAGGGGAAAGGTGGGGCAAAAGAGCACGCTGAGCAATGAAAAGGGAGAAGCAACACTCTAATAGGGGAGGAGGTGGGGCAACAGAGCATGCTCAGCAATGAAAAGGGAGAAGCAACACTCTAATAGAGGGAGAGGGGGGCAACAGAGCATGTTGAGCAATGTAAAGCAAGAAGCAACACTGTAAAAGGGGGAGAGGTGGGGCAACAGAGCACGCTGAGCAATGAAAAGGGAGAAGCAACACTCTAATAGGGGGAGTGGTGGGGCAACAGAGAACGCTGAGCAATGATAAGGGAGAAGCAACACTCTAATAGAGGGAGAGGGGGCAACAGAGCATGTTGAGCAATGAAAAGCAAGAAGCAACACTCTAATAGGGGGAGAGGTGAGGCAACAGAGCACGCCGAGCAATGAAAAGGGAGAAGCAACACTCTAATGGGGGAGAGGTGGGGCTACAGAGCACGCTGAGCAATGAAAAGGGAGAAGCAACACTAATAGGGGAGGGGGGGCAACAAAGCACGCTGAGCAATAAAAAGGGAGAAGCAACACTAATAGGGGAGAGGGGGGCATCAAAGCACCCTGAGCAATGAAAAGGGAGAAGCAACAATAATAGGGGGAGAGGTGGGGCAACAGAGCACGATGAGCAATGAAAAGGGAGAAGCAACACTCTTAATAAGGGGTGCAGGGGGCAAACAAGCATGTCGAGCAATTAAAAGGGAGAAGCAACACTCTAATAGGGGGAGAGGTGGGGCAACAGAGCACGCTGAGCAATGAAAAGGGAGAAGCAACACTCTAATAGGGGGAGAGGTGGGGCAACAGAGCACGCTGAGCAATGAAAAGGGAGAAGCAACACTCTAATAGAAGGAGAGAGGGGCAACAGAGCATATTGAGCAATGAAAAGGGAGAAGCAACACTCTAATAGGGGGAGAGGTGGGGCAACAGAGCACACTGAGCAATGAAAAGGGAGAAGCAACACTAAAAGGGGAAAGGTGGGGCAAAAGAGCACGCTGAGCAATGAAAAGGGAGAAGCAACACTCTAATAGGGGGAGAGGTGGGGCAACCGAGCACGCTGAGCAATGAAAAGGGAGAAGCAACACTCTAATAGAGGGAGAGGTGGGGCAACAGAGCACGCTGAGCAATGAAAAGGGAGAAGCAACACTAATAGGGGGAGAGGTGGGGCAACAGAGCACGCTGAGCAGTGAAAAGGGAGAAGCAACAATCTAATATGGTAGAGGTGGGGCAACAGAGCACGCTGAGCAATGAAAAGGGAGAAGCAACACTCTAATAGGGGAGAGGTGGGGCAACAGAGCACGCTGAGCAATGAAAAGGGAGAAGCAACACTAATAGGGGGAGAGGTGGAGCAACAGAGCACGCTGAGCAATGAAAAGGGAGAAGCAACACTAATAGGGGGAGAGGTGGGGCAATAGAGCACGCTGAGCAATGAAAAGGGAGAAGCAACACTAATAGGGGGAGAGGTGGAGCAACAGAGCACACTGAGCAATGAAAAGGGAGAAGCAACACTAATAGGGGGAGAGGTGGGGCAATAGAGCACGCTGAGCAATGAAAAGGGAGACACAACACTCTAATAGAGGGAGAGGGGGGCAACAGAGCATGTTGAGCAATGAAAAGGGAGAAGCAACACTCTAATAGGGGGAGAGGTGGGGCAACAGAGCACGCTGAGCAATGAAAAGGGGGAAGCAACACTAATAGGGGGAGAGGTGGGGCAACAGAGCACGCTGAGCAGTGAAAAGGGAGAATCAACACTAATGGGGGAGAGGTGGGGCTACAGAGCACGCTGAGCAGTGAAAAGGGAGAAGCAACACTAATAGGGGAGAGAGTGGCCAACAAAGCACGCTGAGCAATGAAAAGGGAGAAGCAACAATAATAGGGGGAGAGGTGGGGCAACAGAGCACACTGAAGGGAGAAACAACACTCTAATAGGGGAAGAGGTGGGGCAACAGAGCACGATGATCAATGAAAAGGGAGAAGCAACACTCTTAATAAGGGGGCCAGGGGCAAACAAGCATGTCGAGCAATGAAAAGGGAGAAGCAGCACTCTAATAGGGGGAGAGGTGGGGCAACAGAGCACACTGAGCAATGAAAAGCGAGAAGCAAAACTAAAAGGGGAAAGGTGGGGCAAAAGAGCACGCTGAGCAATGAAAAGGGAGAAGCAACACTCTAATAGGGGAGGAGGTGGGGCAACAGAGCACGCTGAGCAATGAAAAGGGAGAAGCAACACTCTAATAGAGGGAGAGGGGGGCAACAGAGCATGTTGAGCAATGAAAAGCAAGAAGCAACACTGTAAAAGGGGGAGAGGTGGGGCAACAGAGCACGCTGAGCAATGAAAAGGGAGAAGCAACACTCTAATAGGGGGAGTGGTGGGGCAACAGAGAACGCTGAGCAATGATAAGGGAGATGCAACACTCTAATAGAGGGAGAGGGGCAACAGAGCATGTTGAGCAATGAAAAGCAAGAAGCAACACTCTAATAGGGGGAGAGGTGAGGCAACAGAGCACGCCGAGCAATGAAAAGGGAGAAGCAACACTCTAATGGGGGAGAGGTGGGGCTACAGAGCACGCTGAGCAATGAAAAGTGAGAAGCAAAACTAATAGGGGGGAGGGGGGCAACAGAGCACACTGAGCAATGAAAAGGGAGAAGCAAAACTAAAAGGGGAAAGGTGGGGCAAAAGAGCACGCTGAGCAATGAAAAGGGAGAAGCAACACTCTAATAGGCGAGGAGGTGGGGCAACAGAGCACGCTGAGCAATGGAAAGGGAGAAGCAACACTCTAATAGAGGGAGAGGGGGGCAACAGAGCATGTTGAGCAATGAAAAGCAAGAAGCAACACTGTAAAAGGGGGAGAGGTGGGGAAACAGAGCACGCTGAGCAATGAAAAGGGAGAAGCAACACTCAAATAGGGGGAGTGGTGGGGCAACAGAGAACGCTGAGCAATGGTAAGGGAGATGCAACACTCTAATAGAGGGAGAGGGGGCAACAGAGCATGTTGAGCAATGAAAAGCAAGAAGCAACACTCTAATAGGGGGAGAGGTGAGGCAACAGAGCACGCCGAGCAATGAAAAGGGAGAAGCAACACTCTAATGGGGGAGAGGTGGGGCTACAGAGCACGCTGAGCAATGAAAAGGGAGAAGCAACACAAATAGAGGGAGAGGGGGGCAACAGAGCATGTTGAGCAATGAAAAGGGAGAAGCAACACTCTAATAGGGGGAGAGGTGGGGCAACAGAGCACACTGAGCAATGAAAAGGGAGAAGCAAAACTAAAAGGGGAAAGGTGGGGCAAAAGAGCACGCTGAGCAATGAAAAGGGAGAAGCAACACTCTAATAGGGGAGGAGGTGGGGCAACAGAGCACGCTGAGCAATGAAAAGGGAGAAGCAACACTCTAATAGAGGGAGAGGGGGGCAACAGAGCATGTTGAGCAATGAAAAGCAAGAAGCAACACTGTAAAAGGGGGAGAGGTGGGGCAACAGAGCACGCTGAGCAATGAAAAGGGAGAAGCAACACTCTAATAGGGGGAGTGGTGGGGCAACAGAGAACGCTGAGCAATGATAAGGGAGATGCAACACTCTAATAGAGGGAGAGGGGGCAACAGAGCATGTTGAGCAATGAAAAGCAAGAAGCAACACTCTAATAGGGGGAGAGGTGAGGCAACAGAGCACGCCGAGCAATGAAAAGGGAGAAGCAACACTCTAATGGGGGAGAGGTGGGGCTACAGAGCACGCTGAGCAATGAAAAGGGAGAAGCAACACTAATAGGGGAGAGGGGGGGCAACAAAGCACGCTGAGCAATAAAAAGGGAGAAGCAACACTAATAGGGGAGAGGGGGGGGCAACAAAGCACCCTGAGCAATGAAAAGGGAGAAGCAACACTCTAATAGGGGGAGAGGTGGGGCAACAGAGCACAATGAGCAATGACAAGGGAGAAGCAACACTCTCATAGGGGGAGAGGTGAGGCCACAGAGCACGCTGAGCAATGAAAAGGGAGAAGCAACACTCTAATAGCGGGAGAAGTGGGGCAACAGAGCACTCTGAGCAATGAAAAGGGAGAAACAACACTCTAATAGGGGGAGAGGTGGGGCAATAGAGCACGCTGGGCAATGTAAAGGGAGAAGCAACACTCTAATAGGGGGAGAGGTGGGGCAACAGAACATGCTGAGCAATGAAAAGGGAGAAGCAACACTATAATCGGGGAGAGGTGGGGCAACAGAGCACATTGAGCAATGAAAAGGGAGAAGCAACACACTAATAGGGGGAGAGGTGGGGCAACAGAGCACGCCGAGCAATAAAAAACGGAGAAGCAACACTCTAATAGGGGAGAGGTGGGGCAACAGAGCACGCTGAGCAATGAAAAGGGAGAAGCAACACTAATAGGGGGAGAGGTGGGGCAACAGAGCACGCAGAGCAATGAAAAGGGCGAAGCAACACTCTAATGGGGGAGAGGTGGGGCTACAGAGCACGCTGAGCAATGAAAAGGGAGAAACAACACTAATAGGGGAAAGGGGGGGCAACAAAGCACGCTGAGCAATGAAATGGGAGAAGCAACAATAATAGGGGGAGAGGTGGGGCAACAGAGCACACTGAAGGGAGAAGCAACACTCCAATACGGGGAGAGGTGGGGCAAAAGAGCACGATGAGCAATGAAAAGGGAGAAGCAACACTCTTAATAAGGGGGGCAGGGGGCAAACAAGCATGTCGAGCAATGAAAAGGGAGAAGCAACACTCTAATAGGGGGAGAGGTGGGGCAACAGCTCACACTGAGCAATGAAAAGGGAGAAGCAACAATCTAATAGGGTAGAGGTGGGGCAACAGAGCACGTTGAGCAATGAAAAGGGAGAAGCAACACTAATAGGGGGAGAGGTGGAGCAACAGAGCACGCTGAGCAATGAAAAGGGAGAAGCAACACTAATAGGGGGAGAGGTGGGGCAATAGAGCACGCTGAGCAATGAAAAGGGAGAAGCAACACTAATAGGGGGAGAGGTGGAGCAACAGAGCACACTGAGCAATGAAAAGGGAGAAGCAACACTAATAGGGGGAGAGGTGGAGCAACAGAGCACGCTGAGCAATGAAAAGGGAGAAGCAACACTGATAGAGGGAGAGGGGGGCAACAGAGCATGTTGAGCAATGAAAAGGGAGAAGCAACACTCTAATAGGGGGAGAGGTGGGGCAACAGAGCACACTGAGCAATGAAAAGGGAGAAGCAAAACTAAAAGGGGAAAGGTGGGGTAAAAGAGCACGCTGAGCAATGAAAAGGGAGAAGCAACACTCTAATAGGGGAGGAGGTGGGGCAACAGAGCACGCTGAGCAATGAAAAGGGAGAAGCAACACTCTAATAGAGGGAGAGGGGGGCAACAGAGCATGTTGAGCAATGAAAAGCAAGAAGCAACACTGTAAAAAGGGGGAGAGGTGGGGCAACAGAGCACGCTGAGCAATGAAAAGGGAGAAGCAACACTCTAATAGGGGGAGTGGTGGGGCAACAGAGAACGCTGAGCAATAATAAGGGAGATGCAACACTCTAATAGAGGGAGAGGGGGCAACAGAGCATGTTGAGCAATGAAAAGTAAGAAGCAACACTCTAATAGGGGGAGAGGTGAGGCAACAGAGCACGCCGAGCAATGAAAAGGGAGAAGCAACACTCTAATGGGGGAGAGGTGGGGCTACAGAGCACGCTGAGCAATGAAAAGGGAGAAGCAACACTAATAGGGGAGAGGGGGGCAACAAAGCACGCTGAGCAATAAAAAGGGAGAAGCAACACTAATAGGGGAGAGGGGGGGCAACAAAGCACCCTGAGCAATGAAAAGGGAGAAGCAACAATAATAGGGGGAGAGGTGGGGCAACAGAGCACGATGAGCAATGAAAAGGGAGAAGCAACACTCTAATAGGGGGAGAGGTGGGGCAACAGAGCACGATGAGCAATGAAAAGGGAGAAGCAACACTCTTAATAAGGGGTGCAGGGGGCAAACAAGCATGTCGAGCAATGAAAAGGGAGAAGCAACACTCTAATAGGGGGAGAGGTGGGGCAACAGAGCACGCTGAGCAATGAAAAGGGAGAAGCAACACTCTAATAGGGGGAGAGGTGGGGCAACAGAGCACGCTGAGCAATGAAAAGGGAGAAGCAACACTCTAATAGAGGGAGAGAGGGGCAACAGAGCATATTGAGCAATGAAAAGGGAGAAGCAACACTCTAATAGGGGGAGAGGTGGGGCAACAGAGCACACTGAGCAATGAAAAGGGAGAAGCAACACTAAAAGGGGAAAGGTGGGGCAAAAGAGCACGCTGAGCAATGAAAAGGGAGAAGCAACACTCTAATAGGGGGAGAGGTGGGGCAACAGAGCATGCTGAGCAATGAAAAGGGAGAAGCAACACTCTAATAGAGGGAGAGGTGGGGCAACAGAGCACGCTGAGCAATGAAAAGGGAGAAGCAACACTAATATGGGGAGAGGTGGGGCAACAGAGCACGCTGAGCAGTGAAAAGGGAGAAGCAACAATCTAATATGGTAGAGGTGGGGCAACAGAGAACGCTGAGCAATGAAAACGGAGAAGCAACACTCTAATAGGGGAGAGGTGGGGCAACAGAGCACGCTGAGCAATGAAAAGGGAGAAGCAACACTAATAGGGGGAGAGGTGGAGCAACAGAGCACGCTGAGCAATGAAAAGGGAGAAGCAACACTAATAGGGGGAGAGGTGGGGCAATAGAGCACGCTGAGCAATGAAAAGGGAGAAGCAACACTAATAGGGGGAGAGGTGGAGCAACAGAGCACACTGAGCAATGAAAAGGGAGAAGCAACACTAATAGGGGGAGAGGTGGGGCGATAGAGCACGCTGAGCAATGAAAAGGGAGACACCTCTGTCACTCCTACGCAGACCTACTCCTCTTTTGAATGCCTTGTCTGCCGACTCTCTCTCTCTCCTAGCCATTCCCTTACCGTGGCTACTATCTATCGGCCACCTGGTCAAATTTCCTCCTTCCTCTCTGAATGGGCTGACCTCTCCTCCTCACTCCTGTCCTCAACCACCCAACTCCTCTTTCTCGGTGACTTCAACATCCACCTCGATGCCTCCTGTCCCCCCACTGGTCTCTTTCGCGAACTCTGTAACTCTCTCTCACTCTCTATTCTCCCATCTGGGCCTACTCACTCTGCAGGGCACACTCTTGACGCTCTGATCTCTTCTGACCTTCCCCTCTCCCTTCCTCTCTCCACTCCTCTCTCCTGGAGCGATCACTTTCTCCTATCCTCCCACCTCTCCCTCCCTACCCCACAGGCAAAGCCACCCTCTTCACTGCCACCCACCTTCTCGGTCATCCGACCCATGAAGCGCGTGTCAGTTGAGGCTTTCGCTGCTACCTTCTCGCCCCCTCCTCCCCCCTCGGCTGACTCCCACCCTGACACAGCCCTCTCCATGCTCTATTCCTCTATATCAGATACTCTCCATATCCTTGCCCCCGTCATGAGAATCCGCCTGAAGCCCAAAGCCAAATGTAACTCCTGGTATGACTCGGATCTCGTCACCCTAAAACGCAAGTGTAGGGTGGCAGAGAGGAAATGGCGTGCTTCATGTTCATCCTCTGACAAACTGGCCTGTCGCCTGCTCCAAAGGCAATACCGGCTCTCCGTTCTCACCAAGAAGAGAGCCCTTATCCAAGCCCGCATCTCTGAGGCATCTAACAACTCGGCCGAACTCTTTAAAATCTGCAAGGAGCTGGCCAACCCGCTGCAGTCTCTACCTCTCCTGTCCCCTCCCAGGCCCTCTGCACTGCACTGGCCTCGCACTTCATCTCAAAAACTCAGGACATCCTGTCCTCGCTCTCCTCCTCTCTCCTCCCTCCCTCTCTTCCCGGCTCTTCCTCTTGCTCTCTTGCAGCCGCCCCTCCACCCTCCTTCTCTGCTTTTCCACCTTTTTCTGCTGATGAGGTTTCCAGACAAGTCCGATCTATGAAAGCCTCGTCTAAACAGGTTCACCCCTGTTCCTCCAAAACCATCAAGGACCACATCGACTCCCTGGCTCCTTACCTGGCTGACTTCTGCAACCGCTCATTCGCCTCTGGAGTCTTCCCATCCCCCCTCAAGCACTCCCTTGTGCACCCCCTCCTCAAGAAACCCTCTGCCGACCCCTCCTGCCCGGCCAATTATCGCCCAATCTCCATTACTCCCTTCCTGGGTAAGCTCCTGGAGAAACTGGCCATCTCCCAGCTTAACCTCCATGCTGAATCTGTTGGTAATCTTCATGACCATCAATCCGGCTTCAGAGCGGCCAGAAGCACGGAAACTGCTCTCCTGAACATCCGTGAGGACCTGCTCCTGAACCTCGATTCCAACACTCCCTGTGTTCTCATTCTGCTCGATCTCTCCTCTGCCTTTGACACTGTCAACCATGCCATCCTGCTCAACTGTCTCCGTGATAACCTGGGTATCACTGGTCAGGCTCTGGCCTGGCTGACTTCTTTCCTCTCCGGTCGACCCTCCCAGGTCCAAATGGGCTCCTTCCTCTCTGACATCTTTTTCTCCACCTGTGGTGTCCCCCAGGGATCCAACCTCTCTCCCTGGCTTTTCAACCAGTATCTGGCACTCCTTGCCCACCGCATCGCCGCTCTCTGCCCCTACTTCCAGTGCTATGCAGACGATACCCAGCTCATTTTCAGGCTACCCTCGGCCTCCTCCTCTCCTTCCCTCATCTCCGACTGTCTGTCTGCTATCCAGGAATGGTGTGCCGCCAATGACCTCTGCCTCAATGCCAGTAAGACTGAGATTCTACTCATCGGCACACCCACTCCCTCCTTCCCTGCAGCTCTCTGGCCGGCCTCCCTTGGCCCCCTTCCTGCCCCTACCTGCAAGGCTAAAAACCTCGGGGTCATCTTCGACTCCACACTCTCCTTCTCTCCTCATATATCTGACGTCTCTAAGAAGTCACACTACCAGCTGCACCTCCTCAGAGGTATTCTTCCCTTCCTCTCCTTCCCCCAGAAGCTCACTGTCTCCCGAGCCCTGGTTCTCTCTAGGCTGGACTACTGTAACAGCCTCTATCTTAATCTGCCTGCCTCCACTCTCCGCCCTCTGCAACTTATCCAGAACAGAACTGCGAGACTTGTCCTTGGCCTCAAGCCCAGGGACCGTATCTCTCCAGGACTGAAATCTCTTCACTGGCTCCCGGTGGCTGCGAGGATTAAGTTCAAAACCCTCTGCATTGTCCACAAGGCCTTCTGGGGCCTGGGACCTAAATACCTTCAACTCTCTCTTCCTAAATATCTTCCTTCACGAGCCCTTCGCTCATCCGTCTCCAACTCCCTCATGGTCAGCCGCTTCTCGAAGCAACGAGCTGGGGGTAGATCTCTCTCCGCAGCAGGGGCCTCCCTCTGGAACAGCCTTCCTGCCTCCCTGAAACTTGAGGAGAACCATCTCCAGTTCCGGAAGCACCTCAAAACCTTCCTCTTCGCTTCTGCCTTCTCTCTCCCTCTCCCCTGCTAATCCTGCTTAACTCCCCACTGAATTCAGCACTAAACCTGCATCTGGGCCACTCTCAGCAACCTCGGTCCAGGGCCCAGCCACTCTCCACTTGCACTGCCTCCCTGGCTCCCCCTGCACTGTGGGACTGTCACTGTATCCCTACAGCCCCCTTCCCAGCACTTGCTCTGCACTTACCTCGCACTTGCCACCAGCTGGCCCTTTTTATTTATTATTTATTATTTATTATTTTTTTACGCTACTTACCTTGTACTGCACTTCCCCCCCACCTCCTCCCCCTGCACTTCCTCCTTTTCCCCTTACCTCTGCACTTGCGCGATCTGAATGACACCTGGCCTAGTAGGATCGTTTGTCTGTCTTCCCCTTGTTTCCCTCCCTCCCTGCCTCGTCGCGCCTTGAAACACTTGTGTATAGGCGCGTTACAAATACCATATCATATCATATCATATCATATCACAACACTCTAATAGAGGGAGAGGGGGGCAACAGAGCATGTTGAGCAATGAAAAGGGAGAAGCAACACTCTAATAGGGGGAGAGGTGGGGCAACAGAGCACGCTGAGCAATGAAAAGGGAGAAGCAACACTAATAGGGGGAGAGGTGGGGCAACAGAGCACGCTGAGAAGTGAAAAGGGAGAATCAACACTCTAATGGGGGAGAGGTGGGGCTACAGAGCACGCTGAGCAATGAAAAGGGAGAAGCAACACTAATAGGGGAGAGAGTGGCCAACAAAGCACGCTGAGCAATGAAAAGGGAGAAACAACGATAATAGGGGGAGAGGTGGGGCAACAGAGCACACTGAAGGGAGAAACAACACTCTAATAGGGGAAGAGGTGGGGCAACAGAGCACGATGATCAATGAAAAGGGAGAAGCAACACTCTTAATAAGGGGGCCAGGGGCAAACAAGCATGTCGAGCAATGAAAAGGGAGAAGCAGCACTCTAATAGGGGGAGAGGTGGGGCAACAGAGCACGCTGAGCAATGAAAAGGGAGAAGCAACAATCTAATAGGGTAGAGGTGGCGCAGCAGAGCACGCTGAGCAATGAAAAGGGAGAAGCAACACTAATAGGGGGAGAGAGGGAGCAACAGAGCACGCTGAGCAATGAAAAGGGAGAAGCAACACTAATAGGGGGAGAGATGGGGCTATAGAGCACGCTGAGCAATGAAAAGGGGGAAGCAACACTCTAATAGGGGGAGAGGTGGGGCAACAGAGCACGCTGAGCAATGAAAAGGGAGAAGCAACACTCTAATAGAGGGAGAGAGGGGCAAAAGAGCACGTTGAGCAATGAAAAGCAAGAAGCAACGCTGTAAAAGGGGGAGAGGTGGGGCAACAGAGCACGCTGAGCAATGAAAAGGGAGAAGCAACACTCTAATAGGGGAGAGGTGGGGCAACAGAGCACGCTGAGCAATGAAAAGGGAGAAGCAACACTCTAATAGAGGGAGAGGGGGGCAACAGAGCATGTTGAGCAATGAAAAGGGAGAAGCAACACTCTAATAGGGGGAGAGGTGGGGCAACAGAGCACGCTGAGCAATGAAAAGGGAGAAGCAACACTAATAGGGGGAGAGGTGGGGCAACAGAGCACGCTGAGCAGTGAAAAGGGAGAATCAACACTCTAATGGGGGAGAGGTGGGGCTACAGAGCACGCTGAGCAATGAAAAGGGAGAAGCAACACTAATAGGGGAGAGAGTGGCCAACAAAGCACGCTGAGCAATGAAAAGGGAGAAACAACGATAATAGGGGGAGAGGTGGGGCAACAGAGCACACTGAAGGGAGAAACAACACTCTAATAGGGGAAGAGGTGGGGCAACAGAGCACGATGATCAATGAAAAGGGAGAAGCAACACTCTTAATAAGGGGGCCAGGGGCAAACAAGCATGTCGAGCAATGAAAAGGGAGAAGCAGCACTCTAATAGGGGGAGAGGTGGGGCAACAGAGCACGCTGAGCAATGAAAAGGGAGAAGCAACAATCTAATAGGGTAGAGGTGGCGCAGCAGAGCACGCTGAGCAATGAAAAGGGAGAAGCAACACTAATAGGGGGAGAGGTGGAGCAACAGAGCACGCTGAGCAATGAAAAGGGAGAAGCAACACTAATAGGGGGAGAGATGGGGCTATAGAGCACGCTGAGCAATGAAAAGGGGGAAGCAACACTCTAATAGGGGGAGAGGTGGGGCAACAGAGCACGCTGAGCAATGAAAAGGGAGAAGCAACACTCTAATAGAGGGAGAGAGGGGCAAAAGAGCACGCTGAGCAATGAAAAGCAAGAAGCAACACTCTAATAGGGGGAGAGGTGGGGCAACAGAGCATGCTGAGCAATGAAAAGGGAGAAGCAACACTCTAATAGGGGGAGAGGTGGGGCAACAGGGCACACAGAGCAATGATAAGGGAGAAGCAACACTCTAATAGAGGGAGAGGGGGGCAACAGAGCATGTTGAGCAATGAAAAGGAAGAAGCGACACTCTAATAGCGGGAGAGATGGGGGCAACAGAGCACGCTGAGCAATGAAAAGGGACAAGCAACACTCTAATAGGGGTGCGGTGGGGCAACAGAGCATGTTGAGCAATGATAAGGGAGAAGCAACACTCTAATAGGGGGAGAGGTGGGGCAACAGAGCATGTTGAGCAATGAAAAGGGAGAGGCAACACTCTAATAGGGGAGAGATGGGGCAACAGAGCAGGTTGAGCAATGATAAGGGAGAAGCAACACTCTAATAGGGGGAGAGGTGGGGCAACAGAGCACGCTGAGCAATGAAAAGGGAGAAGCAACACTCTAATAAGGGAGAGGTGGGACAACAGTGCATGTTGAGCAATGAAAAGGGAGAAGCAACACTCTAATAGGGGAGAGATGGGGCAACAGAGCAGGTTGAGCAATGATAAGGGAGAAGCAACACTAATAGGGGAGAGAGTGGCCAACAAAGCACGCTGAGCAATGAAAAGGGAGAAGCAACAATAATAGGGGGAGAGGTGGGGCAACAGAGCACACTGAAGGGAGAAACAACACTCTAATAGGGGAAGAGGTGGGGCAACAGAGCACGATAATCAATGAAAAGGGAGAAGCAACACTCTTAATAAGGGGGCCAGGGGCAAACAAGCATGTCGAGCAATGAAAAGGGAGAAGCAGCACTCTAATAGGGGGAGAGGTGGGGCAACAGAGCATGCTGAGCAATGAAAAGGGAGAAGCAACACTCTAATAGGGGGAGAGGTGGGGCAACAGGGCACACAGAGCAATGATAAGGGAGAAGCAACACTCTAATAGAGGGAGAGGGGGGCAACAGAGCATGTTGAGCAATGAAAAGGAAGAAGCGACACTCTAATAGGGGGAGAGGTGGGGCCAACAGAGCACGCTGAGCAATGAAAAGGGACAAGCAACACTCTAATAGGGGTGCGGTGGGGCAACAGAGCATGTTGAGCAATGATAAGGGAGAAGCAACACTCTAATAGGGGGAGAGGTGGGGCAACAGAGCATGTTGAGCAATGAAAAGGGAGAGGCAACACTCTAATAGGGGGAGAGGTGGGGCAACAGAGCATGTTGAGCAATGAAAAGGGAGAAGCAACACTCTAATAGGGGAGAGATGGGGCAACAGAGCAGGTTGAGCAATGATAAGGGAGAAGCAACACTCTAATAGGGGGAGAGGTGGGGCAACAGAGCACGCTGAGCAATGAAAAGGGAGAAGCAACACTCTAATAAGGGAGAGGTGGGACAACAGTGCATGTTGAGCAATGAAAAGGGAGCAACTCTAATGGGGAGGTGGGGCAACAGAGCACGCTGAAGGGAGAAGTAACACTCTAATAGGGGAGAGGTGGGGCAACAGAGCACGCTGAGCAAAGAAAAGAGAGATGCAACACTCTAATAGGGGGAGAGGTGGGGCAACAGAGCACGCTGAGCAATGAAAAGGGAGAAGCAACACTAATAGCGGGAGAAGGTGGCAACAGAGCATGTTGAACAATGAAAAGGGAGAAGCAACACTCTAATAGGGGGAGAGGTGGGGCAACAGAGCACGCTGAGCAATGATAAGGGAGAAGCAACTCTCTAATAGGGGAAGAGGTGGGGCAACAGAGCTCGCTGAGCAATGAAAAGGGAGAACCAACACTCTAATAGGGAGAGAGGTGGGGCAACAGAGCACGCTGAGCAATGACAAGGGAGAAGCAACACTCTCATAGGGGAGAGGTGGGGCCACAGAGCATGCTGAGCAATGAAGAGGGAGAAGCAACACTCTAAAAGCGGGAGAAGTGGGGCAACAGAGCACGCTGAGCAATGAAAAGGGAGAAGCAACACTCTAATAGGGGCAGAGGTGGGGCAACAGAGCACGCTGGGCAATGAAAAGGGAGAAGCAACACTCTAATAGGGGGAGAGGTGGGGCAACAGAGCACGCTGAGCAATGAAAAGGGAGAAGCAACACTAATAGGGGGAGAGGTGGAGCAACAGAGCACGCTGAGCAATGAAAAGGGAGAAGCAACACTAATAGGGGGAGAGGTGGGGCAATAGAGCACGCTGAGCAATGAAAAGGGAGAAGCAACACTAATAGGGGGAGAGGTGGAGCAACAGAGCACGCTGAGCAATGAAAAGGGAGAAGGAACACTAATAGGGGGAGAGGTGGGGCAATAGAGCACGCTGAGCAATGAAAAGGGAGACACAACACTCTAATAGAGGGAGAGGGGGCAACAGAGCATGTTGAGCAATGAAAAGGGAGAAGCAACACTTTAATAGGGGGAGAGGTGGGGCAACAGAGCACGCTGAGCAATGAAAAGGGAGAAGCAACACTAATAGGGGGAGAGGTTTGGCAACAGAGCACGCTGAGCAGTGAAAAGGGAGAATCAACACTCTAATGGGGGAGAGGTGGGGCTACAGAGCACGCTGAGCAATGAAAAGGGAGAAGCAACACTAATAGGGGAGAGAGTGGCCAACAAAGCACGTTGAGCAATGAAAAGGGAGAAGCAACACTCTAATCGGGGGAGAGGTGGGACAACAGAGCACGCTGAGCAATGATAAGGGAGAAGCAACTCTCTAATAGAGGAAGAGGTGGGGCAACAGAGCTCGCTGAGCAATGAAAAGGGAGAAGCAACACTCTAATAGGGGGAGAGGTGGGGCAACAGAGCACGCTGAGCAATGACAAGGGAGAAGCAACACTCTCATAGGGGAGAGGTGGGGCCACAGAGCATGCTGAGCAATGAAGAGGGAGAAGCAACACTCTAAAAGTGGGAGAAGTGGGGCAACCGAGCACGCTGAGCAATGAAAAGGGAGAAGCAACACTCTAATAGGGGGAGAGGTGGGGCAATAGAGCACGCTGGGCAATGTAAAGGGAGAAGCAACACTCTAATAGGGGGAGAGGTGGGGCAACAGAGCAGGCTGAGCAATGAAAAGGGAGAAGCAACACTAATAGGGGGAGAGGTGGAGCAACAGAGCACGCTGAGCAATGAAAAGGGAGAAGCAACACTAATAGGGGGAGAGGTGGGGCAATAGAGCACGCTGAGCAATGAAAAGGGAGAAGCAACACTAATAGGGGGAGAGGTGGAGCAACAGAGCACGCTGAGCAATGAAAAGCAAGAAGCAACACTATAATAGGGGGAGAGGTGGGGCAACAGAGCATGCTGAGCAATGAAAAGGGAGAAGCAACACTCTAATAGGGGGAGAGGTGGGGCAACAGGGCACACAGAGCAATGATAAGGGAGAAGCAACACTCTAATGGGGGAGAGGTGGGGCTGCAGAGCACGCTGAGCAATGAAAAGGGAGAAGCAACACTAATAGGGGAGAGGGGGGCAACAAAGCACGCTGAGCAATAAAAAGGGAGAAGCAACACTAATAGGGGAGAGGGGGGGCAACAAAGCACCCTGAGCAATGAAAAGGGAGAAGCAACAATAATAGGGGGAGAGGTGGGGCAACAGAGCACGATGAGCAATGAAAAGGGAGAAGCAACACTCTAATAGGGGGAGAGGTGGGGCAACAGAGCACGATGAGCAATGACAAGGGAGAAGCAACACTCTCATAGGGGGAGAGGTGGGGCCACAGAGCACGCTGAGCAATGAAAAGGGAGAAGCAACACTCTAATAGCGGGAGAAGTGGGGCAACAGAGCACTCTGAGCAATGAAAAGGGAGAAACAACACTCTAATAGGGGTAGAGGTGGGGCAATAGAGCACGCTAGGCAATGTAAAGGGAGAAGCAACACTCTAATAGGGGGAGAGGTGGGGCCAACAGAGCACGCTGAGCAATGAAAAGGGACAAGCAACACTCTAATAGGGGTGCGGTGGGGCAACAGAGCATGTTGAGCAATGATAAGGGAGAAGCAACACTCTAATAGGGGGAGAGGTGGGGCAACAGAGCATGTTGAGCAATGAAAAGGGAGAGGCAACACTCTAATAGGGGGAGAGGTGGGGCAACAGAGCATGTTGAGCAATGAAAAGGGAGAAGCAACACTCTAATAGGGGAGAGATGGGGCAACAGAGCAGGTTGAGCAATGATAAGGGAGAAGCAACACTCTAATAGGGGGAGAGGTGGGGCAACAGAGCACGCTGAGCAATGAAAAGGGAGAAGCAACACTCTAATAAGGGAGAGGTGGGACAACAGTGCATGTTGAGCAATGAAAAGGGAGCAACTCTAATGGGGAGGTGGGGCAACAGAGCACGCTGAAGGGAGAAGTAACACTCTAATAGGGGAGAGGTGGGGCAACAGAGCACGCTGAGCAAAGAAAAGAGAGATGCAACACTCTAATAGGGGGAGAGGTGGGGCAACAGAGCACGCTGAGCAATGATAAGGGAGAAGCAACTCTCTAATAGGGGAAGAGGTGGGGCAACAGAGCTCGCTGAGCAATGAAAAGGGAGAACCAACACTCTAATAGGGAGAGAGGTGGGGCAACAGAGCACGCTGAGCAATGACAAGGGAGAAGCAACACTCTCATAGGGGAGAGGTGGGGCCACAGAGCATGCTGAGCAATGAAGAGGGAGAAGCAACACTCTAAAAGCGGGAGAAGTGGGGCAACAGAGCACGCTGAGCAATGAAAAGGGAGAAGCAACACTCTAATAGGGGGAGAGGTGGGGCAACAGAGCACGCTGGGCAATGAAAAGGGAGAAGCAACACTCTAATAGGGGGAGAGGTGGGGCAACAGAGCACGCTGAGCAATGAAAAGGGAGAAGCAACACTAATAGGGGGAGAGGTGGAGCAACAGAGCACGCTGAGCAATGAAAAGGGAGAAGCAACACTAATAGGGGGAGAGGTGGGGCAATAGAGCACGCTGAGCAATGAAAAGGGAGAAGCAACACTAATAGGGGGAGAGGTGGAGCAACAGAGCACGCTGAGCAATGAAAAGGGAGAAGGAACACTAATAGGGGGAGAGGTGGGGCAATAGAGCACGCTGAGCAATGAAAAGGGAGACACAACACTCTAATAGAGGGAGAGGGGGCAACAGAGCATGTTGAGCAATGAAAAGGGAGAAGCAACACTTTAATAGGGGGAGAGGTGGGGCAACAGAGCACGCTGAGCAATGAAAAGGGAGAAGCAACACTAATAGGGGGAGAGGTTTGGCAACAGAGCACGCTGAGCAGTGAAAAGGGAGAATCAACACTCTAATGGGGGAGAGGTGGGGCTACAGAGCACGCTGAGCAATGAAAAGGGAGAAGCAACACTAATAGGGGAGAGAGTGGCCAACAAAGCACGTTGAGCAATGAAAAGGGAGAAGCAACACTCTAATCGGGGGAGAGGTGGGACAACAGAGCACGCTGAGCAATGATAAGGGAGAAGCAACTCTCTAATAGAGGAAGAGGTGGGGCAACAGAGCTCGCTGAGCAATGAAAAGGGAGAAGCAACACTCTAATAGGGGGAGAGGTGGGGCAACAGAGCACGCTGAGCAATGACAAGGGAGAAGCAACACTCTCATAGGGGAGAGGTGGGGCCACAGAGCATGCTGAGCAATGAAGAGGGAGAAGCAACACTCTAAAAGTGGGAGAAGTGGGGCAACCGAGCACGCTGAGCAATGAAAAGGGAGAAGCAACACTCTAATAGGGGGAGAGGTGGGGCAATAGAGCACGCTGGGC
Organism: Ambystoma mexicanum; assembly: GCF_040938575.1. Classification (NCBI taxonomy): domain Eukaryota; kingdom Metazoa; phylum Chordata; class Amphibia; order Caudata; family Ambystomatidae; genus Ambystoma; species Ambystoma mexicanum. The sequence goes on from NC_090931.1 coordinate 1,550,397,861, forward strand.
AATGTAAAGGGAGAAGCAACACTCTAATAGGGGGAGAGGTGGGGCAACAGAGCAGGCTGAGCAATGAAAAGGGAGAAGCAACACTAATAGGGGGAGAGGTGGAGCAACAGAGCACGCTGAGCAATGAAAAGGGAGAAGCAACACTAATAGGGGGAGAGGTGGGGCAATAGAGCACGCTGAGCAATGAAAAGGGAGAAGCAACACTAATAGGGGGAGAGGTGGAGCAACAGAGCACGCTGAGCAATGAAAAGCAAGAAGCAACACTATAATAGGGGGAGAGGTGGGGCAACAGAGCATGCTGAGCAATGAAAAGGGAGAAGCAACACTCTAATAGGGGGAGAGGTGGGGCAACAGGGCACACAGAGCAATGATAAGGGAGAAGCAACACTCTAATGGGGGAGAGGTGGGGCTGCAGAGCACGCTGAGCAATGAAAAGGGAGAAGCAACACTAATAGGGGAGAGGGGGGCAACAAAGCACGCTGAGCAATAAAAAGGGAGAAGCAACACTAATAGGGGAGAGGGGGGCAACAAAGCACCCTGAGCAATGAAAAGGGAGAAGCAACAATAATAGGGGGAGAGGTGGGGCAACAGAGCACGATGAGCAATGAAAAGGGAGAAGCAACACTCTAATAGGGGGAGAGGTGGGGCAACAGAGCACGATGAGCAATGACAAGGGAGAAGCAACACTCTCATAGGGGGAGAGGTGGGGCCACAGAGCACGCTGAGCAATGAAAAGGGAGAAGCAACACTCTAATAGCGGGAGAAGTGGGGCAACAGAGCACTCTGAGCAATGAAAAGGGAGAAACAACACTCTAATAGGGGTAGAGGTGGGGCAATAGAGCACGCTAGGCAATGTAAAGGGAGAAGCAACACTCTAATAGGGGGAGAGGTGGGGCCAACAGAGCACGCTGAGCAATGAAAAGGGACAAGCAACACTCTAATAGGGGTGCGGTGGGGCAACAGAGCATGTTGAGCAATGATAAGGGAGAAGCAACACTCTAATAGGGGGAGAGGTGGGGCAACAGAGCATGTTGAGCAATGAAAAGGGAGAGGCAACACTCTAATAGGGGGAGAGGTGGGGCAACAGAGCATGTTGAGCAATGAAAAGGGAGAAGCAACACTCTAATAGGGGAGAGATGGGGCAACAGAGCAGGTTGAGCAATGATAAGGGAGAAGCAACACTCTAATAGGGGGAGAGGTGGGGCAACAGAGCACGCTGAGCAATGAAAAGGGAGAAGCAACACTCTAATAAGGGAGAGGTGGGACAACAGTGCATGTTGAGCAATGAAAAGGGAGCAACTCTAATGGGGAGGTGGGGCAACAGAGCACGCTGAAGGGAGAAGTAACACTCTAATAGGGGAGAGGTGGGGCAACAGAGCACGCTGAGCAAAGAAAAGAGAGATGCAACACTCTAATAGGGGGAGAGGTGGGGCAACAGAGCACGCTGAGCAATGAAAAGGGAGAAGCAACACTAATAGCGGGAGAAGGTGGCAACAGAGCATGTTGAGCAATGAAAAGGGAGAAGCAACACTCTAATAGGGGGAGAGGTGGGGCAACAGAGCACGCTGAGCAATGATAAGGGAGAAGCAACTCTCTAATAGGGGAAGAGGTGGGGCAACAGAGCTCGCTGAGCAATGAAAAGGGAGAACCAACACTCTAATAGGGAGAGAGGTGGGGCAACAGAGCACGCTGAGCAATGACAAGGGAGAAGCAACACTCTCATAGGGGAGAGGTGGGGCCACAGAGCATGCTGAGCAATGAAGAGGGAGAAGCAACACTCTAAAAGCGGGAGAAGTGGGGCAACAGAGCACGCTGAGCAATGAAAAGGGAGAAGCAACACTCTAATAGGGGGAGAGGTGGGGCAACAGAGCACGCTGGGCAATGAAAAGGGAGAAGCAACACTCTAATAGGGGGAGAGGTGGGGCAACAGAGCACGCTGAGCAATGAAAAGGGAGAAGCAACACTAATAGGGGGAGAGGTGGAGCAACAGAGCACGCTGAGCAATGAAAAGGGAGAAGCAACACTAATAGGGGGAGAGGTGGGGCAATAGAGCACGCTGAGCAATGAAAAGGGAGAAGCAACACTAATAGGGGGAGAGGTGGAGCAACAGAGCACGCTGAGCAATGAAAAGGGAGAAGGAACACTAATAGGGGGAGAGGTGGGGCAATAGAGCACGCTGAGCAATGAAAAGGGAGACACAACACTCTAATAGAGGGAGAGGGGGCAACAGAGCATGTTGAGCAATGGAAAGGGAGAAGCAACACTTTAATAGGGGGAGAGGTGGGGCAACAGAGCACGCTGAGCAATGAAAAGGGAGAAGCAACACTAATAGGGGGAGAGGTTTGGCAACAGAGCACGCTGAGCAGTGAAAAGGGAGAATCAACACTCTAATGGGGGAGAGGTGGGGCTACAGAGCACGCTGAGCAATGAAAAGGGAGAAGCAACACTAATAGGGGAGAGAGTGGCCAACAAAGCACTTTGAGCAATGAAAAGGGAGAAGCAACACTCTAATCGGGGGAGAGGTGGGACAACAGAGCACGCTGAGCAATGATAAGGGAGAAGCAACTCTCTAATAGAGGAAGAGGTGGGGCAACAGAGCTCGCTGAGCAATGAAAAGGGAGAAGCAACACTCTAATAGGGGGAGAGGTGGGGCAACAGAGCACGCTGAGCAATGACAAGGGAGAAGCAACACTCTAATAGGGGGAGAGGTGGGGCAATAGAGCACGCTGGGCAATGTAAAGGGAGAAGCAACACTCTAATAGGGGGAGAGGTGGGGCAACAGAGCACGCTGAGCAATGAAAAGGGAGAAGCAACACTAATAGGGGGAGAGGTGGAGCAACAGAGCACGCTGAGCAATGAAAAGGGAGAAGCAACACTAATAGGGGGAGAGGTGGGGCAATAGAGCACGCTGAGCAAAGAAAAGGGAGAAGCAACACTAATAGGGGGAGAGGTGGAGCAACAGAGCACGCTGAGCAATGAAAAGCAAGAAGCAACACTCTAATAGGGGGAGAGGTGGGGCAACAGAGCATGCTGAGCAATGAAAAGGGAGAAGCAACACTCTAATAGGGGGAGAGGTGGGGCAACAGGGCACACAGAGCAATGATAAGGGAGAAGCAACACTCTAATGGGGGAGAGGTGGGGCTGCAGAGCACGCTGAGCAATGAAAAGGGAGAAGCAACACTAATAGGGGAGAGGGGGGGCAACAAAGCACGCTGAGCAATAAAAAGGGAGAAGCAACACTAATAGGGGAGAGGGGGGGCAACAAAGCACCCTGAGCAATGAAAAGGGAGAAGCAACAATAATAGGGGGAGAGGTGGGGCAACAGAGCACGATGAGCAATGAAAAGGGAGAAGCAACACTCTAATAGGGGGAGAGGTGGGGCAACAGAGCACGATGAGCAATGACAAGGGAGAAGCAACACTCTCATAGGGGGAGAGGTGGGGCCACAGAGCACGCTGAGCAATGAAAAGGGAGAAGCAACACTCTAATAGCGGGAGAAGTGGGGCAACAGAGCACTCTGAGCAATGAAAAGGGAGAAACAACACTCTAATAGGGGTAGAGGTGGGGCAATAGAGCATGATAGGCAATGTAAAGGGAGAAGCAACACTCTTATGGGGGAGAGGTGGGGCAACAGAGCACATTGAGCAATGAAAAGGGAGAAGCAACACACTAATAGGGGGAGAGGTGGGGCAACAGAGCACGCCGAGCAATAAAAAAGGGAGAAGCAACACTCTAATAGGGGAGAGGTGGGGCAACAGAGCACGCTGACCAATGAAAAGGGAGAAGCAACACTAATAGGGGGAGAGGTGGGGCAACAGAGCACGCAGAGCAATGAAAAGGGAGAAGCAACACTCTAATGGGGGAGAGGTGGGGCTACAGAGCACGCTGAGCAATGAAAAGGGAGAAACAACACTAATAGGGGGAAGGGGGGGCAACAAAGCACGCTGAGCAATGAAATGGGAGAAGCAACAATAATAGGGGGAGAGGTGGGGCAACAGAGCACACTGAAGGGAGAAGCAACACTCCAATAGGGGGAGAGGTGGGGCAACAGAGCACGATGAGCAATGAAAAGGGAGAAGCAACACTCTTAATAAGGGGGGCAGGGGGCAAACAAGCATGTCGAGCAATGAAAAGGGAGAAGCAACACTCTAATAGGGGGAGAGGTGGGGCAACAGAGCACACTGAGCAATGAAAAGGGAGAAGCAACAATCTACTAGGGTAGAGGTGGGGCAACAGAGCACGTTGGGCAATGAAAAGGGAGAAGCAACACTAATAGGGGGAGAGGTGGAGCAACAGAGCACGCTGAGCAATGAAAAGGGAGAAGCAACACTAATAGAGGGAGAGGGGGCAACAGAGCATGTTGAGCAATGAAAAGGGAGAAGCAACACTCTAATAGGGGGAGAGGTGGGGCAACAGAGCACACTGAGCAATGAAAAGGGAGAAGCAAAACTAAAAGGGGAAAGGTGGGGCAAAAGAGCATGCTGAGCAATGAAAAGGGAGAAGCAACACTCTAATAGGGGAGGAGGTGGGGCAACAGAGCACGCTGAGCAATGAAAAGGAGAAGCAACACTCTAATAGAGGGAGAGGGGGGCAACAGAGCATGTTGAGCAATGAAAAGCAAGAAGCAACACTGTAAAAGGGGGAGAGGTGGGGCAACAAAGCACGCTGAGCAATGAAAAGGGAGAAGCAACACTCTAATAGGGGGAGTGGTGGGGCAACAGAGAACGCTGAGCAATGATAAGGGAGAAGCAACACTCTAATAGAGGGAGAGGGGGCAACAGAGCATGTTGAGCAATGAAAAGCAAGAAGCAACACTCTAATAGGGGGAGAGGTGAGGCAACAGAGCACGCCGAGCAATGAAAAGGGAGAAGCAACACTCTAATGGGGGAGAGGTGGGGCTACAGAGCACGCTGAGCAATGAAAAGGGAGAAGCAACACTAATAGGGGAGAGGGGGGGGCAACAAAGCACGCTGAGCAATAAAAAGGGAGAAGCAACACTAATAGGGGAGAGGGGGGCATCAAAGCACCCTGAGCAATGAAAAGGGAGAAGCAACAATAATAGGGGGAGAGGTGGGGCAACAGAGCACGATGAGCAATGAAAAGGGAGAAGCAACACTCTTAATAAGGGGTGCAGGGGGCAAACAAGCATGTCGAGCAATTAAAAGGGAGAAGCAACACTCTAATAGGGGGAGAGGTGGGGCAACAGAGCACGCTGAGCAATGAAAAGGGAGAACCAACACTCTAATAGGGGGAGAGGTGGGGCAACAGAGCACGCTGAGCAATGAAAAGGGAGAAGCAACACTCTAATAGAAGGAGAGAGGGGCAACAGAGCATATTGAGCAATGAAAAGGGAGAAGCAACACTCTAATAGGGGGAGAGGTGGGGCAACAGAGCACACTGAGCAATGAAAAGGGAGAAGCAACACTAAAAGGGGAAAGGTGGGGCAAAAGAGCACGCTGAGCAATGAAAAGGGAGAAGCAACACTCTAATAGGGGGAGAGGTGGGGCAACAGAGCACGCTGAGCAATGAAAAGGGAGAAGCAACACTCTAATAGAGGGAGAGGTGGGGCAACAGAGCACGCTGAGCAATGAAAAGGGAGAAGCAACACTAATAGGGGGAGAGGTGGGGCAACAGAGCACGCTGAGCAGTGAAAAGGGAGAAGCAACAATCTAATATGGTAGAGGTGGGGCAACAGAGCACGCTGAGCAATGAAAAGGGAGAAGCAACACTCTAATAGGGGAGAGGTGGGGCAACAGAGCACGCTGAGCAATGAAAAGGGAGAAGCAACACTAATAGGGGGAGAGGTGGAGCAACAGAGCACGCTGAGCAATGAAAAGGGAGAAGCAACACTCTAATAGGGGAGAGGTGGGGCAATAGAGCACGCTGAGCAATGAAAAGGGAGAAGCAACACTAATAGGGGGAGAGGTGGAGCAACAGAGCACACTGAGCAATGAAAAGGGAGAAGCAACACTAATAGGGGGAGAGGTGGGGCAATAGAGCACGCTGAGCAATGAAAAGGGAGACACAACACTCTAATAGAGGGAGAGGGGGGCAACAGAGCATGTTGAGCAATGAAAAGGGAGAAGCAACACTCTAATGGGGGAGAGGTGGGGCAACAGAGCACGCTGAGCAATGAAAAGGGAGAAGCAACACTAATAGGGGGAGAGGTGGGGCAACAGAGCACGCTGAGCAGTGAAAAGGGAGAATCAACACTAATGGGGGAGAGGTGGGGCTACAGAGCACGCTGAGCAGTGAAAAGGGAGAAGCAACACTAATAGGGGAGAGAGTGGCCAACAAAGCACGCTGAGCAATGAAAAGGGAGAAGCAACAATAATAGGGGGAGAGGTGGGGCAACAGAGCACACTGAAGGGAGAAACAACACTCTAATAGGGGAAGAGGTGGGGCAACAGAGCACGATGATCAATGAAAAGGGAGAAGCAACACTCTTAATAAGGGGGCCAGGGGCAAACAAGCATGTCGAGCAATGAAAAGGGAGAAGCAGCACTCTAATAGGGGGAGAGGTGGGGCAACAGAGCACACTGAGCAATGAAAAGGGAGAAGCAAAACTAAAAGGGGAAAGGTGGGGCAAAAGAGCACGCTGAGCAATGAAAAGGGAGAAGCAACACTCTAATAGGGGAGGAGGTGGGGCAACAGAGCACGCTGAGCAATGAAAAGGGAGAAGCAACACTCTAATAGAGGGAGAGGGGGCAACAGAGCATGTTGAGCAATGAAAAGCAAGAAGCAACACTGTAAAAGGGGGAGAGGTGGGGCAACAGAGCACGCTGAGCAATGAAAAGGGAGAAGCAACACTCTAATAGGGGGAGTGGTGGGGCAACAGAGAACGCTGAGCAATGATAAGGGAGATGCAACACTCTAATAGAGGGAGAGGGGGCAACAGAGCATGTTGAGCAATGAAAAGCAAGAAGCAACACTCTAATAGGGGGAGAGGTGAGGCAACAGAGCACGCCGAGCAATGAAAAGGGAGAAGCAACACTCTAATGGGGGAGAGGTGGGGCTACAGAGCACGCTGAGCAATGAAAAGTGAGAAGCAAAACTAATAGGGGAGAGGGGGCAACAGAGCACACTGAGCAATGAAAAGGGAGAAGCAAAACTAAAAGGGGAAAGGTGGGGCAAAAGAGCACGCTGAGCAATGAAAAGGGAGAAGCAACACTCTAATAGGGGAGGAGGTGGGGCAACAGAGCACGCTGAGCAATGGAAAGGGAGAAGCAACACTCTAATAGAGGGAGAGGGGGCAACAGAGCATATTGAGCAATGAAAAGCAAGAAGCAACACTGTAAAAGGGGGAGAGGTGGGGAAACAGAGCACGCTGAGCAATGAAAAGGGAGAAGCAACACTCAAATAGGGGGAGTGGTGGGGCAACAGAGAACGCTGAGCAATGGTAAGGGAGATGCAACACTCTAATAGAGGGAGAGGGGGCAACAGAGCATGTTGAGCAATGAAAAGCAAGAAGCAACACTCTAATAGGGGGAGAGGTGAGGCAACAGAGCACGCCGAGCAATGAAAAGGGAGAAGCAACACTCTAATGGGGGAGAGGTGGGGCTACAGAGCACGCTGAGCAATGAAAAGGGAGAAGCAACACAAATAGAGGGAGAGGGGGGCAACAGAGCATGTTGAGCAATGAAAAGGGAGAAGCAACACTCTAATAGGGGGAGAGGTGGGGCAACAGAGCACACTGAGCAATGAAAAGGGAGAAGCAAAACTAAAAGGGGAAAGGTGGGGCAAAAGAGCACGCTGAGCAATGAAAAGGGAGAAGCAACACTCTAATAGGGGAGGAGGTGGGGCAACAGAGCACGCTGAGCAATGAAAAGGGAGAAGCAACACTCTAATAGAGGGAGAGGGGGGCAACAGAGCATGTTGAGCAATGAAAAGCAAGAAGCAACACTGTAAAAGGGGGAGAGGTGGGGCAACAGAGCACGCTGAGCAATGAAAAGGGAGAAGCAACACTCTAATAGGGGGAGTGGTGGGGCAACAGAGAACGCTGAGCAATGATAAGGGAGATGCAACACTCTAATAGAGGGAGAGGGGGCAACAGAGCATGTTGAGCAATGAAAAGCAAGAAGCAACACTCTAATAGGGGGAGAGGTGAGGCAACAGAGCACGCCGAGCAATGAAAAGGGAGAAGCAACACTCTAATGGGGGAGAGGTGGGGCTACAGAGCACGCTGAGCAATGAAAAGGGAGAAGCAACACTAATAGGGGAGAGGGGGGCAACAAAGCACGCTGAGCAATAAAAAGGGAGAAGCAACACTAATAGGGGAGAGGGGGGGCAACAAAGCACCCTGAGCAATGAAAAGGGAGAAGCAACACTCTAATAGGGGGAGAGGTGGGGCAACAGAGCACGATGAGCAATGACAAGGGAGAAGCAACACTCTCATAGGGGGAGAGGTGGGGCCACAGAGCACGCTGAGCAATGAAAAGGGAGAAGCAACACTCTAATAGCGGGAGAAGTGGGGCAACAGAGCACTCTGAGCAATGAAAAGGGAGAAACAACACTCTAATAGGGGGAGAGGTGGGGCAATAGAGCACGCTGGGCAATGTAAAGGGAGAAGCAACACTCTAATAGGGGGAGAGGTGGGGCAACAGAGCATGCTGAGCAATGAAAAGGGAGAAGCAACACTATAATCGGGGAGAGGTGGGGCAACAGAGCACATTGAGCAATGAAAAGGGAGAAGCAACACACTAATAGGGGGAGAGGTGGGGCAACAGAGCACGCCGAGCAATAAAAAAGGGAGAAGCAACACTCTAATAGGGGAGAGGTGGGGCAACAGAGCACGCTGAGCAATGAAAAGGGAAAAGCAACACTAATAGGGGGAGAGGTGGGGCAACAGAGCACGCAGAGCAATGAAAAGGGCGAAGCAACACTCTAATGGGGGAGAGGTGGGGCTACAGAGCACGCTGAGCAATGAAAAGGGAGAAACAACACTAATAGGGGAAAGGGGGGCAACAAAGCATGCTGAGCAATGAAATGGGAGAAGCAACAATAATAGGGGGAGAGGTGGGGCAACAGAGCACACTGAAGGGAGAAGCAACACTCCAATAGGGGGAGAGGTGGGGCAAAAGAGCACGATGAGCAATGAAAAGGGAGAAGCAACACTCTTAATAAGGGGGGCAGGGGGCAAACAAGCATGTCGAGCAATGAAAAGGGAGAAGCAACACTCTAATAGGGGGAGAGGTGGGGCAACAAAGCACACTGAGCAATGAAAAGGGAGAAGCAACAATCTAATAGGGTAGAGGTGGGGCAACAGAGCACGTTGAGCAATGAAAAGGGAGAAGCAACACTAATAGGGGGAGAGGTGGAGCAACAGAGCACGCTGAGCAATGAAAAGGGAGAAGCAACACTGATAGAGGGAGAGGGGGCAACAGAGCATGTTGAGCAATGAAAAGGGAGAAGCAACACTCTAATAGGGGGAGAGGTGGGGCAACAGAGCACACTGAGCAATGAAAAGGGAGAAGCAAAACTAAAAGGGGAAAGGTGGGGTAAAAGAGCACGCTGAGCAATGAAAAGGGAGAAGCAACACTCTAATAGGGGAGGAGGTGGGGCAACAGAGCACGCTGAGCAATGAAAAGGGAGAAGCAACACTCTAATAGAGGGAGAGGGGGGCAACAGAGCATGTTGAGCAATGAAAAGCAAGAAGCAACACTGTAAAAAGGGGGAGGGGTGGGGCAACAGAGCACGCTGAGCAATGAAAAGGGAGAAGCAACACTCTAATAGGGGGAGTGGTGGGGCAACAGAGAACGCTGAGCAATGATAAGGGAGATGCAACACTCTAATAGAGGGAGAGGGGGCAACAGAGCATGTTGAGCAATGAAAAGCAAGAAGCAACACTCTAATAGGGGAGAGGGGGGGCAACAAAGCACGCTGAGCAATAAAAAGGGAGAAGCAACACTAATAGGGGAGAGGGGGGCAACAAAGCACCCTGAGCAATGAAAAGGGGGAAGCAACAATAATAGGGGGAGAGGTGGGGCAACAGAGCACGATGAGCAATGAAAAGGGAGAAGCAACACTCTAATAGGGGGAGAGGTGGGGCAACAGAGCACGATGAGCAATGAAAAGGGAGAAGCAACACTCTTAATAAGGGGTGCATGGGGCAAACAAGCATGTCGAGCAATGAAAAGGGAGAAGCAACACTCTAATAGGGGGAGAGGTGGGGCAACAGAGCACGCTGAGCAATGAAAAGGGAGAAGCAACACTCTAATAGGGGGAGAGGTGGGGCAACAGAGCACGCTGAGCAATGAAAAGGGAGAAGCAACACTCTAATAGAGGGAGAGAGGGGCAACAGAGCATATTGAGCAATGAAAAGGGAGAAGCAACACTCTAATAGGGGGAGAGGTGGGGCAACAGAGCACACTGAGCAATGAAAAGGGAGAAGCAACACTAAAAGGGGAAAGGTGGGGCAAAAGAGCACGCTGAGCAATGAAAAGGGAGAAGCAACACTCTAATAGGGGGAGAGGTGGGGCAACAGAGCATGCTGAGCAATGAAAAGGGAGAAGCAACACTCTAATAGAGGGAGAGGGGGCAACAGAGCATGTTGAGCAATGAAAAGCAAGAAGCAACACTGTAAAAGGGGGAGAGGTGGGGAAACAGAGCACGCTGAGCAATGAAAAGGGAGAAGCAACACTCAAATAGGGGGAGTGGTGGGGCAACAGAGAACGCTGAGCAATGGTAAGGGAGATGCAACACTCTAATAGAGGGAGAGGGGGCAACAGAGCATGTTGAGCAATGAAAAGCAAGAAGCAACACTCTAATAGGGGGAGAGGTGAGGCAACAGAGCACGCCGAGCAATGAAAAGGGAGAAGCAACACTCTAATGGGGGAGAGGTGGGGCTACAGAGCACGCTGAGCAATGAAAAGGGAGAAGCAACACAAATAGAGGGAGAGGGGGGCAACAGAGCATGTTGAGCAATGAAAAGGGAGAAGCAACACTCTAATAGGGGGAGAGGTGGGGCAACAGAGCACACTGAGCAATGAAAAGGGAGAAGCAAAACTAAAAGGGGAAAGGTGGGGCAAAAGAGCACGCTGAGCAATGAAAAGGGAGAAGCAACACTCTAATAGGGGAGGAGGTGGGGCAACAGAGCACGCTGAGCAATGAAAAGGGAGAAGCAACACTCTAATAGAGGGAGAGGGGGGCAATAGAGCATGTTGAGCAATGAAAAGCAAGAAGCAACACTGTAAAAGGGGGAGAGGTGGGGCAACAGAGCACGCTGAGCAATGAAAAGGGAGAAGCAACACTCTAATAGGGGGAGTGGTGGGGCAACAGAGAACGCTGAGCAATGATAAGGGAGATGCAACACTCTAATAGAGGGAGAGGGGGCAACAGAGCATGTTGAGCAATGAAAAGCAAGAAGCAACACTCTAATAGGGGGAGAGGTGAGGCAACAGAGCACGCCGAGCAATGAAAAGGGAGAAGCAACACTCTAATGGGGGAGAGGTGGGGCTACAGAGCACGCTGAGCAATGAAAAGGGAGAAGCAACACTAATAGGGGAGAGGGGGGGCAACAAAGCACGCTGAGCAATAAAAAGGGAGAAGCAACACTAATAGGGGAGAGGGGGGGCAACAAAGCACCCTGAGCAATGAAAAGGGAGAAGCAACACTCTAATAGGGGGAGAGGTGGGGCAACAGAGCACGATGAGCAATGACAAGGGAGAAGCAACACTCTCATAGGGGGAGAGGTGGGGCCACAGAGCACGCTGAGCAATGAAAAGGGAGAAGCAACACTCTAATAGCGGGAGAAGTGGGGCAACAGAGCACTCTGAGCAATGAAAAGGGAGAAACAACACTCTAATAGGGGGAGAGGTGGGGCAATAGAGCACGCTGGGCAATGTAAAGGGAGAAGCAACACTCTAATAGGGGGAGAGGTGGGGCAACAGAGCATGCTGAGCAATGAAAAGGGAGAAGCAGCACTATAATCGGGGAGAGGTGGGGCAACAGAGCACATTGAGCAATGAAAAGGGAGAAGCAACACACTAATAGGGGGAGAGGTGGGGCAACAGAGCACGCCGAGCAATAAAAAAGGGAGAAGCAACACTCTAATAGGGGAGAGGTGGGGCAACAGAGCACGCTGAGCAATGAAAAGGGAGAAGCAACACTAATAGGGGGAGAGGTGGGGCAACAGAGCACGCAGAGCAATGAAAAGGGCGAAGCAACACTCTAATGGGGGAGAGGTGGGGCTACAGAGCACGCTGAGCAATGAAAAGGGAGAAACAACACTAATAGGGGAAAGGGGGGCAACAAAGCATGCTGAGCAATGAAATGGGAGAAGCAACAATAATAGGGGGAGAGGTCGGGCAACAGAGCACACTGAAGGGAGAAGCAACACTCCAATAGGGGGAGAGGTGGGGCAAAAGAGCACGATGAGCAATGAAAAGGGAGAAGCAACACTCTTAATAAGGGGGGCAGGGGGCAAACAAGCATGTCGAGCAATGAAAAGGGAGAAGCAACACTCTAATAGGGGGAGAGGTGGGGCAACAAAGCACACTGAGCAATGAAAAGGGAGAAGCAACAATCTAATAGGGTAGAGGTGGGGCAACAGAGCACGTTGAGCAATGAAAAGGGAGAAGCAACACTAATAGGGGGAGAGGTGGAGCAACAGAGCACGCTGAGCAATGAAAAGGGAGAAGCAACACTGATAGAGGGAGAGGGGGGCAACAGAGCATGTTGAGCAATGAAAAGGGAGAAGCAACACTCTAATAGGGGGAGAGGTGGGGCAACAGAGCACACTGAGCAATGAAAAGGGAGAAGCAAAACTAAAAGGGGAAAGGTGGGGTAAAAGAGCACGCTGAGCAATGAAAAGGGAGAAGCAACACTCTAATAGGGGAGGAGGTGGGGCAACAGAGCACGCTGAGCAATGAAAAGGGAGAAGCAACACTCTAATAGAGGGAGAGGGGGGCAACAGAGCATGTTGAGCAATGAAAAGCAAGAAGCAACACTGTAAAAAGGGGGAGAGGTGGGGCAACAGAGCACGCTGAGCAATGAAAAGGGAGAAGCAACACTCTAATAGAGGGAGAGGGGGCAACAGAGCATGTTGAGCAATGAAAAGCAAGAAGCAACACTCTAATAGGGGGAGAGGTGAGGCAACAGAGCACGCCGAGCAATGAAAAGGGAGAAGCAACACTCTAATGGGGGAGAGGTGGGGCTACAGAGCACGCTGAGCAATGAAAAGGGAGACACAACACTCTAATAGAGGGAGAGGGGGGCAACAGAGCATGTTGAGCAATGAAAAGGGAGAAGCAACACTCTAATGGGGGAGAGGTGGGGCAACAGAGCACGCTGAGCAATGAAAAGGGAGAAGCAACACTAATAGGGGGAGAGGTGGGGCAACAGAGCACGCTGAGCAGTGAAAAGGGAGAATCAACACTAATGGGGGAGAGGTGGGGCTACAGAGCACGCTGAGCAGTGAAAAGGGAGAAGCAACACTAATAGGGGAGAGAGTGGCCAACAAAGCACGCTGAGCAATGAAAAGGGAGAAGCAACAATAATAGGGGGAGAGGTGGGGCAACAGAGCACACTGAAGGGAGAAACAACACTCTAATAGGGGAAGAGGTGGGGCAACAGAGCACGATGATCAATGAAAAGGGAGAAGCAACACTCTTAATAAGGGGGCCAGGGGCAAACAAGCATGTCGAGCAATGAAAAGGGAGAAGCAGCACTCTAATAGGGGGAGAGGTGGGGCAACAGAGCACACTGAGCAATGAAAAGGGAGAAGCAAAACTAAAAGGGGAAAGGTGGGGCAAAAGAGCACGCTGAGCAATGAAAAGGGAGAAGCAACACTCTAATAGGGGAGGAGGTGGGGCAACAGAGCACGCTGAGCAATGAAAAGGGAGAAGCAACACTCTAATAGAGGGAGAGGGGGCAACAGAGCATGTTGAGCAATGAAAAGCAAGAAGCAACACTGTAAAAGGGGGAGAGGTGGGGCAACAGAGCACGCTGAGCAATGAAAAGGGAGAAGCAACACTCTAATAGGGGGAGTGGTGGGGCAACAGAGAACGCTGAGCAATGATAAGGGAGATGCAACACTCTAATAGAGGGAGAGGGGGCAACAGAGCATGTTGAGCAATGAAAAGCAAGAAGCAACACTCTAATAGGGGGAGAGGTGAGGCAACAGAGCACGCCGAGCAATGAAAAGGGAGAAGCAACACTCTAATGGGGGAGAGGTGGGGCTACAGAGCACGCTGAGCAATGAAAAGTGAGAAGCAAAACTAATAGGGGAGAGGGGGGCAACAGAGCACACTGAGCAATGAAAAGGGAGAAGCAAAACTAAAAGGGGAAAGGTGGGGCAAAAGAGCACGCTGAGCAATGAAAAGGGAGAAGCAACACTCTAATAGGGGAGGAGGTGGGGCAACAGAGCACGCTGAGCAATGGAAAGGGAGAAGCAACACTCTAATAGAGGGAGAGGGGGCAACAGAGCATATTGAGCAATGAAAAGCAAGAAGCAACACTGTAAAAGGGGGAGAGGTGGGGAAACAGAGCACGCTGAGCAATGAAAAGGGAGAAGCAACACTCAAATAGGGGGAGTGGTGGGGCAACAGAGAACGCTGAGCAATGGTAAGGGAGATGCAACACTCTAATAGAGGGAGAGGGGGCAACAGAGCATGTTGAGCAATGAAAAGCAAGAAGCAACACTCTAATAGGGGGAGAGGTGAGGCAACAGAGCACGCCGAGCAATGAAAAGGGAGAAGCAACACTCTAATGGGGGAGAGGTGGGGCTACAGAGCACGCTGAGCAATGAAAAGGGAGAAGCAACACAAATAGAGGGAGAGGGGGGCAACAGAGCATGTTGAGCAATGAAAAGGGAGAAGCAACACTCTAATAGGGGGAGAGGTGGGGCAACAGAGCACACTGAGCAATGAAAAGGGAGAAGCAAAACTAAAAGGGGAAAGGTGGGGCAAAAGAGCACGCTGAGCAATGAAAAGGGAGAAGCAACACTCTAATAGGGGAGGAGGTGGGGCAACAGAGCACGCTGAGCAATGAAAAGGGAGAAGCAACACTCTAATAGAGGGAGAGGGGGGCAACAGAGCATGTTGAGCAATGAAAAGCAAGAAGCAACACTGTAAAAGGGGGAGAGGTGGGGCAACAGAGCACGCTGAGCAATGAAAAGGGAGAAGCAACACTCTAATAGGGGGAGTGGTGGGGCAACAGAGAACGCTGAGCAATGATAAGGGAGATGCAACACTCTAATAGAGGGAGAGGGGGCAACAGAGCATGTTGAGCAATGAAAAGCAAGAAGCAACACTCTAATAGGGGGAGAGGTGAGGCAACAGAGCACGCCGAGCAATGAAAAGGGAGAAGCAACACTCTAATGGGGGAGAGGTGGGGCTACAGAGCACGCTGAGCAATGAAAAGGGAGAAGCAACACTAATAGGGGAGAGGGGGGCAACAAAGCACGCTGAGCAATAAAAAGGGAGAAGCAACACTAATAGGGGAGAGGGGGGGCAACAAAGCACCCTGAGCAATGAAAAGGGAGAAGCAACACTCTAATAGGGGGAGAGGTGGGGCAACAGAGCACGATGAGCAATGACAAGGGAGAAGCAACACTCTCATAGGGGGAGAGGTGGGGCCACAGAGCACGCTGAGCAATGAAAAGGGAGAAGCAACACTCTAATAGCGGGAGAAGTGGGGCAACAGAGCACTCTGAGCAATGAAAAGGGAGAAACAACACTCTAATAGGGGGAGAGGTGGGGCAATAGAGCACGCTGGGCAATGTAAAGGGAGAAGCAACACTCTAATAGGGGGAGAGGTGGGGCAACAGAGCATGCTGAGCAATGAAAAGGGAGAAGCAACACTATAATCGGGGAGAGGTGGGGCAACAGAGCACATTGAGCAATGAAAAGGGAGAAGCAACACACTAATAGGGGGAGAGGTGGGGCAACAGAGCACGCCGAGCAATAAAAAAGGGAGAAGCAACACTCTAATAGGGGAGAGGTGGGGCAACAGAGCACGCTGAGCAATGAAAAGGGAAAAGCAACACTAATAGGGGGAGAGGTGGGGCAACAGAGCACGCAGAGCAATGAAAAGGGCGAAGCAACACTCTAATGGGGGAGAGGTGGGGCTACAGAGCACGCTGAGCAATGAAAAGGGAGAAACAACACTAATAGGGGAAAGGGGGGCAACAAAGCATGCTGAGCAATGAAATGGGAGAAGCAACAATAATAGGGGGAGAGGTGGGGCAACAGAGCACACTGAAGGGAGAAGCAACACTCCAATAGGGGGAGAGGTGGGGCAAAAGAGCACGATGAGCAATGAAAAGGGAGAAGCAACACTCTTAATACGGGGGGCAGGGGGCAAACAAGCATGTCGAGCAATGAAAAGGGAGAAGCAACACTCTAATAGGGGGAGAGGTGGGGCAACAAAGCACACTGAGCAATGAAAAGGGAGAAGCAACAATCTAATAGGGTAGAGGTGGGGCAACAGAGCACGTTGAGCAATGAAAAGGGAGAAGCAACACTAATAGGGGGAGAGGTGGAGCAACAGAGCACGCTGAGCAATGAAAAGGGAGAAGCAACACTGATAGAGGGAGAGGGGGGCAACAGAGCATGTTGAGCAATGAAAAGGGAGAAGCAACACTCTAATAGGGGGAGAGGTGGGGCAACAGAGCACACTGAGCAATGAAAAGGGAGAAGCAAAACTAAAAGGGGAAAGGTGGGGTAAAAGAGCACGCTGAGCAATGAAAAGGGAGAAGCAACACTCTAATAGGGGAGGAGGTGGGGCAACAGAGCACGCTGAGCAATGAAAAGGGAGAAGCAACACTCTAATAGAGGGAGAGGGGGGCAACAGAGCATGTTGAGCAATGAAAAGCAAGAAGCAACACTGTAAAAAGGGGGAGGGGTGGGGCAACAGAGCACGCTGAGCAATGAAAAGGGAGAAGCAACACTCTAATAGGGGGAGTGGTGGGGCAACAGAGAACGCTGAGCAATGATAAGGGAGATGCAACACTCTAATAGAGGGAGAGGGGGCAACAGAGCATGTTGAGCAATGAAAAGCAAGAAGCAACACTCTAATAGGGGAGAGGGGGGGCAACAAAGCACGCTGAGCAATAAAAAGGGAGAAGCAACACTAATAGGGGAGAGGGGGGCAACAAAGCACCCTGAGCAATGAAAAGGGGGAAGCAACAATAATAGGGGGAGAGGTGGGGCAACAGAGCACGATGAGCAATGAAAAGGGAGAAGCAACACTCTAATAGGGGGAGAGGTGGGGCAACAGAGCACGATGAGCAATGAAAAGGGAGAAGCAACACTCTTAATAAGGGGTGCATGGGGCAAACAAGCATGTCGAGCAATGAAAAGGGAGAAGCAACACTCTAATAGGGGGAGAGGTGGGGCAACAGAGCACGCTGAGCAATGAAAAGGGAGAAGCAACACTCTAATAGGGGGAGAGGTGGGGCAACAGAGCACGCTGAGCAATGAAAAGGGAGAAGCAACACTCTAATAGAGGGAGAGAGGGGCAACAGAGCATATTGAGCAATGAAAAGGGAGAAGCAACACTCTAATAGGGGGAGAGGTGGGGCAACAGAGCACACTGAGCAATGAAAAGGGAGAAGCAACACTAAAAGGGGAAAGGTGGGGCAAAAGAGCACGCTGAGCAATGAAAAGGGAGAAGCAACACTCTAATAGGGGGAGAGGTGGGGCAACAGAGCATGCTGAGCAATGAAAAGGGAGAAGCAACACTCTAATAGAGGGAGAGGGGGCAACAGAGCATGTTGAGCAATGAAAAGCAAGAAGCAACACTGTAAAAGGGGGAGAGGTGGGGAAACAGAGCACGCTGAGCAATGAAAAGGGAGAAGCAACACTCAAATAGGGGGAGTGGTGGGGCAACAGAGAACGCTGAGCAATGGTAAGGGAGATGCAACACTCTAATAGAGGGAGAGGGGGCAACAGAGCATGTTGAGCAATGAAAAGCAAGAAGCAACACTCTAATAGGGGGAGAGGTGAGGCAACAGAGCACGCCGAGCAATGAAAAGGGAGAAGCAACACTCTAATGGGGGAGAGGTGGGGCTACAGAGCACGCTGAGCAATGAAAAGGGAGAAGCAACACAAATAGAGGGAGAGGGGGGCAACAGAGCATGTTGAGCAATGAAAAGGGAGAAGCAACACTCTAATAGGGGGAGAGGTGGGGCAACAGAGCACACTGAGCAATGAAAAGGGAGAAGCAAAACTAAAAGGGGAAAGGTGGGGCAAAAGAGCACGCTGAGCAATGAAAAGGGAGAAGCAACACTCTAATAGGGGAGGAGGTGGGGCAACAGAGCACGCTGAGCAATGAAAAGGGAGAAGCAACACTCTAATAGAGGGAGAGGGGGGCAATAGAGCATGTTGAGCAATGAAAAGCAAGAAGCAACACTGTAAAAGGGGGAGAGGTGGGGCAACAGAGCACGCTGAGCAATGAAAAGGGAGAAGCAACACTCTAATAGGGGGAGTGGTGGGGCAACAGAGAACGCTGAGCAATGATAAGGGAGATGCAACACTCTAATAGAGGGAGAGGGGGCAACAGAGCATGTTGAGCAATGAAAAGCAAGAAGCAACACTCTAATAGGGGGAGAGGTGAGGCAACAGAGCACGCCGAGCAATGAAAAGGGAGAAGCAACACTCTAATGGGGGAGAGGTGGGGCTACAGAGCACGCTGAGCAATGAAAAGGGAGAAGCAACACTAATAGGGGAGAGGGGGGGCAACAAAGCACGCTGAGCAATAAAAAGGGAGAAGCAACACTAATAGGGGAGAGGGGGGGCAACAAAGCACCCTGAGCAATGAAAAGGGAGAAGCAACACTCTAATAGGGGGAGAGGTGGGGCAACAGAGCACGATGAGCAATGACAAGGGAGAAGCAACACTCTCATAGGGGGAGAGGTGGGGCCACAGAGCACGCTGAGCAATGAAAAGGGAGAAGCAACACTCTAATAGCGGGAGAAGTGGGGCAACAGAGCACTCTGAGCAATGAAAAGGGAGAAACAACACTCTAATAGGGGGAGAGGTGGGGCAATAGAGCACGCTGGGCAATGTAAAGGGAGAAGCAACACTCTAATAGGGGGAGAGGTGGGGCAACAGAGCATGCTGAGCAATGAAAAGGGAGAAGCAGCACTATAATCGGGGAGAGGTGGGGCAACAGAGCACATTGAGCAATGAAAAGGGAGAAGCAACACACTAATAGGGGGAGAGGTGGGGCAACAGAGCACGCCGAGCAATAAAAAAGGGAGAAGCAACACTCTAATAGGGGAGAGGTGGGGCAACAGAGCACGCTGAGCAATGAAAAGGGAGAAGCAACACTAATAGGGGGAGAGGTGGGGCAACAGAGCACGCAGAGCAATGAAAAGGGCGAAGCAACACTCTAATGGGGGAGAGGTGGGGCTACAGAGCACGCTGAGCAATGAAAAGGGAGAAACAACACTAATAGGGGAAAGGGGGGCAACAAAGCATGCTGAGCAATGAAATGGGAGAAGCAACAATAATAGGGGGAGAGGTGGGGCAACAGAGCACACTGAAGGGAGAAGCAACACTCCAATAGGGGGAGAGGTGGGGCAAAAGAGCACGATGAGCAATGAAAAGGGAGAAGCAACACTCTTAATAAGGGGGGCAGGGGGCAAACAAGCATGTCGAGCAATGAAAAGGGAGAAGCAACACTCTAATAGGGGGAGAGGTGGGGCAACAAAGCACACTGAGCAATGAAAAGGGAGAAGCAACAATCTAATAGGGTAGAGGTGGGGCAACAGAGCACGTTGAGCAATGAAAAGGGAGAAGCAACACTAATAGGGGGAGAGGTGGAGCAACAGAGCACGCTGAGCAATGAAAAGGGAGAAGCAACACTGATAGAGGGAGAGGGGGGCAACAGAGCATGTTGAGCAATGAAAAGGGAGAAGCAACACTCTAATAGGGGGAGAGGTGGGGCAACAGAGCACACTGAGCAATGAAAAGGGAGAAGCAAAACTAAAAGGGGAAAGGTGGGGTAAAAGAGCACGCTGAGCAATGAAAAGGGAGAAGCAACACTCTAATAGGGGAGGAGGTGGGGCAACAGAGCACGCTGAGCAATGAAAAGGGAGAAGCAACACTCTAATAGAGGGAGAGGGGGGCAACAGAGCATGTTGAGCAATGAAAAGCAAGAAGCAACACTGTAAAAAGGGGGAGAGGTGGGGCAACAGAGCACGCTGAGCAATGAAAAGGGAGAAGCAACACTCTAATAGAGGGAGAGGGGGCAACAGAGCATGTTGAGCAATGAAAAGCAAGAAGCAACACTCTAATAGGGGGAGAGGTGAGGCAACAGAGCACGCCGAGCAATGAAAAGGGAGAAGCAACACTCTAATGGGGGAGAGGTGGGGCTACAGAGCACGCTGAGCAATGAAAAGGGAGAAGCAACACTAATAGGGGAGAGGGGGGGCAACAAAGCACGCTGAGCAATAAAAAGGGAGAAGCAACACTAATAGGGGAGAGGGGGGGCAACAAAGCACCCTGAGCAATGAAAAGGGGGAAGCAACAATAATAGGGGGAGAGGTGGGGCAACAGAGCACGATGAGCAATGAAAAGGGAGAAGCAACACTCTAATAGGGGGAGAGGTGGGGCAACAGAGCACGATGAGCAATGAAAAGGGAGAAGCAACACTCTTAATAAGGGGTGCATGGGGCAAACAAGCATGTCGAGCAATGAAAAGGGAGAAGCAACACTCTAATAGGGGGAGAGGTGGGGCAACAGAGCACGCTGAGCAATGAAAAGGGAGAAGCAACACTCTAATAGGGGGAGAGGTGGGGCAACAGAGCACGCTGAGCAATGAAAAGGGAGAAGCAACACTCTAATAGAGGGAGAGAGGGGCAACAGAGCATATTGAGCAATGAAAAGGGAGAAGCAACACTCTAATAGGGGGAGAGG
Organism: Ambystoma mexicanum; assembly: GCF_040938575.1. Classification (NCBI taxonomy): domain Eukaryota; kingdom Metazoa; phylum Chordata; class Amphibia; order Caudata; family Ambystomatidae; genus Ambystoma; species Ambystoma mexicanum. The sequence goes on from NC_090931.1 coordinate 1,550,418,722, forward strand.
TGGGGCAACAGAGCACACTGAGCAATGAAAAGGGAGAAGCAACACTAAAAGGGGAAAGGTGGGGCAAAAGAGCACGCTGAGCAATGAAAAGGGAGAAGCAACACTCTAATAGGGGGAGAGGTGGGGCAACAGAGCATGCTGAGCAATGAAAAGGGAGAAGCAACACTCTAATAGAGGGAGAGGTGGGGCAACAGAGCACGCTGAGCAATGAAAAGGGAGAAGCAACACTAATAGGGGGAGAGGTGGGGCAACAGAGCACGCTGAGCAGTGAAAAGGGAGAAGCAACAATCTAATATGGTAGAGGTGGGGCAACAGAGAACGCTGAGCAATGAAAACGGAGAAGCAACACTCTAATAGGGGAGAGGTGGGGCAACAGAGCACGCTGAGCAATGAAAAGGGAGAAGCAACACTAATAGGGGGAGAGGTGGAGCAACAGAGCACGCTGAGCAATGAAAAGGGAGAAGCAACACTAATAGGGGGAGAGGTGGGGCAATAGAGCACGCTGAGCAATGAAAAGGGAGAAGCAACACTAATAGGGGGAGAGGTGGAGCAACAGAGCACACTGAGCAATGAAAAGGGAGAAGCAACACTAATAGGGGGAGAGGTGGGGCGATAGAGCACGCTGAGCAATGAAAAGGGAGACACCTCTGTCACTCCTACGCAGACCTACTCCTCTTTTGAATGCCTTGTCTGCCGACTCTCTCTCTCTCCTAGCCATTCCCTTACCGTGGCTACTATCTATCGGCCACCTGGTCAAATTTCCTCCTTCCTCTCTGAATGGGCTGACCTCTCCTCCTCACTCCTGTCCTCAACCACCCAACTCCTCTTTCTCGGTGACTTCAACATCCACCTCGATGCCTCCTGTCCCCCCACTGGTCTCTTTCGCGAACTCTGTAACTCTCTCTCACTCTCTATTCTCCCATCTGGGCCTACTCACTCTGCAGGGCACACTCTTGACGCTCTGATCTCTTCTGACCTTCCCCTCTTCCTTCCTCTCTCCACTCCTCTCTCCTGGAGCGATCACTTTCTCCTATCCTCCCACCTCTCCCTCCCTACCCCACAGGCAAAGCCACCCTCTTCACTGCCACCCACCTTCTCGGTCATCCGACCCATGAAGCGCGTGTCAGTTGAGGCTTTCGCTGCTACCTTCTCGCCCCCTCCTCCCCCCTCGGCTGACTCCCACCCTGACACAGCCCTCTCCATGCTCTATTCCTCTATATCTGATACTCTCGATATCCTTGCCCCCGTCATGAGAATCCGCCTGAAGCCCAAAGCCAAATGTAACTCCTGGTATGACTCGGATCTCGTCACCCTAAAACGCAATTGTAGGGTGGCAGAGAGGAAATGGCGTGCTTCATGTTCATCCTCTGACAAACTGGCCTGTCGCCTGCTCCAAAGGCAATACCGGCTCTCCGTTCTCACCAAGAAGAGAGCCCTTATCCAAGCCCGCATCTCTGAGGCATCTAACAACTCGGCCGAACTCTTTAAAATCTGCAAGGAGCTGGCCAACCCCGCTGCAGTCTCTACCTCTCCTGTCCCCTCCCAGGCCCTCTGCACTGCACTGGCCTCGCACTTCATCTCAAAAACTCAGGACATCCTGTCCTCGCTCTCCTCCTCTCTCCTCCCTCCCTCTCTTCCCGGCTCTTCCTCTTGCTCTCTTGCAGCCGCCCCTTCACCCTCCTTCTCTGCTTTTCCACCTTTTTCTGCTGATGAGGTTTCCAGACAAGTCCGATCTATGAAAGCCTCGTCTAAACAGGTTCACCCCTGTTCCTCCAAAACCATCAAGGACCACATCGACTCCCTGGCTCCTTACCTGGCTGACTTCTGCAACCGCTCATTCGCCTCTGGAGTCTTCCCATCCCCCCTCAAGCACTCCCTTGTGCACCCCCTCCTCAAGAAACCCTCTGCCGACCCCTCCTGCCCGGCCAATTATCGCCCAATCTCCATTACTCCCTTCCTGGGTAAGCTCCTGGAGAAACTGGCCATCTCCCAGCTTAACCTCCATGCTGAATCTGTTGGTAATCTTCATGACCATCAATCCGGCTTCAGAGCGGCCAGAAGCACGGAAACTGCTCTCCTGAACATCCGTGAGGACCTGCTCCTGAACCTCGATTCCAACACTCCCTGTGTTCTCATTCTGCTCGATCTCTCCTCTGCCTTTGACACTGTCAACCATGCCATCCTGCTCAACTGTCTCCGTGATAACCTGGGTATCACTGGTCAGGTCCAAATGGGCTCCTTCCTCTCTGACATCTTTTTCTCCACCTGTGGTGTCCCCCAGGGATCCAACCTCTCTCCCTGGCTTTTCAACCAGTATCTGGCACTCCTTGCCCACCGCATCGCCGCTCTCTGCCCCTACTTCCAGTGCTATGCAGACGATACCCAGCTCATTTTCAGGCTACCCTCGGCCTCCTCCTCTCCTTCCCTCATCTCCGACTGTCTGTCTGCTATCCAGGAATGGTGTGCCGCCAATGACCTCTGCCTCAATGCCAGTAAGACTGAGATTCTACTCATCGGCACACCCACTCCCTCCTTCCCTGCAGCTCTCTGGCCGGCCTCCCTTGGCCCCCTTCCTGCCCCTACCTGCAAGGCTAAAAACCTCGGGGTCATCTTCGACTCCACACTCTCCTTCTCTCCTCATATATCTGACGTCTCTAAGAAGTCACACTACCAGCTGCACCTCCTCAGAGGTATTCTTCCCTTCCTCTCCTTCCCCCAGAAGCTCACTGTCTCCCGAGCCCTGGTTCTCTCTAGGCTGGACTACTGTAACAGCCTCTATCTTAATCTGCCTGCCTCCACTCTCCGCCCTCTGCAACTTATCCAGAACAGAACTGCGAGACTTGTCCTTGGCCTCAAGCCCAGGGACCGTATCTCTCCAGGACTGAAATCTCTTCACTGGCTCCCGGTGGCTGCGAGGATTAAGTTCAAAACCCTCTGCATTGTCCACAAGGCCTTCTGGGGCCTGGGACCTAAATACCTTCAACTCTCTCTTCCTAAATATCTTCCTTCACGAGCCCTTCGCTCATCCGTCTCCAACTCCCTCATGGTCAGCCGCTTCTCGAAGCAACGAGCTGGGGGTAGATCTCTCTCCGCAGCAGGGGCCTCCCTCTGGAACAGCCTTCCTGCCTCCCTGAAACTTGAGGAGAACCATCTCCGGTTCCGGAAGCACCTCAAAACCTTCCTCTTCGCTTCTGCCTTCTCTCTCCCTCTCCCCTGCTAATCCTGCTTAACTCCCCACTGAATTCAGCACTAAACCTGCATCTGGGCCACTCTCAGCAACCTCGGTCCAGGGCCCAGCCACTCTCCACTTGCACTGCCTCCCTGGCTCCCCCTGCACTGTGGGACTGTCACTGTATCCCTACAGCCCCCTTCCCAGCACTTGCTCTGCACTTACCTCGCACTTGCCACCAGCTGGCCCTTTTTATTTATTATTTATTATTTATTATTTTTTTACGCTACTTACCTTGTACTGCACTTCCCCCCCACCTCCTCCCCCTGCACTTCCTCCTTTTCCCCTTACCTCTGCACTTGCGCGATCTGAATGACACCTGGCCTAGTAGGATCGTTTGTCTGTCTTCCCCTTGTTTCCCTCCCTCCCTGCCTCGTCGCGCCTTGAAACACTTGTGTATAGGCGCGTTACAAATACCATATCATATCATATCATATCATATCACAACACTCTAATAGAGGGAGAGGGGGGCAACAGAGCATGTTGAGCAATGAAAAGGGAGAAGCAACACTCTAATAGGGGGAGAGGTGGGGCAACAGAGCACGCTGAGCAATGAAAAGGGAGAAGCAACACTAATAGGGGGAGAGGTGGGGCAACAGAGCACGCTGAGCAGTGAAAAGGGAGAATCAACACTCTAATGGGGGAGAGGTGGGGCTACAGAGCACGCTGAGCAATGAAAAGGGAGAAGCAACACTAATAGGGGAGAGAGTGGCCAACAAAGCACGCTGAGCAATGAAAAGGGAGAAACAACAATAATAGGGGGAGAGGTGGGGCAACAGAGCACACTGAAGGGAGAAACAACACTCTAATAGGGGAAGAGGTGGGGCAACAGAGCACGATGATCAATGAAAAGGGAGAAGCAACACTCTTAATAAGGGGGCCAGGGGCAAACAAGCATGTCGAGCAATGAAAAGGGAGAAGCAGCACTCTAATAGAGGGAGAGGGGGCAACAGAGCATGTTGAGCAATGAAAAGCAAGAAGCAACACTCTAATAGGGGGAGAGGTGAGGCAACAGAGCACGCTGAGCAATGAAAAGGGAGAAGCAACAATCTAATAGGGTAGAGGTGGCGCAGCAGAGCACGCTGAGCAATGAAAAGGGAGAAGCAACACTAATTGGGGGAGAGGTGGAGCAACAGAGCACGCTGAGCAATGAAAAGGGAGAAGCAACACTAATAGGGGGAGAGATGGGGCTATAGAGCACGCTGAGCAATGAAAAGGGGGAAGCAACACTCTAATAGGGGGAGAGGTGGGGCAACAGAGCACGCTGAGAAATGAAAAGGGAGAAGCAACACTCTAATAGAGGGAGAGAGGGGCAAAAGAGCACGCTGAGCAATGAAAAGCAAGAAGCAACACTCTAATAGGGGGAGAGGTGGGGCAACAGAGCATGCTGAGCAATGAAAAGGGAGAAGCAACACTCTAATAGGGGGAGAGGTGGGGCAACAGGGCACACAGAGCAATGATAAGGGAGAAGCAACACTCTAATAGAGGGAGAGGGGGGCAACAGAGCATGTTGAGCAATGAAAAGGAAGAAGCGACACTCTAATAGCGGGAGAGATGGGGGCAACAGAGCACGCTGAGCAATGAAAAGGGACAAGCAACACTCTAATAGGGGTGCGGTGGGGCAACAGAGCATGTTGAGCAATGATAAGGGAGAAGCAACACTCTAATAGGGGGAGAGGTGGGGCAACAGAGCATGTTGAGCAATGAAAAGGGAGAGGCAACACTCTAATAGGGGAGAGATGGGGCAACAGAGCAGGTTGAGCAATGATAAGGGAGAAGCAACACTCTAATAGGGGGAGAGGTGGGGCAACAGAGCACGCTGAGCAATGAAAAGGGAGAAGCAACACTCTAATAAGGGAGAGGTGGGACAACAGTGCATGTTGAGCAATGAAAAGGGAGAATCAACACTCTAATAGGGGAGAGATGGGGCAACAGAGCAGGTTGAGCAATGATAAGGGAGAAGCAACACTAATAGGGGAGAGAGTGGCCAACAAAGCACGCTGAGCAATGAAAAGGGAGAAGCAACAATAATAGGGGGAGAGGTGGGGCAACAGAGCACACTGAAGGGAGAAACAACACTCTAATAGGGGAAGAGGTGGGGCAACAGAGCACGATGATCAATGAAAAGGGAGAAGCAACACTCTTAATAAGGGGGCCAGGGGCAAACAAGCATGTCGAGCAATGAAAAGGGAGAAGCAGCACTCTAATAGGGGGAGAGGTGGGGCAACAGAGCACGCTGAGCAATGAAAAGGGAGAAGCAACAATCTAATAGGGTAGAGGTGGCGCAGCAGAGCACGCTGAGCAATGAAAAGGGAGAAGCAACACTAATAGGGGGAGAGGTGGAGCAACAGAGCACGCTGAGCAATGAAAAGGGAGAAGCAACACTAATAGGGGGAGAGATTGGGCTATAGAGCACGCTGAGCAATGAAAAGGTGGAAGCAACACTCTAATGGGGAGAGGTGGGGCTACAGAGCACGCTGAGCAATGAAAAGGGAGAAGCAACACTAATAGGGGGAGAGGTGGGGCAACAGAGCACGCTGAGCAATAAAAAGGGAGAAGCAACACTCTAATGGGGAGAGGTGGGGCTACAGAGCACGCTGAGCAATGAAAAGGGAGAAGCAACACTAATAGGGGAGGGGGGGCAACAAAGCACGCTCAGCAATGAAAAGGGAGAAGCAACAATAATAGGGGAGAGATGGGGCAACAGAGCACACTGAAGGGAGAAGCAACACTCTAATAGGGGCAGAGGTGGGGCAACAGAGCACCATGAGCAATGAAAAGGGAGAAGCAACACTCTTAATAAGGGGGGCAGGGGGCAAACAAGCATGTCGAGCAATGAAAAGGGAGAAGCAACACTCTAATAGGGGGAGAGGTGGGGCAACAGAGCACACTGAGCAATGAAAAGAGAGAAGCAACAATCTAATAGGGTAGAGGTGGGGCAACAGAGCACGCTGAGCAATGAAAAGGGAGAAGCAACACTAATAGGGGGAGAGGTGGAGCAACAGAGCATGCTCAGCAATGATAAGGGAGAAGCAAATCTCTAATAGGGGAAGAGGTGGGGCAAAAGAGCTCGCTGAGCAATGAAAAGGGAGAAGCAACACTCTATTAGGGGGAGAGGTGGGGCAACAGAGCACGCTGAGCAATGACAAGGGAGAAGCAACACTCTCATAGGGGAGAGGTGGGGCCACAGAGCATGCTGAGCAATGAAGAGGGAGAAGCAACACTCTAATAGGGGGAGAGGTGGGGCAACAGAGCACTCTGAGCAATGAAAAGGGAGAAGCAGAACTAAAAGGGGAAAGGTGGGGCAAAAGAGCACGCTGAGCAATGAAAAGGGCGAAGCAACACTCTAATCGGGGAGGAGGTGGGGCAACAGAGTACGCTGAGCAATGAAAACGGAGAAGCAACACTAATAGGGGGAGAGGTGGAGCAACAGAGCATGCTGAGCAATGAAAAGGGAGAAGGAACACTAACAGGGGAGAGGTGGGGCAACAGAGCACGCTGAGCAATGAAAAGGGAGAAGCAACACTCTAATAGGGGGAGAGGTGGGGCAACAGAGCACGATGATCAATGATAAGGGAGAAGCAACACTCTAATAGGGGGAGAGGTGGGGCAACAGAGCACGTTGAGCAATGAAAAGGGAGAAGCAACACTCTAATGGGGGAGAGGTGAGGCAACAGAGCGTGTTGAGCAATGATAAGGGAGAAGCAACACTCTAATAGGGGGAGAGGTGTGGCAACAGAGCATGTTGAGCAATGATAAGGGAGAAGCAACACTCTAGTAGGGGGAGAGGTGGGGCAACAGAGCATGTTGAGCAATGAAAAGGGAGAAGCAACAATCTAATAGGGTAGAGGTGGGGCAACAGAGCACGCTGAGCAATGAAAAGGCAGAAGCAACACTCTCATAGGGGGAGAGGTGGGGCAACAGAGCATGCTGAGCAATGAAAAGGGAGAAGCAACACTCTAATAGCGGGAGAGGTGGGGCAAAAGAGCACACTGAGCAATGAAAAGGGAGAAGCAACACTCTAATAGGGGGAGAGGTGAGGCAATAGAGCACGCTGGGAAATGTAAAGGGAGAAGCAACACTCTAATAGGGGGAGAGGTGGGACAACAGAGCACGCTGAGCAATGAAAAGGGAGAAGCAACACTCTAATAGGGGGAGAGGTGGGGCAACAGAGCACATTGAGCAATGAAAAGGGAGAAGCAACACACTAATAGGGGGAGAGGTGGGGCAACAGAGCTCGCCGAGCAATGAAAAGGGAGAAGCAACACTAATAGGGGGAGAGGTGGGGCAAAAGAGCATGCCGAGCAATGAAAAGGGAGAAGCAACACTCTAATGGGGGAGAGGTGGGGCTACAGAGCACGCTGAGCAATGAAAAGGGAGAAGCAAAACTAATAGGGGAGAAGGGGGCAACAAAGCACGCTGAGCAATGAAAAGGGAGAAACAACACTAATAGGGGAGAGGGGGGGCAACAAAGCACCCTGAGCAATGAAAAGGGAGAAGCAACAGTAACAGGGGGAGAGGTGGGGCAACAGAGCACGATGAGCAATGAAAAGGGAGAAGCAACACTCTTAATAAGGGGTGCAGGGGGCAAACAGGCATGTCGAGCAATGAAAAGGGAGAAGCAACACTCTAATAGGGGGAGAGGTGGGGCAACAGAGCACACTGAGCAATGAAAAGGGAGAAGCAACAATCTAATATGGTAGAGGTGGGGCAACAGAGCACGCTGAGCAATGAAAAGGGAGAAGCAACACTCTAATAGGGGAGAGGTGGGGCAACAGAGCACGCTGAGCAATGAAAAGGGAGAAGCAACACTAATAGGGGGAGAGGTGGAGCAACAGAGCATGCTGAGCAATGAAAAGGGAGAAGCAACACTAATAGGGGGAGAGGTGGGGCAATAGAGCATGCTGAGCAATGAAAAGGGAGAAGCAACACTAATAGGGGGAGAGATGGAGCAACACAGCACGCGGAGCAATGAAAAGGGAGAAGCAACACTTATAGGGGGAGAGGTGGGGCAATAGAGCACGCTGAGCAATGAAAAGGGAGACACAACACACTAATAGGGGGAGAGGTGGAGCAACAGAGCATGCTCAGCAATGATAAGGGAGAAGCAAATCTCTAATAGGGGAAGAGGTGGGGCAAAAGAGCTCGCTGAGCAATGAAAAGGGAGAAGCAACACTCTATTAGGGGGAGAGGTGGGGCAACAGAGCACGCTGAGCAATGACAAGGGAGAAGCAACACTCTCATAGGGGAGAGGTGGGGCCACAGAGCATGCTGAGCAATGAAGAGGGAGAAGCAACACTCTAATAGGGGGAGAGGTGGGGCAACAGAGCACTCTGAGCAATGAAAAGGGAGAAGCAGAACTAAAAGGGGAAAGGTGGGGCAAAAGAGCACGCTGAGCAATGAAAAGGGCGAAGCAACACTCTAATCGGGGAGGAGGTGGGGCAACAGAGTACGCTGAGCAATGAAAACGGAGAAGCAACACTAATAGGGGGAGAGGTGGAGCAACAGAGCATGCTGAGCAATGAAAAGGGAGAAGGAACACTAACAGGGGAGAGGTGGGGCAACAGAGCACGCTGAGCAATGAAGAGGGAGAAGCAACACTCTAATAGGGGGAGAGGTGGGGCAACAGAGCACGATGATCAATGATAAGGGAGAAGCAACACTCTAATAGGGGGAGAGGTGGGGCAACAGAGCACGTTGAGCAATGAAAAGGGAGAAGCAACACTCTAATGGGGGAGAGGTGAGGCAACAGAGCGTGTTGAGCAATGATAAGGGAGAAGCAACACTCTAATAGGGGGAGAGGTGTGGCAACAGAGCATGTTGAGCAATGATAAGGGAGAAGCAACACTCTAGTAGGGGGAGAGGTGGGGCAACAGAGCATGTTGAGCAATGAAAAGGGAGAAGCAACAATCTAATAGGGTAGAGGTGGGGCAACAGAGCACGCTGAGCAATGAAAAGGCAGAAGCAACACTCTCATAGGGGGAGAGGTGGGGCAACAGAGCATGCTGAGCAATGAAAAGGGAGAAGCAACACTCTAATAGCGGGAGAGGTGGGGCAAAAGAGCACACTGAGCAATGAAAAGGGAGAAGCAACACTCTAATAGGGGGAGAGGTGAGGCAATAGAGCACGCTGGGAAATGTAAAGGGAGAAGCAACACTCTAATAGGGGGAGAGGTGGGACAACAGAGCACGCTGAGCAATGAAAAGGGAGAAGCAACACTCTAATAGGGGGAGAGGTGGGGCAACAGAGCACATTGAGCAATGAAAAGGGAGAAGCAACACACTAATAGGGGGAGAGGTGGGGCAACAGAGCTCGCCGAGCAATGAAAAGGGAGAAGCAACACTAATAGGGGGAGAGGTGGGGCAAAAGAGCATGCCGAGCAATGAAAAGGGAGAAGCAACACTCTAATGGGGGAGAGGTGGGGCTACAGAGCACGCTGAGCAATGAAAAGGGAGAAGCAAAACTAATAGGGGAGAAGGGGGCAACAAAGCACGCTGAGCAATGAAAAGGGAGAAACAACACTAATATGGGAGAGGGGGGGCAACAAAGCACCCTGAGCAATGAAAAGGGAGAAGCAACAATAACAGGGGGAGAGGTGGGGCAACAGAGCACGATGAGCAATGAAAAGGGAGAAGCAACACTCTTAATAAGGGGTGCAGGGGGCAAACAGGCATGTCGAGCAATGAAAAGGGAGAAGCAACACTCTAATAGGGGGAGAGGTGGGGCAACAGAGCACACTGAGCAATGAAAAGGGAGAAGCAACAATCTAATATGGTAGAGGTGGGGCAACAGAGCACGCTGAGCAATGAAAAGGGAGAAGCAACACTCTAATAGGGGAGAGGTGGGGCAACAGAGCACGCTGAGCAATGAAAAGGGAGAAGCAACACTAATAGGGGGAGAGGTGGAGCAACAGAGCATGCTGAGCAATGAAAAGGGAGAAGCAACACTAATAGGGGGAGAGGTGGGGCAATAGAGCATGCTGAGCAATGAAAAGGGAGAAGCAACACTAATAGGGGGAGAGATGGAGCAACACAGCACGCGGAGCAATGAAAAGGGAGAAGCAACACTTATAGGGGGAGAGGTGGGGCAATAGAGCACGCTGAGCAATGAAAAGGGAGACACAACACTCTAATAGAGGGAGAGGGGGGCAACAGAGCATGTTGAGCAATGAAAAGGGAGAAGCAAAACTCTAATAGGGGGAGAGGTGGGGCAACAGAGCACGCTGAGCAATGAAAAGGGAGAAGCAACACTAATAGGGGGAGAGGTGGGGCAACAGAGCACACTGAGCAGTGAAAAGGGAGAATCAACACTCTAATGGGGGAGAGGTGGGGCTACAGAGCACACTGAGCAATGAAAAGGGAGAAGCAACACTAATAGGGGAGAGAGTGGCCAACAAAGCACGCTGAGCAATGAAAAGGGAGAAGCAACAATAATAGGGGGAGAGGTGGGGCAACAGAGCACACTGAAGGGAGAAACAACACTCTAATACGGGAAGAGGTGGGGCAACAGAGCACGAAGAGCAATGAAAAGGGAGAAGCAACACTCTTAATAAGGGGGCCAGGGGCAAACAAGCATGTCGAGCAATGAAAAGGGAGAAGCAGCACTCTAATAGGGGGAGAGGTGGGGCAACAGAGCACGCTGAGCAATGAAAAGGGAGAAGCAACAATCTAATAGGGTAGAGGTGGCGCAGCAGAGCACGCTGAGCAATGAAAAGGGAGATGCAACACTCTAATAGGGGGAGAGGTGGGGCAACAGAGCACGTTGAGCAATGAAAAGGGATTAGCAACACTAATAGCGGGAGAGGGTGGCAACAGAGCTGGTTGAGCAATGAAAAGGGAGAAGCAACACTCTAATAGGGGGAGAGGTGGAGCTACAGAGCACGCTGAGCAATGAAAAGGGAGAAGATACACTAATAGGGGAGAGGGGGGCAACAAAGCACGCTGAGCAATGAAAAGGGAGAAGCAACACTAATAGCGGGAGAGGGTGGCAACAGAACTGGTTGAGCAATGAAAAGGGAGAAGCAACACTCTAATAGGGGGAGAGGTGGGTCAACAGAGCACGCTGAGCAATGAAAAGGGAGAAGCAACTCTCTAATAGGGGAAGAGGTGGGGCAACAGAGCTCGCTGAGCAATGAAAAGGGAGAAGCAACACTAATCGGGGAGAGCTGGGGCAACAGAGCACGCTGAGCAATGACAAGGGAGAAGCAACACTCTCATAGGGGTAGAGGTGGGGCCACAGAGCACGCTGAGCAATGAAAAGGGAGAAGCAACACTCTAATAGCGGGAGAAGTGGGGCAACAGAGCACGCTGAGCAATGAAAAGGGAGAAGCAACACTCTAACAGGGGGAGAGGTTGGGCAATAGAGCACGCTGGGCAATGTAAAGGGAGAAGCAACACTCTAATAGGGGGAGAGGTGGGGCAACAGAGCACACTGAGCAATGAAAAGAGAGAAGCAACACTCTAATGGGGGAGAGGTGGGGCAACAGAGCACATTGAGCAATGAAAAGGCAGAAGCAACACACTAATAGGGGGAGAGGTGGGGCAACAGAGCACGTCGATCAATAAAAAAGGGAGAAGCAACACTCTAATAGGGGAGAGGTGGGGCAACAGAGCACGCTGAGCAATGAAAAGGGAGAAGCAACACTAATAGGGGGAGAGGTGGGGCAACAGAGCACGCTGAGCAAAAAAAAGGGAGAAGCAACACTCTAATGGGCAGAGGTGGGGCTACAGAACACGCTGAGCAATGAAAAGGGAGAAGCAACACTAATAGGGGAGAGGGGCAACAAAGCACGCTCAGCAATGAAAAGGGAGAAGCAACAATAATAGGGGAGAGGTGGGGCAACAGAGCACACTGAAGGGAGAAGCAACACTCTAATAGGGGCAGAGGTGGGGCAACAGAGCACCATGAGCAATGAAAAGGGAGAAGCAACACTCTTAATAAGGGGGGCAGGGGGCAAACAAGCATGTCGAGCAATGAAAAGGGAGAAGCAACACTCTAATAGGGGGAGTTGTGGGGCAACAGAGCACACTGAGCAATGAAAAGGGAGAAGCAACAATCTAATAGGGTAGAGGTGGGGCAACAGAGCACGCTGAGCAATGAAAAGGGAGAAGCAACACTAATAGGGGGAGAGGTGGAGCAACAGAGCATGCTGAGCAATTAAAAGGGAGAAGCAACACTAATAGAAGGAGAGGTGGGGCAACAGAGCACGCTGAGCAATGAAAAGGGAGAAGCAACACTCTAACAGGGGGAGAGGTTGGGCAATAGAGCACGCTGGGCAATGTAAAGGGAGAAGCAACACTCTAATAGGGGAGAGGTGGGGCAACAGAGCACGCTGAGCAATGAAAAGAGAGAAGCAACACTAATAGGGGGAGAGGTGGGGCAACAGAGCACACTGAGCAATGAAAAGAGAGAAGCAACACTCTAATGGGGGAGAGGTGGGGCAACAGAGCACATTGAGCAATGAAAAGGCAGAAGCAACACACTAATAGGGGGAGAGGTGGGGCAACAGAGCACGTCGATCAATAAAAAAGGGAGAAGCAACACTCTAATAGGGGAGAGGTGGGGCAACAGAGCACGCTGAGCAATGAAAAGAGAGAAGCAACACTAATAGGGGGAGAGGTGGGGCAACAGAGCACGCTGAGCAAAAAAAAGGGAGAAGCAACACTCTAATGGGGAGAGGTGGGGCTACAGAGCACGCTGAGCAATGAAAAGGGAGAAGCAACACTAATAGGGGAGGGGGCAACAAAGCACGCTCAGCAATGAAAAGGGAGAAGCAACAATAATAGGGGAGAGGTGGGGCAACAGAGCACACTGAAGGGAGAAGCAACACTCTAATAGGGGCAGAGGTGGGGCAACAGAGCACCATGAGCAATGAAAAGGGAGAAGCAACACTCTTAATAAGGGGGGCAGGGGGCAAACAAGCATGTCGAGCAATGAAAAGGGAGAAGCAACACTCTAATAGGGGGAGTTGTGGGGCAACAGAGCACACTGAGCAATGAAAAGGGAGAAGCAACAATCTAATAGGGTAGAGGTGGGGCAACAGAGCACGCTGAGCAATGAAAAGGGAGAAGCAACACTAATAGGGGGAGAGGTGGAGCAACAGAGCATGCTGAGCAATTAAAAGGGAGAAGCAACACTAATAGAAGGAGAGGTGGGGCAACAGAGCACGCTGGGCAATGAAAAGGGAGAAGCAACATTCTAATAGAGGGAGAGGGGGGCAACAGAGCATGTTGAGCAATGAAAAGGGAGAAGCAACACTCTAATAGGGGGAGAGGTGGGGCAACAGAGCACTCTGAGCAATGAAAAGGGAGAAGGAAAACTAAAAGGGGAAAGGTGGGGCAAAAGAGCACGCTGAGCAATGAAAAGGGCGAAGCAACACCCTAATTGAGGAGGAGGTGGGGCAACAGAGTACGCTGAGCAGTGAAAAGGGAGAAGCAACACTCTAATAGAGGAGAGGTGGGGCAACAGAGCACACTGAGCAATGAAAAGGGAAAAGCAACACTCTAATTGGGGGAAAGGGGGTCAACAGAGCACGCTAAGCAATGAAAAGGGAGAAGCAACACCCTAATAGGGGGAGTGGTGGGGCAACAGAGCACGCCGAACAATGAAAAGGGAGAAGCAATACTCTAATAGGGGGAGTGGTGGGGCAACAGAGCACGCCGAGCAATGAAAAGGGAGAAGCAATACTCTAATAGGGGGAGAGGTGGGGCAACAGAGCACGATGAGCAATGAAACGGGAGAAGCAACACTCTAATAAAGGGAGCAGGGGGCAAACAAGCATGTCGAGCAATGAAAAGGGAGAAGCAACACTCTAATAGGGGGAGAGGTGGGGCAAAAGAGCACGCTGAGCAATGAAAAGGGAGAAGCAACAATCTCATAGGGTAGAGGTGAGGCAACAGAGCACGCTGAGCAATGAAAAGGGAGAAGCAACACTAATAGGGGGAGAGGTGGAGCAACAGAGCACGCTGAGCAATGAAAAGGGAGAAGCAACACTAATAGGGGAGAGGTGGGGCAACAGAGCACGCTGAGCAATGAAAAGGGAGAAGCAACACTCTAATAGGGGGAGAGGTGGGGCAACAGAGCACGCTGAGAAATTAAAAGGGAGAAGCAACACTCTAATAGAGGGAGAGAGGGGCAACAGAGCATATTGAGCAATGAAAAGGGAGAAGCAACACTCTAATAGGGGGAGAGGTGGGGCAAAAGAGCACACTGAGCAATGAAAAGGGAGAAGCAACACTAAAAGGGGAAAGGTGGGGCAAAAGAGCACGCTGAGCAATGAAAAGGGAGAAGCAACACTCTAATAGGGGGAGAGGTGGGGCAACAGAGCATGCTGAGCAATGAAAAGGGAGAAGCAACACTCTAATAGAGGGAGAGCGGGGCAACAGAGCATGTTAAGCAATGAAAAGCAAGAAGCAACACTCTAATAGGGGGAGAGGTGGGGCAACAGAGCACGCTGAGCAATGAAAAGGGAGAAGCAACACTAATAGGGGGAGAGGTGGGACAACAAAACACGCTGAGCAATGATAAGGGAGAAGCAACACTCTAATAGGGGGAGAGGTGGGGCAACAGAGCATGTTGAGCAATGAAAAGGGAGAAACAACACTCTAATAGGGGGAGAGGTGGGGCAACAGAGCATGTTGAGCAATGATAAGGGAGAAGCAACACTCTAATAGGGGGAGAGGTGGGGCAACAGAGCATGTTGAGCAATGATACGGGAGAAGCAACACTCTAATAGAGGGAGAGGTGGGGCAACAGAGCATGTTGAGCAATGAAAAGGGAGAAGCAACACTCTAATAGGGGGAGAGGTGGGGCAACAGAGCACGCTGAGCAATTAAAAGGGAGAAGCAACACTCTAATAGAGGGAGAGAGGGGCAACAGAGCATATTGAGCAATGAAAAGGGAGAAGCAACACTCTAATAGGGGGAGAGGTGGGGCAAAAGAGCACACTGAGCAATGAAAAGGAGAAGCAACACTAAAAGGGGAAAGGTGGGGCAAAAGAGCACGCTGAGCAATGAAAAGGGAGAAGCAACACTCTAATAGGGGGAGAGGTGGGGCAACAGAGCATGCTGAGCAATGAAAAGGGAGAAGCAACACTCTAATAGAGGGAGAGCGGGGCAACAGAGCATGTTAAGCAATGAAAAGCAAGAAGCAACACTCTAATAGGGGGAGAGGTGGGGCAACAGCGCACATTGAGCAATGATAAGGTAGAAGCAACACTCTAATAGGGGAGAGGTGGGGCAACAGAGCATGTTGAGCAATGAAAAGGGAGAAGCAACACTCTACTAGGGGGAGAGGTGGGGCAACAGAGCATGTTGAGCAATGATAAGGGAGAAGCAACACTCTAATAGGGGGAGAGGTGGGGCAACAGAGCATGTTGAGCAATGATACGGGAGAAGCAACACTCTAATAGGGGGAGAGGTGGGGCAACAGAGCACGCCGAGCAATGAAAAGGGAGAAGCAATACTCTAATAGGGGGAGAGGTGGGGCAACAGAGCACGATGAGCAATGAAACGGGAGAAGCAACACTCTAATAAAGGGAGCAGGGGGCAAACAAGCATGTCGAGCAATGAAAAGGGAGAAGCAACACTCTAATAGGGGGAGAGGTGGGGCAAAAGAGCACGCTGAGCAATGAAAAGGGAGAAGCAACAATCTCATAGGGTAGAGGTGAGGCAACAGAGCACGCTGAGCAATGAAAAGGGAGAAGCAACACTAATAGGGGGAGAGGTGGAGCAACAGAGCACGCTGAGCAATGAAAAGGGAGAAGCAACACTAATAGGGGAGAGGTGGGGCAACAGAGCACATTGAGCAATGATAAGGGAGAAGCAACACTCTAATAGGGGGAGAGGTGGGGCAACAGAGCATGTTGAGCAATGATACGGGAGAAGCAACACTCTAATAGGGGAGAGGTGGGGCAACAGAGCACGCTGAGCAATGAAAAGGGAGAAGCAACACTCTAATAAGGGAGAGGTGGGGCATCAGTGTATGTTGAACAATGAAAAGGGAGAAGCAACACTCTAATAGGGGGAGAGGTGGGGCAACAGAGCACGCTGAGCAATGACAAGGGAGAAGCAACACTCTCATAGGGGGAGAGGTGGGGCCACAGAGCACGCTGAGCAATGAAAAGGGAGAAGCAACACTCTAATAGCGGGAGAAGTGGGGCAACAGAGCACTCTGAGCAATGAAAAGGGAGAAACAACACTCTAATAGGGTGAGAGGTGGGGCAATAGAGCACGCTGGGCAATGTAAAGGGAGAAGCAACACTCTAATAGGGGGAGAGGTGGGGCAACAGAGCACGCTGAGCAATGAAAAGGGAGAAGCAACACTCTAATGGGGGAGAGGTGGGGCAACAGAGCACATTGAGCAATGAAAAGGGAGAAGCAACACTAATAGGGGGAGAGGTGGGACAACAAAACACGCTGAGCAATGATAAGGGAGAAGCAACACTCTAATAGGGGGAGAGGTGGGGCAACAGAGCATGTTGAGCAATGAAAAGGGAGAAACAACACTCTAATAGGGGGAGAGGTGGGGCAACAGAGCATGTTGAGCAATGATAAGGGAGAAGCAACACTCTAATAGGGGGAGAGGTGGGGCAACAGAGCATGTTGAGCAATGATACGGGAGAAGCAACACTCTAATAGAGGGAGAGGTGGGGCAACAGAGCATGTTGAGCAATGAAAAGGGAGAATCAACACTCTAATAGGGGGAGAGGTGGGGCAACAGAGCACGCTGAGCAATTAAAAGGGAGAAGCAACACTCTAATAGAGGGAGAGAGGGGCAACAGAGCATATTGAGCAATGAAAAGGGAGAAGCAACACTCTAATAGGGGGAGAGGTGGGGCAAAAGAGCACACTGAGCAATGAAAAGGGAGAAGCAACACTAAAAGGGGAAAGGTGGGGCAAAAGAGCACGCTGAGCAATGAAAAGGGAGAAGCAACTCTCTAATAGGGGGAGAGGTGGGGCAACAGAGCATGCTGAGCAATGAAAAGGGAGAAGCAACACTCTAATAGAGGGAGAGCGGGGCAACAGAGCATGTTAAGCAATGAAAAGCAAGAAGCAACACTCTAATAGGGGGAGAGGTGGGGCAACAGCGCACATTGAGCAATGATAAGGTAGAAGCAACACTCTAATAGGGGAGAGGTGGGGCAACAGAGCATGTTGAGCAATGAAAAGGGAGAAGCAACACTCTAATAGGGGGAGAGGTGGGGCAACAGAGCATGTTGAGCAATGATAAGGGAGAAGCAACACTCTAATAGGGGGAGAGGTGGGGCAACAGAGCATGTTGAGCAATGATACGGGAGAAGCAACACTCTAATAGGGGGAGAGGTGGGGCAACAGAGCACGCTGAGCAATGAAAAGGGAGAAGCAACACTCTAATAAGGGAGAGGTGGGGCATCAGTGTATGTTGAACAATGAAAAGGGAGAAGCAACACTCTAATAGGGGGAGAGGTGGGGCAACAGAGCACGCTGAGCAATGACAAGGGAGAAGCAACACTCTCATAGGGGGAGAGGTGGGGCCACAGAGCACGCTGAGCAATGAAAAGGGAGAAGCAACACTCTAATAGCGGGAGAAGTGGGGCAACAGAGCACTCTGTGCAATGAAAAGGGAGAAACAACACTCTAATAGGGGGAGAGGTGGGGCAATAGAGCACGCTGGGCAATGTAAAGGGAGAAGCAACACTCTAATAGGGGGAGAGGTGGGGCAACAGAGCACGCTGAGCAATGAAAAGGGAGAAGCAACACTCTAATGGGGGAGAGGTGGGGCAACAGAGCACATTGAGCAATGAAAAGGGAGAAGCAACACACTAATAGGGGGAGAGGTGGGGCAACAGAGCACGTTGAGCAATGAAAAGGGAGAAGCAACACTAATAGGGGGAGAGGTGGGGCAACAGAGCACACAGAGCAATGAAAAGGGCGAAGCAACACTCTAATGGGGGAGAGGTGGGGCTACAGAGCACGCTGAGCAATGAAAAGGGAGAAACAACACTAATAGGGGAAAGGGGGGCAACAAAGGACGCTGAGCAATGAAATGGGAGAAGCAACAATAATAGGGGGAGAGGTGGGGCAACAGAGCACACTGAAGGGAGAAGCAACACTCCAATAGGGGGAGAGGTGGGGCAACAGAGCACGATGAGCAATGAAAAGGGAGAAGCAACACTCTAATAGGGGGAGAGGTGGGGCAATAGAGCACGCTGGGCAATGTAAAGGGAGAAGCAACACTCTAATAGGGGGAGAGGTGGGGCAACAGAGCACGCTGAGCAATGAAAAGGGAGAAGCAACACTCTAATGGGGGAGAGGTGGGGCAACAGAGCACATTGAGCAATGAAAAGGGAGAAGCAACACTAATAGGGGGAGAGGTGGGACAACAAAACACGCTGAGCAATGATAAGGGAGAAGCAACACTCTAATAGGGGGAGAGGTGGGGCAACAGAGCATGTTGAGCAATGAAAAGGGAGAAACAACACTCTAATAGGGGGAGAGGTGGGGCAACAGAGCATGTTGAGCAATGATAAGGGAGAAGCAACACTCTAATAGGGGGAGAGGTGGGGCAACAGAGCATGTTGAGCAATGATACGGGAGAAGCAACACTCTAATAGAGGGAGAGGTGGGGCAACAGAGCATGTTGAGCAATGAAAAGGGAGAAGCAACACTCTAATAGGGGGAGAGGTGGGGCAACAGAGCACGCTGAGCAATTAAAAGGGAGAAGCAACACTCTAATAGAGGGAGAGAGGGGCAACAGAGCATATTGAGCAATGAAAAGGGAGAAGCAACACTCTAATAGGGGGAGAGGTGGGGCAAAAGAGCACACTGAGCAATGAAAAGGGAGAAGCAACACTAAAAGGGGAAAGGTGGGGCAAAAGAGCACGCTGAGCAATGAAAAGGGAGAAGCAACACTCTAATAGGGGGAGAGGTGGGGCAACAGAGCATGCTGAGCAATGAAAAGGGAGAAGCAACACTCTAATAGAGGGAGAGCGGGGCAACAGAGCATGTTAAGCAATGAAAAGCAAGAAGCAACACTCTAATAGGGGGAGAGGTGGGGCAACAGCGCACATTGAGCAATGATAAGGTAGAAGCAACACTCTAATAGGGGAGAGGTGGGGCAACAGAGCATGTTGAGCAATGAAAAGGGAGAAGCAACACTCTAATAGGGGGAGAGGTGGGGCAACAGAGCATGTTGAGCAATGATAAGGGAGAAGCAACACTCTAATAGGGGGAGAGGTGGGGCAACAGAGCATGTTGAGCAATGATACGGGAGAAGCAACACTCTAATAGGGGGAGAGGTGGGGCAACAGAGCACGCTGAGCAATGAAAAGGGAGAAGCAACACTCTAATAAGGGAGAGGTGGGGCATCAGTGTATGTTGAACAATGAAAAGGGAGAAGCAACACTCTAATAGGGGGAGAGGTGGGGCAACAGAGCACGCTGAGCAATGACAAGGGAGAAGCAACACTCTCATAGGGGGAGAGGTGGGGCCACAGAGCACGCTGAGCAATGAAAAGGGAGAAGCAACACTCTAATAGCGGGAGAAGTGGGGCAACAGAGCACTCTGTGCAATGAAAAGGGAGAAACAACACTCTAATAGGGGGAGAGGTGGGGCAATAGAGCACGCTGGGCAATGTAAAGGGAGAAGCAACACTCTAATAGGGGGAGAGGTGGGGCAACAGAGCACGCTGAGCAATGAAAAGGGAGAAGCAACACTCTAATGGGGGAGAGGTGGGGCAACAGAGCACATTGAGCAATGAAAAGGGAGAAGCAACACACTAATAGGGGGAGAGGTGGGGCAACAGAGCACGTTGAGCAATGAAAAGGGAGAAGCAACACTAATAGGGGGAGAGGTGGGGCAACAGAGCACACAGAGCAATGAAAAGGGCGAAGCAACACTCTAATGGGGGAGAGGTGGGGCTACAGAGCACGCTGAGCAATGAAAAGGGAGAAACAACACTAATAGGGGAAAGGGGGGCAACAAAGCACGCTGAGCAATGAAATGGGAGAAGCAACAATAATAGGGGGAGAGGTGGGGCAACAGAGCACACTGAAGGGAGAAGCAACACTCCAATAGGGGGAGAGGTGGGGCAACAGAGCACGATGAGCAATGAAAAGGGAGAAGCAACACTCTTAATAAGGGGGGCAGGGGGCAAACAAGCATGTCGAGCAATGAAAAGGGAGAAGCAACACTCTAATAGGGGGAGAGGTGGGGCAACAGAGCACACTGAGCAATGAAAAGGGAGAAGCAACAATCTAATAGGGTAGAGGTGGGGCAACAGAGCACGTTGAGCAATGAAAAGGGAGAAGCAACACTAATAGGGGGAGAGGTGGAGCAACAGAGCACGCTGAGCAATGAAAAGGGAGAAGCAACACTAATAGAGGGAGAGGGGGGCAACAGAGCATGTTGAGCAATGAAAAGGGAGAAGCAACACTCTAATAGGGGGAGAGGTGGGGCAACAGAGCACACTGAGCAATGAAAAGGGAGAAGCAAAACTAAAAGGGGAAAGGTGGGGCAAAAGAGCACGCTGAGCAATGAAAAGGGAGAAGCAACACTCTAATAGGGGAGGAGGTGGGGCAACAGAGCACGCTGAGCAATGAAAAGGGAGAAGCAACACTCTAATAGGGGGAGAGGGGGGCAACAGAGCATGTTGAGCAATGAAAAGCAAGAAGCAACACTGTAAAAGGGGGAGAGGTGGGGCAACAGAGCACGCTGAGCAATGAAAAGGGAGAAGCAACACTCTAATAGGGGGAGTGGTGGGGCAACAGAGAACGCTGAGCAATGATAAGGGAGATGTAACACTCTAATAGGGGGAGAGGGGGCAACAGAGCATGTTGAGCAATGAAAAGCAAGAAGCAACACTCTAATAGGGGGAGAGGTGAGGCAACAGAGCACGCCGAGCAATGAAAAGGGAGAAGCAACACTCTAATGGGGGAGAGGTGGGGCTACAGAGCACGCTGATCAATGAAAAGGGAGAAGCAACACTAATAGGGGAGAGGGGGGGCAACAAAGCACGCTGAGCAATAAAAAGGGAGAAGCAACACTAATAGGGGAGAGGGGGGGCAACAAAGCACCCTGAGCAATGAAAAGGGAGAAGCAACAATAATAGGGGGAGAGGTGGGGCAACAGAGCACGATGAGCAATGAAAAGGGAGAAGCAACACTCTAATACTCTAATAGAGGGAGATGTGGGGCAACAGAGCACGATGAGCAATGACAAGGGAGAAGCAACACTCTCCTAGGAGGAGAGGTGGGGCCACAGAGCACGCTGAGCAATGAAAAGGGAGAAGCAACACTCTAATAGCGGGAGAAGTGGGGCAACAGAGCACTCTGATCAATGAAAAGGGAGAAACAACACTCTAATAGGGTGAGAGGTGGGTCAATAGAGCACGCTGGGCAATGTAAAGGGAGAAGCAACACTCTAATAGGGGGAGAGGTTGGGCAACAGAGCACGCTGAGCAATGAAAAGGGAGAAGCAACACTCTAATGGGGGAGAGGTGGGGCAACAGAGCACATTGAGCAATGAAAAGGGAGAAGCAACACACTAATAGGGGGAGAGGTGGGGCAACAGAGCACGCCGAGCAATAAAAAAGGGAGAAGCAACACTCTAATAGGGGAGAGGTGGGGCAACAGAGCACGCTGAGCAATGAAAAGGGAGAAAACACTAATAGGGGGAGAGGTGGGGCAACAGAGCACGCAGAGCAATGAAAAGGGCGAAGCAACACTCTAATGGGGGAGAGGTGGGGCTACAGAGCACGCTGAGCAATGAAAAGGGAGAAACAACACTAATAGGGGAAAGGGGGGGCAACGAAGCATGCTGAGCAATGAAATGGGAGAAGCAACAATAATAGGGGGAGAGGTGGGGCAACAGAGCACACTGAAGGGAGAAGCAACACTCCAATAGGGGGAGAGGTGGGGCAACAGAGCACGATGAGCAATGAAAAGGGAGAAGCAACACTCTTAATAAGGGGGGAAGGGGGCAAACAAGCATGTCGAGCAATGAAAAGGGAGAAGCAACACTCTAATAGGGGGAGAGGTGGGGCAACAGAGCACACTGAGCAATGAAAAGGGAGAAGCAACAATCTAATAGGGTAGAGGTGGTGCAACAGAGCACGTTGAGCAATGAAAAGGGAGAAGCAACACTAATAGGGGGAGAGGTGGAGCAACAGAGCACGCTGAGCAATGAAAAGGGAGAAGCAACACTAATAGAGGGAGAGGGGGGCAACAGAGCATGTTGAGCAATGAAAAGGGAGAAGCAACACTCTAATAGGGGGAGAGGTGGGGCAACAGAGCACACTGAGCAATGAAAAGGGAGAAGCAAAACTAAAAGGGGAAAGGTGGGGCAAAAGAGCACGCTGAGCAATGAAAAGGGAGAAGCAACACTCTAATAGGGGAGGAGGTGGGGCAACAGAGCACGCTCAGCAATGAAAAGGGAGAAGCAACACTCTAATAGAGGGAGAGGGGGGCAACAGAGCATGTTGAGCAATGAAAAGCAAGAAGCAACACTGTAAAAGGGGGAGAGGTGGGGCAACAGAGCACGCTGAGCAATGAAAAGGGAGAAGCAACACTCTAATAGGGGGAGTGGTGGGGCAACAGAGAACGCTGAGCAATGATAAGGGAGAAGCAACACTCTAATAGAGGGAGAGGGGGCAACAGAGCATGTTGAGCAATGAAAAGCAAGAAGCAACACTCTAATAGGGGGAGAGGTGAGGCAACAGAGCACGCCGAGCAATGAAAAGGGAGAAGCAACACTCTAATGGGGGAGAGGTGGGGCTACAGAGCACGCTGAGCAATGAAAAGGGAGAAGCAACACTAATAGGGGAGGGGGGGCAACAAAGCACGCTGAGCAATAAAAAGGGAGAAGCAACACTAATAGGGGAGAGGGGGGCATCAAAGCACCCTGAGCAATGAAAAGGGAGAAGCAACAATAATAGGGGGAGAGGTGGGGCAACAGAGCACGATGAGCAATGAAAAGGGAGAAGCAACACTCTTAATAAGGGGTGCAGGGGGCAAACAAGCATGTCGAGCAATTAAAAGGGAGAAGCAACACTCTAATAGGGGGAGAGGTGGGGCAACAGAGCACGCTGAGCAATGAAAAGGGAGAAGCAACACTCTAATAGGGGGAGAGGTGGGGCAACAGAGCACGCTGAGCAATGAAAAGGGAGAAGCAACACTCTAATAGAAGGAGAGAGGGGCAACAGAGCATATTGAGCAATGAAAAGGGAGAAGCAACACTCTAATAGGGGGAGAGGTGGGGCAACAGAGCACACTGAGCAATGAAAAGGGAGAAGCAACACTAAAAGGGGAAAGGTGGGGCAAAAGAGCACGCTGAGCAATGAAAAGGGAGAAGCAACACTCTAATAGGGGGAGAGGTGGGGCAACAGAGCACGCTGAGCAATGAAAAGGGAGAAGCAACACTCTAATAGAGGGAGAGGTGGGGCAACAGAGCACGCTGAGCAATGAAAAGGGAGAAGCAACACTAATAGGGGGAGAGGTGGGGCAACAGAGCACGCTGAGCAGTGAAAAGGGAGAAGCAACAATCTAATATGGTAGAGGTGGGGCAACAGAGCACGCTGAGCAATGAAAAGGGAGAAGCAACACTCTAATAGGGGAGAGGTGGGGCAACAGAGCACGCTGAGCAATGAAAAGGGAGAAGCAACACTAATAGGGGGAGAGGTGGAGCAACAGAGCACGCTGAGCAATGAAAAGGGAGAAGCAACACTAATAGGGGGAGAGGTGGGGCAATAGAGCACGCTGAGCAATGAAAAGGGAGAAGCAACACTAATAGGGGGAGAGGTGGAGCAACAGAGCACACTGAGCAATGAAAAGGGAGAAGCAACACTAATAGGGGGAGAGGTGGGGCAATAGAGCACGCTGAGCAATGAAAAGGGAGACACAACACTCTAATAGAGGGAGAGGGGGGCAACAGAGCATGTTGAGCAATGAAAAGGGAGAAGCAACACTCTAATAGGGGGAGAGGTGGGGCAACAGAGCACGCTGAGCAATGAAAAGGGAGAAGCAACACTAATAGGGGGAGAGGTGGGGCAACAGAGCACGCTGAGCAGTGAAAAGGGAGAATCAACACTAATGGGGGAGAGGTGGGGCTACAGAGCACGCTGAGCAGTGAAAAGGGAGAAGCAACACTAATAGGGGAGAGAGTGGCCAACAAAGCACGCTGAGCAATGAAAAGGGAGAAGCAACAATAATAGGGGGAGAGGTGGGGCAACAGAGCACACTGAAGGGAGAAACAACACTCTAATAGGGGAAGAGGTGGGGCAACAGAGCACGATGATCAATGAAAAGGGAGAAGCAACACTCTTAATAAGGGGGCCAGGGGCAAACAAGCATGTCGAGCAATGAAAAGGGAGAAGCAGCACTCTAATATGGGGAGAGGTGGGGCAACAGAGCACACTGAGCAATGAAAAGCGAGAAGCAAAACTAAAAGGGGAAAGGTGGGGCAAAAGAGCACGCTGAGCAATGAAAAGGGAGAAGCAACACTCTAATAGGGGAGGAGGTGGGGCAACAGAGCACGCTGAGCAATGAAAAGGGAGAAGCAACACTCTAATAGAGGGAGAGGGGGGCAACAGAGCATGTTGAGCAATGAAAAGCAAGAAGCAACACTGTAAAAGGGGGAGAGGTGGGGCAACAGAGCACGCTGAGCAATGAAAAGGGAGAAGCAACACTCTAATAGGGGGAGTGGTGGGGCAACAGAGAACGCTGAGCAATGATAAGGGAGATGCAACACTCTAATAGAGGGAGAGGGGGCAACAGAGCATGTTGAGCAATGAAAAGCAAGAAGCAACACTCTAATAGGGGGAGAGGTGAGGCAACAGAGCACGCCGAGCAATGAAAAGGGAGAAGCAACACTCTAATGGGGGAGAGGTGGGGCTACAGAGCACGCTGAGCAATGAAAAGTGAGAAGCAAAACTAATAAGGGAGAGGGGGCAACAGAGCACACTGAGCAATGAAAAGGGAGAAGCAAAACTAAAAGGGGAAAGGTGGGGCAAAAGAGCACGCTGAGCAATGAAAAGGGAGAAGCAACACTCTAATAGGCGAGGAGGTGGGGCAACAGAGCACGCTGAGCAATGGAAAGGGAGAAGCAACACTCTAATAGAGGGAGAGGGGGGCAACAGAGCATGTTGAGCAATGAAAAGCAAGAAGCAACACTGTAAAAGGGGGAGAGGTGGGGAAACAGAGCACGCTGAGCAATGAAAAGGGAGAAGCAACACTCAAATAGGGGGAGTGGTGGGGCAACAGAGAACGCTGAGCAATGGTAAGGGAGATGCAACACTCTAATAGAGGGAGAGGGGGCAACAGAGCATGTTGAGCAATGAAAAGCAAGAAGCAACACTCTAATAGGGGGAGAGGTGAGGCAACAGAGCACGCCGAGCAATGAAAAGGGAGAAGCAACACTCTAATGGGGGAGAGGTGGGGCTACAGAGCACGCTGAGCAATGAAAAGGGAGAAGCAACACAAATAGAGGGAGAGGGGGCAACAGAGCATGTTGAGCAATGAAAAGGGAGAAGCAACACTCTAATAGGGGGAGAGGTGGGGCAACAGAGCACACTGAGCAATGAAAAGGGAGAAGCAAAACTAAAAGGGGAAAGGTGGGGCAAAAGAGCACGCTGAGCAATGAAAAGGGAGAAGCAACACTCTAATAGGGGAGGAGGTGGGGCAACAGAGCACGCTGAGCAATGAAAAGGGAGAAGCAACACTCTAATAGAGGGAGAGGGGGGCAACAGAGCATGTTGAGCAATGAAAAGCAAGAAGCAACACTGTAAAAGGGGGAGAGGTGGGGCAACAGAGCACGCTGAGCAATGAAAAGGGAGAAGCAACACTCTAATAGGGGGAGTGGTGGGGCAACAGAGAACGCTGAGCAATGATAAGGGAGATGCAACACTCTAATAGAGGGAGAGGGGGCAACAGAGCATGTTGAGCAATGAAAAGCAAGAAGCAACACTCTAATAGGGGGAGAGGTGAGGCAACAGAGCACGCCGAGCAATGAAAAGGGAGAAGCAACACTCTAATGGGGGAGAGGTGGGGCTACAGAGCACGCTGAGCAATGAAAAGGGAGAAGCAACACTAATAGGGGAGAGGGGGGGCAACAAAGCACGCTGAGCAATAAAAAGGGAGAAGCAACACTAATAGGGGAGAGGGGGGGGCAACAAAGCACCCTGAGCAATGAAAAGGGAGAAGCAACACTCTAATAGGGGGAGAGGTGGGGCAACAGAGCACGATGAGCAATGACAAGGGAGAAGCAACACTCTCATAGGGGGAGAGGTGGGGCCACAGAGCACGCTGAGCAATGAAAAGGGAGAAGCAACACTCTAATAGCGGGAGAAGTGGGGCAACAGAGCACTCTGAGCAATGAAAAGGGAGAAACAACACTCTAATAGGGGGAGAGGTGGGGCAATAGAGCACGCTGGGCAATGTAAAGGGAGAAGCAACACTCTAATAGGGGGAGAGGTGGGGCAACAGAGCATGCTGAGCAATGAAAAGGGAGAAGCAACACTATAATCGGGGAGAGGTGGGGCAACAGAGCACATTGAGCAATGAAAAGGGAGAAGCAACACACTAATAGGGGGAGAGGTGGGGCAACAGAGCACGCCGAGCAATAAAAAAGGGAGAAGCAACACTCTAATAGGGGAGAGGTGGGGCAACAGAGCACGCTGAGCAATGAAAAGGGAGAAGCAACACTAATAGGGGGAGAGGTGGGGCAACAGAGCACGCAGAGCAATGAAAAGGGCGAAGCAACACTCTAATGGGGGAGAGGTGGGGCTACAGAGCACGCTGAGCAATGAAAAGGGAGAAACAACACTAATAGGGGAAAGGGGGGGCAACAAAGCACGCTGAGCAATGAAATGGGGGAAGCAACAATAATAGGGGGAGAGGTGGGGCAACAGAGCACACTGAAGGGAGAAGCAACACTCCAATAGGGGGAGAGGTGGGGCAAAAGAGCACGATGAGCAATGAAAAGGGAGAAGCAACACTCTTAATAAGGGGGGCAGGGGGCAAACAAGCATGTTGAGCAATGAAAAGGGAGAAGCAACACTCTAATAGGGGGAGAGGTGGGGCAACAGAGCACACTGAGCAATGAAAAGGGAGAAGCAACAATCTAATAGGGTAGAGGTGGGGCAACAGAGCACGTTGAGCAATGAAAAGGGAGAAGCAACACTAATAGGGGGAGAGGTGGAGCAACAGAGCACGCTGAGCAATGAAAAGGGAGAAGCAACACTAATAGGGGGAGAGGTGGGGCAATAGAGCACGCTGAGCAATGAAAAGGGAGAAGCAACACTAATAGGGGGAGAGGTGGGGCCACAGAGCACACTGAGCAATGAAAAGGGAGAAGCAACACTAATAGGGGGAGAGGTGGAGCAACAGAGCACGCTGAGCAATGAAAAGGGAGAAGCAACACTGATAGAGGGAGAGGGGGGCAACAGAGCATGTTGAGCAATGAAAAGGGAGAAGCAACACTCTAATAGGGGGAGAGGTGGGGCCACAGAGCACACTGAGCAATGAAAAGGGAGAAGCAAAACTAAAAGGGGAAAGGTGGGGTAAAAGAGCACGCTGAGCAATGAAAAGGGAGAAGCAACACTCTAATAGGGGAGGAGGTGGGGCAACAGAGCACGCTGAGCAATGAAAAGGGAGAAGCAACACTCTAATAGAGGGAGAGGGGGCAACAGAGCATGTTGAGCAATGAAAAGCAAGAAGCAACACTGTAAAAAGGGGGAGAGGTGGGGCAACAGAGCACGCTGAGCAATTAAAAGGGAGAAGCAACACTCTAATAGGGGGAGTGGTGGGGCAACAGAGAACGCTGAGCAATAATAAGGGAGATGCAACACTCTAATAGAGGGAGAGGGGGCAACAGAGCATGTTGAGCAATGAAAAGCAAGAAGCAACACTCTAATAGGGGGAGAGGTGAGGCAACAGAGCACGCCGAGCAATGAAAAGGGAGAAGCAACACTCTAATGGGGGAGAGGTGGGGCTACAGAGCACGCTGAGCAATGAAAAGGGAGAAGCAACACTAATAGGGGAGAGGGGGGCAACAAAGCACGCTGAGCAATAAAAAGGGAGAAGCAACACTAATAGGGGAGAGGGGGGGCAACAAAGCACCCTGAGCAATGAAAAGGGAGAAGCAACAATAATAGGGGGAGAGGTGGGGCAACAGAGCACGATGAGCAATGAAAAGGGAGAAGCAACACTCTAATAGGGGGAGAGGTGGGGCAACAGAGCACGATGAGCAATGAAAAGGGAGAAGCAACACTCTTAATAAGGGGTGCAGGGGGCAAACAAGCATGTCGAGCAATGAAAAGGGAGAAGCAACACTCTAATAGGGGGAGAGGTGGGGCAACAGAGCACGCTGAGCAATGAAAAGGGAGAAGCAACACTCTAATAGGGGGAGAGGTGGGGCAACAGAGCACGCTGAGCAATGAAAAGGGAGAAGCAACACTCTAATAGAGGGAGAGAGGGGCAACAGAGCATATTGAGCAATGAAAAGGGAGAAGCAACACTCTAATAGGGGGAGAGGTGGGGCAACAGAGCACACTGAGCAATGAAAAGTGAGAAGCAACACTAAAAGGGGAAAGGTGGGGCAAAAGAGCACGCTGAGCAATGAAAAGGGAGAAGCAACACTCTAATAGGGGGAGAGGTGGGGCAACAGAGCATGCTGAGCAATGAAAAGGGAGAAGCAACACTCTAATAGAGGGAGAGGTGGGGCAACAGAGCACGCTGAGCAATGAAAAGGGAGAAGCAACACTAATATGGGGAGAGGTGGGGCAACAGAGCACGCTGAGCAGTGAAAAGGGAGAAGCAACAATCTAATATGGTAGAGGTGGGGCAACAGAGAACGCTGAGCAATGAAAACGGAGAAGCAACACTCTAATAGGGGAGAGGTGGGGCAACAGAGCACGCTGAGCAATGAAAAGGGAGAAGCAACACTAATAGGGGGAGAGGTGGAGCAACAGAGCACGCTGAGCAATGAAAAGGGAGAAGCAACACTAATAGGGGGAGAGGTGGGGCAATAGAGCACGCTGAGCAATGAAAAGGGAGAAGCAACACTAATAGGGGGAGAGGTGGAGCAACAGAGCACACTGAGCAATGAAAAGGGAGAAGCAACACTAATAGGGGGAGAGGTGGGGCGATAGAGCACGCTGAGCAATGAAAAGGGAGACACCTCTGTCACTCCTACGCAGACCTACTCCTCTTTTGAATGCCTTGTCTGCCGACTCTCTCTCTCTCCTAGCCATTCCCTTACCGTGGCTACTATCTATCGGCCACCTGGTCAAATTTCCTCCTTCCTCTCTGAATGGGCTGACCTCTCCTCCTCACTCCTGTCCTCAACCACCCAACTCCTCTTTCTCGGTGACTTCAACATCCACCTCGATGCCTCCTGTCCCCCCACTGGTCTCTTTCGCGAACTCTGTAACTCTCTCTCACTCTCTATTCTCCCATCTGGGCCTACTCACTCTGCAGGGCACACTCTTGACGCTCTGATCTCTTCTGACCTTCCCCTCTCCCTTCCTCTCTCCACTCCTCTCTCCTGGAGCGATCACTTTCTCCTATCCTCCCACCTCTCCCTCCCTACCCCACAGGCAAAGCCACCCTCTTCACTGCCACCCACCTTCTCGGTCATCCGACCCATGAAGCGCGTGTCAGTTGAGGCTTTCGCTGCTACCTTCTCGCCCCCTCCTCCCCCCTCGGCTGACTCCCACCCTGACACAGCCCTCTCCATGCTCTATTCCTCTATATCTGATACTCTCCATATCCTTGCCCCCGTCATGAGAATCCGCCTGAAGCCCAAAGCCAAATGTAACTCCTGGTATGACTCGGATCTCGTCACCCTAAAACGCAAGTGTAGGGTGGCAGAGAGGAAATGGCGTGCTTCATGTTCATCCTCTGACAAACTGGCCTGTCGCCTGCTCCAAAGGCAATACCGGCTCTCCGTTCTCACCAAGAAGAGAGCCCTTATCCAAGCCCGCATCTCTGAGGCATCTAACAACTCGGCCGAACTCTTTAAAATCTGCAAGGAGCTGGCCAACCCCGCTGCAGTCTCTACCTCTCCTGTCCCCTCCCAGGCCCTCTGCACTGCACTGGCCTCGCACTTCATCTCAAAAACTCAGGACATCCTGTCCTCGCTCTCCTCCTCTCTCCTCCCTCCCTCTCTTCCCGGCTCTTCCTCTTGCTCTCTTGCAGCCGCCCCTCCACCCTCCTTCTCTGCTTTTCCACCTTTTTCTGCTGATGAGGTTTCCAGACAAGTCCGATCTATGAAAGCCTCGTCTAAACAGGTTCACCCCTGTTCCTCCAAAACCATCAAGGACCACATCGACTCCCTGGCTCCTTACCTGGCTGACTTCTGCAACCGCTCATTCGCCTCTGGAGTCTTCCCATCCCCCCTCAAGCACTCCCTTGTGCACCCCCTCCTCAAGAAACCCTCTGCCGACCCCTCCTGCCCGGCCAATTATCGCCCAATCTCCATTACTCCCTTCCTGGGTAAGCTCCTGGAGAAACTGGCCATCTCCCAGCTTAACCTCCATGCTGAATCTGTTGGTAATCTTCATGACCATCAATCCGGCTTCAGAGCGGCCAGAAGCACGGAAACTGCTCTCCTGAACATCCGTGAGGACCTGCTCCTGAACCTCGATTCCAACACTCCCTGTGTTCTCATTCTGCTCGATCTCTCCTCTGCCTTTGACACTGTCAACCATGCCATCCTGCTCAACTGTCTCCGTGATAACCTGGGTATCACTGGTCAGGCTCTGGCCTGGCTGACTTCTTTCCTCTCCGGTCGACCCTCCCAGGTCCAAATGGGCTCCTTCCTCTCTGACATCTTTTTCTCCACCTGTGGTGTCCCCCAGGGATCCAACCTCTCTCCCTGGCTTTTCAACCAGTATCTGGCACTCCTTGCCCACCGCATCGCCGCTCTCTGCCCCTACTTCCAGTGCTATGCAGACGATACCCAGCTCATTTTCAGGCTACCCTCGGCCTCCTCCTCTCCTTCCCTCATCTCCGACTGTCTGTCTGCTATCCAGGAATGGTGTGCCGCCAATGACCTCTGCCTCAATGCCAGTAAGACTGAGATTCTACTCATCGGCACACCCACTCCCTCCTTCCCTGCAGCTCTCTGGCCGGCCTCCCTTGGCCCCCTTCCTGCCCCTACCTGCAAGGCTAAAAACCTCGGGGTCATCTTCGACTCCACACTCTCCTTCTCTCCTCATATATCTGACGTCTCTAAGAAGTCACACTACCAGCTGCACCTCCTCAGAGGTATTCTTCCCTTCCTCTCCTTCCCCCAGAAGCTCACTGTCTCCCGAGCCCTGGTTCTCTCTAGGCTGGACTACTGTAACAGCCTCTATCTTAATCTGCCTGCCTCCACTCTCCGCCCTCTGCAACTTATCCAGAACAGAACTGCGAGACTTGTCCTTGGCCTCAAGCCCAGGGACCGTATCTCTCCAGGACTGAAATCTCTTCACTGGCTCCCGGTGGCTGCGAGGATTAAGTTCAAAACCCTCTGCATTGTCCACAAGGCCTTCTGGGGCCTGGGACCTAAATACCTTCAACTCTCTCTTCCTAAATATCTTCCTTCACGAGCCCTTCGCTCATCCGTCTCCAACTCCCTCATGGTCAGCCGCTTCTCGAAGCAACGAGCTGGGGGTAGATCTCTCTCCGCAGCAGGGGCCTCCCTCTGGAACAGCCTTCCTGCCTCCCTGAAACTTGAGGAGAACCATCTCCGGTTCCGGAAGCACCTCAAAACCTTCCTCTTCGCTTCTGCCTTCTCTCTCCCTCTCCCCTGCTAATCCTGCTTAACTCCCCACTGAATTCAGCACTAAACCTGCATCTGGGCCACTCTCAGCAACCTCGGTCCAGGGCCCAGCCACTCTCCACTTGCACTGCCTCCCTGGCTCCCCCTGCACTGTGGGACTGTCACTGTATCCCTACAGCCCCCTTCCCAGCACTTGCTCTGCACTTACCTCGCACTTGCCACCAGCTGGCCCTTTTTATTTATTATTTATTATTTATTATTTTTTTACGCTACTTACCTTGTACTGCACTTCCCCCCCACCTCCTCCCCCTGCACTTCCTCCTTTTCCCCTTACCTCTGCACTTGCGCGATCTGAATGACACCTGGCCTAGTAGGATCGTTTGTCTGTCTTCCCCTTGTTTCCCTCCCTCCCTGCCTCGTCGCGCCTTGAAACACTTGTGTATAGGCGCGTTACAAATACCATATCATATCATATCATATCATATCACAACACTCTAATAGAGGGAGAGGGGGGCAACAGAGCATGTTGAGCAATGAAAAGGGAGAAGCAACACTCTAATAGGGGGAGAGGTGGGGCAACAGAGCACGCTGAGCAATGAAAAGGGAGAAGCAACACTAATAGGGGGAGAGGTGGGGCAACAGAGCACGCTGAGAAGTGAAAAGGGAGAATCAACACTCTAATGGGGGAGAGGTGGGGCTACAGAGCACGCTGAGCAATGAAAAGGGAGAAGCAACACTAATAGGGGAGAGAGTGGCCAACAAAGCACGCTGAGCAATGAAAAGGGAGAAACAACGATAATAGGGGGAGAGGTGGGGCAACAGAGCACACTGAAGGGAGAAACAACACTCTAATAGGGGAAGAGGTGGGGCAACAGAGCACGATGATCAATGAAAAGGGAGAAGCAACACTCTTAATAAGGGGGCCAGGGGCAAACAAGCATGTCGAGCAATGAAAAGGGAGAAGCAGCACTCTAATAGGGGGAGAGGTGGGGCAACAGAGCACGCTGAGCAATGAAAAGGGAGAAGCAACAATCTAATAGGGTAGAGGTGGCGCAGCAGAGCACGCTGAGCAATGAAAAGGGAGAAGCAACACTAATAGGGGGAGAGGTGGAGCAACAGAGCACGCTGAGCAATGAAAAGGGAGAAGCAACACTAATAGGGGGAGAGATGGGGCTATAGAGCACGCTGAGCAATGAAAAGGGGGAAGCAACACTCTAATAGGGGGAGAGGTGGGGCAACAGAGCACGCTGAGCAATGAAAAGGGAGAAGCAACACTCTAATAGAGGGAGAGAGGGGCAAAAGAGCACGCTGAGCAATGAAAAGCAAGAAGCAACACTCTAATAGGGGGAGAGGTGGGGCAACAGAGCATGCTGAGCAATGAAAAGGGAGAAGCAACACTCTAATAGGGGGAGAGGTGGGGCAACAGGGCACACAGAGCAATGATAAGGGAGAAGCAACACTCTAATAGAGGGAGAGGGGGGCAACAGAGCATGTTGAGCAATAAAAAGGAAGAAGCGACACTCTAATAGCGGGAGAGATGGGGGCAACAGAGCACGCTGAGCAATGAAAAGGGACAAGCAACACTCTAATAGGGGTGCGGTGGGGCAACAGAGCATGTTGAGCAATGATAAGGGAGAAGCAACACTCTAATAGGGGGAGAGGTGGGGCAACAGAGCATGTTGAGCAATGAAAAGGGAGAGGCAACACTCTAATAGGGGAGAGATGGGGCAACAGAGCAGGTTGAGCAATGATAAGGGAGAAGCAACACTCTAATAGGGGGAGAGGTGGGGCAACAGAGCACGCTGAGCAATGAAAAGGGAGAAGCAACACTCTAATAAGGGAGAGGTGGGACAACAGTGCATGTTGAGCAATGAAAAGGGAGAAGCAACACTCTAATAGGGGAGAGATGGGGCAACAGAGCAGGTTGAGCAATGATAAGGGAGAAGCAACACTAATAGGGGAGAGAGTGGCCAACAAAGCACGCTGAGCAATGAAAAGGGAGAAGCAACAATAATAGGGGGAGAGGTGGGGCAACAGAGCACACTGAAGGGAGAAACAACACTCTAATAGGGGAAGAGGTGGGGCAACAGAGCACGATGATCAATGAAAAGGGAGAAGCAACACTCTTAATAAGGGGGCCAGGGGCAAACAAGCATGTCGAGCAATGAAAAGGGAGAAGCAGCACTCTAATAGGGGGAGAGGTGGGGCAACAGAGCACGCTGAGCAATGAAAAGGGAGAAGCAACAATCTAATAGGGTAGAGGTGGCGCAGCAGAGCACGCTGAGCAATGAAAAGGGAGAAGCAACACTAATAGGGGGAGAGGTGGAGCAACAGAGCACGCTGAGCAATGAAAAGGGAGAAGCAACACTAATAGGGGGAGAGATGGGGCTATAGAGCACGCTGAGCAATGAAAAGGTGGAAGCAACACTCTAATAGGGGGAGAGGTGGGGCAACAGAGCACGCTGAGCAATGAAAAGGGAGAAGCAACACTCTAATAGAGGGAGAGAGGGGCAAAAGAGCACGCTGAGCAATGAAAAGAAAGAAGCAACACTCTAATAGGGGGAGAGGTGGGGCAACAGATCATGCTGAGCAATGAAAAGGGAGAAGCAACACTCTAATAGGGGGAGAGGTGGGGCAACAGGGCACACAGAGCAATGA
Organism: Ambystoma mexicanum; assembly: GCF_040938575.1. Classification (NCBI taxonomy): domain Eukaryota; kingdom Metazoa; phylum Chordata; class Amphibia; order Caudata; family Ambystomatidae; genus Ambystoma; species Ambystoma mexicanum. Next base: position 1,550,453,345 of record NC_090931.1, read on the forward strand.
TAAGGGAGAAGCAACACTCTAATAGAGGGAGAGGGGGGCAACAGAGCATGTTGAGCAATGAAAAGGAAGAAGCGACACTCTAATAGGGGGAGAGGTGGGGCCAACAGAGCACGCTGAGCAATGAAAAGGGACAAGCAACACTCTAATAGGGGTGCGGTGGGGCAACAGAGCATGTTGAGCAATGATAAGGGAGAAGCAACACTCTAATAGGGGGAGAGGTGGGGCAACAGAGCATGTTGAGCAATGAAAAGGGAGAAGCAACACTCTAATAGGGGAGAGATGGGGCAACAGAGCAGGTTGAGCAATGATAAGGGAGAAGCAACACTCTAATAGGGGGAGAGGTGGGGCAACAGAGCACGCTGAGCAATGAAAAGGGAGAAGCAACACTCTAATAAGGGAGAGGTGGGACAACAGTGCATGTTGAGCAATGAAAAGGGAGCAACTCTAATGGGGAGGTGGGGCAACAGAGCACGCTGAAGGGAGAAGTAACACTCTAATAGGGGAGAGGTGGGGCAACAGAGCACGCTGAGCAAAGAAAAGAGAGATGCAACACTCTAATAGGGGGAGAGGTGGGGCAACAGAGCACGCTGAGCAATGAAAAGGGAGAAGCAACACTAATAGCGGGAGAAGGTGGCAACAGAGCATGTTGAGCAATGAAAAGGGAGAAGCAACACTCTAATAGGGGGAGAGGTGGGGCAACAGAGCACGCTGAGCAATGATAAGGGAGAAGCAACTCTCTAATAGGGGAAGAGGTGGGGCAACAGAGCTCGCTGAGCAATGAAAAGGGAGAACCAACACTCTAATAGGGAGAGAGGTGGGGCAACAGAGCACGCTGAGCAATGACAAGGGAGAAGCAACACTCTCATAGGGGAGAGGTGGGGCCACAGAGCATGCTGAGCAATGAAGAGGGAGAAGCAACACTCTAAAAGCGGGAGAAGTGGGGCAACAGAGCACGCTGAGCAATGAAAAGGGAGAAGCAACACTCTAATAGGGGGAGAGGTGGGGCAACAGAGCACGCTGGGCAATGAAAAGGGAGAAGCAACACTCTAATAGGGGGAGAGGTGGGGCAACAGAGCACGCTGAGCAATGAAAAGGGAGAAGCAACACTAATAGGGGGAGAGGTGGAGCAACAGAGCACGCTGAGCAATGAAAAGGGAGAAGCAACACTAATAGGGGGAGAGGTGGGGCAATAGAGCACGCTGAGCAATGAAAAGGGAGAAGCAACACTAATAGGGGGAGAGGTGGAGCAACAGAGCACGCTGAGCAATGAAAAGGGAGAAGGAACACTAATAGGGGGAGAGGTGGGGCAATAGAGCACGCTGAGCAATGAAAAGGGAGACACAACACTCTAATAGAGGGAGAGGGGGCAACAGAGCATGTTGAGCAATGAAAAGGGAGAAGCAACACTTTAATAGGGGGAGAGGTGGGGCAACAGAGCACGCTGAGCAATGAAAAGGGAGAAGCAACACTAATAGGGGGAGAGGTTTGGCAACAGAGCACGCTGAGCAGTGAAAAGGGAGAATCAACACTCTAATGGGGGAGAGGTGGGGCTACAGAGCACGCTGAGCAATGAAAAGGGAGAAGCAACACTAATAGGGGAGAGAGTGGCCAACAAAGCACGTTTAGCAATGAAAAGGGAGAAGCAACACTCTAATCGGGGGAGAGGTGGGACAACAGAGCACGCTGAGCAATGATAAGGGAGAAGCAACTCTCTAATAGAGGAAGAGGTGGGGCAACAGAGCTCGCTGAGCAATGAAAAGGGAGAAGCAACACTCTAATAGGGGGAGAGGTGGGGCAACAGAGCACGCTGAGCAATGACAAGGGAGAAGCAACACTCTCATAGGGGAGAGGTGGGGCCACAGAGCATGCTGAGCAATGAAGAGGGAGAAGCAACACTCTAAAAGTGGGAGAAGTGGGGCAACCGAGCACGCTGAGCAATGAAAAGGGAGAAGCAACACTCTAATAGGGGGAGAGGTGGGGCAATAGAGCACGCTGGGCAATGTAAAGGGAGAAGCAACACTCTAATAGGGGGAGAGGTGGGGCAACAGAGCAGGCTGAGCAATGAAAAGGGAGAAGCAACACTAATAGGGGGAGAGGTGGAGCAACAGAGCACGCTGAGCAATGAAAAGGGAGAAGCAACACTAATAGGGGGAGAGGTGGGGCAATAGAGCACGCTGAGCAATGAAAAGGGAGAAGCAACACTAATAGGGGGAGAGGTGGAGCAACAGAGCACGCTGAGCAATGAAAAGCAAGAAGCAACACTCTAATAGGGGGAGAGGTGGGGCAACAGAGCATGCTGAGCAATGAAAAGGGAGAAGCAACACTCTAATAGGGGGAGAGGTGGGGCAACAGGGCACACAGAGCAATGATAAGGGAGAAGCAACACTCTAATGGGGGAGAGGTGGGGCTGCAGAGCACGCTGAGCAATGAAAAGGGAGAAGCAACACTAATAGGGGAGAGGGGGGGCAACAAAGCACGCTGAGCAATAAAAAGGGAGAAGCAACACTAATAGGGGAGAGGGGGGCAACAAAGCACCCTGAGCAATGAAAAGGGAGAAGCAACAATAATAGGGGGAGAGGTGGGGCAACAGAGCACGATGAGCAATGAAAAGGGAGAAGCAACACTCTAATAGGGGGAGAGGTGGGGCAACAGAGCACGATGAGCAATGACAAGGGAGAAGCAACACTCTCATAGGGGGAGAGGTGGGGCCACAGAGCACGCTGAGCAATGAAAAGGGAGAAGCAACACTCTAATAGCGGGAGAAGTGGGGCAACAGAGCACTCTGAGCAATGAAAAGGGAGAAACAACACTCTAATAGGGGTAGAGGTGGGGCAATAGAGCACGCTAGGCAATGTAAAGGGAGAAGCAACACTCTAATAGGGGGAGAGGTGGGGCCAACAGAGCACGCTGAGCAATGAAAAGGGACAAGCAACACTCTAATAGGGGTGCGGTGGGGCAACAGAGCATGTTGAGCAATGATAAGGGAGAAGCAACACTCTAATAGGGGGAGAGGTGGGGCAACAGAGCATGTTGAGCAATGAAAAGGGAGAGGCAACACTCTAATAGGGGGAGAGGTGGGGCAACAGAGCATGTTGAGCAATGAAAAGGGAGAAGCAACACTCTAATAGGGGAGAGATGGGGCAACAGAGCAGGTTGAGCAATGATAAGGGAGAAGCAACACTCTAATAGGGGGAGAGGTGGGGCAACAGAGCACGCTGAGCAATGAAAAGGGAGAAGCAACACTCTAATAAGGGAGAGGTGGGACAACAGTGCATGTTGAGCAATGAAAAGGGAGCAACTCTAATGGGGAGGTGGGGCAACAGAGCACGCTGAAGGGAAAAGTAACACTCTGATAGGGGAGAGGTGGGGCAACAGAGCACGCTGAGCAAAGAAAAGAGAGATGCAACACTCTAATAGGGGGAGAGGTGGGGCAACAGAGCACGCTGAGCAATGAAAAGGGAGAAGCAACACTAATAGCGGGAGAAGGTGGCAACAGAGCATGTTGAGCAATGAAAAGGGAGAAGCAACACTCTAATAGTGGGAGAGGTGGGGCAACAGAGCACGCTGAGCAATGATAAGGGAGAAGCAACTCTCTAATAGGGGAAGAGGTGGGGCAACAGAGCTCGCTGAGCAATGAAAAGGGAGAACCAACACTCTAATAGGGAGAGAGGTGGGGCAACAGAGCACGCTGAGCAATGACAAGGGAGAAGCAACACTCTCATAGGGGAGAGGTGGGGCCACAGAGCATGCTGAGCAATGAAGAGGGAGAAGCAACACTCTAAAAGCGGGAGAAGTGGGGCAACAGAGCACGCTGAGCAATGAAAAGGGAGAAGCAACACTCTAATAGGGGGAGAGGTGGGGCAACAGAGCACGCTGGGCAATGAAAAGGGAGAAGCAACACTCTAATAGGGGGAGAGGTGGGGCAACAGAGCACGCTGAGCAATGAAAAGGGAGAAGCAACACTAATAGGGGGAGAGGTGGAGCAACAGAGCACGCTGAGCAATGAAAAGGGAGAAGCAACACTAATAGGGGGAGAGGTGGGGCAATAGAGCACGCTGAGCAATGAAAAGGGTGAAGCAACACTAATAGGGGGAGAGGTGGAGCAACAGAGCACGCTGAGCAATGAAAAGGGAGAAGGAACACTAATAGGGGGAGAGGTGGGGCAATAGAGCACGCTGAGCAATGAAAAGGGAGACACAACACTCTAATAGAGGGAGAGGGGGCAACAGAGCATGTTGAGCAATGAAAAGGGAGAAGCAACACTTTAATAGGGGGAGAGGTGGGGCAACAGAGCATGCTGAGCAATGAAAAGGGAGAAGCAACACTAATAGGGGGAGAGGTTTGGCAACAGAGCACGCTGAGCAGTGAAAAGGGAGAATCAACACTAATAGGGGGAGAGGTGGAGCAACAGAGCACGCTGAGCAATGAAAAGGGAGAAGGAACACTAATAGGGGGAGAGGTGGGGCAATAGAGCACGCTGAGCAATGAAAAGGGAGACACAACACTCTAATAGAGGGAGAGGGGGCAACAGAGCATGTTGAGCAATGAAAAGGGAGAAGCAACACTTTAATAGGGGGAGAGGTGGGGCAACAGAGCACGCTGAGCAATGAAAAGGGAGAAGCAACACTAATAGGGGGAGAGGTTTGGCAACAGAGCACGCTGAGCAGTGAAAAGGGAGAATCAACACTCTAATGGGGGAGAGGTGGGGCTACAGAGCACGCTGAGCAATGAAAAGGGAGAAGCAACACTAATAGGGGAGAGAGTGGCCAACAAAGCACGTTGAGCAATGAAAAGTGAGAAGCAACACTCTAATCGGGGGAGAGGTGGGACAACAGAGCACGCTGAGCAATGATAAGGGAGAAGCAACTCTCTAATAGAGGAAGAGGTGGGGCAACAGAGCTCGCTGAGCAATGAAAAGGGAGAAGCAACACTCTAATAGGGGGAGAGGTGGGGCAACAGAGCACGCTGAGCAATGACAAGGGAGAAGCAACACTCTAATAGGGGGAGAGGTGGGGCAATAGAGCACGCTGGGCAATGTAAAGGGAGAAGCAACACTCTAATAGGGGGAGAGGTGGGGCAACAGAGCACGCTGAGCAATGAAAAGGGAGAAGCAACACTAATAGGGGGAGAGGTGGAGCAACAGAGCACGCTGAGCAATGAAAAGGGAGAAGCAACACTAATAGGGGGAGAGGTGGGGCAATAGAGCACGCTGAGCAAAGAAAAGGGAGAAGCAACACTAATAGGGGGAGAGGTGGAGCAACAGAGCACGCTGAGCAATGAAAAGCAAGAAGCAACACTCTAATAGGGGGAGAGGTGGGGCAACAGAGCATGCTGAGCAATGAAAAGGGAGAAGCAACACTCTAATAGGGGGAGAGGTGGGGCAACAGGGCACACAGAGCAATGATAAGGTAGAAGCAACACTCTAATGGGGGAGAGGTGGGGCTGCAGAGCACGCTGAGCAATGAAAAGGGAGAAGCAACACTAATAGGGGAGAGGGGGGGCAACAAAGCACGCTGAGCAATAAAAAGGGAGAAGCAACACTAATAGGGGAGAGGGGGGGCAACAAAGCACCCTGAGCAATGAAAAGGGAGAAGCAACAATAATAGGGGGAGAGGTGGGGCAACAGAGCACGATGAGCAATGAAAAGGGAGAAGCAACACTCTAATAGGGGGAGAGGTGGGGCAACAGAGCACGATGAGCAATGACAAGGGAGAAGCAACACTCTCATAGGGGGAGAGGTGGGGCCACAGAGCACGCTGAGCAATGAAAAGGGAGAAGCAACACTCTAATAGCGGGAGAAGTGGGGCAACAGAGCACTCTGAGCAATGAAAAGGGAGAAACAACACTCTAATAGGGGTAGAGGTGGGGCAATAGAGCATGCTAGGCAATGTAAAGGGAGAAGCAACACTCTAATGGGGGAGAGGTGGGGCAACAGAGCACATTGAGCAATGAAAAGGGAGAAGCAACACTCTAATAAGGGAGAGGTGGGGCATCAGTGTATGTTGAACAATGAAAAGGGAGAAGCAACACTCTAATAGGGGGAGAGGTGGGGCAACAGAGCACGCTGAGCAATGACAAGGGAGAAGCAACACTCTCATAGGGGGAGAGGTGGGGCCACAGAGCACGCTGAGCAATGAAAAGGGAGAAGCAACACTCTAATAGCGGGAGAAGTGGGGCAACAGAGCACTCTGTGCAATGAAAAGGGAGAAACAACACTCTAATAGGGGGAGAGGTGGGGCAATAGAGCACGCTGGGCAATGTAAAGGGAGAAGCAACACTCTAATAGGGGGAGAGGTGGGGCAACAGAGCACGCTGAGCAATGAAAAGGGAGAAGCAACACTCTAATGGGGGAGAGGTGGGGCAACAGAGCACATTGAGCAATGAAAAGGGAGAAGCAACACACTAATAGGGGGAGAGGTGGGGCAACAGAGCACGTTGAGCAATGAAAAGGGAGAAGCAACACTAATAGGGGGAGAGGTGGGGCAACAGAGCACACAGAGCAATGAAAAGGGCGAAGCAACACTCTAATGGGGGAGAGGTGGGGCTACAGAGCACGCTGAGCAATGAAAAGGGAGAAACAACACTAATAGGGGAAAGGGGGGCAACAAAGCACGCTGAGCAATGAAATGGGAGAAGCAACAATAATAGGGGGAGAGGTGGGGCAACAGAGCACACTGAAGGGAGAAGCAACACTCCAATAGGGGGAGAGGTGGGGCAACAGAGCACGATGAGCAATGAAAAGGGAGAAGCAACACTCTTAATAAGGGGGGCAGGGGGCAAACAAGCATGTCGAGCAATGAAAAGGGAGAAGCAACACTCTAATAGGGGGAGAGGTGGGGCAACAGAGCACACTGAGCAATGAAAAGGGAGAAGCAACAATCTAATAGGGTAGAGGTGGGGCAACAGAGCACGTTGAGCAATGAAAAGGGAGAAGCAACACTAATAGGGGGAGAGGTGGAGCAACAGAGCACGCTGAGCAATGAAAAGGGAGAAGCAACACTAATAGAGGGAGAGGGGGGCAACAGAGCATGTTGAGCAATGAAAAGGGAGAAGCAACACTCTAATAGGGGGAGAGGTGGGGCAACAGAGCACACTGAGCAATGAAAAGGGAGAAGCAAAACTAAAAGGGGAAAGGTGGGGCAAAAGAGCACGCTGAGCAATGAAAAGGGAGAAGCAACACTCTAATAGGGGAGGAGGTGGGGCAACAGAGCACGCTGAGCAATGAAAAGGGAGAAGCAACACTCTAATAGGGGGAGAGGGGGGCAACAGAGCATGTTGAGCAATGAAAAGCAAGAAGCAACACTGTAAAAGGGGGAGAGGTGGGGCAACAGAGCACGCTGAGCAATGAAAAGGGAGAAGCAACACTCTAATAGGGGGAGTGGTGGGGCAACAGAGAACGCTGAGCAATGATAAGGGAGATGTAACACTCTAATAGGGGGAGAGGGGGCAACAGAGCATGTTGAGCAATGAAAAGCAAGAAGCAACACTCTAATAGGGGGAGAGGTGAGGCAACAGAGCACGCCGAGCAATGAAAAGGGAGAAGCAACACTCTAATGGGGGAGAGGTGGGGCTACAGAGCACGCTGATCAATGAAAAGGGAGAAGCAACACTAATAGGGGAGAGGGGGGGCAACAAAGCACGCTGAGCAATAAAAAGGGAGAAGCAACACTAATAGGGGAGAGGGGGGGCAACAAAGCACCCTGAGCAATGAAAAGGGAGAAGCAACAATAATAGGGGGAGAGGTGGGGCAACAGAGCACGATGAGCAATGAAAAGGGAGAAGCAACACTCTAATACTCTAATAGAGGGAGAGGTGGGGCAACAGAGCACGATGAGCAATGACAAGGGAGAAGCAACACTCTCCTAGGAGGAGAGGTGGGGCCACAGAGCACGCTGAGCAATGAAAAGGGAGAAGCAACACTCTAATAGCGGGAGAAGTGGGGCAACAGAGCACTCTGATCAATGAAAAGGGAGAAACAACACTCTAATAGGGGGAGAGGTGGGTCAATAGAGCACGCTGGGCAATGTAAAGGGAGAAGCAACACTCTAATAGGGGGAGAGGTTGGGCAACAGAGCACGCTGAGCAATGAAAAGGGAGAAGCAACACTCTAATGGGGGAGAGGTGGGGCAACAGAGCACATTGAGCAATGAAAAGGGAGAAGCAACACACTAATAGGGGGAGAGGTGGGGCAACAGAGCACGCCGAGCAATAAAAAAGGGAGAAGCAACACTCTAATAGGGGAGAGGTGGGGCAACAGAGCACGCTGAGCAATGAAAAGGGAGAAAACACTAATAGGGGGAGAGGTGGGGCAACAGAGCACGCAGAGCAATGAAAAGGGCGAAGCAACACTCTAATGGGGGAGAGGTGGGGCTACAGAGCACGCTGAGCAATGAAAAGGGAGAAACAACACTAATAGGGGAAAGGGGGGGCAACGAAGCATGCTGAGCAATGAAATGGGAGAAGCAACAATAATAGGGGGAGAGGTGGGGCAACAGAGCACACTGAAGGGAGAAGCAACACTCCAATAGGGGGAGAGGTGGGGCAACAGAGCACGATGAGCAATGAAAAGGGAGAAGCAACACTCTTAATAAGGGGGGAAGGGGGCAAACAAGCATGTCGAGCAATGAAAAGGGAGAAGCAACACTCTAATAGGGGGAGAGGTGGGGCAACAGAGCACACTGAGCAATGAAAAGGGAGAAGCAACAATCTAATAGGGTAGAGGTGGTGCAACAGAGCACGTTGAGCAATGAAAAGGGAGAAGCAACACTAATAGGGGGAGAGGTGGAGCAACAGAGCACGCTGAGCAATGAAAAGGGAGAAGCAACACTAATAGAGGGAGAGGGGGGCAACAGAGCATGTTGAGCAATGAAAAGGGAGAAGCAACACTCTAATAGGGGGAGAGGTGGGGCAACAGAGCACACTGAGCAATGAAAAGGGAGAAGCAAAACTAAAAGGGGAAAGGTGGGGCAAAAGAGCACGCTGAGCAATGAAAAGGGAGAAGCAACACTCTAATAGGGGAGGAGGTGGGGCAACAGAGCACGCTCAGCAATGAAAAGGGAGAAGCAACACTCTAATAGAGGGAGAGGGGGGCAACAGAGCATGTTGAGCAATGAAAAGCAAGAAGCAACACTGTAAAAGGGGGAGAGGTGGGGCAACAGAGCACGCTGAGCAATGAAAAGGGAGAAGCAACACTCTAATAGGGGGAGTGGTGGGGCAACAGAGAACGCTGAGCAATGATAAGGGAGAAGCAACACTCTAATAGAGGGAGAGGGGGCAACAGAGCATGTTGAGCAATGAAAAGCAAGAAGCAACACTCTAATAGGGGGAGAGGTGAGGCAACAGAGCACGCCGAGCAATGAAAAGGGAGAAGCAACACTCTAATGGGGGAGAGGTGGGGCTACAGAGCACGCTGAGCAATGAAAAGGGAGAAGCAACACTAATAGGGGAGGGGGGGCAACAAAGCACGCTGAGCAATAAAAAGGGAGAAGCAACACTAATAGGGGAGAGGGGGGCATCAAAGCACCCTGAGCAATGAAAAGGGAGAAGCAACAATAATAGGGGGAGAGGTGGGGCAACAGAGCACGATGAGCAATGAAAAGGGAGAAGCAACACTCTTAATAAGGGGTGCAGGGGGCAAACAAGCATGTCGAGCAATTAAAAGGGAGAAGCAACACTCTAATAGGGGGAGAGGTGGGGCAACAGAGCACGCTGAGCAATGAAAAGGGAGAAGCAACACTCTAATAGGGGGAGAGGTGGGGCAACAGAGCACGCTGAGCAATGAAAAGGGAGAAGCAACACTCTAATAGAAGGAGAGAGGGGCAACAGAGCATATTGAGCAATGAAAAGGGAGAAGCAACACTCTAATAGGGGGAGAGGTGGGGCAACAGAGCACACTGAGCAATGAAAAGGGAGAAGCAACACTAAAAGGGGAAAGGTGGGGCAAAAGAGCACGCTGAGCAATGAAAAGGGAGAAGCAACACTCTAATAGGGGGAGAGGTGGGGCAACAGAGCACGCTGAGCAATGAAAAGGGAGAAGCAACACTCTAATAGAGGGAGAGGTGGGGCAACAGAGCACGCTGAGCAATGAAAAGGGAGAAGCAACACTAATAGGGGGAGAGGTGGGGCAACAGAGCACGCTGAGCAGTGAAAAGGGAGAAGCAACAATCTAATATGGTAGAGGTGGGGCAACAGAGCACGCTGAGCAATGAAAAGGGAGAAGCAACACTCTAATAGGGGAGAGGTGGGGCAACAGAGCACGCTGAGCAATGAAAAGGGAGAAGCAACACTAATAGGGGGAGAGGTGGAGCAACAGAGCACGCTGAGCAATGAAAAGGGAGAAGCAACACTAATAGGGGGAGAGGTGGGGCAATAGAGCACGCTGAGCAATGAAAAGGGAGAAGCAACACTAATAGGGGGAGAGGTGGAGCAACAGAGCACACTGAGCAATGAAAAGGGAGAAGCAACACTAATAGGGGGAGAGGTGGGGCAATAGAGCACGCTGAGCAATGAAAAGGGAGACACAACACTCTAATAGAGGGAGAGGGGGGCAACAGAGCATGTTGAGCAATGAAAAGGGAGAAGCAACACTCTAATAGGGGGAGAGGTGGGGCAACAGAGCACGCTGAGCAATGAAAAGGGAGAAGCAACACTAATAGGGGGAGAGGTGGGGCAACAGAGCACGCTGAGCAGTGAAAAGGGAGAATCAACACTAATGGGGGAGAGGTGGGGCTACAGAGCACGCTGAGCAGTGAAAAGGGAGAAGCAACACTAATAGGGGAGAGAGTGGCCAACAAAGCACGCTGAGCAATGAAAAGGGAGAAGCAACAATAATAGGGGGAGAGGTGGGGCAACAGAGCACACTGAAGGGAGAAACAACACTCTAATAGGGGAAGAGGTGGGGCAACAGAGCACGATGATCAATGAAAAGGGAGAAGCAACACTCTTAATAAGGGGGCCAGGGGCAAACAAGCATGTCGAGCAATGAAAAGGGAGAAGCAGCACTCTAATATGGGGAGAGGTGGGGCAACAGAGCACACTGAGCAATGAAAAGCGAGAAGCAAAACTAAAAGGGGAAAGGTGGGGCAAAAGAGCACGCTGAGCAATGAAAAGGGAGAAGCAACACTCTAATAGGGGAGGAGGTGGGGCAACAGAGCACGCTGAGCAATGAAAAGGGAGAAGCAACACTCTAATAGAGGGAGAGGGGGGCAACAGAGCATGTTGAGCAATGAAAAGCAAGAAGCAACACTGTAAAAGGGGGAGAGGTGGGGCAACAGAGCACGCTGAGCAATGAAAAGGGAGAAGCAACACTCTAATAGGGGGAGTGGTGGGGCAACAGAGAACGCTGAGCAATGATAAGGGAGATGCAACACTCTAATAGAGGGAGAGGGGGCAACAGAGCATGTTGAGCAATGAAAAGCAAGAAGCAACACTCTAATAGGGGGAGAGGTGAGGCAACAGAGCACGCCGAGCAATGAAAAGGGAGAAGCAACACTCTAATGGGGGAGAGGTGGGGCTACAGAGCACGCTGAGCAATGAAAAGTGAGAAGCAAAACTAATAAGGGAGAGGGGGCAACAGAGCACACTGAGCAATGAAAAGGGAGAAGCAAAACTAAAAGGGGAAAGGTGGGGCAAAAGAGCACGCTGAGCAATGAAAAGGGAGAAGCAACACTCTAATAGGCGAGGAGGTGGGGCAACAGAGCACGCTGAGCAATGGAAAGGGAGAAGCAACACTCTAATAGAGGGAGAGGGGGGCAACAGAGCATGTTGAGCAATGAAAAGCAAGAAGCAACACTGTAAAAGGGGGAGAGGTGGGGAAACAGAGCACGCTGAGCAATGAAAAGGGAGAAGCAACACTCAAATAGGGGGAGTGGTGGGGCAACAGAGAACGCTGAGCAATGGTAAGGGAGATGCAACACTCTAATAGAGGGAGAGGGGGCAACAGAGCATGTTGAGCAATGAAAAGCAAGAAGCAACACTCTAATAGGGGGAGAGGTGAGGCAACAGAGCACGCCGAGCAATGAAAAGGGAGAAGCAACACTCTAATGGGGGAGAGGTGGGGCTACAGAGCACGCTGAGCAATGAAAAGGGAGAAGCAACACAAATAGAGGGAGAGGGGGCAACAGAGCATGTTGAGCAATGAAAAGGGAGAAGCAACACTCTAATAGGGGGAGAGGTGGGGCAACAGAGCACACTGAGCAATGAAAAGGGAGAAGCAAAACTAAAAGGGGAAAGGTGGGGCAAAAGAGCACGCTGAGCAATGAAAAGGGAGAAGCAACACTCTAATAGGGGAGGAGGTGGGGCAACAGAGCACGCTGAGCAATGAAAAGGGAGAAGCAACACTCTAATAGAGGGAGAGGGGGGCAACAGAGCATGTTGAGCAATGAAAAGCAAGAAGCAACACTGTAAAAGGGGGAGAGGTGGGGCAACAGAGCACGCTGAGCAATGAAAAGGGAGAAGCAACACTCTAATAGGGGGAGTGGTGGGGCAACAGAGAACGCTGAGCAATGATAAGGGAGATGCAACACTCTAATAGAGGGAGAGGGGGCAACAGAGCATGTTGAGCAATGAAAAGCAAGAAGCAACACTCTAATAGGGGGAGAGGTGAGGCAACAGAGCACGCCGAGCAATGAAAAGGGAGAAGCAACACTCTAATGGGGGAGAGGTGGGGCTACAGAGCACGCTGAGCAATGAAAAGGGAGAAGCAACACTAATAGGGGAGAGGGGGGGCAACAAAGCACGCTGAGCAATAAAAAGGGAGAAGCAACACTAATAGGGGAGAGGGGGGGGCAACAAAGCACCCTGAGCAATGAAAAGGGAGAAGCAACACTCTAATAGGGGGAGAGGTGGGGCAACAGAGCACGATGAGCAATGACAAGGGAGAAGCAACACTCTCATAGGGGGAGAGGTGGGGCCACAGAGCACGCTGAGCAATGAAAAGGGAGAAGCAACACTCTAATAGCGGGAGAAGTGGGGCAACAGAGCACTCTGAGCAATGAAAAGGGAGAAACAACACTCTAATAGGGGGAGAGGTGGGGCAATAGAGCACGCTGGGCAATGTAAAGGGAGAAGCAACACTCTAATAGGGGGAGAGGTGGGGCAACAGAGCATGCTGAGCAATGAAAAGGGAGAAGCAACACTATAATCGGGGAGAGGTGGGGCAACAGAGCACATTGAGCAATGAAAAGGGAGAAGCAACACACTAATAGGGGGAGAGGTGGGGCAACAGAGCACGCCGAGCAATAAAAAAGGGAGAAGCAACACTCTAATAGGGGAGAGGTGGGGCAACAGAGCACGCTGAGCAATGAAAAGGGAGAAGCAACACTAATAGGGGGAGAGGTGGGGCAACAGAGCACGCAGAGCAATGAAAAGGGCGAAGCAACACTCTAATGGGGGAGAGGTGGGGCTACAGAGCACGCTGAGCAATGAAAAGGGAGAAACAACACTAATAGGGGAAAGGGGGGGCAACAAAGCACGCTGAGCAATGAAATGGGAGAAGCAACAATAATAGGGGGAGAGGTGGGGCAACAGAGCACACTGAAGGGAGAAGCAACACTCCAATAGGGGGAGAGGTGGGGCAAAAGAGCACGATGAGCAATGAAAAGGGAGAAGCAACACTCTTAATAAGGGGGGCAGGGGGCAAACAAGCATGTTGAGCAATGAAAAGGGAGAAGCAACACTCTAATAGGGGGAGAGGTGGGGCAACAGAGCACACTGAGCAATGAAAAGGGAGAAGCAACAATCTAATAGGGTAGAGGTGGGGCAACAGAGCACGTTGAGCAATGAAAAGGGAGAAGCAACACTAATAGGGGGAGAGGTGGAGCAACAGAGCACGCTGAGCAATGAAAAGGGAGAAGCAACACTAATAGGGGGAGAGGTGGGGCAATAGAGCACGCTGAGCAATGAAAAGGGAGAAGCAACACTAATAGGGGGAGAGGTGGGGCCACAGAGCACACTGAGCAATGAAAAGGGAGAAGCAACACTAATAGGGGGAGAGGTGGAGCAACAGAGCACGCTGAGCAATGAAAAGGGAGAAGCAACACTGATAGAGGGAGAGGGGGGCAACAGAGCATGTTGAGCAATGAAAAGGGAGAAGCAACACTCTAATAGGGGGAGAGGTGGGGCCACAGAGCACACTGAGCAATGAAAAGGGAGAAGCAAAACTAAAAGGGGAAAGGTGGGGTAAAAGAGCACGCTGAGCAATGAAAAGGGAGAAGCAACACTCTAATAGGGGAGGAGGTGGGGCAACAGAGCACGCTGAGCAATGAAAAGGGAGAAGCAACACTCTAATAGAGGGAGAGGGGGCAACAGAGCATGTTGAGCAATGAAAAGCAAGAAGCAACACTGTAAAAAGGGGGAGAGGTGGGGCAACAGAGCACGCTGAGCAATTAAAAGGGAGAAGCAACACTCTAATAGGGGGAGTGGTGGGGCAACAGAGAACGCTGAGCAATAATAAGGGAGATGCAACACTCTAATAGAGGGAGAGGGGGCAACAGAGCATGTTGAGCAATGAAAAGCAAGAAGCAACACTCTAATAGGGGGAGAGGTGAGGCAACAGAGCACGCCGAGCAATGAAAAGGGAGAAGCAACACTCTAATGGGGGAGAGGTGGGGCTACAGAGCACGCTGAGCAATGAAAAGGGAGAAGCAACACTAATAGGGGAGAGGGGGGCAACAAAGCACGCTGAGCAATAAAAAGGGAGAAGCAACACTAATAGGGGAGAGGGGGGGCAACAAAGCACCCTGAGCAATGAAAAGGGAGAAGCAACAATAATAGGGGGAGAGGTGGGGCAACAGAGCACGATGAGCAATGAAAAGGGAGAAGCAACACTCTAATAGGGGGAGAGGTGGGGCAACAGAGCACGATGAGCAATGAAAAGGGAGAAGCAACACTCTTAATAAGGGGTGCAGGGGGCAAACAAGCATGTCGAGCAATGAAAAGGGAGAAGCAACACTCTAATAGGGGGAGAGGTGGGGCAACAGAGCACGCTGAGCAATGAAAAGGGAGAAGCAACACTCTAATAGGGGGAGAGGTGGGGCAACAGAGCACGCTGAGCAATGAAAAGGGAGAAGCAACACTCTAATAGAGGGAGAGAGGGGCAACAGAGCATATTGAGCAATGAAAAGGGAGAAGCAACACTCTAATAGGGGGAGAGGTGGGGCAACAGAGCACACTGAGCAATGAAAAGTGAGAAGCAACACTAAAAGGGGAAAGGTGGGGCAAAAGAGCACGCTGAGCAATGAAAAGGGAGAAGCAACACTCTAATAGGGGGAGAGGTGGGGCAACAGAGCATGCTGAGCAATGAAAAGGGAGAAGCAACACTCTAATAGAGGGAGAGGTGGGGCAACAGAGCACGCTGAGCAATGAAAAGGGAGAAGCAACACTAATATGGGGAGAGGTGGGGCAACAGAGCACGCTGAGCAGTGAAAAGGGAGAAGCAACAATCTAATATGGTAGAGGTGGGGCAACAGAGAACGCTGAGCAATGAAAACGGAGAAGCAACACTCTAATAGGGGAGAGGTGGGGCAACAGAGCACGCTGAGCAATGAAAAGGGAGAAGCAACACTAATAGGGGGAGAGGTGGAGCAACAGAGCACGCTGAGCAATGAAAAGGGAGAAGCAACACTAATAGGGGGAGAGGTGGGGCAATAGAGCACGCTGAGCAATGAAAAGGGAGAAGCAACACTAATAGGGGGAGAGGTGGAGCAACAGAGCACACTGAGCAATGAAAAGGGAGAAGCAACACTAATAGGGGGAGAGGTGGGGCGATAGAGCACGCTGAGCAATGAAAAGGGAGACACCTCTGTCACTCCTACGCAGACCTACTCCTCTTTTGAATGCCTTGTCTGCCGACTCTCTCTCTCTCCTAGCCATTCCCTTACCGTGGCTACTATCTATCGGCCACCTGGTCAAATTTCCTCCTTCCTCTCTGAATGGGCTGACCTCTCCTCCTCACTCCTGTCCTCAACCACCCAACTCCTCTTTCTCGGTGACTTCAACATCCACCTCGATGCCTCCTGTCCCCCCACTGGTCTCTTTCGCGAACTCTGTAACTCTCTCTCACTCTCTATTCTCCCATCTGGGCCTACTCACTCTGCAGGGCACACTCTTGACGCTCTGATCTCTTCTGACCTTCCCCTCTCCCTTCCTCTCTCCACTCCTCTCTCCTGGAGCGATCACTTTCTCCTATCCTCCCACCTCTCCCTCCCTACCCCACAGGCAAAGCCACCCTCTTCACTGCCACCCACCTTCTCGGTCATCCGACCCATGAAGCGCGTGTCAGTTGAGGCTTTCGCTGCTACCTTCTCGCCCCCTCCTCCCCCCTCGGCTGACTCCCACCCTGACACAGCCCTCTCCATGCTCTATTCCTCTATATCTGATACTCTCCATATCCTTGCCCCCGTCATGAGAATCCGCCTGAAGCCCAAAGCCAAATGTAACTCCTGGTATGACTCGGATCTCGTCACCCTAAAACGCAAGTGTAGGGTGGCAGAGAGGAAATGGCGTGCTTCATGTTCATCCTCTGACAAACTGGCCTGTCGCCTGCTCCAAAGGCAATACCGGCTCTCCGTTCTCACCAAGAAGAGAGCCCTTATCCAAGCCCGCATCTCTGAGGCATCTAACAACTCGGCCGAACTCTTTAAAATCTGCAAGGAGCTGGCCAACCCCGCTGCAGTCTCTACCTCTCCTGTCCCCTCCCAGGCCCTCTGCACTGCACTGGCCTCGCACTTCATCTCAAAAACTCAGGACATCCTGTCCTCGCTCTCCTCCTCTCTCCTCCCTCCCTCTCTTCCCGGCTCTTCCTCTTGCTCTCTTGCAGCCGCCCCTCCACCCTCCTTCTCTGCTTTTCCACCTTTTTCTGCTGATGAGGTTTCCAGACAAGTCCGATCTATGAAAGCCTCGTCTAAACAGGTTCACCCCTGTTCCTCCAAAACCATCAAGGACCACATCGACTCCCTGGCTCCTTACCTGGCTGACTTCTGCAACCGCTCATTCGCCTCTGGAGTCTTCCCATCCCCCCTCAAGCACTCCCTTGTGCACCCCCTCCTCAAGAAACCCTCTGCCGACCCCTCCTGCCCGGCCAATTATCGCCCAATCTCCATTACTCCCTTCCTGGGTAAGCTCCTGGAGAAACTGGCCATCTCCCAGCTTAACCTCCATGCTGAATCTGTTGGTAATCTTCATGACCATCAATCCGGCTTCAGAGCGGCCAGAAGCACGGAAACTGCTCTCCTGAACATCCGTGAGGACCTGCTCCTGAACCTCGATTCCAACACTCCCTGTGTTCTCATTCTGCTCGATCTCTCCTCTGCCTTTGACACTGTCAACCATGCCATCCTGCTCAACTGTCTCCGTGATAACCTGGGTATCACTGGTCAGGCTCTGGCCTGGCTGACTTCTTTCCTTTCCGGTCGACCCTCCCAGGTCCAAATGGGCTCCTTCCTCTCTGACATCTTTTTCTCCACCTGTGGTGTCCCCCAGGGATCCAACCTCTCTCCCTGGCTTTTCAACCAGTATCTGGCACTCCTTGCCCACCGCATCGCCGCTCTCTGCCCCTACTTCCAGTGCTATGCAGACGATACCCAGCTCATTTTCAGGCTACCCTCGGCCTCCTCTCCTTCCCTCATCTCCGACTGTCTGTCTGCTATCCAGGAATGGTGTGCCGCCAATGACCTCTGCCTCAATGCCAGTAAGACTGAGATTCTACTCATCGGCACACCCACTCCCTCCTTCCCTGCAGCTCTCTGGCCGGCCTCCCTTGGCCCCCTTCCTGCCCCTACCTGCAAGGCTAAAAACCTCGGGGTCATCTTCGACTCCACACTCTCCTTCTCTCCTCATATATCTGACGTCTCTAAGAAGTCACACTACCAGCTGCACCTCCTCAGAGGTATTCTTCCCTTCCTCTCCTTCCCCCAGAAGCTCACTGTCTCCCGAGCCCTGGTTCTCTCTAGGCTGGACTACTGTAACAGCCTCTATCTTAATCTGCCTGCCTCCACTCTCCGCCCTCTGCAACTTATCCAGAACAGAACTGCGAGACTTGTCCTTGGCCTCAAGCCCAGGGACCGTATCTCTCCAGGACTGAAATCTCTTCACTGGCTCCCGGTGGCTGCGAGGATTAAGTTCAAAACCCTCTGCATTGTCCACAAGGCCTTCTGGGGCCTGGGACCTAAATACCTTCAACTCTCTCTTCCTAAATATCTTCCTTCACGAGCCCTTCGCTCATCCGTCTCCAACTCCCTCATGGTCAGCCGCTTCTCGAAGCAACGAGCTGGGGGTAGATCTCTCTCCGCAGCAGGGGCCTCCCTCTGGAACAGCCTTCCTGCCTCCCTGAAACTTGAGGAGAACCATCTCCGGTTCCGGAAGCACCTCAAAACCTTCCTCTTCGCTTCTGCCTTCTCTCTCCCTCTCCCCTGCTAATCCTGCTTAACTCCCCACTGAATTCAGCACTAAACCTGCATCTGGGCCACTCTCAGCAACCTCGGTCCAGGGCCCAGCCACTCTCCACTTGCACTGCCTCCCTGGCTCCCCCTGCACTGTGGGACTGTCACTGTATCCCTACAGCCCCCTTCCCAGCACTTGCTCTGCACTTACCTCGCACTTGCCACCAGCTGGCCCTTTTTATTTATTATTTATTATTTATTATTTTTTTACGCTACTTACCTTGTACTGCACTTACCCCCCACCTCCTCCCCCTGCACTTCCTCCTTTTCCCCTTACCTCTGCACTTGCGCGATCTGAATGACACCTGGCCTAGTAGGATCGTTTGTCTGTCTTCCCCTTGTTTCCCTCCCTCCCTGCCTCGTCGCGCCTTGAAACACTTGTGTATAGGCGCGTTACAAATACCATATCATATCATATCATATCATATCACAACACTCTAATAGAGGGAGAGGGGGGCAACAGAGCATGTTGAGCAATGAAAAGGGAGAAGCAACACTCTAATAGGGGGAGAGGTGGGGCAACAGAGCACGCTGAGCAATGAAAAGGGAGAAGCAACACTAATAGGGGGAGAGGTGGGGCAACAGAGCACGCTGAGAAGTGAAAAGGGAGAATCAACACTCTAATGGGGGAGAGGTGGGGCTACAGAGCACGCTGAGCAATGAAAAGGGAGAAGCAACACTAATAGGGGAGAGAGTGGCCAACAAAGCACGCTGAGCAATGAAAAGGGAGAAACAACGATAATAGGGGGAGAGGTGGGGCAACAGAGCACACTGAAGGGAGAAACAACACTCTAATAGGGGAAGAGGTGGGGCAACAGAGCACGATGATCAATGAAAAGGGAGAAGCAACACTCTTAATAAGGGGGCCAGGGGCAAACAAGCATGTCGAGCAATGAAAAGGGAGAAGCAGCACTCTAATAGGGGGAGAGGTGGGGCAACAGAGCACGCTGAGCAATGAAAAGGGAGAAGCAACAATCTAATAGGGTAGAGGTGGCGCAGCAGAGCACGCTGAGCAATGAAAAGGGAGAAGCAACACTAATAGGGGGAGAGGTGGAGCAACAGAGCACGCTGAGCAATGAAAAGGGAGAAGCAACACTAATAGGGGGAGAGATGGGGCTATAGAGCACGCTGAGCAATGAAAAGGGGGAAGCAACACTCTAATAGGGGGAGAGGTGGGGCAACAGAGCACGCTGAGCAATGAAAAGGGAGAAGCAACACTCTAATAGAGGGAGAGAGGGGCAAAAGAGCACGCTGAGCAATGAAAAGCAAGAAGCAACACTCTAATAGGGGGAGAGGTGGGGCAACAGAGCATGCTGAGCAATGAAAAGGGAGAAGCAACACTCTAATAGGGGGAGAGGTGGGGCAACAGGGCACACAGAGCAATGATAAGGGAGAAGCAACACTCTAATAGAGGGAGAGGGGGGCAACAGAGCATGTTGAGCAATAAAAAGGAAGAAGCGACACTCTAATAGCGGGAGAGATGGGGGCAACAGAGCACGCTGAGCAATGAAAAGGGACAAGCAACACTCTAATAGGGGTGCGGTGGGGCAACAGAGCATGTTGAGCAATGATAAGGGAGAAGCAACACTCTAATAGGGGGAGAGGTGGGGCAACAGAGCATGTTGAGCAATGAAAAGGGAGAGGCAACACTCTAATAGGGGAGAGATGGGGCAACAGAGCAGGTTGAGCAATGATAAGGGAGAAGCAACACTCTAATAGGGGGAGAGGTGGGGCAACAGAGCACGCTGAGCAATGAAAAGGGAGAAGCAACACTCTAATAAGGGAGAGGTGGGACAACAGTGCATGTTGAGCAATGAAAAGGGAGAAGCAACACTCTAATAGGGGAGAGATGGGGCAACAGAGCAGGTTGAGCAATGATAAGGGAGAAGCAACACTAATAGGGGAGAGAGTGGCCAACAAAGCACGCTGAGCAATGAAAAGGGAGAAGCAACAATAATAGGGGGAGAGGTGGGGCAACAGAGCACACTGAAGGGAGAAACAACACTCTAATAGGGGAAGAGGTGGGGCAACAGAGCACGATGATCAATGAAAAGGGAGAAGCAACACTCTTAATAAGGGGGCCAGGGGCAAACAAGCATGTCGAGCAATGAAAAGGGAGAAGCAGCACTCTAATAGGGGGAGAGGTGGGGCAACAGAGCACGCTGAGCAATGAAAAGGGAGAAGCAACAATCTAATAGGGTAGAGGTGGCGCAGCAGAGCACGCTGAGCAATGAAAAGGGAGAAGCAACACTAATAGGGGGAGAGGTGGAGCAACAGAGCACGCTGAGCAATGAAAAGGGAGAAGCAACACTAATAGGGGGAGAGATGGGGCTATAGAGCACGCTGAGCAATGAAAAGGTGGAAGCAACACTCTAATAGGGGGAGAGGTGGGGCAACAGAGCACGCTGAGCAATGAAAAGGGAGAAGCAACACTCTAATAGAGGGAGAGAGGGGCAAAAGAGCACGCTGAGCAATGAAAAGAAAGAAGCAACACTCTAATAGGGGGAGAGGTGGGGCAACAGAGCATGCTGAGCAATGAAAAGGGAGAAGCAACACTCTAATAGGGGGAGAGGTGGGGCAACAGGGCACACAGAGCAATGATAAGGGAGAAGCAACACTCTAATAGAGGGAGAGGGGGGCAACAGAGCATGTTGAGCAATGAAAAGGAAGAAGCGACACTCTAATAGGGGGAGAGGTGGGGCCAACAGAGCACGCTGAGCAATGAAAAGGGACAAGCAACACTCTAATAGGGGTGCGGTGGGGCAACAGAGCATGTTGAGCAATGATAAGGGAGAAGCAACACTCTAATAGGGGGAGAGGTGGGGCAACAGAGCATGTTGAGCAATGAAAAGGGAGAAGCAACACTCTAATAGGGGAGAGATGGGGCAACAGAGCAGGTTGAGCAATGATAAGGGAGAAGCAACACTCTAATAGGGGGAGAGGTGGGGCAACAGAGCACGCTGAGCAATGAAAAGGGAGAAGCAACACTCTAATAAGGGAGAGGTGGGACAACAGTGCATGTTGAGCAATGAAAAGGGAGCAACTCTAATGGGGAGGTGGGGCAACAGAGCACGCTGAAGGGAGAAGTAACACTCTAATAGGGGAGAGGTGGGGCAACAGAGCACGCTGAGCAAAGAAAAGAGAGATGCAACACTCTAATAGGGGGAGAGGTGGGGCAACAGAGCACGCTGAGCAATGAAAAGGGAGAAGCAACACTAATAGCGGGAGAAGGTGGCAACAGAGCATGTTGAGCAATGAAAAGGGAGAAGCAACACTCTAATAGGGGGAGAGGTGGGGCAACAGAGCACGCTGAGCAATGATAAGGGAGAAGCAACTCTCTAATAGGGGAAGAGGTGGGGCAACAGAGCTCGCTGAGCAATGAAAAGGGAGAACCAACACTCTAATAGGGAGAGAGGTGGGGCAACAGAGCACGCTGAGCAATGACAAGGGAGAAGCAACACTCTCATAGGGGAGAGGTGGGGCCACAGAGCATGCTGAGCAATGAAGAGGGAGAAGCAACACTCTAAAAGCGGGAGAAGTGGGGCAACAGAGCACGCTGAGCAATGAAAAGGGAGAAGCAACACTCTAATAGGGGGAGAGGTGGGGCAACAGAGCACGCTGGGCAATGAAAAGGGAGAAGCAACACTCTAATAGGGGGAGAGGTGGGGCAACAGAGCACGCTGAGCAATGAAAAGGGAGAAGCAACACTAATAGGGGGAGAGGTGGAGCAACAGAGCACGCTGAGCAATGAAAAGGGAGAAGCAACACTAATAGGGGGAGAGGTGGGGCAATAGAGCACGCTGAGCAATGAAAAGGGAGAAGCAACACTAATAGGGGGAGAGGTGGAGCAACAGAGCACGCTGAGCAATGAAAAGGGAGAAGGAACACTAATAGGGGGAGAGGTGGGGCAATAGAGCACGCTGAGCAATGAAAAGGGAGACACAACACTCTAATAGAGGGAGAGGGGGCAACAGAGCATGTTGAGCAATGAAAAGGGAGAAGCAACACTTTAATAGGGGGAGAGGTGGGGCAACAGAGCACGCTGAGCAATGAAAAGGGAGAAGCAACACTAATAGGGGGAGAGGTTTGGCAACAGAGCACGCTGAGCAGTGAAAAGGGAGAATCAACACTCTAATGGGGGAGAGGTGGGGCTACAGAGCACGCTGAGCAATGAAAAGGGAGAAGCAACACTAATAGGGGAGAGAGTGGCCAACAAAGCACGTTGAGCAATGAAAAGGGAGAAGCAACACTCTAATCGGGGGAGAGGTGGGACAACAGAGCACGCTGAGCAATGATAAGGGAGAAGCAACTCTCTAATAGAGGAAGAGGTGGGGCAACAGAGCTCGCTGAGCAATGAAAAGGGAGAAGCAACACTCTAATAGGGGGAGAGGTGGGGCAACAGAGCACGCTGAGCAATGACAAGGGAGAAGCAACACTCTCATAGGGGAGAGGTGGGGCCACAGAGCATGCTGAGCAATGAAGAGGGAGAAGCAACACTCTAAAAGTGGGAGAAGTGGGGCAACCGAGCACGCTGAGCAATGAAAAGGGAGAAGCAACACTCTAATAGGGGGAGAGGTGGGGCAATAGAGCACGCTGGGCAATGTAAAGGGAGAAGCAACACTCTAATAGGGGGAGAGGTGGGGCAACAGAGCAGGCTGAGCAATGAAAAGGGAGAAGCAACACTAATAGGGGGAGAGGTGGAGCAACAGAGCACGCTGAGCAATGAAAAGGGAGAAGCAACACTAATAGGGGGAGAGGTGGGGCAATAGAGCACGCTGAGCAATGAAAAGGGAGAAGCAACACTAATAGGGGGAGAGGTGGAGCAACAGAGCACGCTGAGCAATGAAAAGCAAGAAGCAACACTCTAATAGGGGGAGAGGTGGGGCAACAGAGCATGCTGAGCAATGAAAAGGGAGAAGCAACACTCTAATAGGGGGAGAGGTGGGGCAACAGGGCACACAGAGCAATGATAAGGGAGAAGCAACACTCTAATGGGGGAGAGGTGGGGCTGCAGAGCACGCTGAGCAATGAAAAGGGAGAAGCAACACTAATAGGGGAGAGGGGGGGCAACAAAGCACGCTGAGCAATAAAAAGGGAGAAGCAACACTAATAGGGGAGAGGGGGGCAACAAAGCACCCTGAGCAATGAAAAGGGAGAAGCAACAATAATAGGGGGAGAGGTGGGGCAACAGAGCACGATGAGCAATGAAAAGGGAGAAGCAACACTCTAATAGGGGGAGAGGTGGGGCAACAGAGCACGATGAGCAATGACAAGGGAGAAGCAACACTCTCATAGGGGGAGAGGTGGGGCCACAGAGCACGCTGAGCAATGAAAAGGGAGAAGCAACACTCTAATAGCGGGAGAAGTGGGGCAACAGAGCACTCTGAGCAATGAAAAGGGAGAAACAACACTCTAATAGGGGTAGAGGTGGGGCAATAGAGCACGCTAGGCAATGTAAAGGGAGAAGCAACACTCTAATAGGGGGAGAGGTGGGGCCAACAGAGCACGCTGAGCAATGAAAAGGGACAAGCAACACTCTAATAGGGGTGCGGTGGGGCAACAGAGCATGTTGAGCAATGATAAGGGAGAAGCAACACTCTAATAGGGGGAGAGGTGGGGCAACAGAGCATGTTGAGCAATGAAAAGGGAGAGGCAACACTCTAATAGGGGGAGAGGTGGGGCAACAGAGCATGTTGAGCAATGAAAAGGGAGAAGCAACACTCTAATAGGGGAGAGATGGGGCAACAGAGCAGGTTGAGCAATGATAAGGGAGAAGCAACACTCTAATAGGGGGAGAGGTGGGGCAACAGAGCACGCTGAGCAATGAAAAGGGAGAAGCAACACTCTAATAAGGGAGAGGTGGGACAACAGTGCATGTTGAGCAATGAAAAGGGAGCAACTCTAATGGGGAGGTGGGGCAACAGAGCACGCTGAAGGGAAAAGTAACACTCTAATAGGGGAGAGGTGGGGCAACAGAGCACGCTGAGCAAAGAAAAGAGAGATGCAACACTCTAATAGGGGGAGAGGTGGGGCAACAGAGCACGCTGAGCAATGAAAAGGGAGAAGCAACACTAATAGCGGGAGAAGGTGGCAACAGAGCATGTTGAGCAATGAAAAGGGAGAAGCAACACTCTAATAGGGGGAGAGGTGGGGCAACAGAGCACGCTGAGCAATGATAAGGGAGAAGCAACTCTCTAATAGGGGAAGAGGTGGGGCAACAGAGCTCGCTGAGCAATGAAAAGGGAGAACCAACACTCTAATAGGGAGAGAGGTGGGGCAACAGAGCACGCTGAGCAATGACAAGGGAGAAGCAACACTCTCATAGGGGAGAGGTGGGGCCACAGAGCATGCTGAGCAATGAAGAGGGAGAAGCAACACTCTAAAAGCGGGAGAAGTGGGGCAACAGAGCACGCTGAGCAATGAAAAGGGAGAAGCAACACTCTAATAGGGGGAGAGGTGGGGCAACAGAGCACGCTGGGCAATGAAAAGGGAGAAGCAACACTCTAATAGGGGGAGAGGTGGGGCAACAGAGCACGCTGAGCAATGAAAAGGGAGAAGCAACACTAATAGGGGGAGAGGTGGAGCAACAGAGCACGCTGAGCAATGAAAAGGGAGAAGCAACACTAATAGGGGGAGAGGTGGGGCAATAGAGCACGCTGAGCAATGAAAAGGGTGAAGCAACACTAATAGGGGGAGAGGTGGAGCAACAGAGCACGCTGAGCAATGAAAAGGGAGAAGGAACACTAATAGGGGGAGAGGTGGGGCAATAGAGCACGCTGAGCAATGAAAAGGGAGACACAACACTCTAATAGAGGGAGAGGGGGCAACAGAGCATGTTGAGCAATGAAAAGGGAGAAGCAACACTTTAATAGGGGGAGAGGTGGGGCAACAGAGCACGCTGAGCAATGAAAAGGGAGAAGCAACACTAATAGGGGGAGAGGTTTGGCAACAGAGCACGCTGAGCAGTGAAAAGGGAGAATCAACACTAATAGGGGGAGAGGTGGAGCAACAGAGCACGCTGAGCAATGAAAAGGGAGAAGGAACACTAATAGGGGGAGAGGTGGGGCAATAGAGCACGCTGAGCAATGAAAAGGGAGACACAACACTCTAATAGAGGGAGAGGGGGCAACAGAGCATGTTGAGCAATGAAAAGGGAGAAGCAACACTTTAATAGGGGGAGAGGTGGGGCAACAGAGCACGCTGAGCAATGAAAAGGGAGAAGCAACACTAATAGGGGGAGAGGTTTGGCAACAGAGCACGCTGAGCAGTGAAAAGGGAGAATCAACACTCTAATGGGGGAGAGGTGGGGCTACAGAGCACGCTGAGCAATGAAAAGGGAGAAGCAACACTAATAGGGGAGAGAGTGGCCAACAAAGCACGTTGAGCAATGAAAAGTGAGAAGCAACACTCTAATCGGGGGAGAGGTGGGACAACAGAGCACGCTGAGCAATGATAAGGGAGAAGCAACTCTCTAATAGAGGAAGAGGTGGGGCAACAGAGCTCGCTGAGCAATGAAAAGGGAGAAGCAACACTCTAATAGGTGGAGAGGTGGGGCAACAGAGCACGCTGAGCAATGACAAGGGAGAAGCAACACTCTAATAGGGGGAGAGGTGGGGCAATAGAGCACGCTGGGCAATGTAAAGGGAGAAGCAACACTCTAATAGGGGGAGAGGTGGGGCAACAGAGCACGCTGAGCAATGAAAAGGGAGAAGCAACACTAATAGGGGGAGAGGTGGAGCAACAGAGCACGCTGAGCAATGAAAAGGGAGAAGCAACACTAATAGGGGGAGAGGTGGGGCAATAGAGCACGCTGAGCAAAGAAAAGGGAGAAGCAACACTAATAGGGGGAGAGGTGGAGCAACAGAGCACGCTGAGCAATGAAAAGCAAGAAGCAACACTCTAATAGGGGGAGAGGTGGGGCAACAGAGCATGCTGAGCAATGAAAAGGGAGAAGCAACACTCTAATAGGGGGAGAGGTGGGGCAACAGGGCACACAGAGCAATGATAAGGTAGAAGCAACACTCTAATGGGGGAGAGGTGGGGCTGCAGAGCACGCTGAGCAATGAAAAGGGAGAAGCAACACTAATAGGGGAGAGGGGGGGCAACAAAGCACGCTGAGCAATAAAAAGGGAGAAGCAACACTAATAGGGGAGAGGGGGGGCAACAAAGCACCCTGAGCAATGAAAAGGGAGAAGCAACAATAATAGGGGGAGAGGTGGGGCAACAGAGCACGATGAGCAATGAAAAGGGAGAAGCAACACTCTAATAGGGGGAGAGGTGGGGCAACAGAGCACGATGAGCAATGACAAGGGAGAAGCAACACTCTCATAGGGGGAGAGGTGGGGCCACAGAGCACGCTGAGCAATGAAAAGGGAGAAGCAACACTCTAATAGCGGGAGAAGTGGGGCAACAGAGCACTCTGAGCAATGAAAAGGGAGAAACAACACTCTAATAGGGGTAGAGGTGGGGCAATAGAGCATGCTAGGCAATGTAAAGGGAGAAGCAACACTCTAATGGGGGAGAGGTGGGGCAACAGAGCACATTGAGCAATGAAAAGGGAGAAGCAACACACTAATAGGGGGAGAGGTGGGGCAACAGAGCACGCCGAGCAATAAAAAAGGGAGAAGCAACACTCTAATAGGGGAGAGGTGGGGCAACAGAGCACGCTGACCAATGAAAAGGGAGAAGCAACACTAATAGGGGGAGAGGTGGGGCAACAGAGCACGCAGAGCAATGAAAAGGGAGAAGCAACACTCTAATGGGGGAGAGGTGGGGCTACAGAGCACGCTGAGCAATGAAAAGGGAGAAACAACACTAATAGGGGAAAGGGGGGGCAACAAAGCACGCTGAGCAATGAAATGGGAGAAGCAACAATAATAGGGGGAGAGGTGGGGCAACAGAGCACACTGAAGGGAGAAGCAACACTCCAATAGGGGGAGAGGTGGGGCAACAGAGCACGATGAGCAATGAAAAGGGAGAAGCAACACTCTTAATAAGGGGGGCAGGGGGCAAACAAGCATGTCGAGCAATGAAAAGGGAGAAGCAACACTCTAATAGGGGGAGAGGTGGGGCAACAGAGCACACTGAGCAATGAAAAGGGAGAAGCAACAATCTAATAGGGTAGAGGTGGGGCAACAGAGCACGTTGGGCAATGAAAAGGGAGAAGCAACACTAATAGGGGGAGAGGTGGAGCAACAGAGCACGCTGAGCAATGAAAAGGGAGAAGCAACACTAATAGAGGGAGAGGGGGGCAACAGAGCATGTTGAGCAATGAAAAGGGAGAAGCAACACTCTAATAGGGGGAGAGGTGGGGCAACAGAGCACACTGAGCAATGAAAAGGGAGAAGCAAAACTAAAAGGGGAAAGGTGGGGCAAAAGAGCACGCTGAGCAATGAAAAGGGAGAAGCAACACTCTAATAGGGGAGGAGGTGGGGCAACAGAGCACGCTGAGCAATGAAAAGGAGAAGCAACACTCTAATAGAGGGAGAGGGGGGCAACAGAGCATGTTGAGCAATGAAAAGCAAGAAGCAACACTGTAAAAGGGGGAGGGGTGGGGCAACAAAGCACGCTGAGCAATGAAAAGGGAGAAGCAACACTCTAATAGGGGGAGTGGTGGGGCAACAGAGAACGCTGAGCAATGATAAGGGAGAAGCAACACTCTAATAGAGGGAGAGGGGGCAACAGAGCATGTTGAGCAATGAAAAGCAAGAAGCAACACTCTAATAGGGGGAGAGGTGAGGCAACAGAGCACGCCGAGCAATGAAAAGGAAGAAGCAACACTCTAATGGGGGAGAGGTGGGGCTACAGAGCACGCTGAGCAATGAAAAGGGAGAAGCAACACTAATAGGGGAGAGGGGGGGCAACAAAGCACGCTGAGCAATAAAAAGGGAGAAGCAACACTAATAGGGGAGAGGGGGGCATCAAAGCACCCTGAGCAATGAAAAGGGAGAAGCAACAATAATAGGGGGAGAGGTGGGGCAACAGAGCACGATGAGCAATGAAAAGGGAGAAGCAACACTCTTAATAAGTGGTGCAGGGGGCAAACAAGCATGTCGAGCAATTAAAAGGGAGAAGCAACACTCTAATAGGGGGAGAGGTGGGGCAACAGAGCACGCTGAGCAATGAAAAGGGAGAACCAACACTCTAATAGGGGGAGAGGTGGGGCAACAGAGCACGCTGAGCAATGAAAAGGGAGAAGCAACACTCTAATAGAAGGAGAGAGGGGCAACAGAGCATATTGAGCAATGAAAAGGGAGAAGCAACACTCTAATAGGGGGAGAGGTGGGGCAACAGAGCACACTGAGCAATGAAAAGGGAGAAGCAACACTAAAAGGGGAAAGGTGGGGCAAAAGAGCACGCTGAGCAATGAAAAGGGAGAAGCAACACTCTAATAGGGGGAGAGGTGGGGCAACAGAGCACGCTGAGCAATGAAAAGGGAGAAGCAACACTCTAATAGAGGGAGAGGTGGGGCAACAGAGCACGCTGAGCAATGAAAAGGGAGAAGCAACACTAATAGGGGGAGAGGTGGGGCAACAGAGCACGCTGAGCAGTGAAAAGGGAGAAGCAACAATCTAATATGGTAGAGGTGGGGCAACAGAGCACGCTGAGCAATGAAAAGGGAGAAGCAACACTCTAATAGGGGAGAGGTGGGGCAACAGAGCACGCTGAGCAATGAAAAGGGAGAAGCAACACTAATAGGGGGAGAGGTGGAGCAACAGAGCACGCTGAGCAATGAAAAGGGAGAAGCAACACTAATAGGGGGAGAGGTGGGGCAATAGAGCACGCTGAGCAATGAAAAGGGAGAAGCAACACTAATAGGGGGAGAGGTGGAGCAACAGAGCACACTGAGCAATGAAAAGGGAGAAGCAACACTAATAGGGGGAGAGGTGGGGCAATAGAGCACGCTGAGCAATGAAAAGGGAGACACAACACTCTAATAGAGGGAGAGGGGGGCAACAGAGCATGTTGAGCAATGAAAAGGGAGAAGCAACACTCTAATGGGGGAGAGGTGGGGCAACAGAGCACGCTGAGCAATGAAAAGGGAGAAGCAACACTAATAGGGGGAGAGGTGGGGCAACAGAGCACGCTGAGCAGTGAAAAGGGAGAATCAACTCTAATGGGGGAGAGGTGGGGCTACAGAGCACGCTGAGCAGTGAAAAGGGAGAAGCAACACTAATAGGGGAGAGAGTGGCCAACAAAGCACGCTGAGCAATGAAAAGGGAGAAGCAACAATAATAGGGGGAGAGGTGGGGCAACAGAGCACACTGAAGGGAGAAACAACACTCTAATAGGGGAAGAGGTGGGGCAACAGAGCACGATGATCAATGAAAAGGGAGAAGCAACACTCTTAATAAGGGGGCCAGGGGCAAACAAGCATGTCGAGCAATGAAAAGGGAGAAGCAGCACTCTAATAGGGGGAGAGGTGGGGCAACAGAGCACACTGAGCAATGAAAAGGGAGAAGCAAAACTAAAAGGGGAAAGGTGGGGCAAAAGAGCACGCTGAGCAATGAAAAGGGAGAAGCAACACTCTAATAGGGGAGGACGTGGGGCAACAGAGCACGCTGAGCAATGAAAAGGGAGAAGCAACACTCTAATAGAGGGAGAGGGGGGCAACAGAGCATGTTGAGCAATGAAAAGCAAGAAGCAACACTGTAAAAGGGGGAGAGGTGGGGCAACAGAGCACGCTGAGCAATGAAAAGGGAGAAGCAACACTCTAATAGGGGGAGTGGTGGGGCAACAGAGAACGCTGAGCAATGATAAGGGAGATGCAACACTCTAATAGAGGGAGAGGGGGCAACAGAGCATGTTGAGCAATGAAAAGCAAGAAGCAACACTCTAATAGGGGGAGAGGTGAGGCAACAGAGCACGCCGAGCAATGAAAAGGGAGAAGCAACACTCTAATGGGGGAGAGGTGGGGCTACAGAGCACGCTGAGCAATGAAAAGTGAGAAGCAAAACTAATAGGGGAGAGGGGGGCAACAGAGCACACTGAGCAATGAAAAGGGAGAAGCAAAACTAAAAGGGGAAAGGTGGGGCAAAAGAGCACGCTGAGCAATGAAAAGGGAGAAGCAACACTCTAATAGGGGAGGAGGTGGGGCAACAGAGCACGCTGAGCAATGGAAAGGGAGAAGCAACACTCTAATAGAGGGAGAGGGGGCAACAGAGCATGTTGAGCAATGAAAAGCAAGAAGCAACACTGTAAAAGGGGGAGAGGTGGGGAAACAGAGCACGCTGAGCAATGAAAAGGGAGAAGCAACACTCAAATAGGGGGAGTGGTGGGGCAACAGAGAACGCTGAGCAATGGTAAGGGAGATGCAACACTCTAATAGAGGGAGAGGGGGCAACAGAGCATGTTGAGCAATGAAAAGGGAGAAGCAACACAAATAGAGGGAGAGGGGGGCAACAGAGCATGTTGAGCAATGAAAAGGGAGAAGCAACACTCTAATAGGGGGAGAGGTGGGGCAACAGAGCACACTGAGCAATGAAAAGGGAGAAGCAAAACTAAAAGGGGAAAGGTGGGGCAAAAGAGCACGTTGAGCAATGAAAAGGGAGAAGCAACACTCTAATAGGGGAGGAGGTGGGGCAACAGAGCACGCTGAGCAATGAAAAGGGAGAAGCAACACTCTAATAGAGGGAGAGGGGGGCAACAGAGCATGTTGAGCAATGAAAAGCAAGAAGCAACACTGTAAAAGGGGGAGAGGTGGGGCAACAGAGCACGCTGAGCAATGAAAAGGGAGAAGCAACACTCTAATAGGGGGAGTGGTGGGGCAACAGAGAACGCTGAGCAATGATAAGGGAGATGCAACACTCTAATAGAGGGAGAGGGGGCAACAGAGCATGTTGAGCAATGAAAAGCAAGAAGCAACACTCTAATAGGGGGAGAGGTGAGGCAACAGAGCACGCCGAGCAATGAAAAGGGAGAAGCAACACTCTAATGGGGGAGAGGTGGGGCTACAGAGCACGCTGAGCAATGAAAAGGGAGAAGCAACACTAATAGGGGAGAGGGGGGGCAACAAAGCACGCTGAGCAATAAAAAGGGAGAAGCAACACTAATAGGGGAGAGGGGGGGCAACAAAGCACCCTGAGCAATGAAAAGGGAGAAGCAACACTCTAATAGGGGGAGAGGTGGGGCAACAGAGCACGATGAGCAATGACAAGGGAGAAGCAACACTCTCATAGGGGGAGAGGTGGGGCCACAGAGCACGCTGAGCAATGAAAAGGGAGAAGCAACACTCTAATAGCGGGAGAAGTGGGGCAACAGAGCACTCTGAGCAATGAAAAGAGAGAAACAACACTCTAATAGGGGGAGAGGTGGGGCAATAGAGCACGCTGGGCAATGTAAAGGGAGAAGCAACACTCTAATAGGGGGAGAGGTGGGGCAACAGAGCATGCTGAGCAATGAAAAGGGAGAAGCAACACTATAATCGGGGAGAGGTGGGGCAACAGAGCACATTGAGCAATGAAAAGGGAGAAGCAACACACTAATAGGGGGAGAGGTGGGGCAACAGAGCACGCCGAGCAATAAAAAAGGGAGAAGCAACACTCTAATAGGGGAGAGGTGGGGCAACAGAGCACGCTGAGCAATGAAAAGGGAGAAGCAACACTAATAGGGGGAGAGGTGGGGCAACAGAGCACGCAGAGCAATGAAAAGGGCGAAGCAACACTCTAATGGGGGAGAGGTGGGGCTACAGAGCACGCTGAGCAATGAAAAGGGAGAAACAACACTAATAGGGGAAAGGGGGGCAACAAAGCATGCTGAGCAATGAAATGGGAGAAGCAACAATAATAGGGGGAGAGGTGGGGCAACAGAGCACACTGAAGGGAGAAGCAACACTCCAATAGGGGGAGAGGTGGGGCAAAAGAGCACGATGAGCAATGAAAAGGGAGAAGCAACACTCTTAATAAGGGGGGCAGGGGGCAAACAAGCATGTCGAGCAATGAAAAGGGAGAAGCAACACTCTAATAGGGGGAGAGGTGGGGCAACAAAGCACACTGAGCAATGAAAAGGGAGAAGCAACAATCTAATAGGGTAGAGGTGGGGCAACAGAGCACGTTGAGCAATGAAAAGGGAGAAGCAACACTAATAGGGGGAGAGGTGGAGCAACAGAGCACGCTGAGCAATGAAAAGGGAGAAGCAACACTGATAGAGGGAGAGGGGGGCAACAGAGCATGTTGAGCAATGAAAAGGGAGAAGCAACACTCTAATAGGGGGAGAGGTGGGGCAACAGAGCACACTGAGCAATGAAAAGGGAGAAGCAAAACTAAAAGGGGAAAGGTGGGGTAAAAGAGCACGCTGAGCAATGAAAAGGGAGAAGCAACACTCTAATAGGGGAGGAGGTGGGGCAACAGAGCACGCTGAGCAATGAAAAGGGAGAAGCAACACTCTAATAGAGGGAGAGGGGGGCAACAGAGCATGTTGAGCAATGAAAAGCAAGAAGCAACACTGTAAAAAGGGGGAGAGGTGGGGCAACAGAGCACGCTGAGCAATGAAAAGGGAGAAGCAACACTCTAATAGGGGGAGTGGTGGGGCAACAGAGAACGCTGAGCAATGATAAGGGAGATGCAACACTCTAATAGAGGGAGAGGGGGCAACAGAGCATGTTGAGCAATGAAAAGCAAGAAGCAACACTCTAATAGGGGGAGAGGTGAGGCAACAGAGCACGCCGAGCAATGAAAAGGGAGAAGCAACACTCTAATGGGGGAGAGGTGGGGCTACAGAGCACGCTGAGCAATGAAAAGGGAGAAGTAACACTAATAGGGGAGAGGGGGGGGCAACAAAGCACGCTGAGCAATAAAAAGGGAGAAGCAACACTAATAGGGGAGAGAGGGGGCAACAAAGCACCCTGAGCAATGAAAAGGGGGAAGCAACAATAATAGGGGGAGAGGTGGGGCAACAGAGCACGATGAGCAATGAAAAGGGAGAAGCAACACTCTAATAGGGGGAGAGGTGGGGCAACAGAGCACGATGAGCAATGAAAAGGGAGAAGCAACACTCTTAATAAGGGGTGCATGGGGCAAACAAGCATGTCGAGCAATGAAAAGGGAGAAGCAACACTCTAATAGGGGGAGAGGTGGGGCAACAGAGCACGCTGAGCAATGAAAAGGGAGAAGCAACACTCTAATAGGGGGAGAGGTGGGGCAACAGAGCACGCTGAGCAATGAAAAGGGAGAAGCAACACTCTAATAGAGGGAGAGAGGGGCAACAGAGCATATTGAGCAATGAAAAGGGAGAAGCAACACTCTAATAGGGGGAGAGGTGGGGCAACAGAGCACACTGAGCAATGAAAAGGGAGAAGCAACACTAAAAGGGGAAAGGTGGGGCAAAAGAGCACGCTGAGCAATGAAAAGGGAGAAGCAACACTCTAATAGGGGGAGAGGTGGGGCAACAGAGCATGCTGAGCAATGAAAAGGGAGAAGCAACACTCTAATAGAGGGAGAGGTGGGGCAACAGAGCACGCTGAGCAATGAAAAGGGAGAAGCAACACTAATAGGGGGAGAGGTGGGGCAACAGAGCACGCTGAGCAGTGAAAAGGGAGAAGCAACAATCTAATATGGTAGAGGTGGGGCAACAGAGAACGCTGAGCAATGAAAACGGAGAAGCAACACTCTAATAGGGGAGAGGTGGGGCAACAGAGCACGCTGAGCAATGAAAAGGGAGAAGCAACACTAATAGGGGGAGAGGTGGAGCAACAGAGCCCGCTGAGCAATGAAAAGGGAGAAGCAACACTAATAGGGGGAGAGGTGGGGCAATAGAGCATGCTGAGCAATGAAAAGGGAGAAGCAACACTAATAGGGGGAGAGGTGGAGCAACAGAGCACACTGAGCAATGAAAAGGGAGAAGCAACACTAATAGGGGGAGAGGTGGGGCGATAGAGCACGCTGAGCAATGAAAAGGGAGACACCTCTGTCACTCCTACGCAGACCTACTCCTCTTTTGAATGCCTTGTCTGCCGACTCTCTCTCTCTCCTAGCCATTCCCTTACCGTGGCTACTATCTATCGGCCACCTGGTCAAATTTCCTCCTTCCTCTCTGAATGGGCTGACCTCTCCTCCTCACTCCTGTCCTCAACCACCCAACTCCTCTTTCTCGGTGACTTCAACATCCACCTCGATGCCTCCTGTCCCCCCACTGGTCTCTTTCGCGAACTCTGTAACTCTCTCTCACTCTCTATTCTCCCATCTGGGCCTACTCACTCTGCAGGGCACACTCTTGACGCTCTGATCTCTTCTGATCTTCCCCTCTTCCTTCCTCTCTCCACTCCTCTCTCCTGGAGCGATCACTTTCTCCTATCCTCCCACCTCTCCCTCCCTACCCCACAGGCAAAGCCACCCTCTTCACTGCCACCCACCTTCTCGGTCATCCGACCCATGAAGCGCGTGTCAGTTGAGGCTTTCGCTGCTACCTTCTCGCCCCCTCTTCCCCCCTCGGCTGACTCCCACCCTGACACAGCCCTCTCCATGCTCTATTCCTCTATATCTGATACTCTCGATATCCTTGCCCCCGTCATGAGAATCCGCCTGAAGCCCAAAGCCAAATGTAACTCCTGGTATGACTCGGATCTCGTCACCCTAAAACGCAAGTGTAGGGTGGCAGAGAGGAAATGGCGTGCTTCATGTTCATCCTCTGACAAACTGGCCTGTCGCCTGCTCCAAAGGCAATACCGGCTCTCCGTTCTCACCAAGAAGAGAGCCCTTATCCAAGCCCGCATCTCTGAGGCATCTAACAACTCGGCCGAACTCTTTAAAATCTGCAAGGAGCTGGCCAACCCCGCTGCAGTCTCTACCTCTCCTGTCCCCTCCCAGGCCCTCTGCACTGCACTGGCCTCGCACTTCATCTCAAAAACTCAGGACATCCTGTCCTCGCTCTCCTCCTCTCTCCTCCCTCCCTCTCTTCCCGGCTCTTCCTCTTGCTCTCTTGCAGCCGCCCCTTCACCCTCCTTCTCTGCTTTTCCACCTTTTTCTGCTGATGAGGTTTCCAGACAAGTCCGATCTATGAAAGCCTCGTCTAAACAGGTTCACCCCTGTTCCTCCAAAACCATCAAGGACCACATCGACTCCCTGGCTCCTTACCTGGCTGACTTCTGCAACCGCTCATTTGCCTCTGGAGTCTTCCCATCCCCCCTCAAGCACTCCCTTGTGCACCCCCTCCTCAAGAAACCCTCTGCTGACCCCTCCTGCCCGGCCAATTATCGCCCAATCTCCATTACTCCCTTCCTGGGTAAGCTCCTGGAGAAACTGGCCATCTCCCAGCTTAACCTCCATGCTGAATCTGTTGGTAATCTTCATGACCATCAATCCGGCTTCAGAGCGGCCAGAAGCACGGAAACTGCTCTCCTGAACATCCGTGAGGACCTGCTCCTGAACCTCGATTCCAACACTCCCTGTGTTCTCATTCTGCTCGATCTCTCCTCTGCCTTTGACACTGTCAACCATGCCATCCTGCTCAACTGTCTCCGTGATAACCTGGGTATCACTGGTCATGCTCTGGCCTGGCTGACTTCTTTCCTCTCCGGTCGACCCTCCCAGGTCCAAATGGGCTCCTTCCTCTCTGACATCTTTTTCTCCACCTGTGGTGTCCCCCAGGGATCCAACCTCTCTCCCTGGCTTTTCAACCAGTATCTGGCACTCCTTGCCCACCGCATCGCCGCTCTCTGCCCCTACTTCCAGTGCTATGCAGACGATACCCAGCTCATTTTCAGGCTACCTTCGGCCTCCTCCTCTCCTTCCCTCATCTCCGACTGTCTGTCTGCTATCCAGGAATGGTGTGCCGCCAATGACCTCTGCCTCAATGCCAGTAAGACTGAGATTCTACTCATCGGCACACCCACTCCCTCCTTCCCTGCAGCTCTCTGGCCGGCCTCCCTTGGCCCCCTTCCTGCCCCTACCTGCAAGGCTAAAAACCTCGGGGTCATCTTCGACTCCACACTCTCCTTCTCTCCTCATATATCTGACGTCTCTAAGAAGTCACACTACCAGCTGCACCTCCTCAGAGGTATTCTTCCCTTCCTCTCCTTCCCCCAGAAGCTCACTGTCTCCCGAGCCCTGGTTCTCTCTAGGCTGGACTACTGTAACAGCCTCTATCTTAATCTGCCTGCCTCCACTCTCCGCCTCTGCAACTTATCCAGAACAGAACTGCGAGACTTGTCCTTGGCCTCAAGCCCAGGGACCGTATCTCTCCAGGACTGAAATCTCTTCACTGGCTCCCGGTGGCTGCGAGGATTAAGTTCAAAACCCTCTGCATTGTCCACAAGGCCTTCTGGGGCCTGGGACCTAAATACCTTCAACTCTCTCTTCCTAAATATCTTCCTTCACGAGCCCTTCGCTCATCCGTCTCCAACTCCCTCATGGTCAGCCGCTTCTCGAAGCAACGAGCTGGGGGTAGATCTCTCTCCGCAGCAGGGGCCTCCCTCTGGAACAGCCTTCCTGCCTCCCTGAAACTTGAGGAGAACCATCTCCGGTTCCGGAAGCACCTCAAAACCTTCCTCTTCGCTTCTGCCTTCTCTCTCCCTCTCCCCTGCTAATCCTGCTTAACTCCCCACTGAATTCAGCACTAAACCTGCATCTGGGCCACTCTCAGCAACCTCGGTCCAGGGCCCAGCCACTCTCCACTTGCACTGCCTCCCTGGCTCCCCCTGCACTGTGGGACTGTCACTGTATCCCTACAGCCCCCTTCCCAGCACTTGCTCTGCACTTACCTCGCACTTGCCACCAGCTGGCCCTTTTTATTTATTATTTATTATTTATTATTTTTTTACGCTACTTACCTTGTACTGCACTTCCCCCCCACTTCCTCCCCCTGCACTTCCTCCTTTTCCCCTTACCTCTGCACTTGCGCGATCTGAATGACACCTGGCCTAGTAGGATCGTTTGTCTGTCTTCCCCTTGTTTCCCTCCCTCCCTGCCTCGTCGCGCCTTGAAACACTTGTGTATAGGCGCGTTACAAATACCATATCATATCATATCATATCATATCACAACACTCTAATAGAGGGAGAGGGGGGCAACAGAGCATGTTGAGCAATGAAAAGGGAGAAGCAACACTCTAATAGGGGGAGAGGTGGGGCAACAGAGCACGCTGAGCAATGAAAAGGGAGAAGCAACACTAATAGGGGGAGAGGTGGGGCAACAGAGCACGCTGAGCAGTGAAAAGGGAGAATCAACACTCTAATGGGGGAGAGGTGGGGCTACAGAGCACGCTGAGCAATGAAAAGGGAGAAGCAACACTAATAGGGGAGAGAGTGGCCAACAAAGCACGCTGAGCAATGAAAAGGGAGAAACAACAATAATAGGGGGAGAGGTGGGGCAACAGAGCACACTGAAGGGAGAAACAACACTCTAATAGGGGAAGAGGTGGGGCAACAGAGCACGATGATCAATGAAAAGGGAGAAGCAACACTCTTAATAAGGGGGCCAGGGGCAAACAAGCATGTCGAGCAATGAAAAGGGAGAAGCAGCACTCTAATAGGGGGAGAGGTGGGGCAACAGAGCACGCTGAGCAATGAAAAGGGAGAAGCAACAATCTAATAGGGTAGAGGTGGCGCAGCAGAGCACGCTGAGCAATGAAAAGGGAGAAGCAACACTAATAGGGGGAGAGGTGGAGCAACAGAGAACGCTGAGCAATGAAAAGGGAGAAGCAACACTAATAGGGGGAGAGATGGGGCTATAGAGCACGCTGAGCAATGAAAAGGGGGAAGCAACACTCTAATAGGGGGAGAGGTGGGGCAACAGAGCACGCTGAGAAATGAAAAGGGAGAAGCAACACTCTAATAGAGGGAGAGAGGGGCAAAAGAGCACGCTGAGCAATGAAAAGCAAGAAGCAACACTCTAATAGGGGGAGAGGTGGGGCAACAGAGCATGCTGAGCAATGAAAAGGGAGAAGCAACACTCTAATAGGGGGAGAGGTGGGGCAACAGGGCACACAGAGCAATGATAAGGGAGAAGCAACACTCTAATAGAGGGAGAGGGGGGCAACAGAGCATGTTGAGCAATGAAAAGGAAGAAGCGACACTCTAATAGCGGGAGAGATGGGGGCAACAGAGCACGCTGAGCAATGAAAAGGGACAAGCAACACTCTAATAGGGGTGCGGTGGGGCAACAGAGCATGTTGAGCAATGATAAGGGAGAAGCAACACTCTAATAGGGGGAGAGGTGGGGCAACAGAGCATGTTGAGCAATGAAAAGGGAGAGGCAACACTCTAATAGGGGAGAGATGGGGCAACAGAGCAGGTTGAGCAATGATAAGGGAGAAGCAACACTCTAATAGGGGGAGAGGTGGGGCAACAGAGCACGCTGAGCAATGAAAAGGGAGAAGCAACACTCTAATAAGGGAGAGGTGGGACAACAGTGCATGTTGAGCAATGAAAAGGGAGAAGCAACACTCTAATAGGGGAGAGATGGGGCAACAGAGCAGGTTGAGCAATGATAAGGGAGAAGCAACACTAATAGGGGAGAGAGTGGCCAACAAAGCACGCTGAGCAATGAAAAGGGAGAAGCAACAATAATAGGGGGAGAGGTGGGGCAACAGAGCACACTGAAGGGAGAAACAACACTCTAATAGGGGAAGAGGTGGGGCAACAGAGCACGATGATCAATGAAAAGGGAGAAGCAACACTCTTAATAAGGGGGCCAGGGGCAAACAAGCATGTCGAGCAATGAAAAGGGAGAAGCAGCACTCTAATAGGGGGAGAGGTGGGGCAACAGAGCACGCTGAGCAATGAAAAGGGAGAAGCAACAATCTAATAGGGTAGAGGTGGCGCAGCAGAGCACGCTGAGCAATGAAAAGGGAGAAGCAACACTAATAGGGGGAGAGGTGGAGCAACAGAGCACGCTGAGCAATGAAAAGGGAGAAGCAACACTAATAGGGGGAGAGATGGGGCTATAGAGCACGCTGAGCAATGAAAAGGTGGAAGCAACACTCTAATGGGGAGAGGTGGGGCTACAGAGCACGCTGAGCAATGAAAAGGGAGAAGCAACACTAATAGGGGGAGAGGTGGGGCAACAGAGCACGCTGAGCAATAAAAAGGGAGAAGCAACACTCTAATGGGGAGAGGTGGGGCTACAGAGCACGCTGAGCAATGAAAAGGGAGAAGCAACACTAATAGGGGAGGGGGGGCAACAAAGCACGCTCAGCAATGAAAAGGGAGAAGCAACAATAATAGGGGAGAGGTGGGGCAACAGAGCACACTGAAGGGAGAAGCAACACTCTAATAGGGGCAGAGGTGGGGCAACAGAGCACCATGAGCAATGAAAAGGGAGAAGCAACACTCTTAATAAGGGGGGCAGGGGGCAAACAAGCATGTCGAGCAATGAAAAGGGAGAAGCAACACTCTAATAGGGGGAGAGGTGGGGCAACAGAGCACACTGAGCAATGAAAAGAGAGAAGCAACAATCTAATAGGGTAGAGGTGGGGCAACAGAGCACGCTGAGCAATGAAAAGGGAGAAGCAACACTAATAGGGGGAGAGGTGGAGCAACAGAGCATGCTCAGCAATGATAAGGGAGAAGCAAATCTCTAATAGGGGAAGAGGTGGGGCAAAAGAGCTCGCTGAGCAATGAAAAGGGAGAAGCAACACTCTAATAGGGGGAGAGGTGGGGCAACAGAGCACGCTGAGCAATGACAAGGGAGAAGCAACACTCTCATAGGGGAGAGGTGGGGCCACAGAGCATGCTGAGCAATGAAGAGGGAGAAGCAACACTCTAATAGGGGGAGAGGTGGGGCAACAGAGCACTCTGAGCAATGAAAAGGGAGAAGCAGAACTAAAAGGGGAAAGGTGGGGCAAAAGAGCACGCTGAGCAATGAAAAGGGCGAAGCAACACTCTAATCGGGGAGGAGGTGGGGCAATAGAGCACGCTGGGCAATGTAAAGGGAGAAGCAACACTCTAATAGGGGGAGAGGTGGGGCAACAGAGCACGCTGAGCAATGAAAAGGGAGAAGCAACACTCTAATAGGGGGAGAGGTGGGGCAACAGAGCACGCTGAGCAATGAAAAGGGAGAAGCAACACTCTAATAGGGGGAGAGGTGGGGCAACAGAGCAAGCCGAGCAATAAAAAAGGGAGAAGCAACACTCTAATAGGGGAGAGGTGGGGCAACAGAGCACGCTGAGCAATGAAAAGGGAGAAGTAACACTAATAGGGGGAGAGGTGGGGCAACAGAGCACGCTGAGCAATGAAAAGGGAGAAGCAACACTCTAATGGGGGAGAGGTGGGGCTACAGAGCACGCTGAGCAATGAAAAAGGGAGAAGCAACACTAATAGGGGGAGAGGTGGTGCAACAGAGCACGCTGAGCAAAGAAAAGGGAGAAGCAACACTCTAATTGGGGGAAAGGGAGGCAACAGAGCACGCTAAGCAATGAAAAGAGAGAAGCAACACCTTAATAGGGGAAGTGGTGGGGCAACAGAGCACGCCGAGCAATGAAAAGGGAGAAGCAATACTCTAATAGGGGGAGAGGTGGGGCAACAGAGCACGATGAGCAATGAAATGGGAGAAGCAACACTCTAATAAAGGGGGCAGGGGGCAAACAAGCATGTCGAGCAATGAAAAGGGAGAAGCAACACTCTAATAGGGGGTGAGGTGGGGCAACAGAGCACGCTGAGCAATGAAAAGGGAGAAGCAACAATCTCATAGGGTAGAGGTGGGGCAACAGAGCACGCTGAGCATTGAAAAGGGAGAAGCA
Source organism: Ambystoma mexicanum (assembly GCF_040938575.1). Taxonomy (NCBI): domain Eukaryota; kingdom Metazoa; phylum Chordata; class Amphibia; order Caudata; family Ambystomatidae; genus Ambystoma; species Ambystoma mexicanum. Next base: position 1,550,494,453 of record NC_090931.1, read on the forward strand.
ACACTAATAGGGGGAGAGGTGGAGCAACAGAGCACGCTGAGCAATGAAAAGGGAGAAGCAACACTAATAGGGGAGAGGTGGGGCAACAGAGCACGCTGAGCAATGAAAAGGGAGAAGCAAGACTCTAATAGGGGGAGAGGTGGGGCAACAGAGCACGCTGAGCAATGAAAAGGGAGAAGCAACACTCTAATAGGGGGAGAGGTGGGCCAACAGCGCACGTTGAGCAATGATAAGGGAGAAGCAACACTCTAATAGGGGAGAGGTGGGGCAACAGAGCATGTTGAGCAATGAAAAGGGAGAAGCAACACTCTAATAGGGGGAGAGGTGGGGCAACAGAGCATGTTGAGAAATGATAAGGGAGAAGCAACACTCAAATAGGGGGAGAGGTGGGGCAACAGAGCATGTTGAGCAATGATACGGGAGAAGCAACACTCTAATAGGGGGAGAGGTGGGGCAACAGAGCACGCTGAGCAATGAAAAGGGAGAAGCAACACTCTAATAAGGGAGAGGTGGGGCATCAGTGTATGTTGAACAATGAAAAGGGAGAAGCAACACTCTAATAAGGGGAGAGGTGGGGCAACAGAGCACGCTGAGCAATGACAAGGGAGAAGCAACACTCTCATAGGGGGAGAGGTGGGGCCACAGAGCACGCTGAGCAATGAAAAGGGAGAAGCAACACTCTAATAGCGGGAGAAGTGGGGCAACAGAGCACTCTGAGCAATGAAAAGGGAGAAACAACACTCTAATAGGGGGAGAGGTGGGGCAATAGAGCACGCTGGGCAATGTAAAGGAAGAAGCAACACTCTAATAGGGGGAGAGGTGGGGCAACAGAGCACGCTGAACAATGAAAAGGGCGAAGCAACACTTTAATGGGGGAGAGGTGGGGCAACAGAGCACATTGAGCAATGAAAAGGGAGAAGCAACACACTAATAGGGGGAGAGGTGGGGCAACAGAGCACGCCGAGCAATAAAAAAGGGAGAAGCAACACTCTAATAGGGGAGAGGTGGGGCAACAGAGCACGCTGAGCAATGAAAAGGGAGAAGCAACACTAATAGGGGGAGAGGTGGGGCAACAGAGCACGCAGAGCAATGAAAAGGGCGAAGCAACACTCTAATGGGGAGAGGTGGGGCTACAGAGCACGCTGAGCAATGAAAAGGGAGAAACAACACTAATAGGGGGAAGGGGGGGGCAACAAAGCATGCTGAGCAATGAAATGGGAGATGCAACAATAATAGGGGGAGAGGTGGGGCAACAGAGCACACTGAAGGGAGAAGCAACACTCCAATAGGGGGAGAGGTGGGGCAACAGAGCACGATGAGCAATGAAAAGGGAGAAGCAACACTCTTAATAAGGGGGGCAGGGGGCAAACAAGCATGTCGAGCAATGAAAAGGGAGAAGCAACACTCTAATAGGGGGAGAGGTGGGGCAACAGAGCACACTGAGCAATGAAAAGGGAGAAGCAACAATCTAATAGGGTAGAGGTGGGGCAACAGAGCACGTTGAGCAATGAAAAGGGAGAAGCAACACTAATAGGGGGAGAGGTGGAGCAACAGAGCACGCTGAGCAATGAAAAGGGAGAAGCAACACTAATAGAGGGAGAGGGGGGCAACAGAGCATGTTGAGCAATGAAAAGGGAGAAGCAACACTCTAATAGGGGGAGAGGTGGGGCAACAGAGCACACTGAGCAATGAAAAGGGAGAAGCAAAACTAAAAGAGGAAAGGTGGGGCAAAAGAGCACGCTGAGCAATGAAAAGGGAGAAGCAACACTCTAATAGGGGAGGAGGTCGGGCAACAGAGCACGCTGAGCAATGAAAAGGGAGAAGCAACACTCTAATAGAGGGAGAGGGGGGCAACAGAGCATGTTGAGCAATGAAAAGCAAGAAGCAACACTGTAAAAGGGGGAGAGGTGGGGCAACAGAGCACGCTGAGCAATGAAAAGGGAGAAGCAACACTCTAATAGGGGGAGTGGTGGGGCAACAGAGAACGCTGAGCAATGATAAGGGAGAAGCAACACTCTAATAGAGGGAGAGGGGGCAACAGAGCATGTTGAGCAATCAAAAGCAAGAAGCAACACTCTAATATGGGGAGAGGTGAGGCAACAGAGCACGCCGAGCAATGAAAAGGGAGAAGCAACAACCTAATGGGGGAGAGGTGAGGCTACAGAGCACGCTGAGCAATGAAAAGGGAGAAGCAACACTAATAGGGGAGGGGGGGCAACAAAGCACGCTGAGCAATAAAAAGGGAGAAGCAACACTAATAGGGGAGAGGGGGGGGCAACAAAGCACCCTGAGCAATGAAAAGGGAGAAGCAACAATAATAGGGGGAGAGGTGGGGCAACAGAGCACGATGAGCAATGAAAAGGGAGAAGCAACACTCTTAATAAGGGGTGCAGGGGGCAAACAAGCATGTCGAGCAATGAAACGGGAGAAGCAACACTCTAATAGGGGGAGAGGTGGGGCAACAGAGCACGATGAGCAATGACAAGGGAGAAGCAACAGTCTCATAGGAGGAGAGGTGGGGCCACAGAGCACGCTGAGCAATGAAAAGGGAGAAGCAACACTCTAATAGCGGGAGAAGTGGGGCAACAGAGCACTCTGAGCAATGAAAAGGGAGAAACAACACTCTAATAGGGGGAGAGGTAGGGGAATAGAGCACGCTGGGCAATGTAAAGGGAGAAGCAACACTCTAATAGGGGGAGAGGTGGGGCAACAGAGCACGCTGAGCAATGAAAAGGAGAAGCAACACTCTAATGGGGGAGAGGTGGGACAACAGAGCACATTGAGCAATGAAAAGGGAGAAGCAACACACTAATAGGGGGAGAGGTGGGGCAACAGAGCACGCCGAGCAATAAAAAAGGGAGAAGCAACACTCTAATAGGGGAGAGGTGGGGCAATAGAGCACGCTGAGCAATGAAAAGGGAGAAGCAACACTAATAGGGGGAGAGGTGGGGCAACAGAGCACGCAGAGCAATGAAAAGGGCGAAGCAACACTCTAATGGGGGAGAGGTGGGGCTACAGAGCATGCTGAGCAATGAAAAGGGAGAAAGAACACTAATAGGGGAAAGGGGGGGCAACAAAGCACGCTGAGCAATGAAATGGGAGAAGCAACAATAATAGGGGGAGAGGTGGGGCAACAGAGCACACTGAAGGGAGAAGCAACACTCCAATAGGGGGAGAGGTGGGGCAACAGAGCACGATGAGCAATGAAAAGGGAGAAGCAACACTCTTAATACGGGGGGCAGGGGCAAACAAGCATGTCGAGCAATGAAAAGGGAGAAGCAACACTCTAATAGGGGGGAGGTGGGGCAACAGAGCACACTGAGCAATGAAAAGGGAGAAGCAACAATCTAATAGGGTAGAGGTGGGGCAACAGAGCACGTTGAGCAATGAAAAGGGAGAAGCAACACTAATAGGGGGAGAGGTGGAGCAACAGAGCACGCTGAGCAATGAAAAGGGAGAAGCAACACTAATAGAGGGAGAGGGGGGCAACAGAGCATGTTGAGCAATGAAAAGGGAGAAGCAACACTCTAATAGGGGGAGAGGTGGGGCAACAGAGCACACTGAGCAATGAAAAGGGAGAAGCAAAACTAAAAGGGGAAAGGTGGGGCAAAAGAGCACGCTGAGCAATGAAAAGGGAGAAGCAACACTCTAATAGGGGAGGATGTGGGGCAACAGAGCACACTGAAGGGAGAAGCAACAGTCTAATAGGGGGAGTGGTGGGGCAACAGAGAACGCTGAGCAATGATAAGGGAGAAGCAACACTCTAATAGAGGGAGAGGGGGCAACAGAGCATGTTGAGCAATGAAAAGCAAGAAGCAACACTCTAATAGGGGGAGAGGTGATGCAACAGAGCACGCCGAGCAATGAAAAGGGAGAAGCAACACTCTAATGGGGGAGAGGTGGGGCTACAGAGCACGCTGAGCAATGAAAAGGGAGAAGCAACACTAATAGGGGAGGGGGGGCAACAAAGCACGCTGAGCAATAAAAAGGGAGAAGCAACACTAATAGGGGAGAGGGGGGGCATCAAAGCACCCTGAGCAATGAAAAGGGAGAAGCAACAATAATAGGGGGAGAGGTGGGGCAACAGAGCACGATGAGCAATGAAAAGGGAGAAGCAACACTCTTAATAAGGGGTGCAGGGGGCAAACAAGCATGTCGAGCAATGAAAAGGGAGAAGCAACACTCTAATAGGGGGAGAGGTGGGGCAACAGAGCACGGTGAGCAATGAAAAGGGAGAAGCAACACTCTAATAGGGGGAGAGGTGGGGCAACAGAGCACGCTGAGCAATGAAAAGGGAGAAGCAACACTCTAATAGAGGGAGAGAGGGGCAACAGAGCATATTGAGCAATGAAAAGGGAGAAGCAACACTCTAATAGGGGGAGAGGTGGGGCAACAGAGCACACTGAGCAATGAAAAGGGAGAAGCAACACTAAAAGGGGAAAGATGGGGCAAAAGAGCACGCTGAGCAATGAAAAGGGAGAAGCAACACTCTAATAGGGGGAGAGGTGGGGCAACAGAGCACGCTTAGCAATGAAAAGGGAGAAGCAAAACTCTAATAGAGGGAGAGGTGGGGCAACAGAGCACGCTGAGCAATGAAAAGGGAGAAGCAACACTAATAGGGGGAGAGGTGGGGCAACAGAGCACGCTGAGCAGTGAAAAGGGAGAAGCAACAATCTAATATTGTAGAGGTGGGGCAACAGAGCACGCTGAGCAATGAAAAGGGAGAAGCAACACTAATAGGGGGAGAGGTGGAGCAAAAGAGCACGCTGAGCAATGAAAAGGGAGAAGCAACACTAATGGGGGAGAGGTGGGCAATAGAGCACGCTGAGCAATGAAAAGAGAGAAGCAACACTAATAGGGGGAGAGGTGGAGCAACAGAGCACACTGAGCAATGAAAAGGGAGAAGCAACACTAATAGGGGGAGAGGTGGGGCAATAGAGCACGCTGAGCAATGAAAAGGGAGACACAACAATCTAATAGAGGGAGAGGGGGGCAACAGAGCATGTTGAGCAATGAAAAGGGAGAAGCAACACTCTAATAGGGGGAGAGGTGGGGCAACAGAGCACGCTGAGCAATGAAAAGGGAGAAGCAACACTAATAGGGGGAGAGGTGGGGCAACAGAGCACGCTGAGCAGTGAAAAGGGAGAATCAACACTCTAATGGGGGAGAGGTGGGGCTACAGAGCACGCTGAGCAATGAAAAGGGAGAAGCAACAATAATAGGGGGAGAGGTGGGGCAACAGAGCACGATGAGCAATGAAAAGGGAGAAGCAACACTCTTAATAAAGGGTGCAGGGGGCAAACAAGCATGTCGAGCAATGAAAAGGGAGAAGCAACACTCTAATAGGGGGAGAGGTGGGGCAACAGAGCACGCTGAGCAATGAAAAGGGAGAAGCAACACTCTAATAGGGGGAGAGGTGGGGCAACAGAGCACGCTGAGCAATGAAAAGGGAGAAGCAACACTAAAAGGGGAAAGGTGGGGCAAAAGAGCACGCTGAGCAATGAAAAGGGAGAAGCAACACTCTAATAGGGGGAGAGGTGGGGCAACAGAGCACGCTGAGCAATGAAAAGGGAGAAGCAACACTCTAATAGAGGGAGAGGTGGGGCAACAGAGCACGCTGAGCAATGAAAAGGGAGAAGCAACATTAATAGGGGGAGAGGTGGGGCAACAGAGCACGCTGAGCAGTGACAAGGGAGAAGCAACAATCTAATATGGTAGAGGTGGGGCAACAGAGCATGCTGAGCAATGAAAAGGGAGAAGCAACACTCTAATAGGGGAGAGGTGGGGCAACAGAGCACGCTGAGCAATGAAAAGGGAGAAGCAACACTAATAGGGGGAGAGGTGGAGCAAAAGAGCACGCTGAGCAATGAAAAGGGAGAAGCAACACTAATAGGGGGAGAGGTGGGGCAATAGAGCACGCTGAGCAATGAAAAGGGAGAAGCAACACTAATAGGGGGAGAGGTGGAGCAACAGAGCACACTGAGCAATGAAAAGGGAGAAGCAACACTAATAGTGGGAGAGGTGGGGCAATAGAGCATGCTGAGCAATGAAAAGGGAGACACAACACTCTAATAGAGGGAGAGGGGGGCAACAGAGCATGTTGAGCAATGAAAAGGGAGAAGCAACACTCTAATAGGGGGAGAGGTGGGGCAACAGAGCACGCTGAGCAATGAAAAGGGAGAAGCAACACTAATAGGGGGAGAGGTGGGGCAACAGAGCACGCTGAGCAGTGAAAAGGGAGAATCAACACTCTAATGGGGGAGAGGTGGGGCTACAGAGCACGCTGAGCAATGAAAAGGGAGAAGCAACAATAATAGGGGGAGAGGTGGGGCAACAGAGCACACTGAAGGGAGAAACAACACTCTAATAGGGGAAGAGGTGGGGCAACAGAGCACGATGATCAATGAAAAGGGAGAAGCAACACTCTTAATAAGGGGGCCAGGGGCAAACAAGCATGTCGAGCAATGAAAAGGGAGAAGCAGCACTCTAATAGGGGGAGAGGTGGGGCAACAGAGCACGATGAGCAATGAAAAGGGAGAAGCAACAATCTAATAGGGTAGAGGTGACGCAGCAGAGCACGCTGAGCAATGAAAAGGGAGAAGCAACACTAATAGGGGGAGAGGTGGAGCAACAGAGCACGCTGAGCAATGAAAAGGGAGAAGCAACACTAATAGGGGGAGAGATGGGGCTATAGAGCACGCTGAGCAATGAAAAGGGGGAAGCAACACTCTAATAGGGGGAGAGGTGGGGCAACAGAGGACCCTGAGCAATGAAAAGGGAGAAGCAACACTCTAATAGAGTGAGAGAGGGGCAAAAGAGCACGCTGAGCAATGAAAAGCAAGAAGCAACACTCTAATAGGGGGAGAGGTGGGGCAACAGAGCATGCTGAGCAATGAAAAGGGAGAAGCAACACTCTAATAGGTGGAGAGGTGGGGCAACAGGGCACACAGAGCAATGATAAGGGAGAAGCAACACTCTAGTAGAGGGAGAGGGGGGCAACAGAGCATGTTGAGCAATGAAAAGGAAGAAGCGACACTCTAATAGGGGGAGAGGTGGGGCAACAGAGCACGCTGAGCAATGAAAAGGGACAAGCAACACTCTAATAGGGGTGCGGTGGGGCAACAGAGCATGTTGAGCACTGATAAGGGAGAAGCAACACTCTAATAGGGGGAGAGGTGGGGCAACAGAGCATGTTGAGCAATGAAAAGGGAGAGGCAACACTCTAATAGGGGGAGAGGTGGGGCAACAGAGCATGTTGAGCAATGAAAAGGGAGAAGCAACACTCTAATAGGGGAGAGGTGGGGCAACAGAGCAGGTTGAGCAATGATAAGGGAGAAGCAACACTCTAATAGGGGGAGAGGTGGGGCAACAGAGCACGCTGAGCAATGAAAAGGGAGAAGCAACACTCTAATAAGGGAGAGGTGGGACAACAGTGCATTTTGAGCAATGAAAAGGGAGCAACTCTAATGGGGAGGTGGGGCAACAGAGCACGCTGAAGGGAGAAGTAACACTCTAATAGGGGAGAGGTGGGGCAACAGAGCACGCTGAGCAAAGAAAAGGGAGATGCAACACTCTAATAGGGGGAGAGGTGGGGCAACAGAGCACGCTGAGCAATGAAAAGGGAGAAGCAACACTAATAGCCGGAGAAGGTGGCAACAGAGCATGTTGAGCAATGAAAAGGGAGAAGCAACACTCTAATAGGGGGAGAGGTGGGGCAACAGAGCACGCTGAGCAATGATAAGGGAGAAGCAACTCTATAATAGGGGAAGAGGTGGGGCAACAGAGCTCGCTGAGCAATGAAAAGGGAGAAGCAACACTCTAATAGGGGGAGAGGTGGGGCAACAGAGCACCCTGAGCAATGCCAAGGGAGAAGCAACACTCTCATAGGGGAGAGGTGGGGCCACAGAGCATGCTGAGCAATGAAGAGGGAGAAGCAACACTCTAAAAGCGGGAGAAGTGGGGCAACAGAGCACGCTGAGCAATGAAAAGGGAGAAGCAACACTCTAATAGGGGGAGAGGTGGGGCAATAGAGCACGCTGGGCAATATAAAGGGAGAAGCAACACTCTAATAGGGGGATAGGTGGGGCAACAGAGCACGCTGAGCAATGAAAAGGGAGAAGCAACACTAATAGGGGGAGATGTGGAGCAACAGAGCACGCTGAGCAATGAAAAGGGAGAAGCAACACTAATAGGGGGAGAGGTGGGGCAATAGAGCACGCTGAGCAATGAAAAGGGAGAAGCAACACTAATAGGGGGAGAGGTGGAGCAACAGAGCACGCTGAGCAATGAAAAGGGAGAAGCAACACTAATAGGGGGAGAGATGGGGCTATAGAGCACGCTGAGCAATGAAAAGGGGGAAGCAACACTCTAATAGGGGGAGAGGTGGGGCAACAGAGCACCCTGAGCAATGAAAAGGGAGAAGCAACACTCTAATAGAGGGAGAGAGGGGCAAAAGAGCACGCTGAGCAATGAAAAGCAAGAAGCAACACTCTAATAGGGGGAGAGGTGGGGCAACAGAGCATGCTGAGCAATGAAAAGGGAGAAGCAACACTCTAATAGGGGGAGAGGTGGGGCAACAGGGCACACAGAGCAATGATAAGGGAGAAGCAACACTCTAATAGAGGGAGAGGGGGGCAACAGAGCATGTTAAGCAATGAAAAGGAAGAAGCGACACTCTAATAGGGGGAGAGGTGGGGCAACAGAGCACGCTGAGCAATGAAAAGGGACAAGCAACACTCTAATAGGGGTGCGGTGGGGCAACAGAGCATGTTGAGCACTGATAAGGGAGAGGCAACACTCTAATAGGGGGAGAGGTGGGGCAACAGAGCATGTTGAGCAATGAAAAGGGAGAGGCAACACTAATAGGGGGAGAGGTGGGGCAACAGAGCATGTTGAGCAATGAAAAGGGAGAAGCAACACTCTAATAGGGGGAGAGGTGGAGCAACAGAGCACGCTGAGCAATGAAAAGGGAGAAGCAACACTAATAGGGGGAGAGATGGGGCTATAGAGCACGCTGAGCAATGAAAAGGGGGAAGCAACACTCTAATAGGGGGAGAGGTGGGGCAACAGAGGACCCTGAGCAATGAAAAGGGAGAAGCAACACTCTAATAGAGTGAGAGAGGGGCAAAAGAGCACGCTGAGCAATGAAAAGCAAGAAGCAACACTCTAATAGGGGGAGAGGTGGGGCAACAGAGCATGCTGAGCAATGAAAAGGGAGAAGCAACACTCTAATAGGGGGAGAGGTGGGGCAACAGGGCACACAGAGCAATGATAAGGGAGAAGCAACACTCTAGTAGAGGGAGAGGGGGGCAACAGAGCATGTTGAGCAATGAAAAGGAAGAAGCGACACTCTAATAGGGGGAGAGGTGGGGCAACAGAGCACGCTGAGCAATGAAAAGGGACAAGCAACACTCTAATAGGGGTGCGGTGGGGCAACAGAGCATGTTGAGCACTGATAAGGGAGAAGCAACACTCTAATAGGGGGAGAGGTGGGGCAACAGAGCATGTTGAGCAATGAAAAGGGAGAGACAACACTCTAATAGGGGGAGAGGTGGGGCAACAGAGCATGTTGAGCAATGAAAAGGGAGAAGCAACACTCTAATAGGGGAGAGGTGGGGCAACAGAGCAGGTTGAGCAATGATAAGGGAGAAGCAACACTCTAATAGGGGGAGAGGTGGGGCAACAGAGCACGCTGAGCAATGAAAAGGGAGAAGCAACACTCTAATAAGGGAGAGGTGGGACAACAGTGCATTTTGAGCAATGAAAAGGGAGCAACTCTAATGGGGAGGTGGGGCAACAGAGCACGCTGAAGGGAGAAGTAACACTCTAATAGGGGAGAGGTGGGGCAACAGAGCACGCTGAGCAAAGAAAAGGGAGATGCAACACTCTAATAGGGGGAGAGGTGGGGCAACAGAGCACGCTGAGCAATGAAAAGGGAGAAGCAACACTAATAGCCGGAGAAGGTGGCAACAGAGCATGTTGAGCAATGAAAAGGGAGAAGCAACACTCTAATAGGGGGAGAGGTGGGGCAACAGAGCACGCTGAGCAATGATAAGGGAGAAGCAACTCTATAATAGGGGAAGAGGTGGGGCAACAGAGCTCGCTGAGCAATGAAAAGGGAGAAGCAACACTCTAATAGGGGGAGAGGTGGGGCAACAGAGCACCCTGAGCAATGCCAAGGGAGAAGCAACACTCTCATAGGGGAGAGGTGGGGCCACAGAGCATGCTGAGCAATGAAGAGGGAGAAGCAACACTCTAAAAGCGGGAGAAGTGGGGCAACAGAGCACGCTGAGCAATGAAAAGGGAGAAGCAACACTCTAATAGGGGGAGAGGTGGGGCAATAGAGCACGCTGGGCAATATAAAGGGAGAAGCAACACTCTAATAGGGGGATAGGTGGGGCAACAGAGCACGCTGAGCAATGAAAAGGGAGAAGCAACACTAATAGGGGGAGATGTGGAGCAACAGAGCACGCTGAGCAATGAAAAGGGAGAAGCAACACTAATAGGGGGAGAGGTGGGGCAATAGAGCACGCTGAGCAATGAAAAGGGAGAAGCAACACTAATAGGGGGAGAGGTGGAGCAACAGAGCACGCTGAGCAATGAAAAGGGAGAAGCAACACTAATAGGGGGAGAGATGGGGCTATAGAGCACGCTGAGCAATGAAAAGGGGGAAGCAACACTCTAATAGGGGGAGAGGTGGGGCAACAGAGCACCCTGAGCAATGAAAAGGGAGAAGCAACACTCTAATAGAGGGAGAGAGGGGCAAAAGAGCACGCTGAGCAATGAAAAGCAAGAAGCAACACTCTAATAGGGGGAGAGGTGGGGCAACAGAGCATGCTGAGCAATGAAAAGGGAGAAGCAACACTCTAATAGGGGGAGAGGTGGGGCAACAGGGCACACAGAGCAATGATAAGGGAGAAGCAACACTCTAATAGAGGGAGAGGGGGGCAACAGAGCATGTTAAGCAATGAAAAGGAAGAAGCGACACTCTAATAGGGGGAGAGGTGGGGCAACAGAGCACGCTGAGCAATGAAAAGGGACAAGCAACACTCTAATAGGGGTGCGGTGGGGCAACAGAGCATGTTGAGCACTGATAAGGGAGAGGCAACACTCTAATAGGGGGAGAGGTGGGGCAACAGAGCATGTTGAGCAATGAAAAGGGAGAGGCAACACTAATAGGGGGAGAGGTGGGGCAACAGAGCATGTTGAGCAATGAAAAGGGAGAAGCAACACTCTAATAGGGGAGAGGTGGGGCAACAGAGCAGGTTGAGCAATGATAAGGGAGAAGCAACACTCTAATAGGGGGAGAGGTGGGGCAACAGAGCACGCTGAGCAATGAAAAGGGAGAAGCAACACTCTAATAAGGGAGAGGTGGGACAACAGTGCATGTTGAGCAATGAAAAGGGAGCAACTCTAATGGGGAGGTGGGGCAACAGAGCACGCTGAAGGGAGAAGTAACACTCTAATAGGGGAGAGGTGGGGCAACAGAGCACGCTGAGCAAAGAAAAGGGAGATGCAACACTCTAATAGGGGGAGAGGTGGGGCAACAGAGCACGCTGAGCAATGAAAAGGGAGAAGCAACACTAATAGCGGGAGAAGGTGGCAACAGAGCATGTTGAGCAATGAAAAGGGAGAAGCAACACTCTAATAGGGGGAGAGGTGGGGCAACAGAGCACGCTGAGCAATGATAAGGGAGAAGCAACTCTCTAATAGGGGAAGAGGTGGGGCAACAGAGCTCGCTGAGCAATGAAAAGGGAGAAGCAACACTCTAATAGGGGGAGAGGTGGGGCAACAGAGCACGCTGAGCAATGACAAGGGAGAAGCAACACTCTCATAGGGGAGAGGTGGGGCCACAGAGCATGCTGAGCAATGAAGAGGGAGAAGCAACACTCTAAAAGCGGGAGAAGTGGGGCAACAGAGCACGCTGAGCAATGAAAAGGGAGAAGCAACACTCTAATAGGGGGAGAGGTGGGGCAATAGAGCACGCTGGGCAATGTAAAGGGAGAAGCAACACTCTAATAGGGGGATAGGTGGGGCAACAGAGCACGCTGAGCAATGAAAAGGGAGAAGCAACACTAATAGGGGGAGAGGTGGAGCAACAGAGCACGCTGAGCAATGAAAAGGGAGAAGCAACACTAATAGGGGGAGAGGTGGGGCAATAGAGCACGCTGAGCAATGAAAAGGGAGAAGCAACACTAATAGGGGGAGAGGTGGAGCAACAGAGCACGCTGAGCAATGAAAAGGGAGAAGCAACACTAATAGGGGGAGAGGTGGGGCAATAGAGCACGCTGAGCAATGAAAAGGGAGACACAACACTCTAATAGAGGGAGAGGGGGCAACAGAGCATGTTGAGCAATGAAATGGGAGAAGCAGCACTCTAATAGGGGGAGAGGTGGGGCAACAGAGCACGCTGAGCAATGAAAAGGGAGAAGCAACACTAATAGGGGGAGAGGTTTGGCAACAGAGCACGCTGAGCAGTGAAAAGGAAGAATCAACACTCTAATGGGGGAGAGGTGGGGCTACAGAGCACGCTGAGCAATGAAAAGGGAGAAGCAACACTAATAGGGGAGAGCGTGGCCAACAAAGCACGTTGAGCAATGAAAAGGGAGAAGCAACACTCTAATAGGGGGAGAGGTGGGACAACAGAGCATGCTGAGCAATGATAAGGGAGAAGCAACTCTCTAATAGGGGAAGAGGTGGGGCAACAGAGCTCGCTGAGCAATGAAAAGGGAGAAGCAACACTCTAATAGGGGGAGAGGTGGGGCAACTGAGCACGCTGAGCAATGACAAGGGAGAAGCAACTCTCTCATAGGGGAGAGGTGGGGCCACAGAGCATGCTGAGCAATGAAGAGGGAGAAGCAACACTCTAAAAGCGGGAGAAGTGGGGCAACAGAGCACGCTGAGCAATGAAAAGGGAGAAGCAACACTCTAATAGGGGGAGAGGTGGGGCAATAGAGCACGCTGGGCAATGTAAAGGGAGAAGCAACACTCTAATAGGGGGAGAGGTGGGGCAACAGAGCACGCTGAGCAATGACAAGGGAGAAGCAACACTCTCATAGGGGAGAGGTGGGGCCACAGAGCATGCTGAGCAATGAAGAGGGAGAAGCAACACTCTAAAAGCGGATGAAGTGGGGCAACAGAGCACGCTGAGCAATGAAAAGGGAGAAGCAACACTCTAATAGGGGGAGAGGTGGGGCAATAGAGCACGCTGGGCAATGTAAAGGGAGAAGCAACACTCTAATAGGGGGAGAGGTGGGGCAACAGAGCACGCTGAGCAATGAAAAGGGAGAAGCAACACTAATAGGGGGAGAGGTGGAGCAACAGAGCACGCTGAGCAATGAAAAGGGAGAAGCAATACTAATAGGGGGAGAGGTGGGGCAATAGAGCACGCTGAGCAATGAAAAGGGAGAAGCAACACTAATAGGGGGAGAGGTGGAGCAACAGAGCACGCTGAGCAATGAAAAGGGAGAAGCAACACTAATAGGGGGAGAGGTGGGGCAATAGAGCACGCTGAGCAATGAAAAGGGAGACACAACACTCTAATAGAGGGAGAGGGGGGCAACAGAACATGTTGAGCAATGAAAAGGGAGAAGCAACACTCTAATAGGGGGAGAGGTGGGGCAACAGAGCACGCTGAGCAATGAAAAGGAGAAGCAACACTAATAGGGGGAGAGGTGGGGCAACAGAGCACGCTGAGCATTGAAAAGGGAGAATCAACACTCTAATGGGGGAGAGGTAGGCTACAGAGCACGCTGAGCAATGAAAAGGGAGAAGCAACACTAATAGGGGAGAGAGTGGCCAACAAAGCACGCTGAGCAATGAAAAGGGAGAAGCAACAATAATAGGGGGAGAGGTGGGGCAACAGAGCACACTGAAGGGAGAAACAACACTCTAATAGGGGAAGAGGTGGGGCAACAGAGCACGATGAGCAATGAAAAGGGAGAAGCAACACTAATAGGGGGAGAGGTAGAGCAACAGAGCACGATGAGCAATGAAAAGGGAGAAGCAACACTAATAGGGGGAGAGATGGGGCTATAGAACACGCTGAGCAATGAAAAGGGGGAAGCAACACTAATAGGGGGAGAGGTGGGGCAACAGAGCACGCTGAGCAATGAAAAGGGAGAAGCAACAATCTAATAGGGTAGAGGTGGCGCAGCAGAGCACGCTGAGCAATGAAAAGGGAGAAGCAACACTAATAGGGGGAGAGGTGGAGCAACAGAGCACGCTGAGCAATGAAAAGGGAGAAGCAACACTAACAGGGGGAGAGATGGGGCTATAGAGCACGCTGAGCAATGAAAAGGGGGAAGCAACACTCTAATAGGGGGAGAGGTGGGGCAACAGAGCACGCTGAGCAATGAAAAGGGAGAAGCAACACTCTAATAGAGGGAGAGAGGAGCAAAAGAGCACGCTGAGCAATGAAAAGCAAGAAGCAACACACTAATACGGGGAGAGGTGGGGCAACAGAGCATGCTGAGCAATGAAAAGGGAGAAGCAACACTCTAATAGGGGGAGAGGTGGGGCAACAGGGCACACAGAGCAATGATAAAGGAGAAGCAACACTCTAATAGAGGGAGAGGGGGGCAACAGAGCATGTTGAGCAATGAAAAGGAAGAAGCGACACTGTAATAGGGGGAGAGGTGGTGCAACAGAGCACGCTGAGCAATGAAAAGTGACAAGCAACACTCTAATAGGGGTGCGGTGGGGCAACAGAGCATGTTGAGCAATGATAAGGGAGAAGCAACACTCTAATAGGGGGAGAGGTGGGGCAACAGAGCATGTTGAGCAATGAAAAGGGAGAGGCAACACTCTAATAGGGGGAGAGGTGGGGCAACAGAGCCAGTTGAGCAATGAAAAGGGAGAAGCAACACTCTAATAGGGGAGAGATGGGGCAACAGAGCAGGTTGAGCAATGATAAGGGAGAAGCAACACTCTAATAGCGGGAGAGGTGGGGCAACAGAGCACCCTGAGCAATGAAAAGGGAGAAGCAACACTCTAATAAGGGAGAGGTGGGACAACAGTGCATGTTGAGCAATGAAAAGGGAGCAACTCTAATGGGGAGGTGGGGCAACAGAGCACGCTGAAGGGAGAAGTAACACTCTAATAGGGGAGAGGTGGGGCAACAGAGCACGCTGAGCAAAGAAAAGGGAGATGCAACACTCTACTAGGGGGAGAGGTGGGGCAACAGAGCAAGCTGAGCAATGAAAAGGGAGAAGCAACACTAATAGCGGGAGAAGGTGGCAACAGAGCATGTTGAGCAATGAAAAGGGAGAAGCAACACTCTAATAGGGGGAGAGGTGGGGCAACAGAGCACGCTGAGCAATGATAAGGGAGAAGAAAATCTCTAATAGGGGAAGAGGTGGGGCAAAAGAGCTCGCTGAGCAATGAAAAGAGAGAAGCAACACTCTAAAAGCGGGAGAAGTGGGGCAACAGAGCACGCTGAGCAATGAAAAGGGAGAAGCAACACTCTAATAGGGTGAGAGGTGAGGCAATAGAGCACGCTGGGCAATGTAAAGGGAGAAGCAACACTCTAATAGGGGGAGAGGTGGGGCAACAGAGCACGCTGAGCAAGGAAAAGGGAGAAGCAACACTCTAATAGGGGGAGAGGTGGGGCAACAGAGCACGCTGAGCAATGAAAAGGGAGAAGCAACACTCTAATAGGGGGAGAGGTGGGGCAACCGAGCAAGCCGAGCAATAAAAAAGGGAGAAGCAACACTCATAGGGGAGAGGTGGGGCAACAGAGCACGCTGAGCAATGAAAAGGGAGAAGTAACACTAATAGGGGGAGAGGTGGGGCAACAGAGCACGCTGAGCAATGAAAAGGGAGAAGCAACACTCTAATGGGGGAGAGGTGGGGCTACAGAGCACGCTGAGCAATGAAAATGGGAGAAGCAACACTAATAGGGGAGAGGGGGGCCACAAAGCACGCTGAGCAATGAAAAGGGAGAAGCAACAATAATAGGGGGAGAGGGGGGCAACAGAGCACACTGAAGGGAGAAGCAACAGTCTAATAGGGGGAGAGGTGGGGCAACAGAGCACGATGAGCAATGAAAAGGGAGAAGCAGCACTCTTAATAAGGGGGGCAGGGGGCAAACAAGCATGTTGAGCAATGAAAAGGGAGAAGCAACACTCTAATAGGGGGAGAGGTGGGGCAACAGAGCATGTTGAGCAATGAAAAGGCAGAAGCAACACTCCAATAGGGGGAGAGGTGGGGCAACAGAGCATGTTGAGCAATGATAAGGGAGAAGCAACACTCTAATAGGGGGAGAGGTGGGGCAACAGAGCATGTTGAGCAATGATAAGGGTGAAGCAACACTCTAATAGGGGGAGAGGTGGGGCAATAGAGCACGCTGAGCAATGAAAAGGGAGAAGCAACACTCTAATAGGGGGAGAGGTGGGGCAATAGAGCACGCTGGGCAATGTAAAGGGAGAAGCAACACTCTAATAGGGGGAGAGGTGGGGCAACAGAGCACGCTGAGCAATGAAAAGGGAGAAGCAACACTAATAGGGGGAGAGGTGGAGCAACAGAGCACGCTGAGCAATGAAAAGGGAGAAGCAATACTAATAGGGGGAGCGGTGGGGCAATAGAGCACGCTGAGCAATGAAAAGGGAGAAGCAACACTAATAGGGGGAGAGGTGGAGCAACAGAGCACGCTGAGCAATGAAAAGGGAGAAGCAACACTAATAGGGGGAGAGGTGGGGCAATAGAGCACGCTGAGCAATGAAAAGGGAGACACAACACTCTAATAGAGGGAGAGGGGGGCAACAGAGCATGTTGAGCAATGAAAAGGGAGAAGCAACACTCTAATAGGGGGAGAGGTGGGGCAACAGAGCACGCTGAGCAATGAAAAGGAGAAGCAACACTAATAGGGGGAGAGGTGGGGCAACAGAGCACGCTGAGCATTGAAAAGGGAGAATCAACACTCTAATGGGGGAGAGGTGGGGCTACAGAGCACGCTGAGCAATGAAAAGGGAGAAGCAACACTAATAGGGGAGAGAGTGGCCAACAAAGCACGCTGAGCAATGAAAAGGGAGAAGCAACAATAATAGGGGGAGAGGTGGGGCAACAGAGCACACTGAAGGGAGAAACAACACTCTAATAGGGGAAGAGGTGGGGCAACAGAGCACGATGAGCAATGAAAAGGGAGAAGCAACACTAATAGGGGGAGAGGTAGAGCAACAGAGCACGATGAGCAATGAAAAGGGAGAAGCAACACTAATAGGGGGAGAGATGGGGCTATAGAACACGCTGAGCAATGAAAAGGGGGAAGCAACACTAATAGGGGGAGAGGTGGGGCAACAGAGCACGCTGAGCAATGAAAAGGGAGAAGCAACAATCTAATAGGGTAGAGGTGGCGCAGCAGAGCACGCTGAGCAATGAAAAGGGAGAAGCAACACTAATAGGGGGAGAGGTGGAGCAACAGAGCACGCTGAGCAATGAAAAGGGAGAAGCAACACTAACAGGGGGAGAGATGGGGCTATAGAGCACGCTGAGCAATGAAAAGGGGGAAGCAACACTCTAATAGGGGGAGAGGTGGGGCAACAGAGCACGCTGAGCAATGAAAAGGGAGAAGCAACACTCTAATAGAGGGAGAGAGGAGCAAAAGAGCACGCTGAGCAATGAAAAGCAAGAAGCAACACACTAATACGGGGAGAGGTGGGGCAACAGAGCATGCTGAGCAATGAAAAGGGAGAAGCAACAATCTAATAGGGGGAGAGGTGGGGCAACAGGGCACACAGAGCAATGATAAAGGAGAAGCAACACTCTAATAGAGGGAGAGGGGGGCAACAGAGCATGTTGAGCAATGAAAAGGAAGAAGCGACACTGTAATAGGGGGAGAGGTGGTGCAACAGAGCACGCTGAGCAATGAAAAGTGACAAGCAACACTCTAATAGGGGTGCGGTGGGGCAACAGAGCATGTTGAGCAATGATAAGGGAGAAGCAACACTCTAATAGGGGGAGAGGTGGGGCAACAGAGCATGTTGAGCAATGAAAAGGGAGAGGCAACACTCTAATAGGGGGAGAGGTGGGGCAACAGAGCCAGTTGAGCAATGAAAAGGGAGAAGCAACACTCTAATAGGGGAGAGATGGGGCAACAGAGCAGGTTGAGCAATGATAAGGGAGAAGCAACACTCTAATAGCGGGAGAGGTGGGGCAACAGAGCACCCTGAGCAATGAAAAGGGAGAAGCAACACTCTAATAAGGGAGAGGTGGGACAACAGTGCATGTTGAGCAATGAAAAGGGAGCAACTCTAATGGGGAGGTGGGGCAACAGAGCACGCTGAAGGGAGAAGTAACACTCTAATAGGGGAGAGGTGGGGCAACAGAGCACGCTGAGCAAAGAAAAGGGAGATGCAACACTCTACTAGGGGGAGAGGTGGGGCAACAGAGCAAGCTGAGCAATGAAAAGGGAGAAGCAACACTAATAGCGGGAGAAGGTGGCAACAGAGCATGTTGAGCAATGAAAAGGGAGAAGCAACACTCTAATAGGGGGAGAGGTGGGGCAACAGAGCACGCTGAGCAATGATAAGGGAGAAGAAAATCTCTAATAGGGGAAGAGGTGGGGCAAAAGAGCTCGCTGAGCAATGAAAAGAGAGAAGCAACACTCTAATAGGGGAGAGATGGGGCAACAGAGCAGGTTGAGCAATGATAAGGGAGAAGCAACACTCTAATAGCGGGAGAGGTGGGGCAACAGAGCACCCTGAGCAATGAAAAGGGAGAAGCAACACTCTAATAAGGGAGAGGTGGGACAACAGTGCATGTTGAGCAATGAAAAGGGAGCAACTCTAATGGGGAGGTGGGGCAACAGAGCACGCTGAAGGGAGAAGTAACACTCTAATAGGGGAGAGGTGGGGCAACAGAGCACGCTGAGCAAAGAAAAGGGAG
This sequence comes from Ambystoma mexicanum, assembly GCF_040938575.1. NCBI lineage: Eukaryota > Metazoa > Chordata > Amphibia > Caudata > Ambystomatidae > Ambystoma > Ambystoma mexicanum. Next base: position 1,550,513,335 of record NC_090931.1, read on the forward strand.
ATGCAACACTCTACTAGGGGGAGAGGTGGGGCAACAGAGCAAGCTGAGCAATGAAAAGGGAGAAGCAACACTAATAGCGGGAGAAGGTGGCAACAGAGCATGTTGAGCAATGAAAAGGGAGAAGCAACACTCTAATAGGGGGAGAGGTGGGGCAACAGAGCACGCTGAGCAATGATAAGGGAGAAGAAAATCTCTAATAGGGGAAGGGGTGGGGCAAAAGAGCTCGCTGAGCAATGAAAAGAGAGAAGCAACACTCTAAAAGCGGGAGAAGTGGGGCAACAGAGCACGCTGAGCAATGAAAAGGGAGAAGCAACACTCTAATAGGGTGAGAGGTGAGGCAATAGAGCACGCTGGGCAATGTAAAGGGAGAAGCAACACTCTAATAGGGGGAGAGGTGGGGCAACAGAGCACGCTGAGCAAGGAAAAGGGAGAAGCAACACTCTAATAGGGGGAGAGGTGGGGCAACAGAGCACGCTGAGCAATGAAAAGGGAGAAGCAACACTCTAATAGGGGGAGAGGTGGGGCAACCGAGCAAGCCGAGCAATAAAAAAGGGAGAAGCAACACTCATAGGGGAGAGGTGGGGCAACAGAGCACGCTGAGCAATGAAAAGGGAGAAGTAACACTAATAGGGGGAGAGGTGGGGCAACAGAGCACGCTGAGCAATGAAAAGGGAGAAGCAACACTCTAATGGGGGAGAGGTGGGGCTACAGAGCACGCTGAGCAATGAAAATGGGAGAAGCAACACTAATAGGGGAGAGGGGGGGCCACAAAGCACGCTGAGCAATGAAAAGGGAGAAGCAACAATAATAGGGGGAGAGGGGGGCAACAGAGCACACTGAAGGGAGAAGCAACAGTCTAATAGGGGGAGAGGTGGGGCAACAGAGCACGATGAGCAATGAAAAGGGAGAAGCAGCACTCTTAATAAGGGGGGCAGGGGGCAAACAAGCATGTTGAGCAATGAAAAGGGAGAAGCAACACTCTAATAGGGGGAGAGGTGGGGCAACAGAGCATGTTGAGCAATGAAAAGGCAGAAGCAACACTCCAATAGGGGGAGAGGTGGGGCAACAGAGCATGTTGAGCAATGATAAGGGAGAAGCAACACTCTAATAGGGGGAGAGGTGGGGCAACAGAGCATGTTGAGCAATGATAAGGGTGAAGCAACACTCTAATAGGGGGAGAGGTGGGGCAATAGAGCACGCTGAGCAATGAAAAGGGAGAAGCAACACTCTAATAAGGGAGAGGTGGTGCAACAGTGCATGTTGAGCAAGGAAAAGGGAGCAACTCTAATGGGGAGGTGGGGCAACAGAGCGCGCTGAAGGGAGAAGTAACACTCTAATAGGGGAGAGGTGTGGCAACCGAGCAAGCCGAGCAATAAAAAAGGGAGAAGCAACACTCATAGGGGAGAGGTGGTGTTAGGCAGAAACCTGTGCAGTTCCCTTGGGGAACACTGCAAAAGATTTAAGACTACAGGTATAGCAGTAAACCCACTTGGTAGCAGTCTGCACCACCCAGATTTACCTGGTAGCTGTGGCTGAGCAGTCAGACTTCCCTCAAGAAGAGTTAGGCAGTATGCAAAGTATACACAATATGTACCCAGACACAATAGCACAAGCAAACACTGACCAGAGCTTGGTTTCAAAAGTATATAGTTATTTATTTTCAAGAACACATAAGCTGAAAACACTCTAGCAAAGTATAGTAAAAACACTTCAAACACAGTTATAATGAAAGCAGTTTCAACCCTTACTCCTATCTAGACAACTCTAAGTTAATACCACATAATTAAAACAGAGGTGAGCGCTTAACGTTAGATGACACTCTAGTAGGTTCAAGAAAGGGATAAAAAGAAACAGCTATGGGTTAAACACACCACTCTAAGGTCCAGAACACTTGCAATAGGCTCAAAGAAGCACAAAGTCACAGGTGAGCAAAAGTCACTAGGCAGGGCCCACTCTTAGAGTAGCCGGAGCGAAAATGTGCCCAAGATCACACTGTTATTAGGGATTCAAAGTCTTGCAAAGAGTTAGAAAGAGTTTAGAGTGGTTTAGAAAGTTTAGCCAGGGTGTCCCAGGCACTCCCAGGGTCGAAAGCCGGGGGCTAAATCTACCCCGTACAGTCGGTAGCAAGGGAAGCCAGGCGGAACACGGTACCTTAAGCGGAAAGGATCCTCCAGCGGTGGCAGTTGTCCCAGGCAGTGGCAGCAAGGCTCGACGTCGGTCAGGGGAGAAGAAGTTCTCGCTGAAGAGCAGAAGAAGAAGGTCGTTGCACTGCCCGGGAAGAAACCAGCCGCGGAGTCCTCCGGGTAAAGGGTTGTACCGACTTTCGTGGTTGGGGTAAAAGTGGTGGGGTTCCGGTTGCCGGGGTGCTTGGCACTGGCAAGGCGGCCACGAGATACCTCGAGAAGCGAAAAGAAGGCGAAAACTGGTTGTCCCCACCAGTCAAGGGAAGGAGCCACTCCGTTAAGAGTTCTCCTCGGTCGTCGGGAAAAGTGGTGAGACGGTTCAGCAGGGCTCCACCGGGTGGTGTCGTCGAAGCAGGTCGGCTCAGCTCTTCCCTCGTCGGATTCTTGGTCCTGTGGCGACTTCTGAAGTTCCAGTCCCCAAAGCCCTGCTTTTATGCAGCAAACCCCCATTCACCCAGCCTAGCTGTCACTCAAACATGCTAAGTGGTGAGCCGGCCGGCTCACCACTTGGGCCAATCAGGACGGAGTGCGACTGGAGTTACCAAGGTAACTCAGTCCAGGGTGCCTAAATCCCCCTCCACCCCTCCTAAGTACCCCAGACAGAGTGGCACCACTTTGGAGGGCTTCTGTGGAGAAGCCCGCCAAAAGTGGGACAAAGGGCTCCACTTTGGGTCAGAGTTACAGAGGCGAACGCCAACGCCATTTTAGAATCAAGTTTTGGCAAAAAGTCCCAACCGGAGTTATAATAATAAATATATAAACCGGCGGTATGTTTAAGGCTACCGTAAATAAATATTTAAATGTGTTAGCCTAAAACAATGGGAAATCCCATAGGGAAATATTCGCGGTCGAATATAAAAAGTAGTTTCCACTGCCACCAGCCAAAACTCGATCAGGGGGGACGGAGACGTGCCCCCTCGACTAACAGACCCTGGGGCAATCGAATTGCCCCAGCCAGTACGTCCACAATATGATGGTTTGTACTGGTTCTGTTCAGGATTCAAGACTAGCAAAGTCTTTGGTGACTTTACATGCCCTGGGAGACAGTAGTCAGTCCCAGGGTATGGAGTCTATGTTGGGGAGTCCCTAGGACACCCCTGGGTCACGGCACAGAGGGTGCTGTGTAACCCACATCACAAAAACACATGAGGCCCTATGGAGTAAAAGACCCCATAGCCCATTCAACACAAGGTTTAACCAAGAAAACACACTTCAACATGTCCAAGAGTGATTGTAAAAGAGTCTCACTCTTGGCAGGAGAAAAAAAAAGAAACCCCAGAAATCCAGCAAAGCTGCTGGGGGACTCACTAGGTAGGGAAATTCAGCCTAAACAGAGAATTCTCCCTAACACTCGCCCCCCCCAGACTAAGGGACAGGAGGATTTAATCCACTCCTGGATGAACCTCATACCTCTAGTCGATGATATACATCCTAGAGAGTCCATCAGCATTTTGATGGTGACACCCTGACCTGTGCTCAATGGTGAAATCAAACCCTTGCAGGCAGATTGACCATCTCAATAGTTTTGGATTTTCCCCTTTCATTTGCATTAACCATCTCAAGGGTTGGTGGTCAGTCTGAATAACAAAAGTAGAACCATACAAGTATGGCCTAAACTTCTTCAGTGCCCACACAATAGCAAAGCATTCTCTTTCGATAGTTGCCCACCTTGTCTCAGGATCCTTCAGTTTCCTACTGATGAAGCAAATGGGGTGCTCCCTACCCTTCTCATCCAGTTGGCTTAGAACTGCACCTATACCTACATTGGAAGCATCAGTTTGTACAATGAAAGGTTGGTGGTAGTCAGGAGCTCTCAATACTGGAGCTTGGCAAAGAGCTCTCTTCAGTCTTTCAAAGGCCTGATTGCACTCCTCATTCCATTTCACCTTTTTAGGGAATTTGGGAGAGGAGATTACATTCAGTGGAGAAGCTATGGTCCCATAGTTCTCAATGAAATTCCTGTAATATCCAGTGAGGCCTAGAAAAGCTCTCACTTGGGTTTGAGTAGTTGGTGTTGTCCAATTTTGCACAGCTTCAATCTTGCTGGGCAAAGGCCTTATTTCTCCACCTCCTACCTCATGTCCAAGGTAGACCACGTTACTTTGACCAATCTGGCACTTACTGGCTTTGATTGTCAAATGGGCCTGTTCCAGAGCCTGCAACACATGTCCTAGGTGGTTCACATGTTCTTCCCAGGAGTGGCTGAAGACTGCAATGTCATCCAAGTATGCCATGCAGAAATCTTCCATCCCAGCCAGAACTTGGTTCACCATCCTTTGGAATGTGGCAGGTGCATTTTTTAGTCCAAAAGGCATGACCTTAAACTGGTACAAGCCAACTGGGGTTGAAAATGCAGTTTTCTCCTTGGCATGGTCTGTCAGGGCTATTTGCCAATAGCCTGACGTCAGGTCAAATGTGCTGAGGTACTTGGCTGCACCAAGTTTATCCACCAACTCATCTGTCCTGGGCAAAGGGTGGGCATCAGTCTTGGTGACTGCATTTAGAGCTCTATAGTCCACACAGAATCTCAAGTCTTTGGATCCTGCCTTTGGTACTAACACAACTGGGCTAGACCATGGACTAGTAGAGGGCTCTATTACCCCGAGATCAAGCATCTTCTTGACCTCTCCTTTGATGTGGGCTCTGATATGTTCTGACATTCTGTATCCTCTGCTTTTGACTGGCAGACAGTCACCAGTGAGTATCTCATGCTGGCCCCAAGGGGTCAAGCCTGGTGACAGTGAGAACAGGGAGGCAAACTGACTTAACATAGATTTGCACTCCTCTCGTTGCTCAGGTGTCAGGTCTGAAGAGAGGCTGACTCCTTCAACTTTTTCATCTAAAGGCACACCTCTGAGGAGATCAGGGAGAGATTCACTCTCTTCTTCCTCTGCAGCGGAAGCTAGAAGCAAGGCTCCTACATCAGGTCTGGAGATGTATGCTTTTAGTCGGTTGGTTTGGAAGACTCTAGGAGCTTCCCTGGGTCTGCCCAGATCCACCAGATAGTTGACCTCTCCAAGTTTTCCCACAATCTTGAAGGGTCCCATCCATTTGTCTTGCAAGGCCCTCTGCCTTGTTGGGAGCATAACTAGAACTAGCTGGTCTTGAGTAAACTCAACCATGTTAGCCTTCTGGTCGTGCCAATGTTTGACCAGAGCTTGACCAGCTTTCAAGTTGTCACTTGCTTCTGCCATCATGTGTGACATTCTCCTCCGGAGACCTATCACATAGTCAGTCACTCTGACTGGCTTGAGGGGAGGAGCACCTTCCAATCCCTCCTTAATCAGGGCCAATGGACCTCTGACTGGATGGCCATAGAGAAGCTCAAAGGGAGAATAACCTACTCCCTCCTGAGGGACTTCTCTATAAGCAAAGAGAAGGCATGGCAGTAGAAGGTCCCACTTTTTCTTAAGGGGTTCTTCTAAAGCACCTATCATGCTCTTCATGGTTCTGTTAAACCTTTCAACCAACCCGTTTGTCTGAGGGTGGTATGCGGTTGAGAACTTGTAGGTAACTCCACAGGTTTTCCACATGTCTTTCATGTAGTGGGACATAAAGTTTGACCCCCTGTCAGAGATTACCTCCTTAGGAAACCCAACCCTGGTAAAAATACCAAGGAGGGCCTTAGCCACAGCCGGAGCTGTAACAGTCCTCATAGGAATTGCCTCAGGGTACCTAGTAGCATGGTCTACTACAACAAGGATAAACCTGTTGCCTGAGGAGGTTGGGGGATCAAGGGGACCAACAATGTCAATCCCTACCCTCTCAAATGGGACTCCCACAACTGGGAGAGGCACTAAAGGTGCCACATTCTTGGAACCAACCTTACCAGAAGTCTGGCAGGTATGGCAGCTCTTACAATATCTATCTACGTCAGCCCCCATCTTTGGCCAATAAAAGTAGAGTGAGAGCCTTTCCTTGGTCTTCTTGAAACTCAAGTGACCAGCCAAAGGTATCTCATGGGCTAGTTGTAAGAACTGTTGTCTGTTCTCTTGTGGGACTACAAGGCGTTTGTAGTCTCCAGGTTCAGACTCAGTGGGTTCACTGTAGAAGAGGCCATCTTCCCAGTGCAACCTATACTTCCCAGGCTCTTGCCCATCAGCTTGAGAAGCTGCCTGGTGGCGGAGACCTTCCAGAGTTGGACATTCTCTTTGCCCCTTACGAAAAGCTGCCCTGCTAGGCCCACCTTCTGCCAGTAAAGACTGCAACTCAGGATGGTCCTCAGGGTCCAAATCTCCAATAAGGTTGGGGCCTCCTTCTAGCTCTTCCTCAGAGTCTAGCTCAACCACACAGGGTTGTATCTCCCTCTCAGCCTCAGCTGGAGGTGGAGTTACAGGTGTAACTTTGGACAACCTAGGGGAAGTCCTTGTTGGAAGCACTGGAGTGCTTGCTGCTGGCTTTTTCCTAGGAGTCTTGGGTTGCCCCTTTGCTCCTGATCTGGTAGTTACTGCAGTAAGTTGCTCCAGTGGGAGAGGAGTGATTTCTGTCATCATCTCCTGAGATAACCCTCTCAGGGTTTTCTCTCTTGCAGGTTTTGTGAGTTCCTGTAACCTTTTGCTAGGGGGTCTGGGGGTATGAGATACAACTCCAAGAGCTTTGAGGTCATTACACAACAGAACCCTACCTGGCACTTCACATTGTACACTGACAGGTATTTTTACAGCAATATCATTACATTGGATGAGAACTGGTAACTGGGGACACATCTGCACAGGCCCACCAGCTAACTTGGTGAGGCATTTGGGTGCCTTAGCAACATCCTCTGCCTTGAAAAATGATTCATCCACCACAGTTATGCTGGCTCCAGTGTCCCTAATGGCAGGAGTCTCCTGACCATTCACCTGGACACTGTCCTTATAATACTCTTTAGTATTATCTGGGATAGAGTTATAGACATCTAAATTCTGTTGTTCCCACAACCCCAGAGAGACTAAAGAAACACTAGCTGAGACTCCAGTGGGTTCATCAGCTAGTAATAGAAAGTTTCCACTTGCCATATGTACTTCCTCTTCTGGAGCGAAGGCTAAGGAGGCAAGCTGGACCCCTGAAGGTTTACCCTTACATCTGGGATCTCCTTTCACATGGTCAGTAGCCTTACAAACAAAGCATGAGCCAAAGGCTCGCTGGAATGGAGGCTTGTTCTGACCTCCTTCTGGTCTGGGACCAGGAGGTACACTAGCCTGATTTGGTTTCCCTTGTGGCTTACCCTTATAGTTTTGTTTGGGGCCCTCTTTGGAATTTGTAGTATTAGAATTCTCTTTGGAGTCCTTTTTAGGCTGTTTCTCCCCATCCTTTTTCTGAGTTACCCCAGAATCCTTGTGAGTGGCCCTGTTGGCAACCCACAAGTCAGCAGCCTTAGCTAGTTTCCGGGAATCTAATTCCCTGGAATCAGCCAAGTGTTGTCTGAGCTCAGGAGAGCAGGCATCATAAATAGTCTCCAACATAAACAAATTCTTCATACCTTCATAAGTGTTCACCTTGTAACCCTTAATCCATCCCTCTAAGTTTTTCAAACATTCACTCACCCAGGTAGCCCAAGGGGTACCATCATGCTTTTTGAGGCTCCTAAACCTCTTAAGATACTGGGAAGGGGTCTTCCCAAACCTAGCTATCAAAGCTAGTTTCACACATTCATAGTCCTTCCAATCCTCCTCCCCCATCTCCATTACCACATCAGTTGCAACAGGGGGAAGCCTAGAGAACAACCAGGTGAGTAAGTCATTTCCTGTGATGTTCTGGAGCCCATGATTATATTCAAACAGAGACAACCAATCCAACACATCCAACTTAGGCTCATACATACCAATCAATTCTTTAGGCATCCGGGGTCTTTTAGGACTGGAACTTCTAGAGGAGCCAGAGAGAGAAACATTCTCAACAGATAATTTCTTCATTTCTAAGTCATACTTGAGCTCCATTTCCCTTAGCCTTAGTTCTTTGTCAGTTTGAGCATTAAGTTTCTTATACTCCAATTCTAGTTTCATTTTCTCCAGTTCAAAGTACTGAGGACTAAATGTGGGACCTGGTAAAGGTCCAGTAGGTACAGCAGGTAGAGCAGGCAGAGGCCTAGGGGGGACAGTTACAACAGCCTCACCCTCCTCTTCTGACTCTTCCTCAGAATCATCAACATTTTGCTCCATGTTAACTTCAATACTGTCATCTACAGTTGCTGGAGTGGTAGGTTCCTCTGAACCATCACCCAGACTTTGGTTAGCTAACAATCTTTCAATCAGCTCCATTTTCTTGCCCTTAGTCAGGAGATCCTTATGTTTACAGAGCACTCTTAAACAATCAGCAGTTTTGGCTGCAAGGGACTCTTGACTATAGCTTTCTATAACTGACATGTTAGAGGATTACTTTTACAGTGCTAAGCTTTGTGGTTAGTTGCACTAAGGTATCTAAAGTACAATAAAATGTATACTCAATACAAATCCCACCGCTGTACACCAGTGTTAGGCAGAAACCTGTGCAGTTCCCTTGGGGAACACTGCAAAAGATTTAAGACTACAGGTATAGCAGTAAACCCACTTGGTAGCAGTCTGCACCACCCAGATTTACCTGGTAGCTGTGGCTGAGCAGTCAGACTTCCCTCAAGAAGAGTTAGGCAGTATGCAAAGTATACACAATATGTACCCAGACACAATAGCACAAGCAAACACTGACCAGAGCTTGGTTTCAAAAGTATATAGTTATTTATTTTCAAGAACACATAAGCTGAAAACACTCTAGCAAAGTATAGTAAAAACACTTCAAACACAGTTATAATGAAAGCAATTTCAACCCTTACTCCTATCTAGACAACTCTAAGTTAATACCACATAATTAAAACAGAGGTGAGCGCTTAACGTTAGATGACACTCTAGTAGGTTCAAGAAAGGGATAAAAAGAAACAGCTATGGGTTAAACACACCACTCTAAGGTCCAGAACACTTGCAATAGGCTCAAAGAAGCACAAAGTCACAGGTGAGCAAAAGTCACTAGGCAGGGCCCACTCTTAGAGTAGCCGGAGCGAAAATGTGCCCAAGATCACACTGTTATTAGGGATTCAAAGTCTTGCAAAGAGTTAGAAAGAGTTTAGAGTGGTTTAGAAAGTTTAACCAGGGTGTCCCAGGCACTCCCAGGGTCGAAAGCCGGGGGCTAAATCTACCCCGTACAGTCGGTAGCAAGGGAAGCCAGGCGGAACACGGTACCTTAAGCGGAAAGGATCCTCCAGCGGTGGCAGTTGTCCCAGGCAGTGGCAGCAAGGCTCGACGTCGGTCAGGGGAGAAGAAGTTCTCGCTGAAGAGCAGAAGAAGAAGGTCGTTGCACTGCCCGGGAAGAAACCAGCCGCGGAGTCCTCCGGGTAAAGGGTTGTACCGGCTTTCGTGGTTGGGGTAAAAGTGGTGGGGTTCTGGTTGCCGGGGTGCTTGGCACTGGCAAGGCGGCCACGAGATACCTCGAGAAGCGAAAAGAAGGCGAAAACTGGTTGTCCCCACCAGTCAAGGGAAGGAGCCACTCCGTTAAGAGTTCTCCTCGGTCGTCGGGAAAAGTGGTGAGACGGTTCAGCAGGGCTCCACCGGGTGGTGTCGTCGAAGCAGGTCGGCTCAGCTCTTCCCTCGTCGGATTCTTGGTCCTGTGGCGACTTCTGAAGTTCCAGTCCCCAAAGCCCTGCTTTTATGCAGCAAACCCCCATTCACCCAGCCTAGCTGTCACTCAAACATGCTAAGTGGTGAGCCGGCCGGCTCACCACTTGGGCCAATCAGGACGGAGTGCGACTGGAGTTACCAAGGTAACTCAGTCCAGGGTGCCTAAATCCCCCTCCACCCCTCCTAAGTACCCCAGACAGAGTGGCACCACTTTGGAGGGCTTCTGTGGAGAAGCCCGCCAAAAGTGGGACAAAGGGCTCCACTTTGGGTCAGAGTTACAGAGGCGAACGCCAACGCCATTTTAGAATCAAGTTTTGGCAAAAAGTCCCAACCGGAGTTATAATAATAAATATATAAACCGGCGGTATGTTTAAGGCTACCGTAAATAAATAATTAAATGTGTTAGCCTAAAACAATGGGAAATCCCATAGGGAAATATTCGCGGTCGAATATAAAAAGTAGTTTCCACTGCCACCAGCCAAAACTCGATCAGGGGGGACGGAGACGTGCCCCCTCGACTAACAGACCCTGGGGCAATCGAATTGCCCCAGCCAGTACGTCCACAATATGATGGTTTGTACTGGTTCTGTTCAGGATTCAAGACTAGCAAAGTCTTTGGTGACTTTACATGCCCTGGGAGACAGTAGTCAGTCCCAGGGTATGGAGTCTATGTTGGGGAGTCCCTAGGACACCCCTGGGTCACGGCACAGAGGGTGCTGTGTAACCCACATCACAAAAACACATGAGGCCCTATGGAGTAAAAGACCCCATAGCCCATTCAACACAAGGTTTAACCAAGAAAACACACTTCAACATGTCCAAGAGTGAGGGTAAAAGAGTCTCACTCTTGGCAGGAGAAAAAAAAAAGAAACCCCAGAAATCCAGCAAAGCTGCTGGGGGACTCACTAGGTAGGGAAATTCAGCCTAAACAGAGAATTCTCCCTAACAGGTGGGGCAACAGAGCACGCTGAGCAATGAAAAGGGAGAAGTAACACTAATAGGGGGAGAGGTGGGGCAACAGAGCACGCTGAGCAATGAAAAGGGAGAAGCAACACTCTAATGGGGGAGAGGTGGGGCTACAGAGCACGCTGAGCAATGAAAATGGGAGAAGCAACACTAATAGGGGAGAGGGGGGGCCACAAAGCACGCTGAGCAATGAAAAGGGAGAAGCAACAATAATAGGGGGAGAGGGGGGCAACAGAGCACACTGAAGGGAGAAGCAACAGTCTAATAGGGGGAGAGGTGGGGCAACAGAGCACGATGAGCAATGAAAAGGGAGAAGCAGCACTCTTAATAAGGGGGCAGGGGGCAAACAAGCATGTTGAGCAATGAAAAGGGAGAAGCAACACTCTAATAGGGGGAGAGGTGGGGCAACAGAGCATGTTGAGCAATGAAAAGGCAGAAGCAACACTCCAATAGGGGGAGAGGTGGGGCAACAGAGCATGTTGAGCAATGATAAGGGAGAAGCAACACTCTAATAGGGGGAGAGGTGGGGCAACAGAGCATGTTGAGCAATGATAAGGGTGAAGCAACACTCTAATAGGGGGAGAGGTGGGGCAATAGAGCACGCTGAGCAATGAAAAGGGAGAAGCAACACTCTAATAAGGGAGAGGTGGTGCAACAGTGCATGTTGAGCAAGGAAAAGGGAGCAACTCTAATGGGGAGGTGGGGCAACAGAGCGCGCTGAAGGGAGAAGTAACACTCTAATAGGGGAGAGGTGTGGCAACAGAGCACGCTGAGCAAAGAAAAGGGAGATGCAACACTCTAATAGGGGGAGAGGTGGGGCAACAGAGCACGTTGAGCAATGAAAAGGGATTAGCAACACTAATAGCGGGAGAGGGTGGCAACAGAGCTGGTTGAGCAATGAAAAGGGAGAAGCAACACTCTAATAGGGGGAGAGGTGGAGCTACAGAGCACGCTGAGCAATGAAAAGGGAGAAGCAACACAAATAGGGGAGAGGGGGGCAACAAAGCACGCTGAGCAATGAAAAGGGAGAAGCAACACTAATAGCGGGAGAGGGTGGCAACAGAGCTGGTTGAGTAATGAAAAGGGAGAAGCAACACTCTAATAGGGGGAGAGGTGGGTCTACAGAGCACGCTGAGCAATGAAAAGGGAGAAGCAACTCTCTAATAGGGGATGAGGTGGGGCAACAGAGCTCGCTGAGCAATGAAAAGGGAGAAGCAACACTAATCGGGGAGAGCTGGGGCAACAGAGCACGCTGAGCAATGAAAAGGGAGAAGCAACACTCTAATAGGGGGAGAGGTTGGGCAACAGAGCACGCTGAGCAATGACAAGGGAGAAGCAACACTCTCATAGGGGGAGAGGTGGGGCCGCTGAGCAATGAAAAGGGAGAAGCAACACTCTAATAGCGGGAGAAGTGGGGCAACAGAGCATGCTGAGCAATGAAAAGGGAGAAGCAACACTCTAACAGGGGGAGAGGTTGGGCAATAGAGCACGTTGGGCAATGTAAAGGGAGAAGCAACACTCTAATAGGGGGAGAGGTGGGGCAACAGAGCACACTGAGCAATGAAAAGGGAGAAGCAACACTCTAATGGGGGAGAGGTGGGGCAACAGAGCACATTGAGCAATGAAAAGGGAGAAGCAACACTAATAGGGGGAGAGGTGGGGCAACAGAGCACGCTGAGCAATAAAAAGGGAGAAGCAACACTCTAATGGGGAGAGGTGGGGCTACAGAGCACGCTGAGCAATGAAAAGGGAGAAGCAACACTAATAGGGGAGGGGGGGCAACAAAGCACGCTCAGCAATGAAAAGGGAGAAGCAACAATAATAGGGGGAGAGGTGGGGCAACAGAGCAAACTGAAGGGAGAAGCAACACTAATAGGAGCAGAGGTGGGGCAACAGAGCACCATGAGCAATGAAAAGGGAGAAGCAACACTCTTAATAAGGGGGGCAGGGGGCAAACAAACATGTTGAGCAATGAAAAGGGAGAAGCAACACTCTAATAGGGGAGAGGTGGGGCAACAGAGCACACTGAGCAATGAAAAGGGAGAAGCAACAATCTAATAGGGTAGAGGTGGGGCAACAGAGCACACTGAGCAATGAAAAGGGAGAAGCAACACTAATAGGGGGAGAGGTGGAGCAACAGAGCATGCTGAGCAATGAAAAGGGAGAAGCAACACTAATAGAAGGAGAGGTGGGGCAATAGAGCACACTGAGCAATGAAAAGGGAGAAGCAACTCATTAATAGGGGGAGAGGTGGGGCAACAGAGCACGCTGTACAATGAAAAGGGAGAAGCAACACTCTAATAGAGGGAGAGGGGGGCAACAGAGCATGTTGAGCAATGAAAAGGGCGAAGCAACACTCTAATCGGGGAGGAGGTGGGGCAACAGAGCACGCTGAGCAATGAAAAGGGAGAAGCAACACTCTAATAGAGGGAGAGGGGGCAACAGAGCATGTTGAGCAATGACAAGCAAGAAGCAACACTCTAATAGGGGGAGAGGTGGTGCAACAGAGCACGCTGAGCAATGAAAAGGGAGAAGCAACACTCTAATGGGGGGAGTGGTGGGGCAACAGAGCACGCTGAGCAATGATAAGGGAGAAGCAACACTCTAATAGAGGGAGAGGGGGCAACAGAGCATGTTGAGCAATGAAAAGCAAGAAGCAACACTCTAATAGGGGGAGAGGTGGGGCAACAAAGCACGCTGAGCAATGAAAAGAGAGAATCAACACTCTAATAGGGGGAGAGGTGGGACAACAGAGCATGCTGAGCAATGGAAAGGGAGAAGCAACACTCTAATCGGGGAGGAGGTGGGGCAACAGAGCACGCTGAGCAATGAAAAGGGCGAAGCAACACTCTAATCGGGGAGGAGGTGGGGCAACAGAGCACGCTGAGCAATGAAACGGGAGAAGCAACACTCTAATAGAGGGAGAGGGGGCAACAGAGCATGTTGAGCAATGAAAAGCAAGAAGCAACACTCTAATAGGGGGAGAGGTGGGGCAACAGAGCACGCTGAGCAATGAAAAGGGAGAAGCAACAATCTAATAGGGTAGAGGTGGCGCAGCAGAGCACGCTGAGCAATGAAAAGGGAGAAGCAACACTAATAGGGGGAGAGGTGGGGCAACAGAGCACGCTGAGCAATGAAAAGGGAGAAGCAACAATCTAATAGGGTAGAGGTGGCGCAGCAGAGCACGCTGAGCAATGAAAAGAGAGAAGCAACACTAATAGGGGGAGAGGTGGAGCAACAGAGCACGCTGAGCAATGAAAAGGGAGAAGCAACACTAACAGGGGGAGAGATGGGGCTATAGAGCACGCTGAGCAATGAAAAGGGGGAAGCAACACTCTAATAGGCGGAGAGGTGGGGCAACAGAGCACGCTGAGCAATGAAAAGGGAGAAGCAACACTCTAATAGAGGGAGAGAGGAGCAAAAGAGCACGCTGAGCAATGAAAAGCAAGAAGCAACACACTAATACGGGGAGAGGTGGGGCAACAGAGCATGCTGAGCAATGAAAAGGGAGAAGCAACACTCTAATAGGGGGAGAGGTGGGGCAACAGGGCACACAGAGCAATGATAAAGGAGAAGCAACACTCTAATAGAGGGAGAGGGGGGCAACAGAGCATGTTGAGCAATGAAAAGGAAGAAGCGACACTGTAATAGGGGGAGAGGTGGTGCAACAGAGCACGCTGAGCAATGAAAAGTGACAAGCAACACTCTAATAGGGGTGCGGTGGGGCAACAGAGCATGTTGAGCAATGATAAGGGAGAAGCAACACTCTAATAGGGGGAGAGGTGGGGCAACAGAGCATGTTGAGCAATGAAAAGGGAGAGGCAACACTCTAATAGGGGGAGAGGTGGGGCAACAGAGCCAGTTGAGCAATGAAAAGGGAGAAGCAACACTCTAATAGGGGAGAGATGGGGCAACAGAGCAGGTTGAGCAATGATAAGGGAGAAGCAACACTCTAATAGGGGGAGAGGTGGGGCAACAGAGCACCCTGAGCAATGAAAAGGGAGAAGCAACACTCTAATAAGGGAGAGGTGGGACAACAGTGCATGTTGAGCAATGAAAAGGGAGCAACTCTAATGGGGAGGTGGGGCAACAGAGCACGCTGAAGGGAGAAGTAACACTCTAATAGGGGAGAGGTGGGGCAACAGAGCACGCTGAGCAAAGAAAAGGGAGATGCAACACTCTACTAGGGGGAGAGGTGGGGCAACAGAGCAAGCTGAGCAATGAAAAGGGAGAAGCAACACTAATAGCGGGAGAAGGTGGCAACAGAGCATGTTGAGCAATGAAAAGGGAGAAGCAACACTCTAATAGGGGGAGGGGGGAGAGGTGGGGCAACAGAGCACGCTGAGCAATGATAAGGGAGAAGAAAATCTCTAATAGGGGAAGAGGTGGGGCAAAAGAGCTCGCTGAGCAATGAAAAGAGAGAAGCAACACTCTAAAAGCGGGAGAAGTGGGGCAACAGAGCACGCTGAGCAATGAAAAGGGAGAAGCAACACTCTAATAGGGTGAGAGGTGAGGCAATAGAGCACGCTGGGCAATGTAAAGGGAGAAGCAACACTCTAATAGGGGGAGAGGTGGGGCAACAGAGCACGCTGAGCAAGGAAAAGGGAGAAGCAACACTCTAATAGGGGGAGAGGTGGGGCAACAGAGCACGCTGAGCAATGAAAAGGGAGAAGCAACACTCTAATAGGGGGAGAGGTGGGGCAACCGAGCAAGCCGAGCAATAAAAAAGGGAGAAGCAACACTCATAGGGGAGAGGTGGGGCAACAGAGCACGCTGAGCAATGAAAAGGGAGAAGTAACACTAATAGGGGGAGAGGTGGGGCAACAGAGCACGCTGAGCAATGAAAAGGGAGAAGCAACACTCTAATGGGGGAGAGGTGGGGCTACAGAGCACGCTGAGCAATGAAAATGGGAGAAGCAACACTAATAGGGGAGAGGGGGGGCCACAAAGCACGCTGATCAATGAAAAGGGAGAAGCAACAATAATAGGGGGAGAGGGGGGCAACAGAGCACACTGAAGGGAGAAGCAACAGTCTAATAGGGGGAGAGGTGGGGCAACAGAGCACGATGAGCAATGAAAAGGGAGAAGCAGCACTCTTAATAAGGGGGGCAGGGGGCAAACAAGCATGTTGAGCAATGAAAAGGGAGAAGCAACACTCTAATAGGGGGAGAGGTGGGGCAACAGAGCATGTTGAGCAATGAAAAGGCAGAAGCAACACTCCAATAGGGGGAGAGGTGGGGCAACAGAGCATGTTGAGCAATGATAAGGGAGAAGCAACACTCTAATAGGGGGAGAGGTGGGGCAACAGAGCATGTTGAGCAATGATAAGGGTGAAGCAACACTCTAATAGGGGGAGAGGTGGGGCAATAGAGCACGCTGAGCAATGAAAAGGGAGAAGCAACACTCTAATAAGGGAGAGGTGGTGCAACAGTGCATGTTGAGCAAGGAAAAGGGAGCAACTCTAATGGGGAGGTGGGGCAACAGAGCGCGCTGAAGGGAGAAGTAACACTCTAATAGGGGAGTGGTGTGGCAACCGAGCAAGCCGAGCAATAAAAAAGGGAGAAGCAACACTCATAGGGGAGAGGTGGTGTTAGGCAGAAACCTGTGCAGTTCCCTTGGGGAACACTGCAAAAGATTTAAGACTACAGGTATAGCAGTAAACCCACTTGGTAGCAGTCTGCACCACCCAGATTTACCTGGTAGCTGTGGCTGAGCAGTCAGACTTCCCTCAAGAAGAGTTAGGCAGTATGCAAAGTATACACAATATGTACCCAGACACAATAGCACAAGCAAACACTGACCAGAGCTTGGTTTCAAAAGTATATAGTTATTTATTTTCAAGAACACATAAGCTGAAAACACTCTAGCAAAGTATAGTAAAAACACTTCAAACACAGTTATAATGAAAGCAGTTTCAACCCTTACTCCTATCTAGACAACTCTAAGTTAATACCACATAATTAAAACAGAGGTGAGCGCTTAACGTTAGATGACACTCTAGTAGGTTCAAGAAAGGGATAAAAAGAAACAGCTATGGGTTAAACACACCACTCTAAGGTCCAGAACACTTGCAATAGGCTCAAAGAAGCACAAAGTCACAGGTGAGCAAAAGTCACTAGGCAGGGCCCACTCTTAGAGTAGCCGGAGCGAAAATGTGCCCAAGATCACACTGTTATTAGGGATTCAAAGTCTTGCAAAGAGTTAGAAAGAGTTTAGAGTGGTTTAGAAAGTTTAGCCAGGGTGTCCCAGGCACTCCCAGGGTCGAAAGCCGGGGGCTAAATCTACCCCGTACAGTCGGTAGCAAGGGAAGCCAGGCAGAACACGGTACCTTAAGCGGAAAGGATCCTCCAGCGGTGGCAGTTGTCCCAGGCAGTGGCAGCAAGGCTCGACGTCGGTCAGGGGAGAAGAAGTTCTCGCTGAAGAGCAGAAGAAGAAGGTCGTTGCACTGCCCGGGAAGAAACCAGCCGCGGAGTCCTCCGGGTAAAGGGTTGTACCGACTTTCGTGGTTGGGGTAAAAGTGGTGGGGTTCCGGTTGCCGGGGTGCTTGGCACTGGCAAGGCGGCCACGAGATACCTCGAGAAGCGAAAAGAAGGCGAAAACTGGTTGTCCCCACCAGTCAAGGGAAGGAGCCACTCCGTTAAGAGTTCTCCTCGGTCGTCGGGAAAAGTGGTGAGACGGTTCAGCAGGGCTCCACCGGGTGGTGTCGTCGAAGCAGGTCGGCTCAGCTCTTCCCTCGTCGGATTCTTGGTCCTGTGGCGACTTCTGAAGTTCCAGTCCCCAAAGCCCTGCTTTTATGCAGCAAACCCCCATTCACCCAGCCTAGCTGTCACTCAAACATGCTAAGTGGTGAGCCGGCCGGCTCACCACTTGGGCCAATCAGGACGGAGTGCGACTGGAGTTACCAAGGTAACTCAGTCCAGGGTGCCTAAATCCCCCTCCACCCCTCCTAAGTACCCCAGACAGAGTGGCACCACTTTGGAGGGCTTCTGTGGAGAAGCCCGCCAAAAGTGGGACAAAGGGCTCCACTTTGGGTCAGAGTTACAGAGGCGAACGCCAACGCCATTTTAGAATCAAGTTTTGGCAAAAAGTCCCAACCGGAGTTATAATAATAAATATATAAACCGGCGGTATGTTTAAGGCTACCGTAAATAAATAATTAAATGTGTTAGCCTAAAACAATGGGAAATCCCATAGGGAAATATTCGCGGTCGAATATAAAAAGTAGTTTCCACTGCCACCAGCCAAAACTCGATCAGGGGGGACGGAGACGTGCCCCCTCGACTAACAGACCCTGGGGCAATCGAATTGCCCCAGCCAGTACGTCCACAATATGATGGTTTGTACTGGTTCTGTTCAGGATTCAAGACTAGCAAAGTCTTTGGTGACTTTACATGCCCTGGGAGACAGTAGTCAGTCCCAGGGTATGGAGTCTATGTTGGGGAGTCCCTAGGACACCCCTGGGTCACGGCACAGAGGGTGCTGTGTAACCCACATCACAAAAACACATGAGGCCCTATGGAGTAAAAGACCCCATAGCCCATTCAACACAAGGTTTAACCAAGAAAACACACTTCAACATGTCCAAGAGTGAGGGTAAAAGAGTCTCACTCTTGGCAGGAGAAAAAAAAAAGAAACCCCAGAAATCCAGCAAAGCTGCTGGGGGACTCACTAGGTAGGGAAATTCAGCCTAAACAGAGAATTCTCCCTAACAGGTGGGGCAACAGAGCACGCTGAGCAATGAAAAGGGAGAAGTAACACTAATAGGGGGAGAGGTGGGGCAACAGAGCACGCTGAGCAATGAAAAGGGAGAAGCAACACTCTAATGGGGGAGAGGTGGGGCTACAGAGCACGCTGAGCAATGAAAATGGGAGAAGCAACACTAATAGGGGAGAGGGGGGGCCACAAAGCACGCTGAGCAATGAAAAGGGAGAAGCAACAATAATAGGGGGAGAGGGGGGCAACAGAGCACACTGAAGGGAGAAGCAACAGTCTAATAGGGGGAGAGGTGGGGCAACAGAGCACGATGAGCAATGAAAAGGGAGAAGCAGCACTCTTAATAAGGGGGCAGGGGGCAAACAAGCATGTTGAGCAATGAAAAGGGAGAAGCAACACTCTAATAGGGGGAGAGGTGGGGCAACAGAGCATGTTGAGCAATGAAAAGGCAGAAGCAACACTCCAATAGGGGGAGAGGTGGGGCAACAGAGCATGTTGAGCAATGATAAGGGAGAAGCAACACTCTAATAGGGGGAGAGGTGGGGCAACAGAGCATGTTGAGCAATGATAAGGGTGAAGCAACACTCTAATAGGGGGAGAGGTGGGGCAATAGAGCACGCTGAGCAATGAAAAGGGAGAAGCAACACTCTAATAAGGGAGAGGTGGTGCAACAGTGCATGTTGAGCAAGGAAAAGGGAGCAACTCTAATGGGGAGGTGGGGCAACAGAGCGCGCTGAAGGGAGAAGTAACACTCTAATAGGGGAGAGGTGTGGCAACAGAGCACGCTGAGCAAAGAAAAGGGAGATGCAACACTCTAATAGGGGGAGAGGTGGGGCAACAGAGCACGTTGAGCAATGAAAAGGGATTAGCAACACTAATAGCGGGAGAGGGTGGCAACAGAGCTGGTTGAGCAATGAAAAGGGAGAAGCAACACTCTAATAGGGGGAGAGGTGGAGCTACAGAGCACGCTGAGCAATGAAAAGGGAGAAGCAACACAAATAGGGGAGAGGGGGGCAACAAAGCACGCTGAGCAATGAAAAGGGAGAAGCAACACTAATAGCGGGAGAGGGTGGCAACAGAGCTGGTTGAGTAATGAAAAGGGAGAAGCAACACTCTAATAGGGGGAGAGGTGGGTCTACAGAGCACGCTGAGCAATGAAAAGGGAGAAGCAACTCTCTAATAGGGGATGAGGTGGGGCAACAGAGCTCGCTGAGCAATGAAAAGGGAGAAGCAACACTAATCGGGGAGAGCTGGGGCAACAGAGCACGCTGAGCAATGAAAAGGGAGAAGCAACACTCTAATAGGGGGAGAGGTTGGGCAACAGAGCACGCTGAGCCATGACAAGGGAGAAGCAACACTCTCATAGGGGGAGAGGTGGGGCCGCTGAGCAATGAAAAGGGAGAAGCAACACTCTAATAGCGGGAGAAGTGGGGCAACAGAGCATGCTGAGCAATGAAAAGGGAGAAGCAACACTCTAACAGGGGGAGAGGTTGGGCAATAGAGCACGTTGGGCAATGTAAAGGGAGAAGCAACACTCTAATAGGGGGAGAGGTGGGGCAACAGAGCACACTGAGCAATGAAAAGGGAGAAGCAACACTCTAATGGGGGAGAGGTGGGGCAACAGAGCACATTGAGCAATGAAAAGGGAGAAGCAACACTAATAGGGGGAGAGGTGGGGCAACAGAGCACGCTGAGCAATAAAAAGGGAGAAGCAACACTCTAATGGGGAGAGGTGGGGCTACAGAGCACGCTGAGCAATGAAAAGGGAGAAGCAACACTAATAGGGGAGGGGGGGCAACAAAGCACGCTCAGCAATGAAAAGGGAGAAGCAACAATAATAGGGGGAGAGGTGGGGCAACAGAGCAAACTGAAGGGAGAAGCAACACTAATAGGAGCAGAGGTGGGGCAACAGAGCACCATGAGCAATGAAAAGGGAGAAGCAACACTCTTAATAAGGGGGGCAGGGGGCAAACAAACATGTTGAGCAATGAAAAGGGAGAAGCAACACTCTAATAGGGGAGAGGTGGGGCAACAGAGCACACTGAGCAATGAAAAGGGAGAAGCAACAATCTAATAGGGTAGAGGTGGGGCAACAGAGCACACTGAGCAATGAAAAGGGAGAAGCAACACTAATAGGGGGAGAGGTGGAGCAACAGAGCATGCTGAGCAATGAAAAGGGAGAAGCAACACTAATAGAAGGAGAGGTGGGGCAATAGAGCACACTGAGCAATGAAAAGGGAGAAGCAACTCATTAATAGGGGGAGAGGGGGGCAACAGAGCATGTTGAGCAATGAAAAGGGCGAAGCAACACTCTAATCGGGGAGGAGGTGGGGCAACAGAGCACGCTGAGCAATGAAAAGGGAGAAGCAACACTCTAATAGAGGGAGAGGGGGCAACAGAGCATGTTGAGCAATGACAAGCAAGAAGCAACACTCTAATAGGGGGAGAGGTGGTGCAACAGAGCACGCTGAGCAATGAAAAGGGAGAAGCAACACTCTAATGGGGGGAGTGGTGGGGCAACAGAGCACGCTGAGCAATGATAAGGGAGAAGCAACACTCTAATAGAGGGAGAGGGGGCAACAGAGCATGTTGAGCAATGAAAAGCAAGAAGCAACACTCTAATAGGGGGAGAGGTGGGGCAACAAAGCACGCTGAGCAATGAAAAGAGAGAATCAACACTCTAATAGGGGGAGAGGTGGGACAACAGAGCATGCTGAGCAATGGAAAGGGAGAAGCAACACTCTAATCGGGGAGGAGGTGGGGCAACAGAGCACGCTGAGCAATGAAAAGGGCGAAGCAACACTCTAATCGGGGAGGAGGTGGGGCAACAGAGCACGCTGAGCAATGAAACGGGAGAAGCAACACTCTAATAGAGGGAGAGGGGGCAACAGAGCATGTTGAGCAATGAAAAGCAAGAAGCAACACTCTAATAGGGGGAGAGGTGGGGCAACAGAGCACGCGGAGCAATGAAAAGGGAGAAGCAACACTCTAATAGGGGGAGTGGTGGGGCAACAGAGCACGCTGAGCAATGATAAGGGAGAAGCAACACTCTAATAGAGGGAGAGGGGGCAACAAAGCATGTTGAGCAATGAAAAGCAAGAAGCAACACTCTAATAGGGGAGAGGTGGGGCAACAGAGCACACTGAGCAATGAAAAGGGAGAAGCAACAATCTAATAGGGGGAGAGGTTGGGCAACAGAGCACGCTGAGCAATGACAAGGGAGAAGCAACACTCTCATAGGGGGAGAGGTTGGGCAACAGAGCACGCTGAGCAATGACAAGGGAGAAGCAACACTCTCATAGGGGGAGAGGTGGGGCAACAGAGCACACTGAGCAATGAAAAGGGAGAAGCAACAATCTAATAGGGTAGATGTTGGGCAACAGAGCACACTGAGCAATGAAAAGGGGGAAGCAACAATCTAATAGGGTAGATGTGCAGCAACAGAGCACGCTGAGCAATGAAAAGGGAGAAGCAACACTAATAGGGGGAGAGGTGGAGCAACAGAGCATGCTGAGCAATGAAAAGGGAGAAGCAACACTAATAGAAGGAGAGGTGGGGCAACAGACCACGCTGGGCAATGAAAAGGGAGAAGCAACACTCTAATAGAGGGAGAGGGGGGCAACAGAGCTTGTTGAGCAATGAAAAGGGCGAAGCAACACTCTAATAGGGGGAGAGGTGGGGCAACAAAGCACGCTGAGCAATGAAAAGGGAGAAGCAACACTCTAATAGAGGGAGAGGGGGCAACAGAGCACACTGAGCAATGAAAAGGGAGAAGCAACACTCTAATAGGGGGAGAGGTGGGACAACAGAGCATGCTGAGCAATGGAAAGGGAGAAGCAACACTCTAATCGGGGAGGAGGTGGGGCAACAGAGCACGCTGAGCAATGAAAAGGGCGAAGCAACACTCTAATCGGGGAGGAGGTGGGGCAACAGAGCACGCTGAGCAATGAAAAGGGAGAAGCAACACTCTAATAGAGGGAGAGGGGGCAACAGAGCATGTTGAGCAATGAAAAGCAAGAAGCAACACTCTAATAGGGGGAGAGGTGGGGCAACAGAGCACGCTGAGCAATGAAAATGGAGAAGCAACACTCTAATAGGGGGAGTGGTGGGGCAACAGAGCACGCTGAGCAATGATAAGGGAGAAGCAACACTCTAATAGAGGGAGAGGGGGCAACAGAGCATGTTGAGCAATGAAAAGCAAGAAGCAACACTCTAATAGGGGGAGAGGTGGGGCAACAGAGCACGCTGAGCAATGAAAAGAGAGAAGCAACACTCTAATAGGGGAGAGGTGGGGCAACAGAGCATGTTGAGCAATGAAAAGGGAGAAGCAACACTAATAGGGGGAGAGGTGGGACAACAGAGCATGCTGAGCAATGGAAAGGGAGAAGCAACACTCTAAAAGGGGAGAGGTGGGGCAACAGAGCACACTGAGCAATGAAAGGGGAGAAGCAACGCTGTAATAGGGGGAGAGGTGGGGCAACAGAGCACGCTGAGCAAAGAAAAGGGAGAAGCAACACTCTAATTGGGGGAAAGAGGGGCAACAGAGCACGCTAAGCAATGAAAAGGGAGAAGCAACACCCTAATAGGGGGAGTGGTGGGGCAACAGAGCACGCCGAGCAATGAAAAGGGAGAAGCAATACTCTAATAGGGGGAGAGGTGGGGCAACAGAGCACGATGAGCAATGAAACGGGAGAAGCAACACTCTAATAAAGGGGGCAGGGGCCAAACAAGCATGTCGAGCAATGAAAAGGGAGAAGCAACACTCTAATAGGGGGAGAGGTGGGGCAACAGAGCACGCTGAGCAATGAAAAGGGAGAAGCAACAATCTCATAGGGGGAGAGGTGGGGCAATAGAGCACGCTGAGCAATGAAAAGGGAGAAGCAACACTCTAATAGGGGGAGAGGTGGGGCAACAGAGCACGCTGAGCAATGAAAAGGGAGAAGCAACACTCTAATAGGGGGAGAGGTGGGGCAATAGAGCACGCTGAGCAATGAAAAGGGAGAAGCAACACTAATAGGGGGAGAGGTGGAGCAACAGAGCACGCTGAGCAATGAAAAGGGAGAAGCAACACTAATAGGGGAGAGGTGGGGCAACAGAGCACGCTGAGCAATGAAAAGGGAGAAGCAACACTCTAATAGGGGGAGAGGTGGGGCAACAGAGCACGCTGAGCAATGAAAAGGGAGAGGCAACACTCTAATAGAGGGAGAGAGGGGCAACAGAGCATATTGAGCAATGAAAAGGGAGAAGCAACACTCTAATAGGGGGAGAGGTGGGGCAACATAGCACACTGAGCAATGAAAAGGGAGAAGCAACACTAAAAGGGGAAAGGTGGGGCAACAGAGCACGCTGAGCAATGAAAAGAGAGAAGCAACACTCTAATAGGGGAGAGGTGGGGCAACAGAGCATGTTGAGCAATGAAAAGGGAGAAGCAACACTAATAGGGGGAGAGGTGGGACAACAGAGCATGCTGAGCAATGGAAAGGGAGAAGCAACACTCTAATAGGGGAGAGGTGGGGCAACAGAGCACACTGAGCAATGAAAGGGGAGAAGCAACGCTGTAATAGGGGGAGAGGTGGGGCAACAGAGCACGCTGAGCAAAGAAAAGGGAGAAGCAACACTCTAATTGGGGGAAAGAGGGGCAACAGAGCACGCTAAGCAATGAAAAGGGAGAAGCAACACCCTAATAGGGGGAGTGGTGGGGCAACAGAGCACGCCAAGCAATGAAAAGGGAGAAGCAATACTCTAATAGGGGGAGAGGTGGGGCAACAGAGCACGATGAGCAATGAAACGGGAGAAGCAACACTCTAATAAAGGGGGCAGGGGCCAAACAAGCATGTCGAGCAATGAAAAGGGAGAAGCAACACTCTAATAGGGGGAGAGGTGGGGCAACAGAGCACGCTGAGCAATGAAAAGGGAGAAGCAACAATCTCATAGGGGGAGAGGTGGGGCAATAGAGCACGCTGAGCAATGAAAAGGGAGAAGCAACACTCTAATAGGGGGAGAGGTGGGGCAACAGAGCACGCTGAGCAATGAAAAGGGAGAAGCAACACTCTAATAGGGGGAGAGGTGGGGCAATAGAGCACGCTGAGCAATGAAAAGGGAGAAGCAACACTAATAGGGGGAGAGGTGGAGCAACAGAGCACGCTGAGCAATGAAAAGGGAGAAGCAACACTAATAGGGGAGAGGTGGGGCAACAGAGCACGCTGAGCAATGAAAAGGGAGAAGCAACACTCTAATAGGGGGAGAGGTGGGGCAACAGAGCACGCTGAGCAATGAAAAGGGAGAGGCAACACTCTAATAGAGGGAGAGAGGGGCAACAGAGCATATTGAGCAATGAAAAGGGAGAAGCAACACTCTAATAGGGGGAGAGGTGGGGCAACATAGCACACTGAGCAATGAAAAGGGAGAAGCAACACTAAAAGGGGAAAGGTGGGGCAAAAGAGCACACTGAGCAATGAAAAGGGAGAAGCAACACTCTAATAGGGGGAGAGGTGGGGCAACAGAGCACGCTGAGCAATGAAAAGGGAGAAGCAACACTCTAATAGAGGGAGAGCGGGGCAACAGAGCATGTTGAGCAATGAAAAGCAAGAAGCAACACTCTAATAGGGGGAGAGGTGGGGCAACAGAGCACGCTGAGCAATGAAAAGGGAGAAGCAACACTAATAGGGGGAGAGGTGGGACAACAAAACACGCTGAGCAATGATAAGGGAGAAGCAACACTCTAATAGGGGGAGAGGTGGGGCAACAGAGCATGTTGAGCAATGAAAAGGGAGAAACAACACTCTAATAGGGGGAGAGGTGGAGCAACAGCGCACGTTGAGCAATGATAAGGGAGAAGCAACACTCTAATAGGGGAGAGGTGGGGCAACAGAGCATGTTGAGCAATGAAAAGGGAGAAGCAACACTTTAATAGGGGGAGAGGTGGGGCAACAGAGCACGCTGAGCAATGAAAAGGGAGAAGCAACACTCTAATAGCGGGAGAAGTGGGGCAACAGAGCACTCTGAGCAATGAAAAGGGAGAAACAACACTCTAATAGGGGGAGAGGTGGGGTAATAGAGCACGCTGGGCAATGTAAAGGGAGAAGCAACACTCTAATAGGGGGAGAGGTGGGGCAACAGAGCACGCTGAGCAATGAAAAGGGAGAAGCAACACTCTAATGGGGGAGAGGTGGGGCAACAGAGCACATTGAGCAATGAAAAGGGAGAAGCAACACACTAATAGGGGGAGAGGTGGGGCAACAGAGCACGCCGAGCAATAAAAAAGGGAGAAGCAACACTCTAATAGGGGAGAGGTGGGGCAACAGAGTACGCTGAGCAATGAAAAGGGAGAAGCAACACTAATAGGGGGAGAGGTGGGGCAACAGAGCACGCAGAGCAATGAAAAGGGCGAAGCAACACTCTAATGGGGGAGAGGTGGGGCTACAGAGCACGCTGAGCAATGAAAAGGGAGAAACAACACTAATAGGGGAGAGGGGGGCAACAAAGCACGCTGAGCAATGAAATGTGAGAAGCAACAATAATAGGGGGAGAGGTGGGGCAACAGAGCACACTGAAGGGAGAAGCAACACTCCAATAGGGGGAGAGGTGGGGCAACAGAGCACAATGAGCAATGAAAAGGGAGAAGCAACACTCTAATAGGGGGAGAGGTGGGGCAACAGAGCACACTGAGCAATGAAAAGGGAGAAGCAACAATCTAATAGGGTAGAGGTGGGGCAACAGAGCACGTTGAGCAATGAAAAGGGAGAAGCAACACTAATAGGGGGAGAGGTGGAGCAACAGAGCACGCTGAGCAATGAAAAGGGAGAAGCAACGCTAATAGAGGGAGAGGGGGGCAACAGAGTATGTTGAGCAATGAAAAGGGAGAAGCAACACTTTAATAGGGGGAGAGGTGGGGCAACCGAGTACACTGAGCAATGAAAAGGGAGAAGCAAAACTAAAAGGGGAAAGGTGGGGCAAAAGAGCATGCTGAGCAATGAAAAGGGAGAAGCAACACTCTAATAGGGGAGGAGGTGGGGCAACAGAGCACGCTGAGCAATGAAAAGGGAGAAGCAACACTCTAATAGAGGGAGAGGGGGGCAACAGAGCATGTTGAGCAATGAAAAGCAAGAAGCAACACTGTAAAAGGGGGAGAGGTGGGGCAACAGAGCACGCTGAGCAATGAAAAGGGAGAAGCAACACTCTAATAGGGGGAGTGGTGGGGCAACAGAGAACGCTGAGCAATGATAAGGGAGAAGCAACACTCCAATAGATGGAGAGGGGGCAACAGAGCATGTTGAGCAATGAAAAGCAAGAAGCAACACTCTAATAGGGGGAGAGGTGAGGCAACAGAGCACGCCGAGCAATGAAAAGGGAGAAGTAACACTCTAATGGGGGAGAGGTGGGGCTACAGAGCACGCTGAGCAATGAAAAGGGAGAAGCAACACTAATAGGGGAGAGGGGGGGCAACAAAGCACGCTGAGCAATAAAAAGGGAGAAGACACTCATAGGGGAGAGGGGGGGCAACAAAGCACCCTGAGCAATGAAAAGGGAGAAGCAACAGTAATAGGGGGAGAGGTGGGGCAACAGAGCACGATGAGCAATGAAAAGGGAGAAGCAACACTCTTAATAAGGGGTGCAGGGGGCAAACAAGCATGTCGAGCAATGAAAAGGGAGAAGCAACACTCTAATAGGGGGAGAGGTGGGGCAACAGAGCACGCTGAGCAATGAAAAGGGAGAAACAACACTCTAATAGGGGGAGAGGTGGGACAACAGAGCACATTGAGCAATGAAAAGGGAGAAGCAACCCACTAATAGGGGGAGAGGTGGGGCAACAGAGCACGCCGAGCAATGAAAAGGGAGAAGCAACACTAATAGGGGGAGAGGTGGGACAAAAGAGCACGCCGAGCAATGAAAAGGGAGAAGCAACACTCTAATGGGGGAGAGGTAGGGCTACAGAGCACGCTGAGCAATGAAAAGGGAGAAGCAACACTAATAGGGGAGAAGGGGGGCAACAAAGCACGCTGAGCAATGAAAAGGGAGAAGCAATACTAATAGAGGAGAGGGGGGCAACAAAGCACCCTGAGCAATGAAAAGGGAGAAGCAACAATAATAGGGGGAGAGGTGGGGCAACAGAGCACGATGAGCAATGAAAAGGGAGAAGCAACACTCTTAATAAGGGGTGCAGGGGCAAACAAGCATGTCGAGCAATGAAAAGGGAGAAGCAACACTCTAATAGGGGGAGAGGTGGGGCAACAGAGCACACTGAGCAATGAAAAGGGAGAAGCAACACTAAAAGGGGAAAGGTGGGGCAAAAGAGCACGCTGAGCAATGAATAGGGAGAAGCAACACTCTAATAGGGGGAGAGGTGGGGCAACAGAGCACACTGAGCAATGAAAAGGGAGAAGAAACACTCTAATAGAGGGAGAGCGGGGCAACAGAGCATGTTGAGCAATGAAAAGCAAGAAGCAACACTCTAATAGGGGGAGAGGTGGGGCAACAGAGCACGCTGAGCAATGAAAAGGGAGAAGCAACACTAATAGGGGGAGAGGTGGGACAACAAAACACGCTGAGCAATGATAAGGGAGAAGCAACACTCTAATAGGGGGAGAGGTGGGGCAACAGAGCATGTTGAGCAATGAAAAGGGAGAAACAACACTCTAATAGGGGGAGAGGTGGGGCAACAACGCACATTGAGCAATGATAAGGGAGAAGCAACACTCTAATAGGGGAGATGTGGGGCAACAGAGCATGTTGAGCAATGAAAAGGGAGAAGCAACACTCTAATAGGGGAGAGGTGGGGCAACAGAGCATGTTGAGCAATGATAAGGGAGAAGCAACACTCTTATAGGGGGAGAGGTGGGGCAACAGAGCATGTTGAGCAATGATACGGGAGAAGCAACACTCTAATAGGGGGAGAGGTGGGGCAACAGAGCACGCTGAGCAATGAAAAGGGAGAAGCAACACTCTAATAAGGGAGAGGTGGGGCATCAGTGTATGTTGAACAATGAAAAGGGAAAAGCAACACTCTAATAGGGGGAGAGGTGGGGCAACAGAGCACGCTGAGCAATGACAAGGGAGAAGCAACACTCTCATAGGGGGAGAGGTGGGGCCACAGAGCACGCTGAGCAATGAAAAGGGAGAAGAAACTCTCTAATAGCGGGAGAAGTGGGGCAACAGAGCACTCTGAGCAATGAAAAGGGAGAAACAACACTCTAATAGGGGGAGAGGTGGGGCAATAGAGCATGCTGGGCAATGTAAAGGGAGAAGCAACACTCTAATAGGGGGAGAGGTGGGGCAACAGAGCACGCTGAGCAATGAAAAGGGAAAAGCAACACTCTAATGGGGGAGAGGTGGGGCAACAGAGCACATTGAGCAATGAAAAGGGAGAAGCAACACACTAATAGGGGGAGAGGTGGGGCAACAGAGCACGCCGAGCAATAAAAAAGGGAGAAGCAACACTCTAATAGGGGAGAGGTGGGGCAACAGAGCACGCTGAGCAATGAAAAGGGAGAAGCAACACTAATAGGGGGAGAGGTGGGGCAACAGAGCACGCAGAGCAATGAAAAGGGCGAAGCAACACTCTAATGGGGGAGAGGTGGGGCTACAGAGCACTCTGAGCAATGAAAAGGGAGAAACAACACTAATAGGGGAGAGGGGGGGCAACAAAGCACGCTGAGCAATGAAATGGGAGAAGCAACAATAATAGGGGGAGAGGTGGGGCAACAGAGCACACTGAAGGGAGAATCAACACTCCAATAGGGGGAGAGGTGGGGCAACAGAGCACGATGAGTAATGAAAAGGGAGAAGCAACACTCTTAATAAGGGGGGCAGGGGGCAAACAAGCATGTCGAGCAATGAATAGGGAGAAGCAACACTCTAATAGGGGGAGAGGTGGGGCAATAGAGCACACTGAGCAATGAAAAGGGAGAAGAAACACTCTAATAGAGGGAGAGCGGGGCAACAGAGCATGTTGAGCAATGAAAAGCAAGAAGCAACACTCTAATAGGGGGAGAGGTGGGGCAACAGAGCACGCTGAGCAATGAAAAGGGAGAAGCAACACTAATAGGGGGAGAGGTGGGACAACAAAACACGCTGAGCAATGATAAGGGAGAAGCAACACTCTAATAGGGGGAGAGGTGGGGCAACAGAGCATGTTGAGCAATGAAAAGGGAGAAACAACACTCTAATAGGGGGAGAGGTGGGGCAACAACGCACATTGAGCAATGATAAGGGAGAAGCAACACTCTAATAGGGGAGATGTGGGGCAACAGAGCATGTTGAGCAATGAAAAGGGAGAAGCAACACTCTAATAGGGGAGAGGTGGGGCAACAGAGCATGTTGAGCAATGATAAGGGAGAAGCAACACTCTTATAGGGGGAGAGGTGGGGCAACAGAGCATGTTGAGCAATGATACGGGAGAAGCAACACTCTAATAGGGGGAGAGGTGGGGCAACAGAGCACGCTGAGCAATGAAAAGGGAGAAGCAACACTCTAATAAGGGAGAGGTGGGGCATCAGTGTATGTTGAACAATGAAAAGGGAAAAGCAACACTCTAATAGGGGGAGAGGTGGGGCAACAGAGCACGCTGAGCAATGACAAGGGAGAAGCAACACTCTCATAGGGGGAGAGGTGGGGCCACAGAGCACGCTGAGCAATGAAAAGGGAGAAGAAACACTCTAATAGCGGGAGAAGTGGGGCAACAGAGCACTCTGAGCAATGAAAAGGGAGAAACAACACTCTAATAGGGGGAGAGGTGGGGCAATAGAGCATGCTGGGCAATGTAAAGGGAGAAGCAACACTCTAATAGGGGGAGAGGTGGGGCAACAGAGCACGCTGAGCAATGAAAAGGGAAAAGCAACACTCTAATGGGGGAGAGGTGGGGCAACAGAGCACATTGAGCAATGAAAAGGGAGAAGCAACACACTAATAGGGGGAGAGGTGGGGCAACAGAGCACGCCGAGCAATAAAAAAGGGAGAAGCAACACTCTAATAGGGGAGAGGTGGGGCAACAGAGCACGCTGAGCAATGAAAAGGGAGAAGCAACACTAATAGGGGGAGAGGTGGGGCAACAGAGCACGCAGAGCAATGAAAAGGGCGAAGCAACACTCTAATGGGGGGGAGGTGGGGCTACAGAGCACTCTGAGCAATGAAAAGGGAGAAACAACACTAATAGGGGAGAGGGGGGGCAACAAAGCACGCTGAGCAATGAAATGGGAGAAGCAACAATAATAGGGGGAGAGGTGGGGCAACAGAGCACACTGAAGGGAGAATCAACACTCCAATAGGGGGAGAGGTGGGGCAACAGAGCACGATGAGTAATGAAAAGGGAGAAGCAACACTCTTAATAAGGGGGGCAGGGGGCAAACAAGCATGTCGAGCAATGAAAAGGGAGAAGCAACACTCTAATAGGGGGAGAGGTGGGGCAACAGAGCACACTGAGCAATGAAAAGGGAGAAGCAACAATCTAATAGGGTAGAGGTGGGGCAACAGAGCACGTTGAGCAATGAAAAGGGAGAAGCAACTCTAATAGGGGGAGAGGTGGAGCAACAGAGCGCGCTGAGCAATGAAAAGGGAGAAGCAACACTAATAGAGGGAGAGGGGGGCAACAGAGCATGTTGAGCAATGAAAAGGGAGAAGCAACACTCTAATAGGGGGAGAGGTGGGGCAACAGAGCACACTGAGCAATGAAAAGGGAGAAGCAAAACTAAAAGGGGAAAGGTGGGGCAAAAGAGCACGCTGAGCAATGAAAAGGGAGAAGCAACACTCTAATAGGGGAGGAGGTGGGGCAACAGAGCACGCTGAGCAATGAAAAGGGAGAAGCAACACTCTAATAGAGGGAGAGGGGGGCAACAGAGCATGTTGAGCAATGAAAAGCAAGAAGCAACACTGTAAAAGGGGGAGAGGTGGGGCAACAGAGCACGCTGAGCAATGAAAAGGTAGAAGCAACACTAATAGGGGGAGTGGTGGGGCAACAGAGAACGCTGAGCAATGATAAGGGAGAAGCAACACTCTAATAGAGGGAGAGGGGGCAACAGAGCATGTTGAGCAATGAAAAGCAAGAAGCAACACTCTAATAGGGGGAGAGGTGAGGCAACAGAGCACGCCGAGCAATGAAAAGGGAGAAGCAACATTCTAATGGGGGAGAGGTAGGGCTACAGAGCATGCTGAGCAATGAAAAGGGAGAAGCAACACTCTAATAGGGGGAGAGGTGGGACAACAGAGCATGCTGAGCAATGGAAAGGGAGAAGCAACACTCTAATCGGGGAGGAGGTGGGGCAACAGAGCACGCTGAGCAATGAAAAGGGCGAAGCAACACTCTAATCGGGGAGGAGGTGGGGCAACAGAGCACGCTGAGCAATGAAAAGGGAGAAGCAACACTCTAATAGAGGGAGAGGGGGCAACAGAGCATGTTGAGCAATGAAAAGCAAGAAGCAACACTCTAATAGGGGGAGAGGTGGGGCAACAGAGCACGCTGAGCAATGAAAATGGAGAAGCAACACTCTAATAGGGGGAGTGGTGGGGCAACAGAGCACGCTGAGCAATGATAAGGGAGAAGCAACACTCTAATAGAGGGAGAGGGGGCAACAGAGCATGTTGAGCAATGAAAAGCAAGAAGCAACACTCTAATAGGGGGAGAGGTGGGGCAACAGAGCACGCTGAGCAATGAAAAGAGAGAAGCAACACTCTAATAGGGGAGAGGTGGGGCAACAGAGCATGTTGAGCAATGAAAAGGGAGAAGCAACACTAATAGGGGGAGAGGTGGGACAACAGAGCATGCTGAGCAATGGAAAGGGAGAAGCAACACTCTAATAGGGGAGAGGTGGGGCAACAGAGCACACTGAGCAATGAAAGGGGAGAAGCAACGCTGTAATAGGGGGAGAGGTGGGGCAACAGAGCACGCTGAGCAAAGAAAAGGGAGAAGCAACACTCTAATTGGGGGAAAGAGGGGCAACAGAGCACGCTAAGCAATGAAAAGGGAGAAGCAACACCCTAATAGGGGGAGTGGTGGGGCAACAGAGCACGCCGAGCAATGAAAAGGGAGAAGCAATACTCTAATAGGGGGAGAGGTGGGGCAACAGAGCACGATGAGCAATGAAACGGGAGAAGCAACACTCTAATAAAGGGGGCAGGGGCCAAACAAGCATGTCGAGCAATGAAAAGGGAGAAGCAACACTCTAATAGGGGGAGAGGTGGGGCAACAGAGCACGCTGAGCAATGAAAAGGGAGAAGCAACAATCTCATAGGGGGAGAGGTGGGGCAATAGAGCACGCTGAGCAATGAAAAGGGAGAAGCAACACTCTAATAGGGGGAGAGGTGGGGCAACAGAGCACGCTGAGCAATGAAAAGGGAGAAGCAACACTCTAATAGGGGGAGAGGTGGGGCAATAGAGCACGCTGAGCAATGAAAAGGGAGAAGCAACACTAATAGGGGGAGAGGTGGAGCAACAGAGCACGCTGAGCAATGAAAAGGGAGAAGCAACACTAATAGGGGAGAGGTGGGGCAACAGAGCACGCTGAGCAATGAAAAGGGAGAAGCAACACTCTAATAGGGGGAGAGGTGGGGCAACAGAGCACGCTGAGCAATGAAAAGGGAGAGGCAACACTCTAATAGAGGGAGAGAGGGGCAACAGAGCATATTGAGCAATGAAAAGGGAGAAGCAACACTCTAATAGGGGGAGAGGTGGGGCAACATAGCACACTGAGCAATGAAAAGGGAGAAGCAACACTAAAAGGGGAAAGGTGGGGCAACAGAGCACGCTGAGCAATGAAAAGAGAGAAGCAACACTCTAATAGGGGAGAGGTGGGGCAACAGAGCATGTTGAGCAATGAAAAGGGAGAAGCAACACTAATAGGGGGAGAGGTGGGACAACAGAGCATGCTGAGCAATGGAAAGGGAGAAGCAACACTCTAATAGGGGAGAGGTGGGGCAACAGAGCACACTGAGCAATGAAAGGGGAGAAGCAACGCTGTAATAGGGGGAGAGGTGGGGCAACAGAGCACGCTGAGCAAAGAAAAGGGAGAAGCAACACTCTAATTGGGGGAAAGAGGGGCAACAGAGCACGCTAAGCAATGAAAAGGGAGAAGCAACACCCTAATAGGGGGAGTGGTGGGGCAACAGAGCACGCCAAGCAATGAAAAGGGAGAAGCAATACTCTAATAGGGGGAGAGGTGGGGCAACAGAGCACGATGAGCAATGAAACGGGAGAAGCAACACTCTAATAAAGGGGGCAGGGGCCAAACAAGCATGTCGAGCAATGAAAAGGGAGAAGCAACACTCTAATAGGGGGAGAGGTGGGGCAACAGAGCACGCTGAGCAATGAAAAGGGAGAAGCAACAATCTCATAGGGGGAGAGGTGGGGCAATAGAGCACGCTGAGCAATGAAAAGGGAGAAGCAACACTCTAATAGGGGGAGAGGTGGGGCAACAGAGCACGCTGAGCAATGAAAAGGGAGAAGCAACACTCTAATAGGGGGAGAGGTGGGGCAATAGAGCACGCTGAGCAATGAAAAGGGAGAAGCAACACTAATAGGGGGAGAGGTGGAGCAACAGAGCACGCTGAGCAATGAAAAGGGAGAAGCAACACTAATAGGGGAGAGGTGGGGCAACAGAGCACGCTGAGCAATGAAAAGGGAGAAGCAACACTCTAATAGGGGGAGAGGTGGGGCAACAGAGCACGCTGAGCAATGAAAAGGGAGAGGCAACACTCTAATAGAGGGAGAGAGGGGCAACAGAGCATATTGAGCAATGAAAAGGGAGAAGCAACACTCTAATAGGGGGAGAGGTGGGGCAACATAGCACACTGAGCAATGAAAAGGGAGAAGCAACACTAAAAGGGGAAAGGTGGGGCAAAAGAGCACACTGAGCAATGAAAAGGGAGAAGCAACACTCTAATAGGGGGAGAGGTGGGGCAACAGAGCACGCTGAGCAATGAAAAGGGAGAAGCAACACTCTAATAGAGGGAGAGCGGGGCAACAGAGCATGTTGAGCAATGAAAAGCAAGAAGCAACACTCTAATAGGGGGAGAGGTGGGGCAACAGAGCACGCTGAGCAATGAAAAGGGAGAAGCAACACTAATAGGGGGAGAGGTGGGACAACAAAACACGCTGAGCAATGATAAGGGAGAAGCAACACTCTAATAGGGGGAGAGGTGGGGCAACAGAGCATGTTGAGCAATGAAAAGGGAGAAACAACACTCTAATAGGGGGAGAGGTGGAGCAACAGCGCACGTTGAGCAATGATAAGGGAGAAGCAACACTCTAATAGGGGAGAGGTGGGGCAACAGAGCATGTTGAGCAATGAAAAGGGAGAAGCAACACTTTAATAGGGGGAGAGGTGGGGCAACAGAGCACGCTGAGCAATGAAAAGGGAGAAGCAACACTCTAATAGCGGGAGAAGTGGGGCAACAGAGCACTCTGAGCAATGAAAAGGGAGAAACAACACTCTAATAGGGGGAGAGGTGGGGTAATAGAGCACGCTGGGCAATGTAAAGGGAGAAGCAACACTCTAATAGGGGGAGAGGTGGGGCAACAGAGCACGCTGAGCAATGAAAAGGGAGAAGCAACACTCTAATGGGGGAGAGGTGGGGCAACAGAGCACATTGAGCAATGAAAAGGGAGAAGCAACACACTAATAGGGGGAGAGGTGGGGCAACAGAGCACGCCGAGCAATAAAAAAGGGAGAAGCAACACTCTAATAGGGGAGAGGTGGGGCAACAGAGTACGCTGAGCAATGAAAAGGGAGAAGCAACACTAATAGGGGGAGAGGTGGGGCAACAGAGCACGCAGAGCAATGAAAAGGGCGAAGCAACACTCTAATGGGGGAGAGGTGGGGCTACAGAGCACGCTGAGCAATGAAAAGGGAGAAACAACACTAATAGGGGAGAGGGGGGCAACAAAGCACGCTGAGCAATGAAATGTGAGAAGCAACAATAATAGGGGGAGAGGTGGGGCAACAGAGCACACTGAAGGGAGAAGCAACACTCCAATAGGGGGAGAGGTGGGGCAACAGAGCACAATGAGCAATGAAAAGGGAGAAGCAACACTCTAATAGGGGGAGAGGTGGGGCAACAGAGCACACTGAGCAATGAAAAGGGAGAAGCAACAATCTAATAGGGTAGAGGTGGGGCAACAGAGCACGTTGAGCAATGAAAAGGGAGAAGCAACACTAATAGGGGGAGAGGTGGAGCAACAGAGCACGCTGAGCAATGAAAAGGGAGAAGCAACGCTAATAGAGGGAGAGGGGGGCAACAGAGTATGTTGAGCAATGAAAAGGGAGAAGCAACACTTTAATAGGGGGAGAGGTGGGGCAACCGAGTACACTGAGCAATGAAAAGGGAGAAGCAAAACTAAAAGGGGAAAGGTGGGGCAAAAGAGCATGCTGAGCAATGAAAAGGGAGAAGCAACACTCTAATAGGGGAGGAGGTGGGGCAACAGAGCACGCTGAGCAATGAAAAGGGAGAAGCAACACTCTAATAGAGGGAGAGGGGGGCAACAGAGCATGTTGAGCAATGAAAAGCAAGAAGCAACACTGTAAAAGGGGGAGAGGTGGGGCAACAGAGCACGCTGAGCAATGAAAAGGGAGAAGCAACACTCTAATAGGGGGAGTGGTGGGGCAACAGAGAACGCTGAGCAATGATAAGGGAGAAGCAACACTCCAATAGATGGAGAGGGGGCAACAGAGCATGTTGAGCAATGAAAAGCAAGAAGCAACACTCTAATAGGGGGAGAGGTGAGGCAACAGAGCACGCCGAGCAATGAAAAGGGAGAAGTAACACTCTAATGGGGGAGAGGTGGGGCTACAGAGCACGCTGAGCAATGAAAAGGGAGAAGCAACACTAATAGGGGAGAGGGGGGGCAACAAAGCACGCTGAGCAATAAAAAGGGAGAAGACACTCATAGGGGAGAGGGGGGGCAACAAAGCACCCTGAGCAATGAAAAGGGAGAAGCAACAGTAATAGGGGGAGAGGTGGGGCAACAGAGCACGATGAGCAATGAAAAGGGAGAAGCAACACTCTTAATAAGGGGTGCAGGGGGCAAACAAGCATGTCGAGCAATGAAAAGGGAGAAGCAACACTCTAATAGGGGGAGAGGTGGGGCAACAGAGCACGCTGAGCAATGAAAAGGGAGAAACAACACTCTAATAGGGGGAGAGGTGGGACAACAGAGCACATTGAGCAATGAAAAGGGAGAAGCAACCCACTAATAGGGGGAGAGGTGGGGCAACAGAGCACGCCGAGCAATGAAAAGGGAGAAGCAACACTAATAGGGGGAGAGGTGGGACAAAAGAGCACGCCGAGCAATGAAAAGGGAGAAGCAACACTCTAATGGGGGAGAGGTAGGGCTACAGAGCACGCTGAGCAATGAAAAGGGAGAAGCAACACTAATAGGGGAGAAGGGGGGCAACAAAGCACGCTGAGCAATGAAAAGGGAGAAGCAATACTAATAGAGGAGAGGGGGGCAACAAAGCACCCTGAGCAATGAAAAGGGAGAAGCAACAATAATAGGGGGAGAGGTGGGGCAACAGAGCACGATGAGCAATGAAAAGGGAGAAGCAACACTCTTAATAAGGGGTGCAGGGGCAAACAAGCATGTCGAGCAATGAAAAGGGAGAAGCAACACTCTAATAGGGGGAGAGGTGGGGCAACAGAGCACACTGAGCAATGAAAAGGGAGAAGCAACACTAAAAGGGGAAAGGTGGGGCAAAAGAGCACGCTGAGCAATGAATAGGGAGAAGCAACACTCTAATAGGGGGAGAGGTGGGGCAACAGAGCACACTGAGCAATGAAAAGGGAGAAGAAACACTCTAATAGAGGGAGAACGGGGCAACAGAGCATGTTGAGCAATGAAAAGCAAGAAGCAACACTCTAATAGGGGGAGAGGTGGGGCAACAGAGCACGCTGAGCAATGAAAAGGGAGAAGCAACACTAATAGGGGGAGAGGTGGGACAACAAAACACGCTGAGCAATGATAAGGGAGAAGCAACACTCTAATAGGGGGAGAGGTGGGGCAACAGAGCATGTTGAGCAATGAAAAGGGAGAAACAACACTCTAATAGGGGGAGAGGTGGGGCAACAACGCACATTGAGCAATGATAAGGGAGAAGCAACACTCTAATAGGGGAGATGTGGGGCAACAGAGCATGTTGAGCAATGAAAAGGGAGAAGCAACACTCTAATAGGGGAGAGGTGGGGCAACAGAGCATGTTGAGCAATGATAAGGGAGAAGCAACACTCTTATAGGGGGAGAGGTGGGGCAACAGAGCATGTTGAGCAATGATACGGGAGAAGCAACACTCTAATAGGGGGAGAGGTGGGGCAACAGAGCACGCTGAGCAATGAAAAGGGAGAAGCAACACTCTAATAAGGGAGAGGTGGGGCATCAGTGTATGTTGAACAATGAAAAGGGAAAAGCAACACTCTAATAGGGGGAGAGGTGGGGCAACAGAGCACGCTGAGCAATGACAAGGGAGAAGCAACACTCTCATAGGGGGAGAGGTGGGGCCACAGAGCACGCTGAGCAATGAAAAGGGAGAAGAAACTCTCTAATAGCGGGAGAAGTGGGGCAACAGAGCACTCTGAGCAATGAAAAGGGAGAAACAACACTCTAATAGGGGGAGAGGTGGGGCAATAGAGCATGCTGGGCAATGTAAAGGGAGAAGCAACACTCTAATAGGGGGAGAGGTGGGGCAACAGAGCACGCTGAGCAATGAAAAGGGAAAAGCAACACTCTAATGGGGGAGAGGTGGGGCAACAGAGCACATTGAGCAATGAAAAGGGAGAAGCAACACACTAATAGGGGGAGAGGTGGGGCAACAGAGCACGCCGAGCAATAAAAAAGGGAGAAGCAACACTCTAATAGGGGAGAGGTGGGGCAACAGAGCACGCTGAGCAATGAAAAGGGAGAAGCAACACTAATAGGGGGAGAGGTGGGGCAACAGAGCACGCAGAGCAATGAAAAGGGCGAAGCAACACTCTAATGGGGGAGAGGTGGGGCTACAGAGCACTCTGAGCAATGAAAAGGGAGAAACAACACTAATAGGGGAGAGGGGGGGCAACAAAGCACGCTGAGCAATGAAATGGGAGAAGCAACAATAATAGGGGGAGAGGTGGGGCAACAGAGCACACTGAAGGGAGAATCAACACTCCAATAGGGGGAGAGGTGGGGCAACAGAGCACGATGAGTAATGAAAAGGGAGAAGCAACACTCTTAATAAGGGGGGCAGGGGGCAAACAAGCATGTCGAGCAATGAATAGGGAGAAGCAACACTCTAATAGGGGGAGAGGTGGGGCAATAGAGCACACTGAGCAATGAAAAGGGAGAAGAAACACTCTAATAGAGGGAGAGCGGGGCAACAGAGCATGTTGAGCAATGAAAAGCAAGAAGCAACACTCTAATAGGGGGAGAGGTGGGGCAACAGAGCACGCTGAGCAATGAAAAGGGAGAAGCAACACTAATAGGGGGAGAGGTGGGACAACAAAACACGCTGAGCAATGATAAGGGAGAAGCAACACTCTAATAGGGGGAGAGGTGGGGCAACAGAGCATGTTGAGCAATGAAAAGGGAGAAACAACACTCTAATAGGGGGAGAGGTGGGGCAACAACGCACATTGAGCAATGATAAGGGAGAAGCAACACTCTAATAGGGGAGATGTGGGGCAACAGAGCATGTTGAGCAATGAAAAGGGAGAAGCAACACTCTAATAGGGGAGAGGTGGGGCAACAGAGCATGTTGAGCAATGATAAGGGAGAAGCAACACTCTTATAGGGGGAGAGGTGGGGCAACAGAGCATGTTGAGCAATGATACGGGAGAAGCAACACTCTAATAGGGGGAGAGGTGGGGCAACAGAGCACGCTGAGCAATGAAAAGGGAGAAGCAACACTCTAATAAGGGAGAGGTGGGGCATCAGTGTATGTTGAACAATGAAAAGGGAAAAGCAACACTCTAATAGGGGGAGAGGTGGGGCAACAGAGCACGCTGAGCAATGACAAGGGAGAAGCAACACTCTCATAGGGGGAGAGGTGGGGCCACAGAGCACGCTGAGCAATGAAAAGGGAGAAGAAACACTCTAATAGCGGGAGAAGTGGGGCAACAGAGCACTCTGAGCAATGAAAAGGGAGAAACAACACTCTAATAGGGGGAGAGGTGGGGCAATAGAGCATGCTGGGCAATGTAAAGGGAGAAGCAACACTCTAATAGGGGGAGAGGTGGGGCAACAGAGCACGCTGAGCAATGAAAAGGGAAAAGCAACACTCTAATGGGGGAGAGGTGGGGCAACAGAGCACATTGAGCAATGAAAAGGGAGAAGCAACACACTAATAGGGGGAGAGGTGGGGCAACAGAGCACGCCGAGCAATAAAAAAGGGAGAAGCAACACTCTAATAGGGGAGAGGTGGGGCAACAGAGCACGCTGAGCAATGAAAAGGGAGAAGCAACACTAATAGGGGGAGAGGTGGGGCAACAGAGCACGCAGAGCAATGAAAAGGGCGAAGCAACACTCTAATGGGGGAGAGGTGGGGCTACAGAGCACTCTGAGCAATGAAAAGGGAGAAACAACACTAATAGGGGAGAGGGGGGGCAACAAAGCACGCTGAGCAATGAAATGGGAGAAGCAACAATAATAGGGGGAGAGGTGGGGCAACAGAGCACACTGAAGGGAGAATCAACACTCCAATAGGGGGAGAGGTGGGGCAACAGAGCACGATGAGTAATGAAAAGGGAGAAGCAACACTCTTAATAAGGGGGGCAGGGGGCAAACAAGCATGTCGAGCAATGAAAAGGGAGAAGCAACACTCTAATAGGGGGAGAGGTGGGGCAACAGAGCACACTGAGCAATGAAAAGGGAGAAGCAACAATCTAATAGGGTAGAGGTGGGGCAACAGAGCACGTTGAGCAATGAAAAGGGAGAAGCAACTCTAATAGGGGGAGAGGTGGAGCAACAGAGCGCGCTGAGCAATGAAAAGGGAGAAGCAACACTAATAGAGGGAGAGGGGGGCAACAGAGCATGTTGAGCAATGAAAAGGGAGAAGCAACACTCTAATAGGGGGAGAGGTGGGGCAACAGAGCACACTGAGCAATGAAAAGGGAGAAGCAAAACTAAAAGGGGAAAGGTGGGGCAAAAGAGCACGCTGAGCAATGAAAAGGGAGAAGCAACACTCTAATAGGGGAGGAGGTGGGGCAACAGAGCACGCTGAGCAATGAAAAGGGAGAAGCAACACTCTAATAGAGGGAGAGGGGGGCAACAGAGCATGTTGAGCAATGAAAAGCAAGAAGCAACACTGTAAAAGGGGGAGAGGTGGGGCAACAGAGCACGCTGAGCAATGAAAAGGTAGAAGCAACACTAATAGGGGGAGTGGTGGGGCAACAGAGAACGCTGAGCAATGATAAGGGAGAAGCAACACTCTAATAGAGGGAGAGGGGGCAACAGAGCATGTTGAGCAATGAAAAGCAAGAAGCAACACTCTAATAGGGGGAGAGGTGAGGCAACAGAGCACGCCGAGCAATGAAAAGGGAGAAGCAACATTCTAATGGGGGAGAAGTAGGGCTACAGAGCATGCTGAGCAATGAAAAGGGAGAAGCAACACTAATAGGGGAGAGGGGGGGCAACAAAGCACGCTGAGCAATAAAAAGGGAGAAGCAACACTAATAGGGAAGAGGGGGGGCAACAAAGCACCCTGCGCAATGAAAAGGGAGAAGCAACAATAATAGGGGGAGAGGTGGGGCAACAGAGCACGATGAGCAATGAAAAGGGAGAAGCAATACTCTTAATAAGGAGTGCAGGGGGCAAACAAGCATGTCGAGCAATGAAAAGGGAGAAGCAACACTCTAATAGGGGGAGAGGTGGGGCAACAGAGCACGCTGAGCAATGAAAAGGGAGAAGCAACACTCTAATAGGGGGAGAGGTGGGGCAACAGAGCACATTGAGCAATGAAAAGGGAGAAGCAACACACTAATAGGGGGAGAGGTGGGGCAACAGAGCACGCAGAGCAATGAAAATTGAGAAGCAACACTCTAATAGGGGAGAGGTGGGGGAACAGAGCACACTGAGCAATGAAAAGGGAGAAGCAACAATAATAGGGGGAGAGGTGGGGCAACAGAGCACGATGAGCAATGAAAAGGGAGAAGCAACACTCTTAATGAGGGGTGCAGGGGGCAAACAAGCATGTCGAGCAATGAAAAGGGAGAAGCAACACTCTAATAGGGGGAGAGGTGGGGCAACAGAGCACACTGAGCAATGAAAAGGGAGAAGCAACAATCTAATATGGTAGAGGTGGGGCAACAGAGCACGCCGAGCAATGAAAAGGGAGAAGCAACACTCTAATAGGGGAGAGGTGGGGCAACAGAGCACGCTGAGCAATGAAAAGGGAGAAGCAACACTAATAGGGGGAGAGGTGGAGCAACAGAGCACGCTGAGCAATGAAAAGGGAGAAGCAACACTAATAGGGGGAGAGGTGGGGCAATAGAGCACGCTGAGCAATGAAAAGGGAGAAGCAACAGTAATAGGGGGAGAGGTGGAGCAACAGAGCACGCTGAGCAATGAAAAGGGAGAAGCAACACTAATAGGGGGAGAGGTGGGGCAATAGAGCACGCTGAGCAATGAAAAGGGAGACGCAACACTCTAATAGAGGGAGAGGGGGGCAACAGAGCATGTTGAGCAATGAAAAGGGAGAAGCAACACTCTAATAGGGGGAGAGGTGGGGCAACAGAGCACGCTGAGCAATGTAAAGGGAGAAGCAACACTAATAGGGGAGAGGTGGGGCAACAGAGCACGCTGAGCAGTGAAAAGGGAGAATCAACACTCTAATGGGGGAGAGGTGGGGCTACAGAGCACGCTGAGCAATGAAAAGGGAGAAGCAACACTAATAGGGGAGAGAGTGGCCAACAAAGCATGCTGAGCAATGAAAAGGGAGAAGCAACAATAATAGGGGGAGAGGTGGGGCAACAGAGCACACTGAAGGGAGAAACAACACTCTAATAGGGGAAGAGGTGGGGCAACAGAGCACGATGAGCAATGAAAAGGGAGAAGCAACACTCTTAATAGGGGGGCCAGGGGCAAACAAGCATGTCGAGCAATGAAAAGGGAGAAGCAGCACTCTAATAGGGGGAGAGGTGGGGCAACAGAGCACGCTGAGCAATGAAAAGGGAGAAGCAACAATCTTATAGGGTAGAGGTGGCGCAACAGAGCACGCAGAGCAATGAAAAGGGAGAAGCAACACTCTAATAGGGGAGAGGTGGGGCAACAGCACGATGAGCAATGAAAAGGGAGAAGCAACACTCTTAATGAGGGGTGCAGGGGGCAAACAAGCATGTCGAGCAATGAAAAGGGAGAAGCAACACTCTAATAGGGGGAGAGGTGGGGCAATAGAGCACGCTGAGCAATGAAAAGGGAGAAGCAACAATAATAGGGGGAGAGGTGGGGCAACAGAGCACGATGAGCAATGAAAAGGGAGAAGCAACACTCTTAATGAGGGGTGCAGGGGGCAAACAAGCATGTCGAGCAATGAAAAGGGAGAAGCAACACTCTAATAGGGGGAGAGGTGGGGCAACAGAGCACACTGAGCAACGAAAAGGGAGAAGCAACAATCTAATATGGTAGAGGTGGGGCAACAGAGCACGCTGAGCAATGAAAAGGGAGAAGCAACACTCTAATAGGGGAAAGGTGGGGCAACAGAGCACGCTGAGCAATGAAAAGGGAGAAGCAACACTAATAGGGGGAGAGGTGGGGCAATAGAGCACGCTGAGCAATGAAAAGGGAGAAGCAACAGTAATAGGGGGAGAGGTGGAGCAACAGAGCACGCTGAGCAATGAAAAGGGAGAAGCAACACTAATAGGGGAGAGGTGGGGCAATAGAACACGCTGAGCAATGAAAAGGGAGACGCAACACTCTAATAGAGGGAGAGGGGGGCAACAGAGCATGTTGAGCAATGAAAAGGGAGAAGCAACACTCTAATAGGGGGAGAGGTGGGGCAACAGAGCACGCTGAGCAATGAAAAGGGAGAAGCAACATTAATAGGGGGAGAGG
This sequence comes from Ambystoma mexicanum, assembly GCF_040938575.1. Taxonomy (NCBI): domain Eukaryota; kingdom Metazoa; phylum Chordata; class Amphibia; order Caudata; family Ambystomatidae; genus Ambystoma; species Ambystoma mexicanum. The sequence continues at coordinate 1,550,556,819 of NC_090931.1, forward strand.
TTGGGCAACAGAGCATGCTGAGCAGTGAAAAGGGAGAATCAACACTCTAATGGGGAGAGGTGGGGCTACAGAGCACGCTGAGCAATGAAAAGGGAGAAGCAACACTAATAGGGGAGAGAGTGGCCAACAAAGCATGCTGAGCAATGAAAAGGGAGAAGCAACAATAATAGGGGGAGAGGTGGGGCAACAGAGCACACTGAAGGGAGAAACAACACTCTAATAGGGGAAGAGGTGGGGCAACAGAGCACGATGAGCAATGAAAAGGGAGAAGCAACACTCTTAATAGGGGGGCCAGGGGCAAACAAGCATGTCGAGCAATGAAAAGGGAGAAGCAGCACTCTAATAGGGGGAGAGGTGGGGCAACAGAGCACGCTGAGCAATGAAAAGGGAGAAGCAACAATCTTATAGGGTAGAGGTGGCGCAACAGAGCACGCTGAGCAATGAAAAGGGAGAAGCAACACTAATAGGGGGATAGGTGGAGCAACAGAGCACGCTGAGCAATGAAAAGGGAGAAGCAACACTAATATGGGGAGAGATGGGGCTATAGAGCACGCTGAGCAATGAAAAGGGAGAAGCAACACTCTAATAGGAGGGAGAGGTGGGGCAACAGAGCACGCTGAGCAATGAAAAGGGAGAAGCAACACTCTAATAGAGGGAGAGAGGGGCAAAAGAGCACGCTGAGCAATGAAAAGCAAGAAGCAACACTCTAATAGGGGGAGAGGTGGGGCAACAGAGCATGCTGAGCAATGAAAAGGGAGAAGCAACACTCTAATAGGGGGAGAGGTGGGGCAACAGAGCACACAGAGCAATGATAAGGGAGAAGCAACACTCTAATAGAGGGAGAGGGGGGCAACAGAGCATGTTGAGCAATGAAAAGGGACAAGCAACACTCTAATAGGGGTGCGGTGGGGCAACAGAGCACACTGAGCAATGAAAAGGGAGAAGCAACGCTCTAATAGGGGGAGAGGTGAGGCAACAGCACACTGACCAATGAAAAGGGAGAAGCAACACTCTAATAGGGGGAGAGGTGGGGCAACAGAGCACGTTGAGCAATGATAAGGGAGAAGCAACACTCTAATAGGGGGAGAGGTGGGGCAACAGAGCATGTTGAGCAATAAAAAGGGAGAGGCAACACTCTAATAGGGGGAGAGGTGGGGCAACAGAGCATGTTGAGCAATGAAAAGGGAGAAGCAACACTCTAATAGGGGAGAGGTGGGGCAACAGAGCAGGTTGAGCAATGATAAGGAAGAAGCGACACTCTAATAGGGGGAGAGGTGGGGCAACAGAGCACGCTGAGCAATGAAAAGGGAGAAGCAACACTCTAATAAGGGAGAGGTGGGGCAACAGTGCATGTTGAGCAATGAAAAGGGAGCAACTCTAATGGGGAGGTGGGGCAACAGAGCACGCTGAACGGAGAAGTAACACTCTAATAGGGGAGAGGTGGGGCAACAGAGCACGCTGAGCAAAGAAAAGGGAGATGCAACACTCTAATAGGGGGAGAGGTGGGGCAACAGAGCACGCTGAGCAATGAAAAGGGAGAAGCAACACTAATAGCGGAAGAAGGTGGCAACAGAGCATGTTGAGCAATGAAAAGGGAGAAGCAACACTCTAATAGGGGGAGAGGTGGGGCAACAGAGCACGCTGAGCAATGATAAGGGAGAAGCAACTCTCTAATAGGGGAAGAGGTGGGGCAACAGAGCTCGCTGAGCAATGAAAAGGGAGAAGCAACACTATAATAGGGGGAGAGGTGGGGCAACAGAGCACGCTGAGCAATGACAAGGGAGAATCAACACTCTCATAGGGGGAGAGGTGGGGTGTTAGGGAGAATTCTCTGTTTAGGCTGAATTTCCCTACCTAGTGAGTCTCCCAGCAGCTTTGCTGGATTTCTGGGGTTTCTTTTTTTTTCTCCTGCCAAGAGTGAGACTCTTTTCCCCTCACTCTTGGGCATGTTTGAAGTGTGTTTCTTTGGTTTACCTTGTGTTGAATGGGCTATGGGGTCTTTTACCCCATATGGCCTCATGTTTTTTTATGATGTGGGTTACACAGCACCCTCCGTGCAGTAACCCAGGGGTGTCCTAGGGACTTCCCAACATAGACTCCATACCCTGGGACTGACTACTGTCTCCCAGGGCCTGTAAAGTCACCAATGACTTTACTAGTCTTAAATCCTGAACAGAACCAGTACAAACCATCATATTGTGGACGTACTGGCTGGGGCAATTCGATTGCCCCAGGGTCTGTTAGTCGAGGGGGCACGTCTCCGTCCCCCCTGATCGAGTTTTGGCTGGTGGCAGTGGAAACTACTTTTTATATTCAACCGCGAATATTTTCCTATGGGATTTCCCATTGTTTTAGGCTACTACATTTATTTATTTATTTACGGTAGCCTCGAACATACCGCCGGTTTATATAATTATTATTATAACTCCGGTTGGGATTTTTTGCCAAAACTTGATTCTAAAATGGCATTGGCGTTCGCCTCTGTAACTCTGACCCAAAGTGGAGCCCTTTGTCCCACTTTTGGCGGGCTTCTCCACAGAAGCCCTCCAAAGTGGTGCCACTCTGTCTGGGGTACTTAGGAGGGGTGGAGGGGGATTTAGGCACTCTGGACTGAGTTACCTTGGTAACTGAAGTCGCACTCCGTCCTGATTGGCCCAAGTGGTGAGCCGGCCGGCTCACCACTTAGCATGTTTGAGTGACAGCTAGGCTGGGTGAATGGGGGTTTGCTGCATAAAAGCAGGGCTTTGGGGACTGGAACTTTAGAAGTCGCCACAGGACCTAAGAATCCGACGAGGGAAGAGCTGAGCCGACCTGCTACGACGACACCACCGGTGGAGCCCTGCTGAACCGTCTCACCACTTTTCCCAACGACCGAGGAGAGCTCTTAACGGAGTGTCTCCTTCCCTTGACTGGTGGGGACAACCAGTTTTCACCTTCTTTCCGCTTCTTCGAGGTATCTCGTGGCCGCCTTGCCAGTGCCAAGCACCCCGGCAACCGGAATACCACACTTTTACCACAACCGCGAAAGTCGGTACAACCCTTTAACCGAAGGACTCCACGGCTGATTTCTTCCCGGGCAGTGCACCGACCTTCTTCTTCTGCTCGTCAGCAAGATCTTCTTCTCCTCTGACCGACGTCGAGCCTTGCTGCCACTGCCTGGAACAACTGCCACCGCTGGAGGATCCTTCCCGTTTAAGGTACCGTGTTCCGCCTGGCTTCCCTTGCCACCGACTGTACGGGGTAGTTTTAGCCCCCGGCTTTCGAACCTGGGACCGCCTGGGACACCCTGGCTAAACTTTATAAGCCTCTCTAAACTCTGTCCGAACTCTTTTGCAAGACTCTGAATCCCTAATAACTGTGTGATCTTGGGCACATTTGCGCTCTGTCTGCTCTAAGAGTGGGCCCTGCCTAGTGACTTTTGCTCACCTGTGACTTTGTGCTTCCCTGAACTGGCTAAAAGTGTTCTTGACCTTTATCCTATTTCTGCTCTCTTTCCCTCCCTTCTTTAAACCTACTAGAGGGTCATCTGAAGTTAAGCACTCACCTCTGTTTGAATTATGTGGTGTTAACCAAGAGTTGTCTAGTTAAGGAATAAGGGTTGGGACTGTTTTTCATATAACTGTGTTCGGAGTCTTTTACTATATATTGCTAGAGTGTTTTCAACTTATGTGTTCTTAAAATAAATAACTATATACTTTTGAAACCAAGCTCTTGTCAGTGTTTGCTTGTACTATTGTGTCTGAGTACATATTGTGTATACTTTGCATACTGCCTAACTCTTCTTGAGGGAAGTCTGACTGCTCAGCCACAGCTACCAGGTAAATCTGGGTGGTACAGACTGCTACCAAGTGGGTTTACTGCTATACCTGTAGTCCTAAATCTTTTGCAGTGTTCCCCAAGGGAACTGCACAGGTTTCTGCCTAACACTGGTGTACAGCGGTGGGATTTGTATTGAGTATACATTTTAGTGTGCTTTAGATACCTTAGTGCAACTAACCACAAAGCTTAGCACTGTAAAAGTGATCCTCTAACATGTCAGTTATAGAAAGCTATAGTCAAGAGTCCCTTGCGGCAAAAACTGCTGATTGTTTAAGAGTGCTCTGTAAACATAAGGATCTCATGACTAAGGGCAAGAAAATGGAGCTGATTGAAAGATTGTTAGCTAACCAAAGTCTGGGTGATATTTCAGAGGAACCTACCACTCCAGCAAATGTAGATGACAATATTGAAATTGACACAGAACAAAATGTTGATGATTTTGAGGAAGAGTCAGAAGAGGAGGGTGAGGCTGCTGTGACTGTCCCCCCTAGGCCTCTGCCTGCTCTATCTGCTGTACCTACTGGGCCTTTACCAGGTCCCACATTTAGTCCTCAGTACTTTGAACTGGAGAAAATGAAACTAGAATTGGAGTATAAAAAACTTAATGCTCAAACTGAAAAAGAACTAAGGCTAAGGGAAATGGAGCTCAAGCATGAGCTAGAAATGAAGAAATTATCTGTTGAGAATGCTTCTCTCTCTGGCTCCTCTAGAAGTTCCAGTCCTAAAAGACCCCGGATGCCTATAGAATTGGTTGGTGTGTATGAGCCTAAGTTGGATGTGTTGGATTGGTTGTCTCTGTTTGAATATAATCATGGGCTCCAGAACATCACAGGAAATGACTTACTCACCTGGTTGTTCTCTAGGCTTCCCCCTGTTGCAACTGATGTGGTAATGGAAATGGGGGTGGAGGATAGGCAGGATTATGAATGTGTGAAACTAGCTTTGATAGCTAGGTTTGGGAAGACCCCTTCCCAGTATCTTAAGAGGTTTAGAAGCCTCAAAAAGCATGATGGTACCCCTTGGGCTACCTGGGTGAGTGAAGGGTTGAAAAACTTAGATGGATGGATTAAGGGTTACAAGGTGAACACTTATGAAGGTATGAAGAATTTGTTTATGTTGGAGACTATTTATGATGCCTGCTCTCCTGAGCTCAGACAACACTTGGCTGTTTCCTAGGAATTAGATTCCCGGAAACTAGCTAGGGCTTCTGACTTGTGGGTTGCCAACAGGGCCACTCACAAGGATTCTGGGGTAACTCAGAAGGATGGGGAAAAACAGCCTAAAAAGGACTCCAAAGAGAATTCTAATACTACAAATTCCAAAGAGGGCCCCAAACAAAACCATAAGGGTAAGCCACAAGGGAAACCGAATCAGGCTAGTGTACCTTCTGGTCCCAGACCAGAAGGAGGTCAGAACAAGCCTCCATTCCAGCGAGCCTTTGGCTCATGCTTTGTTTGTAAGGCTACTGACCATGTGAAAGGAGATCCCAGATGTAAAGGTAAACCTTCAGGGGTCCAGCTTGCCTCCTTAGCCTTCGCTCCAGAAGAGGAAGTACATATGGCAAGTGGAAACTTTCTATTACTGGCTGATGAACCCACTGGAGTCTCAGCTAGTGTTTCTTTAGTCTCTCTGGGGTTGTGGGAACAACAGAATTTAGATGTCTATAACTCTATCCCAGATAATACTAAAGAGTATTATAAGGACAGTGTCCAGGTGAATGGTCAGGAGACTCCTGCCATTAGGGACACTGGAGCCAGCATAACTGTGGTGGATGAATCATTTTTCAAGGCAGAGGATGTTGCTAAGGCACCCAAATGCCTCACCAAGTTAGCTGGTGGGCCTGTGCAGATGTGGCCCCAGTTACCAGTTCTCATCCAGTGTAATGATATGTGAAAATACCTGTCAGTATACAATGTGAAGTGCCAGGTAGGGTTCTGTTGGGTAATGACCTAAAAGCTCTTGGAGTTGTGTCACATACCCCCAGACCACCTAGTAAAAGGTTACAGGAGCTCACAAAACCTGCAAGAGAGAAAACCCTGAGGGGGTTATCTCAGGAGATGATGACAGAGATCACTCCTCTCCCACTGGAGCAACTTACTGCAGTAACTACCAGATCAGGAGCAAAGGGGCAACCCAAGACACCTAGGAAAAAGCCAGCAGCAAGCACTCCAGTGCTTCCAACAAGGACTTCCCCTAGGTTGTCCAAAGTTACACCTGTAACTCCACCTCCAGCTGAGGCTGAGAGGGAGGTACAACCCTGTGTGGTTGAGCTAGACTCTGAAGAAGAGCTAGAAGGAGGCCCAAACCTTATTGGAGATTTGAACCCTGAGGACCATCCTGAGCTGCAGTCTTTACTGGCAGAAGGTGGGCCTAGCAGGGCAGCTTTTCGTAAGGGGCAAAGAGAATGTCCAACTCTGGAAGGCCTCCGCCACCAGGCAGCTTCTCAGGCTGATGGGCAAGAGCCTGGGAAGTATAGGTTGCACTGGGAAGATGGCCTCTTCTACAGTGAACCAACGGAGTCTGAACCTGGAGACTACAAGCGCATTGTAGTCCTCCAAGAGAACAGACAACAGTTCTTACAACTAGCCCATGAGATACCTTTGGCTGGTCACTTGAGTTTCAAGAAGACCAAGGAAAGGCTCTCTCTCTACTTTTATTGGCCAAAGATGGGGGCTGAAGTAGATAGATATTGTAAGAGCTGCCATACCTGCCAGACTTCTGGTAAGGTTGGTTCCAAGAATGTGGCACCTTTAGTGCCTCTCCCAGTTGTGGGAGTCCCATTTGAGAGGGTAGGGATTGACATTGTTGGTCCCCTTGATCCCCCAAACTCCTCAGGCAACAGGTTTATACTTGTTGTAGTAGACCATGCTACTAGGTACCCTGAGGCAATTCCTATGAGGACTGTTACAGCTCTGGCTGTGGCTAAGGCCCTCCTTGGTATTTTTTTACCAGGGTTGGGTTTCCTAAGGAAGTAATCTCTGACAGGGGGTCAAACTTTATGTCCCACTACATGAAAGCCATGTGGAAAACCTGTGGAGTTACTTACAAGTTCTCAAAAGCATACCACCCACAGACAAACGGGTTGGTTGAGAGGTTCAACAGAACCATGAAGAGCATGATAGGTGCTTTAGAGGAACCCCTTAAAAAGAAGTGGGACCTTCTACTGCCATGCCTTCTCTTTGCTTATAGAGAAGTCCCTCAGGAGGGAGTAGGTTATTCTCCCTTTGAGCTTCTCTATGGCCATCTAGTCAGAGGTCCATTGGCCCTGATTAAGGAGGGATTGGAAGGTGCTCCTCCCCTCAAGCCAGTCAGAGTGACTGACTATGTGATAGGTCTCTGGAGGAGAATGTCACACATGATGGCAGAAGCAAGTGACAACTTGACAGCTGGTCAAGCTCTGGTCAAACATTGGCATGACCAGAAGGCTAACATGGTTGAGTTTACTCAAGACCAGCTAGTTCTAGTTATGCTCCCAACAAGGCAGAGGGCCTTGCAAGACAAATGGATGGGACCCTTCAAGATTGTGGGAAAACTTGGAGAGGTCAACTATCTGTTGGATCTGGGCAGACCCAGGGAAGTTCCTAGAGTCTTCCACACCAACAGACTAAAAGCATACATCCCCAGACCTGAAGTAGGAGCCTTGCTCCTAGCTTCAGCTGCAGAGGAAGAAGAGAGTGAATCTCTCCCTGATCTCCTTAGAGGTGTGCCTTTAGATGAAAAAGTTGAAGGAGTCAATCTCTCTTCAGACCTGACACCTGAGCAACAAGAGGAGTGCAAATCTATGTTAAATCAGTTTGCCTCCCTGTTCTCACTTTCACCAGGCTCTACCCCTTGGGGCCAGCATGATATACTCACTGGTGACTGTCTGCCAGTCAAAAGCAGAGGGTACAGAATGTCAGAACATATCAGAACCCACATCAAAGGAGAGGTCAAGAAGATGCTTGATCTCGGGGTAATAGAGCCCTCTACTAGTCCATGGTCTAGCCCAGTTGTGTTAGTACCAAAGGCAGGATCCAAAGACTTGAGATTCTGTGTGGACTATAGAGCTCTAAATGCAGTCACTAAGACTGATGCCCACCCTTTGCCCAGGACAGATGAGTTGGTGGATAAACTTGGTGCAGCCAAGTACCTCAGCACATTTGACCTTACGTCAGGCTATTGGCAAATAGCCCTGACAGACCATGCCAAGGAGAAAACTGCATTTTCAACCCCAGTTGGCTTGTACCAGTTTAAGGTCATGCCTTTTGGATTAAAAAATGCACCTGCCACATTCCAAAGGATGGTGAACCAAGTTCTGGCTGGGATGGAAGATTTCTGCATGGCATACTTGGATGACATTGCAGTCTTCAGCCACTCCTGGGAGGAACATGTGAACCACCTAGGACATGTGTTGCAGGCTCTTGAACAGGCCCATTTGACAATCAAAGCCAGTAAGTGCCAGATTGGTCAAAGTAAAGTGGTCGACCTAGTGCAATCAGGCCTTTGAAAAACTGAAGAAAGCTCTTTGCCAAGCTCCAGTAATAAGAGCTCCTGACTACCACCAAACTTTCATTGTACAAACTGATGCTTCCAATGTAGGTATAGGTGCAGTTCTAAGCCAACTGGATGAGAAGGGTAGGGAGCACCCCATTTGCTTCATCAGTAGAAAATTGAAGGATCCTGAGACAAGGTCGGCAACAATCGAAAGAGAATGCTTTGCTATTGTGTGGGCACTGAAGAAGTTTAGGCCATACTTGTATGGTTCTACTTTTGTTATTCAGACTGACCACCAACCCTTGAGATGGTTAATGCAAATGAAAGAGGAAAATCCAAAACTATTGAGATGGTCAATCTGCCTGCAAGGGTTTGATTTCACCATTGAGCACAGGTCAGGGTGTCACCATCAAAATGCTGATGGACTCTGTAGGATGTATATCATCGACTAGAGGTATGAGGTTCATCCAGGAGTGGATTAAATCCTCTTGTCCCTTAGTCTGGGGGGGGCGAGTGTTAGGGAGAATTCTCTGTTTAGGCTGAATTTCCCTACCTAGTGAGTCCCCCAGCAGCTTTGCTGGATTTCTGGGGTTTCTTTTTTTTCTCCTGCCAAGAGTGAGACTCTTTTCCCCTCACTCTTGGGCATGTTTGAAGTGTGTTTCTTTGGTTTACCTTGTGTTGAATGGGCTATGGGGTCTTTTACCCCATAGGGCCTCATGTGTTTTTATGATGTGGGTTACACAGCACCCTCCGTGCAGTAACCCAGGGGTGTCCTAGGGACTCCCCAACATAGACTCCATACCCTGGGACTGACTACTGTCTCCCAGGGCCTGTAAAGTCACCAATGACTTTACTAGTCTTAAATCCTGAACAGAACCAGTACAAACCATCATATTGTGGACGTACTGGCTGGGGCAATTCGATTGCCCCAGGGTCTGTTAGTCGAGGGGGCACGTCTCCGTCCCCCCTGATCGAGTTTTGGCTGGTGGCAGTGGAAACTACTTTTTATATTCAACCGCGAATATTTTCCTATGGGATTTCCCATTGTTTTAGGCTACTACATTTATTTATTTATTTACGGTAGCCTCGAACATACCGCCGGTTTATATAATTATTATTATAACTCCGGTTGGGATTTTCTGCCAAAACTTGATTCTAAAATGGCGTTGGCGTTCGCCTCTGTAACTCTGACCCAAAGTGGAGCCCTTTGTCCCACTTTTGGCGGGCTTCTCCACAGAAGCCCTCCAAAGTGGTGCCACTCTGTCTGGGGTACTTAGGAGGGGTGGAGGGGGATTTAGGCACCCTGGACTGAGTTACCTTGGTAATGCAAGTCGCACTCCGTCCTGATTGGCCCAAGTGGTGAGCCAGACGGCTCACCACTTAGCATGTTTGAGTGACAGCTAGGCTGGGTGAATGGGGGTTTGCTGCATAAAAGCAGGGCTTTGGGGACTGGAACTTTAGAAGTCGCCACAGGACCTAAGAATCCGACGAGGGAAGAGCTGAGCCGACCTGCTACGACGACACCACCGGTGGAGCCCTGCTGAACCGTCTCACCACTTTTCCCAACGACAGAGGAGAGCTCTTAACGGAGTGTCTCCTTCCCTTGACTGGTGGGGACAACCAGTTTTCACCTTCTTTCCGCTTCTTCGAGGTATCTCGTGGCCGCCTTGCCAGTGCCAAGCACCCCGGCAACCGGAATACCACACTTTTACCACAACCGCAAAAGTCGGTACAACCCTTTAACCGGAGGACTCCGCGGCTGGTTTCTTCCCGGGCAGTGCAACGACCTTCTTCTTCTGCTCTTCAGCGAGATCTTCTTCTCCTCTGACCGACGTCGAGCCTTGCTGCCACTGCCTGGAACAACTGCCACCGCTGGAGGATCCTTCCCGTTTAAGGTACCGTGTTCCGCCTGGCTTCCCTTGCCACCGACTGTAAGGGGTAGTTTTAGCCCCCGGCTTTCGAACCTGGGACCGCCTGGGACACCCTGGCTAAACTTTCTAAGCCTCTCTAAACTCTGTCCGAACTCTTTTACAAGACTCTGAATCCCTAATAACTGTGTGATCTTGGGCACATTTTCGCTCTGTCTGCTCTAAGAGTGGGCCCTGCCTAGTGACTTTTGCTCACCTGTGACTTTGTGCTTCCCTGAACTGGCTAAAAGTGTTCTTGACCTTTATCCTATTTCTGCTCTCTTTCCCTCCCTTCTTTAAACCTACTAGAGGGTCATCTGAAGTTAAGCACTCACCTCTGTTTGAATTATGTGGTGCTAACCAAGAGTTGTCTAGTTAAGGAATAAGGGTTGGGACTGTTTTTCATATAACTGTGTTCGGAGTGTTTTACTATATATTGCTAGAGTGTTTTATGTGTTCTTAAAATAAATAACTATATACTTTTGAAACCAAGCTCTTGTCAGTGTTTGCTTGTACTATTGTGTCTGAGTACATATTGTGTATACTTTGCATACTGCCTAACTCTTCTTGAGGGAAGTCTGACTGCTCAGCCACAGCTACCAGGTAAATCTGGGTGGTACAGACTGCTACCAAGTGGGTTTACTGCTATACCTGTAGTCCTAAATCTTTTACAGTGTTCCCCAAGGGAACTGCACAGGTTTCTGCCTAACATGGGGCCACAGAGCATGCTGAGCAATGAAGAGGGAGAAGCAACACTCTAAAAACGGGAGAAGTGGGGCAACAAAGCACGCTGAGCAATGAAAAGGGAGAAGCAACACTCTAATAGGGGGAGAGGTGGGGCAATAGAGCACGCTGGGCAATGTAAAGGGAGAAGCAACACACTAATAGGGGGAGAGGTGGGGCAACAGAGCACGCTGAGCAATGAAAAGGGAGAAGCAACACTCTAATAGGGGGAGAGGTGGGGCAACAGAGCACGCTGAGCAATGAAAAGGGAGAAGCAACACTCTAATAGGGGGAGAGGTGGGGCAACAGAGCAAGCCGAGCAATAAAAAAGGGAGAAGCAACACTCTAATAGGGGAGAGGTGGGGCAACAGAGCACGCTGAGCAATGAAAAGGGAGAAGTAACACTAATAGGGGGAGAGGTGGGGCAACAGAGCACGCTGAGCAATGAAAAGGGAGAAGCAACACTCTAATGGGGGAGAGGGGGGGCACAAAGCACGCTGAGCAATGAAAAGGGAGAAGCAACAATAATAGGGGGAGAGTTGGGGCAACAGAGCACACTGAAGGGAGAAGCAACAGTCTGATAGGGGGAGAGGTGGGGCAACAGAGCACGATGAGCAATGAAAAGGGAGAAGCAACACTCTTAATAAGGGGGGCAGGGGGCAAACAAGCATGTCGAGCAATGAAAAGGGAGAAGCAACACTCTAATAGGGGGAGAGGTGGGGCAACAGAGCATGTTGAGCAATGAAAAGGCAGAAGCAACACTCCAATAGGGGGAGAGGTGGGGCAACAGAGCTTGTTGAGCAAAGATAAGGGAGAAGCAACACTTTAATAGGGGGAGAGGTGGGGCAACAGAGCATGTTGAGCAATGATAAGGGTGAAGCAACACTCTAATAGGGGGAGAGGTGGGGCAATAGAGCACGCTGAGCAATGAAAAGGGAGAAGCAACACTCTAATAAGGGAGAGGTGGGGCAACAGTGCATTTTGAGCAAGGAAAAGGGAGCAACTCTAATGGGGAGGTGGAGCAACAGAGCGCGCTGAAGGGAGAAGTAACACTCTAATAGGGGAGAGGTGGGGCAACAGAGCATGCTGAGCAAAGACAAGGGATTAACAACACTAAAAGCGGGAGAGGGTGGCAACAGAGCTGGTTGAGCAATGAAAAGGGAGAAGCAACACTCTAATAGGGGGAGAGGTGGAGCTACAGAGCACGCTGAGCAATGAAAAGGGAGAAGCAACACTAATGGGAGAGAGGGGGGGCAACAAAGCACGCTGAGCAATGAAAAGGGAGAAGCAACACTAATAGCGGGAGAGGGTGGCAACAGAGCTGGTTGAGCAATGAAAAGGGAGAAGCAACACTCTAATAGGGGGAGAGGTGGGTCAACAGAGCACGCTGAGCAATGAAAAGGGAGAAGCAACTCTCTAATAGGGGAAGAGGTGGGGCAACAGAGCTCGCTGAGCAATGAAAAGGGAGAAGCAACACTAATGGGGGAGAGCTGGGCCAACAGAGCATGCTGAGCAATGAAAAGGGAGAAGCAACACTCTAATAGGGGGAGAGGTGGGGCAACAGAGCACGCTGAGCAATGACAAGGGAGAAGCAACACTTTCATAGGGGGAGAGGTGGGGCCACAGAGCACGCTGAGCAATGAAAAGCGAGAAGCAACACTCTAATAGCGGGAGAAGTGGGGCAACAGAGCATGCTGAGCAATGAAAAGGGAGAAGCAACACTCTAACGGGGAGAGGTTGGGCAATAGAGCACGCTGGGCAATGTAAAGGGAGAAGCAATACTCTAATAGGGGGAGAGGTGGGGCAACAGAGCACGCTGAGCAATGAAAAGGGAGAAACAACACTCTAATGGGGAGAGGTGGGGCAACAGAGCACATTGAGCAATGAAAAGGGAGAAGCAACACACTAATAGGGGGAGAGGTGGGGCAACAGAGCACGTCGATCAATAAAAAAGGGAGAAGCAACACTCTAATAGGGGAGAGGTATGGCAACAGAGCACGCTGAGCAATGAAAAGGGAGAAGCAACACTAATAGGGGGAGAGGTGGGGCAACAGAGCACGCTGAGCAATAAAAAGGGAGACGCAACACTCTAATGGGGAGAGGTGGGGCTACAGAGCACGCTGAGCAATGAAAAGGTAGAAGCAACACTAATGGGGAGGGGGGGCAACAAAGCATGCTCAGCAATGAAAAGGGAGAAGCAACAATAATAGGGGGAGAGGTGGGGCAACAGAGCACACTGAAGGGAGAAGCAACACTCTAATAGGGGCAGAGGTGGGGCAACAGAGCACCATGAGCAATGAAAAGGGAGAAGCAACACTCTAATAGGGTTTGAGGTGGGGCAACAGAGCACACTGAGCAATGAAAAGGGAGAAGCAACAACCTAATAGGGTAGAGGTGGGGCAACAGAGCACGCTGAGCAATGAAAAGGGAGAAGCAACACTAATAGGGGGAGAGGTGGAGCAACAGAGCATGCTGAGCAATGAAAAGGGAGAAGCAACACTAATAGAAGGAGAGGTGGGGCAATAGAGCACACTGAGCAATGAAAAGGGAGAAGCAACACTCTAATAGGGGGAGAGGTGGGGCAACAGAGCACTCTGAGCAATGAAAAGGGAGAAGCAAAACTAAAAGGGGAAAGGTGGGGAAAAAGAGCACGCTGAGCAATGAAAAGGGCGAAGCAACACTCTAATCGGGGAGGAGGTGGGGCAACAGAGCACGCTGAGCAATGAAAAGGGAGAAGCAACACTCTAATAGAGGGAGAAGGGGCAACAGAGCATGTTGAGCAATGAAAAGCAAGAAGCAACACTCTAATAGGGGGAGAGGTGGGGCAACAGAGCACGCTGAGCAATGAAAAGAGAGAAGCAACACTCTAATAGGGGAGAGGTGGGGCAACAGAGCACACTGAGCAATGAAAAGGGAGAAGCAACACTCTAATAGGGGGAGAGGTGGGGCAACAGAGCATGTTGAGCAATGAAAAGGGAGAAGCAACACTAATAGGGGGAGAGGTGGGACAACAGAGCACGGTGAGCAATGGAAAGGGAGAAGCAACACTCTAATAGGGGAGAGGTGGGGCAACAGAGCACACTGAGCAATGAAAGGGGAGAAGCAATGCTGTAATAGGGGGAGAGGTGGGGCAACAGAGCACGCTGAGCAAAGAAAAGGGAGAAGCAACACTCTAATTGGGGGAAAGGGGGGCAACAGAGCACGCTAAGCAATGAAAAGGGAGAAGCAACACCCTAATAGGGGGAGTGGTGGGGCAACAGAGCACGCCGAGCAATGAAAAGGGAGAAGCAATACTCTAATAGGGGGAGAGGTGGGGCAACAGAGCACGATGAGCAATGAAACGGGAGAAGCAACACTCTAATAAAGGGTGCAGGGGGCAAACAAGCATGTCGAACAATGAAAAGGGAGAAGCAACACTCTAATAGGGGGAGAGGTGGGGCAACAGAGCACGCTGAGCAATGAAAAGGGAGAAGCAACAATCTCATAGGGTAGAGGTGGGGCAACAGAGCACGCTGAGCAATGAAAAGGGAGAAGCAACACTAATAGGGGGAGAGGTGGAGCAACAGAGCACACTGAGCAATGAAAAGGGAGAAGCAACACTAATAGGGGAGAGGTGGGGCAACAGAGCACCCTGAGCAATGAAAAGGGAGAAGCAACACTCTAATAGGGGGAGAGGTGGGGCAACAGAGCACGCTGAGCAATGAAAAGGGAGAAGCAACACTAATAGAGGGAGAGAGGGGCAACAGAGCATATTGAGCAATGAAAAGGGAGAAGCAACACTCTAATAGGGGGAGAGGTGGGGCAACAGAGCACACTGAGCAATGAAAAGGGAGAAGCAACATTAAAAGGGGAAAGGTGGGGCAAAAGAGCACGCTGAGCAATGAAAAGGGAGAAGCAACACTCTAATAGAGGGAGAGGTGGGGCAACAGAGCACGCTGAGCAATGAAAAGCGAGAAGCAACACTCTAATAGAGGGAGAGAGGGGCAACAGAGCATGTTGAGCAATCAAAAGCAAGAAGCAACACTCTAATAGGGGGAGAGGTGGGGCAACAGAGCACGCTGAGCAATGAAAAGGGAGAAGCAACACTAATAGGGGGAGAGGTGGGACAACAAAACACGCTGAGCAATGATAAGGGAGAAGCAACACTCTAATAGGGGGAGAGGTGGGGCAACAGAGCATGTTGAGCACTGATAAGGGAGAAGCAACACTCTAATAGGGGGAGAGGTGGGGCAACAGAGCATGTTGAGCAATGAAAAGGGAGAAGCAACACTCTAATAGCGGGAGAAGTGGGGCAACAGAGCACGCTGAGCAATGAAAAGGGAGAAATAACACTCTAATAGGGGGAGAGGTGGGGCAATAGAGCATGCTGGGCAATGTAAAGGGAGAAGCAACACTCTAATAGGGGGAGAGGTGGGGCAACAGAGCATGCTGAGCAATGAAAAGGGAGAAGCAACACTCTAATGGGGGAGAGGTGGGGCAATAGAGCACATTGAGCAATGAAAAGGGAGAAGCAACACACTAATAGGGGGACAGGTGGGGCAACAGAGCACGCCGAGCAATAAAAAAGGGAGAAGCAACACTCTAATAGGGGAGAGGTGGGGCAACAGAACACGCTGAGCAATGAAAAGGGAGAAGCAACACTAATAGGGGGAGAGGTGGGGCAACAGAGCACGCTGAGCAATGAAAAGGGCGAAGCAACACCCTAATGGGGGAGAGGTGGGGCTAAAGAGCACGCTGAGCATTGAAAAGGGAGAAACAACACTAATAGGGGAGAGGGGGGGCAACAAAGCACACTGAGCAATGAAAAGGGAGAAGCAACAATAATAGGGGGAGAGGTGGGGCAACAGAGCACACTGAAGGGAGAAGCAACACTCTAATAGGGGGAGAGGTGGGGCAACAGAGCACGATGAGCAATGAAAAGGGAGAAGCAACACTCTTAATAAGGGCGGCAGGGGGCAAACAAGCATGTCGAGCAATGAAAAGGGAGAAGCAACACTCTAATAGGGGGAGAGGTGGGGCAACAGAGCACACTGAGCAATGAAAAGGGAGAAGGAACAATCTAATAGGGTAGAGGTGGGGCAACAGAGCATGTTGAGCAATGAAAAGGGAGAAGCAACACTCTAATAGGGGGAGAGGTGGGGCAACAGAGCACACTGAGCAATGAAAAGGGAGAAGCAAAACTAAAAGGGGAAAGGTGGGGCAAAAGAGCACGCTGAGCAATGAAAAGGGAGAAGCAACACTCTAATAGGGGAGGAGGTGGGGCAACAGAGCACGCTGAGCAATGTAAAGTGAGAAGCAACACTCTAATAGAGGGAGAGGGGGGCAACAGAGCATGTTGAGCAATGAAAAGCAAGAAGCAACGCTGTAAAAGGGGGAGAGGTGGGGCAACAGAGCACGCTGAGCAATGAAAAGGGAGAAGCAACACTCTAATAGGGAGAGTGGTGGGGCAACAGAGCACGCTGAGCAATGAAAAGGGAGAAGCAACACTCTAATAGGGGGAGAGGTGGGGCAACAGAGCACGCTGAGCAATGAAAAGGGAGAAGCAACACTAATAGAGGGAGAGAGGGGCAACAGAGCATATTGAGCAATGAAAAGGGAGAAGCAACACTCTAATAGGGGGAGAGGTGGGGCAACAGAGCACACTGAGCAATGAAAAGGGAGAAGCAACATTAAAAGGGGAAAGGTGGGGCAAAGGAGCACGCTGAGCAATGAAAAGGGAGAAGCAACACTCTAATAGAGGGAGAGGTGGGGCAACAGAGCACGCTGAGCAATGAAAAGGGAGAAGCAACACTCTAATAGAGGGAGAGCGGGGCAACAGAGCACGTTGAGCAATGAAAAGCAAGAAGCAACACTCTAATAGGGAGAGAGGTGGGGCAACAGAGCACGCTGAGCAATGAAAAGGGAGAAGCAACACTAATAGGGGGAGAGGTGGGACAACAAAACACGCTGAGCAATGATAAGGGAGAAGCAACACTCTAATAGGGGGAGAGGAGGGGCAACAGAGCATGTTGAGCAATGATAAGGGAGAAGCAACACTCTAATAGGGAGAGTGGTGGGGCAACAGAGCACGCTGAGCAATGAAAAGGGAGAAGCAACACTCTAATAGGGGGAGAGGTGGGGCAACAGAGCACGCTGAGCAATGAAAAGTGAGAAGCAACACTAATAGAGGGAGAGAGGGGCAACAGAGCATATTGAGCAATGTAAAGGGAGAAGCAACACTCTAATAGGGGGAGAGGTGGGGCAACAGAGCATGCTGAGCAATGAAAAGGGAGAAGCAACACTCTAATGGGGGATAGGTGGGGCAACAGAGCACATTGAGCAATGAAAAGGGAGAAGCAACACACTAATAGGGGGACAGGTGGGGCAACAGAGCACGCCGAGCAATAAAAAAGGGAGAAGCAACACTCTAATAGGGGAGAGGTGGGGCAACAGAACACGCTGAGCAATGAAAAGGGAGAAGCAACACTAATAGGGGGAGATGTGGGGCAACAGAGCACGCTGAGCAATGAAAAGGGCGAAGCAACACCCTAATGGGGGAGAGGTGGGGCTACAGAGCACGCTGAGCATTGAAAAGGGAGAAACAACACTAATAGGGGAGAGGGGGGGCAACAAAGCACACTGAGCAATGAAAAGGGAGAAGCAACAATAATAGGGGGAGAGGTGGGGCAACAGAGCACACTGAAGGGAGACGCAACACTCTAATAGGGGGAGAGGTGGGGCAACAGAGCACGATGAGCAATGAAAAGGGAGAAGCAACACTCTTAATAAGGGCGGCAGGGGGCAAACAAGCATGTCGAGCAATGAAAAGGGAGAAGCAACACTCTAATAGGGGGAGAGGTGGGGCAACAGAGCACACTGAGCAATGAAAAGGGAGAAGGAACAATCTAATAGGGTAGAGGTGGGGCAACAGAGCATGTTGAGCAATGAAAAGGGAGAAGCAACACTCTAATAGGGGGAGAGGTGGGGCAACAGAGCACACTGAGCAATGAAAAGGGAGAAGCAAAACTAAAAGGGGAAAGGTGGGGCAAAAGAGCACGCTGAGCAATGAAAAGGGAGAAGCAACACTCTAATAGGGGAGGAGGTGGGGCAACAGAGCACGCTGAGCAATGAAAAGGGAGAAGCAACACTCTAATAGAGGGAGAGGGGGGCAACAGAGCATGTTGAGCAATGAAAAGCAAGAAGCAACGCTGTAAAAGGGGGAGAGGTGGGGCAACAGAGCACGCTGAGCAATGAAAAGGGAGAAGCAACACTCTAATAGGGAGAGTGGTGGGGCAACAGAGCACGCTGAGCAATGAAAAGGGAGAAGCAACACTCTAATAGGGGGAGAGGTGGGGCAACAGAGCACGCTGAGCAATGAAAAGGGAGAAGCAACACTAATAGAGGGAGAGAGGGGCAACAGAGCATATTGAGCAATGAAAAGGGAGAAGCAACACTCTAATAGGGGGAGAGGTGGGGCAACAGAGCACACTGAGCAATGAAAAGGGAGAAGCAACATTAAAAGGGGAAAGGTGGGGCAAAGGAGCACGCTGAGCAATGAAAAGGGAGAAGCAACACTCTAATAGAGGGAGAGGTGGGGCAACAGAGCACGCTGAGCAATGAAAAGGGAGAAGCAACACTCTAATAGAGGGAGAGCGGGGCAACAGAGCATGTTGAGCAATGAAAAGCAAGAAGCAACACTCTAATAGGGAGAGAGGTGGGGCAACAGAGCACGCTGAGCAATGAAAAGGGAGAAGCAACACTAATAGGGGGAGAGGTGGGACAACAAAACACGCTGAGCAATGATAAGGGAGAAGCAACACTCTAATAGGGGGAGAGGAGGGGCAACAGAGCATGTTGAGCAATGATAAGGGAGAAGCAACACTCTAATAGGGGAGAGGTGGGGCAACAGAGCATGTTGAGCAATGAAAAGGGAGAAGCAACACTCTAATAGGGGGAGAGGTGGGGCAACAGAGCACGCTGAGCAATGATAAGGGAGAAGCAACACTCTAATAGGGGGAGAGGTGGAGCAACAGAGCACGTTGAGCAATGAAAAGGGAGAAGCAACACTCTAATAGCGGGAGAAGTGGGGCAACAGAGCACGCTGAGCAATGAAAAGGGAGAAATAACACTCTAATAGGGGGAGAGGTGGGGCAACAGAGCACGCTGGGCAATGTAAAGGGAGAAGCAACACTCTAATAGGGGGAGAGGTGGGGCAACAGAGCATGCTGAGCAATGAAAAGGGAGAAGCAACACTCTAATGGGGGAGAGGTGGGGCAACAGAGCACATTGAGCAATGAAAAGGGAGAAGTAACACACTAATAGGGGGAGAGGTGGGGCAACAGAGCACGCCGAGCAATAAAAAAGGGAGAAGCAACACTCTAATAGGGGAGAGGTGGGGCAACAGAACACACTGAGCAATGAAAAGGGAGAAGCAACACTAATAGGGGGAGAGGTGGGGCAACAGAGCACGCTGAGCAATGAAAAGGGCGAAGCAACACTCTAATGGGGAGAGGTGGGGCTACAGAGCACGCTGAGCATTGAAAAGGGAGAAACAACACTAATAGGGGAGAGGGGGGGCAACAAAGAACGATGAGCAATGAAAAGGGAGAAGCAACAATAATAGGGGGAGAGGTGGGGCAACAGAGCACACTGAAGGGAGAAGCAACACTCTAATAGGGGGAGAGGTGGGGCAACAGAGCACGATGAGTAATGAAAAGGGAGAAGCAACACTCTTAATAAGGGCGGCAGGGGGCAAACAAGCATGTCGAGCAATGAAAAGGGAGAAGCAACACTCTAATAGGGGGAGAGGTGGGGCAACAGAGCACACTGAGCAATGAAAAGGGAGAAGGAACAATCTAATAGGGTAGAGGTGGGGCAACAGAGCACGTTGAGCAATGAAAAGGGAGAAGCAACACTAATAGGGGGAGAGGTAGAGCAACAGAGCACGCTGAGCAATGAAAAGGGAGAAGCAACACTAATAGAGGGAGAGGGGGGCAACAGAGCATGTTGAGCAATGAAAAGGGAGAAGCAACACTCTAATAGGGGGAGAGGTGGGGCAACAGAGCACACTGAGCAATGAAAAGCGAGAAGCAAAACTAAAAGGGTAAAGGTGGGGCAAAAGAGCACACTGAGCAATGAAAAGGGAGAAGCAACACTCTAATAGGGGAGGAGGTGGGGCAACAGAGCACGCTGAGCAATGAAAAGGGAGAAGCAACACTCTAATAGAGGGAGAGGGGGGCAACAGAGCATGTTGAGCAATGAAAAGCAAGAAGCAACGCTGTAAAAGGGGGAGAGGTGGGGCAACAGAGCACGCTGAGCAATGAAAAGGGAGAAGCAACACTCTAATAGGGGGAGTGGTGGGGCAACAGAGAACGCTGAGCAATGATAAGGGAGAAGCAACACTCTAATAGAGGGAGAGGGGGCAACAGAGCATGTTGAGCAATGAAAAGCAAGAAGCAACACTCTAATAGGGGGAGAGGTGAGGCAACAGAGCACGCCGAGCAATGAAAAGGGAGAAGCAACACTCTAATGGGGGAGAGGTGGGGCTACAGAGCACGCTGAGCAATGAAAAGGGAGAAGCAACACTAATAGGGGAGAGGGGGGCAACAAAGCACGCTGAGCAATGAAAAGGGAGAATCAACACTAATAGGGGAGAGGGGGGGCAACAAAGCACCATGAGCAATGATAAGGGAGAAGCAACAATAATAGGGGGAGAGGTGGGGCAACAGAGCACGATGAGCAATGAAAAGGGAGAAGCAACACTCTAATAGGGGGAGAGGTGGGGCAACAGAGCACACTGAGCAATGAAAAGGGAGAAGCAACAATCTAATATGGTAGAGGTGGGGCAACAGAGCACGCCGAGCAATGAAAAGGGAGAAGCAACACTCTAATAGGGGAGAGGTGGGACAACAGAGCACGCCGAGCAATGAAAAGGGAGAAGCAACACTCTAATAGGGGAGAGGTGGGGCAACAGAGCACGCTGAGCAATGAAAAGGGAGAAGCAACACTAATAGGGGGAGAGGTGGGGCAAAAGAGCATGCCGAGCAATGAAAAGGGAGAAGCAACACTCTAATGGGGGAGAGGTGGGGCTACAGAGCACGCTGAGCAATGAAAAGGGAGAAGCAACACTAATAGGGGAGAAGGGGGGCAACAAAGCACGCTGAGCAATGAAAAGGGAGAAGCAACACTAATAGGGGAGAGGGGGGGCAACAAAGCACCCTGAGCAATGAAAAGGGAGAAGCAACAGTAATAGGGGGAGAGGTGGGGCAACAGAGCACGATGAGCAATGAAAAGGGAGAAGCAACACTCTAATAGGGGGAGAGGTGGGGCAACAGAGCACACTGAGCAATGAAAAGGGAGAAGCAACAATCTAATATGGTAGAGGTGGGGCAACAGAGCACGCTGAGCAATGAAAAGGGAGAAGCAACACTCTAATAGGGGAGAGGTGGGGCAACAGAGCACGCTGAGCAATGAAAAGGGAGAAGCAACACTAATAGTTGGAGAGGTGGGGCAATAGAGCATGCTGAGCAATGAAAAGGGAGAAACAACACTAATAGGGGGAGAGGTGGAGCAACAGAGCACGCTGAGCAATGAAAAGGGAGAAGCAACACTAATAGGGGGAGAGGTGGGGCAATAAAGCACGCTGAGCAATGAAAAGGGAGACGCAACACTCTAATAGAGGGAGAGGGGGCAACAGAGCATGTTGAGCAATGAAAAGGGAGAAGCAACACTCTAATAGGGGGAGAGGTGGGGCAACAGAGCACGCTGAGCAATGAAAAGGGAGAAGCAACACTAATAGGGGGAGAGGTGGGGCAACAGAGCACGCTGAGCAATGAAAAGGGAGAAGCAACACTAATAGGGGAGAGAGTGGCCAACAAAGCACGCTGAGCAATGAAAAGGGAGAAGCAACAATAATAGGGGGAGAGGTGGGGCAACAGAGCACGCTGAGCAATGAAAAGGGAGAAGCAACACTAATAGGGGGAGAGATAGGGCTATAGAGCACGCTGAGCAATGAAAAGGGAGAAGCAACACTCTAATAGGGGGAGAGGTGGGGCAACAGAGCACGCTGAGCAATGAAAAGGGTGAAGCAACACTCTAATGGGGGAGAGGTGGGGCTACAGAGCACGCTGAGCATTGAAAAGGGAGAAACAACACTAATAGGGGAGAGGGGGACAACAAAGCACGCTGAGCAATGAAAAGGGAGAAGCAACAATAATAGGGGGAGAGGTGGGGCAACAGAGCACACTGAAGGGAGAAGCAACACTCTAATAGGAGGAGAGGTGGGGCAACAGAGCACGATGAGCAATGAAAAGGGAGAAGCAACACTCTTAATAAGGGGGGCAGGGGGCAAACAAGCATGTCGAGCAATGAAAAGGGAGAAGCAACACTCTAATAGGGGGAGAGGCGGGGCAACAGAGCACACTGAGCAATGAAAAGGGACAAGCAACAATCTAATAGGGTAGAGGTGGGGCAACAGAGCACATTGAGCAATGAAAAGGGAGAAGCAACACTAATAGGGGGAGAGGTGGAGCAACAGAGCACGCTGAGCAATGAAAAGGGAGAAGCAACACTAATAGAGGGAGAGGGGGGCAACAGAGCATGCTGAGCAATGAAAAGGGAGAAGCAACACTAATAGGGGAGAGGGAGGGCAACAAAGCACGCTGAGCAATGAAAAGGGAGAAGCAACACTCTAATAGAGGGAGAGGGGGCAACAAAGCACCCTGAGCAATGAAACGGGAGAAGCAACAATAATAGGGGGAGAGGTGGGGCAACAGAGCACACTGAAGGGAGAAGCAACACTCTAATAGGGGGAGAGGTGGGGCAACAGAGCACGATGAGCAATGAAAAGGGAGAAGCAACACTCTTAATAAGGGCGGCAGGGGGCAAACAAGCATGTCGAGCAATGAAAAGGGAGAAGCAACACTCTAATAGGGGGAGAGGTGGGGCAACAGAGCACACTGAGCAATGAAAAGGGAGAAGGAACACTCTTAATAAGGGGTGCAGGGGGCAAACAAGCATGTCCAGCAATGAAAAGGGAGAAGCACCACTCTAATAGGGGGAGAGGTGGGGCAACAGAGCACACTGAGCAATGAAAAGGGAGAAGCAACACTCTAATAGGGTTTGACGTGGGGCAACAGAGCAATTTGAGCAATGAAAAGGGAGAAGCAACAACCTAATAGGGTAGAGGTGGGGCAACAGAGCACGCTGAGCAATGAAAAGGGAGAAGCAACACTAATAGGGGGAGAGGTGGAGCAACAGAGCATGCTGAGCAATGAAAAGGGAGAAGCAACACTAATAGAAGGAGAGGTGGGGCAATAGAGCACACTGAGCAATGAAAAGGGAGAAGCAACACTCTAATAGGGGGAGAGGTGGGGCAACAGAGCACTCTGAGCAATGAAAAGGGAGAAGCAAAACTAAAAGGGGAAAGGTGGGGAAAAAGAGCACGCTGAGCAATGAAAAGGGCGAAGCAACACTCTAATCGGGGAGGAGGTGGGGCAACAGAGCACGCTGAGCAATGAAAAGGGAGAAGCAACACTCTAATAGAGGGAGAGGGGGCAACAGAGCATGTTGAGCAATGAAAAGCAAGAAGCAACACTCTAATAGGGGGAGAGGTGGGGCAACAGAGCACGCTGAGCAATGAAAAGAGAGAAGCAACACTCTAATAGGGGAGAGGTGGGGCAACAGAGCACACTGGGCAATGAAAAGGGAGAAGCAACACTCTAATAGGGGGAGAGGTGGGGCAACAGAGCATGTTGAGCAATGAAAAGGGAGAAGCAACACTAATAGGGGGAGAGGTGGGACAACAGAGCACGGTGAGCAATGGAAAGGGAGAAGCAACACTCTAATAGGGGAGAGGTGGGGCAACAGAGCACACTGAGCAATGAAAGGGGAGAAGCAACGCTGTAATAGGGGGAGAGGTGGGGCAACAGAGCACGCTGAGCAAAGAAAAGGGAGAAGCAACACTCTAATTGGGGGGAAGGGGGGCAACAGAGCACGCTAAGCAAAGAAAAGGGAGAAGCAACACCCTAATAGGGGGAGTGGTGGGGCAACAGAGCACGCCGAGCAATGAAAAGGGAGAAGCAATACTCTAATAGGGGGAGAGGTGGGGCAACAGAGCACGATGAGCAATGAAACGGGAGAAGCAACACTCTAATAAAGGGTGCAGGGGGCAAACAAGCATGTCGAACAATGAAAAGGGAGAAGCAACACTCTAATAGGGGGAGAGGTGGGGCAACAGAGCATATTGAGCAATGAAAAGGGAGAAGCAACACTCTAATAGGGGGAGAGGTGGGGCAACAGAGCACACTGAGCAATGAAAAGGGAGAAGCAACATTAAAAGGGGAAAGGTGGGGCAAAAGAGCACGCTGAGCAATGAAAAGGGAGAAGCAACACTCTAATAGAGGGAGAGGTGGGGCAACAGAGCACGCTGAGCAATGAAAAGGGAGAA
Organism: Ambystoma mexicanum; assembly: GCF_040938575.1. NCBI lineage: Eukaryota > Metazoa > Chordata > Amphibia > Caudata > Ambystomatidae > Ambystoma > Ambystoma mexicanum. The sequence goes on from NC_090931.1 coordinate 1,550,581,167, forward strand.
GCAACACTCTAATAGAGGGAGAGCGGGGCAACAGAGCATGTTGAGCAATCAAAAGCAAGAAGCAACACTCTAATAGGGGGAGAGGTGGGGCAACAGAGCACGCTGAGCAATGAAAAGGGAGAAGCAACACTAATAGGGGGAGAGGTGGGACAACAAAACACGCTGAGCAATGATAAGGGAGAAGCAACACTCTAATAGGGGGAGAGGTGGGGCAACAGAGCATGTTGAGCAATGATAAGGGAGAAGCAACACTCTAATAGGGGGAGAGGTGGGGCAACAGAGCATGTTGAGCAATGAAAAGGGAGAAGCAACACTCTAATAGCGGGAGAAGTGGGGCAACAGAGCACGCTGAGCAATGAAAAGGGAGAAATAACACTCTAATAGGGGGAGAGGTGGGGCAATAGAGCATGCTGGGCAATGTAAAGGGAGAAGCAACACTCTAATAGGGGGAGAGGTGGGGCAACAGAGCATGCTGAGCAATGAAAAGGGAGAAGCAACACTCTAATGGGGGAGAGGTGGGGCAACAGAGCACATTGAGCAATGAAAAGGGAGAAGCAACACACTAATAGGGGGACAGGTGGGGCAACAGAGCACGCCGAGCAATAAAAAAGGGAGAAGCAACACTCTAATAGGGGAGAGGTGGGGCAACAGAGCACGCTGAGCAATGAAAAGGGAGAAGTAACACTAATAGGGGGAGAGGTGGGGCAACAGAGCACGCTGAGCAATGAAAAGGGAGAAGCAACACTCTAATGGGGGAGAGGGGGGGCACAAAGCACGCTGAGCAATGAAAAGGGAGAAGCAACAATAATAGGGGGAGAGTTGGGGCAACAGAGCACACTGAAGGGAGAAGCAACAGTCTGATAGGGGGAGAGGTGGGGCAACAGAGCACGATGAGCAATGAAAAGGGAGAAGCAACACTCTTAATAAGGGGGGCAGGGGGCAAACAAGCATGTCGAGCAATGAAAAGGGAGAAGCAACACTCTAATAGGGGGAGAGGTGGGGCAACAGAGCATGTTGAGCAATGAAAAGGCAGAAGCAACACTCCAATAGGGGGAGAGGTGGGGCAACAGAGCTTGTTGAGCAAAGATAAGGGAGAAGCAACACTTTAATAGGGGGAGAGGTGGGGCAACAGAGCATGTTGAGCAATGATAAGGGTGAAGCAACACTCTAATAGGGGGAGAGGTGGGGCAATAGAGCACGCTGAGCAATGAAAAGGGAGAAGCAACACTCTAATAAGGGAGAGGTGGGGCAACAGTGCATTTTGAGCAAGGAAAAGGGAGCAACTCTAATGGGGAGGTGGAGCAACAGAGCGCGCTGAAGGGAGAAGTAACACTCTAATAGGGGAGAGGTGGGGCAACAGAGCATGCTGAGCAAAGACAAGGGAGATGCAACACTCTAATAGGGGGAGAGGTGGGGCAACAGAGCACGTTGAGCAATGAAAAGGGATTAACAACACTAAAAGCGGGAGAGGGTGGCAACAGAGCTGGTTGAGCAATGAAAAGGGAGAAGCAACACTCTAATAGGGGGAGAGGTGGAGCTACAGAGCACGCTGAGCAATGAAAAGGGAGAAGCAACACTAATGGGAGAGAGGGGGGGCAACAAAGCACGCTGAGCAATGAAAAGGGAGAAGCAACACTAATAGCGGGAGAGGGTGGCAACAGAGCTGGTTGAGCAATGAAAAGGGAGAAGCAACACTCTAATAGGGGGAGAGGTGGGTCAACAGAGCACGCTGAGCAATGAAAAGGGAGAAGCAACTCTCTAATAGGGGAAGAGGTGGGGCAACAGAGCTCGCTGAGCAATGAAAAGGGAGAAGCAACACTAATGGGGGAGAGCTGGGCCAACAGAGCATGCTGAGCAATGAAAAGGGAGAAGCAACACTCTAATAGGGGGAGAGGTGGGGCAACAGAGCACGCTGAGCAATGACAAGGGAGAAGCAACACTTTCATAGGGGGAGAGGTGGGGCCACAGAGCACGCTGAGCAATGAAAAGCGAGAAGCAACACTCTAATAGCGGGAGAAGTGGGGCAACAGAGCATGCTGAGCAATGAAAAGGGAGAAGCAACACTCTAACGGGGAGAGGTTGGGCAATAGAGCACGCTGGGCAATGTAAAGGGAGAAGCAATACTCTAATAGGGGGAGAGGTGGGGCAACAGAGCACGCTGAGCAATGAAAAGGGAGAAACAACACTCTAATGGGGAGAGGTGGGGCAACAGAGCACATTGAGCAATGAAAAGGGAGAAGCAACACACTAATAGGGGGAGAGGTGGGGCAACAGAGCACGTCGATCAATAAAAAAGGGAGAAGCAACACTCTAATAGGGGAGAGGTATGGCAACAGAGCACGCTGAGCAATGAAAAGGGAGAAGCAACACTAATAGGGGGAGAGGTGGGGCAACAGAGCACGCTGAGCAATAAAAAGGGAGAAGCAACACTCTAATGGGGAGAGGTGGGGCTACAGAGCACGCTGAGCAATGAAAAGGTAGAAGCAACACTAATGGGGAGGGGGGCAACAAAGCATGCTCAGCAATGAAAAGGGAGAAGCAACAATAATAGGGGGAGAGGTGGGGCAACAGAGCACACTGAAGGGAGAAGCAACACTCTAATAGGGGCAGAGGTGGGGCAACAGAGCACCATGAGCAATGAAAAGGGAGAAGCAACACTCTAATAGGGTTTGAGGTGGGGCAACAGAGCACACTGAGCAATGAAAAGGGAGAAGCAACAACCTAATAGGGTAGAGGTGGGGCAACAGAGCACGCTGAGCAATGAAAAGGGAGAAGCAACACTAATAGGGGGAGAGGTGGAGCAACAGAGCATGCTGAGCAATGAAAAGGGAGAAGCAACACTAATAGAAGGAGAGGTGGGGCAATAGAGCACACTGAGCAATGAAAAGGGAGAAGCAACACTCTAATAGGGGGAGAGGTGGGGCAACAGAGCACTCTGAGCAATGAAAAGGGAGAAGCAAAACTAAAAGGGGAAAGGTGGGGAAAAAGAGCACGCTGAGCAATGAAAAGGGCGAAGCAACACTCTAATCGGGGAGGAGGTGGGGCAACAGAGCACGCTGAGCAATGAAAAGGGAGAAGCAACACTCTAATAGAGGGAGAAGGGGCAACAGAGCATGTTGAGCAATGAAAAGCAAGAAGCAACACTCTAATAGGGGGAGAGGTGGGGCAACAGAGCACGCTGAGCAATGAAAAGAGAGAAGCAACACTCTAATAGGGGAGAGGTGGGGCAACAGAGCACACTGAGCAATGAAAAGGGAGAAGCAACACTCTAATAGGGGGAGAGGTGGGGCAACAGAGCATGTTGAGCAATGAAAAGGGAGAAGCAACACTAATAGGGGGAGAGGTGGGACAACAGAGCACGGTGAGCAATGGAAAGGGAGAAGCAACACTCTAATAGGGGAGAGGTGGGGCAACAGAGCACACTGAGCAATGAAAGGGGAGAAGCAACGCTGTAATAGGGGGAGAGGTGGGGCAACAGAGCACGCTGAGCAAAGAAAAGGGAGAAGCAACACTCTAATTGGGGGAAAGGGGGGCAACAGAGCACGCTAAGCAATGAAAAGGGAGAAGCAACACCCTAATAGGGGGAGTGGTGGGGCAACAGAGCACGCCGAGCAATGAAAAGGGAGAAGCAATACTCTAAAAGGGGGAGAGGTGGGGCAACAGAGCACGATGAGCAATGAAACGGGAGAAGCAACACTCTAATAAAGGGTGCAGGGGGCAAACAAGCATGTCGAACAATGAAAAGGGAGAAGCAACACTCTAATAGGGGGAGAGGTGGGGCAACAGAGCACGCTGAGCAATGAAAAGGGAGAAGCAACAATCTCATAGGGTAGAGGTGGGGCAACAGAGCACGCTGAGCAATGAAAAGGGAGAAGCAACACTAATAGGGGGAGAGGTGGAGCAACAGAGCACACTGAGCAATGAAAAGGGAGAAGCAACACTAATAGGGGAGAGGTGGGGCAACAGAGCACCCTGAGCAATGAAAAGGGAGAAGCAACACTCTAATAGGGGGAGAGGTGGGGCAACAGAGCACGCTGAGCAATGAAAAGGGAGAAGCAACACTAATAGAGGGAGAGAGGGGCAACAGAGCATATTGAGCAATGAAAAGGGAGAAGCAACACTCTAATAGGGGGAGAGGTGGGGCAACAGAGCACACTGAGCAATGAAAAGGGAGAAGCAACATTAAAAGGGGAAAGGTGGGGCAAAAGAGCACGCTGAGCAATGAAAAGGGAGAAGCAACACTCTAATAGAGGGAGAGGTGGGGCAACAGAGCACGCTGAGCAATGAAAAGGGAGAAGCAACACTCTAATAGAGGGAGAGCGGGGCAACAGAGCATGTTGAGCAATCAAAAGCAAGAAGCAACACTCTAATAGGGGGAGAGGTGGGGCAACAGAGCACGCTGAGCAATGAAAAGGGAGAAGCAACACTAATAGGGGGAGAGGTGGGACAACAAAACACGCTGAGCAATGATAAGGGAGAAGCAACACTCTAATAGGGGGAGAGGTGGGGCAACAGAGCATGTTGAGCACTGATAATGGAGAAGCAACACTCTAATAGGGGGAGAGGTGGGGCAACAGAGCATGTTGAGCAATGAAAAGGGAGAAGCAACACTCTAATAGCGGGAGAAGTGGGGCAACAGAGCACGCTGAGCAATGAAAAGGGAGAAATAACACTCTAATAGGGGGAGAGGTGGGGCAATAGAGCATGCTGGGCAATGTAAAGGGAGAAGCAACACTCTAATAGGGGGAGAGGTGGGGCAACAGAGCATGCTGAGCAATGAAAAGGGAGAAGCAACACTCTAATGGGGGAGAGGTGGGGCAATAGAGCACATTGAGCAATGAAAAGGGAGAAGCAACACACTAATAGGGGGACAGGTGGGGCAACAGAGCACGCCGAGCAAAAAAAAGGGAGAAGCAACACTCTAATAGGGGAGAGGTGGGGCAACAGAACACGCTGAGCAATGAAAAGGGAGAAGCAACACTAATAGGGGGAGAGGTGGGGCAACAGAGCACGCTGAGCAATGAAAAGGGCGAAGCAACACCCTAATGGGGGAGAGGTGGGGCTAAAGAGCACGCTGAGCATTGAAAAGGGAGAAACAACACTAATAGGGGAGAGGGGGGGCAACAAAGCACACTGAGCAATGAAAAGGGAGAAGCAACAATAATAGGGGGAGAGGTGGGGCAACAGAGCACACTGAAGGGAGAAGCAACACTCTAATAGGGGGAGAGGTGGGGCAACAGAGCACGATGAGCAATGAAAAGGGAGAAGCAACACTCTTAATAAGGGCGGCAGGGGGCAAACAAGCATGTCGAGCAATGAAAAGGGAGAAGCAACACTCTAATAGGGGGAGAGGTGGGGCAACAGAGCACACTGAGCAATGAAAAGGGAGAAGGAACAATCTAATAGGGTAGAGGTGGGGCAACAGAGCATGTTGAGCAATGAAAAGGGAGAAGCAACACTCTAATAGGGGGAGAGGTGGGGCAACAGAGCACACTGAGCAATGAAAAGGGAGAAGCAAAACTAAAAGGGGAAAGGTGGGGCAAAAGAGCACGCTGAGCAATGAAAAGGGAGAAGCAACACTCTAATAGGGGAGGAGGTGGGGCAACAGAGCACGCTGAGCAATGAAAAGTGAGAAGCAACACTCTAATAGAGGGAGAGGGGGCAACAGAGCATGTTGAGCAATGAAAAGCAAGAAGCAACGCTGTAAAAGGGGGAGAGGTGGGGCAACAGAGCACGCTGAGCAATGAAAAGGGAGAAGCAACACTCTAATAGGGAGAGTGGTGGGGCAACAGAGCACGCTGAGCAATGAAAAGGGAGAAGCAACACTCTAATAGGGGGAGAGGTGGGGCAACAGAGCACGCTGAGCAATGAAAAGGGAGAAGCAACACTAATAGAGGGAGAGAGGGGCAACAGAGCATATTGAGCAATGAAAAGGGAGAAGCAACACTCTAATAGGGGGAGAGGTGGGGCAACAGAGCACACTGAGCAATGAAAAGGGAGAAGCAACATTAAAAGGGGAAAGGTGGGGCAAAGGAGCACGCTGAGCAATGAAAAGGGAGAAGCAACACTCTAATAGAGGGCGAGGTGGGGCAACAGAGCACGCTGAGCAATGAAAAGGGAGAAGCAACACTCTAATAGAGGGAGAGCGGGGCAACAGAGCACGTTGAGCAATGAAAAGCAAGAAGCAACACTCTAATAGGGAGAGAGGTGGGGCAACAGAGCACGCTGAGCAATGAAAAGGGAGAAGCAACACTAATAGGGGGAGAGGTGGGACAACAAAACACGCTGAGCAATGATAAGGGAGAAGCAACACTCTAATAGGGGGAGAGGAGGGGCAACAGAGCATGTTGAGCAATGATAAGGGAGAAGCAACACTCTAATAGGGAGAGTGGTGGGGCAACAGAGCACGCTGAGCAATGAAAAGGGAGAAGCAACACTCTAATAGGGGGAGAGGTGGGGCAACAGAGCACGCTGAGCAATGAAAAGTGAGAAGCAACACTAATAGAGGGAGAGAGGGGCAACAGAGCATATTGAGCAATGTAAAGGGAGAAGCAACACTCTAATAGGGGGAGAGGTGGGGCAACAGAGCATGCTGAGCAATGAAAAGGGAGAAGCAACACTCTAATGGGGGAGAGGTGGGGCAACAGAGCACATTGAGCAATGAAAAGGGAGAAGCAACACACTAATAGGGGGACAGGTGGGGCAACAGAGCACGCCGAGCAATAAAAAAGGGAGAAGCAACACTCTAATAGGGGAGAGGTGGGGCAACAGAACACGCTGAGCAATGAAAAGGGAGAAGCAACACTAATAGGGGGAGATGTGGGGCAACAGAGCACGCTGAGCAATGAAAAGGGCGAAGCAACACCCTAATGGGGGAGAGGTGGGGCTACAGAGCACGCTGAGCATTGAAAAGGGAGAAACAACACTAATAGGGGAGAGGGGGGGCAACAAAGCACACTGAGCAATGAAAAGGGAGAAGCAACAATAATAGGGGGAGAGGTGGGGCAACAGAGCACACTGAAGGGAGAAGCAACACTCTAATAGGGGGAGAGGTGGGGCAACAGAGCACGATGAGCAATGAAAAGGGAGAAGCAACACTCTTAATAAGGGCGGCAGGGGGCAAACAAGCATGTCGAGCAATGAAAAGGGAGAAGCAACACTCTAATAGGGGGAGAGGTGGGGCAACAGAGCACACTGAGCAATGAAAAGGGAGAAGGAACAATCTAATAGGGTAGAGGTGGGGCAACAGAGCATGTTGAGCAATGAAAAGGGAGAAGCAACACTCTAATAGGGGGAGAGGTGGGGCAACAGAGCACACTGAGCAATGAAAAGGGAGAAGCAAAACTAAAAGGGGAAAGGTGGGGCAAAAGAGCACGCTGAGCAATGAAAAGGGAGAAGCAACACTCTAATAGGGGAGGAGGTGGGGCAACAGAGCACGCTGAGCAATGAAAAGGGAGAAGCAACACTCTAATAGAGGGAGAGGGGGGCAACAGAGCATGTTGAGCAATGAAAAGCAAGAAGCAACGCTGTAAAAGGGGGAGAGGTGGGGCAACAGAGCACGCTGAGCAATGAAAAGGGAGAAGCAACACTCTAATAGGGAGAGTGGTGGGGCAACAGAGCACGCTGAGCAATGAAAAGGGAGAAGCAACACTCTAATAGGGGGAGAGGTGGGGCAACAGAGCACGCTGAGCAATGAAAAGGGAGAAGCAACACTAATAGAGGGAGAGAGGGGCAACAGAGCATATTGAGCAATGAAAAGGGAGAAGCAACACTCTAATAGGGGGAGAGGTGGGGCAACAGAGCACACTGAGCAATGAAAAGGGAGAAGCAACATTAAAAGGGGAAAGGTGGGGCAAAGGAGCACGCTGAGCAATGAAAAGGGAGAAGCAACACTCTAATAGAGGGAGAGGTGGGGCAACAGAGCACGCTGAGCAATGAAAAGGGAGAAGCAACACTCTAATAGAGGGAGAGCGGGGCAACAGAGCATGTTGAGCAATGAAAAGCAAGAAGCAACACTCTAATAGGGAGAGAGGTGGGGCAACAGAGCACGCTGAGCAATGAAAAGGGAGAAGCAACACTAATAGGGGGAGAGGTGGGACAACAAAACACGCTGAGCAATGATAAGGGAGAAGCAACACTCTAATAGGGGGAGAGGAGGGGCAACAGAGCATGTTGAGCAATGATAAGGGAGAAGCAACACTCTAATAGGGGAGAGGTGGGGCAACAGAGTATGTTGAGCAATGAAAAGGGAGAAGCAACACTCTAATAGGGGGAGAGGTGGGGCAACAGAGCACGCTGAGCAATGAAAAGAGAGAAGCAACACTCTAATAGGGGAGAGGTGGGGCAACAGAGCACACTGAGCAATGAAAAGGGAGAAGCAACACTCTAATAGGGGGAGAGGTGGGGCAACAGAGCATGTTGAGCAATGAAAAGGGAGAAGCAACACTAATAGGGGGAGAGGTGGGACAACAGAGCACGGTGAGCAATGGAAAGGGAGAAGCAACACTCTAATAGGGGAGAGGTGGGGCAACAGAGCACACTGAGCAATGAAAGGGGAGAAGCAACGCTGTAATAGGGGGAGAGGTGGGGCAACAGAGCACGCTGAGCAAAGAAAAGGGAGAAGCAACACTCTAATTGGGGGAAAGGAGGGCAACAGAGCACGCTAAGCAATGAAAAGGGAGAAGCAACACCCTAATAGGGGGAGTGGTGGGGCAACAGAGCACGCCGAGCAATGAAAAGGGAGAAGCAATACTCTAAAAGGGGGAGAGGTGGGGCAACAGAGCACGATGAGCAATGAAACGGGAGAAGCAACACTCTAATAAAGGGTGCAGGGGGCAAACAAGCATGTCGAACAATGAAAAGGGAGAAGCAACACTCTAATAGGGGGAGAGGTGGGGCAACAGAGCACGCTGAGCAATGAAAAGGGAGAAGCAACAATCTCATAGGGTAGAGGTGGGGCAACAGAGCACGCTGAGCAATGAAAAGGGAGAAGCAACACTAATAGGGGGAGAGGTGGAGCAACAGAGCACACTGAGCAATGAAAAGGGAGAAGCAACACTAATAGGGGAGAGGTGGGGCAACAGAGCACCCTGAGCAATGAAAAGGGAGAAGCAACACTCTAATAGGGGGAGAGGTGGGGCAACAGAGCACGCTGAGCAATGAAAAGGGAGAAGCAACACTAATAGAGGGAGAGAGGGGCAACAGAGCATATTGAGCAATGAAAAGGGAGAAGCAACACTCTAATAGGGGGAGAGGTGGGGCAACAGAGCACACTGAGCAATGAAAAGGGAGAAGCAACATTAAAAGGGGAAAGGTGGGGCAAAAGAGCACGCTGAGCAATGAAAAGGGAGAAGCAACACTCTAATAGAGGGAGAGGTGGGGCAACAGAGCACGCTGAGCAATGAAAAGGGAGAAGCAACACTCTAATAGAGGGAGAGCGGGGCAACAGAGCATGTTGAGCAATCAAAAGCAAGAAGCAACACTCTAATAGGGGGAGAGGTGGGGCAACAGAGCACGCTGAGCAATGAAAAGGGAGAAGCAACACTAATAGGGGGAGAGGTGGGACAACAAAACACGCTGAGCAATGATAAGGGAGAAGCAACACTCTAATAGGGGGAGAGGTGGGGCAACAGAGCATGTTGAGCACTGATAAGGGAGAAGCAACACTCTAATAGGGGGAGAGGTGGGGCAACAGAGCATGTTGAGCAATGAAAAGGGAGAAGCAACACTCTAATAGCGGGAGAAGTGGGGCAACAGAGCACGCTGAGCAATGAAAAGGGAGAAATAACACTCTAATAGGGGGAGAGGTGGGGCAATAGAGCATGCTGGGCAATGTAAAGGGAGAAGCAACACTCTAATAGGGGGAGAGGTGGGGCAACAGAGCATGCTGAGCAATGAAAAGGGAGAAGCAACACTCTAATGGGGGAGAGGTGGGGCAACAGAGCACATTGAGCAATGAAAAGGGAGAAGCAACACACTAATAGGGGGACAGGTGGGGCAACAGAGCACGCCGAGCAATAAAAAAGGGAGAAGCAACACTCTAATAGGGGAGAGGTGGGGCAACAGAACACGCTGAGCAATGAAAAGGGAGAAGCAACACTAATAGGGGGAGATGTGGGGCAACAGAGCACGCTGAGCAATGAAAAGGGCGAAGCAACACCCTAATGGGGGAGAGGTGGGGCTACAGAGCACGCTGAGCATTGAAAAGGGAGAAACAACACTAATAGGGGAGAGGGGGGGCAACAAAGCACACTGAGCAATGAAAAGGGAGAAGCAACAATAATAGGGGGAGAGGTGGGGCAACAGAGCACACTGAAGGGAGAAGCAACACTCTAATAGGGGGAGAGGTGGGGCAACAGAGCACGATGAGCAATGAAAAGGGAGAAGCAACACTCTTAATAAGGGCGGCAGGGGGCAAACAAGCATGTCGAGCAATGAAAAGGGAGAAGCAACACTCTAATAGGGGGAGAGGTGGGGCAACAGAGCACACTGAGCAATGAAAAGGGAGAAGGAACAATCTAATAGGGTAGAGGTGGGGCAACAGAGCATGTTGAGCAATGAAAAGGGAGAAGCAACACTCTAATAGGGGGAGAGGTGGGGCAACAGAGCACACTGAGCAATGAAAAGGGAGAAGCAAAACTAAAAGGGGAAAGGTGGGGCAAAAGAGCACGCTGAGCAATGAAAAGGGAGAAGCAACACTCTAATAGGGGAGGAGGTGGGGCAACAGAGCACGCTGAGCAATGAAAAGGGAGAAGCAACACTCTAATAGAGGGAGAGGGGGGCAACAGAGCATGTTGAGCAATGAAAAGCAAGAAGCAACGCTGTAAAAGGGGGAGAGGTGGGGCAACAGAGCACGCTGAGCAATGAAAAGGGAGAAGCAACACTCTAATAGGGAGAGTGGTGGGGCAACAGAGCACGCTGAGCAATGAAAAGGGAGAAGCAACACTCTAATAGGGGGAGAGGTGGGGCAACAGAGCACGCTGAGCAATGAAAAGGGAGAAGCAACACTAATAGAGGGAGAGAGGGGCAACAGAGCATATTGAGCAATGAAAAGGGAGAAGCAACACTCTAATAGGGGGAGAGGTGGGGCAACAGAGCACACTGAGCAATGAAAAGGGAGAAGCAACATTAAAAGGGGAAAGGTGGGGCAAAGGAGCACGCTGAGCAATGAAAAGGGAGAAGCAACACTCTAATAGAGGGAGAGGTGGGGCAACAGAGCACGCTGAGCAATGAAAAGGGAGAAGCAACACTCTAATAGAGGGAGAGCGGGGCAACAGAGCATGTTGAGCAATGAAAAGCAAGAAGCAACACTCTAATAGGGAGAGAGGTGGGGCAACAGAGCACGCTGAGCAATGAAAAGGGAGAAGCAACACTAATAGGGGGAGAGGTGGGACAACAAAACACGCTGAGCAATGATAAGGGAGAAGCAACACTCTAATAGGGGGAGAGGAGGGGCAACAGAGCATGTTGAGCAATGATAAGGGAGAAGCAACACTCTAATAGGGGAGAGGTGGGGCAACAGAGCATGTTGAGCAATGAAAAGGGAGAAGCAACACTCTAATAGGGGGAGAGGTGGGGCAACAGAGCACGCTGAGCAATGATAAGGGAGAAGCAACACTCTAATAGGGGGAGAGGTGGAGCAACAGAGCACGTTGAGCAATGAAAAGGGAGAAGCAACACTCTAATAGCGGGAGAAGTGGGGCAACAGAGCACGCTGAGCAATGAAAAGGGAGAAATAACACTCTAATAGGGGGAGAGGTGGGGCAACAGAGCACGCTGGGCAATGTAAAGGGAGAAGCAACACTCTAATAGGGGGAGAGGTGGGGCAACAGAGCATGCTGAGCAATGAAAAGGGAGAAGCAACACTCTAATGGGGGAGAGGTGGGGCAACAGAGCACATTGAGCAATGAAAAGGGAGAAGTAACACACTAATAGGGGGAGAGGTGGGGCAACAGAGCACGCCGAGCAATAAAAAAGGGAGAAGCAACACTCTAATAGGGGAGAGGTGGGGCAACAGAACACACTGAGCAATGAAAAGGGAGAAGCAACACTAATAGGGGGAGAGGTGGGGCAACAGAGCACGCTGAGCAATGAAAAGGGCGAAGCAACACTCTAATGGGGGAGAGGTGGGGCTACAGAGCACGCTGAGCATTGAAAAGGGAGAAACAACACTAATAGGGGAGAGGGGGGGCAACAAAGAACGATGAGCAATGAAAAGGGAGAAGCAACAATAATAGGGGGAGAGGTGGGGCAACAGAGCACACTGAAGGGAGAAGCAACACTCTAATAGGGGGAGAGGTGGGGCAACAGAGCACGATGAGTAATGAAAAGGGAGAAGCAACACTCTTAATAAGGGCGGCAGGGGGCAAACAAGCATGTCGAGCAATGAAAAGGGAGAAGCAACACTCTAATAGGGGGAGAGGTGGGGCAACAGAGCACACTGAGCAATGAAAAGGGAGAAGGAACAATCTAATAGGGTAGAGGTGGGGCAACAGAGCACGTTGAGCAATGAAAAGGGAGAAGCAACACTAATAGGGGGAGAGGTAGAGCAACAGAGCACGCTGAGCAATGAAAAGGGAGAAGCAACACTAATAGAGGGAGAGGGGGGCAACAGAGCATGTTGAGCAATGAAAAGGGAGAAGCAACACTCTAATAGGGGGAGAGGTGGGGCAACAGAGCACACTGAGCAATGAAAAGGGAGAAGCAAAACTAAAAGGGTAAAGGTGGGGCAAAAGAGCACACTGAGCAATGAAAAGGGAGAAGCAACACTCTAATAGGGGAGGAGGTGGGGCAACAGAGCACGCTGAGCAATGAAAAGGGAGAAGCAACACTCTAATAGAGGGAGAGGGGGGCAACAGAGCATGTTGAGCAATGAAAAGCAAGAAGCAACGCTGTAAAAGGGGGAGAGGTGGGGCAACAGAGCACGCTGAGCAATGAAAAGGGAGAAGCAACACTCTAATAGGGGGAGTGGTGGGGCAACAGAGAACGCTGAGCAATGATAAGGGAGAAGCAACACTCTAATAGAGGGAGAGGGGGCAACCGAGCATGTTGAGCAATGAAAAGCAAGAAGCAACACTCTAATAGGGGGAGAGGTGAGGCAACAGAGCACGCCGAGCAATGAAAAGGGAGAAGCAACACTCTAATGGGGGAGAGGTGGGGCTACAGAGCACGCTGAGCAATGAAAAGGGAGAAGCAACACTAATAGGGGAGAGGGGGGCAACAAAGCACGCTGAGCAATGAAAAGGGAGAATCAACACTAATAGGGGAGAGGGGGGGCAACAAAGCACCATGAGCAATGATAAGGGAGAAGCAACAATAATAGGGGGAGAGGTGGGGCAACAGAGCACGATGAGCAATGAAAAGGGAGAAGCAACACTCTTAATAAGGGGTGCAGGGGGCAAACAAGCATGTCGAGCAATGAAAAGGGAGAAGCAACACTCTAATAGGGGGAGAGGTGGGGCAACAGAGCACACTGAGCAATGAAAAGGGAGAAGCAACAATCTAATATGGTAGAGGTGGGGCAACAGAGCACGCCGAGCAATGAAAAGGGAGAAGCAACACTCTAATAGGGGAGAGGTGGGACAACAGAGCACGCCGAGCAATGAAAAGGGAGAAGCAACACTCTAATAGGGGAGAGGTGGGGCAACAGAGCACGCTGAGCAATGAAAAGGGAGAAGCAACACTAATAGGGGGAGAGGTGGGGCAAAAGAGCATGCCGAGCAATGAAAAGGGAGAAGCAACACTCTAATGGGGGAGAGGTGGGGCTACAGAGCACGCTGAGCAATGAAAAGGGAGAAGCAACACTAATAGGGGAGAAGGGGGGCAACAAAGCACGCTGAGCAATGAAAAGGGAGAAGCAACACTAATAGGGGAGAGGGGGGGCAACAAAGCACCCTGAGCAATGAAAAGGGAGAAGCAACAGTAATAGGGGGAGAGGTGGGGCAACAGAGCACGATGAGCAATGAAAAGGGAGAAGCAACACTCTAATAGGGGGAGAGGTGGGGCAACAGAGCACACTGAGCAATGAAAAGGGAGAAGCAACAATCTAATATGGTAGAGGTGGGGCAACAGAGCACGCTGAGCAATGAAAAGGGAGAAGCAACACTCTAATAGGGGAGAGGTGGGGCAACAGAGCACGCTGAGCAATGAAAAGGGAGAAGCAACACTAATAGTTGGAGAGGTGGGGCAATAGAGCATGCTGAGCAATGAAAAGGGAGAAACAACACTAATAGGGGGAGAGGTGGAGCAACAGAGCACGCTGAGCAATGAAAAGGGAGAAGCAACACTAATAGGGGGAGAGGTGGGGCAATAAAGCACGCTGAGCAATGAAAAGGGAGACGCAACACTCTAATAGAGGGAGAGGGGGCAACAGAGCATGTTGAGCAATGAAAAGGGAGAAGCAACACTCTAATAGGGGGAGAGGTGGGGCAACAGAGCACGCTGAGCAATGAAAAGGGAGAAGCAACACTAATAGGGGGAGAGGTGGGGCAACAGAGCACGCTGAGCAATGAAAAGGGAGAAGCAACACTAATAGGGGAGAGAGTGGCCAACAAAGCACGCTGAGCAATGAAAAGGGAGAAGCAACAATAATAGGGGGAGAGGTGGGGCAACAGAGCACGCTGAGCAATGAAAAGGGAGAAGCAACACTAATAGGGGGAGAGATAGGGCTATAGAGCACGCTGAGCAATGAAAAGGGAGAAGCAACACTCTAATAGGGGGAGAGGTGGGGCAACAGAGCACGCTGAGCAATGAAAAGGGTGAAGCAACACTCTAATGGGGAGAGGTGGGGCTACAGAGCACGCTGAGCATTGAAAAGGGAGAAACAACACTAATAGGGGAGAGGGGGACAACAAAGCACGCTGAGCAATGAAAAGGGAGAAGCAACAATAATAGGGGGAGAGGTGGGGCAACAGAGCACACTGAAGGGCGAAGCAACACTCTAATAGGAGGAGAGGTGGGGCAACAGAGCACGATGAGCAATGAAAAGGGAGAAGCAACACTCTTAATAAGGGGGGCAGGGGGCAAACAAGCATGTCGAGCAATGAAAAGGGAGAAGCAACACTCTAATAGGGGGAGAGGTGGGGCAACAGAGCACACTGAGCAATGAAAAGGGACAAGCAACAATCTAATAGGGTAGAGGTGGGGCAACAGAGCACATTGAGCAATGAAAAGGGAGAAGCAACACTAATAGGGGGAGAGGTGGAGCAACAGAGCACGCTGAGCAATGAAAAGGGAGAAGCAACACTAATAGAGGGAGAGGGGGGCAACAGAGCATGCTGAGCAATGAAAAGGGAGAAGCAACACTAATAGGGGAGAGGGAGGGCAACAAAGCACGCTGAGCAATGAAAAGGGAGAAGCAACACTCTAATAGAGGGAGAGGGGGCAACAGAGCATGTTGAGCAATGAAAAGCAAGAAGCAACACTCTAATAGGAGGAGAGGTGAGGCAACAGAGCACGCCGAGCAATGAAAAGGGAGAAGCAACACTCTAATGGGGGAGAGGTGGGGCTACAGAGCACGCTGAGCAATGAAAAGGGAGAAGCAACACTAATAGGGGAGAGGGGGGCAACAAAGCACGCTGAGCAATGAAAAGGGAGAATCAACACTAATAGGGGAGAGGGGGGGGCAACAAAGCACCCTGAGCAATGAAACGGGAGAAGCAACAATAATAGGGGGAGAGGTGGGGCAACAGAGCACGATGAGCAATGAAAAGGGAGAAGCAACACTCTTAATAAGGGGTGCAGGGGGCAAACAAGCATGTCCAGCAATGAAAAGGGAGAAGCACCACTCTAATAGGGGGAGAGGTGGGGCAACAGAGCACACTGAGCAATGAAAAGGGAGAAGCAACACTCTAATAGGGTTTGAGGTGGGGCAACAGAGCAATTTGAGCAATGAAAAGGGAGAAGCAACAACCTAATAGGGTAGAGGTGGGGCAACAGAGCACGCTGAGCAATGAAAAGGGAGAAGCAACACTAATAGGGGGAGAGGTGGAGCAACAGAGCATGCTGAGCAATGAAAAGGGAGAAGCAACACTAATAGAAGGAGAGGTGGGGCAATAGAGCACACTGAGCAATGAAAAGGGAGAAGCAACACTCTAATAGGGGGAGAGGTGGGGCAACAGAGCACTCTGAGCAATGAAAAGGGAGAAGCAAAACTAAAAGGGGAAAGGTGGTGAAAAAGAGCACGCTGAGCAATGAAAAGGGCGAAGCAACACTCTAATCGGGGAGGAGGTGGGGCAACAGAGCACGCTGAGCAATGAAAAGGGAGAAGCAACACTCTAATAGAGGGAGAGGGGGCAACAGAGCATGTTGAGCAATGAAAAGCAAGAAGCAACACTCTAATAGGGGGAGAGGTGGGGCAACAGAGCACGCTGAGCAATGAAAAGAGAGAAGCAACACTCTAATAGGGGAGAGGTGGGGCAACAGAGCACACTGAGCAATGAAAAGGGAGAAGCAACACTCTAATAGGGGGAGAGGTGGGGCAACAGAGCATGTTGAGCAATGAAAAGGGAGAAGCAACACTAATAGGGGGAGAGGTGGGACAACAGAGCACGGTGAGCAATGGAAAGGGAGAAGCAACACTCTAATAGGGGAGAGGTGGGGCAACAGAGCACACTGAGCAATGAAAGGGGAGAAGCAACGCTGTAATAGGGGGAGAGGTGGGGCAACAGAGCACGCTGAGCAAAGAAAAGGGAGAAGCAACACTCTAATTGGGGGGAAGGGGGGCAACAGAGCACGCTAAGCAAAGAAAAGGGAGAAGCAACACCCTAATAGGGGGAGTGGTGGGGCAACAGAGCACGCCGAGCAATGAAAAGGGAGAAGCAATACTCTAATAGGGGGAGAGGTGGGGCAACAGAGCACGATGAGCAATGAAACGGGAGAAGCAACACTCTAATAAACGGTGCAGGGGGCAAACAAGCATGTCGAACAATGAAAAGGGAGAAGCAACACTCTAATAGGGGGAGAGGTGGGGCAACAGAGCATATTGAGCAATGAAAAGGGAGAAGCAACACTCTAATAGGGGGAGAGGTGGGGCAACAGAGCACACTGAGCAATGAAAAGGGAGAAGCAACATTAAAAGGGGAAAGGTGGGGCAAAAGAGCACGCTGAGCAATGAAAAGGGAGAAGCAACACTCTAATAGAGGGAGAGGTGGGGCAACAGAGCACGCTGAGCAATGAAAAGGGAGAAGCAACACTCTAATAGAGGGAGAGCGGGGCAACAGAGCATGTTGAGCAATCAAAAGCAAGAAGCAACACTCTAATAGGGGGAGAGGTGGGGCAACAGAGCACGCTGAGCAATGAAAAGGGAGAAGCAACACTAATAGGGGGAGAGGTGGGACAACAAAACACGCTGAGCAATGATAAGGGAGAAGCAACACTCTAATAGGGGGAGAGGTGGGGCAACAGAGCATGTTGAGCAATGATAAGGGAGAAGCAACACTCTAATAGGGGGAGAGGTGGGGCAACAGAGCATGTTGAGCAATGAAAAGGGAGAAGCAACACTCTAATAGCGGGAGAAGTGGGGCAACAGAGCACGCTGAGCAATGAAAAGGGAGAAATAACACTCTAATAGGGGGAGAGGTGGGGCAATAGAGCATGCTGGGCAATGTAAAGGGAGAAGCAACACTCTAATAGGGGGAGAGGTGGGGCAACAGAGCATGCTGAGCAATGAAAAGGGAGAAGCAACACTCTAATGGGGGAGAGGTGGGGCAACAGAGCACATTGAGCAATGAAAAGGGAGAAGCAACACACTAATAGGGGGACAGGTGGGGCAACAGAGCACGCCGAGCAATAAAAAAGGGAGAAGCAACACTCTAATAGGGGAGAGGTGGGGCAACAGAACACGCTGAGCAATGAAAAGGGAGAAGCAACACTAATAGGGGGAGAGGTGGGGCAACAGAGCACGCTGAGCAATGAAAAGGGCGAAGCAACACCCTAATGGGGGAGAGGTGGGGCTACAGAGCACGCTGAGCATTGAAAAGGGAGAAACAACACTAATAGGGGAGAGGGGGGGCAACAAAGCACACTGAGCAATGAAAAGGGAGAAGCAACAATAATAGGGGAAGAGGTGGGGCAACAGAGCACACTGAAGGGAGAAGCAACACTCTAATAGGGGGAGAGGTGGGGCAACAGAGCACGATGAGCAATGAAAACGGAGAAGCAACACTCTTAATAAGGGCGGCAGGGGGCAAACAAGCATGTCGAGCAATGAAAAGGGAGAAGCAACACTCTAATAGGGGGAGAGGTGGGGCAACAGAGCACACTGAGCAATGAAAAGGGAGAAGGAACAATCTAATAGGGTAGAGGTGGGGCAACAGAGCATGTTGAGCAATGAAAAGGGAGAAGCAACACTCTAATAGGGGGAGAGGTGGGGCAACAGAGCACACTGAGCAATGAAAAGGGAGAAGCAAAACTAAAAGGGGAAAGGTGGGGCAAAAGAGCACGCTGAGCAATGAAAAGGGAGAAGCAACACTCTAATAGGGGAGGAGGTGGGGCAACAGAGCACGCTGAGCAATGAAAAGGGAGAAGCAACACTCTAATAGAGGGAGAGGGGGGCAACAGAGCATGTTGAGCAATGAAAAGCAAGAAGCAACGCTGTAAAAGGGGGAGAGGTGGGGCAACAGAGCACGCTGAGCAATGAAAAGGGAGAAGCAACACTCTAATAGGGAGAGTGGTGGGGCAACAGAGCACGCTGAGCAATGAAAAGGGAGAAGCAACACTCTAATAGGGAGAGTGGTGGGGCAACAGGGCATATTGAGCAATGAAAAGGGAGAAGCAACACTCTAATAGGGGGAGAGGTGGGGCAACAGAGCACACTGAGCAATGAAAAGGGAGAAGCAACATTAAAAGGGGAAAGGTGGGGCAAAGGAGCACGCTGAGCAATGAAAAGGGAGAAGCAACACTCTAATAGAGGGAGAGGTGGGGCAACAGAGCACGCTGAGCAATGAAAAGGGAGAAGCAACACTCTAATAGAGGGAGAGCGGGGCAACAGAGCACGTTGAGCAATGAAAAGCAAGAAGCAACACTCTAATAGGGGGAGAGGTGGGGCAACAGAGCACGCTGAGCAATGAAAAGGGAGAAGCAACACTAATAGGGGGAGAGGTGGGACACCAAAACACGCTGAGCAATGATAAGGGAGAAGCAACACTCTAATAGGGGGAGAGGAGGGGCAACAGAGCATGTTGAGCAATGATAAGGGAGAAGCAACACTCTAATAGGGGAGAGGTGGGGCAACAGAGCATGTTGAGCAATGAAAAGGGAGAAGCAACACTCTAATAGGGGGAGAGGTGGGGCAACAGAGCACGCTGAGCAATGATAAGGGAGAAGCAACACTCTAACAGGGGGAGAGGTGGAGCAACAGAGCACGTTGAGCAATGAAAAGGGAGAAGCAACACTCTAATAGCGGGAGAAGTGGGGCAACAGAGCACGGTGAGCAATGAAAAGGGAGAAATAACACTCTAATAGGGGGAGAGGTGGGGCAACAGAGCACGCTGGGCAATGTAAAGGGAGAAGCAACACTCTAATAGGGGGAGAGGTGGGGCAACAGAGCATGCTGAGCAATGAAAAGGGAGAAGCAACACTCTAATGGGGGAGAGGTGGGGCAACAGAGCACATTGAGCAATGAAAAGGGAGAAGTAACACACTAATAGGGGGAGAGGTGGGGCAACAGAGCACGCCGAGCAATAAAAAAGGGAGAAGCAACACTCTAATAGGGGAGAGGTGGGGCAACAGAACACGCTGAGCAATGAAAAGGGAGAAGCAACACTAATAGGGGGAGAGGTGGGGCAACAGAGCACGCTGAGCAATGAAAAGGGCGAAGCAACACTCTAATGGGGGAGAGGTGGGGCTACAGAGCACGCTGAGCATTGAAAAGGGAGAAACAACACTAATAGGGGAGAGGGGGGGCAACAAAGAACGATGAGCAATGAAAAGGGAGAAGCAACAATAATAGGGGGAGAGGTGGGGCAACAGAGCACACTGAAGGGAGAAGCAACACTCTAATAGGGGGAGAGGTGGGGCAACAGAGCACGATGAGTAATGAAAAGGGAGAAGCAACACTCTTAATAAGGGCGGCAGGGGGCAAACAAGCATGTCGAGCAATGAAAAGGGAGAAGCAACACTCTAATAGGGGGAGAGGTGGGGCAACAGAGCACACTGAGCAATGAAAAGGGAGAAGGAACAATCTAATAGGGTAGAGGTGGGGCAACAGAGCACGTTGAGCAATGAAAAGGGAGAAGCAACACTAATAGGGGGAGAGGTAGAGCAACAGAGCACGCTGAGCAATGAAAAGGGAGAAGCAACACTAATAGAGGGAGAGGGGGGCAACAGAGCATGTTGAGCAATGAAAAGGGAGAAGCAACACTCTAATAGGGGGAGAGGTGGGGCAACAGAGCACACTGAGCAATGAAAAGGGAGAAGCAAAACTAAAAGGGTAAAGGTGGGGCAAAAGAGCACGCTGAGCAATGAAAAGGGAGAAGCAACACTCTAATAGGGGAGGAGGTGGGGCAACAGAGCACGCTGAGCAATGAAAAGGGAGAAGCAACACTCTAATAGAGGGAGAGGGGGGCAACAGAGCATGTTGAGCAATGAAAAGCAAGAAGCAACGCTGTAAAAGGGGGAGAGGTGGGGCAACAGAGCACGCTGAGCAATGAAAAGGGAGAAGCAACACTCTAATAGGGGGAGTGGTGGGGCAACAGAGAACGCTGAGCAATGATAAGGGAGAAGCAACACTCTAATAGAGGGAGAGGGGGCAACAGAGCATGTTGAGCAATGAAAAGCAAGAAGCAACACTCTAATAGGGGGAGAGGTGAGGCAACAGAGCATGCCGAGCAATGAAAAGGGAGAAGCAACACTCTAATGGGGGAGAGGTGGGGCTACAGAGCACGCTGAGCAATGAAAAGGGAGAAGCAACACTAATAGGGGAGAGTGGGGCAACAAAGCACGCTGAGCAATGAAAAGGGAGAATCAACACTAATAGGGGAGAGGGGGGGCAACAAAGCACCATGAGCAATGATAAGGGAGAAGCAACAATAATAGGGGGAGAGGTGGGGCAACAGAGCACGATGAGCAATGAAAAGGGAGAAGCAACACTCTTAATAAGGGGTGCAGGGGGCAAACAAGCATGTCGAGCAATGAAAAGGGAGAAGCAACACTCTAATAGGGGGAGAGGTGGGGCAACAGAGCACACTGAGCAATGAAAAGGGAGAAGCAACAATCTAATATGGTAGAGGTGGGGCAACAGAGCACGCCGAGCAATGAAAAGGGAGAAGCAACACTCTAATAGGGGAGAGGTGGGACAACAGAGCACGCCGAGCAATAAAAAGGGAGAAGCAACACTCTAATAGGGGAGAGGTGGGGCAACAGAGCACGCTGAGCAATGAAAAGGGAGAAGCAACACTAATAGGGGGAGAGGTGGGGCAAAAGAGCACGCCGAGCAATGAAAAGGGAGAAGCAACACTCTAATGGGGGAGAGGTGGGGCTACAGAGCACGCTGAGCAATGAAAAGGGAGAAGCAACACTAATAGGGGAGAAGGGGGGCAACAAAGCACGCTGAGCAATGAAAAGGGAGAAGCAACACTAATAGGGGAGAGGGGGGGCAACAAAGCACCCTGAGCAATGAAAAGGGAGAAGCAACAATAATAGGGGGAGAGGTGGGGCAACAGAGCACGATGAGCAATGAAAAGGGAGAAGCAACACTCTAATAGGGGGAGAGGTGGGGCAACAGAGCACACTGAGCAATGAAAAGGGAGAAGCAACAATCTAATATGGTAGAGGTGGGGCAACAGAGCACGCTGAGCAATGAAAAGGGAGAAGCAACACTCTAATAGGGGAGAGGTGGGGCAACAGAGCACGCTGAGCAATGAAAAGGGAGAAGCAACACTAATAGTTGGAGAGGTGGGGCAATAGAGCATGCTGAGCAATGAAAAGGGAGAAACAACACTAATAGGGGGAGAGGTGGAGCAACAGAGCACGCTGAGCAATGAAAAGGGAGAAGCAACACTAATAGGGGGAGAGGTGGGGCAATAAAGCACGCTGAGCAATGAAAAGGGAGACGCAACACTCTAATAGAGGGAGAGGGGGCAACAGAGCATGTTGAGCAATGAAAAGGGAGAAGCAACACTCTAATAGGGGGAGAGGTGGGGCAACAGAGCACGCTGAGCAATGAAAAGGGAGAAGCAACACTAATAGGGGGAGAGGTGGGGCAACAGAGCACGCTGAGCAATGAAAAGGGAGAAGCAACACTAATAGGGGAGAGAGTGGCCAACAAAGCACGCTGAGCAATGAAAAGGGAGAAGCAACAATAATAGGGGGAGAGGTGGGGCAACAGAGCACGCTGAGCAATGAAAAGGGAGAAGCAACACTAATAGGGGGAGAGATAGGGCTATAGAGCACGCTGAGCAATGAAAAGGGAGAAGCAACACTCTAATAGGGGGAGAGGTGGGGCAACAGAGCACGCTGAGCAATGAAAAGGGTGAAGCAACACTCTAATGTGGGAGAGGTGGGGCTACAGAGCACGCTGAGCATTGAAAAGGGAGAAACAACACTAATAGGGGAGAGGGGGACAACAAAGCACGCTGAGCAATGAAAAGGGAGAAGCAACAATAATAGGGGGAGAGGTGGGGCAACAGAGCACACTGAAGGGAGAAGCAACACTCTAATAGGAGGAGAGGTGGGGCAACAGAGCACGATGAGCAATGAAAAGGGAGAAGCAACACTCTTAATAAGGGGGGCAGGGGGCAAACAAGCATGTCGAGCAATGAAAAGGGAGAAGCAACACTCTAATAGGGGGAGAGGTGGGGCAACAGAGCACACTGAGCAATGAAAAGGGACAAGCAACAATCTAATAGGGTAGAGGTGGGGCAACAGAGCACATTGAGCAATGAAAAGGGAGAAGCAACACTAATAGGGGGAGAGGTGGAGCAACAGAGCACGCTGAGCAATGAAAAGGGAGAAGCAACACTAATAGAGGGAGAGGGGGGCAACAGAGCATGCTGAGCAATGAAAAGGGAGAAGCAACACTAATAGGGGAGAGGGAGGGCAACAAAGCACGCTGAGCAATGAAAAGGGAGAAGCAACACTCTAATAGAGGGAGAGGGGGCAACAGAGCATGTTGAGCAATGAAAAGCAAGAAGCAACACTCTAATAGGAGGAGAGGTGAGGCAACAGAGCACGCCGAGCAATGAAAAGGGAGAAGCAACACTCTAATGGGGGAGAGGTGGGGCTACAGAGCACGCTGAGCAATGAAAAGGGAGAAGCAACACTAATAGGGGAGAGGGGGGCAACAAAGCACGCTGAGCAATGAAAAGGGAGAATCAACACTAATAGGGGAGAGGGGGGCAACAAAGCACCCTGAGCAATGAAACGGGAGAAGCAACAATAATAGGGGGAGAGGTGGGGCAACAGAGCACGATGAGCAATGAAAAGGGAGAAGCAACACTCTTAATAAGGGGTGCAGGGGGCAAACAAGCATGTCCAGCAATGAAAAGGGAGAAGCACCACTCTAATAGGGGGAGAGGTGGGGTAACAGAGCACACTGAGCAATGAAAAGGGAGAAGCAACAATCTAATATGGTAGAGGTGGGGCAAGAGAGCACGCCGAGCAATGAAAAGGGAGAAGCAACACTCTAATAGGGGAGAGGTGGGGCAACAGAGCACGCCGAGCAATGAAAAGGGAGAAGCAACACTCTAATAGGGGAGAGGTGGGGCAACAGAGCACGCTGAGTAATGAAAAGGGAGAAGCAACACTAATAGGGGGAGAGGTGGGGCAAAAGAGCACGCCGAGCAATGAAAAGGGAGAAGCAACTCTCTAATGGGGGAGAGGTGGGGCTACAGAGACTGCTGAGCAATGAAAAAGGAGAAGCAACACTAATAGGGGAGAAGGGGGGCAACAAAGCACGCTGAGCAATGAAAAGGGAGAAGCAACACTAATAGGGGAGAGGGGAGGCAACAAAGCACCCTGAGCAATGAAAAGGGAGAAGCAACAATAATAGGGGGAGAGGTGGGGCAACAGAGCACGATGAGCAATGAAAAGGGAGAAGCAACACTCTTAAAAAGGGGTGCAGGGGGCAAACAAGCATGTCGAGCAATGAAAAGGGAGAAGCAACACTCTAATAGGGGCAGAGGTGGGGCAACAGAGAACACTGAGCAATGAAAAGGGAGAAGCAACAATCTAATATGGTAGAGGTGGGGCAACAGAGCACGCTGAGCAATGAAAAGGGAGAAGCAACACTCTAATAGGGGGAGAGGTGGGGCAACAGAGCACGCTGAGCAATGAAAAGGGAGAAGCAACACTAATAGGGGGAGAGGTGGAGCAACAGAGCACGCTGAGCAATGAAAAGGGAGAAGCAACACTAATAGGGGGAGAGGTGGGGCAATAGAGCACGCTGAGCAATGAAAAGGGAGAAGCAACACTAATAGGGGGAGAGGTGGAGCAACAGAGCACGCTGAGCAATGAAAAGGGAGAAGCAACACTAATAGGGGGAGAGGTGGGGCAATAGAGCACGCTGAGCAATGAAAAGGAGACGCAACACTCTAATAGAGGGAGAGGGGGGCAACAGAGCATGTTGAGCAATGAAAAGGGAGAAGCAACACTCTAATAGGGGGAGAGGTGGGGCAACAGAGCATGCTGAGCAATGAAAAGGGAGAAGCAACACTAATAGGGGGAGAGGTGGGGCAACAGAGCACGCTGAGCAGTGAAAAGGGAGAATCAACACTAATGGGGGAGAGGTGGGGCTACAGAGCACGCTGAGCAATGAAAAGGGAGAAGCAACACTAATAGGGGAGAGAGTGGCCAACAAAGCACGCTGAGCAATGAAAAGGGAGAAGCAACAATAATAGGGGGAGAGGTGGGGCAACAGAGCACACTGAAGGGAGAAACAAAACTCTAATAGGTGAAGAGGTGGGGCAACAGAGCACGATGAGCAATGAAAAGGGAGAAGCAACACTCTTAATAAGGGGGCCAGGGGCAAACAAGCATGTCGAGCAATGAAAAGGGAGAAGCAGCACTCTAATAGGGGGAGAGGTGAGGCAACAGAGCACGCTGAGCAATGAAAAGGGAGAAGCAACAATCTAATAGAGTAGAGGTGGCGCAACAGAGCACGCTGAGCAATGAAAAGGGAGAAGCAACACTAATAGGGGGAGAGGTGGAGCAACAGAGCACGCTGAGCAATGAAAAGGGAGAAGCAACACTAATAGGGGGAGAGATGGGGCTATAGAACACGCTGAGCAATGAAAAGGGAGAAGCAACACTCTAATAGGGGGAGAGGTGGGGCAACAGAGCACACTGAAGGGAGAAACAACACTCTAATAGGGGAAGAGGTGGGGCAACAGAGCACGCTGAGCAATGAAAAGGGAGAAGCAACACTAATAGGGGAGAGGGGGGCAACAAAGCACACTGAGCAATGAAAAGGGAGAAGCAACAGTCTAATAGAGGGAGATGGGGCAACAGAGCATGTTGAGCAATGACAAGCAAGAATCAACACTCTAATAGGGGGAGAGGTGAGGCAACAGAGCACGCCGAGCAATGAAAAGGGAGAAGCAACACTCGAATGGGGGAGAGGTGGGGCTACAGAGCACGCTGACTATGAAAAGGGAGAAGCAACACTAATAGGGGAGAGGGGGGGCAACAAAGCACGCTGAGCAATGAAAAGGGAGAATCAACACTAATAGGGGAGAGGGGGGGCAACAAAGCACCCTGAGCAATGAAAAGGGAGAAGCAACACTAATAGGGGAGAGGGGGGGCAACAAAGCACGCTGAGCATTGAAAAGGGAGAAGCAACAATAATAGGGGGAGAGGTGGGGCAACAGAGCACACTGAAGGGAGAAGCAACACTCTAATAGGGGGAGAGGTGGGGCAACAGAGCATGAAGAGCAATGAAAAGGGAGAAGCAACACTCTTAATAAGGGGGGCAGAGGGAAAACAAGCATGTTGAGCAATGAAAAGGGAGAAGCAACACTCTAATAGGGGGAGAGGTGGGGCAACAGAGCACACTGAGCAATGAAAAGGGAGAAGCAACAATCTAATAGGGTAGAGGTGGGGCAACAGAGCACGTTGAGCAATGAAAAGGGAGAAGCAACATTAATAGGGGGAGAGGTGGAGCAACAGAGCACGCTGAGCAATGAAAAGGGAGAAGCAACACTAATAGGGGAGAGAGTGGCCAACAAAGCACGCTGAGCAATGAAAAGGGAGAAGCAACAATAATAGGGGGAGAGGTGGGGCAACAGAGCACACTGAAGGTAGAAACAACACTCTAATAGGGGAAGAGGTGGGGCAACAGAGCACGCTGAGCAATGAAAAGGGAGAAGAAACACTAATACGGGAGAGGGGGGGCAACAAAGCACGCTGAGCAATGAAAAGGGAGAAGCAACACTCTAATAGAGGGAGAGGGGGCAACAGAGCATGTTGAGCAATGAAAAGCAAGAATCAACACTCTAATAGGGGAGAGTTGAGGCAACAGAGCACGCCGAGCAATGAAAAGGGAGAAGCAACACTAATAGGGGAGAGGGGGGGCAACAAAGCACGCTGAGCAATGAAAAGGGAGAATCAACACTAATAGGAGAGAGGGGGGGCAACAAAGCACCCTGAGCAATGAAAAGGGAGAAGCAACAATAATAGGGGGAGAGGTGGGGCAACAGAGCACGATGAGCAATGAAAAGCAAGAAGCAACACTCTAATAGGGGGAGAGGTGAGGCAACAGAGCACGCCGAGCAATGAAAAGGGACAAGCAACACTCTAATGGGGGAGAGGTGGGGCTACAGAGCACGCTGAGCAATGAAAAGGGAGAAGCAACACTAATAGGGGAGAGGGGGGCAACAAAGCACGCTGAGCAATGAAAAGGGAGAATCAACACTAATAGGGGAGAGGGGGGGCAACAAAGCACCCTGAGCAATGAAAAGGGAGAAGCAACAATAATAGGGGGAGAGGTGGGGCAACAGAGCATGATGAGCAATGAAAAGGGAGAAGCAACACTCTTAATAAGGAGTGCAGGGGGCAAACAAGCATGTCGAGCAATGAAAAGGGAGAAGCAACACTCTAATAGGGGGAGAGGTGGGGCAACAGAGCACACTGAGCAATGAAAAGGGAGAAGCAACAATCTAATATGGTAGAGGTGGGGCAACAGAGCACGCCGAGCAATGAAAAGGGAGAAGCAACACTCTAATAGGAGACAGGTGGGGCAACAGAACACGCCGAGCAATGAAAAGGGAGAAGCAACACTCTAATAGGGGAGAGGTGGGGCAACAGAGCACGCTGAGCAATGAAAAGGGGAGAAGCAACACTAATAGGGGGAGAGGTGGGGCAAAAGAGCACGCCGAGTAATGAAAAGGGAGAAGCAACACTCTAATGGGGGAGAGGTGGGGCTACAGAGCATGCTGAGCAATGAAAAGGGAGAAGCAACACTAATAGGGGAGAAGGGGGGCAACAAAGCACGCTGAGCAATGAAAAGGGAGAAGCAACACTAATAGGCGAGAGGGGGGCAACAAAGCACCCTGAGCAATGAAAAGGGAGAAGCAACAATAATAGGGGGAGAGGTGGGGCAACAGAGCACGATGAGCAATGAAAAGGGAGAAGCAACAATCTAATATGGTAGAGGTGGGACAACAGAGCACGCTGAGCAATGAAAAGGGAGAAGCAACACTCTAATAGGGGAGAGGTGGGGCAACAGAGCACGCTGAGCAATGAAAAGGGAGAAGCAACACTAATAGGGGGAGAGGTGGAGCAACAGAGCACGCTGAGCAATGAAAAGGGAGAAGCAACACTAATAGGGGGAGAGGCGGGGCAATAGAACACGCTGAGCAATGAAAAGGGAGACGGAACACTCTAATATAGGGAGAGGGGGGCAACAGAGCATGTTGAGCAATGAAAAGGGAGAAGCAACACTCTAATAGGGGGAGAGGGGGGGCAATAGAGCACGCTGAGCAATAAAAAGGGAGAAGCAACACTAATAGGGGGAGAGGTGGGGCAAGAGAGCACGCTGAGCAGTGAAAAGGGAGAATCAACACTCTAATGGGGGAGAGGTGGGGCTACAGAGCACGCTGAGCAATGAAAAGGGAGAAGCAACAATAATAGGAGGAGAGGTGGGGCAACAGAGCACACTGAAGGGAGAAACAACACTCTAATAGGGGAAGAGGTGGGGCAACAGAGCACGATGAGCAATGAAAAGGGAGAAGCAGCACTCTAATAGGGGGAGAGGTGGGGCAACAGAGCACGCTGAGCAATAAAAAGGGAGAAGCAACAATCTAATAGGGTAGAGGTGGCGCAACAGAGCACGCTGAGCAATGAAAAGGGAGAAGCAACACTAATAGGGGGAGAGGTGGATCAACAGAGCATGCTGAGCAATGAAAAGGGAGAAGAAACACTCTAATAGGGGGAGAGGTGGTGCAACAGAGCGCACAGAGCAATGATAAGGGAGAAGCAACACTCTAATAGAGGGAGAGGGGGGCAACAGAGCATGTTGAGCAATGAAAAGGGAGAAGCGACACTCTAATATTTGGAGAGGTGGGGCAACAGTGCACGCTGAGCAATGAAAAGGGACAAGCAACACTCTAATAGGGGTGCGGTGGGGCAACAGAGCACACTGAGCAATGAAAAAGGAGAAGCAACGCTCTAATAGGGGGAGAGGTGGGGCAACAGCACACTGACCAATGAAAAGGGAGAAGCAACACTCTAATAGGGGGAGAGGTGGGGCAACAGAGCACGTTGAGCAATGATAAGGGAGAAGCAACACTCTAATAGGGGGAGAGGTGGGGCAACAGAGCATGTTGAGCAATGAAAAGGGAGAGGCAACACTCTAATATGGGGAGAGGTGGGGCAACAGAGCATGTTGAGCAATGAAAAGGGAGAAGCAACACTGTAATAGGGGAGAGGTGGGGCAACAGAGCAGGTTGAGCAATGATAAGGGAGAAGCAACACTCTAATAGGGGGAGAGGTGGGGCAACAGAGCACGCTGAGCAATGAAAAGGGAGAAGCAACACTCTAATAAGGGAGAGGTGGGGCAACAGTGCATGTTGAGCAATGAAAAGGGAGCAACTCTAATGGGGAGGTGGGGCAACAGAGCACGCTGAAGGGAGAAGTAACACTCTAATAGGGGAGAGGTGGGGCAACAGAGCACGCTGAGCAAAGAAAAGGGAGATGCAACACTCTAATAGGGGGAGAGGTGGGGCAACAGAGCACGCTGAGCAATGAAAAGGGAGAAGCAACACTAATAGCGGGAGAAGGTGGCAACAGAGCATGTTGAGCAATGAAAAGGGAGAAGCAACACTCTAATAGGGGGAGAGGTGGGGCAACAGAGCACGCTGAGCAATGATAAGGGAGAAGCAACTCTCTAATAGGGGAAGAGGTGGGGCAACAGAGCTCGCTGAGCAATGAAAAGGGAGAAGCAACACTCTAATAGGAGGAGAGGTGGGGCAACAGAGTACGCTGAGCAATGACAAGGGAGAAGCAACACTCTCATAAGGGGAGAGGTGGGGCCACAGAGCATGCTGAGCAATGAAGAGGGAGAAGCAACACTCTAAAAGCAGGAGAAGTGGGGCAACAGAGCAAGCTGAGCAATGAAAAGGGAGAAGCAACACTCTAATAGGGGGAGAGGTGGGGCAATAGAGCACGCTGGGCAATGTAAAGGGAGAAGCAACACTCTAATAGGTGGAGAGGTGGGGCAACAGAGCACGCTGAGCAATGAAAAGGGAGAAGCAACACTCTAATAGGGGGAGAGGTAGGGCAACAGAGCACGCTGAGCAATGAAAAGGGAGAAGCAACACTCTAATAGGGGGAGAGGTGGGGCAACAGAGCAAACCGAGCAATAAAAAAGGGAGAAGCAACACTCTAATAGGGGAGAGGTGGGGCAACAGAGCACGCTGAGCAATGAAAAGGGAGAAGTAACACTAATAGGGGGAGAGGTGGGGCAACAGAGCATGCTGAGCAATGAAAAGGGAGAAGCAACACTCTAATGGGGGAGAGGTGGGGCTACAGAGCACGCTGAGCAATGAAAAAGGGAGAAGCAACACTAATAGGGGAGAGGGGGGGCCACAAAGCACGCTGAGCAATGAAAAGGGAGAAGCAACAATAATAGGGGGAGAGGTGGGGCAACAGAGCATGTTGAGCAATGAAAAGGCAGAAGCAACACTCCAATAGGGGCAGAGGTGGGGCAACAGAGCATGTTGAGCAATGATAAGGGAGAAGCAACACTCTAATAGGGGGAGAGGTCGGGCAACAGAGCATGTTGAGCAATGATAAGGGTAAAGCAACACTCTAATAGGGGGAGAGGTGGGGCAATAGAGCACGCTGAGCAATGAAAAGGGAGAAGCAACACTCTAATAAGGGAGAGGTGGGGCAACAGTGCATGTTGAGCAAGTAAAAGGGAGCAACTCTAATGTGGAGGTGGGGCAACAGAGCACGCTGAAGGGAGAAGTAACACTCCAATAGGGGAGAGGTGGGGCAACAGAGCACGCTGAGCAAAGAAAATGGAGATGCAACACTCTAATAGGGGGAGAGGTGGGGCAACAGAGCACGTTGAGCAATGAAAAGGGATCAGCAACACTAATAGCGGGAGAGGGTGGCAACAGAGCTGGTTGAGCAATGAAAAGGGAGAAGCAACACTCGAATAGGGGGAGAGGTGGAGCTACAGAGCACGCTGAGCAATGAAAAGGGAGAAGCAACACTAATAGGGGAGAGGGGGGCAACAAAGCACGCTGAGCAATGAAAAGGGAGAAGCAACACTAATAGCGGGAGAGGGGGGCAACAGAGCTGGTTGAGCAATGAAAAGGGAGAAGCAACACTCTAACAGGGGGAGAGGTGGGTCAACAGAGCACGCTGAGCAATGAAAAGGGAGAAGCAACTCTCTAATAGGGGAAGAGTTGGGGCAACAGAGCTCGCTGAGCAATGAAAAGGGAGAAGCAACACTAATCGGGGAGAGCTGGAGCAACAGAGCACGCTGAGCAATGAAAAGGGAGAAGCAACACTCTAATAGGGGGAGAGGTGGGGCAACAGAGCACGCTGAGCAATGACAAGGGAGAAGCAACACTCTCATAGGGGGAGAGGTGGGGCCACAGAGCATGCTGAGCAATGAAAAGGGAGAAGCAACACTCTAATAGCGGGAGAAGTGGGGCAACAGAGCACGCTGAGCAATGAAAAGGGAGAAGCAACACTCTAACAGGGGGAGAGGTTGGGCAATAGAGCACGCTGGGCAATGTAAAGGGAGAAGCAACAATCTAATAGGGGGAGAGGTGGGGCAACAGAGCACGCTGAACAATGAAAAGGGAGAAGCAACACTCTAATGGGGGAGAGGTGGGGCAACAGAGCACATTGAGCAATGAAAAGGGAGAAGCAACACACTAATAGGGGGAGAGGTGGGGCAACAGAGCACGTCGATCAATAAAAAAGGGAGAAGCAACACTCTAATAGGGGAGAGGTGGGGCAACAGAGCACGCTGAGCAATGAAAAGGGAGAAGCAACACTAATAGGGGGAGAGGTGGGGCAACAGAGCACGCTGAGCAATGAAAAGGGAGAAGCAACAATCTAATAGGGGGAGAGGTGGGGCAACAGAGCACGCTGAGCAATGAAAAGGGAGAAGAAACACTCTAATAGAGGGAGGGAGGGGCAACAGAGCATATTGAGCAATGAAAAGGGAGAAGCAACACTCTAATAGGGGGAGAGGTGGGGCAAAAGAGCACGCTGAACAATGAAAAGGGAGAAGCAACACTCTAATAGGGGGAGAGGTGGGGCAACAGAGCACGCTGAGCAATGAAAAGGGAGAAGCAACACTCTAATAGGGGGAGAGGTGGGGCAACAGAGCACGCTGAGCAATGAAAAGGGAGAAGCAACACTCTAATAGAAGGAGAGCGGGGCAACAGAGCATGTTGAGCAATGAAAAGCAAGAAGCAACACTCTAATAGGGGGAGAGGTGGGGCAACAGAGCACGCTGAGCAATGAAAAGGGAGAAGCAACACTCTTAATAAGGGGGGCAGGGGGCAAACAAGCATGTCGAGCAATGAAAAGGGAGAAGCAACACTCTAATAGTGGGAGAGGTGGGGCAACAGAGCACACTGAGCAATGAAAAGGGAGAAGCAACAATCTAATAGGGTAGAGGTGGGGCAACAGAGCACGTTGAGCAATGAAAAGGGAGAAGCAACACTAATAGGGGGAGAGGTGGAGCAACAGAGCACGCTGAGCACTGAAAAGGGAGAAGCAACACTAATAGAGGGAGAGGGGGGCAACAGAGCATGTTGAGCAATGAAAAGGGAGAAGCAACACTCTAATAGGGGGAGAGGTGGGGCAACAGAGCACACTGAGCAATGAAAAGGGAGAAGCAAAACTAAAAGGGGAAAGGTGGGGCAAAAGAGCACGCTGAGCAATGAAAAGGGAGAAGCAACACTCTAATAGGGGAGGAGGTGGGGCAACAGAGCACGCTGAGCAATGAAAAGGGAGAAGCAACACTCTAATAGAGGGAGAGGGGGGCAACAGAGCATGTTGAGCAATGAAAAGCAAGAAGCAACACTGTAAAAGGGGGAGAGGTGGGGCAACAGAGCACGCTGAGCAATGAAAAGGGAGAAGCAACACTCTAATAGGGGGAGTGGTGGGGCAACAGAGAACGCTGAGCAATGATAAGGGAGAAGCAACACTCTAATAGAGGGAGAGGGGGCAACAGAGCATGTTGAGCAATGAAAAGCAAGAAGCAACACTCTAATAGGGGGAGAGGTGAGGCAACAGAGCACGCCGAGCAATGAAAAGGGAGAAGCAACACTCTAATGGGGGAGAGGTGGGGCTACAGAGCACGCTGAGCAATGAAAAGGGAGAAGCAACACTAATAGGGGAGAGGGGGGCAACAAAGCACGCTGAGCAATGAAAAGGGAGAAGCAACACTAATAGGGAAGAGGGGGGGCAACAAAGCACCCTGAGCAATGAAAAGGGAGAAGCAACAATAATAGGGGGAGAGGTGGGGCAACAGAGCACGATGAGCAATGAAAAGGGAGAAGCAACACTCTTAATAAGGGGTGCAGGGGGCAAAAAAGCATGTCGAGCAATGAAAAGGGAGAAGCAACACTCTAATAGGGGGAGAGGTGGGGCAACAGAGCACACTGAGCAATGAAAAGGGAGAAGCAACAATCTAATATGGTAGAGGTGGGGCAACAGAGCACGCCGAGCAATGAAAAGGGAGAAGCAACACTCTAATAGGGGAGAGGTGGGGCAACAGAGCACGCTGAGCAATGAAAAGGGAGAAGCAACACTCTAATAGGGGGAGAGGTGGGGCAACAGAGCACGCTGAGCAATGACAAGGGAGAAGCAACACTCTCATAGGGGGAGAGGTGGGGCCACAGAGCATGCTGAGCAATGAAAAGGGAGAAGCAACACTCTAATAGCGGGAGAAGTGGGGCAACAGAGCACGCTGAGCAATGAAAAGGGAGAAGCAACACTCTAACAGGGGGAGAGGTTGGGCAATAGAGCACGCTGGGCAATGTAAAGGGAGAAGCAACAATCTAATAGGGGGAGAGGTGGGGCAACAGAGCACGCTGAACAATGAAAAGGGAGAAGCAACACTCTAATGGGGGAGAGGTGGGGCAACAGAGCACATTGAGCAATGAAAAGGGAGAAGCAACACACTAATAGGGGGAGAGGTGGGGCAACAGAGCACGTCGATCAATAAAAAAGGGAGAAGCAACACTCTAATAGGGGAGAGGTGGGGCAACAGAGCACGCTGAGCAATGAAAAGGGAGAAGCAACACTAATAGGGGGAGAGGTGGGGCAACAGAGCACGCTGAGCAATGAAAAGGGAGAAGCAACAATCTAATAGGGGGAGAGGTGGGGCAACAGAGCACGCTGAGCAATGAAAAGGGAGAAGAAACACTCTAATAGAGGGAGGGAGGGGCAACAGAGCATATTGAGCAATGAAAAGGGAGAAGCAACACTCTAATAGGGGGAGAGGTGGGGCAAAAGAGCACGCTGAACAATGAAAAGGGAGAAGCAACACTCTAATAGGGGGAGAGGTGGGGCAACAGAGCACGCTGAGCAATGAAAAGGGAGAAGCAACACTCTAATAGGGGGAGAGGTGGGGCAACAGAGCACGCTGAGCAATGAAAAGGGAGAAGCAACACTCTAATAGAAGGAGAGCGGGGCAACAGAGCATGTTGAGCAATGAAAAGCAAGAAGCAACACTCTAATAGGGGGAGAGGTGGGGCAACAGAGCACGCTGAGCAATGAAAAGGGAGAAGCAACACTCTTAATAAGGGGGGCAGGGGGCAAACAAGCATGTCGAGCAATGAAAAGGGAGAAGCAACACTCTAATAGTGGGAGAGGTGGGGCAACAGAGCACACTGAGCAATGAAAAGGGAGAAGCAACAATCTAATAGGGTAGAGGTGGGGCAACAGAGCACGTTGAGCAATGAAAAGGGAGAAGCAACACTAATAGGGGGAGAGGTGGAGCAACAGAGCACGCTGAGCACTGAAAAGGGAGAAGCAACACTAATAGAGGGAGAGGGGGGCAACAGAGCATGTTGAGCAATGAAAAGGGAGAAGCAACACTCTAATAGGGGGAGAGGTGGGGCAACAGAGCACACTGAGCAATGAAAAGGGAGAAGCAAAACTAAAAGGGGAAAGGTGGGGCAAAAGAGCACGCTGAGCAATGAAAAGGGAGAAGCAACACTCTAATAGGGGAGGAGGTGGGGCAACAGAGCACGCTGAGCAATGAAAAGGGAGAAGCAACACTCTAATAGAGGGAGAGGGGGGCAACAGAGCATGTTGAGCAATGAAAAGCAAGAAGCAACACTGTAAAAGGGGGAGAGGTGGGGCAACAGAGCACGCTGAGCAATGAAAAGGGAGAAGCAACACTCTAATAGGGGGAGTGGTGGGGCAACAGAGAACGCTGAGCAATGATAAGGGAGAAGCAACACTCTAATAGAGGGAGAGGGGGCAACAGAGCATGTTGAGCAATGAAAAGCAAGAAGCAACACTCTAATAGGGGGAGAGGTGAGGCAACAGAGCACGCCGAGCAATGAAAAGGGAGAAGCAACACTCTAATGGGGGAGAGGTGGGGCTACAGAGCACGCTGAGCAATGAAAAGGGAGAAGCAACACTAATAGGGGAGAGGGGGGCAACAAAGCACGCTGAGCAATGAAAAGGGAGAAGCAACACTAATAGGGAAGAGGGGGGGCAACAAAGCACCCTGAGCAATGAAAAGGGAGAAGCAACAATAATAGGGGGAGAGGTGGGGCAACAGAGCACGATGAGCAATGAAAAGGGAGAAGCAACACTCTTAATAAGGGGTGCAGGGGGCAAACAAGCATGTCGAGCAATGAAAAGGGAGAAGCAACACTCTAATAGGGGGAGAGGTGGGGCAACAGAGCACACTGAGCAATGAAAAGGGAGAAGCAACAATCTAATATGGTAGAGGTGGGGCAACAGAGCACGCCGAGCAATGAAAAGGGAGAAGCAACACTCTAATAGGGGAGAGGTGGGGCAACAGAGCACGCTGAGCAATGAAAAGGGAGAAGCAACACTAATAGGGGGAGAGGTGGAGCAACAGAGCACGCTGAGCAATGAAAATGTAGAAGCAACACTAATAGGGGGAGAGGTGGGGCAATAGAGCACGCTGAGCAATGAAAAGGGAGAAGCAAGACTAATAGGGGGAGAGGTGGAGCAACAGAGCACGCTGAGCAATGAAAAGGGAGAAGCAACACTAATAGCGGGAGAGGTTGGGCAATAGAGCACGCTGAGCAATGAAAAGGGAGACGCAACACTCTAATAGAGGGAGAGGGGGGCAACAGAGCATGTTGAGCAATGAAAAGGGAGAAGCAACACTCTAATAGGGGAGAGGTGGGGCAACAGAGCTGGTTGAGCAATGATAAGGGAGAAGCAACACTCTAATAGGGGGAGAGGTGGGGCAACAGAGCACGCTGAGCAATGACAAGGCAGAAGCAACACTCTCATAAGGGGAGAGGTGGGGCCACAGAGCATGCTGAGCAATGAAGAGGGAGAAGCAACACTCTAAAAGCAGGAGAAGTGGGGCAACAGAGCAAGCTGAGCAATGAAAAGGGAGAAGCAACACTCTAATAGGGGGAGAGGTGGGGCAATAGAGCACGCTGGGCAATGTAAAGGGAGAAGCAACACTCTAATAGGTGGAGAGGTGGGGCAACAGAGCACGCTGAGCAATGAAAAGGGAGAAGCAACACTCTAATAGGGGGAGAGGTGGGGCAACAGAGCACGCTGAGCAATGAAAAGGGAGAAGCAACACTCTAATAGGGGGAGAGGTGGGGCAACAGAGCAAACCGAGCAATAAAAAAGGGAGAAGCAACACTCTAATAGGGGAGAGGTGGGGCAACTGAGCACGCTGAGCAATGAAAAGGGAGAAGTAACACTAATAGGGGGAGAGGTGGGGCAACAGAGCACGCTGAGCAATGAAAAGGGAGAAGCAACACTCTAATGGGGGAGAGGTGGGGCTACAGAGCACGCTGAGCAATGAAAAAGGGAGAAGCAACACTAATAGGGGAGAGGGGGGGCCACAAAGCACGCTGAGCAATGAAAAGGGAGAAGCAACAATAATAGGGGGAGAGTTGGGGCAACAGAGCACACTGAAGGGAGAAGCAACAGTCTAATTGGGGGAGAGGTGGGGCAACAGATCACGATGAGCAATGAAAAGGGAGAAGCAACACTCTTAATAAGGGGGGCAGGGGGCACACAAGCATGTCGAGCAATGAAAAGGGAGAAGCAACACTCTAATAGGGGGAGAGGTGGGGCAACAGAGCATGTTGAGCAATGAAAAGGCAGAAGCAACACTCCAATAGGGGGAGAGGTGGGGCAACAGAGCATGTTGAGCAATGGTAAGGGAGAAGCAACACTCTAATAGGGGGAGAGGTCGGGCAACAGAGCATGTTGAGCAATGATAAGGGTGAAGCAACACTCTAATAGGGGGAGAGGTGGGGCAATAGAGCACGCTGAGCAATGAAAAGGGAGAAGCAACACTCTAATAAGGGAGAGGTGGGGCAACAGTGCATGTTGAGCAAGTAAAAGGGAGCAACTCTAATGTGGAGGTGGGGCAACAGAGCGCGCTGAAGGGAGAAGTAACACTCCAATAGGGGAGAGGTGGGGCAACAGAGCACGCTGAGCAAAGAAAAGGGAGATGCAACACTCTAATAGGGGGAGAGGTGGGGCAACAGAGCACGTTGAGCAATGAAAAGGGATCAGCAACACTAATAGCGGGAGAGGGTGGCAACAGAGCTGGTTGAGCAATGAAAAGGGAGAAGCAACACTCTAATAGGGGGAGAGGTGGAGCTACAGAGCACGCTGAGCAATGAAAAGGGAGAAGCAACACTAATAGGGGAGAGGGGGGGCAACAAAGCACGCTGAGCAATGAAAAGGGAGAAGCAACACTAATAGCGGGAGAGGGGGGCAACAGAGCTGGTTGAGCAATGAAAAGGGAGAAGCAACACTCTAACAGGGGGAGAGGTGGGTCAACAGAGCACGCTGAGCAATGAAAAGGGAGAAGCAACTCTCTAATAGGGGAAGAGTTGGGGCAACAGAGCTCGCTGAGCAATGAAAAGGGAGAAGCAACACTAATCGGGGAGAGCTGGAGCAACAGAGCACGCTGAGCAATGAAAAGGGAGAAGCAACACTCTAATAGGGGGAGAGGTGGGGCAACAGAGCACGCTGAGCAATGACAAGGGAGAAGCAACACTCTCATAGGGGGAGAGGTGGGGCCACAGAGCACGCTGAGCAATGAAAAGGGAGAAGCAACACTCTAATAGCGGGAGAAGTGGGGCAACAGAGCACGCTGCGCAATGAAAAGGGAGAAGCAACACTCTAACAGGGGGAGAGGTTGGGCAATAGAGCACGCTGGGCAATGTAAAGGGAGAAGCAACAATCTAATAGGGGGAGAGGTGGGGCAACAGAGCACGCTGAGCAATGAAAAGGGAGAAGCAACACTCTAATGGGGGAGAGGTGGGGCAACAGAGCACATTGAGCAATGAAAAGGGAGAAGCAACACACTAATAGGGGGAGAGGTGGGGCAACAGAGCACGTCGATCAATAAAAAAGGGAGAAGCAACACTCTAATAGGGGAGAGGTGGGGCAAAAGAGCACGCTGAGCAATGAAAAGGGAGAAGCAACACTAATAGGGGGAGAGGTGGGGCAACAGAGCGCGCTGAGCAATGAAAAGGGAGAAGCAACACTCTAATAGGGGGAGAGGTGGGGCAACAAAGCACGCTGAGCAATGAAAAGGGAGAAGAAACACTCTAATAGAGGGAGAGAGGGGCAACAGAGCATATTGAGCAATGAAAAGGGAGAAGCAACACTCTAATAGGGGGAGAGGTGGGGCAACAGAGCACACTGAGCAATGAAAAGGGAGAAGCAACACTAAAAGGGGAAAGGTGGGGCAAAAGAGCACGCTGAGCAATGAAAAGGGAGAAGCAACACTCTAATAGGGGGAGAGGTGGGGCAACAGAGCACGCTGAGCAATGAAAAGGGAGAAGCAACACTCTAATAGGGGGAGAGGTGGGGCAACAGAGCATGCTGAGCAATGAAAAGGGAGAAGCAACACTCTAATAGAGGGAGAGCGGGTCAACAGAGCATGTTGAGCAATGAAAAGCAAGAAGCAACACTCTAATAGGGGGAGAGGTGGGGCAACAGAGCACGCTGAGCAATGAAAAGGGAGAAGCAACACTCTTAATAAGGGGGTTAGGGGGCAAACAAGCATGTCGAGCAATGAAAAGGGAGAAGCAACACTCTAATAGTGGGAGAGGTGGGGCAACAGAGCACACTGAGCAATGAAAAGGGAGAAGCAACAATCTAATAGGGTAGAGGTGGGGCAACAGAGCACGTTGAGCAATGAAAAGGGAGAAGCAACACTAATAGGGGGAGAGGTGGAGCAACAGAGCACGCTGAGCACTGAAAAGGGAGAAGCAACACTAATAGAGGGAGAGGGGGCAACAGAGCATGTTGAGCAATGAAAAGGGAGAAGCAACACTCTAATAGGGGGAGAGGTGGGGCAACAGAGCACACTGAGCAATGAAAAGGGAGAAGCAAAACTAAAAGGGGAAAGATGGGGCAACAGAGCACGCTGAGCAATGAAAAGGGAGAAGCAACACTCTAATAGAGGGAGAGGGGGGCAACAGAGCATGTTGAGCAATGAAAAGCAAGAAGCAACACTGTAAAAGGGGGAGAGGTGGGGCAACAGAGCACGCTGAGCAATGAAAAGGGAGAAGCAACACTCTAATAGGGGGAGTGGTGGGGCAACAGAGAACGCTGAGCAATGATAAGGGAGAAGCAACACTCTAATAGAGGGAGAGGGGGCAACAGAGCATGTTGAGCAATGAAAAGCAAGAAGCAACACTCTAATAGGGGGAGAGGTGAGGCAACAGAGCACGCTGAGCAATGAAAAGGGAGAAGCAACACTCTAATGGGGGAGAGGTGGGGCTACAGAGCACGCTGAGCAATGAAAAGGGAGAAGCAACATAATAGGGGAGAGGGGGGCAACAAAGCACGCTGAGCAATGAAAAGGGAGAAGCAACACTAATAGGGAAGAGGGGGGGCAACAAAGCACCCTGAGCAATGAAAAGGGAGAAGCAACAATAATAGGGGGAGAGGTGGGGCAACAGAGCACGATGAGCAATGAAAAGGGAGAAGCAACACTCTTAATAAGGGGTGCAGGGGGCAAACAAGCATGTCGAGCAATGAAAAGGGAGAAGCAACACTCTAATAGGGGGAGAGGTGGGGCAACAGAGCACACTGAGCAATGAAAAGGGAGAAGCAACAATCTAATATGGTAGAGGTGGGGCAACAGAGCACGCCGAGCAATGAAAAGGGAGAAGCAACACTGTAATAGGGGAGAGGTGGGGCAACAGAGCACGCTGAGCAATGAAAAGGGAGAAGCAACACTAATAGGGGGAGAGGTGGAGCAACAGAGCACGCTGAGCAATGAAAATGTAGAAGCAACACTAATAGGGGGAGAGGTGGGGCAATAGAGCACGCTGAGCAATGAAAAGGGAGAAGCAACACTAATAGGGGGAGAGGTGGAGCAACAGAGCACGCTGAGCAATGAAAAGGGAGAAGCAACACTAATAGGGGGAGAGGTGGGGCAATAGAGCACGCTGAGCAATGAAAAGGGAGACGCAACACTCTAATAGAGGGAGAGGGGGGCAACAGAGCATGTTGAGCAATGAAAAGGGAGAAGCAACGCTCTAATAGGGGAGAGGTGGGGCAACAGAGCTGGTTGAGTAATGATAAGGGAGAAGCAACACTCTAATAGGGGGAGAGGTGGGGCAACAGAGCACGCTGAGCAATGAAAAGGGAGAAGCAACACTCTAATAAGGGAGAGGTGGGGCAACAGTGCATTTTGAGCAATGAAAAGGGAGCAACTCTAATGGGGAGGTGGGGCAACAGAGCACGCTGAAGGGAGAAGTAACACTCTAATAGGGGAGAGGTGGGGCAACAGAGCACGCTGAGAAAAGAAAAGGGAGATGCAACACTCTAATAGGGGGAGAGGCGGGGCAACAGAGCATGTTGAGCAATGAAAAGGGAGAAGCAACACTCTAATAGGGGGAGAGGTGGGGCAACAGAGCATGCTGAGCAATGATAAGGGAGAAGCAACTCTCTAATAGGGGAAGAGGTGGGGCAACAGAGCTCGCTGAGAAATGAAAAGGGAGAAGCAACACTCTAATAGGAGGAGAAGTGGGGCAACAGAGCACGCTGAGCAATGACAAGGGAGAAGCAACACTCTCATAGGGGGAGAGGTGGGGCCACAGAGCATGCTGAGCAATGAAGAGGGAGAAGCAACACTCTAAAAGCGGGAGAAGTGGGGCAACAGAGCATGCTGAGCAATGAAAAGGGAGAAGCAACACTGTAATAGGGGGAGAGGTGGGGAAATAGAACACGCTGGGCAATGTAAAGGGAGAAGCAGCACTCTAATAGGGGGAGAGGTGGGGCAACAGAGCACGCTGAGCAATGAAAAGGGAGGAGCAACACTCTAATAGGGGGAGAGGTGGGGCAACAGAGCACGCTGAGCAATGAAAAGGGAGAAGCAACACTCTAATAGGGGGAGAGGTGGGGCAACAGAGCAAGCCGAGCAATAAAAAAGGGAGAAGCAACACTCTAATAGGGGAGAGGTGGGGCAACAGAGCACGCTGAGCAATGAAAAGGGAGAAGTAACACTAATAGGGGGAGAGGTGGGGCAACAGAGCACGCTGAGCAATGAAAAGGGAGAAGCAACACTCTAATGGGGGAGAGGTGGGGCTACAGAGCACGCTGAGCAATGAAAAAGGGAGAAGCAACACTAATAGGGGAGAGGGGGGCCACAAAGCACGCTGAGCAATGAAAAGGGAGAAGCAACAATAATAGGGGGAGAGTTGGGGCAACAGAGCACACTGAAGGGAGAAGCAACAGTCTAATAGGGGGAGAGGTGGGGCAACAGAGCACGATGAGCAATGAAAAGGCAGAAGCAACACTCCAATAGGGGGAGAGGTGGGGCAACAGAGCATGTTGAGCAATGATAAGGGAGAAGCAACACTCTAATAGGGGGAGAGGTGGGG
This sequence comes from Ambystoma mexicanum, assembly GCF_040938575.1. Lineage (NCBI taxonomy): Eukaryota > Metazoa > Chordata > Amphibia > Caudata > Ambystomatidae > Ambystoma > Ambystoma mexicanum. Next base: position 1,550,622,668 of record NC_090931.1, read on the forward strand.
CAACAGAGCATGTTGAGCAATGATAAGGGTGAAGCAACACTCTAATAGGGGGAGAGGTGGGGCAATAGGGCACGCTGAGCAATGAAAAGGGAGAAGCAACACTCTAATAAGGGAGAGGTTGGGCAACAGTGCATGTTGAGCAAGGAAAAGGGAGCAACTCTAATTGGGAGGTGGGGCAACAGAGCGCGCTGAAGGGAGAAGTAACACTCTAATAGGGGAGAGGTGGGGCAACAGAGCACGTCGAGCAATGAAAAGGGATCAGCAACACTAATAGCGGGAGAGGGTGGCAACAGAGCTGGTTGAGCAATGAAAAGGGAGAAGCAACACTCTAATAGGGGGAGAGGTGGAGCTACAGAGCACGCTGAGCAATGAAAAGGGAGAAGCAACACTAATAGGGGAGAGGGGGGGCAACAAAGCACGCTGAGCAATGAAAAGGGAGAAGCAACACTAATAGCGGGAGAGGGTGGCAACAGAGCTGGTTGAGCAATGAAAAGGGAGAAGCAACACTCTAATAGGGGGAGAGGTGGGTCAACAGAGCACGCTGAGCAATGAAAAGGGAGAAGCAACTCTCTAATAGGGGACGAGGTGGGGCAACAGAGCTCGCTGAGCAATGAAAAGGAAGAAGCAACACTAATCGGGGAGAGCTGGGGCAACAGAGCACGCTGAGCAATGAAAAGGGAGAAGCAACACTCTAATAGGGGGAGAGGTGGGGCAACAGAGCACCCTGAGCAATGACAAGGGAGAAGCAACACTCTCATAGGGGGAGAGGTGGGGCCACAGAGCACGCTGAGCAATGAAAAGGGAGAAGCAACACTCTAATAGCGGGAGAAGTGGGGCAACAGAGCACGCTGAGCAATGAAAAGGGAGAAGCAACACTCTAACAGGGGGAGAGGTTGGGCAATAGAGCACGCTGGGCAATGTAAAGGGAGAAGCAACACTGTAATAGGGGGAGAGGTGGGGCAACAGAGCACGCTGAGCAATGAAAAGGGAGAAGCAGCATTCTAATGGGGGAGAGGTGGGGCAACAGAGCACATTGAGCAATGAAAAGGGAGAAGCAACACACTAATAGGGGGAGAGGTGGGACAACAGAGCACGTCGATCAATAAAAAAGGGAGAAGCAACACTCTAATAGGGGAGAGGTGGGGCAACAGAGCACGCTGAGCAATGAAAAGGGAGAAGCAACACTAATAGGGGTAGAGGTGGGGCAACAGAGCACGCTGAGCAATAAAAAGGGAGAAGCAACACTCTAATGGGGAGAGGTGGGGCTACAGAGCACGCTGAGCAATGAAAAGGGAGAAGCAACACTAATAGGGGAGGGGGGCAACAAAGCACGCTCAGCAATGAAAAGGGAGAAGCAACAATAATAGGGGGAGAGGTGGGGCAACAGAGCACACTGAAGGGAGAAGCAACACTCTAATGGGGGCAGAGGTGGGGCAACAGAGCACCATGAGCAATGAAAAGGGAGAAGCAACACTCTTAATAAGGGGGGCAGGGGGCAAACAAGCATGTCGAGCAATGAAAAGGGAGAAGCAACACTCTAATAGGGGGAGAGGTGGGGCAACAGAGCACACTGAGCAATGAAAAGGGAGAAGCAACAATCTAATAGGGTAGAGGTGGGGCAACAGAGCACGCTGAGCAATGAAAAGGGAGAAGCAACACTAATAGGGGGAGAGGTGGAGCAACAGAGCATGCTGAGCAATGAAAAGGGAGAAGCAACACTAATAGAAGGAGAGGTGGGGCAATAGAGCACACTGAGCAATGAAAAGGGAGAAGCAACTCATTAATAGGGGGAGAGGTGGGGCAACAGAGCACGCTGGGCAATGAAAAGGGGGAAGCAACACTCTAATAGAGGGAGAGGGGGGCAACAGAGCATGTTGAGCAATGAAAAGGGAGAAGCAACACTAATAGGGGGAGAGGTGGGGCAACAGAGCACTCTGAGCAATGAAAAGGGCGAAGCAACACTCTAATCGGGGAGGAGGTGGGGCAACAGAGCACGCTGAGCAATGAAAAGGGAGAAGCAACACTCTAATAGAGGGAGAGGGGGGCAACAGAGCATGTTGAGCAATGAAAAGGGAGAAGCAACACTAATAGGGGGAAAGGTGGGGCAAAAGAGCACGCTGAGCAATGAAAAGGGCGAAGCAACACTCTAATCGGGGAGGAGGTGGGGCAACAGAGCACGCTGAGCAATGAAAAGGGAGAAGCAACACTCTGATAGAGGGAGAGGGGGCAACAGAGCATGTTGAGCAAGGAAAAGCAAGAAGCAACACTCTAATAGGGGGAGAGGTGGGGCAACAGAGCACGCTGAGCAATGGAAAGGGAGAAGCAACACTCTAATAGGGGGAGTGGTGGGGCAACAGAGCACGCTGAGCAACGATAAGGGGGAAGCAAGACTCTAATAGAGGGAGAGGGGGCAACAGAGCATGTTGAGCAATGAAAAGCAAGAAGCAACACTCTAATAGGGGGAGAGGTGGGGCAACAGAGCACGCTGAGCAATGAAAAGAGAGAAGCAACACTCTAATAGGGGAGAGGTGGGGCAACAGAGCACACTGAGCAATGAAAAGGGAGAAGCAACACTCTAATAGGGGGAGGGGTGGGGCAACAGAGCATGTTGAGCAATGAAAAGGGAGAAGCAACACTAATAGGCGGAGAGGTGGGACAACAGACCACGCTGAGCAATGGAATGGGAGAAGCAACACTCTAATAGGGGAGAGGTGGGGCAACAGAGCACACTGAGCAATGAAAGGGGAGAAGCAACGCTGTAATAGGGGGAGAGGTGGGGCAACAGAGCACGCTGAGCAAAGAAAAGGGAGAAGCAACACTCTAATTGGGGAAAGGGGGGCAACAGAGCACGCTAAGCAATGAAAAGGGAGAAGCAACACCCTAATAGGGGGAGTGGTGGGGAAACAGAGCACGCCGAGCAATGAAAAGGGAGAAGCAATACTCTAATAGGGGAAGAGGTGGGGCAACAGAGAACGAAGAGCAATGAAACGGGAGAAGCAACACTCTAATAAAGGGGGCAGGGGGCAAACAAGCATGTCGAGCAATGAAAAGGGAGAAGCAACACTCTAATAGTGGGAGAGGTGGGGCAACAGAGCACGCTGGGCAATGAAAAGGGAGAAGCAACAATCTCATAGGGTAGAGGTGGGGCAACAGAGCACGCTGAGCAATGAAAAGGGAGAAGCAACACTAATAGGGGGAGAGGTGGAGCAACAGAGCACACTGAGCAATGAAAAGGGAGAAGCAACACTAATAGGGGAGAGGTGGGGCAACAGAGCACGCTGAGCAATGAAAAGGGAGAAGCAACACTCTAATAGGGGGAGAGGTGGGGCAACAGAGCATGCTGAGCAATGAAAAGGGAGAAGCAACACTCTAATAGGAGGAGAGGTGGGGCAACAGAGCACGCTGAGTAATGACAAGGGAAAAGCAACACTCTCATAAGGGGAGAGGTGGGGCCACAGAGCATGCTGAGCAATGAAGAGGGAGAAGCAACACTCTAAAAGCGGGAGAAGTGGGGCAACAGAGCAAGCTGAGCAATGAAAAGGGAGAAGCAACACTCTAATAGGGGGAGAGGTGGGGAAATAGAGCACGCTGGGCAATGTAAAGGGAGAAGCAACACTCTAATAGGTGGAGAGGTGGGGCAACAGAGCACGCTGAGCAATGAAAAGGGAGAAGCAACACTCTAATAGGGGGAGAGGTGGGGTAACAGAGCACGCTGAGCAATGAAAAGGGAGAAGCAACACTCTAATAGGGGGAGAGGTGGGGCAACAGAGCAAGCCGAGCAATAAAAAAGGGAGAAGCAACACTCTAATAGGGGAAAGGTGGGGCAACAGAGCACGCTGAGCAATGAAAAGGGAGAAGTAACACTAATAGGGGGAGAGGTGGGGCAACAGGGCACGCTGAGCAATGAAAAAGGGAGAAGCAACACTAATAGGGGAGAGGGGGGGCCACAAAGCACGCTGAGCAATGAAAAGGGAGAAGCAACAATAATAGGGGGAGAGGTGGGGCAACAGAGCATGTTGAGCAATGAAAAGGCAGAAGCAACACTCCAATAGGGGGAGAGGTGGGGCAACAGAGCATGTTGAGCAATGATAAGGGAGAAGCAACACTGTAATAGGGGGAGAGGTGGGGCAACAGAGCATATTGAGCAATGATAAGGGTGAAGCAACACTCTAATAGGGGGAGAGGTGGGGCAATAGAGCACGCTGAGCAATGAAAAGGGAGTAGCAACACTCTAATAAGGGAGAGGTGGGGCAACAGTGCATGTTGAGCAAGTAAAAGGGAGCAACTCTAATGCGGAGGTGGGGCAACAGAGCGCGCTGAAGGGAGAAGTAACAGTCTAATAGGGGAGAGGTGGGGCAACAGAACACGCTGAGCAAAGAAAAGGGAGATGCAACACTCTAATACGGGGAGAGGTGGGGCAACAGAGCACGTTGAGCAATGAAAAGGGATCAGCAACACTAATAGCGGGAGAGGGTGGCAACAGAGCTGGTTGAGCAATGAAAAGGGAGAAGCAACACTCTAATAGGGGGAGAGGTGGAGCTACAGAGCACGCTGAGCAATGAAAAGGGAGAAGCAACACTAATAGGGGAGAGGGGGGGCAACAAAGCACGCTGAGCAATGAAAAGGGAGAAGCAACACTAATAGCGGGAGAGGGGGGCAACAGAGCTGGTTGAGCAATGAAAAGGGAGAAGCAACACTCTAATAGGGGGAGAGGTGGGTCAACAGAGCACGCTGAGCAATGAAAAGGGAGAAGCAACTCTCTAATAGGGGAAGAGGTGGGGCAACAGAGCTCGCTGAGCAATGAAAAGGGAGAAGCAACACTAATCGGGGAAGAGGTGGGGCAACAGAGAACGAAGAGCAATGAAACGGGAGAAGCAACACTCTAATAAAGGGGGCAGGGGGCAAACAAGCATGTCGAGCAATGAAAAGGGAGAAGCAACACTCTAATAGTGGGAGAGGTGGGGCAACAGAGCACGCTGGGCAATGAAAAGGGAGAAGCAACAATCTCATAGGGTAGAGGTGGGGCAACAGAGCACGCTGAGCAATGAAAAGGGAGAAGCAACACTAATAGGGGGAGAGGTGGAGCAACAGAGCACACTGAGCAATGAAAAGGGAGAAGCAACACTAATAGGGGAGAGGTGGGGCAACAGAGCACGCTGAGCAATGAAAAGGGAGAAGCAACACTCTAATAGGGGGAGAGGTGGGGCAACAGAGCATGCTGAGCAATGAAAAGGGAGAAGCAACACTCTAATAGGAGGAGAGGTGGGGCAACAGAGCACGCTGAGTAATGACAAGGGAAAAGCAACACTCTCATAAGGGGAGAGGTGGGGCCACAGAGCATGCTGAGCAATGAAGAGGGAGAAGCAACACTCTAAAAGCGGGAGAAGTGGGGCAACAGAGCAAGCTGAGCAATGAAAAGGGAGAAGCAACACTCTAATAGGGGGAGAGGTGGGGAAATAGAGCACGCTGGGCAATGTAAAGGGAGAAGCAACACTCTAATAGGTGGAGAGGTGGGGCAACAGAGCACGCTGAGCAATGAAAAGGGAGAAGCAACACTCTAATAGGGGGAGAGGTGGGGTAACAGAGCACGCTGAGCAATGAAAAGGGAGAAGCAACACTCTAATAGGGGGAGAGGTGGGGCAACAGAGCAAGCCGAGCAATAAAAAAGGGAGAAGCAACACTCTAATAGGGGAAAGGTGGGGCAACAGAGCACGCTGAGCAATGAAAAGGGAGAAGTAACACTAATAGGGGGAGAGGTGGGGCAACAGGGCACGCTGAGCAATGAAAAAGGGAGAAGCAACACTAATAGGGGAGAGGGGGGGCCACAAAGCACGCTGAGCAATGAAAAGGGAGAAGCAACAATAATAGGGGGAGAGGTGGGGCAACAGAGCATGTTGAGCAATGAAAAGGCAGAAGCAACACTCCAATAGGGGGAGAGGTGGGGCAACAGAGCATGTTGAGCAATGATAAGGGAGAAGCAACACTGTAATAGGGGGAGAGGTGGGGCAACAGAGCATGTTGAGCAATGATAAGGGTGAAGCAACACTCTAATAGGGGGAGAGGTGGGGCAATAGAGCACGCTGAGCAATGAAAAGGGAGTAGCAACACTCTAATAAGGGAGAGGTGGGGCAACAGTGCATGTTGAGCAAGTAAAAGGGAGCAACTCTAATGCGGAGGTGGGGCAACAGAGCGCGCTGAAGGGAGAAGTAACAGTCTAATAGGGGAGAGGTGGGGCAACAGAACACGCTGAGCAAAGAAAAGGGAGATGCAACACTCTAATACGGGGAGAGGTGGGGCAACAGAGCACGTTGAGCAATGAAAAGGGATCAGCAACACTAATAGCGGGAGAGGGTGGCAACAGAGCTGGTTGAGCAATGAAAAGGGAGAAGCAACACTCTAATAGGGGGAGAGGTGGAGCTACAGAGCACGCTGAGCAATGAAAAGGGAGAAGCAACACTAATAGGGGAGAGGGGGGGCAACAAAGCACGCTGAGCAATGAAAAGGGAGAAGCAACACTAATAGCGGGAGAGGGGGGCAACAGAGCTGGTTGAGCAATGAAAAGGGAGAAGCAACACTCTAATAGGGGGAGAGGTGGGTCAACAGAGCACGCTGAGCAATGAAAAGGGAGAAGCAACTCTCTAATAGGGGAAGAGGTGGGGCAACAGAGCTCGCTGAGCAATGAAAAGGGAGAAGCAACACTAATCGGGGAAGAGGTGGGGCAACAGAGAACGAAGAGCAATGAAACGGGAGAAGCAACACTCTAATAAAGGGGGCAGGGGGCAAACAAGCATGTCGAGCAATGAAAAGGGAGAAGCAACACTCTAATAGTGGGAGAGGTGGGGCAACAGAGCACGCTGGGCAATGAAAAGGGAGAAGCAACAATCTCATAGGGTAGAGGTGGGGCAACAGAGCACGCTGAGCAATGAAAAGGGAGAAGCAACACTAATAGGGGGAGAGGTGGAGCAACAGAGCACACTGAGCAATGAAAAGGGAGAAGCAACACTAATAGGGGAGAGGTGGGGCAACAGAGCACGCTGAGCAATGAAAAGGGAGAAGCAACACTCTAATAGGGGGAGAGGTGGGGCAACAGAGCATGCTGAGCAATGAAAAGGGAGAAGCAACACTCTAATAGGAGGAGAGGTGGGGCAACAGAGCACGCTGAGTAATGACAAGGGAAAAGCAACACTCTCATAAGGGGAGAGGTGGGGCCACAGAGCATGCTGAGCAATGAAGAGGGAGAAGCAACACTCTAAAAGCGGGAGAAGTGGGGCAACAGAGCAAGCTGAGCAATGAAAAGGGAGAAGCAACACTCTAATAGGGGGAGAGGTGGGGAAATAGAGCACGCTGGGCAATGTAAAGGGAGAAGCAACACTCTAATAGGTGGAGAGGTGGGGCAACAGAGCACGCTGAGCAATGAAAAGGGAGAAGCAACACTCTAATAGGGGGAGAGGTGGGGTAACAGAGCACGCTGAGCAATGAAAAGGGAGAAGCAACACTCTAATAGGGGGAGAGGTGGGGCAACAGAGCAAGCCGAGCAATAAAAAAGGGAGAAGCAACACTCTAATAGGGGAAAGGTGGGGCAACAGAGCACGCTGAGCAATGAAAAGGGAGAAGTAACACTAATAGGGGGAGAGGTGGGGCAACAGGGCACGCTGAGCAATGAAAAAGGGAGAAGCAACACTAATAGGGGAGAGGGGGGGCCACAAAGCACGCTGAGCAATGAAAAGGGAGAAGCAACAATAATAGGGGGAGAGGTGGGGCAACAGAGCATGTTGAGCAATGAAAAGGCAGAAGCAACACTCCAATAGGGGGAGAGGTGGGGCAACAGAGCATGTTGAGCAATGATAAGGGAGAAGCAACACTGTAATAGGGGGAGAGGTGGGGCAACAGAGCATGTTGAGCAATGATAAGGGTGAAGCAACACTCTAATAGGGGGAGAGGTGGGGCAATAGAGCACGCTGAGCAATGAAAAGGGAGTAGCAACACTCTAATAAGGGAGAGGTGGGGCAACAGTGCATGTTGAGCAAGTAAAAGGGAGCAACTCTAATGCGGAGGTGGGGCAACAGAGCGCGCTGAAGGGAGAAGTAACAGTCTAATAGGGGAGAGGTGGGGCAACAGAACACGCTGAGCAAAGAAAAGGGAGATGCAACACTCTAATACGGGGAGAGGTGGGGCAACAGAGCACGTTGAGCAATGAAAAGGGATCAGCAACACTAATAGCGGGAGAGGGTGGCAACAGAGCTGGTTGAGCAATGAAAAGGGAGAAGCAACACTCTAATAGGGGGAGAGGTGGAGCTACAGAGCACGCTGAGCAATGAAAAGGGAGAAGCAACACTAATAGGGGAGAGGGGGGGCAACAAAGCACGCTGAGCAATGAAAAGGGAGAAGCAACACTAATAGCGGGAGAGGGGGGCAACAGAGCTGGTTGAGCAATGAAAAGGGAGAAGCAACACTCTAATAGGGGGAGAGGTGGGTCAACAGAGCACGCTGAGCAATGAAAAGGGAGAAGCAACTCTCTAATAGGGGAAGAGGTGGGGCAACAGAGCTCGCTGAGCAATGAAAAGGGAGAAGCAACACTAATCGGGGAGAGCTGGGGCAACAGAGCACGCTGAGCAATGAAAAGGGAGAAGCAACACTCTAATAGGGGGAGAGGTGGGGCAACAGAGCACGCTGAGCAATGACAAGGGAGAAGCAACACTCTCATAGGGGGAGAGGTGGGGCCACAGAGCACGCTGAGCAATGAAAAGGGAGAAGCAACACTCTAATAGCGGGAGAAGTGGGGCAACAGAGCACGCTGAGCAATGAAAAGGGAGAAGCAACACTCTAACAGGGGGAGAGGTTGGGCAATAGAGCATGCTGGGCAATTAAAAGGGAGAAGCAACAATCTAATAGGGGGAGAGGTGGGGCAACAGAGCACGCTGAGCAATGAAAAGGGAGAAGCAACACTCTAATGGGGGAGAGGTGGGGCAACAGAGCACATTGAGCAATGAAAAGGGAGAAGCAACACACTAATAGGGGGAGAGGTGGGGCAACAGAGCACGTCGATCAAAAAAAAAGGGAGAAGCAACTCTCTAATAGGGGAGAGGTGGGGCAACAGAGCACGCTGAGCAATGAAAAGGGAGAAGCAACACTAATAGGGGGAGAGGTGGGGCAACAGAGCACGCTGAGCAATGAAAAGGGAGAAGCAACACTCTAATAGGGGGAGAGGTGGGGCAACAGAGCACGCTGAGCAATGAAAAGGGAGAAGAAACACTCTAATAGAGGGAGAGAAGGGCAACAGAGCATATTGAGCAATGAAAAGGTAGAAGCAACACTCTAATAGGGGGAGAGGTGGGGCAACAGAGCACACTGAGCAATGAAAAGGGAGAAGCAACACTAAAAGGGGAAAGGTGGGGCAAAAGAGCACGCTGAGCAATGAAAAGGGAGAAGCAACACTCTAATAGGGGGAGAGGTGGGGCAACAGAGCACGCTGAGCAATGAAAAGGGAGAAGCAACACTCTAATAGGGGGAGAGCGGGGCAACAGAGCATGTTGAGCAATGAAAAGCAAGAAGCAACAGTCTAATAGGGGGAGAGGTGGGGCAACACAGCACGCTGAGCAATGAAAAGGGAGAAGCAACACTCTTAATAAGGGGGGCAGGGGGCAAACAAGCATGTCGAGCAATGAAAAGGGAGAAGCAACACTCTAATAGTGGGAGAGGTGGGGCAACAGAGCACACTGAGCAATGAAAAGGGAGAAGCAACAATCTAATAGGGTAGAGGTGGGGCAACAGAGCACGTTGAGCAATGAAAAGGGAGAAGCAACACTAATAGGGGGAGAGGTGGAGCAACACAGCACGCTGAGCACTGAAAAGGGAGAAGCAACACTCTAATAGGGGGAGTGGTGGGGCAACAGAGAACGCTGAGCAATGATAAGGGAGAAGCAACACTCTAATAGAGGGAGAGGGGGCAACAGAGCATGTTGAGCAATGAAAAGCAAGAAGCAACACTCTAGTAGGGGGAGAGGTGAGGCAACAGAGCACGCCGAGCAATGAAAAGGGAGAAGCAACACTCTAATGGGGGAGAGGTGGGGCTACAGAGCACGCTGAGCAATGAAAAGGGAGAAGCAACACTAATAGGGGAGAGGGGGGCAACAAAGCACGCTGAGCAATGAAAAGGGAGAAGCAACACTAATAGGGGAGAGGGGGGCAACAAAGCACCCTGAGCAATGAAAAGGGAGAAGCAACAATAATATGGGGAGAGGTGGGGCAACAGAGCACGATGAGCAATGAAAAGGGAGAAGCAACACTCTTAATAAGGGGTGCAGGGGGCAAACAAGCATGTCGCGCAATGAAAAGGGAGAAGCAACACTCTAATAGGGGGAGAGGTGGGGCAACAGAGCACACTGAGCAATGAAAAAGGAGAAGCAACAATCTAATATGGTAGAGGTGGGGCAACAGAGCACGCCGAGCAATGAAAAGGGAGAAGCAACACTCTAATAGGGGAGAGGTGGGGCAACAGAGCACGCTGAGCAATGAAAAGGGAGAAGCAACACTAATAGGGGGAGAGGTGGAGCAACAGAGCACGCTGAGCAATGAAAATGTAGAAGCAACACTAACAGGGGGAGAGGTGGGGCAATAGAGCACGCTGAGCAATGAAAAGGGAGAAGCAACACTAATAGGGGGAGAGGTGGAGCAACAGAGCACGCTGAGCAATGAAAAGGGAGAAGCAACACTAATAGGGGGAGAGGTGGGGCAATAGAGCACGCTGAGCAATGAAAAGGGAGACGCAACACTCTAATAGAGGGAGAGGGGGGCAACAGAGCATGTTGGGCAATGAAAAGGGAGAAGCAACACTCTAATAGGGGAGAGGTGGGGCAACAGAGCTGGTTGAGCAATGATAAGGGAGAAGCAACACTCTAATAGGGGGAGAGGTGGGGCAACAGAGCACGCTGAGCAATGAAAAGGGAGAAGCAACACTCTAATAAGGGAGAGGTGGGGCAACAGTGCATGTTGAGCAATGAAAAGGGAGCAACTCTAATGGGGAGGTGGGGCAACAGAGCACGCTGAAGGGAGAAGTAACACTCTAATAGGGGAGAGGTGGGGCAACAGAGCACGCTGAGCAAAGAAAAGGGAGATGCAACACTCTAATAGGGGGAGGGTGGGGCAACAGAGCACGCTGAGCAATGAAAAGGGAGAAGCAACACTAATAGCGGGAGAAGGTGGCAACAGAGCATGTTGAGCAATGAAAAGGGAGAAGCAACACTCTAATAGGGGGAGAGGTGGGGCAACAGAGCACGCTGAGCAATGATAAGGGAGAAGCAACTCTCTAATAGGGGAAGAGGTGGGGCAACAGAGCTCGCTGAGCAATGAAAAGGGAGAAGCAACACTCTAATAGGAGGAGAAGTGGGGCAACAGAGCACGCTGAGCAATGACAAGGGAGAAGCAGCACTCTCATAGGGGGAGAGGTGGGGCCACAGAGCATGCTGAGCAATGAAGAGGGAGAAGCAACGCTCTAAAAGCGGGAGAAGTGGGGCAACAGAGCATGCTGAGCAATGAAAAGGGAGAAGCAACACTCTAATAGGGGGAGAGGTGGGGCAATAGAGCACGCTGGGCAATGTAAAGGGAGAAGCAACACTCTAATAGGGGGAGAGGTGGGGCAACAGAGCACGCTGAGCAATGAAAAGGGAGAAGCAACACTCTAATAGGGGGAGAGGTGGGGCAACAGAGCACGCTGAGCAATGAAAAGGGAGAAGCAACACTCTAATAGGGGGAGAGGTGGGGCAACAGAGCAAGCCGAGCAATAAAAAAGGGAGAAGCAACACTCTAATAGGGGAGAGGTGGGGCAACAGAGCACGCTGAGCAATGAAAAGGGAGAAGTAACACTAATAGGGGGAGAGGTGGGGCAACAGAGCACGCTGAGCAATGAAAAGGGAGAAGCAACACTCTAATGGGGGAGAGGTGGGGCTACAGAGCACGCTGAGCAATGAAAAAGGGAGAAGCAACGCTAATAGGGGAGAGGGGGGCCCACACAGCACGCTGAGAAATGAAAAGGGAGAAGCAACAATAATAGGGGGAGATTTGGGGCAACAGAGCACACTGAAGGGAGAAGCAACAGTCTAATAGGGGGAGAGGTGGGGCAACAGAGCACGATGAGCAATGAAAAGGGAGAAGCAACACTCTTAATAAGGGGGGCAGGGGGCAAACAAGCATGTCGAGCAATGAAAAGGGAGAAGCAACACTCTGATAGGAGGAGAGGTGGGGCAACAGAGCATGTTGAGCAATGAAAAGGCAGAAGCAACACTCCAATAGGGGGAGAGGTGGGGCAACAGAGCATGTTGAGCAATGATAAGGGAGAAGCAACACTCTAATAAGGGAGAGGTGGGGCAACAGTGCATGTTGAGCAATGAAAAGGGAGCAACTCTAATGGGGAGGTGGGGCAACAGAGCACGCTGAAGGGAGAAGTAACACTCTAATAGGGGAGAGGTGGGGCAACAGAGCACGCTGAGCAAAGAAAAGGGAGATGCAACACTCTAATAGGGGGAGAGGTGGGGCAACAGAGCACGCTGAGCAATGAAAAGGGAGAAGCAACACTAATAGCGGGAGAAGGTGGCAACAGAGCATGTTGAGCAATGAAAAGGGAGAAGCAACACCCTAATAGGGGGAGAGGTGGGGCAACAGAGCACGCTGAGCAATGATAAGGGAGAAGCAACTCTCTAATAGGGGAAGAGGTGGGGCAACAGAGCCCGTTGAGCAATGAAAAGGGAGAAGCAACACTCTAATAGGAGGAGAAGTGGGGCAACAGAGCACGCTGAGCAATGACAAGGGAGAAGCAGCACTCTCATAGGGGGAGAGGTGGGGCCACAGAGCATGCTGAGCAATGAAGAGGGAGAAGCAACACTCTAAAAGCGGGAGAAGTGGGGCAACAGAGTCCGCTGAGCAATGAAAAGGGAGAAGCAACACTCTAATAGGGGGAGAGGTGGGGCAATAGAGCACGCTGGGCAATGTAAAGGGAGAAGCAACACTCTAATAGGGGGAGAGGTGGGGCAACAGAGCACGCTGAGCAATGAAAAGGGAGAAGCAACACTCTAATAGGGGGAGAGGTGGGGCAACAGAGCAAGCCGAGCAATAAAAAAGGGAGAGGCAACACTCTAATAGGGGAGAGGTGGGGCAACAGAGCACGCTGAGCAATGAAAAGGGAGAAGTAACACTAATAGGGGGAGAGGTGGGGCAACAGAGCACGCTGAGCAATGAAAAGGGAGAAGCAACACTCTAATGGGGGAGAGGTGGGGCTACAGAGCACGCTGAGCAATGAAAAAGGGAGAAGCAACACTAATAGGGGAGATGGGGGGCACACATCACGCTGAGCAATGAAAAGGGAGAAGCAACAATAATAGGGGGAGAGATGGGGCAACAGAGCACACTGAAGGGAGAAGCAACAGTCTAATAGGGGGAGAGGTGGGGCAACAGAGCACGATGAGCAATGAAAAGGGAGAAGCAACACTCTTAATAAGGGGGGCAGGGGGCAAACAAGCATGTCGAGCAATGAAAAGGGAGAAGCAACACTCTGATAGGAGGAGAGGTGGGGCAACAGAGCATGTTGAGCAATGAAAAGGCAGAAGCAACACTCCAATAGGGGGAGAGGTGGGGCAACAGAGCATGTTGAGCAATGATAAGGGAGAAGCAACACTCTAATAGGGGGAGAGGTGGGGCAACAGAGCATGTTGAGCAATGATAAGGGTGAAGCAACACTCTAATAGGGGGAGAGGTGGGGCAATAGAGCACGCTGAGCAATGAAAAGGGAGAAGCAACACTAATAAGGGAGAGGTGGGGCAACAGTGCATGTTGAGCAAGGAAAAGGGAGCAACTCTAATTGGGAGGTGGGGCAACAGAGCACGCTGAAGGGAGAAGTAACACTCTAATAGGGGAGAGGTGGGGTAACAGAGCACGCTGAGCAAAGAAAAGGGAGATGCAACACTCTAATAGGGGGAGAGGTGGGGCAACAGAGCACGTTGAGCAATGAAAAGGGATCAGCAACACTAATAGCGGGAGAGGGTGGCAACAGAGCTGGTTGAGCAATGAAAAGGGAGAAGCAACACTCTAATAGGGGGAGAGGTGGAGCTACAGAGCACGCTGAGCAATGAAAAGGGAGAAGCAACACTAATAGGGGAGAGGGGGGGCAACAAAGCACGCTGAGCAATGAAAAGGGAGAAGCAACACTAATAGCGGGAGAGGGTGGCAACAGAGCTGGTTGAGCAATGAAAAGGGAGAAGCAACACTCTAATAGGGGGAGAGGTGGGTCAACAGAGCACGCTGAGCAATGAAAAGGGAGAAGCAACTCTCTAATAGGGGAAGAGGTGGGGCAACAGAGCTCGCTGAGCAATGAAAAGGAAGAAGCAACACTAATCGGGGAGAGCTGGGGCAACAGAGCACGCTGAGCAATGAAAAGGGAGAAGCAACACTCTAATAGGGGGAGAGGTGGGGCAACAGAGCACGCTGAGCAATGACAAGGGAGAAGCAACACTCTCATAGGGGGAGAGGTGGGGCCACAGAGCACGCTGAGCAATGAAAAGGGAGAAGCAACACTCTAATAGCGGGAGAAGTGGGGCAACAGAGCACGCTGAGCAATGAAAAGTGAGAAGCAACACTCTAACAGGGGGAGAGGTTGGGCAATAGAGCACGCTGGGCAATGTAAAGGGAGAAGCAACACTCTAATAGGGGGAGAGGTGGGGCAACAGAGCACGCTGAGCAATGAAAAGGGAGAAGCAGCACTCTAATGGGGGAGAGGTGGGGCAACAGAGCACACTGAGCAATGAAAAGGGAGAAGCAACACACTAATAGGGGGAGAGGTGGGACAACAGAGCACGTCGATCAATAAAAAAGGGAGAAGCAACACTCTAATAGGGGAGAGGTGGGGCAACAGAGCACGCTGAGCAATGAAAAGGGAGAAGCAACACTAATAGGGGGAGAGGTGGGGCAACAGAGCACGCTGAGCAATAAAAAGGGAGAAGCAACACTCTAATGGGGAGAGGTGGGGCTACAGAGCACGCTGAGCAATGAAAAGGGAGAAGCAACACTAATAGGGGAGGGGGCAACAAAGCACGCTCAGCAATGAAAAGGGAGAAGCAACAATAATAGGGGGAGAGGTGGGGCAACAGAGCACACTGAAGGGAGAAGCAACACTCTAATGGGGGCAGAGGTGGGGCAACAGAGCACCATGAGCAATGAAAAGGGAGAAGCAGCACTCTTAATAAGGGGGGCAGGGGGCAAACAAGCATGTCGAGCAATGAAAAGGGAGAAGCAACACTCTAATAGGGGGAGAGGTGGGGCAACAGAGCACACTGAGCAATGAAAAGGGAGAAGCAACAATCTAATAGGGTAGAGGTGGGGCAACAGAGCACGCTGAGCAATGAAAAGGGAGAAGCAACACTAATAGGGGGAGAGGTGGAGCAACAGAGCATGCTGAGCAATGAAAAGGGAGAAGCAACACTAATAGAAGGAGAGGTGGGGCAATAGAGCACACTGAGCAATGAAAAGGGAGAAGCAACTCATTAATAGGGGGAGAGGTGGGGCAACAGAGCACGCTGGGCAATGAAAAGGGAGAAGCAACACTCTAATGGGGGAGAGGTGGGGCTACAGAGCACGCTGAGCAATGAAAAAGGGAGAAGCAACACTAATAGGGGAGAGGGGGGGCCACACAGCACGCTGAGAAATGAAAAGGGAGAAGCAACAATAATAGGGGGAGATTTGGGGCAACAGAGCACACTGAAGGGAGAAGCAACAGTCTAATAGGGGGAGAGGTGGGGCAACAGAGCACGATGAGCAATGAAAAGGGAGAAGCAACACTCTTAATAAGGGGGGCAGGGGGCAAACAAGCATGTCGAGCAATGAAAAGGGAGAAGCAACACTCTGATAGGAGGAGAGGTGGGGCAACAGAGCATGTTGAGCAATGAAAAGGCAGAAGCAACACTCCAATAGGGGGAGAGGTGGGGCAACAGAGCATGTTGAGCAATGATAAGGGAGAAGCAACACTCTAATAAGGGAGAGGTGGGGCAACAGTGCATGTTGAGCAATGAAAAGGGAGCAACTCTAATGGGGAGGTGGGGCAACAGAGCACGCTGAAGGGAGAAGTAACACTCTAATAGGGGAGAGGTGGGGCAACAGAGCACGCTGAGCAAAGAAAAGGGAGATGCAACACTCTAATAGGGGGAGAGGTGGGGCAACAGAGCATGTTGAGCAATGAAAAGGGAGAAGCAACACCCTAATAGGAGGAGAAGTGGGGCAACAGAGCACGCTGAGCAATGACAAGGGAGAAGCAGCACTCTCATAGGGGGAGAGGTGGGGCCACAGAGCATGCTGAGCAATGAAGAGGGAGAAGCAACACCCTAATAGGGGGAGAGGTGGGGCAACAGAGCACGCTGAGCAATGATAAGGGAGAAGCAACTCTCTAATAGGGGAAGAGGTGGGGCAACAGAGCCCGTTGAGCAATGAAAAGGGAGAAGCAACACTCTAATAGGAGGAGAAGTGGGGCAACAGAGCACGCTGAGCAATGACAAGGGAGAAGCAGCACTCTCATAGGGGGAGAGGTGGGGCCACAGAGCATGCTGAGCAATGAAGAGGGAGAAGCAACACTCTAAAAGCGGGAGAAGTGGGGCAACAGAGCACGCTGAGCAGTGAAAAGGGAGAAGCAACACTCTAATAGGGGGAGAGGTGGGGCAATAGAGCACGCTGGGCAATGTAAAGGGAGAAGCAACACTCTAATAGGGGGAGAGGTGGGGCAACAGAGCACGCTGAGCAATGAAAAGGGAGAAGCAACACTCTAATAGGGGGAGAGGTGGGGCAACAGAGCAAGCCGAGCAATAAAAAAGGGAGAAGCAACACTCTAATAGGGGAGAGGTGGGGCAACAGAGCACGCTGAGCAATGAAAAGGGAGAAGTAACACTAATAGGGGGAGAGGTGGGGCAACAGAGCACGCTGAGCAATGAAAAGGGAGAAGCAACACTCTAATGGGGGAGAGGTGGGGCTACAGAGCACGCTGAGCAATGAAAAAGGGAGAAGCAACACTAATAGGGGAGATGGGGGCACACATCACGCTGAGCAATGAAAAGGGAGAAGCAACAATAATAGGGGGAGAGATGGGGCAACAGAGCACACTGAAGGGAGAAGCAACAGTCTAATAGGGGGAGAGGTGGGGCAACAGAGCACGATGAGCAATGAAAAGGGAGAAGCAACACTCTTAATAAGGGGGGCAGGGGGCAAACAAGCATGTCGAGCAATGAAAAGGGAGAAGCAACACTCTGATAGGAGGAGAGGTGGGGCAACAGAGCATGTTGAGCAATGAAAAGGCAGAAGCAACACTCCAATAGGGGGAGAGGTGGGGCAACAGAGCATGTTGAGCAATGATAAGGGAGAAGCAACACTCTAATAGGGGGAGAGGTGGGGCAACAGAGCATGTTGAGCAATGATAAGGGTGAAGCAACACTCTAATAGGGGGAGAGGTGGGGCAATAGAGCACGCTGAGCAATGAAAAGGGAGAAGCAACACTAATAAGGGAGAGGTGGGGCAACAGTGCATGTTGAGCAAGGAAAAGGGAGCAACTCTAATTGGGAGGTGGGGCAACAGAGCACGCTGAAGGGAGAAGTAACACTCTAATAGGGGAGAGGTGGGGTAACAGAGCACGCTGAGCAAAGAAAAGGGAGATGCAACACTCTAATAGGGGGAGAGGTGGGGCAACAGAGCACGTTGAGCAATGAAAAGGGATCAGCAACACTAATAGCGGGAGAGGGTGGCAACAGAGCTGGTTGAGCAATGAAAAGGGAGAAGCAACACTCTAATAGGGGGAGAGGTGGAGCTACAGAGCACGCTGAGCAATGAAAAGGGAGAAGCAACACTAATAGGGGAGAGGGGGGGCAACAAAGCACGCTGAGCAATGAAAAGGGAGAAGCAACACTAATAGCGGGAGAGGGTGGCAACAGAGCTGGTTGAGCAATGAAAAGGGAGAAGCAACACTCTAATAGGGGGAGAGGTGGGTCAACAGAGCACGCTGAGCAATGAAAAGGGAGAAGCAACTCTCTAATAGGGGAAGAGGTGGGGCAACAGAGCTCGCTGAGCAATGAAAAGGAAGAAGCAACACTAATCGGGGAGAGCTGGGGCAACAGAGCACGCTGAGCAATGAAAAGGGAGAAGCAACACTCTAATAGGGGGAGAGGTGGGGCAACAGAGCACGCTGAGCAATGACAAGGGAGAAGCAACACTCTCATAGGGGGAGAGGTGGGGCCACAGAGCACGCTGAGCAATGAAAAGGGAGAAGCAACACTCTAATAGCGGGAGAAGTGGGGCAACAGAGCACGCTGAGCAATGAAAAGTGAGAAGCAACACTCTAACAGGGGGAGAGGTTGGGCAATAGAGCACGCTGGGCAATGTAAAGGGAGAAGCAACACTCTAATAGGGGGAGAGGTGGGGCAACAGAGCACGCTGAGCAATGAAAAGGGAGAAGCAGCACTCTAATGGGGGAGAGGTGGGGCAACAGAGCACATTGAGCAATGAAAAGGGAGAAGCAACACACTAATAGGGGGAGAGGTGGGACAACAGAGCACGTCGATCAATAAAAAAGGGAGAAGCAACACTCTAATAGGGGAGAGGTGGGGCAACAGAGCACGCTGAGCAATGAAAAGGGAGAAGCAACACTAATAGGGGGAGAGGTGGGGCAACAGAGCAGGCTGAGCAATAAAAAGGGAGAAGCAACACTCTAATGGGGAGAGGTGGGGCTACAGAGCACGCTGAGCAATGAAAAGGGAGAAGCAACACTAATAGGGGAGGGGGCAACAAAGCACGCTCAGCAATGAAAAGGGAGAAGCAACAATAATAGGGGGAGAGGTGGGGCAACAGAGCACACTGAAGGGAGAAGCAACACTCTAATGGGGGCAGAGGTGGGGCAACAGAGCACCATGAGCAATGAAAAGGGAGAAGCAGCACTCTTAATAAGGGGGGCAGGGGGCAAACAAGCATGTCGAGCAATGAAAAGGGAGAAGCAACACTCTAATAGGGGGAGAGGTGGGGCAACAGAGCACACTGAGCAATGAAAAGGGAGAAGCAACAATCTAATAGGGTAGAGGTGGGGCAACAGAGCACGCTGAGCAATGAAAAGGGAGAAGCAACACTAATAGGGGGAGAGGTGGAGCAACAGAGCATGCTGAGCAATGAAAAGGGAGAAGCAACACTAATAGAAGGAGAGGTGTGGCAATAGAGCACACTGAGCAATGAAAAGGGAGAAGCAACTCATTAATAGGGGGAGAGGTGGGGCAACAGAGCACGCTGGGCAATGAAAAGGGAGAAGCAACACTCTAATAGAGGGAGAGGGGGGCAACAGAGCATGTTGAGCAATGAAAAGGGAGAAGCAACACTCTAATAGGGGAGAGGTGGGGCAACAGAGCACTCTGAGCAATGAAAAGGGAGAAGCAAAACTAAAAGGGGAAGGTGGGGCAAAAGAGCACGCTGAGCAATGAAAAGGGCGAAGCAACACTCTAATCGGGGAGGAGGTGGGGCAACAGAGCACGCTGAGCAATGAAAAGGGAGAAGCAACACTCTAATAAAGGGAGAGGGGGCAACAGAGCATGTTGAGCAATGAAAAGCAAGAAGCAACACTCTAATAGGGGGAGAGGTGGGGCAACAGAGCACGCTGAGCAATGAAAAGGGAGAAGCAACACTATAATAGGGGGAGTGGTGGGGCAACAGAGCACGCTGAGCAATGATAAGGGGGAAGCAACACTCTAATAGAGGGAGAGGGGGCAACAGAGCATGTTGAGTAATGAAAAGCAAGAAGCAACACTCTAATAGGGGGAGAGGTGGGGCAACAGAGCACGCTGAGCAATGAAAAGAGAGAAGCAACACTCTAATAGGGGAGAGGTGGGGCAACAGAGCACACTGAGCAATGAATAGGGAGAAGCAACACTCTAATAGGGGGAGAGGTGGGGCAACAGAGCATGTTGAGCAATGAAAAGGGAGAAGCAACACTAATAGACGGAGAGGTGGGACAACAGAGCACGCTGAGCAATGGAAAGGGAGAAGCAACACTTATAGGGGAGAGGGGGGGGCAACAAAGCACCCTGAGCAATGAAAAGGGAGAAGCAACAATAATAGGGGGAGAGGTGGGGCAACAGAGCACGATGAGCAATGAAAAGGGAGAAGCAACACTCTTAATAAGGGGTGCAGGGGGCAAACAAGCATGTCGAGCAATGAAAAGGGAGAAGCAACACTCTAATAGGGGGGAGGTGGGGCAACAGAGCACACTGGGCAATGAAAAGGGAGAAGCAACAGTCTAATATGGTAGAGGTGGGGCAACAGAGCACGCCGAGCAATGAGAAGGGAGAAGCAACACTCTAATAGGGGAGAGGTGGGGCAACAGAGCACGCTGAGCAATGAAAAGGGAGAAGCAACACTAATAGGGGGAGAGGTGGAGCAACAGAGCACGCTGAGCAATGAAAAGGTAGAAGCAACACTAATAGGGGGAGAGGTGGGGCAATAGAGCACACTGAGCAATGAAAAGGGAGAAGCAACACTAATAGGGGGAGAGGTGGAGCAACAGAGCACGCTGAGCAATGAAAAGGGAGAAGCAACACTAATAGGGGGAGAGGTGGGGCAATAGAGCACGCTGAGCAATGAAAAGGGAGACGCAACACTCTAATAGAGGATAGAGGGGGGCAACAGAGCACGCTGAGCAGTGAAAATGGAGACTCAACACTCTAATGGGGGAGAGGTGGGGCTAGAGAGCACGCTGAGCAATGAAAAGGGAGAAGCAACACTAATAGTTGAGAGAGTGGCCAACAAAGCACGCTAAGCAATAAAAACGGAGAAGCAACAATAATAGGGGGAGAGGTGGGGCTCTCAGAGCATGCTGAGTAATGAAAAGGGAGAAGCAACACTAATAGAAGGCGAGGTGGGGCAATAGAGCACACTGAGCAATGAAAAGGGAGAAGCAACTCATTAATAGGGGGAGAGGTGGGGCAACAGAGCACACTGGGCAATGAAAAGGGAGAAGCAACACTCTAATAGAGGGAGAGGGGGGCAACAGAGCATGTTGAGCAATGAAAAGGGAGAAGCAACACTCTAATAGGGGGAGAGGTGGGGCAACAGAACACTCTGAGCAATGAAAAGGGAGAAGCAAAACTAAAAGGGGAAAGGTGGGGCAAAAGAGCACGCTGAGCAATGAAAAGGGCGAAGCAACACTCTAATCGGGGAGGAGGTGGGGCAACAGAGCACTCTGAGCAATGAAAAGGGAGAAGCAAAACTAAAAGGTGAAAGGTGGGGCAAAAGAGCACGCTGAGCAATGAAAAGGGAGAAGCAGCACTCTAATAGAGGGAGAAGGGGCAACAGAGCATGTTGAGAAATGAAAAGCAAGAAGAAACCCTCTAATAGGGGGAGAGGTGGGACAACAGAGCACGCTGAGCAATGAAAAGGGAGAAGCAACACTCTAATAGGGGGAGTGGTGGGGCAACAGAGCACTCTGAGCAATGAAAAGGGAGAAGCAAAACTAAAAGGGGAAAGGTGGGGCAAAAGAGCACGCTGAGCAATGAAAAGGGAGAAGCAACACTCTAATAGAGGGAGAGGGGGCAACAGAGCATGTTGAGAAATGAAAAGCAAGAAGCAACACTCTAATAGGGGGAGAGGTGGGGCAACAGAGCACGCTGAGCAATGAAAAGGGAGAAGCAACACTCTAATAGGGGGAGTGGTGGGGCAACAGAGCACGCTGAGCAATGATAAGGGAGAAGCAACACTCTAATAGAGGGAGAGGGGGCAACAGAGCATGTTGAGCAATGAAAAGCAAGAAGCAACACTCTAATAGGGGAAGAGGTGGGGCAACAAGGCATGCTGAGCAATGAAAAGGGAGAAGCAACACTCTAATAGGGGAGAGGTGGTGCAACAGAGCACACTGAGCAATGAAAAGGGAGAAGCAACACTCTAATAGGGGGAGAGGTGGGGCAACAGAGCATGTTGAGCAATGAAAAGGGAGAAGCAACACTAATAGGGGGAGAGGTGGGACAACAGAGCACGCTGAGCAATGGAAAGGGAGAAGCAACACTCTTATAGGGGAGAGGTGGGGCAACAGAGCACACTGAGCACTGAAAGGGGAGAAGCAACGCTGTAAT
The DNA here is from genome assembly GCF_040938575.1 of Ambystoma mexicanum. Lineage (NCBI taxonomy): Eukaryota > Metazoa > Chordata > Amphibia > Caudata > Ambystomatidae > Ambystoma > Ambystoma mexicanum. The sequence goes on from NC_090931.1 coordinate 1,550,644,789, forward strand.
AGGGGGAGAGGTGGGGCAACAGAGCACGCTGAGCAAAGAAAAGGGAGAAGCAACACTCTAATTGGGGAAAAGGGGGGCAACAGAGCACGCTAAGAAATGAAAAGGGAGAAGCAACACCCTAATAGGGGGAGTGGTGGGGCAACAGAGCACGCCGAGCAATGAAAAGGGAGAAGCAATACTCTAATAGGGGGAGAGGTGGGGCAACAGAGCACGATGAGCAATGAAACGGGAGAAGCAACACTCTAATAAAGGGGGCAGGGGGCAAACAGACATGTCGAGCAATGAAAAGGGAGAAGCAACACTTTAATAGGGGGAGAGGTGGGGCAACAGAGCACGCTGAGCAATGAAAAGGGAGAAGCAACAATCTCATAGGGTAGAGGTGGGCAACAGAGCACGCTGAGCAATGAAAAGGGAGAAGCAACACTAATAGGGGGAGAGGTGGAGCAACAGAGCACGCTGAGCAATGAAAAGGGAGAAGCAACACTAATAGGGGAGAGGTGGGGCAACAGAGCACGCTGAGCAATGAAAAGGAATAAGCAACACTCTAATAGGGGGAGAGGTGGGGCAACAGAGCACGCTGAGCAATGAAAAGGGAGAAGCAACACTCTAATAGAGGGAGAGAGGGGCAACAGAGCATATTGAGCAATGAAAAGGGAGAAGCAACACTCTAATAGGGGGAGAGGTGGGGCAACAGAGCACACCGAGCAATGAAAAGGGAGAAGCAACACTAAAAGGGGAAAGGTGGGGCAAAAGAGCACGCTGAGCAATGAAAAGGGAAAAGCAACACTCTAATAGGGGGAGAGGTGGGGCAACAGAGCACGCTGAGCAATGAAAAGGGAGAAGCAACACTCTAATAGATGGAGAGCGGGGCAACAGAGCATGTTGAGCAATGAAAAGCAAGAAGCAACACTCTAATAGGGGGAGAGGTGGGGCAACAGAGCACACTGAGCAATGAAAAGGGAGAAGCAACAATCTAATATGGTAGAGGTGGGGCAACAGAGCACGCCGAGCAATGAAAAGGGAGAAGCAACACTCTAATAGGGGAGAGGTGGGGCAACAGAGCACGCTGAGCAATGAAAAGGGAGAAGCAACACTAATAGGGGGAGAGGTGGAGCAACAGAGCACGCTGAGCAATGAAAATGTAGAAGCAACACTAACAGGGCGAGAGGTGGGGCAATAGAGCACGCTGAGCAATGAAAAGGGAGAAGCAACACTAATAGGGGGAGAGGTGGAGCAACAGAGCACGCTGAGCAATGAAAAGGGAGAAGCAACACTAATAGGGGGAGAGGTGGGGCAATAGAGCACGCTGAGCAATGAAAAGGGAGACGCAACACTCTAATAGAGGGAGAGGGGGGCAACAGAGCATGTTGGGCAATGAAAAGGGAGAAGCAACACTCTAATAGGGGAGAGGTGGGGCAACAGAGCTGGTTGAGCAATGATAAGGGAGAAGCAACACTCTAATAGGGGGAGAGGTGGGGCAACAGAGCACGCTGAGCAATGAAAAGGGAGAAGCAACACTCTAATAAGGGAGAGGTGGGGCAACAGTGCATGTTGAGCAATGAAAAGGGAGCAACTCTAATGGGGAGGTGGGGCAACAGAGCACGCTGAAGGGAGAAGTAACACTCTAATAGGGGAGAGGTGGGGCAACAGAGCACGCTGAGCAAAGAAAAGGGAGATGCAACACTCTAATAGGGGGAGAGGTGGGGCAACAGAGCACGCTGAGCAATGAAAAGGGAGAAGCAACACTAATAGCGGGAGAAGGTGGCAACAGAGCATGTTGAGCAATGAAAAGGGAGAAGCAACACTCTAATAGGGGGAGAGGTGGGGCAACAGAGCACGCTGAGCAATGATAAGGGAGAAGCAACTCTCTAATAGGGGAAGAGGTGGGGCAACAGAGCTCGCTGAGCAATGAAAAGGGAGAAGCAACACTCTAATAGGAGGAGAAGTGGGGCAACAGAGCACGCTGAGCAATGACAAGGGAGAAGCAGCACTCTCATAGGGGGAGAGGTGGGGCCACAGAGCATGCTGAGCAATGAAGAGGGAGAAGCAACACTCTAAAAGCCGGAGAAGTGGGGCAACAGAGCACGCTGAGCAATGAAAAGAGAGAAGCAACACTCTAATAGGGGGAGAGGTGGGGCAATAGAGCACGCTGGGCAATGTAAAGGGAGAAGCAACACTCTAATAGGGGGATAGGTGGGGCAACAGAGCACGCTGAGCAATGAAAAGGGAGAAGCAACACTCTAATAGGGGGAGAGGTGGGGCAACAGAGCACGCTGAGCAATGAAAAGGGAGAAGCAACACTCTAATAGGGGGAGAGGTGGGGCAACAGAGCAAGCCGAGCAATAAAAAAGGGAGAAGCAACACTCTAATAGGGGAGAGGTGGGGCAACAGAGCACGCTGAGCAATGAAAAGGGAGAAGTAACACTAATAGGGGGAGAGGTGGGGCAACAGAGCACGCTGAGCAATGAAAAGGGAGAAGCAACACTCTAATGGGGGAGAGGTGGGGCTACAGAGCACGCTGAGCAATGAAAAAGGGAGAAGCAACACTAATAGGGGAGAGGGGGGGCCACACAGCACGCTGAGCAATGAAAAGGGAGAAGCAACAATAATAGGGGGAGAGATGGGGCAACAGAGCACACTGAAGGGAGAAGCAACAGTCTAATAGGGGGAGAGGTGGGGCAACAGAGCACGATGAGCAATGAAAAGGGAGAAGCAACACTCTTAATAAGGGGGGCATGGGGCAAACAAGCATGTCGAGCAATGAAAAGGGAGAAGCAACACTCTGATAGGAGGAGAGGTGGGGCAACAGAGCATGTTGAGCAATGAAAAGGCAGAAGCAACACTCCAATAGGGGGAGAGGTGGGGCAACAGAGCATGTTGAGCAATGATAAGGGAGAAGCAACACTCTAATAAGGGAGAGGTGGGGCAACAGTGCATGTTGAGCAATGAAAAGGGAGCAACTCTAATGGGGAGGTGGGGCAACAGAGCACGCTGAAGGGAGAAGTAACACTCTAATAGGGGAGAGGTGGGGCAACAGAGCACGCTGAGCAAAGAAAAGGGAGATGCAACACTCTAATAGGGGGAGAGGTGGGGCAACAGAGCACGCTGAGCAATGAAAAGGGAGAAGCAACACTAATAGCGGGAGAAGGTGGCAACAGAGCATGTTGAGCAATGAAAAGGGAGAAGCAACACCCTAATAGGGGGAGAGGTGGGGCAACAGAGCACGCTGAGCAATGATAAGGGAGAAGCAACTCTCTAATAGGGGAAGAGGTGGGGCAACAGAGCTCGTTGAGCAATGAAAAGGGAGAAGCAACACTCTAATAGGAGGAGAAGTGGGGCAACAGAGCACGCTGAGCAATGACAAGGGAGAAGCAGCACTCTCATAGGGGGAGAGGTGGGGCCACAGAGCATGCTGAGCAATGAAGAGGGAGAAGCAACACTCTAAAAGCGGGAGAAGTGGGGCAACAGAGCACACTGAGCAATGAAAAGGGAGAAGCAACACTCTAATAGGGGGAGAGGTGGGGCAATAGAGCACGCTGGGCAATGTAAAGGGAGAAGCAACACTCTAATAGGGGGAGAGGTGGGGCAACAGAGCACGCTGAGCAATGAAAAGGGAGAAGCAACACTCTAATAGGGGGAGAGGTGGGGCAACAGAGCAAGCCGAGCAATAAAAAAGGGAGAAGCAACACTCTAATAGGGGAGAGGTGGGGCAACAGAGCACGCTGAGCAATGAAAAGGGAGAAGTAACACTAATAGGGGGAGAGGTGGGGCAACAGAGCACGCTGAGCAATGAAAAGGGAGAAGCAACACTCTAATGGGGGAGAGGTGGGGCTACAGAGCACGCTGAGCAATGAAAAAGGGAGAAGCAACACTAATAGGGGAGGGGGGGGGCACACATCACGCTGAGCAATGAAAAGGGAGAAGCAACAATAATAGGGGGAGAGATGGGGCAACAGAGCACACTGAAGGGAGAAGCAACAGTCTAATAGGGGGAGAGGTGGGGCAACAGAGCACGATGAGCAATGAAAAGGGAGAAGCAACACTCTTAATAAGGGGGGCAGGGGGCAAACAAGCATGTCGAGCAATGAAAAGGGAGAAGCAACACTCTGATAGGAGGAGAGGTGGGGCAATAGAGCATGTTGAGCAATGAAAAGGCAGAAGCAACACTCCAATAGGGGGAGAGGTGGGGCAACAGAGCATGTTGAGCAATGATAAGGGAGAAGCAACACTCTAATAGGGGGAGAGGTGGGGCAACAGAGCATGTTGAGCAATGATAAGGGTGAAGCAACACTCTAATAGGGGGAGAGGTGGGGCAATAGAGCACGCTGAGCAATGAAAATGGAGAAGCAACACTAATAAGGGAGAGGTGGGGCAACAGTGCATGTTGAGCAAGGAAAAGGGAGCAACTCTAATTGGGAGGTGGGGCAACAGAGCACGCTGAAGGGAGAAGTAACACTCTAATAGGGGAGAGGTGGGGCAACAGAGCACGCTGAGCAAAGAAAAGGGAGATGCAACACTCTAATAGGGGGAGAGGTGGGGCAACAGAGCACGTTGAGCAATGAAAAGGGATCAGCAACACTAATAGCGGGAGAGGGTGGCAACAGAGCTGGTTGAGCAATGAAAAGGGAGAAGCAACACTCTAATAGGGGGAGAGGTGGAGCTACAGAGCACGCTGAGCAATGAAAAGGGAGAAGCAACACTAATAGGGGAGAGGGGGGGCAACAAAGCACGCTGAGCAATGAAAAGGGAGAAGCAACACTAATAGCGGGAGAGGGTGGCAACAGAGCTGGTTGAGCAATGAAAAGGGAGAAGCAACACTCTAATAGGGGGAGAGGTGGGTCAACAGAGCACGCTGAGCAATGAAAAGGGAGAAGCAACTCTCTAATAGGGGAAGAGGTGGGGCAACAGAGCTCGCTGAGCAATGAAAAGGAAGAAGCAACACTAATCGGGGAGAGCTGGGGCAACAGAGCACGCTGAGCAATGAAAAGGGAGAAGCAACACTCTAATAGGGGGAGAGGTGGGGCAACAGAGCACGCTGAGCAATGACAAGGGAGAAGCAACACTCTCATAGGGGGAGAGGTGGGGCCACAGAGCACGCTGAGCAATGAAAAGGGAGAAGCAACACTCTAATAGCGGGAGAAGTGGGGCAACAGAGCACGCTGAGCAATGAAAAGTGAGAAGCAACACTCTAACAGGGGGAGAGGTTGGGCAATAGAGCACGCTGGGCAATGTAAAGGGAGAAGCAACACTCTAATAGGGGGAGAGGTGGGGCAACAGAGCACGCTGAGCAATGAAAAGGGAGAAGCAGCACTCTAATGGGGGAGAGGTGGGGCAACAGAGCACATTGAGCAATGAAAAGGGAGAAGCAACACACTAATAGGGGGAGAGGTGGGACAACAGAGCACGTCGATCAATAAAAAAGGGAGAAGCAACACTCTAATAGGGGAGAGGTGGGGCAACAGAGCACGCTGAGCAATGAAAAGGGAGAAGCAACACTAATAGGGGGAGAGGTGGGGCAACAGAGCACGCTGAGCAATAAAAAGGGAGAAGCAACACTCTAATGGGGAGAGGTGGGGCTACAGAGCACGCTGAGCAATGAAAAGGGAGAAGCAACACTAATAGGGGAGGGGGCAACAAAGCACGCTCAGCAATGAAAAGGGAGAAGCAACAATAATAGGGGGAGAGGTAAGGCAACAGAGCACACTGAAGGGAGAAGCAACACTCTAATGGGGGCAGAGGTGGGGCAACAGAGCACCATGAGCAATGAAAAGGGAGAAGCAGCACTCTTAATAAGGGGGGCAGGGGGCAAACAAGCATGTCGAGCAATGAAAAGGGAGAAGCAACACTCTAATAGGGGGAGAGGTGTGGCAACAGAGCACACTGAGCAATGAAAAGGGAGAAGCAACAATCTAATAGGGTAGAGGTGGGGCAACAGAGCACGCTGAGCAATGAAAAGGGAGAAGCAACACTAATAGGGGGAGAGGTGGAGCAACAGAGCATGCTGAGCAATGAAAAGGGAGAAGCAACACTAATAGAAGGAGAGGTGGGGCAATAGAGCACACTGAGCAATGAAAAGGGAGAAGCAACTCATTAATAGGGGGAGAGGTGGGGCAACAGAGCACGCTGGGCAATGAAAAGGGAGAAGCAACACTCTAATAGAGGGAGAGGGGGCAACAGAGCATGTTGAGCAATGAAAAGGGAGAAACAACACTCTAATAGGGGGAGAGGTGGGGCAACAGAGCACTCTGAGCAATGAAAAGGGAGAAGCAAAACTAAAACTTAGCCGGTCAAGTGGCACAGCGAGTAGAGCGCTCGCTTTGGCATCGGTGCAGAGTCTGCTAACGCAGGTTCGAATCCCGGCGGGGCCAAACTCAGCCTTTCATCCTTCCGAGGTCGATAAATGAACACCACACACCGTGGGTAATAATAAGCAGCGCTCAGATACCTGAGGGTTCGTAGCGCTATATAAGTGCCAAATTAAATTATTAATTAATTTTATTATTAAAAGGGGAAAGGTGGGGCAAAAGAGCAGGCTGAGCAATGAAAAGGGCGAAGCAACACTCTAATAGAGGGAGAGGGGGCAACAGAGCATGTTGAGCAATGAAAAGCAAGAAGCAACACTCTAATAGGGGGAGAGGTGGGGCAACAGAGCACGCTGAGCAATGAAAAGGGAGAAGCAACACTATAATAGGGGGAGTGGTGGGGCAACAGAGCACGCTGAGCAATGATAAGGGGGAAGCAACACTCTAATAGAGGGAGAGGGGGCAACAGAGCATGTTGAGCAATGAAAAGCAAGAAGCAACACTCTAATAGGGGGAGAGGTGGGGCAACAGAGCACGCTGAGCAATGAAAAGAGAGAAGCAACACTCTAATAGGGGAGAGGTGGGGCAACAGAGCACACTGAGCAATGAATAGGGAGAAGCAACACTCTGATAGGGGGAGAGGTGGGGCAACAGAGCATGTTGAGCAATGAAAAGGGAGAAGCAACACTAATAGGCGGAGAGGTGGGACAACAGAGCACGCTGAGCAATGGAAAGGGAGAAGCAACACTTATAGGGGAGAGGGGGGGCAACAAAGCACCCTGAGCAATGAAAAGGGAGAAGCAACAATAATAGGGGGAGAGGTGGGGCAACAGAGCACGATGAGCAATGAAAAGGGAGAAGCAACACTCTTAATAAGGGGTGCAGGGGGCAAACAAGCATGTCGAGCAATGAAAAGGGAGAAGCAACACTCTAATAGGGGGAGAGGTGGGGCAACAGAGCACACTGGGCAATGAAAAGGGAGAAGCAACAGTCTAATATGGTAGAGGTGGGGCAACAGAGCACGCCGAGCAATGAAAAGGGAGAAGCAACACTCTAATAGGGGAGAGGTGGGGCAACAGAGCACGCTGAGCAATGAAAAGGGAGAAGCAACACTAATAGGGGGAGAGGTGGAGCAACAGAGCACGCTGAGCAATGAAAAGGTAGAAGCAACACTAATAGGGGGAGAGGTGGGGCAATAGAGCACACTGAGCAGTGAAAAGGGAGAAGCAACACTAATAGGGGGAGAGGTGGAGCAACAGAGCACGCTGAGCAATGAAAAGGGAGAAGCAACACTAATAGGGGGAGAGGTGGGGCAATAGAGCACGCTGAGCAATGAAAAGGGAGACGCAACACTCTAATAGAGGATAGAGGGGGGCAACAGATCACGCTGAGCAGTGAAAATGGAGACTCAACACTCTAATGGGGGAGAGGTGGGGCTACAGAGCACGCTGAGCAATGAAAAGGGAGAAGCAACACTAATAGTTGAGAGAGTGGCCAACAAAGCACGCTAAGCAATAAAAATGGAGAAGCAACAATAATAGGGGGAGAGGTGGGGCTCTCAGAGCATGCTGAGCAATGAAAAGGGAGAAGTAACACTAATAGAAGGCGAGGTGGGGCAATAGAGCACACTGAGCAATGAAAAGGGAGAAGCAACTCATTAATAGGGGGAGAGGTGGGGCAACAGAGCACACTGGGCAATGAAAAGGGAGAAGCAACACTCTAATAGAGGGAGAGGGGGCAACAGAGCATGTTGAGCAATGAAAAGGGAGAAGCAACACTCTAATAGGGGGAGAGGTGGGGCAACAGAACACTCTGAGCAATGAAAAGGGAGAAGCAAAACTAAAAGGGGAAAGGTGGGGCAAAAGAGCACGCTGAGCAATGAAAAGGGCGAAGCAACACTCTAATCGGGGAGGAGGTGGGGCAACAGAGCACTCTGAGCAATGAAAAGGGAGAAGCAAAACTAAAAGGTGAAAGGTGGGGCAAAAGAGCACGCTGAGCAATGAAAAGGGAGAAGCAGCACTCTAATAGAGGGAGAGGGGGCAACAGAGCATGTTGAGAAATGAAAAGCAAGAAGAAACACTCTAATAGGGGGAGAGGTGGGGCAACAGAGCACGCTGAGCAATGAAAAGGGAGAAGCAACACTCTAATAGGGGGAGTGGTGGGGCAACAGAGCACTCTGAGCAATGAAAAGGGAGAAGCAAAACTAAAAGGGGAAAGGTGGGGCAAAAGAGCACGCTGAGCAATGAAAAGGGAGAAGCAACACTCTAATAGAGGGAGAGGGGGCAACAGAGCATGTTGAGAAATGAAAAGCAAGAAGCAACACTCTAATAGGGGGAGAGGTGGGGCAACAGAGCACGCTGAGCAATGAAAAGGGAGAAGCAACACTCTAATAGGGGGAGTGGTGGGGCAACAGAGCACGCTGAGCAATGATAAGGGAGAAGCAACACTCTAATAGAGGGAGAGGGGGCAACAGAGCATGTTGAGCAATGAAAAGCAAGAAGCAACACTCTAATAGGGGGAGAGGTGGGGCAACAGAGCATGCTGAGCAATGAAAAGGGAGAAGCAACACTCTAATAGGGGAGAGGTGGGGCAACAGAGCACACTGAGCAATGAAAAGGGAGAAGCAACACTCTAATAGGGGGAGAGGTGGGGCAACAGAGCATGTTGAGCAATGAAAAGGGAGAAGCAACACTAATAGGGGGAGAGGTGGGACAACAGAGCACGCTGAGCAATGGAAAGGGAGAAGCAACACTCTTATAGGGGAGAGGTGGGGCAACAGAGCACACTGAGCACTGAAAGGGGAGAAGCAACGCTGTAATAGGGGGAGAGGTGGGGCAACAGAGCACGCTGAGCAAAGAAAAGGGAGAAGCAACACTCTAATTGGGGCAAAGGGGGGCAACAGAGCACGCTAAGAAATGAAAAGGGAGAAGCAACACCCTAATAGGGGGAGTGGTGGGGCAACAGAGCACGCCGAGCAATGAAAAGGGAGAAGCAATACTCTAATAGGGGGAGAGGTGGGGCAACAGAGCACGATGAGCAATGAAACGGGAGAAGCAACACTCTAATAAAGGGGGCAGGGGGCAAACAGACATGTCGAGCAATGAAAAGGGAGAAGCAACACTTTAATAGGGGGAGAGGTGGGGCAACAGAGCACGCTGAGCAATGAAAAGGGAGAAGCAACAATCTCATAGGGTAGAGGTGGGCAACAGAGCACGCTGAGCAATGAAAAGGGAGAAGCAACACTAATAGGGGGAGAGGTGGAGCAACAGAGCACGCTGAGCAATGAAAAGGGAGAAGCAACACTAATAGGGGAGAGGTGGGGCAACAGAGCACGCTGAGCAATGAAAAGGAATAAGCAACACTCTAATAGGGGGAGAGGTGGGGCAACAGAGTACGCTGAGCAATGAAAAGGGAGAAGCAACACTCTAATAGAGGGAGAGAGGGGCAACAGAGCATATTGAGCAATGAAAAGGGAGAAGCAACACTCTAATAGGGGGAGAGGTGGGGCAACAGAGCACACCGAGCAATGAAAAGGGAGAAGCAACACTAAAAGGGGAAAGGTGGGGCAAAAGAGCACGCTGAGCAATGAAAAGGGAAAAGCAACACTCTAATAGGGGGAGAGGTGGGGCAACAGAGCACGCTGAGCAATGAAAAGGGAGAAGCAACACTCTAATAGATGGAGAGCGGGGCAACAGAGCATGTTGAGCAATGAAAAGCAAGAAGCAACACTCTAATAGGGGGAGAGGTGGGGCAACAGAGCACGCTGAGCAATGAAAAGGGAGAAGCAACACTCTAATAGAGGGAGAGCGGGGCAACAGAGCATGTTGAGCAATGAAAAGCAAGAAGCAACACTCTAATAGGGGGAGAGGTGGGGCAACACAGCACGCTGAGCAATTAAAAGGGAGAAGCAACACTAATAGGGGAGAGGTGGGACAACAAAACACGCTGAGCAATGATAATGGAGAAGCAACACTCTAATAGGGGGAGAGGTGGGGCAACAGCGCACGTTGAGCAATGATAAGGGAGAAGCAACACTCTAATAGGGGAGAGGTGGGGCAACAGAGCATGTTGAGCAATGAAAAGGGAGAAGCAACACTCTAATAGGGGGAGAGGTGGGGCAACAGAGCATGTTGAGCAATGATAAGGGAGAAGCAACACTCTAATAGGGGGAGAGGTGGGGCAACAGAGCATGTTGAGCAATGATACGGGAGAAGCAACACTCTAATAGGGGGAAAGGTGGGGCATAAGAGCACGCTGAGCAATGAAGAGGGAGAAGCAACACTCTAATAGGGGGAGAGGTGGGGCAACAGAGCACGCTGAGCAATGAAAAGGGAGAAGCAACACTCTAATAGAGGGAGAGCGGGGCAACAGAGCATGTTGAGCAATGAAAAACAAGAAGCAACACTCTAATAGGGGGAGAGGTGGGGCAACAGAGCACGCTGAGCAATTAAAAGGGAGAAGCAACACTAATAGGGGGAGAGGTGGGACAACAAAACACGTTGAGCAATGAAAAGGGAGAAACAACACTCTAATAGGGGGAGAGGTGGGGCAACAGCGCACGTTGAGCAATGATAAGGGAGAAGCAACACTCTAATAAGGGAGAGGTGGGGCATCAGTGTATGTTGAACAATGAAAAGGGAGAAGCAACACTCTAATAGGGGGAGAGGTGGGGCAACAGAGCACGCTGAGCAATGAAAAGGGAGAAGCAACACTCTCATAGGGGGAGAGGTGGGGCCACAGAGCACACTGAGCAATTAAAAGGGAGAAGCAACACTCTAATAGCGGGAGAAGTGGGGCAACAGAGCACGCTGAGCAATGAAAAGGGAGAAACAACACTCTAATAGGGGGATAGGTGGGGCAATAGAGCACGCTGGGCAATGTAAAGGGAGAAGCAACACTCTAATAGGGGGAGAGGTGGGGCAACAGAGCACGCTGAGCAATGAAAAGGGAGAAGCAACACTCTAATGGGGGAGAGGTGGGGCAACAGAGCACCTTGAGCAATGAAAAGGGAGAAGCAACACACTAATAGGGGGAGAGGTGGGGCAACAGAGCACACTGAGCAATGAAAAGGGAGAAGCAACTCATTAATAGGGGGAGAGGTGGGGCAACAGAGCACGCTGGGCAATGAAAAGGGAGAAGCAACACTCTAATAGAGGGAGAGGGGGGCAACAGAGCATGTTGAGCAATGAAAGGGGGAAGCAACACTCTAATAGGGGGAGAGGTGGGGCAACAGAGGACTCTGAGCAATGAAAAGGGAGAAGCAAAACTAAAAGGGGAAAGGTGGGGCAAAAGAGCACGCTGAGCAATGAAAAGGGAGAAGCAACACTCTAATAGAGGGAGAGGGGGGCAACAGAGCATGTTGACCAATGAAAAGGGGGAAGCAACACTCTAATAGGGGGAGAGGTGGGGCAACAGAGCACTCTGAGCAATGAAAAGGGAGAAGCAAAACTAAAAGGGGAAAGGTGGGGCAAAAGAGCACGCTGAGCAATGAAAAGGGCGAAGCAACACTCTAATCGGGGAGGAGGTGGGGCAACAGAGCACTCTGAGCAATGAAAAGGGAGAAGCAAAACTAAAAGGGGAAAGGTGGGGCAAAAGAGCACGCTGAGCAATGAAAAGGGAGAAGCAGCACTCTAATAGAGGGAGAGGGGGCAACAGAGCATGTTGAGAAATGAAAAGCAAGAAGAAACACTCTAATAGGGGGAGAGGTGGGGCAACAGAGCACGCTGAGCAATGAAAAGGGAGAAGCAACACTCTAATAGGGGGAGTGGTGGGGCAACAGAGCACTCTGAGCAATGAAAAGGGAGAAGCAAAACTAAAAGGGGAAAGGTGGGGCAAAAGAGCACGCTGAGCAATGAAAAGGGAGAAGCAACACTCTAATAGAGGGAGAGGGGGCAACAGAGCATGTTGAGAAATGGAAAGCAAGAAGCAACACTCTAATAGGGGGAGAGGTGGGGCAACAGAGCACGCTGAGCAATGAAAAGGGAGAACCAACACTCTAATAGGTGGAGTGGTGGGGCAACAGAGCACGCTGAGCAATGATAAGGGAGAAGCAACACTCTAATAGAGGGAGAGGGGGCAACAGAGCATGTTGAGCAATGAAAAGCAAGAAGCAACACTCTAATAGGGGGAGAGGTGGGGCAACAGAGCATGCTGAGCAATGAAAAGAGAGAAGCAACACTCTAATGGGGAGAGGTGGGGCAACAGAGCACACTGAGCAATGAAAAGGGAGAAGCAACACTCTAATAGGGGGAGAGGTGGGGCAACAGAGCATGTTGAGCAATGAAAAGGGAGAAGCAACACTAATAGGGGGAGAGGTTGGACAACAGAGCACGCTGAGCAATGGAAAGGGAGAAGCAACACTCTTATAGGGGAGAGGTGGGGCAACAGAGCACACTGAGCACTGAAAGGGGAGAAGCAACGCTGTAATAGGGGGAGAGGTGGGGCAACAGAGCACGCTGAGCAAAGAAAAGGGAGAAGCAACACTCTAATTGGGGCAAAGGGGGGCAACAGAGCACGCTAAGAAATGAAAAGGGAGAAGCAACACCCTAATAGGGGGAGTGGTGGGGCAACAGAGCACGCCGAGCAATGAAAAGGGAGAAGCAATACTCTAATAGGGGGAGAGGTGGGGCAACAGAGCACGATGAGCAATGAAACGGGAGAAGCAACACTCTAATAAAGGGGGCAGGGGGCAAACAGGCATGTCGAGCAATGAAAAGGGAGAAGCAACACTTTAATAGGGGGAGAGGTGGGGCAACAGAGCACGCTGAGCAATGAAAATGGAGAAGCAACAATCTCATACGGTAGAGGTGGGCAACAGAGCACGCTGAGCAATGAAAAGGGAGAAGCAACACTAATACGGGGAGAGGTGGAGCAACAGAGCACGCTGAGCAATGAAAAGGGAGAAGCAACACTAATAGGGGAGAGGTGGGGCAACAGAGCACGCTGAGCAATGAAAAGGAAGAAGCAACACTCTAATAGGGGGAGAGGTGGGGCAACAGAGCACGCTGAGCAATGAAAAGGGAGAAGCAACACTCTAATAGAGGGAGAGAGGGGCAACAGAGCATATTGAGCAATGAAAAGGGAGAAGCAACACTCTAATAGGGGGAGAGGTGGGGCAACAGAGCACACCGAGCAATGAAAAGGGAGAAGCAACACTCTAATAGATGGAGAGCGGGGCAACAGAGCATGTTGAGCAATGAAAAGCAAGAAGCAACACTCTAATAGGGGGAGAGGTGGGGCAACAGAGCACGCTGAGCAATGAAAAGGGAGAAGCAACACTCTAATAGGGGGAGAGGTGGGGCAACAGAGCACGCTGAGCAATGAAAAGGGAGAAGCAACACTCTAATAGATGGAGAGCGGGGCAACAGAGCATGTTGAGCAATGAAAAGCAAGAAGCAACACTCTAATAGGGGGAGAGGTGGGGCAACAGAGCACGCTGAGCAATGAAAAGGGAGAAGCAACACTCTAATAGAGGGAGAGCGGGGCAACAGAGCATGTTGAGCAATGAAAAGCAAGAAGCAACACTCTAATAGGGGGAGAGGTGGGGCAACACAGCACGCTGAGCAATTAAAAGGGAGAAGCAACACTAATAGGGGAGAGGTGGGACAACAAAACACGCTGAGCAATGATAATGGAGAAGCAACACTCTAATAGGGGGAGAGGTGGGGCAACAGCGCACGTTGAGCAATGATAAGGGAGAAGCAACACTCTAATAGGGGAGAGGTGGGGCAACAGAGCATGTTGAGCAATGAAAAGGGAGAAGCAACACTCTAATAGGGGGAGAGGTGGGGCAACAGAGCATGTTGAGCAATGATAAGGGAGAAGCAACACTCTAATAGGGGGAGAGGTGGGGCAACAGAGCATGTTGAGCAATGATACGGGAGAAGCAACAATCTAATAGGGGGAAAGGTGGGGCATGAGAGCACGCTGAGCAATGAAAAGGGAGAAGCAACACTCTAATAGGGGGAGAGGTGGGGCAACAGAGCACGCTGAGCAATGAAAAGGGAGAAGCAACACTCTAATAGAGGGAGAGCGGGGCAACAGAGCATGTTGAGCAGGGAAAAGCAAGAAGCAACACTCTAATAGGGGGAGAGGTGGGGCAACAGAGCACGCTGAGCAATTAAAAGGGAGAAGCAACACTAATAGGGGGAGAGGTGGGACAACAAAACACGTTGAGCAATGAAAAGGGAGAAACAACACTCTAATAGGGGGAGAGGTGGGGCAACAGCGCACGTTGAGCAATGATAAGGGAGAAGCAACACTCTAATAAGGGAGAGGTGGGGCATCAGTGTATGTTGAACAATGAAAAGGGAGAAGCAACACTCTAATAGGGGGAGAGGTGGGGCAACAGAGCACGCTGAGCAATGACAAGGGAGAAGCAACACTCTCATAGGGGGAGAGGTGGGGCCACAGAGCACACTGAGCAATTAAAAGGGAGAAGCAACACTCTAATAGCGGGAGAAGTGGGGCAACAGAGCACGCTGAGCAATGAAAAGGGAGAAACAACACTCTAATAGGGGGATAGGTGGGGCAATAGAGCACGCTGGGCAATGTAAAGTGAGAAGCAACACTCTAATAGGGAGAGAGGTGGGGCAACAGAGCACGCTGAGCAATGAAAAGGGAGAAGCAACACTCTAATGGGGGAGAGGTGGGGCAACAGAGCACATTGAGCAATGAAAAGGGAGAAGCAACACACTAATAGGGGGAGAGGTGGGGCAACAGAGCACGCCGAGCAATAAAAAAGGGAGAAGCAACACTCAAATAGGGGAGAGGTGGGGCAACAGAGCACGCTGAGCAATGAAAAGGGAGAATCAAGACTAATAGGGGGAGAGGTGGGGCAACAGAGCACGCTGAGCAATGAAAAGGGCGAAGCAACACTCTAATGGGGGAGAGGTGGGGCTACAGAGCACGCTGAGCAATGAAAAGGGAGAAACAACACTAATAGGGGAGAGGGGGGGCAACAAAGCACGCTGAGCAATGAAAAGGGAGAAGCAACAATAATAGGGGGAGAGGTGGGGCAACAGAGCACACTGAAGGGAGAAGCAACACTCTAATAGGGGGAGAGGTGGGGCAACAAAACACGTTGAGCAATGAAAAGGGAGAAACAACACTCTAATAGGGGGAGAGGTGGGGCAACAGCGCACGTTGAGCAATGATAAGGGAGAAGCAACACTCTAATAAGGGAGAGGTGGGGCATCAGTGTATGTTGAACAATGAAAAGGGAGAAGCAACACTCTAATAGGGGGAGAGGTGGGGCAACAGAGCACGCTGAGCAATGACAAGGGAGAAGCAACACTCTAATAAGGGAGAGGTGGGGCATCAGTGTATGTTGAACAATGAAAAGGGAGAAGCAACACTCTAATAGGGGGAGAGGTGGGGCAACAGAGCACGCTGAGCAATGACAAGGGAGAAGCAACACTCTCATAGGGGGAGAGGTGGGGCCACAGAGCACACTGAGCAATTAAAAGGGAGAAGCAACACTCTAATAGCGGGAGAAGTGGGGCAACAGAGCACGCTGAGCAATGAAAAGGGAGAAACAACACTCTAATAGGGGGATAGGTGGGGCAATAGAGCACGCTGGGCAATGTAAAGTGAGAAGCAACACTCTAATAGGGAGAGAGGTGGGGCAACAGAGCACGCTGAGCAATGAAAAGGGAGAAGCAACACTCTAATGGGGGAGAGGTGGGGCAACAGAGCACATTGAGCAATGAAAAGGGAGAAGCAACACACTAATAGGGGGAGAGGTGGGGCAACAGAGCACGCCGAGCAATAAAAAAGGGAGAAGCAACACTCAAATAGGGGAGAGGTGGGGCAACAGAGCACGCTGAGCAATGAAAAGGGAGAATCAAGACTAATAGGGGGAGAGGTGGGGCAACAGAGCACGCTGAGCAATGAAAAGGGCGAAGCAACACTCTAATGGGGGAGAGGTGGGGCTACAGAGCACGCTGAGCAATGAAAAGGGAGAAACAACACTAATAGGGGAGAGGGGGGCAACAAAGCACGCTGAGCAATGAAAAGGGAGAAGCAACAATAATAGGGGGAGAGGTGGGGCAACAGAGCACACTGAAGGGAGAAGCAACACTCTAATAGGGGGAGAGGTGGGGCAACAGAGCACGATGAGCAATGAAAAGGGAGAAGCAACACTCTTAATAAGGGGGGCAGGGGGCAAACAAGCATGTCGAGCAATGAAAAGGGAGAAGCAACACTCTAATAGGGGGAGAGGTGGGGCAACAGAGCACACTGAGCAATGAAAAGGGAGAAGCAACAATCTAATAGGGTAGAGGTGGGGCAACAGAGCACGTTGAGCAATGATAAGGGAGAAGCAACACTAATAGGGGGAGAGGTGGAGCAACAGAGCACGCTGAGCAATGAAAAGGGAGAAGCAACACTAATAGAGGGAGAGGGGGGCAACAGAGCATGTTGCGCAATGAAAAGGGAGAAGCAACACTCTAATAGGGGGAGAGGTGGGGCAACAGAGCACACTGAGCAATGAAAAGGGAGAAGCAAAACTAAAAGGGGAAAGGTGGTGCAAAAGAGCACGCTGAGCAATGAAAAGGGAGAAGCAGCACTCTAATAGGGGAGGAGATGGGGCAACAGAGCACGCTGAGCAATGAAAAGGGAGAAGCAACACTCTAATAGAGGGAGAGGGGGGCAACAGAGCATGTTGAGCAATGGAAAGGGAGAAGCAACACTCTAATGGGGGAGATGTGGGGCTACAGAGCACGCTGAGCAATGAAAAGGGAGAAGCAACACTAATAGGGGAGAGGGGGGGCAACAAAGCACGCTGAGCAATGAAAAGGGAGAAGCAACACTAATAGGGGAGAGGGGGGGCAACAAAGCACCCTGAGCAATGAAAAGGGAGAAGCAACACTAATAGGGGAGAGGGGGGGCAACAAAGCACGCTGAGCAATGAAAAGGGAGAAGCAACACTAATAGGGGAGAGGGGGGCAACAAAGCACCCTGAGCAATGAAAAGGGAGAAGCAACAATAATAGGGGGAGAGGTGGGGCAACAGAGCACGATGAGCAAGGAAAAGGGAGAAGCAACACTCTTAATAAGGGGTGCAGGCGGCAAACAAGCATGTCGAGCAATGAAAAGGGAGAAGCAACACTCTAATAGGGGGAGAGGTGGGGCAACAGAGCACACTGAGCAATGAAAAGGGAGGCGCAACAATCTAATATGGTAGAGGTGGGGCAACAGAGCACGCCGAGCAATGAAAAGGGAGAAGAAACACTCTAATAGGGGAGAGGTGGGGCAACAGAGCACGGTGAGCAATGAAAAGGGAGAAGCAACACTAATAGGGCGAGAGGTGGAGCAACAGAGCACGCTGAGCAATGAAAAGGGAGAAGCAGCACTAATAGGGGGAGAGGTGGGGCAATAGAGCACGCTGAGCAATGAAAAGGGAGAAGCAACACTAATAGGGGGAGAGGTGGAGCAACAGAGCACGCTGAGCAATGAAAAGGGAGAAGCAACACTAATACGGGGAGAGGTGGGCAATAGAGCACACTGAGCAATGAAAAGGGAGACGCAACACTCTAATAGAGGGAGAGGGGGCAACAGAGCATGTTGAGCAATGAAAAGGGAGAAGCAACACTCTAATAGGGGAGGAGATGGGGCAACAGAGCACGCTGAGCAATGAAAAAGGAGAAGCAACACTCTAATAGAGGGAGAGGGGGGCAACAGAGCATGTTGAGCAATGGAAAGGGAGAAGCAACACTCTAATGGGGGAGATGTGGGGCTACAGAGCACGCTGAGCAATGAAAAGGGAGAAGCAACACTAATAGGGGAGAGGGGGGGCAACAAAGCACGCTAAGCAATGAAAAGGGAGAAGCAACACTAATAGGGGAGAGGGGGGGCAACAAAGCACCCTGAGCAATGAAAAGGGAGAAGCAACACTAATAGGGGAGATGGGGGGCAACAAAGCACGCTGAGCAATGAAAAAGGAGAAGCAACACTAATAGGGGAGAGGGGGGCAACAAAGCACCCTGAGCAATGAAAAGGGAGAAGCAACAATAATAGGGGGAGAGGTGGGGCAACAGAGCACGATGAGCAAGGAAAAGGGAGAAGCAACACTCTTAATAAGGGGTGCAGGCGGCAAACAAGCATGTCGAGCAATGAAAAGGGAGAAGCAACACTCTAATAGGGGGAGAGGTGGGGCAACAGAGCACACTGAGCAATGAAAAGGGAGGCGCAACAATCTAATATGGTAGAGGTGGGGCAACAGAGCACGCCGAGCAATGAAAAGGGAGAAGAAACACTCTAATAGGGGAGAGGTGGGGCAACAGAGCACGGTGAGCAATGAAAAGGGAGAAGCAACACTAATAGGGCGAGAGGTGGAGCAACAGAGCACGCTGAGCAATGAAAAGGGAGAAGCAGCACTAATAGGGGGAGAGGTGGGGCAATAGAGCACGCTGAGCAATGAAAAGGGAGAAGCAACACTAATAGGGGGAGAGGTGGAGCAACAGAGCACGCTGAGCAATGAAAAGGGAGAAGCAACACTAATACGGGGAGAGGTGGGCAATAGAGCACACTGAGCAATGAAAAGGGAGACGCAACACTCTAATAGAGGGAGAGGGGGCAACAGAGCATGTTGAGCAATGAAAAGGGAGAAGCAACACTCTAATAGGGGAGAGGTGGGGCAACAGAGCACGCTGAGCAATGAAAAAGGAGAAGCAACACTAATAGGGGGAGAGGTGGGGCAACAGAGCACGCTGAGCAGTGAAAAGGGAGAATCAACACTCTAATGGGGGAGAGGTGGGGCTACAGAGCACGCTGAGCAATGAAAAGGGAGAAGCAACACTAATAGGGGAGAGAGTGGCCAACAAAGCACGCTGAACAATGAAAAGGGAGAAGCAACAATAATAGGGGGAGAGTTGGGGCAACAGAGCACACTGAAGGGAGAAACAACACTCTAATAGGGGAAGAAGTGGGGCAACAGAGCACAATGAGCAATGAAAACGGAGAAGCAACACTCTATTAAGGGGGCCAGGGGCAAAGAAAAATGTCGAGCAATGAAAAGGGAGAAGCAGCACTCTAATACGGGGGAGAGGTGGGGCAACAGAGCACGCTGAGCAATGAAAAGGGAGAAGCAACAATCTAATAGGGTAGAGGTGGCGCAACAGATCACGCTGAGCAATGAAAAGGGAGAAGCAACACTAATAGGGGAAGAGGTGGAGCAACAGAGCACGCTGAGCAATGAAAAGGGAGAAGCAACACTAATAGGGGGAGAGATGGGGCAATAGAGCACGCTGAGCAATGAAAAGGGAGAAGCAACACACTAATAGGGGGAGAGGTGGGGCAACAGAGCACGCTGAGCAATGAAAAGGGAGAAGCAACACTCAAATAGAGGGAAAGGGGGGCAACGGAGCATGTTGAGCAATGAAAAGGGAGAAGCAACACTCTAATAGGGGGAGAGGTGGGGCAAAAGAGCACACTGAGCAATGAAAAGGGAGAAGCAACACTAAAAGGGGAAAGGTGGGACAAAAGAGAACGCTGAGCAATGAAAAGGGAGAAGCAACACTCTAATAGGGGAGGAGGTGGGGCAACAGAGCACGCTGAGCAATGAAAAGGGAGAAGCAACACTCTAATAGGGGGAGAGGTGGGGCAACAGAGCACGCTGAGCAATGAAAAGGGAGAAGCGACACTAATAGGGGGAGAGGTGGGGCAACAGAGCACGCAGAGCAATGATAAGGGAGAAGCAACACTCTAATAGAGGGAGAGGGGGGCAACAGAGCATGTTGAGCAATGAAAAGGGAGAAGCGACACTCTAATAAGGGGAGAGGTGGGGCAACAGAGCACGCTGAGCAATGATAAGGGAGAAGTAACTCTCTAATAGGGGGAGAGGTGGGGCAACAGAGCACGCTGAGCAATGAAAAGGGAGAAGCAACACTCTAATAGGGGGAGAGGTGGGGCAACAGAGCACGAAGAGCAATGATAAGGGAGAAGCAACACTCTAATAGAGGGAGAGGGGGCAACAGAGCATGTTGTGCAATGAAAAGGGAGAAGCGACACTCTAATAGGGGGAGAAGTGGGGCAACAGAGCACGCTGAGCAATGATAAGGGAGAAGCAACTCTCTAATAGGGGGAAAGGTGGGCAACAGAGCACGCTGAGCAATGAAAAGGGAGAAGCAACACTCTAATAAGGGAGAGGTGGGGCAACAGTGCATGTTGAGCAATGAAAAGGGAGCAACTCTAATGGGGAGGTGGGGCAACAGAGCGCGCTGAAGGGAGAAGTAACACTCTAATAGGGGAGAGGTGGGGCAACAGAGCACGCTGAGCAAAGAAAAGGGAGATGCAACACTCTAATAGGGGGAGAGGTGGGGCAACAGAGCACGCTGAGCAATGAAAAGGGAGAAGCAACACTAATAGCGGGAGAAGGTGGCAACAGAGCATGTTGAGCAATGAAAAGGGAGAAGAAACACTCTAATAGGGGGAGAGGTGGGGCAATAGAGCACGCTGGGCAATGTAAAGGGAGAAGCAACACTCGAATAGGGGGAGAGGTGGGGCTACAGAGCACGCTGAGCAATGAAAAAGGGAGAAGCAACACTAATAGGGGAGAGGGGGGGCCACAAAGCACGCTGAGCAATGAAAAGGGAGAAGCAACAATAATAGGGGGAGAGGTGGGGCAACAGAGCACACTGAAGGGAGAAGCAACACTCTAATAGGGGAGAGGTGGGGCAACAGAGCACGATGAGCAATGAAAAGGGAGAAGCAACACTCTAATAGGGGGAGAGGTGGGGCAATAGAGCACGCTGGGCAATGTAAAGGGAGAAGCAACACTCTAATAGGGGGAGAGGTGGGGCAACAGAGCACGCTGAGCAATGAAAAGGGAGAAGCAACACTCTAATGGGGGAGAGGTGGGGCAACAGAGCACATTGAGCAATGAAAAGGGAGAAGCAACACACTAATAGGGGGAGAGGTGGGGCAACAGAGCACGCCGAGCAATAAAAAAGGGCGAAGCAACACTCTAATGGGGGAGAGGTGGGGCTACAGAGCACGCTGAGCATTGAAAAGGGAGAAACAACACTAATAGGGGAGGGGGGCAACAAAGAACGCTGAGCAATGAAAAGGGAGAAGCAACAATAATAGGGGGAGAGGTGGGGCAACAGAGCACACTGAAGGGAGAAGCAACACTCTAATAGGGGAGAGGTGGGGCAACAGAGCATGATGAGCAATGAAAAGTGAGAAGCAGCACTCTAATAGGGGAGGAGGAGGGGCAACAGAGCACGCTAAGCAATGAAAAGGGAGAAGCAACACTCTAATAGGGGGAGAGGTGGGGCAACAGAGCACACCGAGCAATGAAAAGGGAGAAGCAACAATCTAATATGGTAGAGGTGGGGCAACAGAGCACACTGAGCAATGAAAAGGGAGAATCAACACTCTAATAGGGGAGAGGTGGGGCAACAGAGCACGCTGAGCAATGAAAAGGGAGAAGCAACACTAATAGGGGGAGAGGTGGAGCAACAGAGCACGCTGAGCAATGAAAAGGGAGAAGCAACACTAATAGGGGGAGAGGTGGGGCAACAGAGCACGCTGAGCAATGAAAAGGGAGAAGCAACACTCTAATAGGGGGAGAGGTGGGGCAACAGAGCACACTGAGCAATGAAAAGGGAGAAGCAACAATCTAATATGGTAGAGGTGGGGCAACAGAGCACGCCGAGCAATGAAAAGGGAGAAGCAACAATCTAATAGGGGAGAGGTGGGGCAACAGAGCACGCCGAGCAATGAAATGGGAGAAGCAACACTCTAATAGGGGAGAGGTGGGGCAACAGAGCACGCTGAGCAATGAAAAGGGAGAAGCAACACTAATAGGGGGAGAGGTGGAGCAATAGAGCACGCTGAGCAATGAAAAGGGAGAAGCAACACTAATAGGGGGAGAGGTGGGGCAATAGAGCACGCTGAGCAATGAAAAGGGAGAAGCAACACTAATAGGGGGAGAGGTGGAGCAACAGAGCAAGCTGAGCAATGAAAAGGGAGAAGCAACACTAATAGGGGGAGAGGTGGGCAATAGAGCACGCTGAGCAATGAAAAGGGAGACTCAACACTCTAATAGAGGGAGAGGGGGCAACAGAGCATGTTGAGCAATGAAAAGGGAGAATCAACACTCTAATAGGGGGAGAGGTGGGGCAACAGAGCACGCTGAGCAATGAAAAGGGAGAAGCAACACTAATAGGGGGAGAGGTGGGGCAACAGAGCACGCTGAGCAGTGAAAAGGGAGAATCAACACTCTAATGGGGGAGAGGTGGGGCTACAGAGCACGCTGAGCAATGAAAAGGGAGAAGCAACACTAATAGGGGAGAGAGTGGCCAACAAAGCACGCTGAGCAATGAAAAGGGAGAAGCAACAATAATAGGGGGAGAGTTGGGGCAACAGAGCACACTGAAGGGAGAAACAACACTCTAATAGGGGATGAGGTGGGGCAACAGAGCACAATGAGCAATGAAAAGGGAGAAGCAACACTCTTAATAAGGGGGCCAGGGGCAAACAAGCATGTCGAGCAATGAAAAGGGAGAAGCAGCACTCTAATAGGGGGAGAGGTGGGGCAACAGAGCAAGCTGAGCAATGAAAAGGGAGAAGCAACAATCTAATAGGGTAGAGGTGGCGCAACAGAGCACGCTGAGCAATGAAAAGGGAGAAGCAACACTAATAGGGGGAGAGGTGGAGCAACAGGGCACGCTGAGCAATGAAAAGGGAGAAGCAACACTAATAGGGGGAGAGATGGGGCAATAGAGCACGCTGAGCAATGAAAAGGGAGAAGCAACACACTAATAGGGGGAGAGGTGGGGCAACAGAACACGCCGAACAATGAAAAGGGAGAAGCAACACTCTAATAGAGGGAAAGGGGGGCAACAGAGCATGTTGAGCAATGAAAAGGGAGAAGCAACACTCTAATAGGGGGAGAGGTGGGGCAACAGAGCACACTGAGCAATGAAAAGGGAGAAGCAACACTAAAAGGGGAAAGGTAGGACAAAAGAGCACGCTGAGCAATGAAAAGGGAGAAGCAACACTCTAATAGGGGAGGAGGTGGGGAAACAGAGCACGCTGAGCAATGAAAAGGGAGAAGCAACACTCTAATAGAGGGAGAGAGGGGCAACAGAGCATGTTGAGCAATGAAAGGCAAGAAGCAACACTCTAATAGGGGGAGAGGTGGGGCAACAGAGCACGCTGAGCAATGAAAAGGGAGAAGCAACACTCTAATAGGGGGAGAGGTGGGGCAACAGAGCACGCTGAGCAATGAAAAGGGAGAAGCGACACTCTAATAGGGGGAGAGGTGGGGCAACAGATCACGCAGAGCAATGAAAAGGGAGAAGCGACACTCTAATAGGGGGAGAGGTGGGGCAACAGAGCACGCTGAGCAATGATAAGGGAGAAGCAATTCTCTAATAGGGGGAGAGGTGGGGCAACAGAGCACGCTGAGCAATTAAAAGGGAGAAGCAACACTCTAATAGGGGGAGAGGTGGGGCAACAGAGCACGCAGAGCAATGATAAGGGAGAAGCAACACTCTAATAGAGGGAGAGGGGGGCAACAGAGAATGTTGAGCAATGAAAAGGGAGAAGCGACGCTCTAATAGGGGGAGTGGTGGGGCAACAGAGCACGCTGAGCAATGATAAGGGAGAAGCAACTCTCTAATAGGGGGAAAGGTGGGGCAACAGAGCACGCTGAGCAATGAAAAGGGAGAAGCAACACTCTAATAAGGGAGATTTGGGGCAACAGTGCATGTTGAGCAATGAAAAGGGAGCAACTCTAATGGGGAGGTGGGGCAACAGAGCGCACTGAAGGGAGAAGTAACACTCTAATAGGGGAGAGGTGGGGCAACAGAGCACGCTGAGCAAAGAAAAAGGAGATGCAACACTCTAATAGGGGGAGAGGTGGGGCAACAGAGCACGCTGAGCAATGAAAAGGGAGAAGCAACACTAATAGCGGGAGAAGGTGGCAACAGAGCATGTTGAGCAATGAAAAGGGAGAAACAACACTCTAATAGGGGGAGAGGTGGGGCAACAGAGCACGCTGAGCAATGACAAGGGAGAAGCAACACTCTCATAGAGGGAGAGGTGGGGCCACAGAGCATGCTGAGCAATGAAAAGGGAGAAGCAACACTCTAATAGCGGGAGAAGTGGGGCAACAGAGCACGCTGAGCAATGAAAAGGGAGAAGCAACACTCTAATAGGGGGAGAGGTGGGGCAATAGAGCACGCTGGGCAATGTAAAGGGAGAAGCAACACTCGAATAGGGGGAGATGTGGGGCAACAGAGCACGCTGAGCAATGAAAAGGGAGAAGCAACACTCTAATAGGGGGAGAGGTGGGGCAATAGAGCACGCTGGGCAATGTAAAGGGAGAAGCAACACTCGAATAGGGGGAGATGTGGGGCAACAGAGCACGCTGAGCAATGAAAAGGGAGAAGCAACACTCTAATAGGGGGAGAGGTGGGGCAACAGAGCACGCTGAGCAATGAAAAGGGAGAAGCAACACTCTAATAGGGGGAGAGGTGGGGCAACAGATCATGCCGAGCAATACAAAAGGGAGAGGCAACACTCTAATAGGGGAGAGGTGGGGCAACAGAGCACGCTGAGCAATGAAAAGGGAGAAGTAACACTAATAGGGGGAGAGGTGGTGCAACAAAGCACGCTGAGCAATGAAAAAGGAGAAGCAACACTCTAATGGGGGTGAGGTGGGGCAACAGATCACGCAGAGCAATGATAAGGGAGAAGCAACACTCTAATAGAGGGAGAGGGGGGCAACAGAGCATGTTGAGCAATGAAAAGGGAGAAGCAACACTCTAATAGGGGGAGAGGTGGGGCAACAGAGCACGCTGAGCAATGAAAAGGGAGAAGCAACACTCTAATAGGGGGAGAGGTGGGGCAACAGAGCACGCTGAGCAATGAAAAGGGAGAAGCGACACTCTAATAGGGGGAGAGGTGGGGCAACAGATCACGCAGAGCAAAGATAAGGGAGAAGCAACACTCTAATAGAGGGAGAGGGGGGCAACAGAGCATGTTGAGCAATGAAAAGGGAGAAGCGACACTCTAATGGGGGAGAGGTGGGGCAACAGAGCACGCTGAGCAATGATAAGGGAGAAGCAACTCTCTAATAGGGAGAGAGGTGGGGCAACAGAGCACGCAGAGCAATGATAAGAGAGAAGCAACACTCTAATAGAGGGAGAGGTGGGGCAACAGAGCACGCTGAGCAATGAAAAGGGAGAAGCAATACTCTAATAGGGGGAGAGGTGGGGCAACAGAGCACGCTGAGCAATGAAAAGGGAGAAGCGACACTCTAATAGGGGGAGAGGTGGGGCAACAGATCACGCAGAGCAAAGATAAGGGAGAAGCAACACTCTAATAGAGGGAGAGGGGGGCAACAGAGCATGTTGAGCAATGAAAAGGGAGAAGCGACACTCTAATAGGGGGAGAGGTGGGGCAACAGAGCACGCTGAGCAATGAAAAGGGAGAAGCAACACTCTAATAGGGGGAGAGGTGGGGCAACAGAGCACGCAGAGCAATGATAAGGGAGAAGCAACACTCTAATAGAGGGAGAGGGGGCAACAGAGCATGTTGAGCAATGAAAAGGGAGAAGCGACGCTCTAATAGGGGGAGAGGTGGGGCAACAGAGCACGCTGAGCAACGATAAGGGAGAAGCAACTCTCTAATAGGGGGAAAGGTGGGGCAACAGAGCACGCTGAGCAATGAAAAGGGAGAAGCAACACTCTAATAAGGGAGATTTGGGGCAACAGTGCATGTTGAGCAATGAAAAGGGAGCAGCTCTAATGGGGAGGTGGGGCAACAGAGCGCG
The DNA here is from genome assembly GCF_040938575.1 of Ambystoma mexicanum. Taxonomy (NCBI): domain Eukaryota; kingdom Metazoa; phylum Chordata; class Amphibia; order Caudata; family Ambystomatidae; genus Ambystoma; species Ambystoma mexicanum. The sequence goes on from NC_090931.1 coordinate 1,550,670,876, forward strand.
CTGAAGGGAGAAGTAACACTCTAATAGGGGAGAGGTGGGGCAACAGAGCACGCTGAGCAAAGAAAAAGGAGATGCAACACTCTAATAGGGGGAGAGGTGGGGCAACAGAGCACGCTGAGCAATGAAAAGGGAGAAGCAGCACTAATAGCGGGAGAAGGTGGCAACAGAGCATGTTGAGGAATGAAAAGGGAGAAAGAACACTCTAATAGGGGGAGAGGTGGGGCAACAGAGCACGCTGAGCAATGACAAGGGAGAAGCAACACTCTCATAGGGGGAGAGGTGGGGCCACAGAGCATGCTGAGCAATGAAAAGGGAGAAGCAACACTCTAATAGCGGGAGAAGTGGGGCAACAGAGCACGCTGAGCAATGAAAAGGGAGAAGCAACACTCTAATAGGGGGAGAGGTGGGGCAATAGAGCACGCTGGGCAATGTAAAGGGAGAAGCAACACTTGAATAGGGGGAGAGGTGGGGCAACAGAGCACGCTGAGCAATGAAAAGGGAGAAGCAACACTCTAATAGGGGGAGAGGTGGGGCAACAGAGCACGCTGAGCAATGAAAAGGGAGAAGCAACACTCTAATAGGGGGAGAGGTGGGGCAACAGAGCATGCCGAGCAATACAAAAGGGAGAAGCAACACTCTAATAGGGGAGAGGTGGGGCAACAGAGCACGCTGAGCAATGAAAAGGGAGAAGTAACACTAATAGGGGGAGAGGTGGGGCAATAGAGCACGCTGAGCAATGAAAAGGGAGAAGCAACACTAATAGGGGGAGAGGTGGAGCAACAGAGCAAGCTGAGCAATGAAAAGGGAGAAGCAACACTAATAGGGGGAGAGGTGGGCAATAGAGCACGCTGAGCAATGAAAAGGGAGACACAACACTCAAATAGAGGGAGAGGGGGCAACAGAGCATGTTGAGCAATGAAAAGGGAGAAGCAACACTCTAATAGGGGGAGAGGTGGGGCAACAGAGCACGCTGAGCAATGAAAAGGGAGAAGCAACACTAATAGGGGGAGAGGTGGGGCAACAGAGCACGCTGAGCAGTGAAAAGGGAGAATCAACACTCTAATGGGGGAGAGGTGGGGCTACAGAGCACGCTGAGCAATGAAAAGGGAGAAGCAACACTAATAGGGGAGAGAGTGGCCAACAAAGCACGCTGAGCAATGAAAAGGGAGAAGCAACAATAATAGGGGGAGAGTTGGGGCAACAGAGCACACTGAAGGGAGAAACAACACTCTAATAGGGGATGAGGTGGGGCAACAGAGCACAATGAGCAATGAAAAGGGAGAAGCAACACTCTTAATAAGGGGGCCAGGGGCAAACAAGCATGTCGAGCAATGAAAAGGGAGAAGCAGCACTCTAATAGGGGGAGAGGTGGGGCAACAGAGCAAGCTGAGCAATGAAAAGGGAGAAGCAACAATCTAATAGGGTAGAGGTGGCGCAACAGAGCACGCTGAGCAATGAAAAGGGAGAAGCTACACTCTAATAGGGGGAGAGGTGGAGCAACAGGGCACGCTGAGCAATGAAAAGGGAGAAGCAACACTAATAGGGGGAGAGATGGGGCAATAGAGCACGCTGAGCAATGAAAAGGGAGAAGCAACACACTAATAGGGGGAGAGGTGGGGCAACAGAGCACGCCGAACAATGAAAAGGGAGAAGCAACACTCTAATAGAGGGAAAGGGGGGCAACAGAGCATGTTGAGCAATGAAAAGGGAGCAGCAACACTCTAATAGGGGGAGAGGTGGGGCAACAGAGCACACTGAGCAATGAAAAGGGAGAAGCAACACTAAAAGGGGAAAGGTAGGACAAAAGAGCGAACTGAGCAATGAAAAGTGAGAAGCAACACTCTAATAGGGGAGGAGGTGGGGCAACAGAGCACGCTGAGCAATGAAAAGGGAGAAGCAACACTCAAATAGAGGGAGAGAGGGGCAACAGAGCATGTTGAGCAATGAAAAGCAAGAAGCAACACTCTAATAGGGGGAGAGGTGGGGCAACAGAGCACGCTGAGCAATGAAAAGGGAGAAGCAACACTCTAATAGGGGGAGAGGTGGGGCAACAGAGCACGCTGAGCAATGAAAAGGGAGAAGCGACACTCTAATAGGGGGAGAGGTGGGGCAACAGATCACGCAGAGCAATGAAAAGGGAGAAGCGACACTCTAATAGGGGGAGAGGTGGGGCAACAGAGCACGCTGAGCAATGATAAGGGAGAAGCAATTCTCTAATAGGGGGAGAGGTGGGGCAACAGAGCACGCTGAGCAATGAAAAGGGAGAAGCAACACTCTAATAGGGGGAGAGGTGGGGCAACAGAGCACGCAGAGCAATGATAAGGGAGAAGCAACACTCTAATAGAGGGAGAGGGGGGCAACAGAGAATGTTGAGCAATGAAAAGGGAGAAGCGACGCTCTAATAGGGGGAGAGGTGGGGCAACAGAGCACGCTGAGCAATGATAAGGGAGAAGCAACTCTCTAATAGGGGGAAAGGTGGGGCAACAGAGCACGCTGAGCAATGAAAAGGGAGAAGCAACACTCTAATAAGGGAGATTTGGGGCAACAGTGCATGTTGAGCAATGAAAAGGGAGCAACTCTAATGGGGAGGTGGGGCAACAGAGCGCACTGAAGGGAGAAGTAACACTCTAATAGGGGAGAGGTGGGGCAACAGAGCACGCTGAGCAAAGAAAAAGGAGATGCAACACTCTAATAGGGGGAGAGGTGGGGCAACAGAGCACGCTGAGCAATGAAAAGGGAGAAGCAACACTAATAGCGGGAGAAGGTGGCAACAGAGCATGTTGAGCAATGAAAAGGGAGAAAGAACACTCTAATAGGGGGAGAGGTGGGGCAACAGAGCACGCTGAGCAATGACAAGGGAGAAGCAACACTCTCATAGGGGGAGAGGTGGGGCCACAGAGCATGCTGAGCAATGAAAAGGGAGAAGCAACACTCTAATAGCGGGAGAAGTGAGGCAACAGAGCACGCTGAGCAATGAAAAGGGAGAAGCAACACTCTAATAGGGGGAGAGGTGGGGCAATAGAGCACGCTGGGCAATGTAAAGGGAGAAGCAACACTCGAATAGGGGGAGATGTGGGGCAACAGAGCACGCTGAGCAATGAAAAGGGAGAAGCAACACTCTAATAGGGGGAGAGGTGGGGCAACAGAGCACGCTGAGCAATGAAAAGGGAGAAGCAACACTCTAATAGGGGGAGAGGTGGGGCAACAGAGCATGCCGAGCAATACAAAAGGGAGAGGCAACACTCTAATAGGGGAGAGGTGGGGCAACAGAGCACGCTGAGCAATGAAAAGGGAGAAGTAACACTAATAGGGGGAGAGGTGGGGCAACAAAGCACGCTGAGCAATGAAAAAGGAGAAGCAACACTCTAATGGGGGTGAGGTGGGGCAACAGATCACGCAGAGCAATGATAAGGGAGAAGCAACACTCTAATAGAGGGAGAGGGGGGCAACAGAACATGTTGAGCAATGAAAAGGGAGAAGCAACACTCTAATAGGGGGAGAGGTGGGGCAACAGAGCACGCTGAGCAATGAAAAGGGAGAAGCAACACTCTAATAGGGGGAGAGGTGGGGCAACAGAGCACGCTGAGCAATGAAAAGGGAGAAGCGACACTCTAATAGGGGGAGAGGTGGGGCAACAGATCACGCAGAGCAAAGATAAGGGAGAAGCAACACTCTAATAGAGGGAGAGGGGGGCAACAGAGCATGTTGAGCAATGAAAAGGGAGAAGCGACACTCTAATAGGGGGAGAGGTGGGGCAACAGAGCACGCTGAGCAATGATAAGGGAGAAGCAACTCTCTAATAGGGGGAGAGGTGGGGCAACAGAGCACGCAGAGCAATGATAAGAGAGAAGCAACACTCTAATAGAGGGAGGGGTGGGGCAACAGAGCACGCTGAGCAATGAAAAGGGAGAAGCAACACTCTAATAGGGGGAGAGGTGGGGCAACAGAGCACGCTGAGCAATGAAAAGGGAGAAGCAACACTCTAATAGGGGGAGAGGTGGGGCAACAGATCACGCAGAGCAAAGATAAGGGAGAAGCAACACTCTAATAGAGTGAGAGGGGGCAACAGAGCATGTTGAGCAATGAAAAGGGAGAAGCGACACTCTAATAGGGGGAGAGGTGGGGCAACAGAGCACGCTGAGCAATGAAAAGGGAGAAGCAACACTCTAATAGGGGGAGAGGTGGGGCAACAGAGCACGCAGAGCAATGATAAGGGAGAAGCAACACTCTAATAGAGGGAGAGGGGGGCAACAGAGCATGTTGAGCAATGAAAAGGGAGAAGCAACGCTCTAATAGGGGGAGAGGTGGGGCAACAGAGCACGCTGAGCAACGATAAGGGAGAAGCAACTCTCTAATAGGGGGAAAGGTGGGGCAACAGAGCACGCTGAGCAATGAAAAGGGAGAAGCAACACTCTAATAAGGGAGATTTGGGGCAACAGTGCATGTTGAGCAATGAAAAGGGAGCAGCTCTAATGGGGAGGTGGGGCAACAGAGCGCGCTGAAGGGAGAAGTAACACTCTAATAGGGGAGAGGTGGGGCAACAGAGCACGCTGAGCAAAGAAAAAGGAGATGCAACACTCTAATAGGGGGAGAGGTGGGGCAACAGAGCACGCTGAGCAATGAAAAGGGAGAAGCAGCACTAATAGCGGGAGAAGGTGGCAACAGAGCATGTTGAGGAATGAAAAGGGAGAAAGAACACTCTAATAGGGGGAGAGGTGGGGCAACAGAGCACGCTGAGCAATGACAAGGGAGAAGCAACACTCTCATAGGGGGAGAGGTGGGGCCACAGAGCATGCTGAGCAATGAAAAGGGAGAAGCAACACTCTAATAGCGGGAGAAGTGGGGCAACAGAGCACGCTGAGCAATGAAAAGGGAGAAGCAACACTCTAATAGGGGGAGAGGTGGGGCAATAGAGCACGCTGGGCAATGTAAAGGGAGAAGCAACACTTGAATAGGGGGAGAGGTGGGGCAACAGAGCACGCTGAGCAATGAAAAGGGAGAAGCAACACTCTAATAGGGGGAGAGGTGGGGCAACAGAGCACGCTGAGCAATGAAAAGGGAGAAGCAACACTCTAATAGGGGGAGAGGTGGGGCAACAGAGCATGCCGAGCAATACAAAAGGGAGAAGCAACACTCTAATAGGGGAGAGGTGGGGCAACAGAGCACGCTGAGCAATGAAAAGGGAGACGTAACACTAATAGGCGGAGAGGTGGGGCAACAGAGCACGCTGAGCAATGAAAAAGGAGAAGCAACACTAATAGGGGAGAGGGGGGGCCACAAAGCACGCTGAGCAATGAAAAGGGAGAAGCAACAATAATAGGGGGAGAGGTGGGGCAACAGAGCACACTGAAGGGAGAAGCAACACTCTAATAGGGGAGAGGTGGGGCAACAGAGCACGATGAGCAATGAAAAGGGAGAAGCAACACTCTTAATAAGGGGGGCAGGGGGCAAACAAGCATGTCGAGCAATGAAAAGGGAGAAGCAACACTCTAATAGGGGGAGAGGTGGGGCAACAGAGCATGTTGAGCATTGAAAAGGCAGAAGCAACACTCCAATAGGGGGAGAGGTGGGGCAACAGAGCAGGTTGAGCAATGAAAAGGCAGAAGCAACACTCTAATAGGGGGAGAGGTGGGGCAATAGAGCACGCTGAGCAATGAAAAGGGAGAAGCAACACTCTAATAAGGGAGATGTGGGGCAACAGTGCATGTTGAGCAAGGAAAAGGGAGCAACTCTAATGGGGAGGTGGGGCAACAGAGCGCGCTGAAGGGAGAAGTAACACTCTAATAGGGGGAGAGGTGGTCAACAGAGCACGTTGAGCAATGAAAAGGGATTAGCAACACTAATAGCGGGAGAGGGTGGCATCAGAGCTGGTTGAGCAATGAAAAGGGAGAAGCAACACTCTAATAGGGGGAGAGGTGGAGCTACAGAGCACGCTGAGCAATGAAAAGGGAGAAGCAACACTAATAGGGGAGAGGGGGGCAACAAAGCACGCTGAGCAATGAAAAGGGAGAAGCAACACTAATAGCGGGAGAGGGTGGCAACAGAGCTGGTTGAGCAATGAAAAGGGAGAAGCAACACTAATAGCCGGAGAGGGTGGCAACAGAGCTGGTTGAGCAATGAAAAGGGAGAAGCAACACTCCAATAGGGGGAGAGGTGGGGCAACAGAGCATGTTGAGCAATGAAAAGGCAGAAGCAACACTCTAATAGGGGGAGAGGTGGGGCAATAGAGCACGCTGATCAATGAAAAGGGAGAAACAACACTCTAATAAGGGAGATGTGGGGCAACAGTGCATGTTGAGCAAGGAAAAGGGAGCAACTCTAATGGGGAGGTGGGGCAACAGAGCGCGCTGAAGGGAGAAGTAACACTCTAATAGGGGAGAGGTGGGGCAACAGAGAACGCTGAGCAAAGAAAAGGGAGATGCAACACTCTAATAGGGGGAGAGGTGGGGCAACAGAGCACATTGAGCAATGAAAAGGGATTAGCAACACTAATAGCGGGAGAGGGTGGCAACAGAGCTGGTTGAACAATGAAAAGGGAGAATCAACACTCTAATAGGGGGAGAGGTGGAGCTACAGAGCACGCTGAGCAATGAAAAGGGAGAAGCAACACTAATAGGGGAGAGGTGGGGCAACAGAGCACGCTGAGCAATGAAAAGGAATAAGCAACACTCTAATAGGGGGAGAGGTGGGGCAACAGAGCACGCTGAGCAATGAAAAGGGAGAAGCAACACTCTAATAGAGGGAGAGAGGGGCAACAGAGCATATTGAGCAATGGAAAGGGAGAAGCAACACTCTAATAGGGGGAGAGGTGGGGCAACAGAGCACACCGAGCAATGAAAAGGGAGAAGCAACACTAAAAGGGGAAAGGTGGGGCAAAAGAGCACGCTGAGCAATGAAAAGGGAAAAGCAACACTCTAATAGGGGGAGAGGTGGGGCAACAGAGCACGCTGAGCAATGAAAAGGGAGAAGCAACACTCTAATAGATGGAGAGCGGGGCAACAGAGCATGTTGAGCAATGAAAAGCAAGAAGCAACACTCTAATAGGGGGAGAGGTGGGGCAACAGAGCACACTGAGCAATGAAAAGGGAGAAGCAACAATCTAATATGGTAGAGGTGGGGCAACAGAGCACGCTGAGCAATGAAAAGGGAGAAGCAACACTAATAGGGGGAGAGGTGGAGCAACAGAGCACGCTGAGCAATGAAAATGTAGAAGCAACACTAACAGGGGGAGAGGTGGGGCAATAGAGCACGCTGAGCAATGAAAAGGGAGAAGCAACACTAATAGGGGGAGAGGTGGAGCAACAGAGCACGCTGAGCAATGAAAAGGGAGAAGCAACACTAATAGGGGGAGAGGTGGGGCAATAGAGCACGCTGAGCAATGAAAAGGGAGACGCAACACTCTAATAGAGGGAGAGGGGGGCAACAGAGCATGTTGGGCAATGAAAAGGGAGAAGCAACACTCTTAATAGGGGAGAGGTGGGGCAACAGAGCTGGTTGAGCAATGATAAGGGAGAAGCAACACTCTAATAGGGGGAGAGGTGGGGCAACAGAGCACGCTGAGCAATGAAAAGGGAGAAGCAACACTCTAATAAGGGAGAGGTGGGGCAACAGTGCATGTTGAGCAATGAAAAGGGAGCAACTCTAATGGGGAGGTGGGGCAACAGAGCACGCTGAAGGGAGAAGTAACACTCTAATAGGGGAGAGGTGGGGCAAAAGAGCACGCTGAGCAAAGAAAAGGGAGATGCAACACTCTAATAGGGGGAGAGGTGGGGCAACAGAGCACGCTGAGCAATGAAAAGGGAGAAGCAACACTAATAGCGGGAGAAGGTGGCAACAGAGCATGTTGAGCAATGAAAAGGGAGAAGCAACACTCTAATAGGGGGAGAGGTGGGGCAACAGAGCACGCTGAGCAATGATAAGGGAGAAGCAACTCTCTAATAGGGGAAGAGGTGGGGCAACAGAGCTCGCTGAGCAATGAAAAGGGAGAAGCAACACTCTAATAGGAGGAGAAGTGGGGCAACAGAGCACGCTGAGCAATGACAAGGGAGAAGCAGCACTCTCATAGGGGGAGAGGTGGGGCCACAGAGCATGCTGAGCAATGAAGAGGGAGAAGCAACGCTCTAAAAGCCGGAGAAGTGGGGCAACAGAGCACGCTGAGCAATGAAAAGGGAGAAGCAACACTCTAATAGGGGGAGAGGTGGGGCAATAGAGCACGCTGGGCAATGTAAAGGGAGAAGCAACACTCTAATAGGGGGAGAGGTGGGGCAACAGAGCACGCTGAGCAATGAAAAGGGAGAAGCAACACTCTAATAGGGGGAGAGGTGGGGCAACAGAGCACGCTCAGCAATGAAAAGGGAGAAGCAACACTCTAATAGGGGGAGAGGTGGGGCAACAGAGCAAGCCGAGCAATAAAAAAGGGAGAAGCAACACTCTAATAGGGGAGAGGTGGGGCAACAGAGCACGCTGAGCAATGAAAAGGGAGAAGTAACACTAATAGGGGGAGAGGTGGGGCAACAGAGCACGCTGAGCAATGAAAAGGGAGAAGCAACACTCTAATGGGGGAGAGGTGGGGCTACAGAGCACGCTGAGCAATGAAAAAGGGAGAAGCAACACTAATAGGGGAGAGGGGGGGCCACACAGCACGCTGAGCAATGAAAAGGGAGAAGCAACAATAATAGGGGGAGAGATGGGGCAACAGAGCACACTGAAGGGAGAAGCAACAGTCTAATAGGGGGAGAGGTGGGGCAACAGAGCACGATGAGCAATGAAAAGGGAGAAGCAACACTCTTAATAAGGGGGGCATGGGGCAAACAAGCATGTCGAGCAATGAAAAGGGAGAAGCAACACTCTGATAGGAGGAGAGGTGGGGCAACAGAGCATGTTGAGCAATGAAAAGGCAGAAGCAACACTCCAATAGGGGGAGAGGTGGGGCAACAGAGCATGTTGAGCAATGATAAGGGAGAAGCAACACTCTAATAAGGGAGAGGTGGGGCAACAGTGCATGTTGAGCAATGAAAAGGGAGCAACTCTAATAGGGAGGTGGGGCAACAGAGCACGCTGAAGGGAGAAGTAACACTCTAATAGGGGAGAGGTGGGGCAACAGAGCACGCTGAGCAAAGAAAAGGGAGATGCAACACTCTAATAGGGGGAGAGGTGGGGCAACAGAGCACGCTGAGCAATGAAAAGGGAGAAGCAACACTAATAGCGGGAGAAGGTGGCAACAGAGCATGTTGAGCAATGAAAAGGGAGAAGCAACACCCTAATAGGGGGAGAGGTGGGGCAACAGAGCACGCTGAGCAATGATAAGGGAGAAGCAACTCTCTAATAGGGGAAGAGGTGGGGCAACAGAGCTCGTTGAGCAATGAAAAGGGAGAAGCAACACTCTAATAGGAGGAGAAGTGGGGCAACAGAGCACGCTGAGCAATGACAAGGGAGAAGCAGCACTCTCATAGGGGGAGAGGTGGGGCCACAGAGCATGCTGAGCAATGAAGAGGGAGAAGCAACACTCTAAAAGCGGGAGAAGTGGGGCAACAGAGCACGCTGAGCAATGAAAAGGGAGAAGCAACACTCTAATAGGGGGAGAGGTGGGGCAATAGAGCACGCTGGGCAAGGTAAAGGGAGAAGCAACACTCTAATAGGGGGAGAGGTGGGGCAACAGAGCACGCTGAGCAATGAAAAGGGAGAAGCAACACTCTAATAGGGGGAGAGGTGGGGCAACAGAGCAAGCCGAGCAATAAAAAAGGGAGAAGCAACACTCTAATAGGGGAGAGGTGGGGCAACAGAGCACGCTGAGCAATGAAAAGGGAGAAGTAACACTAATAGGGGGAGAGGTGGGGCAACAGAGCACGCTGAGCAATGAAAAGGGAGAAGCAACACTCTAATGGGGGAGAGGTGGGGCTACAGAGCACGCTGAGCAATGAAAAAGGGAGAAGCAACACTAATAGGGGAGAGGGGGGGCACACATCACGCTGAGCAATGAAAAGGGAGAAGCAACAATAATAGGGGGAGAGATGGGGCAACAGAGCACACTGAAGGGAGAAGCAACAGTCTAATAGGGGGAGAGGTGGGGCAACAGAGCACGATGAGCAATGAAAAGGGAGAAGCAACACTCTTAATAAGGGGGGCAGGGGGCAAACAAGCATGTCGAGCAATGAAAAGGGAGAAGCAACACTCTGATAGGAGGAGAGGTGGGGCAATAGAGCATGTTGAGCAATGAAAAGGCAGAAGCAACACTCCAATAGGGGGAGAGGTGGGGCAACAGAGCATGTTGAGCAATGATAAGGGAGAAGCAACACTCTAATAGGGGGAGAGGTGGGGCAACAGAGCATGTTGAGCAATGATAAGGGTGAAGCAACACTCTAATAGGGGGAGAGGTGGGGCAATAGAGCACGCTGAGCAATGAAAAGGGAGAAGCAACACTAATAAGGGAGAGGTGGGGCAACAGTGCATGTTGAGCAAGGAAAAGGGAGCAACTCTAATTGGGAGGTGGGGCAACAGAGCACGCTGAAGGGAGAAGTAACACTCTAATAGGGGAGAGGTGGGGCAACAGAGCACGCTGAGCAAAGAAAAGGGAGATGCAACACTCTAATAGGGGGAGAGGTGGGGCAACAGAGCACGTTGAGCAATGAAAAGGGATCAGCAACACTAATAGCGGGAGAGGGTGGCAACAGAGCTGGTTGAGCAATGAAAAGGGAGAAGCAACACTCTAATAGGGGGAGAGGTGGAGCTACAGAGCACGCTGAGCAATGAAAAGGGAGAAGCAACACTAATAGGGGAGAGGGGGGGCAACAAAGCACGCTGAGCAATGAAAAGGGAGAAGCAACACTAATAGCGGGAGAGGGTGGCAACAGAGCTGGTTGAGCAATGAAAAGGGAGAAGCAACACTCTAATAGGGGGAGAGGTGGGTCAACAGAGCACGCTGAGCAATGAAAAGGGAGAAGCAACTCTCTAATAGGGGAAGAGGTGGGGCAACAGAGCTCGCTGAGCAATGAAAAGGAAGAAGCAACACTAATCGGGGAGAGCTGGGGCAACAGAGCACGCTGAGCAATGAAAAGGGAGAAGCAACACTCTAATAGGGGGAGAGGTGGGGCAACAGAGCACGCTGAGCAATGACAAGGGAGAAGCAACACTCTCATAGGGGGAGAGGTGGGGCCACAGAGCACGCTGAGCAATGAAAAGGGAGAAGCAACACTCTAATAGCGGGAGAAGTGGGGCAACAGAGCACGCTGAGCAATGAAAAGTGAGAAGCAACACTCTAACAGGGGGAGAGGTTGGGCAATAGAGCACGCTGGGCAATGTAAAGGGAGAAGCAACACTCTAATAGGGGGAGAGGTGGGGCAACAGAGCACGCTGAGCAATGAAAAGGGAGAAGCAGCACTCTAATGGGGGAGAGGTGGGGCAACAGAGCACATTGAGCAATGAAAAGGGAGAAGCAACACACTAATAGGGGGAGAGGTGGGACAACAGAGCACGTCGATCAATAAAAAAGGGAGAAGCAACACTCTAATAGGGGAGAGGTGGGGCAACAGAGCACGCTGAGCAATGAAAAGGGAGAAGCAACACTAATAGGGGGAGCGGTGGGGCAACAGAGCACGCTGAGCAATAAAAAGGGAGAAGCAACACTCTAATGGGGAGAGGTGGGGCTACAGAGCACGCTGAGCAATGAAAAGGGAGAAGCAACACTAATAGGGGAGGGGGCAACAAAGCACGCTCAGCAATGAAAAGGGAGAAGCAACAATAATAGGGGGAGAGGTGGGGCAACAGAGCACACTGAAGGGAGAAGCAACACTCTAATGGGGGCAGAGGTGGGGCAACAGAGCACCATGAGCAATGAAAAGGGAGAAGCAGCACTCTTAATAAGGGGGGCAGGGGGCAAACAAGCATGTCGAGCAATGAAAAGGGAGAAGCAACACTCTAATAGGGGGAGAGGTGTGGCAACAGAGCACACTGAGCAATGAAAAGGGAGAAGCAACAATCTAATAGGGTAGAGGTGGGGCAACAGAGCACGCTGAGCAATGAAAAGGGAGAAGCAACACTAATAGGGGGAGAGGTGGAGCAACAGAGCATGCTGAGCAATGAAAAGGGAGAAGCAACACTAATAGAAGGAGAGGTGGGGCAATAGAGCACACTGAGCAATGAAAAGGGAGAAGCAACTCATTAATAGGGGGAGAGGTGGGGCAACAGAGCACGCTGGGCAATGAAAAGGGAGAAGCAACACTCTAATAGAGGGAGAGGGGGCAACAGAGCATGTTGAGCAATGAAAAGGGAGAAGCAACACTCTAATAGGGGGAGAGGTGGGGCAACAGAGCACTCTGAGCAATGAAAAGGGAGAAGCAAAACTAAAACTTAGCCGGTCAAGTGGCACAGCGAGTAGAGCGCTCGCTTTGGCATCGGTGCAGAGTCTGCTAACGCAGGTTCGAATCCCGGCGGGGCCAAACTCAGCCTTTCATCCTTCCGAGGTCGATAAATGAACACCACACACCGTGGGTAATAATAAGCAGCGCTCAGATACCTGAGGGTTCGTAGCGCTATATAAGTGCCAAATTAAATTATTAATTAATTTTATTATTAAAAGGGGAAAGGTGGGGCAAAAGAGCACGCTGAGCAATGAAAAGGGCGAAGCAACACTCTAATAGAGGGAGAGGGGGCAACAGAGCATGTTGAGCAATGAAAAGCAAGAAGCAACACTCTAATAGGGGGAGAGGTGGGGCAACAGAGCACGCTGAGCAATGAAAAGGGAGAAGCAACACTATAATAGGGGGAGTGGTGGGGCAACAGAGCACGCTGAGCAATGATAAGGGGGAAGCAACACTCTAATAGAGGGAGAGGGGGCAACAGAGCATGTTGAGCAATGAAAAGCAAGAAGCAACACTCTAATAGGGGGAGAGGTGGGGCAACAGAGCACGCTGAGCAATGAAAAGAGAGAAGCAACACTCTAATAGGGGAGAGGTGGGGCAACAGAGCACACTGAGCAATGAATAGGGAGAAGCAACACTCTAATAGGGGGAGAGGTGGGGCAACAGAGCATGTTGAGCAATGAAAAGGGAGAAGCAACACTAATAGGCGGAGAGGTGGGACAACAGAGCACGCTGAGCAATGGAAAGGGAGAAGCAACACTTATAGGGGAGAGGGGGGGCAACAAAGCACCCTGAGCAATGAAAAGGGAGAAGCAACTATAATAGGGGGAGAGGTGGGGCAACAGAGCACGATGAGCAATGAAAAGGGAGAAGCAACACTCTTAATAAGGGGTGCAGGGGGCAAACAAGCATGTCGAGCAATGAAAAGGGAGAAGCAACACTCTAATAGGGGGAGAGGTGGGGCAACAGAGCACACTGGGCAATGAAAAGGGAGAAGCAACAGTCTAATATGGTAGAGGTGGGGCAACAGAGCACGCCGAGCAATGAAAAGGGAGAAGCAACACTCTAATAGGGGAGAGGTGGGGCAACAGAGCACGCTGAGCAATGAAAAGGGAGAAGCAACACTAATAGGGGGAGAGGTGGAGCAACAGAGCACGCTGAGCAATGAAAAGGGAGAAGCAACACTAATAGGGGAGGGGGCAACAAAGCACGCTCAGCAATGAAAAGGGAGAAGCAACAATAATAGGGGGAGAGGTGGGGCAACAGAGCACACTGAAGGGAGAAGCAACACTCTAATGGGGGCAGAGGTGGGGCAACAGAGCACCATGAGCAATGAAAAGGGAGAAGCAGCACTCTTAATAAGGGGGGCAGGGGGCAAACAAGCATGTCGAGCAATGAAAAGGGAGAAGCAACACTCTAATAGGGGGAGAGGTGTGGCAACAGAGCACACTGAGCAATGAAAAGGGAGAAGCAACAATCTAATAGGGTAGAGGTGGGGCAACAGAGCACGCTGAGCAATGAAAAGGGAGAAGCAACACTAATAGGGGGAGAGGTGGAGCAACAGAGCATGCTGAGCAATGAAAAGGGAGAAGCAACACTAATAGAAGGAGAGGTGGGGCAATAGAGCACACTGAGCAATGAAAAGGGAGAAGCAACTCATTAATAGGGGGAGAGGTGGGGCAACAGAGCACGCTGGGCAATGAAAAGGGAGAAGCAACACTCTAATAGAGGGAGAGGGGGCAACAGAGCATGTTGAGCAATGAAAAGGGAGAAGCAACACTCTAATAGGGGGAGAGGTGGGGCAACAGAGCACTCTGAGCAATGAAAAGGGAGAAGCAAAACTAAAACTTAGCCGGTCAAGTGGCACAGCGAGTAGAGCGCTCGCTTTGGCATCGGTGCAGAGTCTGCTAATGCAGGTTCGAATCCCGGCGGGGCCAAACTCAGCCTTTCATCCTTCCGAGGTCGATAAATGAACACCACACACCGTGGGTAATAATAAGCAGCGCTCAGATACCTGAGGGTTCGTAGCGCTATATAAGTGCCAAATTAAATTATTAATTAATTTTATTATTAAAAGGGGAAAGGTGGGGCAAAAGAGCACGCTGAGCAATGAAAAGGGCGAAGCAACACTCTAATAGAGGGAGAGGGGGCAACAGAGCATGTTGAGCAATGAAAAGCAAGAAGCAACACTCTAATAGGGGGAGAGGTGGGGCAACAGAGCACGCTGAGCAATGAAAAGGGAGAAGCAACACTATAATAGGGGGAGTGGTGGGGCAACAGAGCACGCTGAGCAATGATAAGGGGGAAGCAACACTCTAATAGAGGGAGAGGGGGCAACAGAGCATGTTGAGCAATGAAAAGCAAGAAGCAACACTCTAATAGGGGGAGAGGTGGGGCAACAGAGCACGCTGAGCAATGAAAAGAGAGAAGCAACACTCTAATAGGGGAGAGGTGGGGCAACAGAGCACACTGAGCAATGAATAGGGAGAAGCAACACTCCAATAGGGGGAGAGGTGGGGCAACAGAGCATGTTGAGCAATGAAAAGGGAGAAGCAACACTAATAGGCGGAGAGGTGGGACAACAGAGCACGCTGAGCAATGGAAAGGGAGAAGCAACACTTATAGGGGAGAGGGGGGGCAACAAAGCACCCTGAGCAATGAAAAGGGAGAAGCAACTATAATAGGGGGAGAGGTGGGGCAACAGAGCACGATGAGCAATGAAAAGGGAGAAGCAACACTCTTGATAAGGGGTGCAGGGGGCAAACAAGCATGTCGAGCAATGAAAAGGGAGAAGCAACACTCTAATAGGGGGAGAGGTGGGGCAACAGAGCACACTGGGCAATGAAAAGGGAGAAGCAACAGTCTAATATGGTAGAGGTGGGGCAACAGAGCACGCCGAGCAATGAAAAGGGAGAAGCAACACTCTAATAGGGGAGAGGTGGGGCAACAGAGCACGCTGAGCAATGAAAAGGGAGAAGCAACACTAATAGGGGGAGAGGTGGAGCAACAGAGCACGCTGAGCAATGAAAAGGTAGAAGCAACACTAATAGGGGGAGAGGTGGGGCAATAGAGCACACTGAACAATGAAAAGGGAGAAGCAACACTAATAGGGGGAGAGGTGGAGCAACAGAGCACGCTGAGCAATGAAAAGGGAGAAGCAACACTAATAGGGGGAGAGGTGGGGCAATAGAGCACGCTGAGCAATGAAAAGGGAGACGCAACATCCTAATAGAGGATAGAGGGGGGCAACAGAGCACGCTGAGCAGTGAAAATGGAGACTCAACACTCTAATGGGGGAGAGGTGGGGCTACAGAGCACGCTGAGCAATGAAAAGGGAGAAGCAACACTAATTGTTGAGAGAGTGGCCAACAAAGCACGCTAAGCAATAAAAACGGAGAAGCAACAATAATAGGGGGAGAGGTGGGGCTCTCAGAGCATGCTGAGCAATGAAAAGGGAGAAGTAACACTAATAGAAGGCGAGGTGGGGCAATAGAGCACACTGAGCAATGAAAAGGGAGAGGCAACTCATTAATAGGGGGAGAGGTGGGGCAACAGAGCACACTGGGCAATGAAAAGGGAGAAGCAACACTCTAATAGAGGGAGAGGGGGCAACAGAGGATGTTGAGCAATGAAAAGGGAGAAGCAACACTCTAATAGGGGGAGAGGTGGGGCAACAGAACACTCTGAGCAATGAAAAGGGAGAAGCAAAACTAAAAGGGGAAAGGTGGGGCAAAAGAGCACGCTGAGCAATGAAAAGGGCGAAGCAACACTCTAATCGGGGAGGAGGTGGGGCAACAGAGCACTCTGAGCAATGAAAAGGGAGAAGCAAAACTAAAAGGTGAAAGGTGGGGCAAAAGAGCACGCTGAGCAATGAAAAGGGAGAAGCAGCACTCTAATAGAGGGAGAGGGGGCAACAGAGCATGTTGAGAAATGAAAAGCAAGAAGAAACACTCTAATAGGGGGAGAGGTGGGGCAACAGAGCACGCTGAGCAATGAAAAGGGAGAAGCAACACTCTAATAGGGGGAGTGGTGGGGCAACAGAGCACTCTGAGCAATGAAAAGGGAGAAGCAAAACTAAAAGGGGAAAGGTGGGGCAAAAGAGCACGCTGAGCAATGAAAAGGGAGAAGCAACACTCTAATAGAGGGAGAGGGGGCAACAGAGCATGTTGAGAAATGAAAAGCAAGAAGCAACACTCTAATAGGGGGAGAGGTGGGGCAACAGAGCACGCTGAGCAATGAAAAGGGAGAAGCAACACTCTAATAGGGGGAGTGGTGGGGCAACAGAGCACGCTGAGCAATGATAAGGGAGAAGCAACACTCTAATAGAGGGAGAGGGGGCAACAGAGCATGTTGAGCAATGAAAAGCAAGAAGCAACACTCTAATAGGGGGAGAGGTGGGGCAACAGAGCATGCTGAGCAATGAAAAGGGAGAAGCAACACTCTAATAGGGGAGAGGTGGGGCAACAGAGCACACTGAGCAATGAAAAGGGAGAAGCAACACTCTAATAGGGGGAGAGGTGGGGCAACAGAGCATGTTGAGCAATGAAAAGGGAGAAGCAACACTAATAGGGGGAGAGGTGGGACAACAGAGCACGCTGAGCAATGGAAAGGGAGAAGCAACACTCTTATAGGGGAGAGGTGGGGCAACAGAGCACACTGAGCACTGAAAGGGGAGAAGCAACGCTGTAATAGGGGGAGAGGTGGGGCAACAGAGCACGCTGAGCAAAGAAAAGGGAGAAGCAACACTCTAATTGGGGCAAAGGGGGGCAACAGAGCACGCTAAGAAATCAAAAGGGAGAAGCAACACCCTAATAGGGGGAGTGGTGGGGCAACAGAGCACGCCGAGCAATGAAAAGGGAGAAGCAATACTCTAATAGGGGGAGAGGTGGGGCAACAGAGCACGATGAGCAATGAAACGGGAGAAGCAACACTCTAATAAAGGGGGCAGGGGGCAAACAGACATGTCGAGCAATGAAAAGGGAGAAGCAACACTTTAATAGGGGGAGAGGTGGGGCAACAGAGCACGCTGAGCAATGAAAAGGGAGAAGCAACAATCTCATAGGGTAGAGGTGGGCAACAGAGCACGCTGAGCAATGAAAAGGGAGAAGCAACACTAATAGGGGGAGAGGTGGAGCAACAGAGCACGCTGAGCAATGAAAAGGGAGAAGCAACACTAATAGGGGAGAGGTGGGGCAACAGAGCACGCTGAGCAATGAAAAGGAATAAGCAACACTCTAATAGGGGGAGAGGTGGGGCAACAGAGCACGCTGAGCAATGAAAAGGGAGAAGCAACACTCTAATAGAGGGAGAGAGGGGCAACAGAGCATATTGAGCAATGAAAAGGGAGAAGCAACACTCTAATAGGGGGAGAGGTGGGGCAACAGAGCACACCGAGCAATGAAAAGGGAGAAGCAACACTAAAAGGGGAAAGGTGGGGCAAAAGAGCACGCTGAGCAATGAAAAGGGAAAAGCAACACTCTAATAGGGGGAGAGGTGGGGCAACAGAGCACGCTGAGCAATGAAAAGGGAGAAGCAACACTCTAATAGATGGAGAGCGGGGCAACAGAGCATGTTGAGCAATGAAAAGCAAGAAGCAACACTCTAATAGGGGGAGAGGTGGGGCAACAGAGCACGCTGAGCAATGAAAAGGGAGAAGCAACACTCTAATAGAGGGAGAGCGGGGCAACAGAGCATGTTGAGCAATGAAAAGCAAGAAGCAACACTCTAATAGGGGGAGAGGTGGGGCAACACAGCACGCTGAGCAATTAAAAGGGAGAAGCAACACTAATAGGGGAGAGGTGGGACAACAAAACACGCTGAGCAATGATAATGGAGAAGCAACACTCTAATAGGGGGAGAGGTGGGGCAACAGCGCACGTTGAGCAATGATAAGGGAGAAGCAACACTCTAATAGGGGAGAGGTGGGGCAACAGAGCATGTTGAGCAATGAAAAGGGAGAAGCAACACTCTAATAGGGGGAGAGGTGGGGCAACAGAGCATGTTGAGCAATGATAAGGGAGAAGCAACACTCTAATAGGGGGAGAGGTGGGGCAACAGAGCATGTTGAGCAATGATACGGGAGAAGCAACACTCTAATAGGGGGAAAGGTGGGGCATAAGAGCACGCTGAGCAATGAAGAGGGAGAAGCAACACTCTAATAGGGGGAGAGGTGGGGCAACAGAGCACGCTGAGCAATGAAAAGGGAGAAGCAACACTCTAATAGAGGGAGAGCGGGGCAACAGAGCATGTTGAGCAATGAAAAGCAAGAAGCAACACTCTAATAGGGGGAGAGGTGGGGCAACAGAGCACGCTGAGCAATTAAAAGGGAGAAGCAACACTAATAGGGGGAGAGGTGGGACAACAAAACACGTTGAGCAATGAAAAGGGAGAAACAACACTCTAATAGGGGGAGAGGTGGGGCAACAGCGCACGTTGAGCAATGATAAGGGAGAAGCAACACTCTAATAAGGGAGAGGTGGGGCATCAGTGTATGTTGAACAATGAAAAGGGAGAAGCAACACTCTAATAGGGGGAGAGGTGGGGCAACAGAGCACGCTGAGCAATGAAAAGGGAGAAGCAACACTCTCATAGGGGGAGAGGTGGGGCCACAGAGCACACTGAGCAATTAAAAGGGAGAAGCAACACTCTAATAGCGGGAGAAGTGGGGCAACAGAGCACGCTGAGCAATGAAAAGGGAGAAACAACACTCTAATAGGGGGATAGGTGGGGCAATAGAGCACGCTGGGCAATGTAAAGGGAGAAGCAACACTCTAATAGGGGGAGAGGTGGGGCAACAGAGCACGCTGAGCAATGAAAAGGGAGAAGCAACACTCTAATGGGGGAGAGGTGGGGCAACAGAGCACATTGAGCAATGAAAAGGGAGAAGCAACACACTAATAGGGGGAGAGGTGGGGCAACAGAGCACACTGAGCAATGAAAAGGGAGAAGCAACTCATTAATAGGGGGAGAGGTGGGGCAACAGAGCACGCTGGGCAATGAAAAGGGAGAAGCAACACTCTAATAGAGGGAGAGGGGGGCAACAGAGCATGTTGAGCAATGAAAAGGGGGAAGCAACACTCTAATAGGGGGAGAGGTGGGGCAACAGAGGACTCTGAGCAATGAAAAGGGAGAAGCAAAACTAAAAGGGGAAAGGTGGGGCAAAAGAGCACGCTGAGCAATGAAAAGGGAGAAGCAACACTCTAATAGAGGGAGAGGGGGGCAACAGAGCATGTTGACCAATGAAAAGGGGGAAGCAACACTCTAATAGGGGGAGAGGTGGGGCAACAGAGCACTCTGAGCAATGAAAAGGGAGAAGCAAAACTAAAAGGGGAAAGGTGGGGCAAAAGAGCACGCTGAGCAATGAAAAGGGCGAAGCAACACTCTAATCGGGGAGGAGGTGGGGCAACAGAGCACTCTGAGCAATGAAAAGGGAGAAGCAAAACTAAAAGGGGAGAGGTGGGGCAAAAGAGCACGCTGAGCAATGAAAAGGGAGAAGCAGCACTCTAATAGAGGGAGAGGGGGCAACAGAGCATGTTGAGAAATGAAAAGCAAGAAGAAACACTCTAATAGGGGGAGAGGTGGGGCAACAGAGCACGCTGAGCAATGAAAAGGGAGAAGCAACACTCTAATAGGGGGAGTGGTGGGGCAACAGAGCACTCTGAGCAATGAAAAGGGAGAAGCAAAACTAAAAGGGGAAAGGTGGGGCAAAAGAGCACGCTGAGCAATGAAAAGGGAGAAGCAACACTCTAATAGAGGGAGAGGGGGCAACAGAGCATGTTGAGAAATGAAAAGCAAGAAGCAACACTCTAATAGGGGGAGAGGTGGGGCAACAGAGCACGCTGAGCAATGAAAAGGGAGAACCAACACTCTAATAGGTGGAGTGGTGGGGCAACAGAGCACGCTGAGCAATGATAAGGGAGAAGCAACACTCTAATAGAGGGAGAGGGGGCAACAGAGCATGTTGAGCAATGAAAAGCAAGAAGCAACACTCTAATAGGGGGAGAGGTGGGGCAACAGAGCATGCTGAGCAATGAAAAGAGAGAAGCAACACTCTAATGGGGAGAGGTGGGGCAACAGAGCACACTGAGCAATGAAAAGGGAGAAGCAACACTCTAATAGGGGGAGAGGTGGGGCAACAGAGCATGTTGAGCAATGAAAAGGGAGAAGCAACACTAATAGGGGGAGAGGTTGGACAACAGAGCACGCTGAGCAATGGAAAGGGAGAAGCAACACTCTTATAGGGGAGAGGTGGGGCAACAGAGCACACTGAGCACTGAAAGGGGAGAAGCAACGCTGTAATAGGGGGAGAGGTGGGGCAACAGAGCACGCTGAGCAAAGAAAAGGGAGAAGCAACACTCTAATTGGGGCAAAGGGGGGCAACAGAGCACGCTAAGAAATGAAAAGGGAGAAGCAACACCCTAATAGGGGGAGTGGTGGGGCAACAGAGCACGCCGAGCAATGAAAAGGGAGAAGCAATACTCTAATAGGGGGAGAGGTGGGGCAACAGAGCACGATGAGCAATGAAACGGGAGAAGCAACACTCTAATAAAGGAGGCAGGGGGCAAACAGGCATGTCGAGCAATGAAAAGGGAGAAGCAACACTTTAATAGGGGGAGAGGTGGGGCAACAGAGCACGCTGAGCAATGAAAATGGAGAAGCAACAATCTCATACGGTAGAGGTGGGCAACAGAGCACGCTGAGCAATGAAAAGGGAGAAGCAACACTAATAGGGGGAGAGGTGGAGCAACAGAGCACGCTGAGCAATGAAAAGGGAGAAGCAACACTAATAGGGGAGAGGTGGGGCAACAGAGCACGCTGAGCAATGAAAAGGAAGAAGCAACACTCTAATAGGGGGAGAGGTGGGGCAAAAGAGCACGCTGAGCAATGAAAAGGGAGAAGCAACACTCTAATAGAGGGAGAGAGGGGCAACAGAGCATATTGAGCAATGAAAAGGGAGAAGCAACACTCTAATAGGGGGAGAGGTGGGGCAACAGAGCACACCGAGCAATGAAAAGGGAGAAGCAACACTCTAATAGATGGAGAGCGGGGCAACAGAGCATGTTGAGCAATGAAAAGCAAGAAGCAACACTCTAATAGGGGGAGAGGTGGGGCAACAGAGCACGCTGAGCAATGAAAAGGGAGAAGCAACACTCTAATAGGGGGAGAGGTGGGGCAACAGAGCACGCTGAGCAATGAAAAGGGAGAAGCAACACTCTAATAGATGGAGAGCGGGGCAACAGAGCATGTTGAGCAATGAAAAGCAAGAAGCAACACTCTAATAGGGGGAGAGGTGGGGCAACAGAGCACGCTGAGCAATGAAAAGGGAGAAGCAACACTCTAATAGAGGGAGAGCGGGGCAACAGAGCATGTTGAGCAATGAAAAGCAAGAAGCAACACTCTAATAGGGGGAGAGGTGGGGCAACACAGCACGCTGAGCAATTAAAAGGGAGAAGCAACACTAATAGGGGAGAGGTGGGACAACAAAACACGCTGAGCAATGATAATGGAGAAGCAACACTCTAATAGGGGGAGAGGTGGGGCAACAGCGCACGTTGAGCAATGATAAGGGAGAAGCAACACTCTAATAGGGGAGAGGTGGGGCAACAGAGCATGTTGAGCAATGAAAAGGGAGAAGCAACACTCTAATAGGGGGAGAGGTGGGGCAACAGAGCATGTTGAGCAATGATAAGGGAGAAGCAACACTCTAATAGGGGGAGAGGTGGGGCAACAGAGCATGTTGAGCAATGATACGGGAGAAGCAACAATCTAATAGGGGGAAAGGTGGGGCATAAGAGCACGCTGAGCAATGAAAAGGGAGAAGCAACACTCTAATAGGGGGAGAGGTGGGGCAACAGAGCACGCTGAGCAATGAAAAGGGAGAAGCAACACTCTAATAGAGGGAGAGCGGGGCAACAGAGCATGTTGAGCAATGAAAAGCAAGAAGCAACACTCTAATAGGGGGAGAGGTGGGGCAACAGAGCACGCTGAGCAATTAAAAGGGAGAAGCAACACTAATAGGGGGAGAGGTGGGACAACAAAACACGTTGAGCAATGAAAAGGGAGAAACAACACTCTAATAGGGGGAGAGGTGGGGCAACAGCGCACGTTGAGCAATGATAAGGGAGAAGCAACACTCTAATAAGGGAGAGGTGGGGCATCAGTGTATGTTGAACAATGAAAAGGGAGAAGCAACACTCTAATAGGGGGAGAGGTGGGGCAACAGAGCACGCTGAGCAATGACAAGGGAGAAGCAACACTCTCATAGGGGGAGAGGTGGGGCCACAGAGCACACTGAGCAATTAAAAGGGAGAAGCAACACTCTAATAGCGGGAGAAGTGGGGCAACAGAGCACGCTGAGCAATGAAAAGGGAGAAACAACACTCTAATAGGGGGATAGGTGGGGCAATAGAGCACGCTGGGCAATGTAAAGTGAGAAGCAACACTCTAATAGGGAGAGAGGTGGGGCAACAGAGCACGCTGAGCAATGAAAAGGGAGAAGCAACACTCTAATGGGGGAGAGGTGGGGCAACAGAGCACATTGAGCAATGAAAAGGGAGAAGCAACACACTAATAGGGGGAGAGGTGGGACAACAAAACACGTTGAGCAATGAAAAGGGAGAAACAACACTCTAATAGGGGGAGAGGTGGGGCAACAGCGCACGTTGAGCAATGATAAGGGAGAAGCAACACTCTAATAAGGGAGAGGTGGGGCATCAGTGTATGTTGAACAATGAAAAGGGAGAAGCAACACTCTAATAGGGGGAGAGGTGGGGCAACAGAGCACGCTGAGCAATGACAAGGGAGAAGCAACACTCTCATAGGGGGAGAGGTGGGGCCACAGAGCACACTGAGCAATTAAAAGGGAGAAGCAACACTCTAATAGCGGGAGAAGTGGGGCAACAGAGCACGCTGAGCAATGAAAAGGGAGAAACAACACTCTAATAGGGGGATAGGTGGGGCAATAGAGCACGCTGGGCAATGTAAAGTGAGAAGCAACACTCTAATAGGGAGAGAGGTGGGGCAACAGAGCACGCTGAGCAATGAAAAGGGAGAAGCAACACTCTAATGGGGGAGAGGTGGGGCAACAGAGCACATTGAGCAATGAAAAGGGAGAAGCAACACACTAATAGGGGGAGAGGTGGGGCAACAGAGCACGCCGAGCAATAAAAAAGGGAGAAGCAACACTCAAATAGGGGAGAGGTGGGGCAACAGAGCACGCTGAGCAATGAAAAGGGAGAATCAAGACTAATAGGGGGAGAGGTGGGGCAACAGAGCACGCTGAGCAATGAAAAGGGCGAAGCAACACTCTAATGGGGGAGAGGTGGGGCTACAGAGCACGCTGAGCAATGAAAAGGGAGAAACAACACTAATAGGGGAGAGGGGGGGCAACAAAGCACGCTGAGCAATGAAAAGGGAGAAGCAACAATAATAGGGGGAGAGGTGGGGCAACAGAGCACACTGAAGGGAGAAGCAACACTCTAATAGGGGGAGAGGTGGGGCAACAGAGCACGATGAGCAATGAAAAGGGAGAAGCAACACTCTTAATAAGGGGGGCAGGGGGCAAACAAGCATGTCGAGCAATGAAAAGGGAGAAGCAACACTCTAATAGGGGGAGAGGTGGGGCAACAGAGCACACTGAGCAATGAAAAGGGAGAAGCAACAATCTAATAGGGTAGAGGTGGGGCAACAGAGCACGTTGAGCAATGATAAGGGAGAAGCAACACTAATAGGGGGAGAGGTGGAGCAACAGAGCACGCTGAGCAATGAAAAGGGAGAAGCAACACTAATAGAGGGAGAGGGGGGCAACAGAGCATGTTGCGCAATGAAAAGGGAGAAGTAACACTCTAATAGGGGGAGAGGTGGGGCAACAGAGCACACTGAGCAATGAAAAGGGAGAAGCAAAACTAAAAGGGGAAAGGTGGTGCAAAAGAGCACGCTGAGCAATGAAAAGGGAGAAGCAGCACTCTAATAGGGGAGGAGGTGGGGCAACAGAGCACGCTGAGCAATGAAAATGGAGAAGCAACACTCTAATAGAGGGAGAGGGGGGCAACAGAGCATGTTGAGCAATGGAAAGGGAGAAGCAACACTCTAATGGGGGAGATGTGGGGCTACAGAGCACGCTGAGCAATGAAAAGGGAGAAGCAACACTAATAGGGGAGAGGGGGGGCAACAAAGCACGCTGAGCAATGAAAAGGGAGAAGCAACACTAATAGGGGAGAGGGGGGGCAACAAAGCACCCTGAGCAATGAAAAGGGAGAAGCAACACTAATAGGGGAGAGGGGGGGCAACAAAGCACGCTGAGCAATGAAAAGGGAGAAGCAACACTAATAGGGGAGAGGGGGGGCAACAAAGCACCCTGAGCAATGACAAGGGAGAAGCAACAATAATAGGGGGAGAGGTGGGGCAACAGAGCACGATGAGCAAGGAAAAGGGAGAAGCAACACTCTTAATAAGGGGTGCAGGCGGCAAACAAGCATGTCGAGCAATGAAAAGGGAGAAGCAACACTCTAATAGGGGGAGAGGTGGGGCAACAGAGCACACTGAGCAATGAAAAGGGAGGCGCAACAATCTAATATGGTAGAGGTGGGGCAACAGAGCACGCCGAGCAATGAAAAGGGAGAAGAAACACTCTAATAGGGGAGAGGTGGGGCAACAGAGCACGGTGAGCAATGAAAAGGGAGAAGCAACACTAATAGGGCGAGAGGTGGAGCAACAGAGCACGCTGAGCAATGAAAAGGGAGAAGCAGCACTAATAGGGGGAGAGGTGGGGCAATAGAGCACGCTGAGCAATGAAAAGGGAGAAGCAACACTAATAGGGGGAGAGGTGGAGCAACAGAGCACGCTGAGCAATGAAAAGGGAGAAGCAACATTAATACGGGGAGAGGTGGGCAATAGAGCACACTGAGCAATGAAAAGGGAGACGCAACACTCTAATAGAGGGAGAGGGGGCAACAGAGCATGTTGAGCAATGAAAAGGGAGAAGCAACACTCTAATAGGGGGAGAGGTGGGGCAACAGAGCACGCTGAGCAATGAAAAAGGAGAAGCAACACTAATAGGGGGAGAGGTGGGGCAACAGAGCACGCTGAGCAGTGAAAAGGGAGAATCAACACTCTAATGGGGGAGAGGTGGGGCTACAGAGCACGCTGAGCAATGAAAAGGGAGAAGCAACACTAATAGGGGAGAGAGTGGCCAACAAAGCACGCTGAGCAATGAAAAGGGAGAAGCAACACTAATAGGGGAGAGAGTGGCCAACAAAGCACGCTGAACAATGAAAAGGGAGAAGCAACAATAATAGGGGGAGAGTTGAGGCAACAGAGCACACTGAAGGGAGAAACAACACTCTAATAGGGGAAGAAGTGGGGCAACAGAGCACAATGAGCAATGAAAACGGAGAAGCAACACTCTATTAAGGGGGCCAGGGGCAAAGAAAAATGTCGAGCAATGAAAAGGGAGAAGCAGCACTCTAATAGGGGGAGAGGTGGGGCAACAGAGCACGCTGAGCAATGAAAAGGGAGAAGCAACAATCTAATAGGGTAGAGGTGGCGCAACAGATCACGCTGAGCAATGAAAAGGGAGAAGCAACACTAATAGGGGGAGAGGTGGAGCAACAGAGCACGCTGAGCAATGAAAAGGGAGAAGCAACACTAATAGGGGGAGAGATGGGGCAATAGAGCACGCTGAGCAATGAAAAGGGAGAAGCAACACACTAATAGGGGGAGAGGTGGGGCAACAGAGCACGCTGAGCAATGAAAAGGGAGAAGCAACACTCAAATAGAGGGAAAGGGGGGCAACGGAGCATGTTGAGCAATGAAAAGGGAGAAGCAACACTCTAATAGGGGGAGAGGTGGGGCAAAAGAGCACACTGAGCAATGAAAAGGGAGAAGCAACACTAAAAGGGGAAAGGTGTGACAAAAGAGAACGCTGAGCAATGAAAAGGGAGAAGCAACACTCTAATAGGGGAGGAGGTGGGGCAACAGAGCACGCTGAGCAATGAAAAGGGAGAAGCAACACTCTAATAGGGGGAGAGGTGGGGCAACAGAGCACGCTGAGCAATGAAAAGGGAGAAGCGACACTAATAGGGGGAGAGGTGGGGCAACAGAGCACGCAGAGCAATGATAAGGGAGAAGCAACACTCTAATAGAGGGAGAGGGGGGCAACAGAGCATGTTGAGCAATGAAAAGGGAGAAGCGACACTCTAATAAGGGGAGAGGTGGGGCAACAGAGCACGCTGAGCAATGATAAGGGAGAAGTAACTCTCTAATAGGGGGAGAGGTGGGGCAACAGAGCACGCTGAGCAATGAAAAGGGAGAAGCAACACTCTAATAGGGGGAGAGGTGGGGCAACAGAGCACGCAGAGCAATGATAAGGGAGAAGCAACACTCTAATAGAGGGAGAGGGGGGCAACAGAGCATGTTGTGCAATGAAAAGGGAGAAGCGACACTCTAATAGGGGGAGAAGTGGGGCAACAGAGCACGCTGAGCAATGATAAGGGAGAAGCAACTCTCTAATAGGGGGAAAGGTGGGCAACAGAGCACGCTGAGCAATGAAAAGGGAGAAGCAACACTCTAATAAGGGAGAGGTGGGGCAACAGTGCATGTTGAGCAATGAAAAGGGAGCAACTCTAATGGGGAGGTGGGGCAACAGAGCGAGCTGAAGGGAGAAGTAACACTCTAATAGGGGAGAGGTGGGGCAACAGAGCACGCTGAGCAAAGAAAAGGGAGATGCAACACTCTAATAGGGGGAGAGGTGGGGCAACAGAGCACGCTGAGCAATGAAAAGGGAGAAGCAACACTAATAGCGGGAGAAGGTGGCAACAGAGCATGTTGAGCAATGAAAAGGGAGAAGAAACACTCTAATAGGGGGAGAGGTGGGGCAATAGAGCATGCTGGGCAATGTAAAGGGAGAAGCAACACTCGAATAGGGGGAGAGGTGGGGCTACAGAGCACGCTGAGCAATGAAAAAGGGAGAAGCAACACTAATAGGGGAGAGGGGGGGCCACAAAGCACGCTGAGCAATGAAAAGGGAGAAGCAACAATAATAGGGGGAGAGGTGGGGCAACAGAGCACACTGAAGGGAGAAGCAACACTCTAATAGGGGAGAGGTGGGGCAACAGAGCACGATGAGCAATGAAAAGGGAGAAGCAACACTCTAATAGGGGGAGAGGTGGGGCAATAGAGCACGCTGGGCAATGTAAAGGGAGAAGCAACACTCTAATAGGGGGAGAGGTGGGGCAACAGAGCACGCTGAGCAATGAAAAGGGAGAAGCAACACTCTAATGGGGGAGAGGTGGGGCAACAGAGCACATTGAGCAATGAAAAGGGAGAAGCAACACACTAATAGGGGGAGAGGTGGGGCAACAGAGCACGCCGAGCAATAAAAAAGGGAGAAGCAACACTCTAATAGGGGAGAGGTGGGGCAAAAGAGCACGCTGAGCAATGAAAAGGGAGAAGCAACACTAATAGGGGGAGAGGTGGGGCAACAGAGCACGCTGAGCAATGAAAAGGGCGAAGCAACACTCTAATGGGGGAGAGGTGGGGCTACAGAGCACGCTGAGCATTGAAAAGGGAGAAACAACACTAATAGGGGAGGGGGGCAACAAAGAACGCTGAGCAATGAAAAGGGAGAAGCAACAATAATAGGGGGAGAGGTGGGGCAACAGAGCACACTGAAGGGAGAAGCAACACTCTAATAGGGGAGAGGTGGGGCAACAGAGCACGATGAGCAATGAAAAGTGAGAAGCAGCACTCTAATAGGGGAGGAGGAGGGGCAACAGAGCACGCTGAGCAATGAAAAGGGAGAAGCAACACTCTAATAGGGGGAGAGGTGGGGCAACAGAGCACACTGAGCAATGAAAAGGGAGAAGCAACAATCTAATATGGTAGAGGTGGGGCAACAGAGCACACTGAGCAATGAAAAGGGAGAAGCAACACTCTAATAGGGGAGAGGTGGGGAAACAGAGCACGCTGAGCAATGAAAAGGGAGAAGCAACACTAATAGGGGGAGAGGTGGAGCAACAGAGCACGCTGAGCAATGAAAAGGGAGAAGCAACACTAATAGGGGGAGAGGTGGGGCAACAGAGCACGCTGAGCAATGAAAAGGGAGAAGCAACACTCTAATAGGGGGAGAGGTGGGGCAACAGAGCACACTGAGCAATGAAAAGGGAGAAGCAACAATCTAATATGGTAGAGGTGGGGCAACAGAGCACGCCGAGCAATGAAAAGGGAGAAGCAACAATCTAATAGGGGAGAGGTGGGGCAACAGAGCACGCCGAGCAATGAAAAGGGAGAAGCAACACTCTAATAGGGGAGAGGTGGGGCAACAGAGCACGCTGAGCAATGAAAAGGGAGAAGCAACACTAATAGGGGGAGAGGTGGAGCAATAGAGCACGCTGAGCAATGAAAAGGGAGAAGCAACACTAATAGGGGGAGAGGTGGGGCAATAGAGCACGCTGAGCAATGAAAAGGGAGAAGCAACACTAATAGGGGGAGAGGTGGAGCAACAGAGCAAGCTGAGCAATGAAAAGGGAGAAGCAACACTAATAGGGGGAGAGGTGGGCAATAGAGCACGCTGAGCAATGAAAAGGGAGACTCAACACTCTAATAGAGGGAGAGGGGGCAACAGAGCATGTTGAGCAATGAAAAGGGAGAATCAACACTCTAATAGGGGGAGAGGTGGGGCAACAGAGCACGCTGAGCAATGAAAAGGGAGAAGCAACACTAATAGGGGGAGAGGTGGGGCAACAGAGCACGCTGAGCAGTGAAAAGGGAGAATCAACACTCTAATGGGGGAGAGGTGGGGCTACAGAGCACGCTGAGCAATGAAAAGGGAGAAGCAACACTAATAGGGGAGAGAGTGGCCAACAAAGCACGCTGAGCAATGAAAAGGGAGAAGCAACAATAATAGGGGGAGAGTTGGGGCAACAGAGCACACTGAAGGGAGAAACAACACTCTAATAGGGGATGAGGTGGGGCAACAGAGCACAATGAGCAATGAAAAGGGAGAAGCAACACTCTTAATAAGGGGGCCAGGGGCAAACAAGCATGTCGAGCAATGAAAAGGGAGAAGCAGCACTCTAATAGGGGGAGAGGTGGGGCAACAGAGCAAGCTGAGCAATGAAAAGGGAGAAGCAACAATCTAATAGGGTAGAGGTGGCGCAACAGAGCACGCTGAGCAATGAAAAGGGAGAAGCAACACTAATAGGGGGAGAGGTGGAGCAACAGGGCACGCTGAGCAATGAAAAGGGAGAAGCAACACTAATAGGGGGAGAGATGGGGCAATAGAGCACGCTGAGCAATGAAAAGGGAGAAGCAACACACTAATAGGGGGAGAGGTGGGGCAACAGAGCACGCCGAACAATGAAAAGGGAGAAGCAACACTCTAATAGAGGGAAAGGGGGGCAACAGAGCATGTTGAGCAATGAAAAGGGAGAAGCAACACTCTAATAGGGGGAGAGGTGGGGCAACAGAGCACACTGAGCAATGAAAAGGGAGAAGCAACACTAAAAGGGGAAAGGTAGGACAAAAGAGCACGCTGAGCAATGAAAAGGGAGAAGCAACACTCTAATAGGGGAGGAGGTGGGGAAACAGAGCACGCTGAGCAATGAAAAGGGAGAAGCAACACTCTAATAGAGGGAGAGAGGGGCAACAGAGCATGTTGAGCAATGAAAAGCAAGAAGCAACACTCTAATAGGGGGAGAGGTGGGGCAACAGAGCACGCTGAGCAATGAAAAGGGAGAAGCAACACTCTAATAGGGGGAGAGGTGGGGCAACAGAGCACGCTGAGCAATGAAAAGGGAGAAGCGACACTCTAATAGGGGGAGAGGTGGGGCAACAGATCACGCAGAGCAATGAAAAGGGAGAAGCGACACTCTAATGGGGGAGAGGTGGGGCAACAGAGCACGCTGAGCAATGATAAGGGAGAAGCAATTCTCTAAGAGGGGGAGAGGTGGGGCAACAGAGCACGCTGAGCAATTAAAACGGAGAAGCAACACTCTAATAGGGGGAGAGGTGGGGCAACAGAGCACGCAGAGCAATGATAAGGGAGAAGCAACACTCTAATAGAGGGAGAGGGGGGCAACAGAGAATGTTGAGCAATGAAAAGGGAGAAGCGACGCTCTAATAGGGGGAGTGGTGGGGCAACAGAGCACGCTGAGCAATGATAAGGGAGAAGCAACTCTCTAATAGGGGGAAAGGTGGGGCAACAGAGCACGCTGAGCAATGAAAAGGGAGAAGCAACACTCTAATAAGGGAGATTTGGGGCAACAGTGCATGTTGAGCAATGAAAAGGGAGCAACTCTAATGGGGAGGTGGGGCAACAGAGCGCACTGAAGGGAGAAGTAACACTCTAATAGGGGAGAGGTGGGGCAACAGAGCACGCTGAGCAAAGAAAAAGGAGATGCAACACTCTAATAGGGGGAGAGGTGGGGCAACAGAGCACGCTGAGCAATGAAAAGGGAGAAGCAACACTAATAGCGGGAGAAGGTGGCAACAGAGCATGTTGAGCAATGAAAAGGGAGAAAGAACACTCTAATAGGGGGAGAGGTGGGGCAACAGAGCACGCTGAGCAATGACAAGGGAGAAGCAACACTCTCATAGAGGGAGAGGTGGGGCCACAGAGCATGCTGAGCAATGAAAAGGGAGAAGCAACACTCTAATAGCGGGAGAAGTGGGGCAACAGAGCACGCTGAGCAATGAAAAGGGAGAAGCAACACTCTAATAAGGGGAGAGGTGGGGCAATAGAGCACGCTGGGCAATGTAAAGGGAGAAGCAACACTCGAATAGGGGGAGATGTGGGGCAACAGAGCACGCTGAGCAATGAAAAGGGAGAATCAACACTCTAATAGGGGGAGAGGTGGGGCAATAGAGCACGCTGGGCAATGTAAAGGGAGAAGCAACACTCGAATAGGGGGAGATGTGGGGCAACAGAGCACGCTGAGCAATGAAAAGGGAGAAGCAACACTCTAATAGGGGGAGAGGTGGGGCAACAGAGCACGCTGAGCAATGAAAAGGGAGAAGCAACACTCTAATAGGGGGAGAGGTGGGGCAACAGATCATGCCGAGCAATACAAAAGGGAGAGGCAACACTCTAATAGGGGAGAGGTGGGGCAACAGAGCACGCTGAGCAATGAAAAGGGAGAAGTAACACCAATAGGGGGAGAGGTGGTGCAACAAAGCACGCTGAGCAATGAAAAAGGAGAAGCAACACTCTAATGGGGGTGAGGTGGGGCAACAGATCACGCAGAGCAATGATAAGGGAGAAGCAACACTCTAATAGAGGGAGAGGGGGGCAACAGAACATGTTGAGCAATGAAAAGGGAGAAGCAACACTCTAATAGGGGGAGAGGTGGGGCAACAGAGCACGCTGAGCAATGAAAAGGGAGAAGCAACACTCTAATAGGGGGAGAGGTGGGGCAACAGAGCACGCTGAGCAATGAAAAGGGAGAAGCGACACTCTAATAGGGGGAGAGGTGGGGCAACAGATCACGCAGAGCAAAGATAAGGGAGAAGCAACACTCTAATAGAGGGAGAGGGGGGCAACAGAGCATGTTGAGCAATGAAAAGGGAGAAGCGACACTCTAATAGGGGGAGAGGTGGGGCAACAGAGCACGCTGAGCAATGATAAGGGAGAAGCAACTCTCTAATAGGGAGAGAGGTGGGGCAACAGAGCACGCAGAGCAATGATAAGAGAGAAGCAACACTCTAATAGAGGGAGAGGTGGGGCAACAGAGCACACTGAGCAATGAAAAGGGAGAAGCAATACTCTAATGGGGGAGAGGTGGGGCAACAGAGCACGCTGAGCAATGAAAAGGGAGAAGCGACACTCTAATAGGGGGAGAGGTGGGGCAACAGATCACGCAGAGCAAAGATAAGGGAGAAGCAACACTCTAATAGAGGGAGAGGGGGGCAACAGAGCATGTTGAGCAATGAAAAGGGAGAAGCGACACTCTAATAGGGGGAGAGGTGGGGCAACAGAGCACGCTGAGCAATGAAAAGGGAGAAGCAACACTCTAATAGGGGGAGAGGTGGGGCAACAGAGCACGCAGAGCAATGATAAGGGAGAAGCAACACTCTAATAGAGGGAGAGGGGGCAACAGAGCATGTTGAGCAATGAAAAGGGAGAAGCGACGCTCTAATAGGGGGAGAGGTGGGGCAACAGAGCACGCTGAGCAACGATAAGGGAGAAGCAACTCTCTAATAGGGGGAAAGGTGGGGCAACAGAGCACGCTGAGCAATGAAAAGGGAGAAGCAACACTCTAATAAGGGAGATTTGGGGCAACAGTGCATGTTGAGCAATGAAAAGGGAGCAGCTCTAATGGGGAGGTGGGGCAACAGAGCGCGCTGAAGGGAGAAGTAACACTCTAATAGGGGAGAGGTGGGGCAACAGAGCACGCTGAGCAAAGAAAAAGGAGATGCAACACTCTAATAGGGGGAGAGGTGGGGCAACAGAGCACGCTGAGCAATGAAAAGGGAGAAGCAGCACTAATAGCGGGAGAAGGTGGCAACAGAGCATGTTGAGGAATGAAAAGGGAGAAAGAACACTCTAATAGGGGGAGAGGTGGGGCAACAGAGCATGCTGAGCAATGACAAGGGAGAAGCAACACTCTCATAGGGGGAGAGGTGGGGCCACAGAGCATGCTGAGCAATGAAAAGGGAGAAGCAACACTCTAATAGCGGGAGAAGTGGGGCAACAGAGCACGCTGAGCAATGAAAAGGGAGAAGCAACACTCTAATAGGGGGAGAGGTGGGGCAATAGAGCACGCTGGGCAATGTAAAGGGAGAAGCAACACTTGAATAGGGGGAGAGGTGGGGCAACAGAGCACGCTGAGCAATGAAAAGGGAGAAGCAACACTCTAATAGGGGGAGTGGTGGGGCAACAGAGCACGCTGAGCAATGAAAAGGGAGAAGCAACACTCTAATAGGGGGAGAGGTGGGGCAACAGAGCATGCCGAGCAATACAAAAGGGAGAAGCAACACTCTAATAGGGGAGAGGTGGGGCAACAGAGCACGCTGAGCAATGAAAAGGGAGAAGTAACACTAATAGGGGGAGAGGTGGGGCAATAGAGCACGCTGAGCAATGAAAAGGGAGAAGCAACACTAATAGGGGGAGAGGTGGAGCAACAGAGCAAGCTGAGCAATGAAAAGGGAGAAGCAACACTAATAGGGGGAGAGGTGGGCAATAGAGCACGCTGAGCAATGAAAAGGGAGACACAACACTCTAATAGAGGGAGAGGGGGCAACAGAGCATGTTGAGCAATGAAAAGGGAGAAGCAACACTCTAATAGGGGGAGAGGTGGGGCAACAGAGCACGCTGAGCAATGAAAAGGGAGAAGCAACACTAATAGGGGGAGAGGTGGGGCAACAGAGCACGCTGAGCAGTGAAAAGGGAGAATCAACACTCTAATGGGGGAGAGGTGGGGCTACAGAGCACGCTGAGCAATGAAAAGGGAGAAGCAACACTAATAGGGGAGAGAGTGGCCAACAAAGCACGCTGAGCAATGAAAAGGGAGAAGCAACAATAATAGGGGGAGAGTTGGGGCAACAGAGCACACTGAAGGGAGAAACAACACTCTAATAGGGGATGAGGTGGGGCAACAGAGCACAATGAGCAATGAAAAGGGAGAAGCAACACTCTTAATAAGGGGGCCAGGGGCAAGCAAGCATGTCGATCAATGAAAAGGGAGAAGCAGCACTCTAATAGGGGGAGAGGTGGGGCAACAGAGCAAGCTGAGCAATGAAAAGGGAGAAGCAACAATCTAATAGGGTAGAGGTGGCGCAACAGAGCACGCTGAGCAATGAAAAGGGAGAAGCAACACTCTAATAGGGGGAGAGGTGGAGCAACAGGGCACGCTGAGCAATGAAAAGGGAGAAGCAACACTAATAGGGGGAGAGATGGGGCAATAGAGCACGCTGAGCAATGAAAAGGGAGAAGCAACACACTAATAGGGGGAGAGGTGGGGCAACAGAGCACGCCGAACAATGAAAAGGGAGAAGCAACACTCTAATAGAGGGAAAGGGGGGCAACAGAGCATGTTGAGCAATGAAAAGGGAGAAGCAACACTCTAATAGGGGGAGAGGTGGGGCAACAGAGCACACTGAGCAATGAAAAGGGAGAAGCAACACTAAAAGGGGAAAGGTAGGACAAAAGAGCACGCTGAGCAATGAAAAGGGAGAAGCAACACTCTAATAGGGGAGGAGGTGGGGCAACAGAGCACGCTGAGCAATGAAAAGGGAGAAGCAACACTCAAATAGAGGGAGAGAGGGGCAACAGAGCATGTTGAGCAATGAAAAGCAAGAAGCAACACTCTAATAGGGGGAGAGGTGGGGCAACAGAGCACGCTGAGCAATGAAAAGGGAGAAGCAACACTCTAATAGGGGGAGAGGTGGGGCAACAGAGCACGCTGAGCAATGAAAAGGGAGAAGCGACACTCTAATAGGGGGAGAGGTGGGGCAACAGATCACGCAGAGCAATGAAAAGGGAGAAGCGACACTCTAATAGGGGGAGAGGTGGGGCAACAGAGCACGCTGAGCAATGATAAGGGAGAAGCAATTCTCTAATAGGGGGAGAGGTGGGGCAACAGAGCACGCTGAGCAATGAAAAGGGAGAAGCAACACTCTAATAGGGGGAGAGGTGGGGCAACAGAGCACGCAGAGCAATGATAAGGGAGAAGCAACACTCTAATAGAGGGAGAGGGGGGCAACAGAGAATGTTGAGCAATGAAAAGGGAGAAGCAACGCTCTAATAGGGGGAGAGGTGGGGCAACAGAGCACGCTGAGCAATGATAAGGGAGAAGCAACTCTCTAATAGGGGGAAAGGTGTGGCAACAGAGCACGCTGAGCAATGAAAAGGGAGAAGCAACACTCTAATAAGGGAGATTTGGGGCAACAGTGCATGTTGAGCAATGAAAAGGGAGCAACTCTAATGGGGAGGTGGGGCAACAGAGCGCACTGAAGGGAGAAGTAACACTCTAATAGGGGAGAGGTGGGGCAACAGAGCACGCTGAGCAAAGAAAAAGGAGATGCAACACTCTAATAGGGGGAGAGGTGGGGCAACAGAGCACGCTGAGCAATGAAAAGGGAGAAGCAACACTAATAGCGGGAGAAGGTGGCAACAGAGCATGTTGAGCAATGAAAAGG
Source organism: Ambystoma mexicanum (assembly GCF_040938575.1). Classification (NCBI taxonomy): domain Eukaryota; kingdom Metazoa; phylum Chordata; class Amphibia; order Caudata; family Ambystomatidae; genus Ambystoma; species Ambystoma mexicanum. The sequence goes on from NC_090931.1 coordinate 1,550,706,365, forward strand.
GAGAAAGAACACTCTAATAGGGGGAGAGGTGGGGCAACAGAGCACGCTGAGCAATGACAAGGGAGAAGCAACACTCTCATAGGGGGAGAGGTGGGGCCACAGAGCATGCTGAGCAATGAAAAGGGAGAAGCAACACTCTAATAGCGGGAGAAGTGAGGCAACAGAGCACGCTGAGCAATGAAAAGGGAGAAGCAACACTCTAATAGGGGGAGAGGTGGGGCAATAGAGCACGCTGGGCAATGTAAAGGGAGAAGCAACACTCGAATAGGGGGAGATGTGGGGCAACAGAGCACGCTGAGCAATGAAAAGGGAGAAGCAACACTCTAATAGGGGGAGAGGTGGGGCAACAGAGCACGCTGAGCAATGAAAAGGGAGAAGCAACACTCTAATAGGGGGAGAGGTGGGGCAACAGAGCATGCCGAGCAATACAAAAGGGAGAGGCAACACTCTAATAGGGGAGAGGTGGGGCAACAGAGCACGCTGAGCAATGAAAAGGGAGAAGTAACACTAATAGGGGGAGAGGTGGGGCAACAAAGCACGCTGAGCAATGAAAAAGGAGAAGCAACACTCTAATGGGGGTGAGGTGGGGCAACAGATCACGCAGAGCAATGATAAGGGAGAAGCAACACTCTAATAGAGGGAGAGGGGGGCAACAGAACATGTTGAGCAATGAAAAGGGAGAAGCAACACTCTAATAGGGGGAGAGGTGGGGCAACAGAGCACGCTGAGCAATGAAAAGGGAGAAGCAACACTCTAATAGGGGGAGAGGTGGGGCAACAGAGCACGCTGAGCAATGAAAAGGGAGAAGCGACACTCTAATAGGGGGAGAGGTGGGGCAACAGATCACGCAGAGCAAAGATAAGGGAGAAGCAACACTCTAATAGAGGGAGAGGGGGGCAACAGAGCATGTTGAGCAATGAAAAGGGAGAAGCGGCACTCTAATAGGGGGAGAGGTGGGGCAACAGAGCACGCTGAGCAATGATAAGGGAGAAGCAACTCTCTAATAGGGGGAGAGGTGGGGCAACAGAGCACGCAGAGCAATGATAAGAGAGAAGCAACACTCTAATAGAGGGAGGGGTGGGGCAACAGAGCACGCTGAGCAATGAAAAGGGAGAAGCAACACTCTAATAGGGGGAGAGGTGGGGCAACAGAGCACGCTGAGCAATGAAAAGGGAGAAGCAACACTCTAATAGGGGGAGAGGTGGGGCAACAGATCACGCAGAGCAAAGATAAGGGAGAAGCAACACTCTAATAGAGGGAGAGGGGGCAACAGAGCATGTTGAGCAATGAAAAGGGAGAAGCGACACTCTAATAGGGGGAGAGGTGGGGCAACAGAGCACGCTGAGCAATGAAAAGGGAGAAGCAACACTCTAATAGGGGGAGAGGTGGGGCAACAGAGCACGCAGAGCAATGATAAGGGAGAAGCAACACTCTAATAGAGCGAGAGGGGGGCAACAGAGCATGTTGAGCAATGAAAAGGGAGAAGCGACGCTCTAATAGGGGGAGAGGTGGGGCAACAGAGCACGCTGAGCAACGATAAGGGAGAAGCAACTCTCTAATAGGGGGAAAGGTGGGGCAACAGAGCACGCTGAGCAATGAAAAGGGAGAAGCAACACTCTAATAAGGGAGATTTGGGGCAACAGTGCATGTTGAGCAATGAAAAGGGAGCAGCTCTAATGGGGAGGTGGGGCAACAGAGCGCGCTGAAGGGAGATGTAACACTCTAATAGGGGAGAGGTGGGGCAACAGAGCACGCTGAGCAAAGAAAAAGGAGATGCAACACTCTAATAGGGGGAGAGGTGGGGCAACAGAGCACGCTGAGCAATGAAAAGGGAGAAGCAGCACTAATAGCGGGAGGTGGCAACAGAGCATGTTGAGGAATGAAAAGGGAGAAAGAACACTCTAATAGGGGGAGAGGTGGGGCAACAGAGCACGCTGAGCAATGACAAGGGAGAAGCAACACTCTCATAGGGGGAGAGGTGGGGCCACAGAGCATGCTGAGCAATGAAAAGGGAGAAGCAACACTCTAATAGCGGGAGAAGTGGGGCAACAGAGCACGCTGAGCAATGAAAAGGGAGAAGCAACACTCTAATAGGGGGAGAGGTGGGGCAATAGAGCACGCTGGGCAATGTAAAGGGAGAAGCAACACTTGAATAGGGGGAGAGGTGGGGCAACAGAGCACGCTGAGCAATGAAAAGGGAGAAGCAACACTCTAATAGGGGGAGAGGTGGGGCAACAGAGCACGCTGAGCAATGAAAAGGGAGAAGCAACACTCTAATAGGGGGAGAGGTGGGGCAACAGAGCATGCCGAGCAATACAAAAGGGAGAAGCAACACTCTAATAGGGGAGAGGTGGGGCAACAGAGCACGCTGAGCAATGAAAAGGGAGAAGTAACACTAATAGGCGGAGAGGTGGGGCAACAGAGCACGCTGAGCAATGAAAAAGGAGAAGCAACACTAATAGGGGAGAGGGGGGGCCACAAAGCACGCTGAGCAATGAAAAGGGAGAAGCAACAATAATAGGGGGAGAGGTGGGGCAACAGAGCACACTGAAGGGAGAAGCAACACTCTAATAGGGGAGAGGTGGGGCAACAGAGCACGATGAGCAATGAAAAGGGAGAAGCAACACTCTTAATAAGGGGGGCAGGGGGCAAACAAGCATGTCGAGCAATGAAAAGGGAGAAGCAACACTCTAATAGGGGGAGAGGTGGGGCAACAGAGCATGTTGAGCATTGAAAAGGCAGAAGCAACACTCCAATAGGGGGAGAGGTGGGGCAACAGAGCATGTTGAGCAATGAAAAGGCAGAAGCACACTCTAATAGGGGGAGAGGTGGGGCAATAGAGCACGCTGAGCAATGAAAAGGGAGAAGCAACACTCTAATAAGGGAGATGTGGGGCAACAGTGCATGTTGAGCAAGGAAAAGGGAGCAACTCTAATGGGGAGGTGGGGCAACAGAGCGCGCTGAAGGGAGAAGTAACACTCTAATAGGGGAGAGGTGGGGCAACAGAGCACGCTGAGCAAAGAAAAGGGAGATGCAGCACTCTAATAGGGGGAGAGGTGGTCAACAGAGCACGTTGAGCAATGAAAAGGGATTAGCAACACTAATAGCGGGAGAGGGTGGCATCAGAGCTGGTTGAGCAATGAAAAGGGAGAAGCAACACTCTAATAGGGGGAGAGGTGGAGCTACAGAGCACGCTGAGCAATGAAAAGGGAGAAGCAACACTAATAGGGGAGAGGGGGGCAACAAAGCACGCTGAGCAATGAAAAGGGAGAAGCAACACTAATAGCGGGAGAGGGTGGCAACAGAGCTGGTTGAGCAATGAAAAGGGAGAAGCAACACTAATAGCCGGAGAGGGTGGCAACAGAGCTGGTTGAGCAATGAAAAGGGAGAAGCAACACTCCAATAGGGGGAGAGGTGGGGCAACAGAGCATGTTGAGCAATGAAAAGGCAGAAGCAACACTCTAATAGGGGGAGAGGTGGGGCAATAGAGCACGCTGAGCAATGAAAAGGGAGAAACAACACTCTAATAAGGGAGATGTGGGGCAACAGTGCATGTTGAGCAAGGAAAAGGGAGCAACTCTAATGGGGAGGTGGGGCAACAGAGCGCGCTGAAGGGAGAAGTAACACTCTAATAGGGGAGAGGTGGGGCAACAGAGCACGCTGAGCAAAGAAAAGGGAGATGCAACACTCTAATAGGGGGAGAGGTGGGGCAACAGAGCACATTGAGCAATGAAAATGGATTAGCAACACTAATAGCGGGAGAGGGTGGCAACAGAGCTGGTTGAACAATGAAAAGGGAGAATCAACACTCTAATAGGGGGAGAGGTGGAGCTACAGAGCACGCTGAGCAATGAAAAGGGAGAAGCAACACTAATAGGGGAGAGGGGGGCAACAAAGCACGCTGAGAAATGAAAAGGGAGAAGCAACACTAATAGCGGGAGAGGGTGACAACAGAGCTGGTTGAGCAATGAAAAGGGAGAAGCAACACTCTAATAGGGGGAGAGGTGGGGCAACCGAGCATGCTGAGCAATGAAAAAGAAGAAGCAACTCTCTAATAGGGGAAGAGGTGGGGCAACAGAGCTCGCTGAGCAATGAAAAGGGAGAAGCAACACTAATCGGGGAGAGCTGGGGCAACAGAGCACGCTGAGCAATGAAAAGGGAGAAGCAACACTCTAATAGGGGGAGAGGTGGGGCAACAGAGGACGCTGAGCAATGACAAGGGAGAAGCAACACTCTCATAGGGGGAGAGGTGGGGCCACAGAGCACGCTGAGCAATGAAAAGGGAGAAGCAACACTCTAATAGCGGGAGAAGTGGGGCAACAGAGCACGCTGAGCAATGAAAAGGGAGAAGCAACATTCTAACAGGGGGAGAGGTTGGGCAATAGAGCACGCTGGGCAATGTAAAGGGGGAAGCAACACTCGAATAGGGGGAGATGTGGGGCAACAGAGCACGCTGAGCAATGAAAAGGGAGAAGCAACACTCTAATAGGGGGAGAGGTGGGGCAACAGAGCACGCTGAGCAATGAAAAGGGAGAAGCAACACTCTAATAGGGGGAGAGGTGGGGCAACAGATCATGCCGAGCAATACAAAAGGGAGAGGCAACACTCTAATAGGGGAGAGGTGGGGCAACAGAGCACGCTGAGCAATGAAAAGGGAGAAGTAACACTAATAGGGGGAGAGGTGGTGCAACAAAGCACGCTGAGCAATGAAAAAGGAGAAGCAACACTCTAATGGGGGTGAGGTGGGGCAACAGATCACGCAGAGCAATGATAAGGGAGAAGCAACACTCTAATAGAGGGAGAGGGGGGCAACAGAACATGTTGAGCAATGAAAAGGGAGAAGCAACACTCTAATAGGGGGAGAGGTGGGGCAACAGAGCACGCTGAGCAATGAAAAGGGAGAAGCGACACTCTAATAGGGGGAGAGGTGGGGCAACAGAGCACGCTGAGCAATGAAAAGGGAGAAGCGACACTCTAATAGGGGGAGAGGTGGGGCAACAGATCACGCAGAGCAAAGATAAGGGAGAAGCAACACTCTAATAGAGGGAGAGGGGGGCAACAGAGCATGTTGAGCAATGAAAAGGGAGAAGCGACACTCTAATAGGGGGAGAGGTGGGGCAACAGAGCACGCTGAGCAATGATAAGGGAGAAGCAACTCTCTAATAGGGAGAGAGGTGGGGCAACAGAGCACGCAGAGCAATGATAAGAGAGAAGCAACACTCTAATAGAGGGAGAGGTGGGGCAACAGAGCACACTGAGCAATGAAAAGGGAGAAGCAATACTCTAATGGGGGAGAGGTGGGGCAACAGAGCACGCTGAGCAATGAAAAGGGAGAAGCGACACTCTAATAGGGGGAGAGGTGGGGCAACAGATCACGCAGAGCAAAGATAAGGGAGAAGCAACACTCTAATAGAGGGAGAGGGGGGCAACAGAGCATGTTGAGCAATGAAAAGGGAGAAGCGACACTCTAATAGGGGGAGAGGTGGGGCAACAGAGCACGCTGAGCAATGAAAAGGGAGAAGCAACACTCTAATAGGGGGAGAGGTGGGGCAACAGAGCACGCAGAGCAATGATAAGGGAGAAGCAACACTCTAATAGAGGGAGAGGGGGCAACAGAGCATGTTGAGCAATGAAAAGGGAGAAGCGACGCTCTAATAGGGGGAGAGGTGGGGCAACAGAGCACGCTGAGCAACGATAAGGGAGAAGCAACTCTCTAATAGGGGGAAAGGTGGGGCAACAGAGCACGCTGAGCAATGAAAAGGGAGAAGCAACACTCTAATAAGGGAGATTTGGGGCAACAGTGCATGTTGAGCAATGAAAAGGGAGCAGCTCTAATGGGGAGGTGGGGCAACAGAGCGCGCTGAAGGGAGAAGTAACACTCTAATAGGGGAGAGGTGGGGCAACAGAGCACGCTGAGCAAAGAAAAAGGAGATGCAACACTCTAATAGGGGGAGAGGTGGGGCAACAGAGCACGCTGAGCAATGAAAAGGGAGAAGCAGCACTAATAGCGGGAGAAGGTGGCAACAGAGCATGTTGAGGAATGAAAAGGGAGAAAGAACACTCTAATAGGGGGAGAGGTGGGGCAACAGAGCATGCTGAGCAATGACAAGGGAGAAGCAACACTCTCATAGGGGGAGAGGTGGGGCCACAGAGCATGCTGAGCAATGAAAAGGGAGAAGCAACACTCTAATAGCGGGAGAAGTGGGGCAACAGAGCACGCTGAGCAATGAAAAGGGAGAAGCAACACTCTAATAGGGGGAGAGGTGGGGCAATAGAGCACGCTGGGCAATGTAAAGGGAGAAGCAACACTTGAATAGGGGGAGAGGTGGGGCAACAGAGCACGCTGAGCAATGAAAAGGGAGAAGCAACACTCTAATAGGGGGAGAGGTGGGGCAACAGAGCACGCTGAGCAATGAAAAGGGAGAAGCAACACTCTAATAGGGGGAGAGGTGGGGCAACAGAGCATGCCGAGCAATACAAAAGGGAGAAGCAACACTCTAATAGGGGAGAGGTGGGGCAACAGAGCACGCTGAGCAATGAAAAGGGAGAAGTAACACTAATAGGGGGAGAGGTGGGGCAATAGAGCACGCTGAGCAATGAAAAGGGAGAAGCAACACTAATAGGGGGAGAGGTGGAGCAACAGAGCAAGCTGAGCAATGAAAAGGGAGAAGCAACACTAATAGGGGGAGAGGTGGGCAATAGAGCACGCTGAGCAATGAAAAGGGAGACACAACACTCTAATAGAGGGAGAGGGGGCAACAGAGCATGTTGAGCAATGAAAAGGGAGAAGCAACACTCTAATAGGGGGAGAGGTGGGGCAACAGAGCACGCTGAGCAATGAAAAGGGAGAAGCAACACTAATAGGGGGAGAGGTGGGGCAACAGAGCACGCTGAGCAGTGAAAAGGGAGAATCAACACTCTAATGGGGGAGAGGTGGGGCTACAGAGCACGCTGAGCAATGAAAAGGGAGAAGCAACACTAATAGGGGAGAGAGTGGCCAACAAAGCACGCTGAGCAATGAAAAGGGAGAAGCAACAATAATAGGGGGAGAGTTGGGGCAACAGAGCACACTGAAGGGAGAAACAACACTCTAATAGGGGATGAGGTGGGGCAACAGAGCACAATGAGCAATGAAAAGGGAGAAGGAACACTCTTAATAAGGGGGCCAGGGGCAAGCAAGCATGTCGATCAATGAAAAGGGAGAAGCAGCACTCTAATAGGGGGAGAGGTGGGGCAACAGAGCAAGCTGAGCAATGAAAAGGGAGAAGCAACAATCTAATAGGGTAGAGGTGGCGCAACAGAGCACGCTGAGCAATGAAAAGGGAGAAGCAACACTCTAATAGGGGGAGAGGTGGAGCAACAGGGCACGCTGAGCAATGAAAAGGGAGAAGCAACACTAATAGGGGGAGAGATGGGGCAATAGAGCACGCTGAGCAATGAAAAGGGAGAAGCAACACACTAATAGGGGGAGAGGTGGGGCAACAGAGCACGCCGAACAATGAAAAGGGAGAAGCAACACTCTAATAGAGGGAAAGGGGGGCAACAGAGCATGTTGAGCAATGAAAAGGGAGAAGCAACACTCTAATAGGGGGAGAGGTGGGGCAACAGAGCACACTGAGCAATGAAAAGGGAGAAGCAACACTAAAAGGGGAAAGGTAGGACAAAAGAGCACGCTGAGCAATGAAAAGGGAGAAGCAACACTCTAATAGGGGAGGAGGTGGGGCAACAGAGCACGCTGAGCAATGAAAAGGGAGAAGCAACACTCAAATAGAGGGAGAGAGGGGCAACAGAGCATGTTGAGCAATGAAAAGCAAGAAGCAACACTCTAATAGGGGGAGAGGTGGGGCAACAGAGCACGCTGAGCAATGAAAAGGGAGAAGCAACACTCTAATAGGGGGAGAGGTGGGGCAACAGAGCACGCTGAGCAATGAAAAGGGAGAAGCGACACTCTAATAGGGGGAGAGGTGGGGCAACAGATCACGCAGAGCAATGAAAAGGGAGAAGCGACACTCTAATAGGGGGAGAGGTGGGGCAACAGAGCACGCTGAGCAATGATAAGGGAGAAGCAATTCTCTAATAGGGGGAGAGGTGGGGCAACAGAGCACGCTGAGCAATGAAAAGGGAGAAGCAACACTCTAATAGGGGGAGAGGTGGGGCAACAGAGCACGCAGAGCAATGATAAGGGAGAAGCAACACTCTAATAGAGGGAGAGGGGGGCAACAGAGAATGTTGAGCAATGAAAAGGGAGAAGCAACGCTCTAATAGGGGGAGAGGTGGGGCAACAGAGCACGCTGAGCAATGATAAGGGAGAAGCAACTCTCTAATAGGGGGAAAGGTGTGGCAACAGAGCACGCTGAGCAATGAAAAGGGAGAAGCAACACTCTAATAAGGGAGATTTGGGGCAACAGTGCATGTTGAGCAATGAAAAGGGAGCAACTCTAATGGGGAGGTGGGGCAACAGAGCGCACTGAAGGGAGAAGTAACACTCTAATAGGGGAGAGGTGGGGCAACAGAGCACGCTGAGCAAAGAAAAAGGAGATGCAACACTCTAATAGGGGGAGAGGTGGGGCAACAGAGCACGCTGAGCAATGAAAAGGGAGAAGCAACACTAATAGCGGGAGAAGGTGGCAACAGAGCATGTTGAGCAATGAAAAGGGAGAAAGAACACTCTAATAGGGGGAGAGGTGGGGCAACAGAGCACGCTGAGCAATGACAAGGGAGAAGCAACACTCTCATAGGGGGAGAGGTGGGGCCACAGAGCATGCTGAGCAATGAAAAGGGAGAAGCAACACTCTAATAGCGGGAGAAGTGAGGCAACAGAGCACGCTGAGCAATGAAAAGGGAGAAGCAACACTCTAATAGGGGGAGAGGTGGGGCAATAGAGCACGCTGGGCAATGTAAAGGGAGAAGCAACACTCGAATAGGGGGAGATGTGGGGCAACAGAGCACGCTGAGCAATGAAAAGGGAGAAGCAACACTCTAATAGGGGGAGAGGTGGGGCAACAGAGCACGCTGAGCAATGAAAAGGGAGAAGCAACACTCTAATAGGGGGAGAGGTGGGGCAACAGAGCATGCCGAGCAATACAAAAGGGAGAGGCAACACTCTAATAGGGGAGAGGTGGGGCAACAGAGCACGCTGAGCAATGAAAAGGGAGAAGTAACACTAATAGGGGGAGAGGTGGGGCAACAAAGCACGCTGAGCAATGAAAAAGGAGAAGCAACACTCTAATGGGGGTGAGGTGGGGCAACAGATCACGCAGAGCAATGATAAGGGAGAAGCAACACTCTAATAGAGGGAGAGGGGGGCAACAGAACATGTTGAGCAATGAAAAGGGAGAAGCAACACTCTAATAGGGGGAGAGGTGGGGCAACAGAGCACGCTGAGCAATGAAAAGGGAGAAGCAACACTCTAATAGGGGGAGAGGTGGGGCAACAGAGCACGCTGAGCAATGAAAAGGGAGAAGCGATACTCTAATAGGGGGAGAGGTGGGGCAACAGATCACGCAGAGCAAAGATAAGGGAGAAGCAACACTCTAATAGAGGGAGAGGGGGGCAACAGAGCATGTTGAGCAATGAAAAGGGAGAAGCGACACTCTAATAGGGGGAGAGGTGGGGCAACAGAGCACGCTGAGCAATGATAAGGGAGAAGCAACTCTCTAATAGGGGGAGAGGTGTGGCAACAGAGCACGCAGAGCAATGATAAGAGAGAAGCAACACTCTAATAGAGGGAGGGGTGGGGCAACAGAGCACGCTGAGCAATGAAAAGGGAGAAGCAACACTCTAATAGGGGGAGAGGTGGGGCAACAGAGCACGCTGAGCAATGAAAAGGGAGAAGCAACACTCTAATAGGGGGAGAGGTGGGGCAACAGATCACGCAGAGCAAAGATAAGGGAGAAGCAACACTCTAATAGAGGGAGAGGGGGCAACAGAGCATGTTGAGCAATGAAAAGGGAGAAGCGACACTCTAATAGGGGGAGAGGTGGGGCAACAGAGCACGCTGAGCAATGAAAAGGGAGAAGCAACACTCTAATAGGGGGAGAGGTGGGGCAACAGAGCACGCAGAGCAATGATAAGGGAGAAGCAACACTCTAATAGAGCGAGAGGGGGGCAACAGAGCATGTTGAGCAATGAAAAGGGAGAAGCGACGCTCTAATAGGGGGAGAGGTGGGGCAACAGAGCACGCTGAGCAACGATAAGGGAGAAGCAACTCTCTAATAGGGGGAAAGGTGGGGCAACAGAGCACGCTGAGCAATGAAAAGGGAGAAGCAACACTCTAATAAGGGAGATTTGGGGCAACAGTGCATGTTGAGCAATGAAAAGGGAGCAGCTCTAATGGGGAGGTGGGGCAACAGAGCGCGCTGAAGGGAGATGTAACACTCTAATAGGGGAGAGGTGGGGCAACAGAGCACGCTGAGCAAAGAAAAAGGAGATGCAACACTCTAATAGGGGGAGAGGTGGGGCAACAGAGCACGCTGAGCAATGAAAAGGGAGAAGCAGCACTAATAGCGGGAGGTGGCAACAGAGCACGCTGAGCAATGACAAGGGAGAAGCAACACTCTCATAGGGGGAGAGGTGGGGCCACAGAGCATGCTGAGCAATGAAAAGGGAGAAGCAACACTCTAATAGCGGGAGAAGTGGGGCAACAGAGCACGCTGAGCAATGAAAAGGGAGAAGCAACACTCTAATAGGGGGAGAGGTGGGGCAATAGAGCACGCTGGGCAATGTAAAGGGAGAAGCAACACTTGAATAGGGGGAGAGGTGGGGCAACAGAGCACGCTGAGCAATGAAAAGGGAGAAGCAACACTCTAATAGGGGGAGAGGTGGGGCAACAGAGCACGCTGAGCAATGAAAAGGGAGAAGCAACACTCTAATAGGGGGAGAGGTGGGGCAACAGAGCATGCCGAGCAATACAAAAGGGAGAAGCAACACTCTAATAGGGGAGAGGTGGGGCAACAGAGCACGCTGAGCAATGAAAAGGGAGAAGTAACACTAATAGGCGGAGAGGTGGGGCAACAGAGCACGCTGAGCAATGAAAAAGGAGAAGCAACACTAATAGGGGAGAGGGGGGGCCACAAAGCACGCTGAGCAATGAAAAGGGAGAAGCAACAATAATAGGGGGAGAGGTGGGGCAACAGAGCACACTGAAGGGAGAAGCAACACTCTAATAGGGGAGAGGTGGGGCAACAGAGCACGATGAGCAATGAAAAGGGAGAAGCAACACTCTTAATAAGGGGGGCAGGGGGCAAACAAGCATGTCGAGCAATGAAAAGGGAGAAGCAACACTCTAATAGGGGGAGAGGTGGGGCAACAGAGCATGTTGAGCATTGAAAAGGCAGAAGCAACACTCCAATAGGGGGAGAGGTGGGGCAACAGAGCATGTTGAGCAATGAAAAGGCAGAAGCACACTCTAATAGGGGGAGAGGTGGGGCAATAGAGCACGCTGAGCAATGAAAAAGGAGAAGCAACACTCTAATAAGGGAGATGTGGGGCAACAGTGCATGTTGAGCAAGGAAAAGGGAGCAACTCTAATGGGGAGGTGGGGCAACAGAGCGCGCTGAAGGGAGAAGTAACACTCTAATAGGGGAGAGGTGGGGCAACAGAGCACGCTGAGCAAAGAAAAGGGAGATGCAGCACTCTAATAGGGGGAGAGGTGGTCAACAGAGCACGTTGAGCAATGAAAAGGGATTAGCAACACTAATAGCGGGAGAGGGTGGCATCAGAGCTGGTTGAGCAATGAAAAGGGAGAAGCAACACTCTAATAGGGGGAGAGGTGGAGCTACAGAGCACGCTGAGCAATGAAAAGGGAGAAGCAACACTAATAGGGGAGAGGGGGGCAACAAAGCACGCTGAGCAATGAAAAGGGAGAAGCAACACTAATAGCGGGAGAGGGTGGCAACAGAGCTGGTTGAGCAATGAAAAGGGAGAAGCAACACTAATAGCCGGAGAGGGTGGCAACAGAGCTGGTTGAGCAATGAAAAGGGAGAAGCAACGCTCTAATAGGGGGAGAGGTGGGGCAACAGAGCACGCTGAGCAATGATAAGGGAGAAGCAACTCTCTAATAGGGGGAAAGGTGTGGCAACAGAGCACGCTGAGCAATGAAAAGGGAGAAGCAACACTCTAATAAGGGAGATTTGGGGCAACAGTGCATGTTGAGCAATGAAAAGGGAGCAACTCTAATGGGGAGGTGGGGCAACAGAGCGCACTGAAGGGAGAAGTAACACTCTAATAGGGGAGAGGTGGGGCAACAGAGCACGCTGAGCAAAGAAAAAGGAGATGCAACACTCTAATAGGGGGAGAGGTGGGGCAACAGAGCACGCTGAGCAATGAAAAGGGAGAAGCAACACTAATAGCGGGAGAAGGTGGCAACAGAGCATGTTGAGCAATGAAAAGGGAGAAAGAACACTCTAATAGGGGGAGAGGTGGGGCAACAGAGCACGCTGAGCAATGACAAGGGAGAAGCAACACTCTCATAGGGGGAGAGGTGGGGCCACAGAGCATGCTGAGCAATGAAAAGGGAGAAGCAACACTCTAATAGCGGGAGAAGTGAGGCAACAGAGCACGCTGAGCAATGAAAAGGGAGAAGCAACACTCTAATAGGGGGAGAGGTGGGGCAATAGAGCACGCTGGGCAATGTAAAGGGAGAAGCAACACTCGAATAGGGGGAGATGTGGGGCAACAGAGCACGCTGAGCAATGAAAAGGGAGAAGCAACACTCTAATAGGGGGAGAGGTGGGGCAACAGAGCACGCTGAGCAATGAAAAGGGAGAAGCAACACTCTAATAGGGGGAGAGGTGGGGCAACAGAGCATGCCGAGCAATACAAAAGGGAGAGGCAACACTCTAATAGGGGAGAGGTGGGGCAACAGAGCACGCTGAGCAATGAAAAGGGAGAAGTAACACTAATAGGGGGAGAGGCGGGGCAACAAAGCACGCTGAGCAATGAAAAAGGAGAAGCAACACTCTAATGGGGGTGAGGTGGGGCAACAGATCACGCAGAGCAATGATAAGGGAGAAGCAACACTCTAATAGAGGGAGAGGGGGGCAACAGAACATGTTGAGCAATGAAAAGGGAGAAGCAACACTCTAATAGGGGGAGAGGTGGGGCAACAGAGCACGCTGAGCAATGAAAAGGGAGAAGCAACACTCTAATAGGGGGAGAGGTGGGGCAACAGAGCACGCTGAGCAATGAAAAGGGAGAAGCGACACTCTAATAGGAGGAGAGGTGGGGCAACAGATCACGCAGAGCAAAGATAAGGGAGAAGCAACACTCTAATAGAGGGAGAGGGGGGCAACAGAGCATGTTGAGCAATGAAAAGGGAGAAGCGACACTCTAATAGGGGGAGAGGTGGGGCAACAGAGCACGCTGAGCAATGATAAGGGAGAAGCAACTCTCTAATAGGGGGAGAGGTGGGGCAACAGAGCACGCAGAGCAATGATAAGAGAGAAGCAACACTCTAATAGAGGGAGGGGTGGGGCAACAGAGCACGCTGAGCAATGAAAAGGGAGAAGCAACACTCTAATAGGGGGAGAGGTGGGGCAACAGAGCACGCTGAGCAATGAAAAGGGAGAAGCAACACTCTAATAGGGGGAGAGGTGGGGCAACAGATCACGCAGAGCAAAGATAAGGGAGAAGCAACACTCTAATAGAGGGAGAGGGGGCAACAGAGCATGTTGAGCAATGAAAAGGGAGAAGCGACACTCTAATAGGGGGAGAGGTGGGGCAACAGAGCACGCTGAGCAATGAAAAGGGAGAAGCAACACTCTAATAGGGGGAGAGGTGGGGCAACAGAGCACGCAGAGCAATGATAAGGGAGAAGCAACACTCTAATAGAGCGAGAGGGGGGCAACAGAGCATGTTGAGCAATGAAAAGGGAGAAGCGACGCTCTAATAGGGGGAGAGGTGGGGCAACAGAGCACGCTGAGCAACGATAAGGGAGAAGCAACTCTCTAATAGGGGGAAAGGTGGGGCAACAGAGCACGCTGAGCAATGAAAAGGGAGAAGCAACACTCTAATAAGGGAGATTTGGGGCAACAGTGCATGTTGAGCAATGAAAAGGGAGCAGCTCTAATGGGGAGGTGGGGCAAAAGAGCGCGCTGAAGGGAGATGTAACACTCTAATAGGGGAGAGGTGGGGCAACAGAGCACGCTGAGCAAAGAAAAAGGAGATGCAACACTCTAATAGGGGGAGAGGTGGGGCAACAGAGCACGCTGAGCAATGAAAAGGGAGAAGCAGCACTAATAGCGGGAGGTGGCAACAGAGCATGTTGAGGAATGAAAAGGGAGAAAGAACACTCTAATAGGGGGAGAGGTGGGGCAACAGAGCACGCTGAGCAATGACAAGGGAGAAGCAACACTCTCATAGGGGGAGAGGTGGGGCCACAGAGCATGCTGAGCAATGAAAAGGGAGAAGCAACACTCTAATAGCGGGAGAAGTGGGGCAACAGAGCACGCTGAGCAATGAAAAGGGAGAAGCAACACTCTAATAGGGGGAGAGGTGGGGCAATAGAGCACGCTGGGCAATGTAAAGGGAGAAGCAACACTTGAATAGGGGGAGAGGTGGGGCAACAGAGCACGCTGAGCAATGAAAAGGGAGAAGCAACACTCTAATAGGGGGAGAGGTGGGGCAACAGAGCACGCTGAGCAATGAAAAGGGAGAAGCAACACTCTAATAGGGGGAGAGGTGGGGCAACAGAGCATGCCGAGCAATACAAAAGGGAGAAGCAACACTCTAATAGGGGAGAGGTGGGGCAACAGAGCACGCTGAGCAATGAAAAGGGAGAAGTAACACTAATAGGCGGAGAGGTGGGGCAACAGAGCACGCTGAGCAATGAAAAAGGAGAAGCAACACTAATAGGGGAGAGGGGGGGCCACAAAGCACGCTGAGCAATGAAAAGGGAGAAGCAACAATAATAGGGGGAGAGGTGGGGCAACAGAGCACACTGAAGGGAGAAGCAACACTCTAATAGGGGAGAGGTGGGGCAACAGAGCACGATGAGCAATGAAAAGGGAGAAGCAACACTCTTAATAAGGGGGGCAGGGGGCAAACAAGCATGTCGAGCAATGAAAAGGGAGAAGCAACACTCTAATAGGGGGAGAGGTGGGGCAACAGAGCATGTTGAGCATTGAAAAGGCAGAAGCAACACTCCAATAGGGGGAGAGGTGGGGCAACAGAGCATGTTGAGCAATGAAAAGGCAGAAGCACACTCTAATAGGGGGAGAGGTGGGGCAATAGAGCACGCTGAGCAATGAAAAGGGAGAAGCAACACTCTAATAAGGGAGATGTGGGGCAACAGTGCATGTTGAGCAAGGAAAAGGGAGCAACTCTAATGGGGAGGTGGGGCAACAGAGCGCGCTGAAGGGAGAAGTAACACTCTAATAGGGGAGAGGTGGGGCAACAGAGCACGCTGAGCAAAGAAAAGGGAGATGCAGCACTCTAATAGGGGGAGAGGTGGTCAACAGAGCACGTTGAGCAATGAAAAGGGATTAGCAACACTAATAGCGGGAGAGGGTGGCATCAGAGCTGGTTGAGCAATGAAAAGGGAGAAGCAACACTCTAATAGGGGGAGAGGTGGAGCTACAGAGCACGCTGAGCAATGAAAAGGGAGAAGCAACACTAATAGGGGAGAGGGGGGCAACAAAGCACGCTGAGCAATGAAAAGGGAGAAGCAACACTAATAGCCGGAGAGGGTGGCAACAGAGCTGGTTGAGCAATGAAAAGGGAGAAGCAACACTAATAGCCGGAGAGGGTGGCAACAGAGCTGGTTGAGCAATGAAAAGGGAGAAGCAACACTCCAATAGGGGGAGAGGTGGGGCAACAGAGCATGTTGAGCAATGAAAAGGCAGAAGCAACACTCTAATAGGGGGAGAGGTGGGGCAATAGAGCACGCTGAGCAATGAAAAGGGAGAAACAACACTCTAATAAGGGAGATGTGGGGCAACAGTGCATGTTGAGCAAGGAAAAGGGAGCAACTCTAATGGGGAGGTGGGGCAACAGAGCGCGCTGAAGGGAGAAGTAACACTCTAATAGGGGAGAGGTGGGGCAACAGAGCACGCTGAGCAAAGAAAAGGGAGATGCAACACTCTAATAGGGGGAGAGGTGGGGCAACAGAGCACATTGAGCAATGAAAATGGATTAGCAACACTAATAGCGGGAGAGGGTGGCAACAGAGCTGGTTGAACAATGAAAAGGGAGAATCAACACTCTAATAGGGGGAGAGGTGGAGCTACAGAGCACGCTGAGCAATGAAAAGGGAGAAGCAACACTAATAGGGGAGAGGGGGGCAACAAAGCACGCTGAGAAATGAAAAGGGAGAAGCAACACTAATAGCGGGAGAGGGTGACAACAGAGCTGGTTGAGCAATGAAAAGGGAGAAGCAACACTCTAATAGGGGGAGAGGTGGGGCAACAGAGCATGCTGAGCAATGAAAAAGAAGAAGCAACTCTCTAATAGGGGAAGAGGTGGGGCAACAGAGCTCGCTGAGCAATGAAAAGGGAGAAGCAACACTAATCGGGGAGAGCTGGGGCAACAGAGCACGCTGAGCAATGAAAAGGGAGAAGCAACACTCTAATAGGGGGAGAGGTGGGGCAACAGAGGACGCTGAGCAATGACAAGGGAGAAGCAACACTCTCATAGGGGGAGAGGTGGGGCCACAGAGCACGCTGAGCAATGAAAAGGGAGAAGCAACACTCTAATAGCGGGAGAAGTGGGGCAACAGAGCACGCTGAGCAATGAAAAGGGAGAAGCAACATTCTAACAGGGGGAGAGGTTGGGCAATAGAGCACGCTGGGCAATGTAAAGGGGGAAGCAACACTCTAATAGGGGGAGAGGTGGGGCAACAGAGCACACTGAGCAATGAAAAGGGAGAAGCAACACTCTAATGGGGGAGAGGTGGGGCAACAGAGCACATTGAGCAATGAAAAGGGAGAAGCAACATACTAATAGGTGGAGAGGTGGGGCAACGGAGCACGTCGAGCAATAAAAAAGGGAGAAGCAACACTCTAATAGGGGAGAGGTGGGGCAACAGAGCACGCTGAGCAATGAAAAGGGAGAAGCAACAATCTAATAGGGTAGAGGTGGCGCAACAGAGCACGCTGAGCAATGAAAAGGGAGAAGCAACACTAATAGGGGGAGAGGTGGAGCAACAGAGCACGCTGAGCAATGAAAAGGGAGAAGCAACACTAATAGGGGGAGAGATGGGGCAATAGAGCACGCTGAGCAATGAAAAGGGAGAAGCAACACACTAATAGGGGGAGAGGTGGGGCAACAGAGCACGCCGAGCAATGAAAAGGGAGAAGCAACACTCTAATAGAGGGAAAGGGGGGCAACAGAGCATGTTGAGCAATGAAAAGGGAGAAGCAACACTCTAATAGGGGGAGAGGTGGGGCAACAGAGCACACTGAGCAATGAAAAGGGAGAAGCAACACTAAAAGGGGAAAGGTAGGACAAAAGAGCACGCTGAGCAATGAAAAGGGAGAAGCAACACTCTAATAGGGGAGGAGGTGGGGCAACAGAGCACGCTGAGCAATGAAAAGGGAGAAGCAACACTCTAATAGAGGGAGAGAGGGGCAACAGAGCATGTTGAGCAATGAAAAGCAAGAAGCAACACTCTAATAGGGGGAGAGGTGGGGCAACAGAGCACGCTGAGCAATGAAAAGGGAGAAGCAACACTCTAATAGGGGGAGAGGTGGGGCAACAGAGCACGCTGAGCAATGAAAAGGGAGAAGCAACACTCTAATAGGGGGAGAGGTGGGGCAACAGAGCACGCAGAGCAATGATAAGGGAGAAGCAACACTCTAATAGAGGGAGAGGGGGGCAACAGAGAATGTTGAGCAATGAAAAGGGAGAAGCGACGCTCTAATAGGGGGAGAAGTGGGGCAACAGAGCACGCTGAGCAATGATAAGGGAGAAGCAACTCTCTAATAGGGGGAAAGGTGGGGCAACAGAGCACGCTGAGCAATGAAAAGGGAGAAGCAACACTCTAATAAGGGAGATTTGGGGCAACAGTGCATGTTGAGCAATGAAAAGGGAGCAACTCTAATGGGGAGGTGGGGCAACAGAGCACACTGAAGGGAGAAGTAACGCTCTAATAGGGGAGAGGTGGGGCAACAGAGCACGCTGAGCAAAGAAAAAGGAGATGCAACACCCTAATAGGGGGAGAGGTGGGGCAACAGAGCATGCTGAGCAATGAAAAGGGAGAAGCAACACTAATAGAGGGAGAAGGTGGCAACAGAGCATGTTGAGCAATGAAAAGGGAGAAAGAACACTCTAATAGGGGGAGAGGTGGGGCAACAGAGCACGCTGAGCAATGACAAGGGAGAAGCAACACTCTCATAGGGGGAGAGGTGGGGCCACAGAGCATGCTGAGCAATGCAAAGGGAGAAGCAACACTCTAATAGCGGGAGAAGTGGGGCAACAGAGCACGCTGAGCAATGAAAAGGGAGAAGTAACACACTAATAGGGGGAGAGGTGGGGCAATAGAGTACGCTGGGCAATGTAAAGGGAGAAGCAACACTCGAATAGGGGGAGATGTGGGGCAACAGAGCACGCTGAGCAATGAAAAGGGAGAAGCAACACTCTAATAGGGGGAGAGGTGGGGCAACAGAGCACGCTGAGCAATGAAAAGGGAGAAGCAACACTCTAATAGGGGGAGAGGTGGGGCAACAGAGCATGCCGAGCAATACAAAAGGGAGAAGCAACACTCTAATAGGGGAGAGGTGGGGCAACAGAGCACGCTGAGCAATGAAAAGGGAGAAGTAACACTAATAGGGGGAGAGGTGGGGCAACAAAGCACGCTGAGCAATGAAAAAGGAGAAGCAACACTCTAATGGGGTGAGGTGGGGCAACAGATCACGCAGAGCAATGATAAGGGAGAAGCAACACTCTAATAGAGGGAGAGGGGGGCAACAGAACATGTTGAGCAATGAAAAGGGAGAAGCAACACTCTAATAGGGGGAGAGGTGAGGCAACAGAGCACGCTGAGCAATGAAAAGGGAGAAGCAACACTCTAATAGGGGGAGAGGTGGGGCAACAGAGCACGCTGAGCAATGAAAAGGGAGAAGCAACACTCTAATAGGGAGAGAGGTGGGGCAACAGATCACGCAGAGCAATGATAAGGGAGAAGCAACACTCTAATAGAGGGAGAGGGGGGCAACAGAGCATGTTGAGCAATGAAAAGGGAGAAGCGACACTCTAATAGGGGGAGAGGTGGGGCAACAGAGCACGCTGAGCAATGATAAGGGAGAAGCAACTCTCTAATAGGGGGAGAGGTGGGGCAACAGAGCACGCTGAGCAATGAAAAGGGAGAAGCAACACTCTAATAGGGGGAGAGGTGGGGCAACAGAGCACGCAGAGCAATGATAAGGGAGAAGCAACACTCTAATAGAGGGAGAGGGGGGCAACAGAGCATGTTGAGCAATGAAAAGGGAGAAGCGACGCTCTAATAGGGGGAGAGGTGGGGCAACAGAGCACGCTGAGCAATGATAACGGAGAAGCAACTCTCTAATAGGGGGAAAGGTGGGGCAACAGAGCACGCTGAGCAATGAAAAGGGAGAAGCAACACTCTAATAAGGGAGATTTGGGGCAACAGTGCATGTTGAGCAATGAAAAGGGAGCAGCTCTAATGGGGAGGTGGGGCAACAGAGCACGCTGAGCAATGAAAAGGGAGAAGTAACACTAATAGGGGGAGAGGTGGGGCAACAGAGCACGCTGAGCAATGAAAAAGGAGAAGCAACACTCTAATGGGGGTGAGGTGGGGCTACAGAGCACGCTGAGCAATGAAAAAGGGAGAAGCAACACTAATAGGGGAGAGGGGGGGGGCCACAAAGCACGCTGAGCAATGAAAAGGGAGAAGCAACAATAATAGGGGGAGAGGTGGGGCAACAGAGCACACTGAAGGGAGAAGCAACACTCTAATAGGGGAGAGGTGGGGCAACAGAGCACGATGAGCAATGAAAAGGGAGAAGCAACACTCTTAATAAGGGGGGCAGGGGGCAAACAAGCATGTCGAGCAATGAAAAGGGAGAAGCAACACTCTAATAGGGGGAGAGGTGGGGCAACAGAGCATGTTGAGCATTGAAAAGGCAGAAGCAACACTCCAATAGGGGGAGAGGTGGGGCAACAGAGCATGTTGAGCAATGAAAAGGCAGAAGCAACACTCTAATAGGGGGAGAGGTGGGGCAATAGAGCACGCTGAGCAATGAAAAGGGAGAAGCAACACTCTAATAAGGGAGATGTGGGGCAACAGTGCATGTTGAGCAAGGAAAAGGGAGCAACTCTAATGGGGAGGTGGGGCAACAGAGCGCGCTGAAGGGAGAAGTAACACTCTAATAGGGGAGAGGTGGGGCAACAGAGCATGCTGAGCAAAGAAAAGGGAGATGCAACACTCTAATGGGGGAGAGGTGGGGCAACAGAGCACGTTGAGCAATGAAAAGGGATTAGCAACACTAATAGCGGGAGAGGGTGGCAACAGAGCTGGTTGAGCAATGAAAAGGGAGAAGCAACACTCTAATAGGGGGAGAGGTGGAGCTACAGAGCACGCTGAGCAATGAAAAGGGAGAAGCAACACTAATAGGGGAGAGGGGGGCAACAAAGCACGCTGAGCAATGAAAAGGGAGAAGCAACACTAATAGCGGGAGAGGGTGGCAACAGAGCTGGTTGAGCAATGAAAAGGGAGAAGCAACACTAATAGCCGGAGAGGGTGGCAACAGAGCTGGTTGAGCAATGAAAAGGGAGAAGCAACACTCCAATAGGGGAGAGGTGGGGCAACAGAGCATGTTGAGCAATGAAAAGGCAGAAGCAACACTCTAATAGGGGGAGAGGTGGGGCAATAGAGCACGCTGAGCAATGAAAAGGGAGAAACAGCACTCTAATAAGGGAGAGGTGGGGAAACAGTGCATGTTGAGCAAGGAAAAGGGAGCAACTCTAATGGGGAGGTGGGGCAACAGAGCGCGCTGAAGGGAGAAGTAACACTCTAATAGGGGAGAGGTGGGGCAACAGAGCACGCTGAGCAAAGAAAAGGGAGATGCAACACTCTAATAGGGGGAGAGGTGGGGCAACAGAGCACGTTGAGCAATGAAAAGGGATTAGCAACACTAATAGCGGGAGAGGGTGGCAACAGAGCTGGTTGAGCAATGAAAAGGGAGAAGCAACACTCTAATAGGGGGAGAGGTGGAGCTACAGAGCACGCTGAGCAATGAAAAGGGAGAAGCAACACTAATAGGGGAGAGGGGGGCAACAAAGCACGCTGAGAAATGAAAAGGGAGAAGCAACACTAATAGCGGGAGAGGGTGACAACAGAGCTGGTTGAGCAATGAAAAGGGAGAAGCAACACTCTAATAGGGGGAGAGGTGGGGCAACAGAGCATGCTGAGCAATGAAAAAGGAGAAGCAACTCTCTAATAGGGGAAGAGGTGGGGCAACAGAGCTCGCTGAGCAATGAAAAGGGAGAAGCAACACTAATCGGGGAGAGCTGGGGCAACAGAGCACGCTGAGCAATGAAAAGGGAGAAGCAACACTCTAATAGGGGGAGAGGTGGGGCAACAGAGCACGCTGAGCAATGACAAGGGAGAAGCAACACTCTCATAGGGGGAGAGGTGGGGCCACAGAGCACGCTGAGCAATGAAAAGGGAGAAGCAACACTCTAATAGCGGGAGAAGTGGGGCAAAAGAGCACGCTGAGCAATGAAAAGGGAGAAGCAACATTCTAACAGGGGGAGAGGTTGGGCAATAGAGCACGCTGGGCAATGTAAAGGGGGAAGCAACACTCTAATAGGGGGAGAGGTGGGGCAACAGAGCACACTGAGCAATGAAAAGGGAGAAGCAACACTCTAATGGGGGAGAGGTGGGGCAACAGAGCACATTGAGCAATGAAAAGGGAGAAGCAACATACTAATAGGTGGAGAGGTGGGGCAACGGAGCACGTCGAGCAATAAAAAAGGGAGAAGCAACACTCTAATAGGGGAGAGGTGGGGCAACAGAGCACGCTGAGCAATAAAAAGGGAGAAGCAACACTCTAATGGGGAGAGGTGGGGCTACAGAGCAAGCTGAGCAATGAAAAGGGAGAAGCAACACTAATAGGGGAGAGGGGGGCAACAAAGCATGCTCAGCAATGAAAAGGGAGAAGCAACAATAATAGGGTCAGAGGTGGGGCAACAGAGCACACTGAAGGGAGAAGCAACACTTTAATAGGGGCAGAGGTGGGGCAACGGAGCACCATGAGCAATGAAAAGGGAGACGCAACACTGTTAATAAGGGGGGCAGGGGGCAAACAAGCATGTTGAGCAATGAAAAGGGAGAAGCAACGCTCTAATAGGGGGAGAGGTGGGGCAACAGAGCCCACTGAGCAATGAAAAGGGAGAAGCAACAATCTAATAGGGTAGAGGTGGGGCAACAGAGCACGCTGAGCAATGAAAAGGGAGAAGCAACACTAATAGGGGGAGAGGTGGAGCAACAGAGCATGCTGAGCAGTGAAAAGGGAGAAGCAACACTAATAGAAGGAGAGGTGGGGCAATAGAGCACACTGAGCAATGAAAAGGGAGAAGCAACACACTAATAGGGGGAGAGGTGGGGCAACAGAGCACGCTGGGCAATGAAAAGGGAGAAGCAACACTCTAATAGAGGGAGGGGGGCAACAGACCATGTTGAGCAATGAAAAGGGAGAAGCAACACTCTAATAGGGGGAGAGGTGGGGCAACAGAGCACTCTGAGCAATGAAAAGGGAGAAGCAAAACTAAAAGGGGAAAGGTGGGGCAAAAGAGCACGCTGAGCAATGAAAAGGGAGAAGCAACACTCTAATAGGGGAGGAGGTGGGGCAACAGAGCACGCTGAGCAATGAAAAGGGAGAAGCAACACTCTAATAGCGGGAGAGGTGGGGCAACAGAGCACGCTGAGCAATGAAAAGGGAGAAGCAACACTCTAATAGGGGGAGTGGTGGGGCAACTGTCAGGATCGCCTTCTTAGGTTGCCCTCGTAGTGTAGACGAAGAATTCTACCCTACAATGTAACCCTGTGTCTGGATATACAATATAACAGCACCAGGGATCTATTGTTTGGAAGAATGGACCCAAATGGCGCGTGGCAGCAGATTCCCTCGTGTCTGACAGTATACCAGTTGATTCCCTTGTGTCTGACAGTATACCAGTTGATTACAGAACAGCCTTTTTATGCAGATGTCACAAGGAACAGAAATAGCTGTTACAAAATATAAGAGAAAATAATCCTTAATACTTATACCAGGGACACCAAGAACAGAAACATGAAAGTAGGACAGACACTCTTACCATGGGGTTGTTGATAGGAATTCCACGGGCAACCAATGCTCCAGTAAGACCGCCAAGGTGCAGGGATTTAGAACTATTCCCGCCGGCACGCGTACGCCTAAGGGTCGGCAGTACAATCCCCGACGAAACGAGGACGCTCCTACCTCCGCCCCTAATGGTACCACGGCAGTGTCTAGTCCGTACCGGGGGATGGAGAGGAGTAGTGTACCGGCAGTCTAGAAATAAGGAGCACTGGTCAGGTGGATACACAGCGGGAGATAATGTTCAGGTTGATCAAGTCGAAAGGCAGAGGCAATCCGTAAGGCAATCCATGTCGAAAGTAAACAGAAGTTCCGAAGGCAAAATCATGAAACAGAGGCAATCCTGGGCGAGGTCCGGTCCGGTAACAATTAGCAGTGAGGCAGAACGGGGATTTCCGCGGTGGGCTAGACAGAAGACAGGAGCGGGTACGCAGAAAGCGTGGGGAAAAATCCCGACAAGAGGTAACAGGGCTAGACAGGAAGACAAAGGTACAAGAGCAGGAAGACAAGAATTTTCACAAGCACGTAGCAGACTCCAAATTCAAAATCAGAAGCAACGAGTTAACTGCAGGCTAGAGTTTTATAAAATCGTGATCACATGACCTGTACGTGCGGCCGCCGTGGTGCGGGTCGACGTCGCTGCCCTAATCTCCATAGTAACCGCCAACGCAAAAACCCTGAAGGACGAGATTGTAACCGGTTCTTGTGGCCGTGGATTAAACCTTTAATGCGAGGTAACCTAATGGATAGCGACCGCTGAAGCAATGTATCTTGATCCCGTTTACTGTGAGACTGCGGGGGCAGAGCTCGCCTATGACCCCTGCGGCTCCCGGGCCGATTCCTGACAGTACCCCACCTCAAAGAACGCCTCCCTCTACGGGAAGCCCAAAAATCCTGCAAACAGGCCGGAGCGTGTATATTCTCCAAAGGTTCCCAAGTCCGATCTTCTGGACCATAACCCTTCCAATCAATAAGGAAGAGACGGACACCTCGATGAACCTTGGAGTCCATAATATGCTGAACCTCGTACTCGTCTGAACCAATAGCAGGCAGAGGACGCTTCGGGGCTAGTAACCTTGAACCCCCTTGAACAGGTTTCAGGAGCGAAACGTGGAAGACAGGATGGATCTTCCAAGTGGGGGGAAGCTGTAAACGGACAGCCACTGGGTTTATTACTCCAGATACCATGAAAGGGCCTGAGAACCGAGGCATGAGAGAACTGCGACCAGGTAAGCGCAAATTCCGTGTGGATAACCAGACCTGCATACCTGGGGAGTAAGCTGGAGAGGCCGAACGATGAACATCCGCACGTTGTTTGCTAAGCCTTTGAGCCTCCAACAGATGTTGTCGCACTTGGGTATGCAGAACCGCAAGCGATCGGACACAGGAATTAGCAGCCGGGTTACTGGATCCAGTAGACAAAGGCAATGGCAAGGTACGTGGATGATGTCCATAAAGAGCAAAAAACGGAGTAACCCCTGTGGCAGTATGCAAAGAATTGTTATATGCGAATTCAGCCATGGCCAAACAAGATGTCCAAGAACCCTGATAATGGAGCAGAAGACAACAGAGGTATTGTTCTAAAGTTGCATTGGTTCTCTCTGTTTGCCCGTCAGTCTGAGGGTGATATGCGCTGGAATACGTTCCTTCTATGCCCAAAGACGTAGTGATAGCCCTCCAAAAACGTGAAGTAAATTGCGACCCCCGATCCGTGACAATGATACTAGGAAGACCAAAACGCCAAAACGCATGGGTAATGAACAAGTCAGCTAAGGCTGGGGCAGAAGGCAATCCCGAACAGGGTATAAACAAGGCAGACTTCGTCAAATAATCGACAACAACCCAGATGGTATTTTGGCCATTGATTGGAGGCAACTCTACAATGAAATCTATAGATATCATAGTCCATGGTAACCTGGGAACGGGCAAAGGCTGCAATAACCCCATGGGTTTTGCGTGAGATGATTTGCCCTGAGCACAGGCAGCGCAGGTCTTGATGTACTGGGCAGTGTCAGACCTCATGGTGGGCCACCATGCCCATCTCTCTAGTAATTCCATGGTTTTTCTAATTCCCGGATGAGCAGAAAATTTAGAATCATGGCACCAATTCAAAGCCATGGAACGAGTTGTGTCGGTGGGGAGATACAGTTTTTCATGAAGATAGGGTAGCATATTCATGACGCTTATATTCTCATCCCTAATGACCAGTGGATGTTGCTTAACCCAGTTCTCCAGGAGAGCTCTTAAAGTAGGATCAACCGTACAACCACAAACCACCTGACTAGGGAGTAATACTGGAGTAGGAATCGGTTTTGATACATCGATTCCCGGAATACGTGATAGGGCGTCGGCCTTGGTGTTACAAGAACCCGGGCGATAAGTAATCGTGAAATTAAAAGCAGAAAAGAACTCATGCCAACGGGCTAGTCTGGCCGTGGTACATTTCACAGAGCGAATGGCAACTAGATTGCGATGATCAGTGTACACCTGGACAGGAAGCTGGGTACCAAGAAAATGATGCCTCCAGACAGTGAACGCGTCTTTTACGGCCAAGAGTTCTCGCTCAGTGATAGTACAATTCCGTTCATGAACGGAGAGTTTTCTGGAGTGATAAGCAACAGGATGTAAGGCCGTAGAGTCACGACACGCTTGTGATAGAACGGCTCCTACTGCCGTATCAGAAGCATCCGCCTCGACCACAAACTGCTGAAGTGGATTAGGATGCTGGAGCACTGGGGCCGTAGTGAAAGCTAACTTGAGAGATTCAAACGCGTCTTGGGCGTTTTGATTCCAAGCGAAAACCTTCTTGTTGCTGGTCAAGGACGTCAATGGAGCGACGATTTCGGAGAATGATCGGACAAAGCGCCGGTAAAAATTGGCAAAACCCAAGAACGATTGTAACGTTTTTAGATCTTTTGGAACCGGCCAATCCAGAACTGCTTTTACCTTGTTTCTATTCATCTGTATTCCCTGGTCTGTTATATCATACCCAAGGAATTCCACAGATTTCACATGGAATATGCATTTTTCTCGTTTAGCATATAGGGAATGCTCCGTTAAGCGTTGTAAAACTTGACTAACATGTTGTACATGGTTTTCATAAGAGTCTGAATATATGAGAATATCATCAAGATACAGAACAAGAAATCGATCAGTCATATCTCTGAATATATCGTTAACAAAATGTTGAAATGTAGCCGGGGCGTTACACAACCCAAAGGGCATCACACAATATTCAAAAAGACCATACTTGGTCTTAAAAGCCGTTTTCATTCGTCCCCTTCCCTTATTCTGACTAAATTGTAAGCCCCTCGTAGGTCGAGTTTGGTGAAGATCTTAGAAGAGCCGAGTTGATCAAGAAGGACAGATATTAGGGGAATCGGATATTGATTTCTGATGGTAATGGCGTTAAGAGCACGATAGTCTATACAGGGCCTAAGATCCCCTTCCTTTTTTGGTACAAAAAACATTGGAGAAGCAGCCGGTGAACGTGAGTGACGGATAAATCCACTTTTCAGGGATTTATCGATATATTCCTTTAGAATGCCTTCCTCCTTTTGCGTAAATGAGTAAATACGACCTACAGGTATTTTTGGCCCCAGGAATCAGATCGATAGGACAATCATATGGCCTATGAGGAGGGAGGATTTCTGCTCCTTTCGCATCAAATACATCCCCAAAGGCAGCATATTCTTCGGGTAATGTTGTAGTAACAATGGCTCCAATAGTAGAAATGCCATGCATCAATGGTCGGCACGGATTCTTAGACTCGGAATTTGATGAAAAACATGAGGATTCACAATAGTCGGACACAAATTCCAGCTCCCCGGAGTTCCAATCTACCACCGGATTTTGACGCCTCAGCCAAGGTAGACCCAAGATTAGTCGATATTGTGGTGCAGCGATCAGATCGAAACTAATAGTCTCTTCATGACCTTGGCAGGTGGTTAGCACCAAATCCACCGTATGTTTCGTAACTAAGCCAGAAAGCAGTACCGAACCATCCACACTATTAACCATTTCTGGTTGGGACTTGGTAACTACTGGAATGCCTAGTTTCTTAGCAAAGGCCTCATCAACATAATTACCGGTGGCTCCAGAATCCAACACCGCATTAATGAACCATTCTTGGTCCGAGTCAAGAGCGCAACGGATAGGAACAAGGAAAGGTCTCTTAGTCATGGAGTCAAGGAACGGTGAGCTTGGCAGAGTGACTCCCTCTACTGCCGGGCTTTGGCGTTTCCCTGACGCTTGGGCTTCTTAGTGCAGTTTTTTAACAGATGTTCAGATGAACCACAATAGAAGCAAAGATTGTTCTTCTTTCGGATCTCCCTTTCTTCAGGAGTTAAAGGACCCTGGATAGGCCCAATCTGCATTGGTTCCGGTCCCCCCTGAACAAGAACTGGAAGTAACATAGCCAAGGGTGTAGAAGTCCTTTTCTCTCCTTTCCTTTTGGCCCTCCTTGCGTCAATCTGAAGAACCATATCTAGGAGTTCCGGAAAGTTTGTAGGTACGATAGGTACCGTGGACAAGGTATCTTTCAAGGAGTCGGATAATCCATGATAGAACATAGAGGCCTTCTTATCCTCAGGCCACCCCGTTTCAGCCACAAGTTGATTAAACTGGGCCAAGTATGCCAACAACGGGGTATCGCCCTGGTGTAGCTTCAACAGCTCAATATCCGTTGCTTGGGTCTTGTATCGAGTATCAAATACCCGACTCATTGCGGCAATCAACGCATCACAGTCGAACAACAATGGACTACCCTGTTCGAGTAAAGGGTTAGCCCATGACGCTGCAGTCCCTCCAAGATGCGACAAGAGAAAAGCCGCCTTGGTTTTGGAATCAGGAAACGAGGTAGGTCTACATAAAAAATGCAGCCGACACTGATTCAAGAAGGTACGATAAGTACGAGGGTCTCCAGTGAACCTTTCTGGTTGAGCTAGAGGAAAGTGAGCTGTCATAAACACAGGACCTGATTCCTGTCCAGACCCAGCCATTCCTGAACCTGAGGGGACCATGGGGTCGACTACAGGAGGGGCGGTAGAAACCATTCCTGCCTGTATCTCATTGATGCGCTGTTGGGTAGCGGCATGAGCTGCAGTCATATCCGCCCGTAAATCAGTAACCATTTGCATAATCTGGGTCAGAGCATTGTTTGGGTCCATGAGGGTGTTTATGAGGCTTCTGATTATGTCAGGATCGCCTTCTTAGGTTGCCCTCGTAGTGTAGACGAAGAATTCTACCCTACAATGTAACCCTGTGTCTGGATATACAATATACCAGCACCAGGGATCTATTGTTTGGAAGAATGGACCCAAATGGCGCGTGGCAGCAGATTCCCTCGTGTCTGACAGTATACCAGTTGATTCCCTTGTGTCTGACAGTATACCAGTTGATTACAGAACAGCCTTTTTATGCAGATGTCACAAGGAACAGAAATAGCTGTTACAAAATATAAGAGAAAACAATCCTTAATACTTATACCAGGGACACCAAGAACAGAAACATGAAAGTAGGACAGACACTCTTACCATGGGGTTGTTGATAGGAATTCCACGGGCAACCAATGCTCCAGTAAGACCGCCAAGGTACAGGGATTTAAAACTATTCCCGCCGGCACGCGTACGCCTAAGGGTCGGCAGTACAATCCCCGACGAAACGAGGACACTCCTACCTCCGCCCCTAATGGTACCACGGCAGTCTCTAGTCCGTACCGGGGGATGGAGAGGAGTAGTGTACCGGCAGTCTAGAAATAAGGAGCACTGGTCAGGTGGATCCACAGCAGGAGATAATGTTCAGGTTGATCAAGTCGAAAGGCAGAGGCAATCCGTAAGGCAATCCAGGTCGAAAGTAAACAAAAGTTCCGAAGGCAAAATCATGAAACAGAGGCAATCCTGGACGAGGTCCGGTCCGGTAACAATTAGCAGTGAGGCAGAACGGGGATTTCCGCGGTGGGCTAGACAGAAGACAGGAGCGGGTACGCAGAAAGCGTGGGGAAAAATCCCGACAAGAGGTAACAGGGCTAGACAGGAAGACAAAGGTACAAGAGCAGGAAGACAAGAATTTTCACAAGCACGTAGCAGACTCCAAATTCAAAATCAGAAGCAACGAGTTAACTGCAGGCTAGAGTTTTATAAAATCATGATCACATGACCTGTAAGTGCGGCCGCCGTGGTGCGGGTCGACGTCGCTGCCCTAATCTCCATGGTAACCGCCAAAGCAAAAACCCTGAAGGACGAGATTGTAACCGGTTCTTGTGGCCGTGGATTAAACCTTTAATGCGAGGTAACCTAATGGATAGCGACCGCTGAAGCAATGTATCTTGATCCCATTTACTGTGAGACTGCGGGGGCAGAGCTCGCCTATGACCCCTGCGGCTCCCGGGCCGATTCCTGACAGCAACAGAGCACGCTGAGCAATGATAAGGGAGACGCAACACTCTAATAGAGGGAGAGGGGGCAACAGAGCATGTTGAGCAATGAAAAGCAAGAAGCAACACTCTAATAGGGGGAGAGGTGGGGCAACAGAGCACGCTGAGCAATTAAAAGGGAGAAGCAACACTCTAATAGGGGAGAGGTGGGGCAACAGAGCACGCTGAGCAAAGAAAAGGGAGAAGCAACACTCTAATTGGCGGAAAGGGGGGCAACAGAGCACGCTAAGCAATGAAAAGGGAGAAGCAACACCCTAATAGGGGGAGTGGTGGGGCAACAGAGCACGCCGAGCAATGAAAAGGGAGAAGCAATACTCTAATAGGGGGAGAGGTGGGGCAACAGAGCACGATGAGCAATGAAACGGGAGAAGCAACACTCTAATAAAGGGGGCAGGGGGCAAACAAGCATGTCGAGCAATGAAAAGGGAGAAGCAACACTCTAGTAGGGGGAGAAGTGGGGCAACAGAGCAGGCTGAGCAATGAAAAGAGAGAAGCAACAATCTCATAGGGTAGAGGTGGGGCAACAGAGCACGCTGAGCAATGAAAAGGGAGAAGCAACACTAATAGGGGGAGAGGTGGAGCAACAGAGCACGCTGAGCAATGAAAAGGGAGAAGCAACACTCTAATGGGGGAGAGGTGGGGCTACAGAGCACGCTGAGCAAAGAAAAGGGAGAAACAACACTAATAGGGGACAGGGGGGGCAACAAAGCACGCTGAGCAATGAAAAGGGAGAAGCAACACTAATAGGGGAGAGGGGGGCAACAAAGCACGCCGAGCAATGAAAAGGGAGAAGCAACACTCTAGTAGGGGGAGAGGTGGGGCAATAGAGCACGCTGGGCAATGTAAAGGGAGAAGCAACACTCTAATAGGGGGAGAGGTGGGGCAACAGAGCACGCTGAGCAATGAAAAGGGAGAAGCAACACTCTAATGGGGGAGAGGTGGGGCAACAGAGCACATTGAGCAATGAAAAGGGAGAAGCAACACACTAATAGGGGGAGAGGTGGGGCAACAGAGCACGCCGAGCAATAAAAAAGGGAGAAACAACACTCTAATAGGGGAGAGGTGGGGCAACAGAGCACGCTGAGCAATGAAAAGGGAGAAGCAACACTAATAGGGGGAGAGGTGGGGCAACAGAGCACGCTGAGCAATGAAAAGGGAGAAGCAACACTCTAATGGGGGAGAGGTGGGGCTACAGAGCACGCTGAGCAAAGAAAAGGGAGAAACAACACTAATAGGGGAGAGGGGGGGCAACAAAGCACGCTGAGCAATGAAAAGGGAGAAGCAACAATAATAGGGGGAGAGGTGGGGCAACAGAGCACACTGAAGGGAGAAGCAACACTCTAATAGGGGTAGAGGTGGGGCAACAGAGCATGTTGAGCAATGAAAAGGGAGAAGCAACACTAATAGGGGGAGAGGTGGAGCAACAGAGCACGCTGGGTAATGAAAAGGGAGAAGCAACACTAATAGAGGGAGAGCGGGGCAACAGAGCATGTTGAGCAATGAAAAGGGAGAAGCAACACTCTAATAGGGGGAGAGGTGGGGAACAGAGCACACTGAGCAATGAAAACGGAGAAGCAAAACTAAAAGGGGAAAGGTGGGGCAACAGAGCACGCTGAGCAATTAAAAGGGAGAAGCAACACTCTAATAGGGGAGAGGTGGGGCAACAGAGCACACTGAGCAATGAAAAGGGAGAAGCAACACTCTAATAGGGGAGAGGTGGGGCAACAGAGCATGTTGAGCAATGAAAAGGGAGAAGCAACACTAATAGGGGGAGAGGTGGGACAACAGAGCACGCTGAGCAATGGAAAGGGAGAAGCAAAACTCTAATAGGGGAGAGGTGGGGCAACAGAGCACACTGAGCAATGAAAAGGGAGAAGCAACGCTGTAATAGGGGGAGAGGTGGGGCAACAGAGCACGCTGAGCAAAGAAAAGGGAGAAGCAACACTCTAATTGGGGAAAGGGGGGCAACAGAGCACGCTAAGCAATGAAAAGGGAGAAGCAACACCCTAATAGGGGGAGTGGTGGGGCAACAGAGCACGCCGAGCAATGAAAAGGGAGAAGCAATACTCTAATAGGGGGAGAGGTGGGGCAACATAGCACGATGAGCAATGAAACGGGAGAAGCAACACTCTAATAAAGGGGGCAGGGGGCAAACAAGCAAATCGAGCAATGAAAAGGGAGAAGCAACACTCTAATAGGGGGAGAGGT
Organism: Ambystoma mexicanum; assembly: GCF_040938575.1. Classification (NCBI taxonomy): domain Eukaryota; kingdom Metazoa; phylum Chordata; class Amphibia; order Caudata; family Ambystomatidae; genus Ambystoma; species Ambystoma mexicanum. Next base: position 1,550,738,300 of record NC_090931.1, read on the forward strand.
GGGGCAACAGAGCACGCTGAGCAATGAAAAGGGAGAAGCAACAATCTCATAGGGTAGAGGTGGGGCAACAGAGCACGCTGAGCAATGAAAAGGGAGAAGCAACACTAATAGGGGGAGAGGTGGAGCAACAGAGCACGCTGAGCAATGAAAAGGGAGAAGCAACACTAATAGGGGAGAGGTGGGGCAACAGAGCACGCTGAGCAATGAAAAGGGAGAAGCAACACTCTAATAGGGGGAGAGGTGGGGCAACAGAGCACGCTGAGCAATGAAAAGGGAGAAGCAACACTCTAATAGAGGGAGAGAGAGGCAACAGAGCATATTGAGCAATGAAAAGGGAGAAGCAACACTCTAATAGGGGGAGAGAGAGGCAACAGAGCATATTGAGCAATGAAAAGGGAGAAGCAACACTCTAATAGAGGGAGAGCGGGGCAACAGCGCATGTTGAGCAATGAAAAGCAAGAAGCAACACTCTAATAGGGGGAGAGGTGGTGCAACAGAGCACGCTGAGCAATGAAAAGGGAGAAGCAACACTAATAGGGGGAGATGTGGGACAACAAAACACGCTGAGCAATGATAAGGGAGAAGCAACACTCTAATAGGGGGAGAGGTGGGGCAACAGAGCATGTTGAGCATTGAAAAGGGAGAAACAACACTCTAATAGGAGGAGAGGTGGGGCAACAGCGCACGTTGAGCAATGATAAGGGAGAAGCAACACTCTAATAGGGGAGAGGTGGGGCAAAAGAGCATGTTGAGCAATGACAAGGGAGAAGCAACACTCTAATAGGGGGAGAGGTGGGGCAACAGAGCATGTTCAGCAATGATAAGGGAGAAGCAACACTCTAATAGGGGGAGAGGTGGGGCAACAGAGCACCTGAGCACTGAAAAGGGAGAAGCAACACTCTAATAAGGGAGAGGTGGGGCATCAGTGCATGTTGAACAATGAAAAGGGAGAAGCAACACTCTAATAGGGGGAGAGGTGGGGCAACAGAACACGCTGAGCAATGACAAGGGAGAAGCAACACTCTCATAGGGGGAGAGGCGGGGCCACAGAGCACGCTGAGCAATGAAAAGGGAGAAGCAACAATCTAATAGCGGGAGAAGTGGGGCAACAGAGCACGCTGAGCAATGAAAAGGGAGAAACAACACTCTAATAGGGGGAGAGGTGGGGCAATAGAGCACGCTGGGCAATGTAAAGGGAGAAGCAACACTCTAATAGGGAGAGAGGTGGGGCAACAGAGCACGCTGAGCAATGAAAAGGGAGAAGCAACACTCTAATGGGGAGAGGTGGGGCAACAGAGCACATTGAGCAATGAAAAGGGAGAAGCAACACACTAATAGGGGGAGAGGTGGGGCAACAGAGCACGCCGAGCAATAAAAAAGGGAGAAACAACACTCTAATAGGGGAGAGGTGGGGCAACAGAGCACGCTGAGCAATGAAAAGGGAGAAGCAACACTAATAGGGGGAGAGGTGGGGCAACAGAGCACGCTGAGCAATGAAAAGGGAGAAGCAACACTCTAATGGGGAGAAGAGGGGTTACAGAGCACGCTGAGCAATGAAAAGGGAGAAACAACACTAATAGGGGAGAGGGGGGGCAACAAAGCACGCTGAGCAATGAAAAGGGAGAAGCAACAATAATAGGGGGAGAGGTGGGGCAACAGAGCACACTGAAGGGAGAAGCAACACTCTAATGGGGGAGAGGTTGGGCAACAGAGCACACTGAGCAATGAAAAGGGAGAAGCAAAACTAAAAGGGGAAAGGTGGGGCAACAGAGCACGCTGAGCAATTAAAAGGGAGAAGCAACACTCTAATAGGGGAGAGGTGGGGCAACAGAGCACACTGAGCAATGAAAAGGGAGAAGCAACACTCTAATAGGGGGAGAGGTGGGGCAACAGAGCATGTTGAGCAATGAAAAGGGAGAAGCAACACTAATAGGGGGAGAGGTGGGGCAACAGAGCACGCTGAGCAATGAAAAGGGAGAAGTAACACTCTAATGGGGGAGAAGTGGGGCTACAGAGCATGCTGAGCAATGAAAAGGGAGAAACAACACTAATAGGGGAGAGGGGGGGCAACAAAGCATGCTGAGCAATGAAAAGGGAGAAGCAACAATAATAGGGGGAGACGTGGGGCAACAGAGCACACTGAAGGGAGAAGCAACACTCTAATAGGGGGAGAGGTGGGGCAACAGAGCACACTGAGCAATGAAAAGGGGGAAGCAAAACTAAAAGGGGAAAGGTGGGGCAACAGAGCACGCTGAGCAATTAAAAGGGAGAAGCAACACTCTAATAGGGGAGAGGTGGGGCAACAGAGCACACTGAGCAATGAAAAGGGAGAAGCAACACTCTAATAGGGGGAGAGGTGGGGCAACAGAGCACACTGAGCAATGAAAAGGGAGAAGCAACACTAAAAGGGGAAAGGTGGGGCAAAAGAGCACGCTGAGCAATGAAAAGGGAGAAGCAACACTCTAATAGGCGGAGAGGTGGGGCAACAGAGCACGCTGAGCAATGAAAAGGGAGAAGCAACACTCTAATAGAGGGAGAGCGGGGCAACAGCGCATGTTGAGCAATGAAAAGCAAGAAGCAACACTCTAATAGGGGGAGAGGTGGGGCAACAGAGCACGCTGAGCAATGAAAAGGGAGAAGCAACACTAATAGGGGGAGATGTGGGACAACAAAACACGCTGAGCAATGATAAGGGAGAAGCAACACTCTAATATGGGGAGAGGTGGGGCAACAGAGCATGTTGAGCATTGAAAAGGGAGAAACAACACTCTAATAGGGGGAGAGGTGGGGCAACAGCGCACGTTGAGCAATGATAAGGGAGAAGCAACACTCTAATAGGGGAGAGGTGGGGCAAAAGAGCATGTTGAGCAATGAAAAGGGAGAAGCAACACTCTAATAGGGGGAGAGGTGTGGCAACAGAGCATGTTGAGCAATGACAAGGGAAAAGCAACACTCTAATAGGGGGAGAGGTGGGGCAACAGAGCATGTTGAGCAATGATAAGGGAGAAGCAACACTCTAATAGGGGGAGAGGTGGGGCAACAGAGCACCTGAGCAAGGAAAAGGGAGAAGCAACACTCTAATAAGGGAGAGGTGGGGCATCAGTGCATGTTGAACAATGAAAAGGGAGAAGCAACACTCTAATAGGGGGAGAGGTGGGGCAACAGAACACGCTGAGCAATGACAAGGGAGAAGCAACACTCTCATAGGGGGAGAGGTGGGGCCACAGAGCACGCTGAGCAATGAAAAGGGAGAAGCAACAATCTAATAGCGGGAGAAGTGGGGCAACAGAGCACGCTGAGCAATGTAAAGGGAGAAACAACACTCTAATAGGGGGAGAGATGGGGCAACAGAGCACGCTGAGCAATGAAAAGGGAGAAGCAACACTCTAATGGGGGAGAGGTGGGGCAACAGAGCACATTGAGCAATGAAAAGGGAGAAGCAACACACTAATAGGGGGAGAGGTGGGGCAACAGAGCACGCCGAGCAATAAAAAAGGGAGAAACAACACTCTAATAGGGGGAGAGGTGGGGCAACAGAGCACGCTGAGCAATGAAAAGGGAGAAGCAACACTAATAGGGGGAGAGGTGGGGCAACAGAGCACGCTGAGCAATGAAAAGGGAGAAGCAACACTCTAATGGGGGAGAAGTGGGGCAACAAAGCACGCTGAGCAATGAAAAGGGAGAAGCAACAATAATAGGGGGAGAGGTGGGGCAACAGAGCACACTGAAGGGAGAAGCAACACTCTAATAGGGAGAGAGGTGGGGCAACAGAGCCCACTGAGCAATGAAAAGGGAAAAGCAACAATCTAATAGGGTAGAGGTGGGGCAACAGAGCACGTTGAGTAATGAAAAGGGAGAAGCAACACTAATAGGGGGAGAGGGGGGAAACAGAGCATGTTGAGCAATGAAAAGGGAGAAGCAACACTCTAATAGGGGGAGAGGTGGGGCAACAGAGCACACTGAGCAATGAAAAGGGAGAAGCAAAACTAAAAGGGGAAAGGTGGGGCAAAAGAGCACGCTGAGCAATGAAAAGGGAGAAGCAACACTCTAATAGGGGAGGAGGTGGGGCAACAGAGCACGCTGAGCAATGAAAAGGGAGAAGTAACACTCTAATAGAGGGAGAGGGGGGCAACAGAGCATGTTGAGCAATGAAAAGCAAGAAGCAACACTCTAATAGGGGGAGTGGTGGGGCCACAGAGAACGCTGAGCAATGATAAGGGAGAAGCAACACTCTAATAGAGGGAGAGGGGGCAACAGAGCATGTTGAGCAATGAAAAGCAAGAAGCAACACTCTAATAGGGGGAGAGGTGGGGCGACAGAGAACGCTGAGCAATGATAAGGGAGAAGCAACACTCTAATAGAGGGAGAGGGGGCAACAGAGCATGTTGAGCAATGAAAAGCAAGAAGCAACATTAATAGGGGGAGAGGTGGGACAACAGAGCACGCTGAGCAATGAAAAGGGAGAAGCAACACTCTAATAGGGGAGAGGTGTGGCAACAGAGCACGCTGAGCAAAGAAAAGGGAGAAGCAACACCCTAATAGGGGAAAAGGGGGGCAACAGAGCACGCTGAGCAGTGAAAAGGGAGAAGCAACACCCTAATAGGGGGAGAGGTGGGTCAACAGAGCACGCCGAGCAATGAAAAGGGAGAAGCAATACTCTAATAGGGGGAGAGGTGGGGCAACAGTGCACACTGAGCAATGAAAAGGGAGAAGCAAAACTAAAAGGGGAAAGGTGGGGCAAAAGAGCACGCTGAGCAATGAAAAGGGAGAAGCAACACTCTAATAGGGGAGGAGGTGGGGCAACAGAGCACGCTGAGCAATGAAAAGGGAGAAGTAACACTCTAATAGAGGGAGAGGGGGGCAACAGAGCATGTTGAGCAATGAAAAGCAAGAAGCAACACTCTAATAGGGGGAGTGGTGGGGCAACAGAGAACGCTGAGCAATGATAAGGGAGAAGCAACACTCTAATAGAGGGAGAGGGGGCAACAGAGCATGTTGAGCAATGAAAAGCAAGAAGCAACACTCTAATAGGGGGAGAGGTGGGGCGACAGAGAACGCTGAGCAATGATAAGGGAGAAGCAACACTCTAATAGAGGGAGAGGGGGCAACAGAGCATGCTGAGCAATGAAAAGGGAGAAACAACACTAATAGGGGAGAGGGGGGGCAACAAAGCACGCTGAGTAATGAAAAGGGAGAAGCAACAATAATAGGGGGAGAGGTGGGGCAACAGAGCACACTGAAGGGAGAAGCAACACTCTAATAGAGGGAGAGGGGGCAACAGAGCATGTTGAGCAATGAAAAGCAAGAAGCAACACTCTAATAGGGGGAGAGGTGGGGCGACAGAGAACGCTGAGCAATGATAAGGGAGAAGCAACACTCTAATAGGGGGGGAGGGGGGAAACAGAGCATGTTGAGCAATGAAAAGGGAGAAGCAACACTCTAATAGGGGAGAGGTGGGGCAACAGAGCACACTGAGCAATGAAAAGGGAGAAGCAAAACTAAAAGGGGAAAGGTGGGGCAAAAGAGCACGCTGAGCAATGAAAAGGGAGAAGCAACACTCTAATAGAGGGAGAGGGGGGCAACAGCGCATGTTGAGCAATGAAAAGCAAGAAGCAACACTCTAATAGGGGGAGTGGTGGGGCAACAGAGAACGCTGAGCAATGATAAGGGAGAAGCAACACTCTAATAGAGGGAGAGGGGCAACAGAGCATGTTGAGCAATGAAAAGCAAGAAGCAACACTCTAATAGGGGGAGAGGTGGGGCGACAGAGAACGCTGAGCAATGATAAGGGAGAAGCAACACTCTAATAGAGGGAGAGGGGGCAACAGAGCATGTTGAGCAATGAAAAGCAAGAAGCAACACTCTAATAGGGGGAGAGGTGGGGCAACAGAGCACGCTGAGCAATGAAAAGGGAGAAGCAACATTAATAGGGGGAGAGGAGGGACAACAGAGCACGCTGAGCAATGAAAAGGGAGAAGCAACACTCTAATAGGGGAGAGGTGTGGCAACAGAGCACGCTGAGCAAAGAAAAGGGAGAAGCAACACTCTAATAGGGGAAAAGGGGGGCAACAGAGCACGCTGAGCAGTGAAAAGGGAGAAGCAACACCCTAATAGGAGGAGAGGTGGGTCAACAGAGCACGCCGAGCAATGAAAAGGGAGAAGCAATACTCTAATAGGGGGAGAGGTGGGGCAACAGTGCACGATGAGCAATGAAACGGGAGAAGCACTACTCTAATAAGGGGGGCAGGGGGCAAACAAGCATGTCGAGCAATGAAAAGGGAGAAGCAACACTCTAATAGGGGGAGAGGTGGGGCAACAGAGCACGCTGAGCAATGAAAAGGGAGAAGCAACAACCTAATAGGGTAGAAGTGGAGCAACAGAGCACGTTGAGCAATGAAAAGGGAGAAGCAACACTAATAGGGTTAGAGGTGGGGCAACAGAGCACGCTGAGCAATTAAAAGGGAGAAGCAACACTCTAATAGGGGAGAGGTGGGGCAACAGAGCACGCTGAGCAATGAAAAGGGAGAAGCAACACTCTAATAGAGGGAGAGGGAGGCAACAGAGCATATTGAGCAATGAAAAGGGAGAAGCAACACTCTAATAGGGGGAGAGGTGGGGCAACAGAGCACACTGAGCAATGAAAAGGGAGAAGCAACACTGAAAGGGGAAAGGTGGGGCAAAAGAGCACGCTGATCAATGAAAAGGGAGAAGCAACACTCTAATAGGGGGAGAGGTGGGGCAACAGAGCACGCTGAGCAATGAAAAGGGAGAAGCAACACTCTAATAGAGGGAGAGCGGAGCAACAGAGCATGTTGAGCAATGAAAAGCAAGAAGAAACACTCTAATAGGGGGAGAGGTGGGGCAACAGAGTACGCTGAGCAAGGAAAAGGGAGAAGCAACACTAATAAGGGGAGAGGTGGGACAACATAACATGCTGAGCAATGAAAAGGGAGAAGCAATACTCTAATAGGGGGAGAGGTGGGGCAACAGTGCACGATGAGCAATGAAACGGGAGAAGCAACACTCTAATAAGGGGGGCAGGGGGCAAACAAGCATGTCGAGCAATGAAAAGGGAGAAGCAACACTCTAATAGGGGGAGAGGTGGGGCAACAGAGCACGCTGAGCAATGAAAAGGGAGAAGCAACAATCTAATAGGGTAGAGGTGGAGCAACAGAGCACGTTGAGCAATGAAAAGGGAGAAGCAACACTAATAGGGTTAGAGGTGGGGCAACAGAGCACGCTGAGCAATTAAAATGGAGAAGCAACACTCTAATAGGGGAGAGGTGGGGCAACAGAGCACGCTGAGCAATGAAAAGGGAGATGCAACACTCTAATAGAGGGAGAGGGGGGCAACAGAGCATATTGAGCAATGAAAAGGGAGAAGCAACACTCTAATAGGGGGAGAGGTGGGGCAACAGAGCACACTGAGCAATGAAAAGGGAGAAGCAACACTGAAAGGGGAAAGGTGGGGCAAAAGAGCACGCTGAGCAATGAAAAGGGAGAAGCAACACTCTAATAGGGGGAGAGGTGGGGCAACAGAGCACGCTGAGCAATGAAAAGGGAGAAGCAACACTCTAATAGAGGGAGAGCGGAGCAACAGAGCATGTTGAGCAATGAAAAGGAAGAAGAAACACTCTAATAGGGGGAGAGGTGGGGCAACAGAGTACGCTGAGCAAGGAAAAGGGAGAAGTAACACTAATAAGGGGAGAGGTGGGACAACAGAACATGCTGAGCAATGAAAAGGGAGAAGCAACACTCTAATAGGGGAGAGGTGGGAAAACAGAGCACACTGAGCAATGAAAAGGGAGAACCAACACTCTAATAGGGGGAGAAGTGGGGCAACAGGGCGCGCTGAAGGGAGAAGTAACTCTATAATAGGGGGAGATGTGGGGCAACAGAGCACAGTGAGCAATGAAAAGGGAGAAGTAACACTCTAATAGGGGAGAGGTGGGGCAACAGAGCACGCTGAGCAATGAAAAGAGAGAAGCAACACTAATCGGGGAGAGGTGGGGCAACAGAGCATGCTGAGCAATGAAAAGGGAGAAGCAACACTCTAATAGGGGGAGAGGTGGGGCAACAGAGCACGCTGAGCAATGAAAAGGGAGATGCAACACTCTAATAGGGGGAGAGGTGGGGCAACAGAGCACGCTGAAGGGAGAAGCAACACTCTAATAGGGGGAGATGTGGGGCAACAGAGCACAGTGAGCAATGAAAAGGGAGAAGTAACACTCCAATAGGGGAGAGGTGGGGCAACAGAGCACGCTGAGCAATGAAAAGAGAGAAGCAACACTAATCGGGGAGAGGTGGGGCAACAGAGCATGCTGAGCAATGAAAAGGGAGAAGCAACACTCTAATATTTGGAGAGGTGGGGCCACAGAGCACGCTGAGCAATGAAAAGGGAGAAGCAACCCTCTAATAGGGGGAGAGGTGGGGCAATAGAGCACGCTGAGCAATGACAAGGGAGAAGCAACACTCTAATAGGGGGAGAGGTGGGGCAACATAGCATGCTGAGCAATGACAAGGGAGAAGCTACACTCTCATAGGGGGAGATGTGGGGCAACAGAGCACGCTGAGCAATGAAAAGGGAGAAGCAACACTCTAATGTGAACACGCAGTTGTGAACAAGTTAGGCAAGGCAATACTTTAGTATAAGCAATACTTTGATGAAAACTAAGCAAAATGCCACTTCAGCAATATAGAAAGGGGAAGGAAAGGTGGTTATCAGAGTTTCAGGTGCAGCAACACATTTCTTAGTGAAAAGCAATCTAGAGAAGGCAGTTGTACGTATTTAGCCAGAGTCAATGGTACAAGGCAAAGTGCCTAGGATCAACCAGTTCTAGTAGCTGCAGTCAAGTCTTTGTTTAACGAGGTGAAAATGCAGTTGCAGATGTAAAAAGATAATGTTAGACGAAAGGGGCGGCTAACCCAGAAGGTAAGTAAAGGATTTAAAACACCTTTAGCAGTACCCAACGAAACGGGAGGCCTGGCGGAACAATGTACCTTGAAAAGTAGAAGAGGCTCCTGCGGTGGCGGTAGTTCCTGGCAGTTCCTGCAGTTTGGGAGATCCAGCAGAGGAAGAGAGGCTCTTGTCGTGGAGGAAGGTTCGAGTTACTGCACTGATTTTTACTGACTTGTTTCTCAGTAAAAACAATCCAGTGACACCAACTGCCAGGCACCCATTTTTACTGGATTTATTTTGGATTTTTTTACAACGAAGGATTGTTTGTTCTTAAACTGGAGGATTTATTTGGGATTTTTTTCAACTTGTTTTTCAATACAAATAATCCAGTAACACCATACATTTTAACTGGATTTAATTTGATTGTTTTGCAAGCAAGGATTATTTGGTCTTACACTGGAAGATTTATATTGGATTTTTTCCAATTTTCCAACTTGTTGCTTGGTAAAAACAATACAGTAACACTAGGCACACATTTTTACAGAATTTAAATGTTGGAAACATAATGTTAACCTAGCTTCAACAATTTGGTTGCAGTTATTTAGGATTTTTATCTGGTAAAACATTTAGCAGAGTTTAGGTTTATTTTCTTTGGATTTTATTGGCGAAATAAAAGTTCAACTGCACTTAGCTAGTTCTTTAGCAAATAATGCCCCGTCGCTAACCTTTATCTTCAGCGTATACCATATTGCAGCAATAGGAATAGCACACTATCCATTGCCTTCAGTGGCTTTTCCAATGCTTGTTTTAAACAGGACTTAAGTGGCTTTGTCAATGCTTGTTTGAAAAAGGACCTTAGTAGCTACAGTGGCTTTACCAATGCTTGTTTTAAACAGGACTTCAGTGGCTTTGCCAATGCTTGTTTGAAATAGGACCTTAGTAACTACAGTCGCTTTACCAATGCTTGTTTTAAACAGGACTTCAGTGGCTTTGCCAATGCTGGTTTGAAACAGGACCTTAGTGGCTACAGTGGCTTTACCAATGCTTGTTTTAAACAGGACTTCAGTGGCTTTGCCAATGCTAGTTTGAAACAGGACCTTAGTGGCTACAGTGGCTTTACCAATGCTTGTTTTAAAGAGGACTTCAGTGGCTTCGCAAATGATTGTTTTAAACAGGACTTAGGTGCTGAGAAGTTTGTGTGGTGTAGCACTGGAGTGAGGCTCTTGGGGAGGTTGGTGGTGGGGGTGATTGTCAGGTTTCGGAGCCAGACCCATGCCGATTGGATTTAATCTTACTCTACATAAAGCACTGCTTGCCTGACAAATGACCAAAAGGGGTCACTGGTTTGAATGAAAGATATGGAGGGGAACTGGAAGGCGTCGTTTAACATCTGTATCCTGTTCTGTCCGGCAGCGTCTGTGTAGGTCAGCCATGTCGAGTCAACATAGCCCAAAATTTAGTGGGAGGGAGGTGAAGCCCGGTCAGCTCAATGATGTTGCACCATTGCGTGGGCTTGTCTTGGAAAACATATCTTGCCTGAATAGGCTTGCTAAGCGCACGTGCAAAGCATAAACTTGTAGGGCAGCTGAAGCAAGGGAGCAAATACATAACAGAATATCGAGAACAGGAGAAGATCAATGACGGACCTTTCTTTACAAATGCCTAACAGTGAAGGCTATTCACTTTAGCATTTGGAAGAATGCTGACCAGACGCGTTTCAACACGCAGCATGAAGGGTCTCTTTTTCTAATGTTGTGTCTCACTTGTTTCCCAGTGCCGTGACTCTGCTCTATATCGCACCTTCACTAGAGCCTCATGATGCTGGCAGTCAGGCAGCTGGAATACAGGCAGACGCGAGCACATCTTTTTTTCTTTTAAATTGAAGGCCTGGGCAAGCACCTGGTGGGGCTCATGGCCGGCCTCTGCTTTGGGCAGGCACTGGCCTGAGAGAGGGGGGGGGGTTAGGACAGAGCCCTATGTGAGGCTCGGTCTGGCCTGAGCCCTGCTGGGATCACCCTGCTCTAGTATTCCCACCTAATAAAACACTCATTTTGGCTTTACCCTTAAAAATGCCATGTCACAGTGAGAAAACATGTCTAAACTGGATGCACAATGCAAGCCAGCCCCACTGACCGTTACCAGAGCATACTAATCAGGGACCAGTTGGACCAAGGACCAAACGCCAATGATAAGTAAATTCTAATTGTCAGAAAAATAAGATTCATTTTAAGTACTTTTTGTTCTAACATATTATGTTTGTGGTCTCTCTTTGTAAGTTTAGAATCTAAGTGATTTGGCCTCAGCTGAAACTACCACGGCCGAAACGTTTGCATGAGAAAGGTGCAAACTACCAAATGTTTGCACCTTTCTCATGTGAACACACATACATACTCACACACACACAACACACCCGCAACACACCCACAACACACCCATAACACACCCCCACCCTCACCCACACCCTCAGCACACCCCCACCCACAACCCCAACATAAACATACCCTACTTACCTACTTCTTCGTGCTGGTTTCCTGCTGCACCAGTTCCCGTTCACTTCTGTGATCGGGAACCGGTGCTGCAGGGTCCTTTTCTTTTCTTTTATGGGGGCTGCAGAGGTTTCCCCCGCAACTCCCGCTCAGTGTACTTTAAAGTGGGGTGTTGTGGGCGACACCCCCGCAGCCCCTGTTTTTTTTCTTTCTGTTTTTTTTTCTTTTTTTCACGGGTGTGCTGCGGGGGTGTCCCCCGCAACACCCCGCTCACTATACCACACAGTATAGTGAGCGGGGTGTCGCGGGGGGAAACCCCTGCAGTCTTTTTTTTATACTTACCTATAATGCTACCACCAAAGGTTTGAACTTTTGTTGGTTTGAATCTTTGGTGGTAGCATTTTTCGGACTTTTAGTCCATGCAAACTTTTGGATCCGGTCCGTTCGACCGCATCCTAAGTTTATGATATTAGGAGCAAAAGCCAATTTCTTTTCTTTTCTTTTATTTATTTGCATTTATAAAGTGCACAAACAGCCCTAGGGCATCGTGGCGCAGAAGGCTTACTTGGTTACAAAAGTGCTTATAAAACAGACATACGTGAGGTGGTTGCGAATAGTTACAAGTCATGTTCAGTCAAGTGAACTGAGGGAGTCACATAGAGTCAAATAGAAAGGTACATTTGAGGGGCCCACCCCATGTTACAGGGCGGCTAACACATAATAATGCAGTGCGTCAATTAAAATGGCACATTTTTAGGAGCCCATCCCATGTTACAGGGAAGCTAACACACAATAATGAAGGGTGTCCATTGGAAAGGCATATTTGAGGGGCCCACCCTATGTCACAGGGCGGCTAAACACACAATAATGCAGGCTGTCACCCATGTTACAGGGCTGGTTGTCATGCTCGCGGGGCCTTGGAAGCTATGGAACAAGTGGAAGGCGGGTGGCCGCCATTAGAAGTTCCATCACGTTCTTCACATCGTCAGCGCGCGGTCTAGTCTTTCCTTTTGTACGGGCTGGCAGAGGTTTATATTCACTTCCGCTCCGTCCGACCACCGCGTTGCAACTGCAGTATTTTGCCTTGCTGCACCGCTAACGCTAGCTCTATCCTTCCATTTACTCGTTCCGAGTATCTTTCTCCTTCTGTGCGCTTCAATCTGGCGCCTTCCCTTCCTTACCCCAGTCCCCTGCTTGCTGTATATTTTCCTGTGCTACTCTCTTCGTCTCGCGTGGCGCCCCTCTTTCTTACACTTCTCTCTGCGCCTGGCTTTCCAGTGCATCGAGAGCCAACTCTGTTCTCTCCGGCTTATTGCCCTTGTCCGTCGTCCTCCCTGGACTCCTGTGCATCCATTGCGAGTTACCCTTCACCTTCACAACGTCCAGTCCTGCCGTTGCAGCTCGGGTTCTTGAAGCCTCTCCTGCATACCGATCACCGCTGAGTCTTCAGCTGCCTCAGCACAACATCTTTTGGGGTTTTATGCGCCACTCTGCTTTTTCCCTATCCGGCGATGCCGGAAGGGGGTCACATGATTACAGTCAGCCCAAGACTGTAACAGTGGCTTCTTTTTAGGGTAGGCCACAGCTTCATGAAAAAAACACAAGAGACTTCAGTGCCTGGAGGGAAACCTTGAAGGAAGAATATAACACAGATTCATCTGACAGAGGTGAGGAGAAGGAGGAGGAAGTGTTTAGTGATTCTGGAAAGGATAATCTTGGAAGTGACACTGGTAACCCACAATAATGCAGGGTGTCAATTAAAAGGCCAAGGCATGAGACACAGGAAATATATCCCAACAGTGAGAAACTAAATACTTGCAAGTAGTGCTCATGGAGAATTAAGCCATGATGCGCGGAATCACCCAGATAGCAGACAGGGGGCCTTACGAGCTGGGCCGGCTTGGATGAAATTGGTGCACGTTGTTAGGCAATGTCATAGCTCTCAACCATTTGTGTCGGAAAAGGTGGGTGAAAACACCTGATTTTGTGTTTGGCGGGTGAGAGCCCATTGAAATGAATGGGCGTGCAGGAGGCTGGAAGGGTGAGTCAGGTCTTTACAAGGCAGATGACACCTGCCAAAAGCGTGTGAGTTGAGAGCTATGCAATGTGGACTGTGGACCAACACAAAGCAAGACGCCGACGGGACGCAAAAGCGCCAGCCATTTTGGTGAATGGTGAAATGATGTGAACGTACTTATTGTCAGATAAAATTAAACGAATTTTTAATAAATACTTTTGATTGTAATATAGTACGTGTGTGTTTTCTGTATGTTTCTTGCTTTTGAGGCCTACCCACAGCGTTTCTTGTGGGAGCTGGTTTGTTTCGGGCTTCTTTCGGAAGGGCGTGCAGCTTGTTTCATCATTCCGAGTTCCGCTGCGATGGCGGATGAGCAACAGTGTTGCCAGGTCCACTTATTATAAGCGACTTTGGGCTTGTTTGTGCCCAAAGTCGCTTATAATATTTGGAGGTCGCTTGTCGCAGTATTTGTCCGCTTGTTGGACAGTCTGTGCGCGTGTAATTGGGCCTGTTTACATTACAGTTAAGCCCAATACACGTTGCACAGAGCGTCCTGTACTGGGATGCTGGCAGCACTTTACCATGTGCTTCTTTGTCTTGTTCCCGGGTGCTCCCTTTATTATGCATATGCTTAGGCATTTGGCACTGATGGGATCATTACCTGCCCACTAGGTGGCCCATCAATGCCAAATGCCTAAACATATGCAAAAAGAAAGCTCGCTTTAACAGTTGAGACATGCTAGTAATCCCATAAGGGAATGGCGCTGGTGCGTTTCTTACCACTAACTGTATAAGACGTCCCCTGTAACCCATCACGCCGGTGAGTAGGAGAATGCCTTTGATTACTCTTGCCCATCCTTGCAGCCACCTGTGAAGTTTGACTGGCGCAAAGTATCTTCTTAAGTATCTTCTTAACAGCTAAAAATGTGTGATGATGTGTAGCACTGTAACATTGTTTTTATACCACTCTGATGGAGCGCCAGTGTGGATCAGATGCCAGAACATAGGGGCCGACATCCATTTATTTATTGATTTACAAAAGGGGCTGGGGGGGTATACAGTATTATACGTGTGAACCCTCCGGATCAAAGAGGTGGTTTTTATAGGGTGGTTTAACCTAAATATGCAGAGATTGAGAGAGTGCGTCCACGTTACAATTTCTGGAAACACATCTGGTACTGTGTTCGTACCACAGAAACATAGAATAAAACATACCACTTTTATTGGTTGGCAATAACACTTCCTGTGATTCTGATGGCTGCGGAAAAAAGAACTGTACATAATGATGTAAGGTCTCAAATGGAGGGAAGAAAATGCGGGTGTTTTCCCCCAAACCCTATCCTTAATCAATCTGCTAATCTGCATATCTTCTGAATACAGCAGTACAGTAGCGGGCCTGTAATCTGCATATAGTGGGCCTGTAAACTGCATATCTTGAGTGAAGCAGTACAGTAGCCGGCCTGTAATCTGCATATCTTCTGAATGCAGCAGTATAGTAGTGGCCTGTAATCTGCATATCTTCTGAATGCAGCAGTACAGTAGTGGGCCTGTAATCTGCATATCTTCTGAATGAAGCAGTATAGTAGTCGGCCTGTAATCTGCATATAGTGGGTGTTGCATGGCACCCCTCCTGGGAGCATGGTAGCTCCCAGGATGTTGTAATGGGTCACGCGGCAGTAGCCACGTGACCAACTTAATAAAAAGCACAGGGTGTTTCCAGCTCGGCAGTCACTCCAACAAAGGACTCCGGTGTCGTTCTTTCTGCACCATGCTGGTGCCACATCGCATGCTGTGCGTCCAAGGACGGGGCCCAGCACGAGGACTGTGCCCCTGCTGGGCAATGCCGTCCCTGAAGGCTACCGCCACCATGTGATCATGGCTGCATGGGCGACCCCGGCCTGGGTGCCCCCAGAGCCGGGGCTGCTAGGTGCCCCCAGCCACATGGATCACTCCAGTGACCTGGAGCGGGTGGGGTGACCCCCACCCACCTGTCCGCGGTGGGAGCGCCGCACTGAGGGATTGTGTCGGGTGCTCCTGAGATGCCTATGGGGCCTCCCCCGTGGTCCAGGGCAGGCCCCCAACAATGGTGATGAGGGCTGGAGCCCATGGCAGCGTCAGCCGCTGAAGGGGACAAAGCGCTGGGGGTGTGCGCTGACACAGGCCGCCTGGTGCCCCCAGCGAGGAGGCCGTGTCGGCTGCTTGTGTGGGGAGGATGACCGCCAGAAAATCGACGGCTGAACCCTCCTACGACCCTGGAAAAGGGGGACGGAGAGGTCCCATGCACGCACCGCCCAGCCGCGGCTCTCATTACTGGGAGTGTTTGTGTGCGGCCGGGTCAGTGTGTGCCCACCTCCACCCTGCCATGTGTGCTGCAGACTGCAGCAAGAGAACGAAGCACCGCTGCCCCTCCCTCACCGGAGTGGCTAGGTACGCGGCATCTGCCGCGAGGAGAAGAGCTGCATGCCCCTCCCCCACTGTGAGGAGGAAGATGCGGCCTCTGCCGCAACAAAGGAAGGGCGGGTCGTCGCCCGCGAGGGGGAAGAATCCCCCCAGATGACATTAAGCGGCATCGGCCGCATGAGCTGCTGCCGCCCCTTTGCCCCCCCAGAAGAAAGTCGCTCCAGTTGTGAGCGTTGAAAGAAAAAGGGGGAAGATGCTGGCGGCACGTGCCGAGATTAAGAGGCGCTGCCCCTCCCCCATTGAGAGAAGGGAGGTGTCCCGCGCGGTGTCGGCTAACAACTGGGGAAGCAACGCCAGCCACGAAAACATGAAGCAGTGGCAACTGCGGCAACGAAGAGGTATGCTGCCCCCACCACCAGGAAGAAGAGCTGCCTGCCCCGTTTCCCGGGAGGAAGAAGACTGCCCTGCGGCCCCAGCCACAACGTCAATGGAGGCAGCATCCGCCGCAGAAAACAAAATGCTGGCGACCAGCGCCGTGACGAAAGGGGAGGCGAGCTGCCCGCCCTCTCCTTGCCCCCCCCCAGGAGAAAGATTGCCCTGCAGTGTCGGCTGCAATGAAGGGGAGACGGTGCCCCCGTGCGACCTATGGAGCGGAGCGCACAAAGAAGTAAGGCGCTGCTCCCTGGCCCTCGTAAGACCCAGGCCCCTGCAGGCAGTGAGCTCTGAAATTTGAGGCCCCGGGGCCCAACCAAGATTCCAGGCCTCTGGTAGTCAACATAAAAATGCTCCGAATCTCAGAGTTCAACGAGGCAATGCAGCTCTGCGTGTATTGTGGGTACCTGCCTGAAAACCCTGGGCCCACTAGTGGCAGGTCTCCATATCCCTTTGAGGATCCTAGGCCTTCTGCAGGGAAGATGAAAGAAGAAGTGTGCTCCATGCCGGAGTCAAAAGGAATGGTGAGAGGAAGGGTTGTGGCTCACACGAGTGCTTGTGCGCCCTTCTACACCAGTCAGCCCAGACACCCTGCCACCAGTGTTTCCCTGCCAGCCGCCCCAAGGGAAAGTGAAGTGCGACAGGAGGCCCTTCGTCTCCCCAGTGCCCTGCCACAGGTAGTCCCTCAATGTATATGTACTTGGCCGATGTTAGCCCCTGGGCCTCCCCAGGAGTGGCTTTGCCTGCCTTTCTTGACTCTGGTGTGACCATCCGGGGTGAACATTGGTGAGAACACAAACTGGATTCCTGCAACTCCATGAGTGCGGAAGATGGACATCATCATCGACATCCCCATGAAGTCTGGGAGCCTGCAGACACAGACTTGCTTAAAATGGCCCAGCTGGTTGGCAATGTTATGTGGTGCACATCCGTACATATGGAATGCCTCATTGGTGCCCGTTTGTGACAGTGGAACCACTCACCCAGGTTACTAAAGTGTTTGAAAACTAGTAGAGTGGTGGCCTTAGTAGTAGTGTGTAGTTCTGTTGTGGTTGTGGGGGGGGTTGTTTTGTTGTTATGAAAAAGGAGGAGTGTTGCATGGCACCCCTCCTGGGAGCATGGTAGCTCCCAGGATGTTGTAATGGGTCACACCGCAGTAGCCACGTGACCAACTTAATAAAAAGCACAAGCTGTTCCCGGCTCGGCAGTCACTCAAACAAACGACTCCAGTGTCGTTCTTTCTGCACCATGCTGGTGCCACACCGCGTGCTGTGTGCCCAAGGACGGGGCCCAGCATGAGGACGCTCCCCTGCTGGGCAATGCCGTCCCTGAAGGCTACCGCCGCCCTGTGATCACGGCTGCATGGGCAACCCCGGCCTGGGTGCCCCTAGAGCCGGGGCCGCTGTGTGCCCCCAGCCACGTGGCTCACTCCAGTGACCTGGAGCTGGTGGGGTGACCCCCACTCATCTGTCCACGGCGGGAGCGCCGCACTGAGGGACTGTGTCGGGTGCTCCCGACATGCCTATGGGGCCTGCCCCATGGTCCAGGGCAGGCCCCGAACAGTGGGCCTGTAATCTGCATATCTTGAGTGAAGCAGTACAGTAGCGGGCCTGTAATCTGCATATCTTCTGAACCTATTCAACCAGATGTTTACAATACCCATACTTTAGCCAAGTTATGTTGCTACACAACTTTTATTAACCAATCTCAAAGTGAATAAAATAAAGTATTGTACAGAAGTGTAAAAAGAAAATATATTTCAGGCCCGCATTATTTTGCAATCTGGGACTTCTAGTCTCCATGCAACACAATATTGTTACTCTAACACACTATGGGCCTCATTACACGGAAGGCGGTAAGGGTTAACGGTCACGGGTAAGGGTACCGGTGACCCTTACTGCCTTACTACGAGGTCCCTTTGCGGGACCCGACCTTAACGGCTGGTGTAGACCAGCCGTTAAAGTAGGGACTCGCAAAGGGACCTTGAAGGCATAGCTCTCAACTCACCCGCTTTTGGCGGGTGTCACCCGCCTTGAAAGCAGATGAATCACCCGCAAGTCCCTCATACGCCCATTCACTTCTATGGGCCTCTCACCCGCCAAAAAGAAAATCGGGTGTTTTCACCCGCTTTGCTTGTGACGTCCCAGTCACTCATGGTGCATGCGCGAACCTCGTTCTGGCAGCGCGCATGCGCAGATTAATAAATTACATCTGTGCGGGCAGTTGCCGCCGGGACGCGTAAGAGGCAACATCGCGTCCCGTGTCTCATTGTACGAATGTGCGTATGTATGCGTGTGTGTGGCACACCCGAGGCACGGGTGCATACATAACATCTGGCGACGAGGCGGGAAGCCAGCGGAGCGTTCGGTTTACACAACGCGGCGTGTCAACATTAGCAACGCTACACCGTTGCGCGTCAAGAATCCAGCATGAGCAGAATGGAGGTGTTTGTACACACGGTATGAAGCAGTAGCGGCCTGAAAAGGTGCTTGTGCGCTGTTCATACCAATATCAAACAATACCAAACAATTTTTGGAACTTTGGCAGTCCTCACCAACCAAGAGGACTGCACCGAAACCAGTGGCTACCACCCAAAGGGTGGCTGGAAGGTAACGCAAGCACGGGGAAGGCCCTCAACAATTCGAAGATTCTAAGGTTGTGCCGGATTCCACCTTGCAGTGACTCAAGGTACGTACACTGCCCACCCAAGTCAGGTTTGCGGCCTCTCGGCAGGCATGGACGTTCTACGCATTTATGAGTCCCTCAACCTGCAGGTAGTCACCTACGATGCTGTCAAGACTGCTTTAGAGAATCATTTGATCCCGCTCTCCAATATAGACTATGAGAGATTTCTGTTTTGTGGTGAAAAACAGCGGGAAGAGGAGTCACTTGACCAGTTTTGCGCTCGACTGTGACTAATGGCCACGACTTGTCGATGGGACAATGAAGAATCCATGATCAGGAATCAAGTCATCCAAGGTTGTGGCTCAGGCAAGTTACGTAGGCAAGTGTTGAGGGAACCTGGTTGGACCCTGCAACAGATCTTGGACAATGGAAGAACCTATGAACTGGCTGAGTCGAGGGGTGCTAAAATGGACGCGGTGATGCGTCCGGGAAAGTCGGAGGAAGCGTTTGCAGTCGGAAAACAGGTGACGTCCAAGGCCAAGTGGGGCCAGAAACGCCAGGAAGCTCGTCCGCTGCCAGGGGCGGCATCCATTTGCCAATATTGCAGATATGACTTGCCACACTCTGAAGAGTGTCCAGCTAAATCGAGGTCCTGCAGCAGATGTAACGGACCCGGACACTATGCCCAGATGTGTTGTGCTCCCGCTCCTTTGTCTGTGCAGAGGGGCCCGGCCAGGGCACCTGGTGGTGGTTCAAGGAGTCAGAGGAGCATTGCAGCATTAGAACAGGAGATGCAGAGGCTTCATATGGCCGAGTAGGAAGAGGAAGACGAAGTATTCTTCATTTCAAGCATCGCCACAGGGGCGAGGAAAAAGAGACAGCCCAAATGTGTCGTGGACATTCAAGGGGTGCCGACACGAGTACTGATAGACACGGGGGCCTCAGTGTGCATGCTCGCCTCTGATCATTACCAGTCAATCCCAGGACTACCGGCGCTGGATGCTTCGACGGCAAAAATCTTCACGTTTGGCGGAGACACACCACTTCCCATCAAGGGTGTTTTTCGTGGCGCCTGTGTCCAAGGGCGGAAAGACAATAAAAGCCTGATTTTTCATCACGGACGTGCGCCCCCACTCTCTGCTCAGCTGTGCGGCATCGGAGGCCCTGGACCTGGTACATTTTGCGTTGGAGGTCTACCAAGTGGACATTGAGCAGCTGCTGGACAGGTTTTCTGGCATTTTTGAAGGGGTGGGGAGGTTGAAGGCTCCCCCAGTACGTCTGCACAGTGACAACACCATCAGGCCCACAGCTCTCAAGCATCGGCGGATCCCATTTCACCTTCGAGAAAAGGTGGAGGAGGAGCTCCGCTCACTTGTTCGCATGGATATTATTGAGAGGGTGAAAGGCCCAACGCCTTGGGTTTCACCCATCGTGGTTGCCCCCAAGCCGAAACAGCCTGGAGCGGTGTGCATTTGTGTAGATATGCGCCTCCCCAATGCCGCCATTAAGAGGGAGAGACACATTACGCCGACCCTTGATGATATCATAGGAGAACTACAGGGCGCAAAAGTTTTCTCGAAGTTAGATCTACGAGCAGGCTATCATCAGCTTGAGCTCCACCCGGACTCCAGATTTATCACGACTTTGACAACGCACGAGGGCCTCTATCAGTTTAAGCGTCTGAGCTTCGACATTTCATCCGCTGCCGAAGTCTTCCAGAACACTATTAGGGGGGTGCTGGCAGGTCTCAAAGGCGTTTTGAATATGAGCGATGACATTTCAGTGTTTGCCGATCCGGAAACTGAGCACATGAAGAGACTCGAGGCCACGCTGAAGAGGCTCAACGATTTGGGACTCACCTTGCACCGTGAAAAGTGTGAATTTTTCAAAGACCGGATCAAGTTTTTTGGGTTCATTTTTCACGCCAGCGGTGTGTCGCCTGACCCGGCAAAGATTAAAGACATCCGTGAGGCCGCGGCACCCCAGTCCCCCATGGAGGTAAGGAGCTTCTTGGGGATGGTGAATTACTGTGGGCTTTTAATCAAGGGTTTGGCCTCCTTGTCAGAACCCCTCAGGGCGTTGACCAGGAATGATGCCGTATGGATGTGGG
Source organism: Ambystoma mexicanum (assembly GCF_040938575.1). Taxonomy (NCBI): domain Eukaryota; kingdom Metazoa; phylum Chordata; class Amphibia; order Caudata; family Ambystomatidae; genus Ambystoma; species Ambystoma mexicanum. The sequence goes on from NC_090931.1 coordinate 1,550,759,269, forward strand.
AAAGGAAAGAACAGGAGGCATTTCAGGCCCTCAAGAATGCCCTATCCGATGGGTACACCATGGCATATTTTAACCCTTCGATGGAATCTGAGATTGTTGTTGATGCCAGTCCCGTGGGTGTTGGGGCGGTACTGCTGCAGCCAGACGAGAGAGGGGACATGCGACCCATCGCTTATGCGAGTAAGGCGCTCTCAAACACGGAAATGCGATACTCACAAATTGAAAGAGAGGCTTTGGCCATTCTATGGGGCTGTCGCCATTTTCGTCTTTACTTCCTGGGCAAGCCTGTTGTGGTCGTGACCGACCACAAGCCGTTGCTGCCCATCCTGGCGGGTGTGTCCTCGAAGCCGCCGCCCAGAATTGAGCGATGGATGATGGCCCTGATGGAATATGGGGTTCGGCTAGTGTACAGACCGGGGACCAACAACCCGGCGGATTATCTTTCACGGCACCCCAACACGGGGAGTGTGGAAAAGAACGAGGAGGTATCTGACTGTCAAGGGCTGCTCTGTCATGTGGTGGAGGGGGCATTACCAGTGGCGCTATCGAGACTCACCATAGCGACTGAATCGTCCAAGGATGAGGTTTTCCACATTATCAAGGCAGCAGTGAGAAGTGGCGATTGAAGGGAGGTACTGCGAAACAACTCCAGGCGACAGTCTGATGCTCAAAAGGACCTTCAGGCACTCTGGAGGGTAAGGGACGAGTGGTCCAATTCTGATGATGGATTACTTCTAAGGGGGCGGCAGATCGTGATCCCGCAGGCACTAAGGAATCGTGTCCTGGAGTTTGCGCACATTGGACATCAAGGGGTTGTCAAGACCAAAGCGAGGCTCCGACCCAAGGTATGGTTCCCTGATCTGGAAGGTATGGTCGAGCATTTTGTGAGAAGTTGTTTGGCATGTCAAGCGGCAACTCCAGGGGACAAGGCTCCACTGATCAGCTCCATGGAGCGGAGTGAAAAGCCCTGGGGAACTGTTCACGTAGACTTTGGTTCGACTGGTCGGGGCATGTATTACCTAGTTGCGGTAGACCAATGGTCAAGGTATCCCGAGGTGGAGGTGGTGGAATCCACAGCAACGGAGTATACCACGAGAGCCTTGGACAAAATGTTTGCGACACATGGATTCCCAGAAACACTATGCTCTGACAATGGACCTCCTTTTTCCGGCAGCCAGTGTGATGATCCACCCCCGGGGCCCCAGGCTCAGCGTCGGACCGCGGGAGGGTAGGCCTCTGGTACACAGCGCGGGAAAGCTGGGCGCAGCAAAAGAGCACACGGACCACTTCGATCAATGCATAAACCCGGACTGGCGTTATGACGCCAGTTCCGGTGATTCCTTTATTTCCTGTGTGTCACGTGACCCTAGATTGACGGGGCACGTGACACCACATTCCTCCCCAACTTGGAGGTGTTTGCACAGTTATCAACAAATACAAATACACAAATTTTAACTGGTCTTTGACATAACTTAGCATACGTCTTGAATATGCACAACTTATTGACTGAGCTTCGAGTTCACCTTAGCAAGGCTTCGGCCGGCCTATTCTGTCCACGACATATCCATTTAGGCGGGACGACGGTTTGGGTCTCTCTCTCTCAGGAGATACCGGGTGTTCCTCTTCTCCGGTGCGTCCGTCTATGGAGTCTCAGCTTTACTTCTCTCTCTTTGCTGGCGTGGACTGTCCGAGATTCCGGGAGTAGCTGGACTTCCCGGAGCTACTTGGCCGGGGGGTGAGTGTGGCGCCTCCGCTTCTTCCCTAGATGGCATCGGTTGTTCTTCCCACAGTTCTGGGGGTACTTTCCGGAAGTGGGACACGTTCCTCGTCACTGTCTCCCCCCCTCGGGTGGCTGTGACCATGCTGTGGTTTGTGGTACTAACTGTCCATGGCTGGAGCTCGAAGTTGAGGGACATTTTCTTAGGCGGGGCTCGATTCTTGACAATGACGGTGTCCCCTGGTGTCAGCTCTCTGTGGCAGGCTCGTCTGGTGACACTTTCTTGCTCATTTCGCCTCAGCCGCGTGGCGTCCATGGCGGGGATATCTGGTTCTGGAGCTATCCACTGGGGGTGTATGGGTAGTTCCGCTTGTATGGGTACGCCAAGCATGAGGGCTGCCGGGCTGATCCCCGTAGAGGAGTGTGGGGTTTGCCGGTGTGTTCTCAGGAACCGGTACAATGTTTTTAGCCACGGGGGTCCCTGTTCTTTGGTGATTCTGATGACCTTGTTGAGTGACCCAATGAATCTTTCCGCGTCACCGTTCGCTTGGGGCCATCTTGGGGTGATTCGCTGGTGCTTGACATTTACTTCTTTGAAATACTCGCGCAGCTCTTGACTAGTGAAGGATGGTCCGTTGTCGCTTTTCACCTTCCTCTGTATTCCATGTGTGGCGAATATCTTCTCTAGTGCGAGGATTGTGGTCTCTGCGTTAGTAGATGTTACGTGTTCTACTTCCGGGTATCGGCTAAATTCGTCGATCACTACGAGAAGATACCCTTCGCCGGCAACTGTGCAGTGGTCCATGCTGACAGCATCCCAACGTTTGCAGCTTCTTGGGGTGCTGATAATCGGTTCAGGGTGTTCTGGTCTTTTGGATGCTTGGCATGCTGCGCAGGACTCGACTAACTCTACTACTCTTTGCTGTATGTTCGGCATCCACATCCGGGACTTGCGATACGCAGAGGTTTTGACGATGCCTTGATGACCACTGTGCGCTAGGCGGAGAGCCCTATCTTCTAGGGACTCGGGCAGTACGATTCTATGACTTTGAGTATGATGCCTTCTGGGGCTACCGAGAGCTCGTGTCTGATCCCAAATAGAGCTCTGAGCTTGACTTGGGCCGACGCGGTGCGCTGGGCCATCGACGTGAGATCGTTTTTCCAGTTTCCTGATCGGACGGTGGCAGTGGTGTGTTGCAGGATGGTGTCTGTTTCTGTCTCACTGGCTACTTCCTGTAGGGTCAGGGCCCGCGGCCTCGCGCAGGCGACTATGTGACAGACGTGCTCGTCGGTTTCCTTCGCTTGGCGCCGTTCCCTGTCAGTGGCAGGCCGCGGGTGGCGGGACAGGTAGTCTGCCGAGTTGTCTGTCCCTGGGCGATAATCAACCTCGATGTTGTACGGTTGTAGCTGCAGCATCCATTTCTCGATGCGTGCTGGCGGGTGAGGAGAGGATCCTCGGAAAATTGGGATCAGGGGTTTGTGATCCGTGAGGACTTTTGCTTGTTTGCCTAACAGGTACACTTTGAAGTGACGGCATCCCCATAAAATGGCTAGTGCTTCTCTCTCTATGTGCGTGTAGTTCTGTTCAGGTTTTGTGAGCGCTCGGCTGGCGAACGCGATTGGCACCACGTTTCCTTCGTTGTCCGTTTGTGTTAGGACTGCCCCGAGGCCAACTGGGCTGGCGTCGACCAGGAGTTCAGTCTGCCTCTCTGTGTTGAAGAACGCCATGGTGGTGGAGTCGGATAGGGTGTCTTTAATTTGTTGAAACGCTTGTTGGTGGGAGGTGGTCCATTCCCACTTCTGGCCCTTCTTCGTTAGTTCCCTGAGTGGGCTTGACGTGCTGGCGAGATCGGGGATGAAGTGTGCGCAATATGTCGCCATTCCCATGAAACTTCTCACTTCGGAGGCTGATTGGGGTGCTTTGGTGTCCTTTATGTCTCGTACCTTGGAAGGGTCGGGGGATACGCCCTTGGCGCTGAAAATATACCCAAAGAAGCATATTTCATCTTTGTTGAACTCGCATTTTTCGGCGTTGAGTGTTAAGCCTGCTTCTTCTAATCTTGTTAGGACCGCTGCCAGTCGTTTGTGGTGATCCTTCTTGTTTGATGCGTATACGAGAATATCGTCGCTGATATTGGTGGTGCCTTCCAGCCCCGTGATGACTTTGCGGATTTCGTGCTGGAACACTTCCACAGCAGATGATATTCCGAAGTTGAGTCGTTTATACCTCATCAGGCCGAGGTGAGAGGAGAATGTAGTGATGTATCTCGACTCTCTGGACAGTCTCAGTTGGTGATAGCCTGATCTAAGGTCAAGTTTACTGAAAACTGTTGCCCCTGTGAGGTCTACAATGAGCTCGTCTATCGTAGGTGTTACGTGACGTTCTCTCCCGATGGCTGCATTGGGAAGCCTCATGTCAATGCAAATTCGTACTGCGTCTGGTTGTTTGGGTTTTTGAGCAACCACCACGGGCGAGACCCACGCGGTAGGCCCTGACGTTTTTTCTATGATCCCTGCTTTCTCTAGCTTGGCTAGCTCTTTTTCCACTGCTCCTCTTAAGTGGAACGAGATCCTTTGATGCCTGACTGCTTTGGGTTCAATGGTGGGGTCTATGTGGAGCTTGATGGTTCTTCCTTTCAGGCATCCGATGCCTTGGAACAGTTTCTTGTGTCGTTTTAGCAGGCTGTTGAGTTCGTCCTGTTGAAGGTTGAAGGCGAAATGGATCAACTCCAGCTTTTCTGCTGTTCTGCAGCTCAACAGCGTCTCGCAGCCGGCATCTACCACATAGATGCGTGCTCTGTGGTTGGCGTTCTTGTATGTGAAGTCCGATTTGAAGGATCCTTGTACGGGCAAAGGCTTCTTGCTTCCGTAGGCATAGAGCCGGACTTTCTTCTCATGAAGAGTGGGCTTCGGGCGGAGCTTGTAGTATGCTGTCACCGGCATGACGTTCACGGTTGCACCTGTGTCGATGACAACTTTCAGCGGTGCTCCGTTGGACAGAACGGTGCATGACGGTCTCTAATTCTGTCGTGATCGGTGCGGCTCGACGGCCGAGATCAAGTGTACTCGGTGCGTCCGTCTACTCCCCCTTTTCCGCCTGTTTTTGTTTCTCCCTTCTGGGGACGAGCTGTCGTCGCTGTCGTCGCTGTCGTCGCTGCTGCTCGTGTCTGGGGACTTTTGGGAGTCGTCCACGACTCTAGCTTTCCCTCTTCGCTCTTGTTGGCGGGATTCTCTGGGTGCAAACTTTTTTCTGCAATCTTGTGCAGGCTGTTGCGTTGCGTCATTTCTGTTCGGTGGGTCCAGACATACTGCGGCATAGTGGTTAAGGCGATTGCATTTCCTGCACGTGGATCCCCATGTCGGGCAAGATTCACCCTTGTGCCATGGGCCTCCGCACCATTTGCAGTTCCTGTCCCATCCCTACGCTGTGTTGGACCTTTGGCCTTGTTTCATGCGATTGCTCTGATGTTTAGAGATGGCAGCGATGTCCTCGGTGGGTCTAGGGCTGTCTAGCGGCAATCTTTGGATTGCGGCCTCTATGATCGCCACCTGATCTGCTGTTTGTTCAAGGAGGCGTGCCATTTCTAGGATGCAAGAGAGTCTTATGTTTCTCTCGGACAGGATGGCTCTTCTTAGTTTTTCTGAGGATATCCCATTAATGATCTGGAGGCGGATGGCGAATTCTTCGTCTGGGAACTCGCAACCTACCGCCATTTCTCGAAGGCGAGCATGGAATTTGTCTACTGTCTCTTTCTCCCGTTGTCTTGCCATGCAGAAATGGAACCGTTCATAATCTGGGTTAAGATCAGGCTTGAACATATTAGTAAGCGTAGCTTTGGCCGCGTCATAGCTGTCGTCGTTGCCACGATTTGGGGTTGCGTTAAATAGGCGCAGGGCGGCTGCTCCAATGTTGAGTAGGAGGAACGTGCGCTTCTTCTTCGCTATGGTAATGTCTCTCGCATCTAGATGCATTTCAAATTGCTGTAGCCAGATTTCCCACCTAATAGCGGCTCCGGTGGTAAAAGGATCAAACGGCGGCATGAAGGTTGTCTGCGCTGGGTCTGGAGGGTCTAGGGTGAGGCTCCTCCGGGACGATAGACCTGTGCTGGCCCTTGTGGGGCTAGTATTCGGGCTGGACATGTTCTAGAAGGTTCACGGTGTTGACCTTCCTGGTTAGGTTGTTGTTTGAATGAGCCTTCGAAGTGCAGGGTACCTGCTCTGTCGCTACACTCCCCTTTTTCTTATTTCTGGGTGATGTGAGAGGGGTGTTGCCTAAGGAGGAGCTTGCTGCTTGTCAGTCTTGTACAAGAAAAAAAAATCCACCTTTTAACTCCTTTGGTGCCCCACGTGTTGTGGCCGATTTGTGGCATGTGGGGGAAGTTGTCCGTGTGGTGCACGGCTCATCTGACCGCGTGGGAGAGGCCCCAGCGTGTTGCAGGGCTGCTGCGTGGTCTCACCGGGTAGATGCGGCGGCAGTTGGCATCCGCGTTAGCAGGCGGAGGGATGATACGCGGCTCCGCGTCACGTCGGCACGCGGAGGGAAGATGATCGGCTGTGCGTTGCAGAAGCGCGGGTTCTTTCCGCTTCGTCTCCAGTGTGATGATCCACCCCCGGGGCCCCAGGCTCAGCGTCGGACCGCAGGAGGGTAGGCCACTGGTACGCAGCGCGGGAAAGCTGGGCGCAGCAAAAGAGCACACGGACCACTTCGATCAATGCATAAACCCGGACTGGCGTTATGACGCCAGTTCCGGTGATTCCTTTATTTCCTGTGTGTCACGTGACCCTAGATTGGCAGGGCACGTGACACCACAGCCAGTTTGCCCAATACCTCCTAGAAAGGGGAATCCATCACCGCAGAGTATCACCGCTGTGGCCTCGCGCCAATGGGGAGGCCGAAAGGCTAATGCGTACTTTAAACAAAGTGCTAAGGATTTCCGCCAATGGGGGTGAGGATCTTCTGAAGAAGCTTGTAGAGTTTCTGCGAGAGTACCGGACCACTCCTCACCAGTCAACGGGGGTTGCCCCCGCGGAAGCACTGTTTGGGCGCTGCCCCTGGGGCATGATACCGGAAATGGAAGGCCGAGGACCAGGAGTCATCGACAACGAGAAAGTACGAGAGGAGCGCGCCATACGCAATCAGAGAGAGAGTGAGAGAAGAGGTCTACAAGACAAAGAGGTGTGTGTAGGTGATTCAGTGTTAGTTCGGAACCGTCACCCAGAGGGCAAACTGTCTTTGCCATACGAGCCTCGCCCGTGGACGGTCACCCACGTGAAAGGGACCATGGTGACGGCGGCCTGTGAACGTGGCACGGTCACCCGCAACAGGTCCTTCTTTAAAAAAGTGGACACTTCAACGGAGGCCATTGATCCTGGGGAGATCCCCGACTCGGGGTGGTTCCTGAGGTTCCAGCCGAGGATGCCCCGAAGGCTTTCGTCCCATCTGAAGACAGTCCCAGCCGAACCATGCAAAGTACTTCGAGGTATCCGGTGCGAAGAGACCGCAGACCACCTGCTCACCTCAAGGACTACGTCCTGGACTCAGGAGACTGAGCCGAAGTCACAGCCGACTTCCAATTGTTTTGGGTTAATCAGTTTGTGTCCATAAGTTTGCACTGTTGTTATAGCATAATGGTATCGGGCGTGGCTTGGAGTCGATGGCGGGCAGAGGCTGATCTGCCGAGCTCCGGCCGAGACGCCGTTTCCTGATCCTTTTTCTCCGGTACACGAGTAGCTGCAGCTAGCGGAAAAGCACGCGTCGGTGGGAGAAGCGATCCTCGTCAAGAATCACCCGAGGGTTTGGATTTTTGGAACCCCTGGGGGGAAGAGGAGGCTCCGGAACGTACCCCCTCCCCCGCCGCGCTGAGCTGACGACCTCCACCAACGCGCTTTGGGACTTGGCACCGGGGGCGGGGTAAAGTGGCATCGCTCGCCAGAGCGGACCCCCGTCTGAATTGGATCGGACCCGACAACGGCCCCCGGTCCCCTGACCTTCGCCGTGTGTGGGCCGCCCATGCTGGTCCAACTCACGCATCACGCCCAACACACGGGAGATCCCGCATCGCCAGTGTCCCGCAATACTGCTGCACAACCTGAATCCCGCAGACGGTGCAGTACGAGGGGACACACGCAGCCACCTCCAGGAAGCGGAAGCAGAGATATCGGAGGTACCGCTGCCGTGGCACTCCGAGGACACGATTCCAGCCGAAGCAGACGGAGGTCCTGAAGTTTAAGGTGCTTGAGACCACACAATACCCCCGAGTGGGCCCCTAACCACCGCCGCATCCTGAGATCGCCTGCACTTGGCTCCCCAGCTGGTCTGCCTTGGGCACATAATTGGCCCCACGCATCGGGGGGTGTCAATTCCCATCCCACGGCCCCGATTCACCGAGGGGCCCCACCTTTCACCCTAACGGCATCCCAGCAACTTAGCCCCAGGACAACAGCAACTGTTATCCCAAGATGGCCACCAAGAACAAGGCTAGGGCTGTCACCATGGACTCCTTTGTCTCAGCCAAGGCAAAGACCTCCACCCAGGCCAGAACTAGCCTCTCTGAAATTACTCGACCAAGCGAAGGGGAGGCCAACGATAATCACTCGCAGATATTGGACGCCATTGCCTCATTGAGAAGCCATATAGACTCTAAAATCGACGAGTTCAAAATTGACATACAACTCATTCGACAGGATGCCCGCAACTTGGCGGAGAGGGTGACGATCATCGAGAATTCCACAGAGGAAACGTCCGGGGCCACCTCAGCCCTGCAGACCGAAGTCTCAGATCTAAAGAGGAAGGTAGCCTTCCTAGAAGAAAAGGTGGAGGAAGCCGAAGGCCGGGCCAGACGGGGGAACATCAGGATCCTGGGCATCCCGGAGGGAACCGAGGGCTCGAACACCACATCCTATGTTGAAACCCTCCTGTTACAAGAGATTGGGGCTGGAAAGTTGACTCAAGGCTTCGTGGTTGAGAGGGCCCATAGATCCCTCCAGAAACGCCCTCCCCCCGGCTCGCATCTACGGCCCATAATAGCTAAGATACTGAACTTCCAAGATAGAGAAATCATCCTACGACACTCCAGGGAAATAGGTCCTATCGAAAGGGGAGACGCTAAAATCACTATATACCCCGACTACACTCAGAAAGTACAGAGGGAGAGGAACTCATTTGTCCCGATCAAAGCGAGGCTTCGTCAACTGAACCTCAAATACAGGTTGCTTTACTCCTCGCGCCTAAGAGTCATTCATAATGGGCGAACGATATTTCTTGATAACCCGGAGGCGGCCAACATGTGGCTTGAAGACAATAACTTCGATGACAGCTAGGATGCCCCTCGGAAAGTAGACTAAATCCCTGAGCCCTTCGTCACCGCCTCCATGAGGTCACAAAGTGCAAAAGAATTGCTAGCAACCGGAATCCAGCAGGTAATCCAATCAACAGTTTGAAGTAGGAAACGGCCCTCGCTCGGCCCTGCCGCCTCACATCAACCCTACCCCCTGCAAAAAACCCAATAGGGCCAGTTCATCGCCCGACCCAGCTCGCGCCCGAGTCCCGGATGGGTTCAGAAGGCTCGAGAGCGCCTGAGCACCGCGACAGTGTTGTAGTCGCTGGGCGCACCAGTTTGAGTTATGTTATTAGTTCTATTAGTTTCACAGTCTACGCATCATTAATGTTGATAAAATACAAGATGGTGGCAAGATATGACCCAAGAGTCCATGTACCGGGGGCCCTCCGCCTGCAGAGCGCCACCTGTGGTTCGTTGTGCCACCAGGCCAAAAGGTTGAAACCCCATGCTGAAACCGAAACACCGACTCAATGGCGTCACAACTTATCGTGATGACATGGAACGTGAGGGGAATGGGCTCGTACCTCAGAAGGAATCGCGTACAGTCCTACCTCAGGAGGAAGAAAGTTTAGATTGCGATATTACAAGAGACCCATCTCACGGAGGACGCTATGTCCAAATTAGCGGACCGATGGGAAGGGACTATGAGAGGGTCTCCATACTCCAAATATGCGAGAGGTGTGCTAATATGGGTGAACCCGAATGTGCCCTTCCAGTTACAAGGGTGGGATTCCGACAAGGAAGGAAGATACGTATCAATGTGGGGCACCATAGAACAGACCCCGATCTGCCTCACTAACACATACTTTCCACAGCATGGAATCCCGTCATACCTAAGCGCGTTGAGCGCCAAACTGGCACACCACCGAGGTCGAACCTTCATATGGGGGGAGACCTCAACTGCGTCATGGACACAAGTATGGACAGATCATGCCCTCCTCCCCAACCAAGCAATCCTGCATCTAGCACTTTGACGGAAATACTCGACCAACTTAACCTGGTGGACATCTGGAGGGTACAACACCCAGCAGCTAGAATCTACTCACACTACTCAGCCCCACACAGCGTCCACACAAGAATTGACTATTTGTTTGTTGATAAGGAACAGACACCATTGGCCACATCCACAGAATACTTGGGGAGATCTATCTCCGACCACTCCCCGCTGGTCATGCAATGGCAACTAAGGGGACCCAAACCCCCGTTCCCCATGTGGAGGATGCCCACCGCAGCATTAGAAGACCCAGAGTTCAGAGAGGACCTCTCTGAGAGGCTAGAGGAATATGTCGAAATCAACAAGGGATCGGTGTCCACCTGGACCACATTGTGGGAGGCCATGAAGGTGGTTACCAGGGGAGAAATCATATCAAGAGCTGGTGGCACCCGTAGACAACTAAAGTCGACTCTTGAGGCACAGGAATCAGAGATCACACGCCTGGAATCCACCCCCGACATCTCCCCGGAGATTGAGAAGAACCTGAAAACAGCCCGTAAAAAATGTCGGGAATCATGGGACAGATTGGAGAAATTTGACTTTGCAACATGCACCGCTAGATCCCACAGAGAGTCGGACAAACCGGGTAGATTGCTTGCTTGGCTCTGCAAGCGAGAACACCCCAAACACCTACCAACGGAGATAAGGGATGAAGAAGGTGTATCACACAAGACGCAAATGGAGATCAATGAAGCTTTCGCCAAATTCTATTCCAAATTGTACGCCCATGAATCCCAGTTGCCCACCGCAGAATTAATAGAAACACTGGAGGAGATAGGCCTCCCCCAAATATCCAGAGAGCAGAGAGAGGAGCTGGACTTGGAAATTACTCCTGAAGATGTGAAAGTGGCCATCAGGTCGCTCGCTAATGGCAAGGCCCCCGGCAGTGATGGCCTCCCGCCTGAGTTTTACAAAACGTATGAATCTATTCTCACCCCCATCCTGCACGAAGTTTACCAGGAAGCCTACACAAATGGTATCCTGCCCAACACCATGAAAGAGACTATAATCATCCCCATGCTTAAGCCGCACAAGTCACCCACCGATTGCGATTCCTACCGACCTTTGGCCATGCTAAATTATGACAGTAAGATTCTCACCTCTATACTGGCCAACAGACTCGCCAGAGTGGTAGGATCCATAATCCATGAAGACCAAAATGGATTCGTCCCAGGACGCAACACTACAGCCAACCTAAGGAGGCTACAACACATCATGGCCGAAAACCCACGACCGTGAAGAAGACCTGGCGATACTGTCACTCGACGCCATCAAGGCCTTCGACTCCATCTACTGGGAGTGGCTAGTGGAGGTTTTAAGGAGCTTCGGTTTTGGTGGGGGCTTCATCAGATGGATCCAGATACTTTATAACTCGCCAATGGCCAGGGTTAAAACAGGCAGAATTGTCTCGGAATCCTGGGCAATACAAAGAGGCACGAGACAGGGGTGCCCACTCTCGCCCATGCTGTATATACTGGGTCTGGAACCGATAGCCATATATTTCCGTCAACAGTTTTTTGATGCTGGCATTAAGGTGGGCAATGTCTACAATATAATATCATTATATGCGGACGATGTACTTCTATACTTGAGGAACCCCGAGGTCAACGCACCAACAGTACTGGGGGTACTCGACAATTATGCGAAATACTCAGGAATACAATTCAGCAGACGCAAATCCTCTGCATTCCCCCTAGCCAGACTACGGGGCATAACAGAAAACGTCCTCCCGCCCACTGGGATAAAGTGGCAACTCGACAAGTTCCGGTACCTAGGAATCAATTTGGGCCACACTCCACAACTCACGCACGAGCACAACACTGAAGTTGCGGTAACCAGCCTTCGGCGATCAATAAGATTTTGGTCCAAACTACCACTGTCAATGGTGGGCAGGGCGGCGATTGCTAAAATGATAATTCTTCCCCGATTCCTGTACTTCTTTGTCAACATTTGCCACTACGTCCGCCCGCCCTTCTTCAAGACACTAGAGGCCATTATTAAAGACTTTTTGTGGGGTCCCCGCAGGCACAAACTGACACTGGCCACGCTGTCTCTCCCACATAAAGAAGGAGGAATAAAACTCCCAGATCTCCAGCTCTACTATCTGGCTGCCCAGCTCAGTCACATCACAAAGTGGCTGTCAGACGAACCATCGGCCAAATTGGGACTACTGAGGCAATCTCCCATAAACTTAATTCCCAAAGAAATTCTATGGTACCCTCCTCGGCTACCCTCCGAAACCCCGCTGGTTGTTAGGCTAGGTAGGCAAATATGGGCCAGGACCAGCCACATAAGGCAAGTGAAACATCTGTACTCTCCAGATAACCCCATAATGGTGGATGTGTGCAAAACGGAGGCGGAACTCCCCACTCCCAGGAGATGGGAGGAAGCAGGCATATACACATGGGGAGACTTGTTCACAGAAGGGGAATTCAGGGACTTCGAGTCGCTACAAGACATTGAAGGACTATCCAAAGGTCAGTTTCTCTGGTACCATAGGATTAAACAGATCGCCAAGAAGCAGTGGAACAGCTGGCCAGAAGAACCCAACCCAGACCCGCTACTACATGAAATGCACGACCTTTCGGATGGATGGAGACCGATTTCCAGACTTTACAACAAGCTTATCGACAAACCTAACCCCAAAGGACAGGCTCTGAAGGCGAGATGGGAAGCGGATCTTGAATCCCCACTTACCGATAAGGAATGGGAAAGAGCATTAATATACCCCAAGAAAGTGTCGCGGAATTCCAGATTCGGACAAATACAGCTGAATGTCCTCTACCGGACATATATGACTCCCCACAGGGTTGCTTCATTCAACAAGAAGGTATCCCCGGCATGCCCATGGTGTGGGAACGACAAGGCAGACATGATCCACATGTTCTGGACCTGCACTAAAGTGATGTCACTCCTGCCTAGAAGCTGGAATGGAAAGGTACGACTGGACACCCGGAGAATGCATACTAGGAACATACCCTAGACCAAGCAAACTCAAACATGTGGTGAAACTGATGGACATCTCATGCATACTGGTCAAAAGAACCATAGCGAAGGCCTGGAAGACTCCGGCAGGCCCCAGGCATGCATGGTGGTTGAACGAAATGGCGAGATGGATGACTGCTGAAACCAGGGCCTGGCAAGACGGAATCACAACCAGCGGAGAAGTCACGAGCGGCACTCTGGACTCCTGGAAGGCCCTCCTGAGCGATATGCGCTTCAACGCAGACTACAAGCCTCCCTGAAGAACTACAGCATCCTGCAGAAACGGATTCCTAACACCAACACAGAGAAGACATTAATCGAAACTGTCCCCCCTCACTTCCTGAAACACTAGAACTTTATTTTAATTTGTCACCTCATACCCCATATGCAATGCCACATATAGACTGTTGTTTCTGTTGTTATGTTATTTTTTCTTTTTTTTTATTCTTTCTTATTATCACAGTTGAAAGTTTGTATTGTTTCGTTATTTTCTCAAAAAACTAATAAAATACTTTATAAAAAAAAAAATAGCAATGTTGTGTTTTCGATAAAGAAAAAAAGGGGATGTGACGTCCCAGTCACTCATGGCACATGCGCGAGCCTCGTTCTGGCAGCGCGCATGCGCAGATGAATAAATTACATCCGTGTGGGCAGTTGCCGCCGGGATATGTAAGAGGCAACATCGCGTCCCGTGTCTCATTGTACGAATGTGCGTATGTATGCGTGTGTGTGGCACACCCGAGGCACGGGTGCATACATACCATTGCTGACAAAAAAGGTTGAGAGCTATGCTTCAAGGTAATTACGGTACCGCAATTTGCGGTACCGTAATTACCGCCTTCCCCATTCCCATTGAGCCCTATGGGGCAAAAATGAGAATGGGGAAGGGCCATGGAGTGGGAATTACCGCTCCGCCAACCTTGGAATGGGGTGGTAATTCCCCTTTTCTCCATGGTGGTACCGGTATGGTACCGGTGGCAACCAAGGTGCTAATTGCACCTTGGTTTACCGCATACCGTGTAATGAGGCCCTATGTCAGTGCTCTGAGCATGTATGTTTTTCTTGTGTTTTGTTTCTTACTTTTGAGACCTTTCCACAACCTTTTAGGTGCACGCTTGTTTTTTCAGCTTATTTGGATGGGAGGTAGCTTGTTTTGGCCTTGTTTTGGAAGGGCATTCAGCTTATTTTTTCCTTCCGATCTGGCAACACTGATGAGCAAGACTGGAGCGTGGGGCGGGGCCAGAGTGAGGTAGGCTCGAGGGGCTGCACGCGGCTTCAGGCTGTCACGTGCACAGGTTTGCTGGTCTCGTGATTCATGAGGCGCGCGAGCTGCTGTTGCCGTGCGTGGAGCGGGTGCCGAGCTGGCAGGCCCAGTACACCGTGACGCAGGCACTCACGCAGCCTCCACGGATTGGAGGGACACCGTGACGCAGGCATTCACGCAGCCCCCACGGATTGGAGGGACTTCTTGAAGTTTGGGATGGGGAGTGCATTGGTGCAACGACTGCCCCGCTCCTGTAATATTGAACGTGCGTCTTTGCTTAGGCCGTTTTTCACCATGCTCTGAATATTTGTCCGCGGCACGCGCGAAGTGCTTGAGGACAATAAAGGCGCGTCACCTGCGGTGCGGCCTCTCATTGGCTGTAGGAAGTCACGTGATACGGCTCGAAGCTTGTGGCCCGAAATCCCAGCCCCATGAAAAAATACTAGGACTGCGCATGCGCAGAAGAAAATACCGAACCAAAGCACATGCGCATTGTAGAGGCGGTGTCAGTGAGTGAGCATGCGCACTCGCTTTACGAACTCCAAGTGGAAGACATGATTCTGACTTTTACATCACGGGGAAGATCTGCATCTTAGACAGCGAGGAGAACTGCTATCGCTGGGGAGAAATCCACCCAAGATCACTGGGGAGATCTGCATTCAAGATCACTGGGCAGAACTGCATCCAAGATCACTGGGGAGAAAACCACCCATGATCACTGGGGAAACTGCATCCTAGATCACTGGGGAGAAACCCACCCAAGATCACTGGGGAGAACTGCACCCAAGATCACTGGGGAGAAATCCACCCAAGATAACTGGGGAAAACTGCAGCCAAGCTCTCTGGGGAGAAGAGAATCCAAGATCACTGGGGAGAACTGCAGACAGGCTCACTGGGGAGAAACCCATCCAAGATCACGTGGAAGAACTGCACCCAAGATCACAGGGGAGAACTGCACCCACGATCACTGGGGAGAACTGCAGCCAAGCTCTCTGGGGAGAAGAGAATCCAAGATCACTGGGGAGAACTGCAGACAATCTCACTGGGGAGAAACCCACCCAAGATCACTGGGGAGAACTGCAGACAAGCTCACTGGGGAGAAACCCACCCAAGATCACAGGGGAGAACTGCATCCTAGATCACTGGGGAGAACTGCAGACAAGCTCACTGGGGAGAAACCCACCCAGGATCACTGGGGAGAACTGCAGACAAGCTCACTGGGGAGAAACCCACCCAAGATCACTGGGGAGAACTGCATCCTAGATCACTTGTGAGAAATCCACTTTATCATCACTGGGGAGAAATCGAAATCCACTGAATCACTGGGGAGAAATCCACCTTATCACTGGGAAGACATGACTGAGCTGGGTTCAGATGAGGTGAGTTGTCTCCAGTGTTGCTTTCATGTGGACAGCACAAAAAAACATCACCACCACCACCTGCAACACAAATGTGGACAGCACAAAAAAACATCACCACCACCACCTGCAACACAAAACCCAGACCCAGTGTCCCTCCTCCCCAACCCCAAAACTCAAAACCCAAAACCCATCCCTGGCGAACTGCCTCCACACAGCACAACACACTGACTTTGTCATGTGCAAAACGCTCACCCAGTCCTGTTTTTCCATTTGATTGCTGGGACTTGTAGTTTTGTCCTTCCCAACATTTTAAAATAAAACTGGGCTTATTGACATTCTCATGCATGTCCTGGGAGATTTGGGAGATCTATAACCCGTACCTGGTGTCCTGCCTCTCCACCTCTCACTGGCCCACAGGCCTCTATTTTAGTTAGATTCTCACACCTTCTTTCTTTCTGGGGTCCTGGTTTTCTCCATCCTTCGATTCTTGAGGATTTTACTGGGGGTGACAATCTGTCTAAGGCTGACAGTGTCATTTTCTGACACTATTACAGCTCATGATCATTCTCTGTGACCACTGGAGGCAGTGCAAGTAGGCCCAGGTGGCAAGTGCAGGGGGACTGGTCAGGGGCAGGGGAGCTGGTGTCCTGAAAGACTCAGAAGACAACCAGGCAGCCAGTCAGCAGACGGACCAAGAGCGGAAGAAGGTTATCAGGGTAGAGGGAGAGGGAAAGAAGAGGAGAAAAGGTAGGCCTTGAGTTTTCAGAATTTAAGGAGGTCTGGCTCAAGGCAGAAAGAGGGGGGATGCCATTCCACAGGGAGGCATCTGCAGAGGAGAGAGTTCTAACCCCAATCTCTTCTTGGAAAAGCGACCCAGCCACAGAGAGTTAGGGTAGACGAGCGAAGGGCTCTAGGAGAAAGGTACTTAGGAAGAGAGAGTTTAAGGTAGTAAGCTCCACTGCCCCAAAAGCCTTGTGGACAATTCGGATGGTCTTAAATTTGATCCTTGCAGCCAGTGGGAGCCAGTGGAGGGATTTCAGGCCCGGAGAGATGCAGTCCCTGGGCTTGAGGCCAAGGATAAGTCTTGCAGTTCTATTCTGGATGAGTTGAAGAGGGCGAAGTGTAGAGGTAGGCAAACTGAGAAAGAGGCTGTTGCAGTAGTCCAGCCTAGCAAAAACCAGAGCATCTGGGGGAAGGTGAGAAAAGGGAGAATACATTTAAGGAGGTACAGCTGGGAGGGGGCCTTCTTGACAAGGTCCGTGATGTGTGGATAGAAGGATAGTGTGAAGTCGAAAATCACTCCAATGTCTTTTGTCCTCACCAGAAGGTGATGGTAGAGTGCCCAAAGAGGGCAGCCAGTGTGAAAGAGGGAAGGCAGGAGCAGGGGTTCCAATAAGAAGGATCTCAGTCTTGCTGGCGTTGAGGCAGAGAACGTTAGAGGCGCCCATGACTGAATAGCAAATGGACAGTCAGGGATGAGCGAGGAGGAGGTGGCCGAGGGTAGCCTGAAAGAGCTGTCACAAGTTAGAGGTGGATGTAGAGATCTGTAAGGCCAAAGGGCAAGATAGATGTTGAAGAGCCAGGGGGAGAGGCTATAGCCTTGGGGAACATCACATGTAGATAGAGAAGTGGTGGAGAGAAAGGAACCAAGTTGGACCTGGGAGGGTCGATCCAGGAGGAAGGAGGTCAGCCAAGCCAGAGCCTGATCGGTGCTGCCAAGGGTCTCACAGAGACAGGTAATCAGGATGTTGTGGTTGACCATGTCAAAAGCAGAGGAAAGATCGAGGAGAATGAGGACAGAGGGAGATCTAGAGTAGAGATTTGAGAGCAGATCTTCACGGGTGCTCAGGAGTGCAGTTTCCATGCCTCTGGCTGCTCTGAAGCCAGACTGATGGTCATGAAGACAACCAATAGATTCAGTGTGGAGGGATAGCTGGGAGATAGCCAACTTCTCCAGGAGTTTGCCCAGGGAAGGAGTGATAGAGATCAGACAATAGTTTGCCGAAATGGAGGGGTCGGCAGAAGGCTTTTTTAGTAGGGGGTGCACAAGGGAGTGCTTGAGAAGAGAGGGGAAGTGCCAGTGGCGAAGGAGTGATTACAGAAATCGTCCAAGGCTGGAGAGAGAGAACCACTGTTGTCCTGGAGGAGCAGGGGTTCTCCTGCTTTATTGAGACTTTAATCAAATGGACTTGTCTGGAAACCTCTTCAGGTGTTACAGGAGAGAACGGGGAGATAAGGAGAGGGGGGTAGCAAGGCAGGCCTGAGAGGGGTGGGGGCGAGAGAGCAGAAGTGGTGGGCAGTGTGGACAGGATGTCCTGGGTTTTAATGGTGAAATGAGAAGCCAGAGCCTGGGTGGGTGTAGAGGAGGAGGCCACTGCAGCAGGATTGGTCAGTGCAGCAGGATTGGTCAGCTGCTTGCTGATTTGGAAAAGTTTAGCCGTGTTAGTTGAAACTGCAGAGATGCAAACGTGAATGTGGACCCTCTTCTTAGAGAAGATGCAGTGTCTGTATTTGAAGCAGGCGGCAGGCCAGTTTGTCAGCGGGTGCACCTGAAGCTCCCCACTTCCGCTCAGAGTCGCACCAAGAGTTGCACTTTGTGGTGGGCTTCCAGCGGATCCTCATAACAGGGGCAAGGATATCCAAAGTGTTAAAGCTGGAGAGGTGAAGGTCGGAAAGGGATAGGCCGTCCCCAATGGAAGTGGTAGAGGAGCTACAGAGGTGGGAGGAGGAGGTGGCAAAGGAGCCAGAGAGTTAGTGGATGGCAAGGGGGCCTGAGAGGAGGAGGATGACAGAGGTGGCAGAAGAGCCAGAGATGTAGTGGATGGCAAGGGAGCCAGAGCGATAGAAGGAGGAGGAGGCAGAGTAGGTAGAAGGAATAGCGGGAGAAGGAAGGAAGGAAGTTCATGAGGCGGGGCAGGCGCCTATCAAATAGTAGAAGAGTGGGCTGAGGGCCTTGGACCATGACAGTGCCATTTAGATGTACATTAATGATGACTCTGGAAGACTGAAAGGGGGCCATGAGGATCTCTCTCTGGGTGCCACCATTAATGGGAGAAGAGGAAGAAGGAAATAGAAGTGCAACCATATGAAGGGTTCATACGAAGGAACGACAAAGAGGATGTCAGTGAGCGTTTGTCTGGAAGAGGCACTGACATAGGTGTCAGCAATGGGAAGGCCTGGATTGGAGACCAGGTGTCCTCCTTGAGCTTATTACTTTCAGACATTGTGAGAAGAGAAGGATAGGATAGAAAAGCAGTTAGAGAAGATGGGGGAAATTGAGAGCACCATAGTGGGTGTGATGGAGGAGAAGGAGAAGCGATAGAGGAGAAGAGACAGAAACACTGCACAGAGCTACGCCCCACAGGCTGCACAAGGAGGGGAATCTGGGACAGGGGTGGGCAGGTAACAGAGGGACAACAGGCAACAGCAGAGCGCAGATGGAGACAAGCAGCACAGGCAGTAACAGGCAGTGCATGGAGAATGCGATGGGAGCCAACCAGGCTCAGCTCAACCTAGAGAAGAAACTGCCTGGAGGGCACCAATAGTGATCACAGCATAAGAAATGCAAGGCAGAGTGATAGAGGCCAATACATTCACATGGTGGGAAAAAAGCATGACAGCAGAGGAATGCAAAGCATCAGTGATTGAGGCCTAAACAAACTCCTAAATTTGGAGAAAATGCGGCAGATGCAACAGAGAAACAGCTTGCAAGATCAGCAGAAAACAAAGTTATGAATATCCAGGAGCGGGATAGCCTAAAGAATGTGTAGAAACAATGCAGGGTGAAATATGCATTGAAATGGAGGTAAGCGTGAGGTAGGGCCGTTTAGTAGGACGTAGTAATGGCTGCATCCCCTGCCCACAGCTGTCTTACCTTGCGGTCCCTGCTGGTCGATGGCTGCACTGCATGCTCACAATATGCGTTCTGATGCCTGCGTCGCACAACACTGCAGCCTTGTCCTGCAAGGACTTTGCTGCAGAGGGTCCGATCCTCTGTTTTTAAAGGTTTAGATGCGTGGACATAGGCACAATGTATTACATGCCGACGGGCAGCATCTCCTGTGCACACGCGTCACACAACACCGCAGCCTTGTCCTGCGAGGGCTTTGCAAACGATTTGAACAGTTTGCAAACAGTTTGGGCTGTAGCCACATTCAAGGCAGCCCCATTTTAAGATTCCTGTCTTAATTCAAATTCAATTGCTTCACGTGGTTCATCTCTGAACACGTGGCTCTGTAATAGACTGTGAAGGGGTTAACAACGAGAAGGTGATCCCTGAGGGAAAAGGTGGTAACACAGGGCATCACAGCAGGGAAGGGGTGCGAGGATGACTGCAGAAGGAGGGACAATGGGGAAGAAGGATGGAGGCTGCCACGAATCAGGAAGAGCAACTCGATTCTAATGTGCTTTCCTGTAATGTCTTTTTTGTATTTGGTGACCGGGAGCTTGTTTAGAGGGGGAAGTCGGGTATGAATGGGTATACTGAGGCTCACGTCACATGAAGAGGACTGTGTGTGAAAAAGAAGTTTGTTTTCGTGGTTCCAGCCACGTTGGGCTGATGAGGGAGAAGTGACTGCCTCCAGCTGTGCCGCCGTCAGAGGGACGCGGCTGAAGAAATTGTTTATCTACGTTGTCACTGGAGACCGGGGTGAAACTGTCGAGGCTCGCGTTCACAGCCTGGACTGAGGTGAAGAGAGAGAACGGGTCATTTCAAACACGACCGCCGCAGCAGCAAAGAAGCTGAGAGACTCTTTTTCGCGCCGTGAGAAAGTGTTTCGAGTCACACAGAGTGAAACTGACACATGCGCAGATAGAGTTGCGGCTCGCAGGCAGTGAGAAAATAAATCGGTGCAGTCACCGCTGTGCTGGAGGGAAGCGGTCTCGAGGTAATCCTTGTGAAATTGACCTAAAGAATAATTCCACATTAATATTAACCCTGGCCATGAACGGTGCTGACTCCTTTCTTTATATTCATACATAAACATTATAAGGGACTGTTTCAATGAGAGAAATACCACGAATGAGAGCTCCTAACTCTGGAAGTCCGTAAAGCTTGCAGTAACAGCGCAGAGGCACCACTTATCTTCCGTCCCACCCTGGGGAGGAATGAGGCTCGTGGGGAACTGATAAAAGAACAAGGCCACACGTTTCTCCCTACGAGGAGCCAAGGACAGGTCTGAAGTCCGCGTCAGTGGGCCGCTTAATGGAGAAGTGAGTCTACAGAGAACCCGGGGAAGAAAAGTACCCCAGTGATTATTATTTCCCTCCGCAGAATTATTCATTCACTTCAAAACGTTTTGTTGGCTGCGCAGTTGAAGAGGAATAAAAGTTCACGTAAGGAAACGATGTAGTGAGTATTCTCTTTCTTCCTACCACGAGAAATTGTGATTCAGTCTCTTTGACTCCTCAATACCAAATGGAGGAATTTAGGGGACTGGTTGGCTCTGTTCCTATTGCAGGAGTCTCCAAAGACCTATACAAAGGCTTTCTTCATGGCTAAAACACATTTTCCATGAAAAAAATGAATACGCCACCAGCGTCACAAAAGCATTGTTTCAGGTAATCCAAGATTTCTTAGCTCCCACCTAGACTAAGGGTGACCTAATTCTATCTACCAAGGGGTTGTGGGGCCCTGCGCCTGTTCTTTGGCATTTAGATCACACTTATTCAGAAAGAAATCAAGAAGGATCTTGCTCACACCTTCCCACAATGCCCTGCTCTGTTCCATCCTCAGGACCTCTCCTTTAATTTGTTTCTGAGGCTACCTCAGAAGTGATGTGGCCCCTGTTGTCCACACTTCACCTCACTTTCAATGTCATTGATGCTGTGTGTCCCGCACCCTCTTCCCCTGGTCACTTGTGATGTTGGGTGCCCCCTACCCTGCCTCATCCCGCCCCACCTAGCCCTCTACTCTATGCTTGAGTTTTGCATCTCCTTGTTGTCTTTACCCTGTAACTTGGGGTAGGCACCATGTAGTTGCCTATTGGAGGACTTTCTGCGTTTGCATGCTGATCCCACCCTGCAACTTGCGGTAGGCACCATGTACTTGCCTATTGCCGGACTTACTGCATTTGCATGCTGCTGCCACCCTGCAACTTGGGGTAGGCACCATGTATTTGCCTATTACTGGACTTACTGCATTTGCATGCTGCTGCCGCCCTGCAACATGGGGTAGGCACCATGTACTTGCCTATTGCTGGACTTTCTGCATTTGCATGCTGCTGCCATCCTGCAACTTGGGGTAGGCACCATGTATTTGCCTTTGCTGGACTTACTGCGTTTGTGTGCTGCTTCCGCCCTGCAACATGGGGTAGGCACCATGTACTTGCCTATTGCTGGACTTTCTGCATTTGCATGCTGCTGCCGCCCTGCAACTTGGGGTAGTCACCATGTATTTGCCATTTGCCTTTGAAATGACATTGGCTTCTGTGTGCTGCTGTAGCCAGTACGACGGGTGCAGATTCAATGAATGTAATTACCTTGTACTTCTCTTTTTGCACTCTACCTGATATATCACCTCTGTACCCCTTGTAATGTTGTAATTCACACGGTACGCTTCCTTTTTTGTAACCAGAAGCACTGAAACTAAGTTAGATACCTCAGGGTTTAGCGCGCTAAACAAATAAACAAACGGATTCCTCCCCGTTCTTCCCTGAAGGAGAAAATGCTGGGGCGCTGCTCCGGGGTGTCCACATGTATTGATTTCTCCTTTTATTCTGGCTGGTGCAGGCTGAACACAAACTATCTGTCCTGACTCCCCTCCTTGAAAAGCCTGGTTTAGATCCAGCTGTTGTAACAAACCCTGCCCTGTTGCAGGGCTTCTTTGGATCGCCAAAGTTTTGCAAACAGTGGTTCTCAGGTAAATTTAGAATCGTGTGGACCACACTAGAATCCATCGGATAGAAACAGCCCCCTAATCTCATACTTTTAGATCTTTCCACATCATTTGAAATTAAGAAGCACGCTCTCCGAGTGGACCAGCTCTCTGTTGGCTGGGGTAAACTGTCAGGCTTTGGATTGGTTTAGTTCAGTTCTTGCTGAATGCAATCATGCTCTTTCCAGTCCTCACCTCTACCGGGTGTACATGGAGTGCTGCCATTTTCCCTGTCGTCACCACTCCTTTTTAGTGTTTATCTGCGTCCTTGTTTTAAGTTGCTGGTCTGCTTGCGGGTTTAGTATCGCCAATAGGTGGATCTTTCTGCGGGTTGATCGCCCCTTGAAGGATTTTTTTTTGCATTATCTGTTGGTCTGGGTCTTGTACATGAGTGGATAGTGGACACAGTGCTGAAGCCAAATTTGTGAAAAAACCAACGTGATCCTGTTTGGACTAAGTTACATGTTAAACAACTGTGGAGCTCTCCCACCATATCCTTACCTAGTAGGCCATCCAGCTATTTTAGGCAAAAAAGTTAGGAACTTGGGGATCTTTTGTCAAGTCGATTTGTGCCTTAATGTGCAAAAAGGTGCTGTTTAGAAATCCCCATTTGTCACTCTCTGTTGAATGAAACCATTTCTGCCGCTTACTCCTAAGGGAACAACTTCAGATTGTGGTGGGATCTTTGATCACTTCCAGGTTGGAACAGTCCAATGTGATCCATGCAGGCTTTCCCTCCTCTCAACTGCATTGACCTGGAATGGTTTCATATTCAGCTGCGTGGCTTATCTACGGTCTGAGAAGATCTTACTCTATTTGGGATCTTTCCCAGGACTGCATTTGTTACCCATTGATAGGCGTCATAAGGGGATTGAGTTTAAGTTCTGTGGCTTCATAGACAGATGTCTTCATGGCCTTGCTCTGGATTATCTCTCTAGCCAGATACTCCCACATGTTCCTCCGAGGACCTTGCATTCTTCAGTAGAACATTCCCTGGTTTCTCCCCTGCCTAATTGCACGGCTGAGGCAGACCTCGGCAAATTATAGGAATAAACTTAATGCTCGCCTTCTTAACTGATCCATGATTGTTTGCTGTTTCAACACGTGTGCACCTAGATGCGTTTTTATTTGTTCAGTTGTTTGGTGTTACCAGTACAATACAAATAATTCAATCAAATCAACCCAAAACTATTCGGTTTCCACCCTCGCCACATCTATAATAAATTCATACCTGGTGTTGCACCTTCCTACACCCCTCAACACAGAACCAATACGTGCGACCTGCCTCCCTACCCCTATTACAAACTCATATCTTTGTCCCAAGGCATACATTCATTTTCAAAAATTGATTAGCAGAGTTTGCTCATTTAAATTTTCTCGATTAGCAAACGTATTTGATTAGCAATTTGTGTACTTATAATTGTAATGTCACCAGAGGTTGTTTGTACCCAAGACATAAAATGACCAAAAATTCAGCATGTTTATGTACAGCTGAAGACATTAGTGAGATGAGTGTCTGTAAAATGTAACGGCGAGCTGCACGAATGTGCACAAATAAATAGATATGATAAAAGGCTCAAAAAGGCCCATCATTTGCTCTGCAAGGAGAAGTTCGGAAGTTTCATAAATCAAAAAGTTCACAATGTTAAAGGAAAGTCATAGCCTGAGACTAAGGACATAGTATGGCTTTGCGGCAGGCAGGGTAATTGCCAACTTCAGGTGGACAAGATGGCCCTTACCTGTCATTGATAGAAACTGTTTTCAGTGTTGCGTCAAATACCAGTTTTGGGGGAGGGCAGGCCGCTAAAGGTCCTTATACCCGAGTCAGGCAGACCCAAGCACAGCATTCCAGCCCGACACACCCACAAAAGTGGCACTCCCGTGGAGACTTGTCCTGCACCTCCATGGACATGGTGAAGCCTGGGCAGCGGTGCAGCTGCCCAGCATGAAATGTGGGCGGCTACTTGCACGTTCTGCTTGTGTTCCCAGCCTTCGGATGGGCCAGCTCCCCCGCAGGTGGTAACATATAGTGTAGAGCAAAGCGATCTCCGGAGGCTAATTATGGTGTTGCAGTAGATCTGGAGATGTACAGTCTGGATGGAACTATTGATCACTACTTTGCATAAACGTCTAGTTAGCTTTGTGTTTTCATTATGCAAGAGGAAAGAAAGTAAGAGACTAAGCACAGTGGAGGCACCGCAGGCAGAGAACTGGGCAAACTAGGTGGAATATTGGAGTTTGCGGCCATCTCCCTTTCAGGTTAGCTGGTATAAAGCAACAGGGCGATGAGATAGAATGTCAAGGTGTTTGGGATCAGCTCATGGGTTGAGCATCTTTTTCACAGATGAATGCAACTAGCAGGTCCCAGAAATAGGATTGCCATCAAAATCATTCGGCCTAGTGATCGTGCACCTTTTCAAAAGTGTTCACTTGTCGATATGATGCACCTTCCCCAACAAAATGAAATGGAGTTGACACTATGGTATTTACATACACTAACCTAAACTTTACTGAAAAACAGAAGAAGCAGTGTTTTATTGTGGCAATACTGTCATTCTGCATTATGTAACAACTTACTTTTTTTAGGAATGGAATTGCAGGACTGTCTTTTAAAAAATATAGATAACACGTAATGGTCTTTGTCAAATAGGACATAGCTCAATAAAAGTATTATCCCGATTACTTCTGGTTTGCATTTATTTGAAAAAGAATGTTTCTTGCCAAGCACTCCAATACGGGCCTTTGGCACTTTTAAGAGTGGAGGAGAGGATTACTGCTACACTCTGTCTGTTAGCCCCTTTGATCTTTCAGTGAAGAGAGAAAAGAGGGCAGAGAGAGCCCCGAGGGCAAGAAAAGAATGCAAGGTGAGCTGCGGTTTTATTTTAATAGCTAGTTGTGCTACTCACTTGGCAATTTAATTAGCAAACCTACAGAATTGCAAAGCAAATTGTTATGCAACACTGCTTATTTTATGCCTTGGTGTTCTACCTCCCGATGCCCCTCAATAGAAAACCAGTAACTGCAACCTGCCTCCCACCCTGCAAACACAAAATCAACACCTAGTGTACTTATCCACACAACTCAAACCACTGCCTGGCATTCTGCCTCCCTGATCCCCACATCACGAGACAACCTTGCGGTATCACTCCTCCTCACCCAGACGCCAGACCTGTCATCCTGTCTCCCCTTGTTTGCAACCCACATTGTCAGGTCAACGACATGCATTAAACATTCTAATAGTTGTTGTTGTAGCTTGCCGTCAAGGATTGAAAGAGAAGATTTAGAGGCTAAATAATTAATAATGAACATCATTGGGTACACAATGAATACATACAAATGAAACATGGTTGTTATATGTGTGTTGTCCTTGTAGCCTGCTGTGCATTATTTCACAACCACCCCTCAGATTGCATTCCAGTTCACTGCATGTTATGCCGCGTTACATTATTTGACAAATCTTTAGGTCATTTTGCATACATGTGTAATGTCCGAGTGCCTTGAATCTTCCATAAGGAGGCAGGTGTCACTCCCCAAACACCAAAATAAAGTTAAAAGGTCGAGTAGCGGCACTTAGTTTATGAAACTGATGCCATGAGGCCCAGAGTAGACCGGGAAATGCAAGGTAGGTGTACACTATCACATGGAAAGTATCCATTAACACAAATCATAAACCGCACACATTGACTAAATAATCAAAATCGATATAAAAAACCTCAGAATGCTCTAGAGATTTTTCTAAAAGCTGCTCTTACAAAAACATCACACATAAAATCTTTGTTATAATTCCTAAACAAGGACATGGCATCCATACATATCTTGGTATTATTTTCAATAAAATGTGGCGTAAGCCATCGCCTTCTAAAATCTATTTTAAAACGTACAAATGAATACAAAATGTCAAGATATCCACTTCTTTGCCGCAAGCACACATTTTGTCGAAACTCAACCAACTCGTTCCGCCATTAAGGGGAGCACAATGAATTGAATCATTAAAGTTGTTCTTCTGCACTCATGGGACTAAATTTTACTTATGAAATTAGATGATGCAATAGTTTCCTCTAAACCCACGCGCGCTTTTCTATACAACTCTAATCACTGTACATTTTTGATTCTGGACAAAGTTCTTCAAGGCTCTACCTCTACGGCTCATTTTTTAAGAAGGGCCTTGTGTTGTGGCTTATATCCATTACTAAAAGCAGCGACCTACCCAAAGCTGCACCTTGCCAAACACCACAATACAATTGTATTGGCACCCGCTCCTGAAAATGGTGCCACGAGGCCCAAAGTAGACCTGGAAATGCTAGACTTTTAAGCAGATTCTGCACCCCTGTTGTGATCTAAAATCTTTAGGCTGCCCTCTAACGGCAGGACAAGGTAACTGCAGCCCAGGTTGAGAAGATTATACAAAGGCTGGATATGCAGATTAACTCCCATAAGAGCCCAGCCTCTGTCTGAGAGCTGTCCTGCCTCACAAACCACTTGAACAGTCCCCATAAAGTTCCAAACAAGACTCAAGTACCTCCAGTAAATCCCAGTCCAGGACTTTGCTCCCAGTAGAGCCATGGACATCCTGGTCTCCAACCCAGGCCTCCCTATCACTGACACCGACATCAGTGCCTCCTCCAAGGAAACTCTCACCGACATCCTCTTTGTCGTTCATTCTCCAGATCTATGGACCCCGCATATGGTCTCGGTTCTCTCTCCTTTCTCCTCTTCTCCCATTAATGGTTGTACCCGTTGGGATGCCTTCCTGGCCTCCTTCCTATCCTCTAAGGTCATCATTAATGTCTACTCTAATGGGACCATCTTGGTCCAAGGCCCTCAGGCCAACCTTCATCTCTTTGATAGGCGCTTTCCGCGCCTCATCAAATTCCTTTCTTCTCCTGCTGTCCCCTCCCACCTTTCCTTGGCTACCTTGCCTTCCCACTCCCTCTCTGCCCCCTCTCGGGCGCTTTCTACACTTCTGCAGGGCATACCTCTGATCTGTACCCCTCCCCGGAAGTCCTTCAAAGAGGGCAACCTTCTCCACATTGCCACTCTTAACTCCCGCTCCGCTGTCAAACACTCCTCTGATATCTACCGCCTTCTTGAAGAACTTGACCTCGATGTCCTCGGTCTCACTGAGACATGGTTTACGGCCAGCTCTGCCACCAGCTTTGACACGCTCCTACCTGATGGCTACAAGATCCTCTCCGCGCCCAGGCACAACCGATCTGGTGGGGGCGTAGCCCTTATCTTCCCTGAGTGGATTCCTGCCTCTGTCATTCCTACCCAGGCCTACTCCTCTTTCGAATGCCTCGTCTGCATTTGAATTTGAATTTGAATCATTTCTTGAGTGCCCAAGGCAGATAGCTGCATTCGGGCGCAGATGTTAACTAAAGGATTGAACATATCACTGTGCAAGTCTGAAGTAGCAAGACCCTAAGGGAGTAGGGTCATTTAAATAGGAACGTTTTCAGTTCCTTTCTAAATCTTGCCAGAGTGGTGCATGAGCGGATGCTGGAGGGCAGCTGGTTCCAAAGCTTAGGCCCAAATACAGAGAACCTTCTGTCACCTTTTGAGGCGCGTTTTGTCCTCGGGACACATAACAGAAGTTTATCTTCTGAACGGAGGCTCTGGCTGGGTAATAGTGTCGAATTCTGGTGTTCAAATATCGGGGTGCAAGTTTGTGATAGCACTTGTACACCAGGCATGCCACCTTAAATTTGATACGATATTCCACCATGACCCAGTGCAGCATTTTCCTGGCTGTGGACACATGATCTCTTTTACCCAGATGGGCCGTTAACCTAACGGCCGCATTCTGGGCCCTCTGCAGTCTTAGCATTTGTTTCCTCGGGATCCCTGCCAGCAGACTATTACAGTAGTCAAGATGGGAGTTAACCAGAACTCCCACCACTACTGGAAGGTCTTGCGATGTTAAGAAAGGGAGCACATTTCTGAGCAACCGCAAGGAGTAATATACTGCTTTTACTTTTGCCCCTACCTGGGCTTCACTCTCCAGATTTTCTTGCCAGGTGCACCGAAGATTTTTCACTTTCCTTGAGAACGGAATACTCACTCCCAAGATTTGTGGGGTACAGTTTGTGTCTTCCTCTCTATTTTTCTTCTCTGATCTAAATAGAATTATTTCTGTTTTGCCAGCATTAAGTTGTAGTTGTTTGGAGGCCATCCACTTTTTTATATCTTGCATACAGCAGTCTATCATCTCAATTGCCTCCGACAGATTGTCTGTCTCCACATAAATCTGTGTATCGTCCGCATATGAGTGAAATCGTAGGCCGTGCCTCCTCAAGATATCAAATAGTGGTCGAATATATAAATTAAAGATCAGAGGAGAGAGTGCTGACCCCTGTGGGACTCTGCACCTCAGTTGTATTAATTTTGAGAGAAATGCTCCCAGTGTTACCCGCTGTGTTCTGTCCTGTAAAAAGGAGTCGAACCAGTTTACCACCACTTTGTCAGCTCTCCCGATTTTTTTGATCCGTTGAAGGACAGTCTTGTGGTTGATTGTATCAAATGCTGCAGATAGGTCGAGCATCAACAATATTTAGTTACTTCCCCTATCTGCAGCTTCCAGTAGGACATCCTGGACTGCTAACAAAGCCCACTGTCCCATGGTTAGGCCGAAATCCTGATTGATGTTCGTCCAGGATGTCTTTACTGTCAACAAACTGTTGAAATTGATTGCAGACTATTTTCTCCTGAATTTTAGTGGGCCAGCATAAGTTGG
The DNA here is from genome assembly GCF_040938575.1 of Ambystoma mexicanum. Lineage (NCBI taxonomy): Eukaryota > Metazoa > Chordata > Amphibia > Caudata > Ambystomatidae > Ambystoma > Ambystoma mexicanum. The sequence goes on from NC_090931.1 coordinate 1,550,788,537, forward strand.
CTACCGGGCGATAGTTTTTAAGTACCATAGGATCTAGATTATGTTTTTTCAGTAAGGGGTTTACCAGTGCGCTCTTGAGTGCCCAAGGAACATAGCCTTCTGTAAGTGATTACTTCACGAAAGTTGTTATAAAAGGGATAAGATTGGAAGCCAGACTGATAGCAGTACAGGCTGGCATAAGAAATGCTAGATCTTTAGTCGGTTTTAGTTGAAGTATTAGAGCCTGAATAGTTTCCTGTTCGATTGACTGGAAACTGAAGATCTCCCCAGTTTCCAGTTTTACTGTCTCTAATTTCTCTTCTCCCACATCACCCCATTCTTCTACCTCCAGTACTTCATTGATACTCTTCTGAATATCCACATTTTTATGTTCGAAAAAATTGTTAAACTTATTGGCCTGTTCTTGGGAATTATTAAACCTAGATACTACATCAAATAAAGCCTTAGACTGATTGTCTGCTGACTTAATTTCTTCTTGGAGGAAATCTTTTTTTGCCATAAAGATGGCATTTTTATATTGCCTTAGGCGAGTTCTCGCCGTCTCTGCATCTACTTCTAATACCTCTCTCTCTCGCCTAGCCATTCCCTTACTGTGGCTACTATCAATCGGCCACCTGTTTCTTCCTTGCTCTCTGAGTGGGCGGACCTCTCCTCCTCACTCCTGGCCTCAACCACTCAACTCCTCCTTCTTGGAGACTTCAACATCCACCTGGATGCCTCCTGTGCACCCTCTGAACTCTTTCACAACCTCTGTGACTCTTTCTCACTCACCATTCTCCCCTCTGGCCCGACTCACTCTGCAGGGCACACTCTCGATGTTCTGATCCCTTCAGACCTTCCCCTCTCTGTCCCTCTCTCCACTCCTCTCTCCTGGAGTGACCACTTTCTCCTCTCCTCCCACCTCACCCTCCGTACCCCGCAGGCCAAGCCACCTCCGACACTGCCACCTTATCAGTCACCCGACCCATGAAGCGCGTGTCAGTTGAGGCTTTCGCCGCCACCTTCTCCCCCCCTCCTACCCACCTCGGCTGACTCCCACCCTGACACAGCCCTCTCCACGCTCCACTCTGCTATATCTGATACTCTTGATATCCTTGCCCCTGTCATGAGGATCCGCCTGAAGCCCAAAGCCAAGTGCAACTCCTGGTATGACTCAGACCTCGTCACCCTAAAACGCAAGTGCAGGGTGGCAGAGAGGAAATGGCATGCTTCATGTTCATCCTCTGACAAACTGGCCTGCCGCCTGCTGCAAAGGCAATACCGGCTCTCTGTCCGCAGCAAGAAGAGAGACCACGTCCAAGCCCGCGTCTCTGCGGCATCTAACAACTCGGCTGAACTCTTTAAAATCTGCAAGGAACTGGCCAATCCTGCTGCAGTCTCGACCTCTCCTGTCCCTTCCCAGGCCCTCTGCACGGCACTGGCTTCTCACTTCATTTCTAAAACTCAGGACATCCTGTCCTCACTCTCCTCCTCTCATGCCCCTCCCGCTACTCGCCTGCTCTTCCTCTGGCCCTACTGCAGCCACCCCCCTCCTTCCTTCTCTACCTTTCCTCTTTTCTCTCCAGATGAGGTTTCTAGACAAGTCCGATCTATGAAAGTCTCGTCGAAACAGGTTCACCCCTGTTCCTCCAAAACTATCAAGGATCACACCGACTCCCTGACTCCTGCACTGGTGGATTTCTGCAATCACTCCTTCGCCACTGGAGTCTTCCCTTCCCCCCTGAAGCACTCCCTTGTGCACCCTCATCTTAAGAAACCCTCTGCCGACCCCTCCTGGCTGGCTAACTATCGCCCAATCTCCATAACTCCCTTCCTAGGCAAGCTCCTGGAGAAACTGGCCATCTCCCAGCTCAATCTCCACACTGAATCTGAATCTGTTGGTTGTCTTCATGACTATCAGTCTGGCTTCAGAGCTACCAGAAGCACGGAAACTGCTCTCCTGAACATTCGTGAAGACCTGCTCTCCAACCTCGACTCTAACACCCCTTGCGTTCTTATCCTGCTTGATCTCTCTTCTGCCTTTAACACTGTCAACCATACCATCCTGCTCAACCATCTCCGTGATAACCTGGGTATCACTGGTCAGGCTCTGGTGTGGCTGACTTCTTTCCTCTCCGACCGACCCTCCCAGGTCCAACTTGGGTCCTTCCTCTCCGACATCTTTTTCTCTACCTGTGGTGTCCACCAGGGATCTAACCTCTCTCCCTGGCTGTTCAAACAATACCTGGCACTCCTTGCCCACCGCATCGCCGCTCTCTGTCCCAACTTTCAGTGCTATGCGGATGATACCCAGCTCATTTTCAGGCTACCCTCGGCCTCCTCCTCCCCTTCTCCTTCCCTCATCTCTGACTGTCTGTCTGCCATCCAGGAATGGTGTGCTGCCAACGACCTCTGCCTTAATGCCAGTAAGACTGAGATTCTACCCATCGGCACACCCACTCCCTCCTTCCATGCAGCTCTCTGGCTGGCCTCTCTTGGCCCTCCTCCCACTCCCACCTGCAAGGCTAAAAACCTTGGGTCATCTTCGACTCTGCACTCTCCTTCTCCCCTCACATCTCTGACGTCTCTAAGAAGTCACACTACCAGCTGCACCTACTTAGAGGTATTCTTCCTTTCCTCTCCTTCCCTCAGAAGCTCACTGTCAGAGCCCTGGTCCTCTCCAAGCTGGACTACTGTAACAGCCTCTATCTAAATCTTCCTGCCTCCACTCTCCGCCCTCTGCAACTTAACCAGAACAGGACTGTGAGAGTTGTCCTTGGCCTCAAGCACAGGGATCGTATCTCTCCAGGACTGAAATCTCTGCACTGGCTCCCAGTGGCTGTGAGGATTAAATTCAAAACCATCTGCATTGTACACAAGGCCTTCTGGGGTCTAGGGCCGCAATACCTTCAACTCTCTCTTCCCAAATATCTTCCTTCTCGAGCTCTTCGCTCATCTGCCTCCAACTCCCTCAGGGTCAGTCGCTTCTCCAAGCAACGAGTTGGTGGCAGATCACTCACTTTGGCAGGGGCCTCTCTCTTGACAGCCTTCCTGCCTCCCTGAAACTCGAGGAGAACCATCTCCGGTTCCGGATACACCTCAAAACCTTCCTCTTTGCTTCTTCTTTCTCACCTCCCCTCCCTTGCTGAATTCCTGACTAAATTGCACTGGTTACCTGGCCATCCTTTTTCTGATCTCTGGCCCAGGCCCCGTCAACTGCCCACCTGCACTGCCTCCCTGGCAACCCCTGCACTTGGGGACTGTTTTTCTGTATCCCTTCAGTCCCCCTTCCAGCACTTATGTCTGCACTTCCTTGCACTTGCCACCAGCTGGCTGTTTCATGTATTTTATTTATCTCATCTATTCCACTTCCCATGTACTGAACTTTCCCCTCTCCCTTCCCCCGCGCACTCTTCCGCCCCCCCTTCCCATGCACTTGCGCGATCTGAATGACACCTGGCCTAGTAGGATCGTTGTTTGTCCTCCCTTTGTTCCCCCCTTGCCTCGTCGCGCCTTGAAACGCTTGTGTATTGGCGCGTTATAAATGCCATATCATATCATATAATATTATGCTTGAAAACCACCCACCCTCATTCAAGAGTACCCATATTTCCTTCCAGCTTTCCGGTCTGTAAATCCTGCCCATTTGTGACCGTTCACAAAATGGCTTTGCCCGCCTGGTTTATTGGGCTTTGTACATGCATAGACTTACAGTGGCACCCTAGCACTGTGGAAATCTTGACCAATGCTGAGCCGAAGACAGTGCTCAGTGTGCGTGAACATTTTGCACAAACGGACAAGCCTGAGCACTTTGAGACTACTGCCATGTAGGTTTGCCACAGTATAAAAACGTACATGTACATTTCTTTTACTTTTTACTTTTTTTACTTTATTTATAGTGCGCAGCCATAAACCCTTAGGTGTGAGGGCGCGGACAAGACAGTACACATGACAAAAAACATATAAGGTCCGGGCAGAAGGAGAAAGAAACGTCTGCCCAGACAGAGAGGGGCAGGAGAGGACCCAAAGACTGATTATTTATCGAAACAACCAGGTTTTCAGCTTTTTTTTTTACATTTTTTTTTTTAAGCAAACGCAAGGACCAATGTTTTCTCAATGTGGCAGGTAGTACGTTCCATAAGGAGGGGCAACGCCACAGAAGGCTCCTCCCTGCACCCTCTTAGTCTTACATCTGGGCAAAAATACGAGATTTTGATTGCTAGATCTCAAGTTTCTGTAATTAGGTTTTTCCTTGATAAAGTCTTGTAAATCGGTAGGCATTGTACCCAGTCGGCACTTAAATGTAATTACTAGTATCCTGAAAGTGATACGAGCCTCCACAGGAAGCCAGTGCAGGGCACGGCGTGACCCCGTTACGTGGGCACGCGCGGATAGGCCTGACACCACTCTCACAGCCCCATTTTGAACTTGAAGACGATTGATCGAAGCTTTGCTAGCTCCTGCCATAAGACTACAACAATAATCAATTTTTGCCCCTATTATTGCTCGCGCAATTGCTTTCGCATTATCTTGAGAGATATAAGGTCTCAAGTGGGATAATAGTTTGGATTTTAGCCTTGGGGAGAGTGATGATTTCTACATCCGCCAACAGAAAATGTTTATTCTCTGGGTCCAATTTGGACAGGGTGCCTACTGAACCGACAGCAATGAGTTCCGTCTTGCCTCGATTGAGTGCCAGATTGTTCTGCATCATCCAGCGCTCAATGATGGCAAATATTCTATTTAGTTCTATTTCGTCCTGGCAATGAGATCCTGAGAACGGGATGACACATTGCGTGTCATCCGCGTAGTTGGAAAAAATAATCCCTTCATGCTCAAGATGCGCAAAGAAAGGAACCATGAAGATGTTATATATACACGGCGAAGTGCAAGCACCCTGAGGTACTCTGAACAACACAGGGATGGGCGGCACCATTGCGTCGTCCTCTGCATTAACTCTGTTAGTTCTATTAGATAGGAAGGATAACATCCATTGAGTAGCTTCTGCTGAAAAATGTGCTACTTCCTTAAGCCGCTTGGCCAAGATGGTATGATCAACAAGATCGAAAGCTGCGGATTGATCCAAGGTGATGAGCATGGAGGCAAGGCCTTTGCCCATTCTCTTAAGTAGTTTGGATTTAAGATCTAATAGAGATGTTTCAGTCCCAAAACCTTGTCTGAACCCTGATTGTAAGGGGTTTAGGATGGGATACAGGTTAAGATGTTGGGCAATCTGTGAATAGGCCACTCGATCCAAGATCTTAAGAAGGAAAGGAGTGTTGGTTATCGGCCTATAGTTAGCCGGGATGATTTGGTCCAATCCTGATTTTTTTAGTAATGGTGTAAACCAGGCTTGTTTTCATTCATTAGGGACCACCCCAGTTGTCAAGGAGGAGTTAATAAACGTACAAATGGACTGTACTAGCACTGGCGGGCAGGTCTTAATGTTGATAGAGGAGCAGGGATCACCCGTGCATTTTCGTAGCCTTAAGTTTGGAAATCACCAAAGCTAAGTCCTCGGTGGTGATGTGGCTAAAATAAAATATAGGGATATCCTCATCCCTCACAAAGGATGTATGAGCCTCACTGGCCCCAATGTCGGCAATCAGGGCTTTTTTAGTAGAGATGCCTTCTCGGATCCCTCCAATTTCTGTGACATGGCATTCTGGATATCAAGGCACCATCTGTCGTCTCTAATAATGGTGGTGGCCTTTGGTTGGGGTAACGTCTCCTGTTCTTTGAGATTTTTAAATACTTCCCTCGAATCAGAAGTAGCCTGAGAAATTCTTAAATTTTGATATGATTTCTTGGCTGCCACTATGGCTGCCTTTATAATTCTTGGATGCAACTTTAAAGTTAGTTAGGGCTCCAGTCGTCTGATTAGCCTGCCAAATATAGAAGAGTTTAAGCGACTCGGCTTTAAGTGTTTGTAATTCAGGGGAGAACCATGGTTTACTTTTTTTGCTCTCAGTAAATTTCTGTTTACGTTTAAGAGGAGCAAGAGTATTGGCCACTATATCCAATGTGGTCTTAAGTTTAAAGGCCATGGAATCTGTTGTCTCTGTGTCTAAGATATCAGAAGAGAGCCTGAGCATGGGTTCAATTCTTTCATAAGTCAAAAACTTGACACTCCGTTCCAACAGTGAAACACTTGTGTATAGGCGCGTTACAAATGCCATATCATATCATATCATATCATAACACTGAGGATGCAAGCTTCAGCTTGATTTTAGTAGGGAACGGCGCTGAGACTGAGAAGTGCACAAAGGCACGATCAGACCAGGGACAGGGGGATACCCTCATACAAAAAACAGGAAATGCCAGGTGGAAAGGCTTGAGTGTGCATCCAAACGAATATCCACGGGAGAAGTGCTGATAACAGTTCTTTTAATGTCGACTTGATATAAAGGTGCATGAGGTCACAGCGCATCGAAGTAGAGGCTAAACTACCCAAGAACAAGCCCAACATGTTTCGGTGCATTATCATCATCAGGGCAATCCTTTTTCAAAATAAAAAAAGGGTCTCCTTACTAGATGATGTGCAATATAAACACACTAATGGAGCAGAGTAGTAAAGGCCAAGTTACCTCAACACAGTAAAAGGCCCAGCATACAGGGTATACATGCCAACATTTCAGCCCACCTGTGTGGGAAATTACATCCAAAAAATCGGGGGATAAAGATTTTCCCATAGGAATGCATTGGGCAAAGATTTATTTTAGGCTGGAGGATGTCAAAAATAGCAATATTTTTCACGGGAAAATCGGGAAGTTTGCCATGTATGTACAGGGTGAAGCCAGACAGAGCATCCAGCGACAGCAGAAGAAAGAATCCTGTCAGCGCAGGATAGGGCCGCGATATCTGCTACTTGAGTCATGTGACAGTAAACACTGAAAAGAGACTATGGTCGTTTTTACAAGTTTGCCGGTCCAGAAACACCGGTGCCGATAAGCTTACTGGCACCATTGTTTCCGGACCGGCAAACTACGAGTCTGGTGGCGGGTGCCGTTCCGCCTGCCAGGATCAGACCTGATGGGCGGTACGGCACCCGCCCGCAGACCGTCACGGAAGGACCGGCTCTGTTATTAACGGTGCCAGTGCTTCCGTGGTCCCCATTCCCTTCGGACTCCATGGAAATGTGGACTTACAATTTACCGGCGGCTGACTTTCCGGAATGATGGGGTTGTAATACCCTGGTGTTTCCTGCAAGTCTGGCGCCGCTAAATCATTACGGGTCTGGCGGCAACCTGCCAGTAGTACCGGCACTGTTATCGTCGGGCTCGTAATGAGCCCCTATGAAAGACTGTACATGGAAACCAGTTCTGACGACAGTGAATACGAGGAAAGGTGCCCACCTTTGAGTTCCCTAATAAAATGTCAGTCATCTGCGCATTGATCGGCATGAAGTGGGCATTTCTGACACGCAACTCCTTCTGAATGCTTTCATTAAAAGGGTTCCCAGGTGTACAGGCTGCACAGATCACCGTTCTCTTGCCCGAGAGTCTGCTTGGAGACTCACCCCCATTCACTCACCCCCTAAATTCTGCACATAAACACAGCACACTATCTTACTCGCCCAGAGTCAATTACCACTTGCTAATGTCTAGTGGAGAGTGCACATTTGAAGGCTTGTTTGTATCCAATATAAACATGTATAGTGCCTTGGACTGATCAACACTGCAACACTATTTGGAATATAATGTTTTTTTTTTTTTACTGCATTAACTCTGTTAGACAAGCGGACATGTGTTGTCTGTATCTCTGCTATATCTTGACAAATATGCATGCCATTTGCATGTGTTCTGCATGTAAAGTATAGCAGAGCCCTCAACTATATACAGTTGCCCTTGGGGTTGATAGACTCATTTATAATATCCTTTTCCACCTTTAGCTCTGGGACCCACAGGATACGCCTGAGCCCCACACAAAATGCAGTCAGACTTTCGTACAGTGACTAACATAGCTCAGCGGGTTGAGTGCTCACTGCTGCGATCTGGGCGTGATCTGCAGGTCGCAGGTTCGAATCCCGGCAAGGCCAACTCAGCCTTTCATCCTTCCGAGGTCGATAAATGAGTACCAATTGCGGTTGGGTGATATTGTATTTAAATATGTGCTCTGTATTAAGGCGCTATATAAATAACACATCATTATTATCATTACAATGTGTGGCTACTATAATATCATAAAGCTAGTGCTAGTAATTGAGCCGTCTCCTAAATTCTAAACCCTATTAAAATGCAAAGTAATGCTCTTTTATTTTCATGTTTGTTCAAACTACGGTCCGCTGAAGGGTCATTCACACCGCAGCGCCTTGAGGCAATAACAATGGCTGTAGCCACTATATTGTTTGTATAATGTGTACTGGCCACTAGCTGTTGGGTAGTCATATTTGACTCTTGGTGAGTAAGAAATGGTGGGCTGAGTGTATGTAGAGAAATGAGGGGAGAGTGATTTTTTATGCCAAGCTAGTAGCTTGCAATATTTTACTCCTGATTAATGTAACATAATATAGTTCTTGAGTGAGAGCTTCACTCGTTCTTTTCTGAGTTTCAGATATACTCACTGGTGTAAGAGACACTACAAGGTGTGCAAACAAACAGGATTGCTCTCCACCTTGCCCTTTATTCATTCCTTGTCTTTTCTACTTGAGAATAACATTGGCCATTATTATAGAAACAAGGGCTTGTTGAGCGAGAAAAAGTTTATTTGACATTTTATTTAAATGTATTTCATTGCTCTGAACTAGTAAATAATTGTCCTGTGTTTTATTCCAGGCACAGGGCACCTTCCCAGAAGTTCCTGCCTGTTTCTCTGAAGAGGAGTGGGAGATTTTCCAGGAGTGGCAGAAGGACCTTTACAGGAATGTGATGAAGGAAGTTCACCAAGCGCTGCTCTCTCTGGGTAAAGTTACACCCCTGATCTTGACCAAGTGGCTTCATAGTTTATGAAATAGATGCCTTTTTATTTCAGGCTCTGAGAATGGGTTCTGCTCCTCTGTCTTTGATATATGTGCCTTAATATAGCAATAATAACCAGGTCCCCATGCCGTATCTTTTGGTAATGGCCTGGGGCCAGAGTTAATGGGTCTGAGCGTAGTGCAGGCATTTAACGAGGGTACTCGGGACATTACCAAGCAACACAGCCCAGGGATCCGGATATCATTGTTTCAAGCATGTACTCGCTGTGAGTAGCCAGAAACGGGACCTGGATACAGACGGGTCATGTTTGTTGTTCCAAACTTTTATTAAAACAAATGAGGATTGGCAAATACTTCACTTACTTAATCTAGGAGGAATTTCTCTACCTCAACCAAAACTAATGGGTCTGTGCGGTGTCAAGATGTCAGGGGATGGAGGAAGTGAAGTCGTTGAGAAGGGTCCAGGTGGCGAGGATGAGCATACTGCACCAAGATGCTGGACAGCCCCAGACAGGCACAGCAGACTAGTAGCCTTACCCGGCTTCTACCTTAGAAGCTCTCAGTCCCTTTCAGTGTGCGGGTCATTTGCATTAATGATCTCACTACTCCTGCACCTGCAGCTTTGCACCATTTTGGCCATCTTCCTCGTCCCAGTACTAAGGGGATTATGGAAACATTTGATTTTCTTATCTCTGTTGTTTTACAATAAGCCATTAGAAGAGGGGGGCTTCAGGGAAAGTTGGACAAGGGAGTGTTCCCATTCCTCCTGACCTGCTTCCCCCCCATGTAATCCTCCCACAGAAAATCACCCCCAGGGTCGGGATCAGAAAGGGTCTGCAGTCTCCTGGCCACATGAGAAGGGTCCCAGGCCAGGTTTTTTGGAGGAATCAATGCTGATTTGTCACATAGGGTCAGCGTAGGTTAGATTTTGGACTGAGGACAGATATACTTTTGGACTTCACGACTGACGACGAGCAAACTAGTCAGTTCTGTTAGGCAGGGAACTCCATAGATTGGGGTTAGCAAGGCGTTTTCTTTATTATTTAGATAAAGTGCTGAGAATGACAAGTCTGGATTTGTCTCATCCTGTTGCTACCATACCACATAGACCACTGAAGTGGTATGCAGTGGTTCTATTGCTTTTGATCAATGCAGCTATATATTGCTTTAATCCTTACGAAAGCCATCTCTTTTGGATCCAGTTCCTGGGGTTGGACCAGAGCGGGAGGATCACCTGGGTGAGGCGTCTTCAGGGAGTGGGACACTGGATGGCGAGACGCAGTATCCCCTTCCTTGTAACACCTTTACCCCATACTACCAGGTAGGATGCTTAGGAACTCAACCCCCCCCCCATTTCCCAACACAAACACTTTCTCAAGGACAGCTCACTAACGGACTAACACCAGAGCGTATACCTGACATGTCCCAATACAATGGTCAGGCAGGGTTAGGTAATTACTGTCCATCACACACACACACACCTGACTTACATTACACTTCCCCACACGGATAAAAGGTAGAGCGTGAAAGCACACTCTGAGCAATGGAAAGCACACAAGGAAGCAGCAGTTCCAACATGGCAGTTTAATACAAGGTGAAAGGCGGCAAAACCGAAGGGCAACGCAAGGAGGCAAGTGCCCTTGTGTCAAGACTGGAGGGAGGTATCTGTACTCCTGCTCTCTATATGGCAGAGGAGAGGCACAGAGCACCCCAGTCAAGATTCTCTATGCAGTAGCAATGGACGAGCAATCTAAGGCTTCAGCTCTCGGGAGGTGATGCGGGCTGGTTCTTAAGTACAGTGTAGTCCCCAAGCACCCACAGAGGAATGTCCACACACTATGTTAGTGAAAACACAGCTCTTTATATAAATAAGGTTCACGTTATGTACACAATCACAATAACACACTTTGTACGCTGGTAATGCTATACTGGCAAATATATACAAGTCTATGTGGTACCACTCTTATATATCGATTCCCTTGAAATGCATGCTAAAAGTTCAAATGGCATACAAATCAGATGGTAAGATGAATCAACAATAGACACAGAAACAATGAAAGGTTAAATTAAGCAATGGCAGAACAGTCTATTCCACTGCCATGAGACCTTTCTTTGTGAGAACCCCCCCCCTCGGCCCCCACCTGGGCAACCTGTAAATTAGGCGTATTTGACAAGCCCAGTCCAGATATGCTTAATATAGTCTTGGGTCTTTCTAATAGTTCTGCAACCCCAATGTACCTGGTGTTGTAGAGTTCTTAGTCGGGGAATCAACGAGCCCTACTTGAGTGCTGTTAGGAAAGATTTCTTAATTGTAGGTAATTTTCCTTCCATGTGGCAACCCCTAAACTTTTTGCTGCTGTTTTACACCCTGATCTCGACTTTGCCAGAGAAGTGCAGCCTTATGCCACACTCCTCCGGGCTTTCGCTCACTTCTTACGGGGAAACTGACATGCCCTTAAGACAGTCAGTACCGAGAGACGTCGTTTTCCGTAGTTCTTTTTCTCATGTTGCAGCTTTCGCGCAACATGACACGAGAGGGCACTGTAAGCTAAGTTACTGCTCTCTCGGGTCTCTAGTCGCTGTACAGGCCCTAGACACTCTTTGGATTGCTAACGAACGGTGCAAGTGTATCACAGACGGGACTGGTGGCAGCGATCGTTTCTTTGTGTTTTGAGCTTCTTTTGGCTGTTTAAGCGCGTTTCTCGCGCTTAGCCCAAAACGGTGGCCTGGCTTCCAAAATGGCCAGACCACGAGGTTCTTTGTCCTGCCCGCTGACCGTCTTGCCCCCTTCACCTTCCCCAGGTCGAGCCAACCCGGGGCCTTCCTTATTTGGGCATGTACTTTCCTGCGAAACACAGATGCTTTCGCAGGCTTCTACAGGCCTGGTGTGAGCCTCCAGGATGTGGGCTGGGATGTCTGTTCCCAATACACATCCTGGGTGCCAGAGAGTCTAGTGTGTCTTGAATGCCTGGGACCACCGTGGTCCGTGATATGTCCACGTATGGTGTGAGTGTTTTATGAGCAGATCTCCTATTGGGTCCCCTCCATTTTGGCGCAAAGGGAAATCTGGATAAGAGGAGGCTGGAAACACCACTACCATGTCGATCTCCTGAGTTCTCACGAACAAAGGATAAGGAGCCAAGTATTCTGCAACTAAGAGCCTGAAACCGAGGAATCGCTGGTGACCCGCTGAAGGACTGCTCCTCTGCACTGCTGTCGCCCTGTGAGACCATTCTGCCTCTGATCGAACGAGAAGGCCTGTACTGGCACTTCGACCCATTGGAATAGTGGGAACAACTATTCTCGGCATCTTCATCATCTCCTGCAAAGTAAGCCTTCGGAAGCGTCCGTGGGCCATCGAGTGGACTGACCAGCCTACACAAGAGTCTTGCTCTGTTACCGCCGTCAGGTTGTGTTGTATTCCGAGTCCCCGCCACTCTCACGCGATTCGTACACTTGGCATTCCCAAGTCTGAAGTGAGGAGTGTACTCTGGGCTGAAATACACACGGCCGCCGAGTTGCCCTGCTGGGTTCACTGCGTTTGGGACATCCTCAACTGCCTGCCGCAGAATCTACACGACACCGAGACGTCCCCTGCTCGTATCTGGACCTGCCAGCACTGAAATTGACGCGGAGAAGCCTGGGTCTGCCTGCATCGGGGACCGGTGAGTAGCAACGCTAGGAACCGGTCGCCCAACTGCAGTAGCCTGTAGCTTTTCCTCGCTGTGTTAAACAGCACGCCTTTTTCGCACTCGCGCCCTACTTCTGCCTGCAAGTGGAGGCTGCGCTTGAGTAGCGGAGATCTGTTCGCCCTCGTTTGTTCACCTCTCTGAACTGCCTGATTTCCCTGAAGAGACTCTCCTTGGCCCGTTGGCACCAGCATGTGCAGGTACTTTTGAGCACAACGCTCCACTCTTCGTAGGGCTCGAACTTCCTTCCAGTTAGGTGGCCTCGGATGGCGAACTGGGTCTAATGATTATTTGCACTGCCTGTTTTCCTCCCCATCTAGGTGGTTTACATATTTCGTGCTTCTAACGCTTTAGACCCGTTGGTCTTGTATATATATTGTATTGAGCGTGATGTGTTGGTTTACTTGAGTTTTACCGTGATTCTTTACTATGTTCAATGTTACAGAGGCCTTGTAATAAATGTGTCTATAATTTTAATATAACACCTGCTTGGAGTAATTTGTAAGTGTCCTTGTTGTGTGTGCTCATTGCGGGCTTTCAGTCACCCTCACCCCTCTTCAGACCTAGTCTTGACCGCTGCGATCGCTACCCTGATTGGTCTGGCTTGTCCAGAGGTTACCCTGTTCCAAGAAACTAGGCTGGCCTTCTGAACCTCTGCCCCTCCAGGACAGAGTTCAGAAATCCGTCTTAACAAGTGCATTCCCTTTAACGCAGGAGCCACGGGTCGTCGCACCTCCGGGATAAAAAAAAGGTGAACGTTAGTGAACGTTGTCGTTGAGGCAGCAGTTTCGTCCTTGTGGTGCTCGTTAACGATCGGTCGAAAATGTCCTGCAACAGATGAGGTGTGCGGTGCACCTCAACGACGATAGTTTGTTGCCGCAAAGAGTCAATGAAGAACTTTGGCCTAGCAAGAGCGTCGGGTCATCAGCGTCTGGTGTCGGAGATCAGGACGTGACCACGGCTGGTGTCCGCATCTTCTCTGGTGTCTTTGAGGTCTTCGGGTGGCAGGAAACCCACCGGCAGATTCTCCCCGGTCGGTGGCGACCTTGACTTTCTCCGGCAGGAGGAAAGCGGTCAGCGATGATGAACAAGGGAGTCCTTTAATCAAAGTGTTCTTAAGCAATAGAGCACGGCGGCTCTGGTCGACGAGATAACAGCAGTACCTCGGTCGACGATGGAGGGCTGTCCAGTGCTTCTCTTCGTTCTCCTCGGCAGTCCCCTACTCCGGTTGACAGTCTTTTGTAGGCTGGCTTCCAGGGCGCTTCGGTGAAGTTTGGCGGTGCACTATGGTCTCTCGTAGCTCGGGAAGAGGTCTCCTTACCCAGTCGTCTCTTGGATCAGTTCTTGGAGACATGGCAGCTTTTAGATCGACGAAGTAGAGCAACAGCAATTATTCTCTTCCAGCAGGGCTTCAAGATTAAGCATCAGTTTCAACTTCAGCTTCTGAACGATTCTAGCAGTGAGAGGCCGCTAGATATACTAGGTGGTCTCTCATTCTCTCTGTGGGTCACACTCGGGCAACCAATCACTCTTCTGACGGGCATTCAGGCAGTGAGGCAGCCAATCAAGTGCACCGTGCATTCAGGCCATTCTCCTCCCTCCAGACACTCGCAACAAGGAATGTGTATTGGGACAAGTACCCAGCCATTCAGCACTCCACACTGCATTCATGCCAGTTTCAGGCAGGGCTGTCTCAGTCTTTGTGTCACATACTAGAAACCAGACCTCCACAACAAGAAGTGCATATTGGTCACACACTCCATTCACCCAGGTCCCACCCCATGGTTTACCCACAACATACAGTCATTGGGAAGGCTCCAGCCAGTCTGGCCTGGACTTCCCCACAATACCATATATGGAACTTCCACCCAACAGCCAGTCAGGGGAAAGGACAGAGTCAGGGTTTCCCGGGACTTCGGGAAAAACAAGGTAACAGGTGATGGAAGGCAAGATGCCACGGGAGCCATCTTGTCTCCATCAAGAATCCACTGATTCCAATGACAGGACCTGGGCATCCCAAAATGGAGGATACTCTTGGCACCTGTCAATTCAGCACAGAGCTGCCATCAGCCCGTACCCTGCTCCGTGGGCTACACGCAGGTGCCCAAAAACATACACTAGGAGGGTTGTACTCCCACCCATGGGTGCCATAAGGGTATCCCAATGGTCTGTTCACCAAACCAAAACAAGAGAGCATCACCGCCAGGAGTCCCACACTGCACAGAAAACAAGTCAGAACACACATGATAACGCAATAAAGGACAAGGATACGGAGGCCCTGTTCCTCCGATGCATTTCCAGCATCACACCTTGACCTTCTCAATGAAACACTATTACTTTCATGAACCTTCGAGAATAGTAAACGTAAGACCAGGAATCAAGGCTGAAGAATCCTACATTGTGTGTCAGAGGTACCTGGGGCGCTCCTGCGTCGATAGTTTAGGTGGGCAGAATCGTTTGCTGCCGTGGTTTTGTCCTTGGCTCCTACAACAAAGCAGCGCTGGTGAAGTCAGAACCGCCAGTGAGTTGGGGAGACTGATACCAGACCGGTCTGTGTTGAAGCCAAGTTTGTGAGCGCCAACATTGTATAGTGAAAGCTTACGAGAACAGTGTATGAAGTGTATGTGGCAAGCAACGCGAACAAAATTAAACAGATGAGTAATTGAACTTTGAAGCCAAGGTACAATACCTTAGACAGAGTGGTCCGGCACCACGTGGGTGCTCATTCTAAAGTTTCTGTTAGATATCCAACTGAAAGGTGGCATATGTGAAGAATGATAAAGAATTGTGAAATCAAACCACCTAGATGGGGAGGAAAACAGGCAGTGCAAGTAAAACCCTGTGCACATTCTAAAGTTTTTGATAGTTGATGGCAAAGTAGATGAAGTTGGTCCGAGCCCGTCAGAGGGAGATCAGCTAAAAGCTTTTGGTTAAAGCAAGTTTGTGTTAAAAGTTATATTGAAATTTTGAATTGGTCCGAGCCCAGCAGAGGGAGACTAATTGAACATTGTGTTAAAAGGATCTGAGCCTGGCTGAGGGGGCTCTGGGGTGAACTGTGAGTCACCCGAGAAAAAATATCCTACGAGAAATTGGATGCCTAAATAATCTATGAACATTGTGTTGAGGGGATCTGAGCCCGGCTGAGGGAGATCCGAGGTGAATAGTGAATAGCCTGAGAAATTGAGTGTAAAGACTGGTAGGGGGTGGTCTGTACTTCTACTCTCTATATGGTAGAGTAGAGGCACAGAGGACCCCGGCCAAGATTCTCTATGCGGTAGCAATGGACGAGCAATCAAGGCCTAGCTTCTCAGGAGGTGATGCAGGCTGGTTCTTAAGTGCAGTGTAGTCCCCAATCCCCCACAAAGGAATGTCCACACACTGTATTACTGAAAACACAGTCTTTATATAATTAATATTCAAAGGTTATGTACACTTATCACAATAACACACTTTGTGCTCAGGAAAATCAACAATGGTAAATATCTACAATTCTAAAGTGGTACCACTAATATTAGATCTCATTAAAGTGCATCAACAAGACTGTCAGAATGTCACACAGATCAATAGTAAGGAAACCAGCAATAGAGAGAGGAGGGAAAGCAGATGGTTGAAACAATAGGCAGAATACTGAGTCAGTTACCTAACCACAGTTCTGTGTGGTGATCCCCCCCACCTGGGCAACCTGTAAAATAAGATATATAGCACAAGCCCAGTCCATATATTGTTCAATAGTCTTATTCTCTCCTACAATGTTTTTACCCCCCCAATGTACCTAGTGGAGTCGAGTTTGTCGAAGAGGCGTCGACAGATCCTTCTTGAGTGACTCCCTTTAAGGCAGGAGCCACGGATCGTCGAGAGACGTCGAGGACTTGGCATTCGTCGTCGGGGAATCGACGGCCCTTCTTGAGTGCCTTCCCTTTAAAGCGGGAGACAAGGGTCGTCGAACGTCCGACAGTGAACAGGGTAGAAAGGCGTCGATGAGGCGGCAGGCTTCGATCCGAGCTGTGCTCGTCGACGACGGAGCGTTGGCATCCTGCAAGAAAGAGGCGTGCGGGGCACCTTGGTGACGATAGTTCTGGACCGCAAAGAGATGATGAACTGTGGCCCAGCAAGGGCGTCGAGTCGTCGGCGTCTCTGCGGTCTTTAGGTGGCGGGAAACCCACCGGCGGATACTCCTCGGCGCGTCGACGGTCAGGCCTTCTCCAGCAGGATACAGCGGCGACGATGCAGACGAGAGCGTCCGTTGATCAAATGAAGTTCTTAGGCAACGGGAGCACGGAGGCTCCAGTCGGCGACGACAGTCATCGACAGTGGCGGTCAGCAGTCCGGGCGCTTCTCTTTGGGATTCCGCGGCAGTCCCCGTCTCCGGTCGGCAGCCCGTCGTAGGCCTGTCTACCAGGGAGTGTTGGCAAAGATCAGCTATGCACGATAGTCCCTCGTAGCTCGGGAAGAGGGCGCCTTACCAGGTCCTCTCTGGGTCAGTGCTTGGAGACACAGCAGCTTTCAGATTGTGAAGGAGAGCAACAGCAATTCTTCTCTTCCAGCAGGGCTTCAAGGTCAAGCTTCAGTTACTCCAGTTACTCGTCGTAGTGGACCTCAGCTTCTGAACAGTTTCCAGTGGTGAGAGGTCCCCAGATATACTATTCTGCCTCTCATCGACACTGCTGGCACACACTCAGCAGCCAATCGTACAGAAGGGCATTCATGCAGCCAGTCAGCCAATCAGGCACGCAGTGCATTCAGGCCATTCTTCTCCCGCTCAGACACTCACAACAAGGAATGTGGATTGGGACAAGTACCCGGCCATTCAACACTACACACTGCATTCAGGCCAGTTTCGGGCAGGGCTGTCTCAGTCTTTGTCTCTCATGCCAGAAACCAGACAGCCACAACAAGGAGTGCATATTGGTCACACCACTCCATTCACCCAGCCCCCCCCCACATGGGTACCCACAACATACAGTCACTGGGAAGGCTCCAGCTAGTCTGGCCTGGCCTTCACAACAACTCCATATATGGAACTTCCACCCAACAGCCAGTCAGGGGGAAGGGACAGAGTCAGGGCTTCCCAGGACTTTGGGAAAACAAGGTAAGAGGCAATAGAAAGCAAGAGGCCACAGGGGCCATCTTGTTTTCTATCAGGAATCAACTGATTCCAATGGCAGGGCCTGGGTGTCCCAAAATGGAGGACACCCAGAGCACCTGTCAGATTCAGCACGGTGCTGCCACCAGCCTATACCCTGCTCTGTGGGTCACACACAGGTGCCCAAAAACATACACTAGGGGCACAGGATTGTACCCCCACCCATGGGTGCCATACATGTATCCCATGGGTCTGTACACCAAACCAAAAAGAGGAAGAGCTGCACTGCCAGGAGTCCCACGGGGACTCCTGGGCAGAAAATAACACAGAACACAATATGAAAAGGGACTACAGGACAAGGACAGGGAGGCCCTGTCCCTCCAATGCATTTCCAGCATCACATTGAGTACTTGTGAAAATCTGAAAGAAAACAACATATTGTTTGTTTGTCGCATCAGGCACTCTGAAAGAAGAGACTTTGAAAGGCAAAGAGACTTGGGGGGAGGGGGGGGGTCATTACGACCCTGGCGGTAGGGGTTTAACGGGGCCGGTAGAGCTGCCGGCCCCGTTAAACCCCTACCGCCTCATTACGAGGTTTGCTCGCTGGACCCGGTAAGGCCGCCTGGTTTTACCAGGCGGCCGTAGCGGGTCCCGCAAGCAAACCACCTTGCTAACAACGGGCCCATTATTAACAGGCCTGTTGTTAGCATGCTCCCCATTCCCATTGAGTCCTATGGGGCGCAAATGGGAATGGGGAAGTACCAGGTCCGGGTTCCCTGAACGGGGAAATACCGGGCCCTCCAAGGTTGGAATGGCCCGGTACTTCCCCATTCAGGGAACCCGGACCCGGCCCGGTAAGGGGGTAGCCATGCCGCTAATAAGCGGCATGGCTACCTCCAGGGTCGTAATGACCCAGTTGGACATGCAAGGCCCTGATGCTAATGATTGAACTGTGTCCTCGTGCTAGAGAAGCCAGAGACTGTCCTAAGCTCGAGTGTACCGCCTTGTCCGTGCTGAAAAAGTTGGTAAGGGAAGCCAAAGGCCTGAACAGCCTGACTTATCATTTTGGGAACACTTCTTTCTTTTTTGTAACATTGTTTCCCATACTATTTGTATTTAGAGGTAAGGATTGGCAATAGGTTTATTAGTATAGGCCCTTTTATTTTGACAAGACACCACTAGGACTGCATTATTATTGTCTGATGGTCAAAGCTTGCTTCCATCTGTAGATTTAGGATTAAATTAGGCGTTTTTCAAACCCTTTTTGAAGTTCAGCAAACACCCTTGAATGGTGATCACTTGTGTCTGTCTTACGGTTAAAACCATGCCTTCCTTACACCCACATTATGTCACTAATTGGTAGCTAGAGTGAGTCTGTCAATGCAATAGAAAAAGGTGACTACATTATATTATGTGTATAATTCCAGAAGTCCACCCGTGGGAATCGTATAGCACCACACTGATATTCCATATGTACGCTGATGTGTATGATTCTCGGAGTACACCCGTGGGAGCCGTATAACACCACATTAATATTCCGAATGTACGCTGATGTGTATGATTCCTGGAGTCCACCTGTGGGCATCGTATAGCACCACACTAATATTCTGTATGTATGAGGTTTTGAATGTCAATGAGTCCAGAAACAAGAAGAAAACGAATGAAAAAGAGAGACAAATGCTGCGTGGTGGATCTGAAGTGAAAACAAGCAAACAGAAAGGAGAAAGAGGCGAGAGAGAAGAACACTTGTGCTATCGATGCGCTAGCAACACTCATTTCGCTGCGTCAGTGGCATGTCCTGGGAGGAAAACGACATGTGCTAAGTGCAGGAGAAAGGGGCACTTTGCCAACTGTTGCAAAAACTACCAATTCAACCAGAGGAGGGTCTTGTATGTCAATGAGGTAGAGGGACGCAAGCCATCGGATGAAGATGGCGATTATACCATGGAAAATATTATTGTTAATACTATTAATGTGGTGTGTGAGGATGATGACCAATGTGAACATCCCTATGCGAGTGTTAAGGTTAATGGAAAGGAGGTTTGGATGATGGCAGACTCTGGGTCAAAGATTACCTTGATGTCTAGGGAGGTGTTTGAGAGGGATGTGAGAGGAGACGTCCAGGAATTGTTGAAGCCCGATATCAGATATGGTGGGGTATAATCAAGATGCCATTGAATTGTTAGGAAAGATTGAATTTAAAGGTCGCGAGTGTGAAGGGAAGATAGGGGGGAGGGAACAGAGAAAGTTGAAGATAAGGTTGGACCCCAATGAGATCGAGCAAGTGTTACAGATTGGTTGTTCAGCTGTGGACAGGCACCCGAGGGTGTTCAGGAAGGGCGTGGGTAAGATTGAAGGAGTGCAGCACCAAATTATCCTGAGAAAGGGAAGCGTGCCTGTTGCGTCAAAATTAAGACCAGTGCCCCTAGCCATAAGAGATGGGGTCAAAATGGAGCTAGACAAGTTGTTGCAATTTGGAATTATTGAAAGAGCAGGAGGAGTGGACTGGACTTCTCCTCTAGTTGAATTTAACAAGTGTGTGTTGATTGATCGGCACACGCTCCCAAACATGGCAGAGATGCTGTTGAGAATAGGGTAAGGAAAGGTGTTCTCCAAGTTAGATATGGCATCGGCGTATCACCAAGTGGAGCTGGAGGAGGGGTGTCGCAAATGTCGCCGTTCATTACCCATGAAGGCGTATTCCAAGACGTATGCTGTTTGGGCTTGTATCAGCCTCGGCAGTTTTTCAAAAGCTCATGGATAGGTTAGTTGGTGGGATAAGCAGAGTTTTCTGTTTCCAGGATGATGTGCTGGTGTGCGGGAAATCTGAAGAGCACAATGTCATTCTTGATAAGGTGTTGGAAATATTTGAGAAGAGTGGCATTGTATTGAGGGAGGAGAAATGCAAATTTGCAGTTACCAAAGTGGAATACTTAGGTCATGAGATATCTGAAAATGGAGTGAGACCTAAGGATAATTTAGTGGATGCCATCAAGGAAATCAATTGTCTTGAGGATAAGGTGCGGTTAAGATCATTTTTAGGAATTACAGAATTGTATCAAATATGTGTCTGCATCTATGCCAGTAAAGTGGTTGAATTAAGAACATTTGTTGAAGAAAGGATGTGAGTTTGTATAGTCTCCAAAGTGCGAAGTGGAATTTGAGAGATTGAAGAACAAGATAGATCTGGCGCGGCCTCTGGGGTATTTCGATACAAGGCGTTTGAGCAAGATTACAGTTGATGCATCGGAAAGAGGTATTGGTGCAGTTTTATCGCAGATGGAGGAACAGAGATTATTATTGCTCATGCTTCCCATGGATTGAGGGGTGCAAAATCCTGTTATTCAGTGTTGGAAAAGGAGGCACTGGCGTGCTACTGGGCCATAGAAAAGTTTAGGAATTTCATTTGGGGGGATGGATTTTGTTATTTGTACAGACCTCAAGCCCTTGAAGGAGATATTGGAGAATAAAGGCTTAGACAAAGTATCAAGAAGGGTTGCTGGATGAATGGATTACTCATTTTGTTGTTGAAGTTATTCCTGGCAAGGAAAATATATTAGCTGATAGTTTGTCAAGATTGAAAGTGAGGAGTGATGCTGAGCTGGAAGATGAGAGTATGTAAATGGTATTTGTCAATACTGACGGAATCGTATCAAAGGAAGAGTGGTTGGAGGAAGCTAGCAAGGATGATGCATTGGTACGAGTTATATCGTATGTAGAGTCGGGAGCATGGCCAAGAAAGGTGGATATTCAGTAGGAGGTGGTTCCCTTTTTGAGGTGAAGAATGAGTTAAGTGTGACGGAAGGAGTGTTATTCAGCTGGGAGCGGGCTGTTGTTCCCAAAGGAATACGCAATAGAATTATTGACTTAGCTCATGGAGGACCTATTGGGATCACACAGACCAAGGGTGTCTTGCAGAACGACTACTGGTAGCCTGGCCTTGACAAGGATACAGAGAGGAGGTTGTTGAATTGTGAATTATGCATCAAGGCGGGGAAAGGAGAAGCAAGGAGGCAGCCACTAGTGGAGGTAGAAGTGCCAACGGGGCTCTGAAAAGATCTAGCCATGGATATTTTGGGCCTGTTGGACCTTGGATATGGGAGAGGAAAATATGTTGTGGTCATTATGGATTTATTTTCCCGATGGTGTGAATTCAGCATTGTGAGGGAGATATCGGGGAAGCTATGGTTAAAGAGATCCAAGAAGTGTTTGCTAGGGAAGGTGTGCCCAAAAGCCTTTTGACCGACAATGTTCCACAATTTACAGGTGGTTGTTTTGGCAGATACTTAAAGTGTGGGATGAGGCATGAGAAAACAGCCTTGTATCACCCCAAAACTAATGGATGTGTTGAAAGAATGAATAGATGCATCATGGAAAGCATACAAATGGCCACAGAGGATGGTTGTGATGAGAGGGTGGCGATTCAGGAAAGATAATTTGCTATGCGGATGTCTCTGCATGCGACCACAGGAATAAACCCGTTTGAATTGATGAGGGGGCGAAAATCCAATACGGCAGTTAGTACACCATGGTTGGGCAGAAGCAGGGAGAGTGATTTATTTGGTGGATGGTGTGAGGAGAGTATTGAAGAAGGCAGAATGGGTAGCCCGAGAGAATATGAGGTGGGGTAAGAAAGAACTACGTGTGGAGTGTGGTGACATGATAAGAATCAAGAAAGGTGTGGTAAAGAGTAAAGGGGAGTCGCTGTACTCCGATCCTGTGAGGGTTGTGGCTGTGTTGCGGGGTGCGGTACGAGTGGTTGGTGGTCAAGTGTGGAACAAGGATAGGGTGGCAGTTGTGAGAAGAGGTTGAGGGTGGATTTGTAAAATAAACATAGGGAGATGTGTTTATAGTGTTAGCTTGCTTAGTAGTGATATGTGCTGGTTCTGCGTGGAGTAGCTCCCCTGCCACGTCTGGTGTCCCTGAGGGTGGAAGAATGGCATGACGTTCGACACCTCTGTGGCTTCCCATTACCTTGTAACATGCAAAATGGACATCATGTGGCATGCGGTTGAGGGGTCATGCTGCAGGACATGGTATGGTGCATTCATGCATGTGTTACAGGGCCGCAGCGGCAAGTTGGTGGATGTTGGTACATGCAACACAGCTGTAGTTGATCTCCTGGCGTGCTGACTTAGCATTTACAGAGGACAGTGCCGTGCAGTTGTGGCCGGAACGGGGGTACTGGGATGTGAAGGGGGCAGTGTCCAGTGGTGGGGGGACGGAAGGGGCAAGGCACATGTTGATGGGTAACATAGGGGCAGATGCAGGTGGTGCATGTGGGGTTTGTGTTAGATCTGGCAGGGGTATGGATGAGCCATGTCTTTGCCATTGCATGGGAGGGTGCCCTTGTGTAGGTGCTGGTGAGGGCTGCAATTGTTTATTTATTTATAATGTGCTGCAGGCATCGCGGTGCAACAATTTGACAAAGACACCATACAGAAAATAGGACAACTAAGCGAAGGAGGGCCGGGCTGCAAGAGGTTACTTAAAGAGTGAAGTCTTCAGGGCTTTGCGAAATGCCAAGTTCTTTTTTTCCAGTCTTAAAGACGTCGGTAGGGAATTCCATAGCTTGGCTGCTCTTACCGGGAGAGATCTCCCCAAGCCGTTAGAGCGTCTGAAGTTGAAGCAATTAATCAGACCTGGGTTTCCTGAGCGCAGGGATCTGCTAGGTACATAGGGGGAAACTAGTGACATCAGGTAAGGTGGAGCTGTCCCAGAAAGGCATCAGTGTACAATAGAGCCAGATTTTAAGGCAATGCGATCTCCAACAGCCAGCCAGTGTAGTTATTTTCTATCGGACGAGATGTGCTCGGCTCTGGGTTTATTCTTAATAATCAGCACTGCATTATCCTGAATTGGCTGGCATCTTGCCAAACAAGCAATTAACAGCGCATTGCCATAGTCTATCCTTGAGAGAATGGTGCTTGGGCGATGGTGGCACAATTCTTTTCATTGCCCAGAGTCCTGATGTGTCTCAGCAGACGGCGTGGTATTGGCAATTCCTGCTGATTTGAGTCACATGGGCCACTGGGCTTAATGAAGATTCAGGCGTAATACCTAGGGGTTTCACTTTGCCTTGTACCAGGATTACACTGCTCTTAATGTTAAAGCTTTTATAGTCAACACTCAGCTTTGCACGAGCCTGCCAAGATCCAAATATGAGTAGTTCTGTTTTACTGCCATTTAGGCACATCCGATTCCTGGTCATCCATGCCTCAATGATATCATAGGCACCCGAGAGGTTAATGGAATGCTGGGCGTAATCGCCGCTCACCCCTAGGGCCAGCTGTGTATCGTCTGCGTAGTTCGGAAAGAATATGTCGGTATCTTTGAGCAGAGTGGTCAGAGGTTAATGTTAAAGAGCACGGGCGACACGCTGGCGCCCTGCAGCACACCACATGTAATGGGGACGAGAGGGGAGAAAGCATCGCCCCAGTGGATTTTGGACCTTCGATTGGAAAGGAAAGAATGGATCCATTTGACTGCCCCCTTGGAGCAGTTACCTGCACGTTCAAGTGACCATAGAAGTTGTTCGGAGTTCGTGAGCAGAGTTCAGTCTGCAGCAGTCGACACTGGTGAGAGGAGTTGCAGCTACACTGTGGAGGACTTTGGTGTTTTGCTAAAAACTGCTGTATCTTTAAGAAAGACAAGCCCAACTTGCCTTTAAAAACTCCAGGGCAGTGCGGAGCGCGCGCAGAGTTCGTGAGCAGAGTTTAGTCTGCAGCAGTCGACACTGGTGAGAGGAACTGCAGCTACACTGTGGAGGACTTTGGTGTTTTGCTAAAAACTGCTGTATCTTTAAGAAAGACAAGCCCAACTTGCCTTTAAAAACTCCAAGGCAGCGCGGAGCGCGCGCAGTGTTCGTGAGCAGAGTTCAGTCTGCAGCAGTCCGCAGCTGACAGCAGGTAAGCGAGAACGTATGGCTGAAAACGGGCCATTGACTCATTTAAAATTAAAACAAGCCCTGAAATGTCAGGTTTGTGATAAGAATTTGACAATGGATTCAGAAGTAGCAGTTTCAATATGTGACTTGAGGGAGTACGACTGGTCTACTGACCAGCATGAGGAACCATTGCACACTACTGTAGCAGACTCAGTCTCAGATGTGTGTCCGTCTTTGAAGAAACTAGTATCAGATAAAATCTCATATTGGCAGCAATTGGCACAGAAAAAGGATAACGTGGATAGGAAAGCCATGTTGTCAGCACAAACTATGATTTAAAGTGTAAGTCTGAATGCACGGTCCACCGCTGATATTGAGGGAGCTACAAGCGACGATGCAAGTCGAATTAAAGAACGCGTCAAGATTCTAAAATTGCCACCTGTGAACAATGAAAGCCTTGAGGTGATCGAGGTCAACGCCGGTGTCTTTCAATCCCCCTTTGATGTGACCGACACCGAGCTGCTTGAAATTGACGTGCCAAATAGATTTTTTCACCCCAATCTAGTAAAACTGACATTTCCACTGGAGCACGACGGCTTCAAAAAGACCATTACAGAGACTCAAAGCATTGATAGTACCTTGCGGGAAAATGTTGCCTGTAGACATCAGTTGGAAAAAGACATATATGTCAAGAAAACAGATGCCTCTGTAATTAAAAATATTTCCCTTTCAGCCACAAGTCCCGGTAACACCTGCATTAATAACATCAGCTTGCAGCCTCCGGGGAAATCATTGGACATGCCGAACTTGGGATTTGACTTAGCGGGGCGAGAAGCCCGCTTGACTGAAAGATTAAAAGCGGATTTCGAAATGATGAAAGGAAAGCTGACAGACAGCTTGATTAAAGCGAAAGATGACAAAAATAAACGCTCCTTAGATAACCCAAGTACAGTCATGTAACCAACACATAAAACGAACGTAGATTTACAAACCTTGCAGGTGATTGTCCTTTCAGCGAGTCTGGATAAGGCTCGCCCAGACGTGATGGACTGTGGAGCTGTCCCGGCAAATCTGCAGGGAGTCGATGTGGGTCTCCGAGCAAAAGGAGCTGGGGGTCTCCGTCAACGAGATGGCGAGATTCGTTGCTGTGGAAAGAGGCCGGCAAGCTGTTCCACGCCCAAGACAGCGTATACGATGGGTGTGGCTGCTCCGAGGATCCAGGGGCCGAGTAATTCACCAATCATTGGAACACATGACCCGAGAAACACTGCTAATGAAAGTCTATGCTGTACATCGGCGAAAGAAGCTGACAAAAATAAATCAAACCTGTCAGTCGCAGCAGCCATACAAATACACAATAATGTGCTGGCTACGACTTCACTGGCACTAACTCCATTTATAAAATTGTATGAAACATTAAATGAAGCGATACAGAATAATGCTGCGGTCCTGGGGCACATCAATGAAAAAATAAACAAAATGGAAAGTGTATGCATGGCACTGCATTTACGACTGGAAGCTGAATCTGGACAGCATGTGGATCGCGTCAATAGATTGCATGACGCAATCTTGAAAGAAAACAGGGAAAAAACACTCCTTATGGAGTCAGTCTCCGGTCTCTTGAAACAAACCTATGCAAATAAAGAGACATGCACACCGCAAATTCACATTGCGGCGAGCCGTGGAACACATGTTGGAACCCAATGTGGCAGTCAATCAAACATAGTGGACTTGACGGTCCCCATTGGTTCAACGGATCTTCCAAAACTGGCGGTACCAAGTACGCTGCCAGAGAGCACGTCGATCACTATGGAAAGCAAGACACCTGAGAGTGCGAATTCCACCGGAATGGTTGCGGCTTTGTCAAATAAGACTGCAACAGAAAATGAAAGAAGCAATGAAGCGCTGCCAGAAATAACAAACAAGGTGCACGAGACTGCAAGCATGGCTGAACAAGCATCAGACTTGGCTCCAGGTGCTTCTTCCTCAAAAGTGTCTTACGAGATATTTAGTGGCCCGGCTGCAAACATAATCCCAAAAGCAACCATACCAAAAACACAAGTGGAGGTGAGCTGCTCTAGGAAAAAAACGAGGAAGACGAAAAACATAGTGAAATCTACTAATCAGACGAGCAGTTCAAGACAATTTATAAGAAATTTGACGACGCCCACTAAAACAACATTTTTTTCAAGAAAGAAAATTGACTTAACCAAGAAAGATACCCGCACAGAACGGTCGTCTATACCTGCTGATGGCCCTTTAAATTTGTGTGCAGGAAACCCAAGAAAGAGAATGAGAATCGACTCAGATAAGAAATCCACTCATTCTGAAATGTCTTCGGTAGATCTTTGCAATCTGTCCACATATTCTGATGACAGTGACCATGACTGTAATGTGGGGCCGCAATGGGTATCTAATAATGAACCAGTAGACTATCGGAAGACTGGGAAACATGGTTCTGCCGCACCTCAGCATCTGTTTAATCCTCAGGCAATGAAAAACGCGAAAGAAGCTGGGCATGTCGGAAAAACTGCAGCAGCTGAATCACAGAAAGAGACCATCAAAAGATCAGTACTTAGTTACCACGCTAAGCGCGAAGTTTTAACACTAGTGAACCCGAAACATACTGCGGCATATCAATTGAAAAAAATACAGTCAGTGGTTGAAATCACTCAAGGTGGCCCGTGCCACCTAACACAGAAAATCAGAATTGAAAATGTGCTCACCGATGACAATGATGTCAACCTGAATAGAGGAAATGTCATGAGGCTGCTGCACTCGGTGCCGGCGCTAAGGACCATCAGGTCTCAAGACATCTCCATGTCGAATACATGTCTGAAGCCCGGGGTGATCGGGTTTTACTGCACATAAAATCTCAGGCAGTACGAAAAACCATGATGGGTGCAAAAGAAGAATTACTCTGTTTAGGATTTGAGATTGCTGAACATGAGTCAATGGCAAGTGAACTTGAATCCGTAGGTAGAGAGAAACCTACCGGCAAGGAATCCTTGGGGCAGCGTCGAGATGAGATAAGGAAACATCTGATGGAACACCTGTGGATTTAGCCATCTGTACAATGACTTCCCAGTAGACTTGACGAACAACTTTGCTATCTGCTTACAGGAAACCTGGATGCAAACCCCTCCTATAAAGGATGGATATTTAACTCTAATAAATCCAGCTGAGAAAAACTCCCAAGGACGACCATTTTCCAGTTTATTAACATTAGTGAAGATTGGCACAAACTGGGAAGTCGTAGAAGAAAACAATCCGAATAGCTACGTACAATCAACCTTATTCCAACATCCCACTGGACATGATCAAAAATTCCAATACTTGCTCCTGATCAATGTGTACTGGAATCCTCTGAAGATTGCAGCTGCAAACTTTGTTGCCTCAGTAATGACGATAATTGATGAAAACCAAAGAAGTCATCAAGAACTATCAATTATTGTATGTGGTGACATGAACACTACTTGGTTTGACGTAAAAAAGGAGACATTCTTAGATCATTCCAACGTCAAACTGCCGCAATGCTCGTGAAGACAAAGATGGGATGCTGAAATGGAAGCACGAGATTGTGCAATGGTAAATGGGAATGTTAAGGGTGACATTCCGCCAAACTACACCTGGCACAATATGGGTCTGAAAAAGACACTGGACTACATCTTGGCGTCCCAAAATTTGTGGACAAAAATGAAAAATCTCAAGATTGTGTCGACCAGCAACAGTGACCATGACGCGTTGATCATATCATGGCCATTATGTCGCCGAACTGTGTTCACAAAAATGAATCAAGCCTTGGAAGTAAATTGTGCGAGAAACAGGCTTAGGCTAAAAGTGAACCAAATTACAAAACTGACCAGAGCCCTCGTGATGGCCGATAAAGAGACTTGTGACCCAACAAACTATTCTGTACTATTACCAGGTATAAGTGCTGGAGCCAGACAGAATGTAAAAAAAGTTAAAATTCATTGTTATATTTAGAGCAAGAAAGTAATTAAAGAAAAGAAACAGCTTAAATAGGATATATGTGAAATAAAAGCTTGGTTTGGTGCATTTGACTGCGGAAGAATCAAACTGAGAAAGCAGAAATAACGGAACTGGCTAAAAGCTTTCAAATTCCAACGAGATCAAGAACGTGGAGAGGAAATGTTGGCGTTAATTAAGACAAATAATACAAGAGAGATCTGGTCTATACTGAATAGAGGCCACGAAAATCAACTAAAAAGGCTTGAAAATGGAGTTGCTGAAGGAGACTGGCATAAACATTTCCAAAAAGTCTTTTCGATGAGTCCAATGCAGGAACTGATGAACACAGCATCGTATGATAGTATCTGGGATGTACGTGAGTCCAAGGAAGCAATTGAAAACGCCATTGGGAAGTTAAAAAACTCGAGAGTAGCAGGGCCTGGTGGCATCACAAACGTGATGCTAAAAGAAAATAAATATGAGTGGTCTATATTCATGGAAAATCTGTTCTCAGCGATTGCAGACCAACGGTCTCTGCCGCCATTGTGGTCAGAGGCGATAATTGTGCCGATCTTTAAAAAGGGCAATCGGGCTGACCCAGCCAACTATCACCCGATTGCCCTTTTGGACACGATTGGAAAGGTGTTCACCACGTTCCTACAAAAAGAATGATCAGCATGGGCAATAAAGTTGAAAATGGCTGACGAAAGACAGACCGGCTTTACCAAGGGTGTCGGGACCGAGTTAAATCTGGCAATAGTAAACCTCTTGAAACTGGAGGCCATAAAAAAAAAGTCAAACTTGTTTTTTGCATTTATTGATATGCAACAAGCATTCGATACCATAAACCGCGAAAAACTCTGGATGAAATTAATAAAACAGAATTGTCCGGAATCACTGCTGCACCCAATAAAAGCTCTACACGCAAAAACCTCGATCAGGATCAGGATAAATGAACAAGGGGAACTTTCAGATCCTATTGCAACAGACAAAGGGGTGAAACAGGGCTGCCCTTTGGCAGCAACATTATTTAAATTGTTTATTGCAGATGTGTTGAATGCTTTGGCAAAAGCAAAATGTTTCTCACCAAAAATCAATGGAATCCAGTTAAGATGTGTAATCTATGCCGATGACCTGGTCCTGGTTGACCAAACACAGATAGGGTTACAGCGACTCCTTTATGAATTACAAAGTTGCATGGACGTAAATGATCTAATAATAAATGTCGAAAAAACTAAAATCATGAAGTTTGGCTCTGCTAAAGGAACAAAAAACAAGAATTTTAAGTGGCAAATATACAACAAAGTAATCGAGGAAGTGGCAGAAATTCGATATTTGGGGATCAAGATCAACACCTCAATACGAGAATGGTGCTGGGTTCAGGAGCTACTCCAACGAATGCGGACTTTAGCCTTACAAGGAGCAAGAATTCAGACTCTATTCGGTAAATTATCCATGATACCAATACGCATGTTCTACCTGCAGAAAGTGGTACCTGCAATAACATTGGAACAGAAGCAGGATGGAACATTGATAGTAAGACCTGGCCGCAGCTCGAAGGCATCTTTTGGCGGCGTGTTCTGAGGCTGCCCACTTATATATCTATGACAATAATAAGACATGAGCTGGCACTAGATGGACCTTATAGTGTCGTTTTGTGGAAATCATTGACTCTGTTGCGGAAGATGAATATGCCAAATCCGGAACCAGCATATAGAATATTCGCTTCAGAGGGCAATCACTTGAATACTCATCTACTCTGGACATGGTCCCAAAGGATGAAAGCAATTATGTATGTGTCAGGATCCGTCATTGGAAGCTTTGGCACAAGTGGAGGTTACCATCATGTAGAACCGTGCAGTGATGGTCTAGCCCTCAACCAACATGGCGGCTGCCGTTATAATACCAAGCCCCGCCCTTCTCCCGGCGCGTTGTATCTGTGTGTTTACTTCGATACACTCGCTTGGCTGAACTTGGTTTAGCTCCCTCCCGCCTGCCTTCTACATTTCTCCCTTTGAAACCTTCCCACTGTTACTTTTGTATCCCGCTAGTATTTATCCTTTTTTCGGCACCTTGCCTCTCCTCCTGCTCTTTGCCTCATTTCGGCTTCTGCCGTTCTGTCTTGCGAACCCTCTCACCTCGCTCGCGACTCTCCGCGTTCCTCTCTTACGCTTCGTATTTCATCCCCTCCTTCAGAGTTTTGGGTCTGTACCTTCTATTATACTTTTTCTTTCTTTTCTTACCTTAGCCTTTACTCGCCACTTACCCATCTTCTGGTCTGCATTCTACCATTGCCTTTTGGACATTGCCCAGTGTCTGCTACAACTTTCTGCTTATAGCAATCTTCCTGAGATATTTGTTTCCTGTCTCTTCGGAGAATCACCCGGATCTTCGTTCTCCAACTCTCTGTGCTATGATTACCGGCATTCTGCAGGGGTCTTTGGTCTGCACCACACCCGGAGCTGCCTTCATCAAGACTCCCTCCCAGAACTATCTACAGGGTTTTTTGTGCCTTCCATCGGCTTTTTCCCTGTCAATAGGGGCTTGGCTCCTCGGGGCCCCCCAAGACCGGTCTCACATCCGGTCGAGGTGGCCTCCAAGGGAGCTAGGCCCTACCTGCATGACAGGAAGTTTAAGGAAAAATTACCAAAGGAATACTCCAAGACACCTCGGAAGCCATCTGCCTTCACAAAGGAAGGACAAGAAGAAGAGACAGGTGAGGAGCAGGGGGCGGAAGGTGGACCTCGTGACAGTATGAAGCAAATAATACAATGGACACATTGTTGGCGCTCCCACAAATTGCGGGAAAAAAAAACTTAAAGAATGGTCATGGATTCAAAATGTGTCCAAATATGAAAGTTTACCGACAGCCTTAGATCTCGGAATGTCGATGAATAAATTGGAGAAAATGCCTAACTATTTGCAACAATTCCCTTCAAGACATCACCGAGATGGTTTTCTCCGCCTACGTCTAAATGTATATAAATCTAAACAAATGCTATTTATGCGACATATGGAAGACACAATGGATGATGTCTGTAGATATTGTGAAGCTAATAAGGAAAGTTTAAAGCATTTATTAAAGGAATGTACTGCTCTTAGAGATCGGACATCACTACATTTGAGCAAATATGCACCTAAAACTGAAAATATGGAGGACTTGTGGATTCGTATTTTGAGTGGGAGTTCGGTGCACTTAACTTGCTCTGTATGATATGATAAGATATTTTATTTGTATTGCGCTCGTACACAAGTGTTTCAGTAGTAAACATTTTGGACAGTACTATAGCGTAAAAAGTAGAGCTGAGTAGACAAAGTGTTGACGTGCTATGGAGATTTTGTAATTAAAAAGTTTGTAATAAACTAAATGTTACAATAAAAAAAAAATGTTCATGCTCCAGCAAGTCGAAGGCTGCAGACAGGCCAAGCAAGACCAGTACCCCAGTTTTCCCCTGATCCTTAATTTTCAACATGTGAGTGTGCAAATCAATAAGAGCAGTCTCGGTACTGTGTACTGGCCTGAATCCTGACTGTTGTTTGTGTAGGATGTTCTTGGCCTCCACAGAGTGTTGGAATTGGCCCGTAGCGCACTTATCGAGAATTGTTAACAAGGAATTGCAGTTAGTTATCTGTCTAAGGTTGCTTCGATCTTTTGGGTCTAGCCCAGGCTTTTGTAATAGGGCAGTGACCCTGACGACCTTAATTGATTCGGGTATACAATTGTCTCTGAAAGAGGCATTAACAGTAAAGAGTGGAATGAACAATTCTTGATGTTCCAGAATAATCCTAGGGGGAAGTATGTTTTCAGCACAGGAAGTGGGTCGCATGGTGGACAGCAGGGCTCTCGTGTCTGTGGTCGTGATCGGTGAAAAGATACATTTGTCCGGATCGGGGATCTTGACGTGGTCGGTCGGAGGTCCTTGGGTCAGCTGGGATCTGGCTAAGGTTTCCCTGGCTTAAGAGGCTTTGGCTTCGAAAGCGACTTGCGCTTCCACACAGTCCGCCGCTGTAGGCTGGACTCTAGTGGATAGAGCTTTCCACTTCTTAAGTTATTTAGGAATCTTGAAAAGCTTCCCGGTAGAGTTGGGTGCTTTACTGATTTGGTCATTGTACAAGTTTTTCTTAGCGTCCATGATGTTTAGTTGATACATTTTGTTCAGCCGTTTTCCATTTGTTCTTATTGTCAGTAGAGGGGCATTTTAACAACAAGTCCTCCAGCTTCCTTTTTTCTTTCAATTGTGTTCTAAGTGATGGTGTGAATCATTTTTGGTGC
The DNA here is from genome assembly GCF_040938575.1 of Ambystoma mexicanum. Classification (NCBI taxonomy): domain Eukaryota; kingdom Metazoa; phylum Chordata; class Amphibia; order Caudata; family Ambystomatidae; genus Ambystoma; species Ambystoma mexicanum. The sequence goes on from NC_090931.1 coordinate 1,550,821,336, forward strand.
CCAGGATTGGGGCGGACTAGCTTAGACCGAATTGGGATTGTTGTGGATGTTGCAGCACAGTAGACACACATGCTGAACGTGCTACCAGACAGCCTTGCATCTGTGTCTGGGGGTCATGCTATTTATTGAGGTGGCTTCTTGTGTGGGTGGGATTAGGGCAGGCATTGGACATAGGGTATGTGACTTGGTTGTCATGTGATGGAACATGTTTTAGAGGTGAGGGGGTGCTGATGCAGGATGTGAGTTGGGAAATGGTAGATGGGGACTGTGATATTGCAAATCAGTGTTGTAGTGGTAAAGTGGAGATGGCAGGGTGGGGAGGAGGGGTTTGTGTTGGGCTGACCAGTTCATTTAGTGGTTCCATGTGTCCCAGCGCAGATGGTGAGCGGCGGTGTGACATTGCACTTGCCCATATGTGTATGGCAGCTGGGCATCCTCACTTGGCCAGGCAGGGTGTGTCAGGGCACATTTGGCAGCTAGGCATCCTCACTTGGCCAGGCAGGGTGTGTCAGGGCACATTTGGCAGCTAGGCATCCTCACTTGGCCAGGCAGGGTGTGTCGGGTGCATTTGGCAGCTAGGCGTCCTCACTTGGCCAGGCAGGGTGTGTCGGGTGCATTTGGCAGCTAGGCGTCCTCACTTGGCCAGGCAGGTTGTGTCGGGTGCATTTGGCAGCTAGGCATCCTCACTTGGCCAGGCAGGGTGTGTCGGGTGCATTTGGCAGCTAGGCGTCCTCACTTGGCCAGGCAGGGTGTGTCGGGTGCATTTGGCAGCTAGGCGTCCTCACTTGGTCAGGCAGGGTGTATCGGGGTGCATTTGGTGCGTGCATGGCAGTGAGTGAGTGAGTGAGTGGTGTCGTCAGTGCACATTGCTCCTAGCCATGGCACAGCATGGAGGGTGGGGGGTCTCGTGTATGGGTTTGGTGTGCAGTTGTGCATTTCCATGGAACGCATGGTCCAGGTATGAGTGTACTGGTGGCATCGTACCAGCACCCTTTTCAGGCCACCACGCTCCCAGTGTGCGTTGTAGTGACTGATACCCCTGGATGATATGGCCTTCCGGGGACAGTGGCACCTGCAGGCACGGTATGCACAGTGGCACTGCTGTCTGTGCTTCGATGTCCCCATGCCCATTGTTCCATGTGTGCCTCCACAGCAATGGGGACTTACTTCTCGGGTGGCTGACATCCCAGGCAACAGGGACTGGTGCTGTCCCAGTGGCTACATGGTTTGAGGCAGTGGAACTGTAGTGTGTGTTGGTTGGCCACGCCCCATGGCAAGGGGGGAGCTGCCTAACTGTCAGGTGTGCTTATTATGTCGTTGCATTTTGTACTCACCGTCCTTGCCAGGTGTCCCAGCTCCAGCCTCTGAGGATGCCTTCTATCGCATCCATGTGCAGCACGCTGTTGCACTTCTCCTCCCACGGCATGAGACGTATCAGCGAGGATGTTCCCCCACCTGTGGCCACGCATTGCCCGCGGTGGGCTGATAGTAAGTTCCAGAACCTCAGGCGGAGGTCATCCAACCGCTTGTGGCAGTTGCGGACTGCGCGGGGGTGGTTCCGACAGCAGATACCTTTTGTGCAACTTCCTCCCAGATGGTATTTTTTTCTCATTTGGGTGCTGCGCTGGTGGTCGTTCACAAACGGCTTCCCAGCATATTGGACAATGGTGTCCGTGAGCATGTTCAGCTCGGCCTCCATGAAGCGCGGCTTGCGCTGGTCTGTCTCCAGTATCCTTGATGCCATTACTGGCAGTGGAATTCCACAGTCAGTCGGTGTGGATGGCTACTGCAGATTTTAAGTGGAATGTTTTCCAAAATGGCCGCAGGCGAGTTTCCTGTTTCGGCGATCATATTATTTCTGGTCACAGTGTTTCTGGTGCCATTTGTTCCATTGCAGCTGCGGCCGGAACGGACATGCCGGAAAGGTCGTAGTTCACCAGTGCTCTGTCGCTGCGGTTGATGGAATCAGTGCCACCGGCAACACAGAATCAATGGAAATTTACTGGCAAACTTGTAATGAGGGCCTTTGTCTCTTTGGTAACCCGGATAGCGACTCCCTTCTTCTGGTATCTATATTCCACAATTCAACACAGCCAGGGGGACTGGTCTATCTCGCAGCTTGGTTTAATCGTTCAACCCAATGATGGGGTCCTCAACCCAGGGTTCCTTCACTACAGTCCGCTTGTTTCACTAACCTGCCAATTATCGCCATGAGGAAGATAGTTAAATGTACTTTCTTTCTGTAGGTGCAGGTCCCAGACATGTGCTGCTTTACTGCTTTTGTTTGGCAGACCGGTTTTACTCTCCTGCCAGGTACTGCCACAAAGAAGATGCTTCTTCTCTCCTTGGTTTGCTACCTTCGGGGTCCTCGGCCCTTTTCTGATGGTCAGTGGCTTTGGGACTGCCATCAACACGAGGAAGATTTCCTCGGATGCAAAAGTTATAGTCTCACAAGTTAGGGTCCTCATCACATCTCTGGTGATCAGTGGTTTCAATGTTGTCACAGACACAAGGAAGATTTCCTCTGATGCAAGGGATACACTCCCTTACGTTGGGGTCCTTGACCCTTCCCTGGTCGTCAGTGGTTTTCCTTCAGCCACTGGGCTGAGGAGGTGCTCCTTGGATGCAAGACCCTCTTGCTGCCCCCCCCCCCCCCCTGCGTCCCTACTGGGCCTTTCGAGATTCCCTGTACCTGTTTTCAGGATCAGCCAGCACTCGTGTTGTTCTTGGGACCGGGTGATTCAGTGGCAGCTCCGATGCTCACTCCCCCTCGGTTCTCAGGCTTCATCGCCTCATGTCCGTCTTGATGCTACCGGACTGTGTCGTCCTGTTGAGCATGGTTGCTTTCCCTGCTCCACTCAGCAGGCGTCTCCTGCTCCGCCGGGTTCTTCCTGGGCTCTGATTGGAACTTCCTGGGTTCGTCACAGGCTGAAGACACATCGTCATTTCCATGCCGGTCGCTCCTCCCTGGCGTAACGTCAAACGTCAACACCTGGTACTGAAGCTGTCAGGTTACTCTTCATTCATCCTTTGGGCCACCTCTTCTCAGTACTGGTAAGCAGTGCATAGATAGTATTGCTATAATCGATGGAAGTGTTAAGAGGAGAGGTGTGAGAAGGAGGTGAGCGTTAAGGGCGGGTTTGGAGGTGACCATACTGCATATCTGTGAGATGGGCGTCCTTGTCCCCAGAGGGGGAGTCTCTCCCTGTGAGATCCTCCTGCTGTGCACCACCCCCAGGGGGACTATCAGGTAGTAGCCTCACTAACCTGGCCTCATTGGAAGGGGCTCCCCCTCAAGTAGAAGGGACTACATCCAAGGATTCATCACATACCCTTCCCGTAAGCCCTTTGCTTCCCCATCTAAATTTATTGTGGGGTTCACCCTCCAAAGATCTTCATGGGGATCTTCTACATAACCTCCCTCCAAACGTCAATTCGGGAGTCTGCTCTGACCCTACCGCCCTCCGCAATGTTTAGGGGAGAGTATTTTGAAGGTATTCATTTATTACTCTCTTGAGACTTCATTGTTTTCTCTTTTTGGGCAATGTGGGATACCCATTCATTAAACTGCGGGACCCTGCTTGCTAGAATCAGTTGGGCTGGTAAGTTAGGACTCACCACTGCTGTGATCCACCTCTTTTCCCAAGATGGTTATAGGGACCTTAACATAAGGGTGTACTTCGACATGGCCATTTATGTAGTGCATTTCTTCCTTTGTGTTTCTTTCGATCCTCAGGGAATCTGTTCTGATCTCACTGCACACCCTTTACTCCCAGTGTCTAATTGGGCCTATACTCTTTTCCTTTGTATGGTAGCAGGAATTCCATATACAGTTTTTTTTCCCCACATAGAGGTCATTTTGTTTTCTCTTTCCCCTTCTTATTATTACTTCCTTTGGGCAAAGAGTGGTCTAGATCATGTCTCAACGGCTGGTATCAATGTTGAGGTCTGGGCATAAAGGATGTTGGCATTACATACCTCTGGGTTTTCTTTTGGGCCATTCCTACCTCTTTGATTTTTTATTGTTAGATGAAGAGGATGAAACTTTCTGATTTAAGGGACAGTGTCTTGTGAGATGGCCTACTCTTCCACACGAGTGGCATTGGGCGGTGTTAACTGGCAGTCACAATGAGGATGGCAATGCCTGTTCAGGCTGATAGTTCTCCTCGGAACATGGAGATTCCCTAACTTGGAGCACCTCCTCAATAATCAGAGGTGTTTGGCTTTATTCTCAGTTAGGCTGGTATCTGTTGTCTCGTTCTTGGTTGAGTATTTAGACAACTGGAGTGTTTTCCCTTCATCTGTTTGAACCAGTTTGTTATTTTTTCCTGAATGGGTAGAGGGGAGGAGGACTCAATACAAGGGGGCAGTCTTCGGTGATCTGGTCTCGTTTAGTGGCTGAACGCCTATGGGGGTCTTATTGGTTTGTGATGCGTTCTACATGGGGTGTTAAAGAAATATGTTCCCTTATTTGAAGAATTAGTGGAGAGTCTCCTGCTCTCATTATTTCAGATATTTCAACTTCCTCTGGGCCGTATAGAACATTCCGATATGTACACAGGTTTTTGCCCACTCCTTGATTTCTCAGAGTATGCCTCTGATGGACTGAGATCACTGTGGCCATGTTGGAAGCTTCGGGGTGCTCTTTCTTTGGGATGTCATTTTCCCAGTGGTTTGGGGCACTAAGATAGTTTGTATTTTTCCTTACGATGGTAAACTCTGCTTTTTATGAACCCAATCAGGGTTTAACCCATCTTCCAGAAGAAAACCTTTGGAAAAATCTCTTGGTATCACCTTCCCACTATGTTGTTTATCTGGGTCATCCCAGTGTTTCCCGCTTGTGGTTTTGTCTGGAAAAATCTCCCATAAAACCTCATATGTTAGATACCTGTAACGGTTTATTGAGAAATGAAGGTACAGTGTCAAAGGCTACCCCTCTCTATGGCGCACAGGAGGTACAAACAAACTACAGACGGTTAGGTAAAATTATAAACTAACCAGTGGATCACATGGCTGGATAGGGGAAATTGTACAGATAAAACACAATTTATTCATAACGAAGTTTCATATAAAAAGTCAATAGGGACTAAACTGTTGGTCTTGCACAGAGTCAAAAGCAAACAATTCTGTAAGTTGTGTGGTTAGTAACAACAAGGATGAACTTGCATGTACTGTTAGCACCTTCACAGTACGTAACTACTAACGACACAACAAGTAGGTGTTTCTGGTTCGGAGATAGCTTAAACATCAAAATCACAGTGTGGCACAGGTTCTACGATGTTCTGAACTGTCGTCAGGGCAATGAAAAGTGTTGGTAATGTGAAAGCCTGTTGCAGCAGATTGCTCTGTTCATCTAAAAGGTTTAAAGGATAAAAATAGTTAAAAATGTGATCAAGAACGTTGGAAATAAGGTTAGTGGAAGTTCTGTAGGAGAAGACCTACCTAAGATGCTAAGGTGGCATCTTGAGATAGAGGATTTCAATGCTGCCTTGCGTACAGACGAGAAGCAGCCTTTTTCATAGGGGCTTTTAAGGTAACTATGGAACAAAGAGCTATAATTAGGCTTGGTTATAGGTTGGCAGGTCAAAATAGGCAAAGTACTATTGACAAGGTTAGCGTACGTGATTTAGCAGGGCCAGGGACGCTCTGTGAAGAGATGACTGTATGTAGTACAAAGTCGTAGCAGTGATTTTGCGCTTTAGTGGTTGTCCAGGTGCTGCGGTAGAGTCACAGGCAACGATTTGTGTGTGCTCTGGAGTCTAAATAGATGAAGTCAAACTGTGCTAGTAAGTGTTCAATGGAAAGTTCTAATAACAAGAAAGTGCATGGCCTAATAATGCCGAGGTGCCTTTGAGCATGCTGGTATTAAAGGAAACTGATAACGTTGTATATGTGATAGGCTACTCATCATGGAATGGCATCAAAATCCTGTCAGGGTAACTGAAGACAAACTGTGCCTTGAGATGGCGGACAGTGATAGTTGCATAAGTTGTGACTGGTAGCAATACGCCCGTCCATGGGCAACGTTGAACTGTAAGGTAGTGAGTTTCACATTTGCTCTATATGTAAATATTAGCAGACTACATAATATATGTAGAATGTGACCCAGAACGGTAATGCCTCGCAGTCACGTATGAGTAACCTTAAAATGCCGGTCTAGACGAGCATGCCGTAATCGTAACATTAAGTGTATCTGGTAGCTCAGCAACGCGCCGTCGGAGCGGTGATCTACGAGGTTATGGATCTGAAGGATCACTCTATATACGGGAAGCAACAGACTAACTAGACCCCTTTGAGTGAATATTTACAGGAAAATGCTATTATAACATGCAGAACTGAACGTTTGTCGTGCATGAAAGGCGCTTACCAGGCGTCCGGTGAGCTGCTCACCAAAGAGAATCAGTGGCTCGAAATGCGCACATGCGCGGTGGCAAGTAATACTCATTTATAGGTGAAACTCAACTTTATTAGCAACAGACAGGGAACACGCAAAGTGCTGCGTCTGTAAAGCTAGTGTCGTCTTCTTATGGATGGCTATCGCAGAGCTGGTGCTACTATTTCAAAACCGCAAGAGAAATACCATCAGAGTGTATGAGCAGATTATTGAGCAGGAGCGGTTTGCGCATTTCTCTTCAGGAATAAAGTGGACCCTTATCTGTTAGCATGGGCTGAGGTTTGATGCAAAGAGGAACTGGGGCATTCAAAAGTACAATTCAATAACAATTCAAGCATCGCATATAGGTTGATGGTGGCGATCTAGACACCGTTCTTTTTACAATTGACAAGACACAGTGGCCTGATCGGATTGGCTGTGTTGCGCAGGGATTCGAGGTAAATATGACAAGGAAGGAGTAGCCTAAACAAATTCCAACTAAATGTAAAGAAATGCAAGGAAACCATCACAACAAATTCAGAGCAAATTATCTGAAAAATTCTCAGAAAAATTAGATACAGCAAAACCTTGTTGTTGCAGAGAGGTTAATGTCCATCAATGGCAGGCTAGTGTGGGCATTAATGTAGCAGCTAAAACAGAGGGATTTAATCCAAATACATCGACTTGCGAAAAGATTGTTGATACAGAGAGATTAATGTACATGCATGGCAGGCTGTTGTGGGCATTGATATAGTGACTAAGGCAGAGGGATTTTAGTTGAAGAAAAGGTTCCATTCTATAGAAACATTGAGGCCTTTTTTGACCGAATCTAAGCGATGTATCCATTTTTGTTCAAGCTTACGCAGCATGAGATCACGGTCACCTCCATGAAATGGATTTCTGGCTGTCTGCAGTTTGCACCAGAGCAGGTCTTTATGACTGTGTTTCATCGCCTTGAAATGGGCTACCATGGGCTTTCCATCAACTTCATTTTTGATACAGGATTTGTGCTTGCATATGCTTTGGCGTATTTCACGCATACATTTCCCTACATATAGCAAGCCACAAGGGCATTTAATCGCATACACTGACCATTTGGTCTTGCAATTGGTAAAAGTGTTGAAGCTCCATTTAAGTCAATATCTTTCATGTCTTTTGTGAGACAGCAAACGGAACATGTTCCGCATCTGTAATGTCCCTGGACTGGAGGTAGATTCCATAGGGTGGTCTGGGTTTTTGCAAGTTGTAAAGGTTCCTCATAATAGTGAACTAGGCGATTCTTAAGATTTCTGCTGTGTTTAAAGGCGAAGCGTGGTCTTTCTGGTTTAAAGGTTTCTGTTTGGATAGTATCCCAGTGGCATAATATTGTTTTCCTTGATGAATTGCTGAAAGGGGTGAAGGTGGTCACACATGTAATTGTGTCAGCAGTTCTTTCTCTGGGAGATGGAGACAAACAGAAGTCTCTATTGGTGTGTTTGGCCCTTGTTCGTGCTCTGCGTATGATATGTCCTGGATATCCCCGTTCTTTCAAACGACCTGCCAGTTCTTGGCTTTTGATTTCATACTCGGCTAGGGTTGTACAGTTGCGTCTAAGCCTTAAAAATTGGCCATATGGCAGATTTTCTTTGAGCCCTGCAGGGTTGAAGCTAGAGAAAGCCAGAGGTGTGTTTTTTTAGATGTGGGCTTCCTGTATAGGGTAGTGCCTAAAGTGTTGTTGTCAGTCTTGTAGCTGTTTAAATCCAGAAAGGGTATGCTGGTCTTATCATAATGTATTGTGAATTTGATAGATGTATTCTGTGCATTGAGCAAACATGAAACTCTTGTAAGGTCTTCTCTGAGCCTTCCATATCATAAAAACGTCATCTATATATCGATGCGAGCTCCGCAGAAGATTCTTAAATGTGTTGCTTTCTTGGTAGATTGATTGTTTTTCCAAAGTGTGCATATACAGATTACGGTTTATTGAGAAGCCACCCTCAACAGAGGGATTTCCTTCCTTCCCCACTTAAGTTGTGACGCAACAAACTGTTTAACTGATTCTTTTCTTTAGCCTTATATCTGCCACATATCATGCCCCTTGGATCCCTCTCCCCGAAGCAATCTCCTCTTGTGTTTCCTTATAGCACATTGTGTATAGGCGCTATATAAATAAACTATCATATCATATCATATCGCGGTCAGATGGTACGTTTCAGCAGCCCTCTCTGTATCTTTTTCCGACGGTCTGTCTCTCTCCTCCTAGTACAGTCCCCATTATACAGCAGCAATGACAGCACCAATTTACAATTTTGGGGAAGTACCCTGCAATAATTCCTGCAACTAGGATTGGACAGTTACCCTTCTCTCTCCTCCCAAACCCAGCCTCCACGTCAGGATTGGTTTATGGGTCTGGAGCAACCTATGTCAATTCCCATTTGTAATCGCCATTTGTTCTCCTTTAAACTTTTTGGCAAAAACTAGTTATGTATCACAACTTCATAATTTTACTAGCAACTGTCATCATAAACATAGTTTCTGATTCAGCTAATCATCGGGAATTGGATAAGCTGACCACCAAGTCCGTACCATGTAGCATGGCCATGTGGCCCGTTTCTGCCGTTTCCATAAAAAGCATAACAGTTATGAATATGTAAGTTATTACCCATATCCCTAATTTTATTCTCCACCCGCTCACCAACTCTCACATTTCTTAGAACAGTTTCAACTTGCCTGCGAACAATACGGACAGGCATAGCTTCCTTAGGACACCCCCATTTTGTTTATTTACGAACATTTGAGGACACTCCTTTTGTTCTTAGAACAGTTTGAACTTGCATGCGAACAATACGGACAGGCATAGCGTCCTCAGGACACCCCCATTTTGTTTATTTACGAACATTTCTTGACACTGACTGTGTTTTTGTTTGTTTGTTTGTTTGTTTATTTTATTTATATAGCGCACCAGACCCTGGAGTAAAAGGGCGCTTAAAGACAAGTTACAGAGGTATAAAATATAAAGAATATGCAGTTATACATTATGTAGTAATTATTATGTACAGGCTATGCAATCAGCGATAATTAGAGCATACAATTAGAACATTTGAATAGTATAAATATACAGTAGTCATGGTCTTAGTTGGGCTTTGGATTGGTTTTGGTTTTGTCTAATAGCCACCCAATGACTAGCTTCCTGAACATATGGAATGAGGCGGCCGATTTGATATTCAACGGCAGGGAGTTCCAAAGTTGAGGGGCGAGGACTGTGAAACTTGAGCCGCCAGCTCTTTTAGAGGTGAATCTAGGCACAGTGCGGCAGAGATTGTTAGCAGATCTAGTGATTCTAGTGTTCGGCTTCAAAGACAGTTTGTTGGTGAGATATGGGGGGGCTAGGTGGTTTAAAGCTTTGTAAGTAAGGCAAAGTGTTTTTAGCTCAATTTTTTGTTGAATGGAGAGCCATTTGCAAGAAATTCTGATGGGGGTGATGTGCTCTCTCCTGGGGATGTTTAGAGCTGCTCGCAGCGCATTGCTTTGGAGGACCTGGAGTTTATTAATTATCCCTTGGTTGGCCCCTAGGTAGAGGCTATTGAAATAGTCCAACTTAGGTTGTATGAGTGCCCTAGCCAGTGTAAGGCAGCTGTTAGTGGACAGAAAAGGTCTGCAAGCTCTAATTAGTTTACCAGTGTATGGGGTGGTAGAGGCAGTCATGTTGACTTGTTTTGAGAGGTTGGTGTTGGCGTCAAGATAGAAGCCTAAGGTTTTCATGTTTTTAGCGACGGGGATGGTGTTTCCATCAATGATGATGTTGGAGTAGTCTGTGCTGAGTTTCTGTAAGTTATTGGGAGAGCCGACCAGGAGGAGTTCCGTCTTCCCATCATTAAGGCAGAGGCCATGTGTGGCCATCCATGCCTGAATGATGGAGAAAATTTCGTTAATCCTGGTGACATCCACCTGGTAGTTGCCAGAGATGGTAAGGAGGATCTGGGTGTAATCTACATAGTTTGTGTAGGTGACACCCAGATGGTCCAGTTTATCAAAAAGAGGTTTTGTAAAAATGTTATAAAGGGTGGGGGAGACGCAAGATCCTTGTGGGACACCACAAGTGATGGGGATGGGGTCTGCTGCAGCCGTAAGTGAAAAGACTCTCATAGTTCTATTGGCTAAGAAGGATTGTATCCACATGACGGCCGAGGGTGAGAAGTGGGCAGCAGAAGAGAGGTGGTTACAGAGTATTTTATGATCGACCAGGTCGAAGGCTGCTGAGAGGTCTAGGAGGAGTAGGATGGCCGCTTTTCCTTTGTCTTTGATGTCATCAATCTGACTTTTGAGGTCAACAAGGGCAGTTTCTGTTCCGTGTTGAGGTCGAAAGCCAGATTAACGCAATCCTAGTAGTTGATTGGATTCTCAGTAGTCCTGAATTTGGATTCTAAGTAGTCCTGAATTTGCAAGTAGGCAACTCTATCAAGGATCTTTAGAAGAAAAGGGACCGTAGTGATTGGCCTGTAGTTTGTGGGAATGGCAGGGTCTAGGGATTGTTTTTTAGGAGGGGGAGAACCCATGACTGTTTCAAATTGTTAGGTATAGAGTTGGTGGAGAAGGATAGGTTATGAGTTTGGAGATGAAGGGGGACAGGTCTCTTGCTGCATCTTTGATAATCTGGCTAGGTCAACTGTCCCCTTTGCAATTAGAAGGCTTAAGGGATGCTATAATTTTTTGGACTTCCGGTATGGTGACCTTTTTTAATGTGTAGCCAGTGGTGGTATTAGTGGGGGTGGATGTGCTGGGGGTGGAGGAGTTGCTGTTGGATAGTTGTATGGGGGGTTAGGGTTTTCTAATTCCTTCAAGATGGTGAAGAGTTCTTTAGCAGAAGATTCTGCTTTATCAATTCTCACATTATAGACTTCCTTCTTAGTGCGGATTATCTCTTTTTTGTAAAGGGAGGAGATCGTCAGGAGATTAGTTTTGTTTTCAACTGAAGGTGTGGTTTTCCATATAGTTTCAATGTTGGCCTTCTTCTTTCTGAGGATTTTAAGTTCAGGGGTGAACCAGGAATTTAGATGTGCTCTAGGTTTGCCTTTGCGTAACTTTAGGGGGGCCACGGCGTCAATAGCGTTAGTCATGGCGTCATTGTAGGTGTTGACTAGGAGGCTGAGGTCAGCAGTGGCAGGGAGCGAGTTGAGGATTGGGAGAACTAATGGTGTGATGGTGTCCGCCGTAATGTTGCGCTTGTTTCTGGTTAGACATGCAGGTGCGAGAGGGCAGTGTTTAGGATTACGGTTGTTGATGCTGATATCAAAAGATATGAGGAAGTGGTCTGTCCATACAAGAGGTTGGGGTGTTTTGCGGGTGATGTCGCAATTATGGGATGCATCCCAGTTGATGGTTCTGGTAGTGTGTTGATTTGGGTATAGTTATGCTCAGATAGGGCGTTAGCGAGGGATGAGGCGGGAGTGTCATCAGGGTCATTGTACCCAAGGTTAAAGTCTCCTAGAATGATATTTTGTGAGAGAGGTTTGGAATTCTCAGCTATAAGTGAGGTAATGGCTTCCTCAAAGGTGCCTGTGGGACCTGGGGGTCTGTATATTAGTTGCAAGGTAATTGTGTTCTTGGGGGTAGTTTGTATTTTGATGGTGAGATGCTCACATGATTCTAATGGAGGGGAAGTGATAGATCTGAGGTCAAGTGAGGATTTGAAAATGAATGCTACACCTCCTCCGCGTGCATTAGGTCTATCCACTCTAAGGATAGAGTAGTTGTTGGGTACAGCAAGTGTTAAATGGGGACCTGCTGCCTCGTGTAGCCATGTTTCTGTGATAGCAAGGAAGTCGAGGTCAGCTGAGAGGATAGTGTCAGCGATTTCAGTGGGATGAGCGACAAGGGATCTGACATTAAGTAGAGCTCCTTTTAGAGATGCACTATTGGTAGTATTAGTACCGTTCTTATTGGCCTCCTTGATCATGGGTGTTGTGGGCAATTTGCTGGGTGTGATGTGGAGTCTCGAGCCCAGTCTATTATTGCGGGTTGAGAGGTCCGGGTAGGCTGCTGGCCAGTAGCCTGGTGGTTTGGGCTGGTTAGTATTAGTGATCGTGTAGTCATTTTTAGGAGGGCTGGGAGTGTTAAGAGGTGTACTAACTAGTGTGGGGCTAGTTGTGGCCGTATGATGTCTGTGGACTGCAGGGGGGGAAAGGTGGTAGGGTGGGCAGAAAAGGTGTGGGACATGGGATGGGGTAGTGTCTTAGACAGCCAAGTTTGGCAAGTCCATTGCTAAATGATATTTAGCTGTTTGAGCTACAAGGTATATTGTTGTTCAGGACACAGAACGGGAACATAATGAGAATGAGCCAAGGGGGCATACTTGTAAGTATCAGGTGGATTGAGGACTAGGCGCAGGCAGGTGGGCACTATAGGCAAGTTGCAGTCAAGTTCACCTTAACTTAGGTGATATAAGGCAGAAAGTAGGCTACTTCAGATTTTGCTAGTGGGATGCAAGGTAGGCTAGTTCAGCTTTGGATATTACATGCAAGGATAGGCAGGTTTGACTTTGCTGATACAGTGCATGAATAGGCTAGTTCAATTTAGCTAGTGCGAACTGTGCTAATATGATGCATAAATGGGCTGATTCAACTTAGCTAGTACAATGAGAGAGTAGGCTATTTCAACTGTGCAGTGTAGGGCGTAAGGCGCTATGAGGTGCAGATAGGCAATGGGCTACACATTTGCAGTATAGGGCGTAAGGCGCTATGAAATGCAGATAGGCAATGGGCTACACTTTTGCAGTATAGTGCATAAAGCGCTATGAGGTGCAGATAGGCAATGGGCTACACATTTGCAGTATAGGGCGTAAGGCGCTATGAAATGCAGATAGGCAATGGGCTACACTTTTGCAGTTTAGTGCATAAAGCGCTATGAGGTGCAGATAGGCAATGGGCTGCACATATAGTGTGTGGCACTACAATAATCAAATAGGTATCTATGCATAGCATTAATAATGTACAAAGGATGAGAACCTGTGCTTACTTATGGGTATATACATAGTTGCAGTGATTTGCTCAAAAACAGTAACAAACAGATACGATGTCATGGTTGAGCAGTGAAGAAAATGAGGGGCTGGTCAACAGCGAAGGGCTAATCAAGCCGGGGAAGCGGCCACTGTTAACACTAGTGTCAGTGGACTGTTTGGGAGCAGGAGGCCACATCAATGGGAGTGTGCTGAAGAGTATGAGACACTGTACTAGTTAAAGTACATTGTACAAGGAGAAGGGGTGGCACGATATTGTATGTGCTCTGGCTCTTACCGCATGTTAAAGGTTCCGATTCATATTGAAATGTAGGACAGAGTCGTGCGGACTGCAGTTGAGGGCGGCAGTGGATATGTGGATGAGAAGGGCAGACCTCCAGGCCTCCCAGCTCCGACAGGCTCGGACAGGGGTCAGCCTTTGTTACAAGCCTTTGTTGCAAAAGCCGGCTACGTCTTCCGGCTAATTCTTATTGGCTCTTTAAGGAACTCGTAGCCAATCAGCTGTGTAGTCGGGTTCTCAGTGCAGCAGGAGTGAAGATTCCGGGTCAAATGGAGATGGCATCCATCTTACAGTGAAAGAACCCTCGTGGTTTGTAATGGCGATGTGAAGAAAAAACGCTGCCAAGATGCAGGTTAGCCAGTTTCCGATGCAATTAGGAATTCAGGCTAAATAATGCGCACTCGGGCTGCACTTTTTACCACTCGCACTGGGGCCCAGATAATGCCCACAAGTGTGTAGTAAAGTGCCCTTATGCTTACTTTCTATGCAGGGTAGGGTGGGGGCGACGCTGCTCCTGCAGCAGAACGGTGTGAGCTCCAGCTCCACGGACAGGCTTAGAACAGTTTCAACTTGCATGCGAACAATACGGACAGGCATAGCGTCTTCAGGACACCCCCAATTTGTTTATTTACGAACATTTCAGGACACTGCCTTTGTTCTTAGAACAGTTTGAACTTGCATGCGAATAATACGGACAGACATAGCGTTCTCAGGACACCCCCATTTTGTTTACTTACGAACATTATAGGACACATGATGTGTTCTTAGAACAGTTTCAACCTGCCTACGAACAGTACGGACAGGTATAGTGTCCACAGGACACCCCCATTTAGTTTATTTCGGAATATTTTAGGACACAGCCTTTGTTCTTAGAACAGTTTCAACTTGCCTGCGAACAAAACAGACAGGCATAGCGTCCTCAGCACACTCCCGTTTTGTTTATTTACGAACATGTTAGGACACCGCGTGTGTTCTTAGAACAGTTTCAACTTGCATGCAAACATTACGGACAGATATAGTGTCCTTAGGACGCTCCCATTTTCGTTTCTTTACGAACATTCCGGACACCCGCGCTGTCCGCGGACACCTAAAATGCTTTTTTTAAAAAGACAAGAAATGAATTAGGACACAATATAATAATTTTACTTTATTTTATATGGATGTTAAATTTATGACAGAGAAGGTGAGGCAGAAACTGAAACAAAAACAGGAGAATTGGGGGTTTCAATAGGATTTATGAGGTGAAGAAGGGATGGAAGTCTCATCAAAACGTTTTGGTTCATGGAGAGGGTTTGGGGATAATTGACTGGGATATGGAGAGGGGGGACAGGTACAAGTGGGACAATGGTATGTAGTTGTTTGTTTGAAATGATCCTCCACAAAGTTTTTTAAATTGTTAAAATTTGCCATTAGTAGGTCCATTTTTTCTTCTATGTGCTGGAGAGTCTTATCCAATACTTCTTTTTCTTTAGTATTTTCAATTTTTGTGTGGTCTGCACAAACATTTTTTTTATATGTTAAATGTATATAAAATAATATTTATTAATTGATGTATATAGTAAAGTGTCTACCATTAGGTTCACTATCTTCAGACATTTCCTCACGTGGGAAATGCTCCTCTAGCCACTCCAGAGTACTAGACATTTCTGTGAGAAAAAAAACATAATATCACTTTTTTGTATCTAATACAGAAAGTTTACAAATATATGAGTACAATGCAGTACACTTACTAGCTTCTGGTAAGGTGTGTTCTTACTTGTTTGTAGATCTGCTGTTCTTCTTAGTTGTGGAGTTTCTGTGTGGTTATCATGTTGGAAGACAATTTTTTTTCTTTTGGTATATTCCATTTTAGAACATATTGGGGATCATTCCGAGTTGGGTGGTAAGGGAAAAACGATGGCGGTAAAGGACTACCGGCATCGTTTCCCGTTACGGCCCATTCTAACCCACCAGACCGTTATTTACGGCGTCGTAAAGTACGAGGCCGTAAATAGCGGTTTAGTGGCGCGCGCCCGACACGCCATGCCGGAATTAGCGGCATGGCGTAAACCGGAGCTGATCCCAAGTAAAGCGGACATGGAAAAAACGGACTCCACAAGACCGCAAAGTACCTTACCGCCATGGAGTAAATACGGGCATCGCCGAGAAGGTGTAAAGAACCCTGAGCAGTGTTTCCAAGAGGAACAGGTGCACTCAATCAGCACAGGTGGAGGCAATGGAGTCTGGCACAGCACAAAAGGAGCACACCCACACACCACACCCCCTCCCACACCAAGATGATACCAATTGTAGCAGCATTCCTGGAGCTGGAGGCCCTGCTTGCAAGGCAGCAACTACAACGGCAGCAACAACAACAATCACAGCCCCCACCACAGAGGATACACAGGAGGAGAAGGAGGGTGAGACAGGCCCAGCATGCCCTACCGGTGCAGCCACCATTACCATGCCGGCAGCCCCCGATCCCCCGCATCAGAGCCACCCCCTTCAACCTCACACCAGAGCAGATCCACACCCTGTACCGGCTTGACTGGGACACCATTACCACCATAGTGGACCTGATACATGACGATATGGTGAGCCGCATAGAAATCAGCACTGCCATCCCCCCTCTACTGAAGGTAGTGTCTGTGCTCCACTTCCTTGCCACAGGCACCTACCAGCATACAGTGGGGCACATGCATGGCATTTCACAGCCCATATTTTCCCGGATACTCAACCAAGTGCTGGATGCCCTCCTCACCCACACAAGGGACTACATATCCCTACCCCAGACTCCCCAGGAGATATATGACACCAAAGTTGCCTTCCATGCACTGGCAGGCATGCCAAATTGCATAGGTGCCCTCGACTGCACCCACGTTGAATTGGTGGTCCCCCATGCCATGGAGGTGCCGTATCGCAACCGCAAGCAATACCACTCCATCAACGTCCAGATGGTGTGTAATGCCAGTAAAGCCATCACACATTGCAATGCCCGATACCTCGGATCAACTCATGACTCCTTGGTCCTGCGGAACTCAACACTACCACGCTACATGGAGCGACATGCTGGACGACGTGCCTGGCTGCTTGGTGAGTAACCTGAATGGGTCATGGCAGTGCATTGGGGCTGTGAGTAGGTTGCCTGCATACTCCACCTGGGTGGGAAAGGGGGGGGTGCATACTCCACCTGGGTGGGAAAGGGGGGGATGCATACTCGACCTGGGTGGGAATGTCCACGCCAGTGCACGATGTTCACCTCACAGCACACTGTGCCCCAAGGCAAGTGACACGGCACATGACCACATAACCACACAGTGATGAATTTGAGCCGACACCTAACACTACATGAGTAACAGGAAACCTGGCCAGATACCACAACACATGCACCACTCATCGGCGGACCTTACACACCGTAGCGGCATCCTACACCATGCAGTGCAATGTCACTGACTCCTGCATCTCAACACACAGGACAGTCATCCCTGGGAGTGCATAAAAGTGAGTCTAACAGGGATCCTACGGCGTGTCACTGGTCCTGAACCCCCATAGGATTGCTGCAAGTCACCATGTTAGGGATCCGTGCAGAGTGACGAGTATGCTACCAAATACAGCCAACACCCCCTTTCACCAAGTCTCGCGCAAGACATCAATGAATGCAGTCCAACACTGTGATGTCATCTTTGATGTCGTGGGTGTTAGTCTTAGCAGTGCACGGTGGTGGCGCGAGTTATGGTTGCTTAGCTTACCATAACTGGCTAATTTCAAGGGTTTTTCGGTTTTACTTGGAACCATAACGTCTCTTTAACAAACTTTTTTCACTGAATTTCATAGGTTTTTAGTAGCGCAATTTAACCATAACGTCCCTTTAACAAAGTTTTTTCACTGAATATATATATATTCATCTTAGTTTCCATCTGGTTTTTCTTCCTTCCTTTTCATTCTTTCATTTTTGGCAACCCGCACATCATGTCTTTTCCCTGACATTTTTCTGTTAGCAGTGACACATTTCACATTTAAACTGATTTTATTTGCACACACGTGTCAGCCATTTTTGGTGTCGCTGTTTAAAAATCCTGTTTTCCATGTGAAAGGGATCTTTGATTTTTCCTTTTTTGTAAATTAAAATGCTGCTTTTCCTTTTGTAATGACAGGTAGGCTCCTTTTCCGCATGGCTCTTCAATTTCACTTGAAAAAAAAGCAAAGGCCAAGCCATTTTTGTTTCAGGGTTTACAATCCTGCTGTTCATGTGAACGGGACTTCTATTTGGGGCCTTTGAATGCACCCCACATACCTTACCAACTCTCCTCTTTGGATGCAAATGGGATCCAATGAAAAGTTCAAGAGGATGAGCTCCATTTCTTGTTCACTGTATATGAGAGGTAAGACTTTTTTTTTCTTCCTCCATTCTGGGACTTCTGGAGGTATTATATAAGCCCCTATGTTGGTAGGAATCTCTACTCTTGGTGTTGCAATTCACTCCCAGGGAAATTACTCGCTTTCCCAGGCCTTTTTCCACAATCAATATGATTCAGATCCTAAGGGAATGGGTCTTCATTGGGATTCTCTTTCCAAGATAACACAACTTCATTGCGGGTCCCAAACCTACAAAACACCTGGTATAACTCTCCTGCCAGTTTCGCTGCTACAGTTTCTTTACAAAATTTGGTGTGGGTCCCAGACTCGCAAAGCACCTGGTCTTGTCTACTCTACATCCAGGTTCTCTGCTACAGTTTCTTTACACAATTTGGTGCGCGTCCCAAAATATATATTTTTTAATTCAAATTACATGTGAATTTTACTTTTAATTATATGTCAACTGGTTTGTTTCGTATTTCCAATGTTTAACCAAAAATACATTTTTCTTTGTATAATCTGGTTTCAAATCATTGTCTGATGTAATAAGCCCTGAAAGGACCTTTTTAGTTCGAAACGCATGTTTGCTGAACGTCCTGTTACTTGTTGAAATAAATGTAAGAGATTGTGTAACAATACAAGATTTGTTAGGACATTCATTCTGTATATATCACGTTCATATTGCTCTTGGAAGAAGTATCACACATAGAGTGAGCCCCCGGCTGCTGGGGCTTATGTTTTTTGGGAAAATAGTTTGCCAGCATTTTTATGGACAGGAGACTCTTTGTCAAATAATCATACTGTGGGACTATTCGCCTCCTTCATCTATTATATGCCATGCAGTAAATAACAGATTATTCTTTTTATAGTAGGGCAAGTAGTACAATTAAAAATGTGAGTTTTTTTTAATTTTATGAACAGGTCCACTTATCGTCAGCACTGTGTTTTCATTAAGAACCAAAGGAAAGCAAGACCTGAGTCCCACGGGCACGCTGGAGGTGGCGAGAATTCACGGTAGGCATCGCGCATTAGCTGTGGCCTGCAGTCACACACATACATGTCTTGTCAACACATGAGAATGCAGACATTCCACTCCCGACACATCCACCCACCTGGGAGGTTTGTTGATTATAAGACTTAGCTGGTAAAAATCACAACATTTGAATGGTGACATGGGTGGTAGGAAGAAGAAGCCGGAGGCGAGGGAAAGAAAAAAAAGGAAAGGAAGGATGTCAGAGAATAAGAGATGAGTGGAAGACAGAAAGGAATAAGGGATGGATGTGTGAAGGAAGAGCGGAAAGCAGTAAGTGGAAAGGAGGGCGAGAGGCAGAGAAAGGCACAGGTGAAATGCGGCAGGGAGGAAGGCACAGGTAGAATGTGTCAAAAAAAGGTAGCAGACGCTCCTCTCCAGAAAGAACATGGCATGATAACCTGTTCTGAGATGAGAGTTTGCAGCACACGCTTTTTGCTCACTGTACCTTTCACAGATGGGAAATATCCATTTGCATATCAGTCTTTGTCCCGCCCACATGGGCAGTCCAGCACCGAAATGCTATGGCAATTCCTCTCTGAACAAGAGTACCAAACAGCAACCCCATACACGTGTTTCAGCCTTGTTGGGCCTCATCAGTGAGGTGAAGCTGCGCCACTCTGAGCACAGTGAGCAGGGAGTCCACGTCTGGTTGCCCCCAGGTAACTTAGGGTGACCAACCCCAAGTTCCTTACAAATATGTCAAAAAAAGGTAGCAGGCGCTCCTCTCCAGAAAGAACATGGCATGATAACCTGAATGTGGCAGGCAGGAAGGCACAGGTGGAATGCGGCAGGGAGGAAGGCACAGGTGGAATGCGGCAGGGAGGAAGGCACAGGTGGAATGCGGCAGGGAAGAAGGCACAGGTGGAATGCGGCGGGGAGGAAGGCACAGGTGGAATGCGGCGGGGAGGAAGGCACAGGTGGAATGCGGCAGGGAGGAAGGGACATGTGGAATGCGGCAGGGAGGAAGGGACATGTGGAATGCGGCAGGGAGGAAGGCATAGGTGGAATGCAGCAGGGAAGAAGGCACAGGTGGAATAGAGCAGGGAAGAAGGCACAGGTGGAATAGAGCAGGGAAGAAGGCACAGGTGGAATGCAGCAGGGAGGAAGTCACAGGTGGAATGTGGCAGGGAGGAAGAGGGAGGTGAGACACAGATTCTGTTAAAGAATTAGACTCCTGGACCAGCTTTCAAACTGCATCAAACTTGTCACTGAGCAAAGAAAGAGCCAGGACCTCCTAATCACCATTGCAGCTGTTCTTAGAGTTACCCCTGAACTCGCATTGGTGGTAGCGTGGGCTGACTTGAAAGAACACCTATACAGTAATGAATGCTTAGAGAAAGCACTAATGATGCAAACATCTGACAACCTAACACTTTAGATTCAAGGGACCTGCATCTTGCGGCTCTCCAGATGTTTTGGATTATGACTCCCATGATCCCTCACCATTGACTATGCTGGCAAGGGCTGATGTGAGCTGTAGTCCTAAACATCTCGTGAGCCAAAGGTTGCAGACCCATGCGTTAATCTGATATTTTCTTAAACACTTTTTGTTCTTTTACAAAGTGGGACCAGTCAAAGGGGATGAGCCCAATCAAGAAAGGGAAGGCGGGAAATAAATACAAGTTAAACATTAAGGAAGTGCGTGAGCCTTCTGAAGGGGGGAAGTGATGTATTTTGTAAAGCCTGAGAGGCCATTTTAATCAAAACCATAGTTTGATGGCAGGGAGCTGTTACCTGCTGACATACACGTAGGTGGCACCTTGACACCAAATGTTCATCATTAGCACAGTACAGTGTGTACACCGCCTTTTGCCCTGCACTTTTGCATTCCACCGTGAAAAGTGAGCAAATGCTACCTTGCACCCTCTTACCACGCTCGCATGTCGGGCAAGGTTTAATTGCATTTGTGAACACTGTGTAGCATGCTGTCGGCGTCTACAATCTATCCCTATGGGATCCGCCTGCTTTATTGCGCCAGCATAGAATGCATGCCAGAGCATTTGTATCGCAGAGAGGATGGAAGACAGTGATGTATTTTGTAAAGCCTGAGGGGCTCATTTGAATCAAAATCGTAATCTAGCGTTAGGGAACTGTTACATGTTCACACGTAAGTAGAACTGTGAGTAACTCACGGTGACACAAGTAAAACAGACACAAATGATCACAGGGTGTTTAGTGAACAATGAAAAATGGTGTGCAGGATGGAAAAATGCCTCATCTAAACCTATATCTAAGATGGGGACAGGTGTCAACCATCAAATGATAAATAAGGCAGTTCTAGTGGTGTTGTCAAAATGAAAGGGGCCTATACTAAGAAACCTATTGCAAAACCTTACAACTATTACAGAAAAGGGTGTGGGATAGTTCTCAAGAAAAGAAAGAAGTATTCTCAAATAATAAGTCAGGAGACAGTGGTTTTGGTTTCCCCACGTTTTAGCATGGGGTAGGATGGGAGCTGGTGGAGCACAGTACAGTCTCGGGCTTCTCTAGCACGAGACGACCGTTCCAATGGCAGACAGTCTCAGGCTTCTCTAGCACGAGACGACCGTTCCAGTGGCAGTTCTTTGGACCGTCGATGGCCAAGTCTCGTTTCCTCAAAGTCTCTCTCCTTTGGGCCTGAGGTGTTCAAACAACAAAACAAAAATTCCTTTAACAAATGATAGTTCCTTTCCGAAGTTCAATGTGGGTGATAGTTTCACCCCTGGCTCTCCCTCTTCTGGACTGACCCTTCTCGTATTGTATTTTACAATTTCCGATAGCATGAGGACTTCACCTCTGGGTCCACCTCTTCTTCTGGGCTGACCCTTCTCAATTGTAATCCACATAGTTCTGATGAAAACTTTGCCCTCGGATCTCCCTCGGCCGGGCTCGGACCTCTCTTGACTATCCGTACTCTGGTGACGATTGCACCCCTGGATCTCTCTCTGCCGGGCTCGGACCTCTCTTGACTGCTAGTACTTGGGTGATAGCTTAATCTCTGGTATCCCTCCTTCGGGTTCACTCTTGCCGTCTCTTTTAACTTCTGCTTTGGAGTGATGACTTTTCACCCTCGGATCCCCCCTACGCCAGACTCCGACCCCTCTCGATTCTTAGCCTTCCTTCACCGGATTTACTATGGCTCTCGAGCAGGGTGATAGTGGCTCACCCCTGAGTCTCCTCCTTCTGTGCTGACCCCTTATTACTTTTAAAGTTCCCTTTTATACAGTTCACAGGTTTCGGGATTCACTTCCCTTGCTTTCATGCCAATTCACATATCGAAGTCTTTTGAATGTACAGGCTTTTGCTCGACCCTCACATATGAACACTTTGCATTCCTTTGCCGGCCTTCCTATGGCCTTCTGGGTTCTGTGGTTTGTCAATATGGGACTGGACTAGAGTCTCTCGAGTTAGCACTCACTCAACACAGCCCGGTGCTTATCAATCCTCCCCTCGACTCACCAGCTGGGATGAACCGATTGGCTTCTGGCTTCTCTGGAGTCAAGGCCGGTACCACGAGCGCGGGAGTCTCCCCTGCTCCGCCCTATCAGCATAGGCTTGCCCCGTGTACCATTCACATCTGCTGCAGAACACTTGTGCTATTGTTCTCGGTCTTAGATTCCCCTCTGTGAAGGTTCCGCGGGTCTGGTAAGAAAAGGGCAAGGTCACTTCTCTTCTCGCCACCCTCTCAACTACCACTGCATTTCTGCTTCATTAGAACTGCTGCTTGGCTTGGTAGCCGTTTTGTCGTGCTGTCTGCTGTACTCCCCTTCACCTTGCTTGCCCTGTGCTTTCTGGCTCCACCTTTTATCCCTGTGGGGAAAGGGAAAGGCTGTCAGGTTTGTATGATTTCAGTCAATTGCTTGACTTTGCCTGACTCGCGGGTTGGGACATGTCAGGTACACAAGTTTAACATTAGTCTGCTGTCTTGGGTGTGAAACAGTATTCGTGTAACAGAAAGGGGGAGTTTGGAGTACCACAGTATCCTAAGGGACGGGATAGGGAAGGTAGTTGCAATGAGCGAGAGTGACCGGGATGTAAAACAGTTACAGAAGGGATTGTGAAATAAACCAGGGGAAGTATGGGAACTGTAGTAGGTTACCTGAGGAGGTTGGGAAGGCAGGAACAAGTTAGGAGGGTCTTGTGGATGGTTCCAAAAGTCAGGCGAGGGTGTATTTTAGTGAATAAAATAGCCCCAAGCTTTCAGAGTGCTTTCACAAACAAGCAATGGGAAAGCCAAACTAATGTATACCTTTCAAGAGTCAGGAAACCCTTTAAAGCGAGGAGATGGAGGTTCAGGTAAGTATGGCTGTAACTCAACCCCGTACTCCGGTTTCTCTTAGGGCTTGGAGGGTCTTGAGAGGGTCATTGGAGGTCCCTTTTCCCGCTGTTACTTCCAGTCCTTGATGCCCAGCAGTTGCAGGCTCGAGGGAGTCTCCGGTCGGTGACAAGGCAAGAAACCAAGGCTTTCCCGGCAAGTGCATGACCATTAAAGGAATGTCGTGACCTGGCCCGGCACGGCAGGAAGAAGGCTACAGAACAAGATGGCCAAAAGAACAAGCAAAAACCATGTTGGGACACTAGCCACAGTTAGTAGCCACACATGTTAAACGCTCTAGGGCTAACAAAAGGTATGCAAAAATAGCTACTACCACCAGCTTATCTTTAGGAACATCTAAAGTAACCAAAAAATCCCTTTGAGTGTAGTCTACGGTCATACAAAAGAAACCCCATTGCACTGCATTGGAAGATGCATTGTGCAATGATAAAAAGTTACCAGAAAAAGTAACAGAGTCAAAAGACTAAGGGAAGAAAGAGTTTCCCAGGACTGACAGCCTGAAGGACCGGTCAGTTTCCCCATGACTTATGAGCAGAAGTGCAGTGGAAAAAGTCAAGGCAGAGAACAAAAGCAAAACGTTTGGGGGTCCATAGAAATGGGGGGAAAGTTGCTAGGAGAACTTACCTAACATGTTCTATGAAGCCTGGTCTTTGTCTGTTGCCAGCAGATGATCTGCTGTAGATTTTTAGTTTTATCAGGAAATGTTTGTGGTCCCATAAAAGCCCTCACAGATCTCCAAGATGTTACCAATGCAAGTTCCTGTCCCTTCCTGGCATCACCCGCCCAGAAGCAGCAGTGGGAAGAAGAGTGATTAGATTCAGTACAGCCAAAGCCAAGCCGAATACATAGGTTTGCACAGCATATGCAATGGTACTTGTGTCTGGGTTTCCAAGGCGACCCCCACCCCAGTGGCGAAAGGGATGGAATGTGAAGAGTTGAGCCCCAGAAGTACCATGAAAAGACAATTAGCCATTCCAGGGTACAAGCAGCAATCCATCAGAACCCCGACTATACGAGGACAGCCAGCATCCCAACAGCACGCAGACAAAAAATAAAAGTTCCCATATTGTAGAGTGAATGAGGTCCAGGGAAATCCAGAATCACAGAGTTCAATCCCAAAGGGCATGCGATGAAAAGAGGCAGAAAAACCTTTCCAAAGACATTCTAAACACAAATTCCGCAGAGAAAAGAATAACAGGTCCATGTTCTGTTACATTTGCTCAATCCAAACGCCAAACTGAGGATTTAAACACGTAGTCCAGAACAAAAGGTTCTTTTCAGCAGCAGTGCGCCCACTGTAGAGGGGTGGGGAGTAAAAAAGCAAAAACAAAGGTGTGGCCGTGCCCTTTCATGCAGGTGATCCAGAGGGACAGCAGCCCCTCACCACCCACACACAAGCGAGGACAGGCATGGGCGAGGGACACAATCCACACAGAAGAGAGGATGTATGATGTAGGGGCATGCCTCAACACAGCCCGGAACATGTTTGAGGAGCAGCAGAAGAGACCCCAACTCCTTCTGATAGGGCTCATGCAGCGTGCGTGCTTGCGCGCTTGACGGCCCGGGCTGCTGGCATGTATAGGTTGCAGTGGCGTTCCCAGTGTGGTTAGATGGCCTCGGTACAGCCGCCATCCCCTGCACCCTCTCAATGGAGAATGACCACCGTAGGGAGTAATTTTGCCATATTGGCCCATGGTCTTGAATTCCGACCAGTCTATACACCAGTTGTTCTTACATCCATGGGAAGTTGGATAAAGGCCCAAATGCTTGGTAGGTCTGACAACAGAATTATATTCATGTCCTGCGAGTGGAAATCATATATATTTACTTTATATGACAGGTGGCACGATGACCAAGCCTGAAGAGTCATTCAGCATAAAGAGAGAGGAAGACCTCCACCTAATCCACCCTCCGGAGACAGAAGGGAGAGAGAGAAAGGAAAACGGTCTCTGCTCAGGAGAATGCAAAGGTACAGTGTCTATACTACTGACATTCAACATATATAACAAGTACCCCACCCTCCCCCCTCCTCACTCCAGGCCCCAAAGGAGATCACATACAAACCTCAGAATTATACCAGCAGTGTTCATCAGTTTAACTTACTCTGTTGTGTTATTTAATGTCAATAGAAAATTGAAAAACAAAACTCAGCTGTAGCCTTTGTAAAAAAGCCAAGGGTCTTTTTCCCCCTTTTCGCAAGCTGAGTGGAAGGTTCGGGGAAGAATACCAAAAGAGGAGAACACCATTAGGCGAGATAGGGTGTTCCCCCCCCCCCCACGCTAATGTCCTTACCCAATGTCCTCTAAACTTTCGTAGGATGCTGTCATTTTACCTCCACCTCATCCCAACCATGTCCTTCTCTAAAATGTAGAATCACCATTACATATAGCAAGAGGAAACCCATGTGCGATACACACGTGGGGAAGGGGCGACCTGGCACCATATATACTTGCCATTCTGACATTTATCTTTCACATTGATTTTCCTTTAAGAAACCGGCTTACCTCTGGTCTCTGGGTGGGTCTGAGGCTCTATCCCCCACCTTCCATCAGTCCACGCTGTCCCTTTCCCTATTTTTAATGTCAGAGTTGAGCATCTGTCACCAAGCGTCCGCTTGTAAGAGCGGATGTTCTAAGGGCGCTGCCCTTCCCTGTTTGCCCATGTTGGCGCCGGTGCGCGTCCTCCCTCTTTCTTGCTGCAGCCATATGGTTGGTTATGTTACCATTGTTAATTGCGCACCATGTAGCTCTGTCTTTATCTCCTCACTATTTATCTTATTACATGGTTCTGCTCCATGAATATTCCTCCCGTACTTTTCTCTAGATCGAGGCTTATCCGACTATTCAGGTTTCTCTCCCTGTTTCTCTGAACTTAGGGCTTTGGAAAGCTCGCTCCATCGTCTCCAAAACAGATTTGGTTTTGGACCTCTCTTTTTTCCTTTACATTTGATTTCCTCTGTATTGCTGAAGCTTGGTTCTGCCATTTCGACACTGCTACTCCGGGTGCTTTAACCTCTTCCTGCTCCTCACCTTGACTGTTGGGGTCTGGTGGCAGGACTGGTGTGCTTTTCCACCTGCATTGGACTTCTTCCCCTCTTTCATTTCCCTTCCCTTCTTTTTCTCTTTTTGAAACTCCTGCCCTCTTTTTCCGCCTCTACCGGTAATCTATCGTCCCAAGGCGCTCTCGGATATTTATGACCACTTTGATTCCTTTCTATCTATTCTCTTCCTGTGCCTCCCCTGTCATCGTCCTTGGAGATTTTACTATTCCCCTTCCCCTATCTGATCCTGCCTCTTGCCCCTTGATCTTTTCTACTCTCTCCTCTAATCTTAATTTACTGTCTTCACCTGCTACTCACTTTATCGCTGAGGTCGTCTGTTGCTCTTCAGTTCACGTGACTGCTCCATTCTTGATGCTATTCAGTCCCATTTCCTTCTACCCGCTGACCGTTTTCTGATGTCTCTCTTTTTCTTTTCCTCCTCCACCTCCTACTATTAGCTATATCTCTACGTCTTCTTTTCTACTTCCGTTTTAACAGATCTCACAGACTTCTCTTCCTCTGATCTGGATTCTGCAGTTCATAAGCTTCATTATGCTATGTCCTCATCTTTAAATTTACACCTGGGGGGAAACCTCCTTGCCCGTGGCTCTCAGATTCTCTTAAACAACTGAGAATGGAGCTCCGTAGAGCGGAAAATGGCTAAAATCTCTTAGCACTACTGCTTACCAATTGTTCTCTGCACTCTGTCAGTCATTCACTTTGCAACTCAAACAAGCTAAACCCAACTGCTTTGAGAATCGTATTCGGACTCTGAGGACTTCTCCAAAACATCTGCACTCTACCTTGAATTAAGCCCTCGTTCCTTTCTCCTCTGATCCTTCTTCTTGTTCTTTTCTTACTTCCAATGATTTTGCCATCTTCTTCCTCTCTAAAATAGAGAGCATTAGATACTCTCAAATTCCACAGGCTGCTACTATTCCTGATATCTCCACAAATCTCCTTCCTCTGACCCCTGACCATCCTCCCTTCGCCTTCAGTCCCATCTCTGAGGCAGACGTTCTCACTCTCATTTCTCGTTCCGAATCCACTGCTGCTCTCTCTGGCCCCCTACCTGCTCCACCTATTCAACCTATTCACCCTGCTTTGGTCTATGTCTTATCTGTTATTTTTAATTCCTCTTTATCTTCTGGTTGGTTACTTTCTGTCTGCATTTAAAGCTGCCACTGTTATTCCTCTCCTCAAGAAATCTTCCATTCATCCTTCTGTACCTTCTAATTTCCACCCCATTTTTCATTTTTCTTCTTTAACTTTCAAAATTACTTGAGTGACATGTCCACTCTCAACTCGGCTGTCATCTTATCTTAATTTATCTTCTCGCTTCTCAACAGTCTGTTGTACGTTATGTCTTTTCCATGGAAACTGCTCTTCTCTCTGTGTTAAGCTCTATTCTTCAGGCCAGCCATCTTAAGCAGTCTTCTATCCTTGTCATACTTGATGTTAGCGCTGCTTTGATACTGACAAGTATTCGAGCTCTGATGACCTAGTTCGATGGAACTGTCAGTATCCATACCTCTGGCTCTGCATGGACTGCCATGAATGATTGTATTGGAGAGGAGGCATCAGCAACTCCCTGAAACACAGTACTTGCTTTAGTATGGTTTCAATATTGTAAACATAACACACACTTAGGGTCGACGGCACAGGTACATATAAAGAGATAACCACAAATGATGCATTGTCTAAACGAATCAAGGAATATTTAAATATGATCAGATTTAATCGACTTATTTCTCTGATTTCTTTACATCTGCATCATCTAAATGGGATGTTGTGATTGTAGTGGAAGCTCCGTCGTCTCCCTGAAACACAGTACTTGCGTTAATAGGGAAGAAAGTATAGCAAATGGAATCACGTTATATGATCACGCTCGATGGAGCTGCCAGTATCCATACCTCGTGCTGCTGAAGAATATCTATGGATGTTGTAAATGTAGTGCGCACTTCCGAAAAAGCTGTTGTGCCGATTCGTATACGCATGGTCCCGCTTCCACTTCCCCTGGAATTACTTGAATGTCAGGCTCTGCATCAAGTGCGGGGTTTGACGCTTCAACAACTGCCTGAAACATAGTATTTGCATTAGTAAGGATTACAATATTGAAAAAATTACACACACTTGTGGTCGACCGCACAGGTACATATCAATGGCTAACCACGAATGAAACATGGTGTAGAACAATCAAACGACAAGTATTCCAGTTCTGATGATCACGGTCGATGGAGCTGTCAGTATCCATACCTCGTGCTGGTGAAGAACATCTAGGGATGTTGCCAATGTGGTGGATGCTTCAGCATCTCCCTGAAAGACAGTACTTGCATTAGTATGGATAACACTAATTATAACTGAAAACAAACACCAGTGGACGATAACTAAGGTGTATATCAATTTGAAAGCACTAACCAAACATTCGGTAAAGTAATCACACGATACATAAAAACTATTACTTGACATGCATAAAACAAGTCTGTAGCGGAATAGCCAAGTAAGATTACCTGACACACACTAGAAGTGGTTGATAACTGCAAGCACGTCATGGAAGTAGAATGTTCTTGCTTCAGATTCAAGGGATAGTCAAGGAGTTGTAAAGGTAAATTATTGTTTGATAATGAAATGCCAATATTTAAAATTGCCATGTAAGGAGACTGAATACTTGAGAGTAATGCTATTGAAAATGCGCAATATAGCACAGTTCACTGTGCCCATATATAGATTTCGTTTGTGGGTTGTGAAATCTAAAAAGAATATATTGATAAATGTCATTATTCAAAAAGCTATACACTCATATCAATGTCGAAAGTATTACAAATTGGAAACAACTAAAATACTAATTAATCCATTCGGCTACCTACACACTACCGCAAGGCCTAAAGCTAAAAACGGACACTTGACTCACCAGTGGCGGAATGTGGACGAATAGAGTGGGAATAGCGTTTGCGAGCAATTTTCGTGTCGTTCGCCGTTTATTCTTCTTTGTTACCCAAGATGTGGCATACATGTTCGAGGAAAAGTTTCAGCTGCAGATGCGGTATCGATCACCCCTCTTGTCCTCTAAGTCTTCTTGGACTCTACTTTCAAGCTCATCCAGTGAATATCCGCAATGTCTGACCCATTCTTTTATTCGATCAACAGTTTTAGGGAATACATGCATTGTAGTGCCTTCAGATTTAGCATGGGTCTTCGAAGGGCAACCGCTAATCGAACAGGCAGGCATTGTTGAAAATTCTGAAAAGTAAATATCGACATTATTAAACAATCTTGATGAATAAAAATGTGATACAAAAGTAAATGAACCATACAATGTTCAATGCAAAGTTTGTTTTACTCGCCGGAACTATACCAGTTCATCATGTGCGGCTTAGTATTTGCATAAATTGCAGAAATTTCTAAATGATGAGACTAAACTCTGAACATGTGACTCGTCCCTTGGATGTTTTGTCTTGCACGAGAAGGAAACATGCTTACATTGTAGACTGGACCCCCGAAGGATGCAATTCGATGACAATTGACACAGATGAAAATAAATAGATCTATTGATAGCATAACAATTGAAACTCAAAGTCAATAGCAATGAGACCAATGACCATATCACTATTGGGTACTCGAATCGCAAATAGATAGAAATTTAAAAATGACCGAAATATGACTAGGATACATGGCCTTACCTTGACCAACAAACAGTTGGATTCAGCAGGCCGAGCAGTATGTTGCAGGAGAACAGGTAGATGGCCACAGGTAGCACACTGACGTGTTTGCTCGAAGCGGTCACATATAGCACGATGTTAAGCGGCTTCACTTCAACACTACAGCTAAGTCAATGCCTAGTCTGGGATGCTGATGGAAACCCTTATTGCTATATTTTTAGATCCAGTTCATGTACTCTGGATGACAACCCTTATATAACACCCCTCTCTTAGAATCCCCTGACCCCACTGAGCCAAGAAGCAGGTCTGTTTTGCAAGTTTAAAAGGTTTATTTGAGAATAAAACAAGATATATACCACACTTTTATAATAAATTAAT
This sequence comes from Ambystoma mexicanum, assembly GCF_040938575.1. Classification (NCBI taxonomy): domain Eukaryota; kingdom Metazoa; phylum Chordata; class Amphibia; order Caudata; family Ambystomatidae; genus Ambystoma; species Ambystoma mexicanum. The sequence continues at coordinate 1,550,851,743 of NC_090931.1, forward strand.
ATTGGATATCACACTTAAAATATGACAGTGATCAACAATGGATAATGTTCTACTGGTAAACTGATTTGGTCACTTAGGAGTAGTATAGAGGATGAGGTAGCTGAAATTCTTTATGGTTTCAAGGAAATGCAATGATGAATGAAATTGCTGTACAGAAAATAAACTGATATGGTTTCACAAGAGATAATATGTTCACTTTTCTTTGACAATTCACTCCCCCCTTTATGAAATATAAGGAGATGGAAAGGAGAGCACACAGTTCTCAGTAATGCAATCAAATACAATACGAAATTCAGTTCCCCCCCCAGCAAGCTTCGAGGAAAAGGTAGGAATTTGAAACACAGGCCCAAAATGCTTTGAATGTGGTGGCAATTAAGTGGAAATATGCTGAAAATGCTTTTAATTCCCTTTAGGAGGTTCAGGGCGAGTGGTAGACACTTTAAATCAGTTCAAGGTCAGCCCTAACAATGATTCGGGGATGGTTATTAGGTTGCAAACGAATTTTGGCAGTTCAAGCAAAAACAAAGATTTTCTTACACTTGGCTGAAATGAGGCAAAATGTCAAATCGCAGCAAATTTTGCGAGTGCGTCTATCGCGATTACGGAGGCACTATAAGGGGTAGCAAGTCGGTTTTAGGCTTGTTGGAAAGCTTAGAATCCGGAGATACGGACAATTTAGTAAAGGTAGTTTTTGGATTTAAGGTAAAACTCAAAATTACAGGTGACAGTTTACAGCTTTAGAATGACAGGTGACAGTTGTGCAGCTTTAGAATGACTGGTGACACGATTTCTAGGAGGCAGTTCTAAATAGGTTAAAATAGTTTGGATTAGATTATTTTAAACTAAGAGATCAGTTCTGGCACAGTCCTATCTGGGTACTCACACTAGATTTTTAAGGGATCTGGTCAGGTTTGGACTTCTGGCGATTTTTCTCTGCTCGGCAGGTCAATCAGGAACCGGTTCTGTTCACCGCGGTCTGGTCTGGATCTCTGGTTCTCTCTGGATCTCTGCACTGGTCTGCACGGCTCTCGGGATCGGGTTCTGCTTTCTCTGGACACAGCACTGCTTTCTGGGTCGGCTATTGGTTCTGGCAAAAGTTCTTGGCAAAGAATTCTAACAGCTTGCCCGGCTGTGAATAGTTTGGTTAGGTTTTGCTAGGTTCTGGAGTATGAGTTCTAGGTTCTGGTCTCTGTGTAGCTGGAGTCAGTCTGGATCTCTGGATGTGAAGTTGTCCGTCAATATGCTCTGCAGAAATGGAAATTGAAAGTCCTGTCTGGCTTCCAGTGGCTCTTTTTATGTCTTTTGAAAATGGGTGTGTGCGTAGCATGACTAAGCCAGCCCCTCTCTTGATTTGATAGGTCAATAGATTCTTTGGTCCCTGATTTGGGAAGGGATAGTGTGTCAGAGTGATGTCAGAGGGAGTCATCTTTATGGCATACAGCAAGCACACTCCCCTTATCAAATTGCACACAAATCTATATTTGATCCAAACACACATTTATCTATGTACCATTCTTCTAATATTACATGTCCAGTTAACATATTTTCTGTAGCACCAAACCATCCGATCCCTGTCTTTGTAAGATGTCGTGTCCACTTTTGACAGGATTCTGCCCTTTTCGTCCAGAAGACAACCTCTAAACTCTTCCAGAATTTACACAAATGTGCACAAGGGACATGGTTTTCAGATGATAAGGTGTCAGTTTTTAACATACATACATTTTGAGTAACAACCTATTTTCCGCTACTACGCCCCCAGAACATACCACCGGGTCCTAACACCTCTTAAAACGTGCACAGAAAAATCACAAGAATTATGGTATTATTTAGATAATTTGGACAAGTCCGCACTATGAGTTATCCATCTTTTTTTTTTTTAATTATGCCCTGGCCAAAAGGGGTGTGTTTTCCCACATCACATGGTGGAATTACTGGTTTGTCCACTTCTGCCAAGCCAGCTTGTTCACAGAGGCACAGCTGCCCCCCAGTTTCTCCCAAGAGGAAGCTATTTTACAACCCCCCCAATATAACATTTGCCTGAGTCAAGGAAGGGCTTTGTTCAATTTCCTACAGAGCCCAGGTGCTTCACCCCTAATTCAATCAGGGAGGTGTCACCTCCTTTTGATGGGGCCAGCCAGGCCTGGGAAGAGTTGTTGAGCCAGTTCAACTCCTGTCGGGGGTAGTTGTCAGGCAGAATTCAATCTCTTTAAGCCAGGCTTTAGCTAAATGTCACTTTGGGTTCCCAGTTTTCTACATTAAAATCAAACTGACAATTTTTACACATGCAGTTAGAACACTGATTCTAAGTTCAAAACTCTGACATTTCAACAGTTGCAAACTATGTGACACTCAACAGTAGGTCACTCATTTATTCTAAACATTTCGATTTTAGTGGCTTTAAGTCCAATTTCACTCCAGCTGCTGACATCCACAGCTCAGCCAGTTTCATTATGAACATTATTTTAGGCTCTTCCTCTTTCCAGATTTTGTATGCACACAAGGCTTCATTCTGCCAGATGTCTGCTGGTGTTCAGTGAGATTTTTGAGTCTCTTGCAATGTTCGAAATAGGCATTTTAAGCTTACATTCAGAGAAACAAAGGGTGATTTTTTAAAGTGCTTTTTTAGCTAACAGGCACTGCTGTTTTTCTCTTTGGCACCCCATTTCACTCATGGCTCTTCTGACCCTGCACGCTCGCACTGGTGGGTGGCAAGTCAGACGACCATTTTGGTGTGCGCACAAACTGTGCGGTTTTCATAGATTCTGGCGCACATGTGGGCTTTTCGGCCATCTTGGATTTCCTAAACCCACAGCACCACATGTTGCAGCATGATAGCTCAAACGTGGGTCAGGACACCCAACAAGCCCCCACGCCCGACTGCACTTTGAATTCGAGTCGAGGGGGAGTCGGGTGCAAAGGATGTTTTGATCCTCACGCTGGTATGTCCGCATCATCTTCTTCCAATTCCGCGAATGGCACAGTTCAGCATCTTTTCCTCCATCCGGTTGGATCGATCGGTTCTCCTCGCCGGTCCTGATGGGAATATTGGGCGGTACCCCAGGCCCCTCGGATCTCTGCTCCCAGTCCCTGGGTCGTTCTCCTTGGTCAGTCTCCATGGTTTCATCTCTCCTAGGATGATAAAGCAAAGCGGCAATACACATTCCTAGACATTTTTCCACCACTATTAATGGTGTGGTGAACATATACATTTTATACATCCGGACACATTTTTCAGTCTTATTTAAAAAAAACAAGATATACATAAAATATATATATATATTTTTTTAAATCATAATATTTTAGAGACTATGGGCCTCATTACACGGATGGCGGTAATGGTTAACGGTCACCGTTAATAGTAACGGTGACCGTTAACCATTACCGCCTTACTACGAGGTCCCTTAGCGGGTTGGTGCTTTAACGCCTGCTTTTTGCAGGCGTTAAAAACCAACCCGCTAAGGGACCTTGGTGCTAATTACGGCACCGCAAAATTGCGGTGCCGTAATTAGCACCTTCCCCATTCCCATTATGCCCTATGGGGCAAAAATGGGAATGGGGAAGGGCAGTGGTGGAAGGGGGAATTACCGCCCCGCCAACCCTGGAATGGGGCGGTAATTCTCCCTTCCACCAAGGCGGTGCCGGTATTTTACCGGCATGGACCAAGGTGCTAATAGCACCTTGGTCCATGTGCTAATACCACCATCCGTGTAATGAGGCCCTACATGTGAGATATTTTAGGATGGGAACTGAATTACTCTGGAGTGGCCCCCTCTGGGATTCCAGAGGATTCCTCCAGTTGTTGCAGTGTGTGCCTGGAATGGCAATACTTTAGCTGATTAATATGGACCCACTTGTCTTCCCCTTCAGCCAAACTGCCTTTGGAGATGCAGATCTTGTAGGCTACAGGGGAGATTTTGTCTATAATTTCAAACGGTCCCTTCCATGTAGGCAAAAATGTTCGCTGTTTGGCCTGGTTCCTTTGGAAATTGTATAGATAGACCCGATCACCCACCTTATATTCCTTCCTGGTGGTTTTCAAATCATAGTGGGTCTTCATGCTCTTGGCTGATCTTTCTAGATTCCGCTGAGCATAGGCAAAAGCATGTTGAAGGTGTTTCCTTAAATTCTCCACATACTCATGAGTTGTGGAGGCATTTATCAGTGTCTGCTCTTGGGTCCTGTAGAGCAAATGCTGGGGAAGCACCATCTTGCGTCCGGTCATCAATTCAAATGGTGACATTTTAGTTGCAGATGAAGGGGTAGATCTGATGGCCATTAGGACCAGAGGTAATCGGATATCCCAACTTGGCCCAGAATCTGCCATAAACTTTTTTAAGATGCTCACAAGGTGCGTTCTACTGCACCAGAAGAAGCTGGCCTGTAAGCAATATGTAGTTTCCTTTTGACCCCCAGTATCTCCCACATCTTTGTCATCACTTCACTGGTGAAGTGGCTACCTCTGTCTGACTCAATCCTTTGAGGTAGACCAAAACGGGAAAAGATGTGGTTAATCATCAGGGCAGCTGCAGTTTCTGCCTTGCAATTTGGGGCTGTGAGACATTCCACCCACTTGGTAAACAAGCATGTGACTGTCAACATGTACTTATTTCCCCTAGCGAAGCGAATCACGGGGCCTACAAAGTCGATTTGTAAGTCTGACCATGGCAGTGTCATTCCCCTCTTTTGGAGAGGCGCCCGGTGTGTGAGGGATGTTGGCTGAAATTGTGCACACACAAGACAACCCTTCAAATATTGGTTGAGGTCCTGGCCCATGTGTGGCCAGTATGCAACCTCTCTTAAGATTTCCAGTGTTGTGTGAAACCCCCTATGCGGCTGTGGCCGCATCATGGGCGTGACTTAACATCAGGCTTCGGAATGAGGTAGGAACCACCCACTGATTATGGCCAGCTTGGGATTTCATTACCAACAAACCGTCTTGGATTCGGAACATTTTTGGCCATTTCATCAACACTCTTAGGTCCTCTTTCCCATTGTAATCGGTATCCGTCAGGGGAAAGTTCTCAGGGTCCTTAATGTGTTGGTAAAACTTACCAATTATTGGATCCCCCTTCTGAGCTGTAATTAAATCAGCATCAGGGGTCTCCTTGCTCCATTGTGCAGTTGAAAGATCATTGTGAGCATTTGTCTGGGACCTAGCGATAACAGTGACCTGGAGTTCCCCCAACAGGGACTCGGTTTCTATTAGATCCCCTTGGATGGCCCCGGTTTCGGCCAGCTGATCAGCTAAGTCATTTCCAGTTTTGTCTGGTCCCTCTACTTTGGAATGACCCTTGATCTTTTTCCAGTAGATGGTCATCTCATTCGAGGTGACCAGATCATCAATGTTTTGGATCAACTTCCTATGTTTCAAGGGTTTGTTATTAGCACATAGCATGCCTCTGGTTTTCCAATTAACCAGGTGCTCCACGAACCTGTTCCGTACATAATCCGAGTCTGTGATTATGACCAGTTTGTGGAGTTGATGTTGGACAGCAGTGAGGATGGCCTGATGCACAGCCATCAACTCTGCCACCTGACTACTTCGGGGACCAATTTTGTATCCAGCGGAGGGTTCTGCGGACTCATTTACCCATGCGTTCCCTACGCCGGCCACCAGTTCTTTTTCCCTGTTGTTGTCAACATGGTAAAAGCATCCATCCACATAGACCGTGGGCATTCCCTCACACTTGTCCTCTTCAAAGACTTTGTGTGGGGAATAAAGGTATGCCTCCATGTTGTCCTTGATTTTTAGACTTTCGTCCTCGAGACAATTTTCTCTGGCACAATCATGCAAGTCAGCCAGACCTTGCGCGAGGGGACTCTTCTTGTTTTGGCCATATCTGACCTCCACAGGAAAGCCTTGCATTGACAGAATCCAGGAAGTAATTCGGGAATTACTCACATTTCCGGCCCAGACTCTGTCACTTTGGAGATATTGCAGAGGCTGGTGTGGAGTCTCCACTATGATGTGTTCCCCCTGGATGAACGGGCGGTAATTCTTTAACGCCCACACCGTTGCCAGGAGTGCCTTCTCACAATCGTTGAATTTTTCCTCCACACAGGATAAAGTTTTGCTCGCATAGGAGATTACTTTATTGACCTTGTCATGCTTTTGGTATAATACTGCCGTCAAGCACGTATTCGAGAACCCTGTCTCCAGGAAGAACTCCTTGTTTCTGACAGGGTAAGCTAGGCAAGGCGCTTGTGAGAGGCTTCCTTTGAGTTGTCTTACTGCCTCGGATTGTTCTGGACCCCATTCCCACTTGACCCCCTCCCCGCCTTCAAGAGGTGAATCAGGGGTCTGGTGATCTCTGCGTAGCCCTCAATGAACTTTCTGCACTTTCTGCTGTAATTAGTCAGTCCAAGGAGGCTCCTTAGTTCCCGCAGAGTTGTGGGGTTTTTCAGTTTCTGAAGTGCTTCCACTTTCTTTTCCTGGGGACAGAGACCCTGAGGAGTAATCTCATGCCCCAAGAAATTAACACGGGTTCTACACCACTGTGCTTTCTGAAAGGAAAGTTTTGCTCCGGCGGCCCTCAACTGTGTCAGAACATAACGGATCTCCGCTATGTGTTCCTCCACAGATGAACTTTTGATGAGGACATCATCTACATAAGCCATGTTAACCCTTGCACCCAGGTCGGGCATGGCCTTATGTAGGAAAATGTTGAATTCATTGCCGGATTTGAGGTATCCGAAGGGAGTCCGGGTCCATGTGTACTGCTGGCGCCCAAAGGTGAAAGCTAGCTTGTATTGGTCCTCCCTACTGACAGGCACGGTCCAGTATCCATTGGTCGGGTCTATTACAGTGAATACCTGTGACCCCTGGATCTGGGCCAGCCCTTGGTCAATGTAGGGAAGAGGCCATCGTGAAGTATGGACCTGTTTGTTGAGCTCCCTAAGGTCGGCGCAGAGTCTCCACTGGCCGTTTGGCTTCAATATTCCCAGTACCGGATTATTGAAAGTGCTGTGGACTGGACGGATTATTCCCCGGGACTCAAGGTTCTTAATTATTGCAGTAAGGGACTCCATGGATGCGAGAGGCAAGCGATATTGCTTCACAAACTCTGGAGTCATGCCAGGGTCCGCGGGAATTGTTATTGTTTGGATGTCGGTGCAACCACAGTCATATGAGTCTACCGCAAAGAGATCTTGGAAATCCAAGAAAACTTGTTTCAAATTTTGCTTCTGTTTCAGAGTCACACAGGCATCAGCTAGGTTGACTCTCTCTTCCACCATCTGCCTGAATCCTGGAAAGACTTCTGGTTTGGCTATCTCAGCGGCCTCCTCCAGCTGGGTGGAGAAGTCCCTGGTCAGAGTGCTGATTTGGACTGTAGGCCCCAGGTGGGAAAGGCAGCCTTCATGGACCTGGAAAATCACCTCATCCCTCCTGAAGTCACAAGTCAAATCTTCCTTACCATAAGGGCAGGAAGTGTACACCAGGAAGTTTCCCCCATGCCGGGTGAAGATCCTGTCTGGCGTTGTATTGTCATCACTGTCACTGTCAAAACAGTCCTTGGGGATCGGTCCTAACAGTTCATTTCCTAGATCAATGGACTAATGTCGGTCATCAACCGCCATCCCAATAATGGTGCCTGCGGCTAGAGTAATACTCTTTAAGTCGCTGTTATCCACCTCGATTGGAATGGTGTCATGTTCTATATTGACTAGTGGAGTTGGGTTTACCCCCAACCCTTGCTGTTGGAGAGAAGCATTTAGATGTATATAAGCATCAGGGTTTTTCAATTTTTGTCCTCTTTTAACTTTCACTTCCGGGGAGAATTGTCGGGTCCTTTCTGGGATGGTGACTTCCTCTTTAATCTGAATTTCAACTGCATAAGGCAGCAATTGAGCTGACCTAAATGCTTTTTCTTGATCATCAAAGCCGATGGGATTATCCGCTAATCGGGACCAAGCTTTGAAGTTTATTAGGTCCAAACTAATGGCAAAGCGATTGAGAATGTCACTGCCTAAGTTAAAGGCGGCAGTGACGTCTCGCACGACCCAACAATTATGGACTATGCTCTTGTTGCCAATGGAGATTTTGAGCATACACCTGCTTGGCAGGAGATGTTTGGAATTAGGTGCTTCCAGGTCCATTTCCCATTTGTCTATCAGTTTGAATGTGGGAATGGCTGGATCTTTTGGGAGTTGTCGGAATATGGCTTCGCTGATGAAGCTCTTACCGTTGTTCACACACACTCGGGCGAGAACAGAGTCCTTCCCATCATTTAACTAAACAGGGATGAACAACTGCTCTCCAATTTGCTGAACATCAGCCAGGCTCTGATCTGATTTCACATCTTCCTGGACTATAGGAGTGGGAATGTCTGATTGTGAATTAGTATAGAATTTTAGAGTGTTTCCTTCCAGCGTGGAATACCACTTTAAACTGGAAGGAAGGTTTATTTTCAGAAATAGAGAGGACCCCCCATCACCAGTCTGTTGTCCTACTGCTATTACTGTCACATCTGGAATTTGGTTATTCTGGAAGTGAAATTCTACTTGGTCAGATTTTTGTTCAACCATGTGGCATGTGCCGTTTAAACTAACATGGTTGACACTCCGTTTTAATTTTATGGGTCGACTAGTCTGGGTCCAGAGGACCTTGTTTACGCAATCTAATAGGGGTGACAACCTTCTCAGGAGGTCATTCCCTAGTAAACAAGGGGTGCCCTCTGGAGTTACTACTATGACCGGGTGTTTCAACTTATGTCGCCCAATTTTAATGTCCAAATCTGCAGTCCCCTCGACGGGAATTTCCTTCCCGTCAAAGTTCTGCAGTTGTCCAGGAAGAGAGGTGAGAGGAATACGATAATTCTCTCCCCTTCCTAAATTCAGTTCATCAAAGGCCCTTCTGGACAGAAGGGTAGCTTGAGATCCCGTATCCACCAGCGCTGAAATTGTACCCTGCCCCTGTACTTGTACCGGGGCATAATATCTTCCCTCCTTTTCCTGAAGGGGGCACAGATAATGTACATTTTTGGACAACTGGTGGGCTAATTTTTTAGTTTTGGACATTGCAAGAGAAGAGATTTGGGCAAAATTCTGTGGGGAGTCTTGGGGATCTGAAAGAAAAAGTTGGCAACTGGAGATCAGAGCCATTGTGGGTTCCCCTGGTTCCGGTTCTGGGCCGCCCCCCCTTTTTGGAGGCAGTCACCAGGATGGGTTTGAACCAGGGGATTTTCTTGCTGTTTCTGGGATGAGATGATGGGTGGCGGTAGCTCAGTCTCCACATCTCTCCAGTCGGGTTGTGAATCCCTTGGGACCCATTTCTCTTTGGGAGGAGTTCCCCCATCTCTGAAGGAGAAGATCCTTCTCCCAGGATCCTCTGAGGATCCCTCTCCCTCAAATTGGAAGATCTGTACCTCCTCCACAAACTGGGTCTGTTTGGGTACCTTGTTTCTCCTACCCCCCTCTGCTCCTTGGGTGGCAGACTTTCAGGGGCAGGAGGTTTTGTTTCCGGTTCCTGGGTTTCCAGGGGCTGTTTACAAGTGAGGAAGGAAGTTTCCTCCAAGGCTTTATACCCCCCTTCTCTTTGTGCTTCCTCCCTGGGAACCGGTGGGTTGTCGGGTGCTTCCCCCGTCATTGTTCTGGAGCACCAGGCCCAGAGTTTGGTGCATTCTGTGCCGGCATGCCCATCTGAGGGTTCTGCTGCGCCCTCAGCATGTGACTCAGATCCCGTGCAATGTTTTGGACCTGGCGCTCAAGTTGTGAAACCCGCTCAGGCTGATACGGGGCTCTATTTTCTCCCCTGGGCTGGTCCCAGGAAGGGTAGCTATCCCTTCTCTGGTAATACCCCGGGTTGGGAAGATTTGGGTACCCCTCCACCCTTCGCCTCCCCTCTCCCGGATTCGGTTGTCTGGGCTCAGGGAATTGGGGAAAGAAGGATGGATGATTTTGGGGTTGGAAGTTGGGTGGATACCTGGGGAAAAAGTTCTTCCCAGGGTTTGGTGAGTTTCTGCCCTCCTGTGGGAAGTTAGGAGGGAAGTTCCCCGGGTTAGGTACTTGGCTGGATCCCCCCCCCTTGGGCTGGAGGAGTCCACACATAACCCAGGATGGGTCGGTTTCCCTTGTAGAGAGGACTTACATAATCAGGGGAGCAAGGGACCCCATTTGTGGGACTACCTCCTTCACTCCCTGTCTGTGACTGGCCCGAGGGCCTTCTGGGCTTGGCATTATTAGGTGCAGGTAGGTTTTTAGGCCCCCCCATCTTCAAATCTAAAACGGGGGCAACCTTTACCTCTGCCACCTTGGCAGCAGCAGGGGTGCTGTTGGTTTTGGGGGTTTTCTGCGCATTATTTTTATTTTCTATGGGCTTCTGCACCTCATAGATCCGGGTAGCCTGTTCAATGACCCAGTCTAGTGACCTCTTCTCGTGAAAATCTCTCACTAGCTGGGTCATGATGTATTTGGGCAAGGCATGGAAAAAATGTTGACAAACTCTTTGCTGTCTGTGCGCACCCTTTTTGTAGTCTGTGCAAAAGCACGCTTTAACTCCTGCACAAATTCTTGTGGGGCCTGATCCTCCTCACATTGTAAATTGTAGGCTGCCTTGCGAGCCTCTTGGGGATTTCTGTGAATAGAAAAATGTTTCAAGATGGCCGCCCTGTATGTGGACCATCTTGAATGGTTTTGGTCATCCAGCCCCGCAAAGAAACTGGAGTATTCTGGTGAGAAGGTCCACTTTACATGTTGAATACAGCTTTGGCTGTCCTTCAAATGGAAAGTCTCCATCATTTGCTCGTAAAGCTCCAAGTGTTCCCAAACAGAATACTTGGCATTCTTGTGATAAGGCGTGATGACACTCCTTATCGCCTTTATTTGTTTCAATGGGTCCTTAAGCAAGGCCCTTTTTGCCTTATTGGCCTTTTTGGTTCGGGTAACCCTGGTCCATTCATCCTCCGACTCAGAAGCACTGCTCCCAGAGGTGCCCGTCTGATCTTCCAGGTTTTCCCGGATTCTGCGAGCCTGGGAATGGCTGGCAGAATGTGGGGACCTGGTCTCCTGTGTCCTGTAACGCTCAGAGGAGTCTTCAGATCCCTCCTTGCTGCCAGGATTTGATGGGTACCCCCCCCACTGACCTAACTGGGCAGAGGTTTTCAGGATGCCCTTAGTGGGCCTACTCTCCTGGGGTTCCCCACTAAATTGCACTGTGCTTGGGTGCCCATACCCGGATGCCCGCCCATCCATACCTGGGTGGTACTGGCCTATGAGCCCCATACTTCTGGTTGGATAGTAATCTGCCATCCCCGTGGCCCTGGGCTCATGTGCGCCAAGGAACATGGGGGGGTGGCAGAGTCCAGGGACTGGGAGGGATGAAGGCCTCTGGTACTAGGGCTCCTGAGGTTATACTCGGGTATTTCCCTTTCCCAGCGAACCTCATCTCTATCAGCCTCTGCTCCCTGTTGCCATGCAAGAGCCTGCGCTTTCAGTTCCTCAACTAAGGCCTTACTAGACTCTATCAGTCTCTCCTGCATGTCTACCTGTTGCTGGAGCCTATCGTTGTGCTGACAGAGAGCCTCATTCTCGCTCTGCGTTTCCTGATTGGTCCTGGAGCATTGGGTCAGTCTTTGCTGCAGGAGGGTTACCTCCTGAGTCCCATCCCTACTGGCCTGCTCCTTTCCTGCCAGAGCCTCTTCCACCCTCCTGGTGTGCTCTAACAAGTTCTGATGCTCTTTTTGGAGGTCACCCAGCCCATGGAGGGCCACGTGATTTTCTTCAGTTTTTCTTTTTAAATGGCAGACTTCCTGGCCTAAGGTGTCCCTTTCCTGACTAAGAGTCTGCATCTGTGCCGCCAGGTGTCCCTTTGCCTTTGAAAGGCACCAGCTTTCTGGCGCTCCTGATCAAACTGTGCCTGAGTATCCAGGTCTTTCAGGATCAGTTTATTGCTCTCTGCCTTTTCCCTATCTAGGTGGCTTTGCAGGGTGACTACCTGCTCAGCACATGCCCTATTGAAATCTAATTGTTGCTCCAGCTTTTTCTGGCTCTGCAGTAGGGAGTCCAAATCTTCTTGGTACTCCTTCTGCAAGGCCAGAAATCTGGTATCCTGGTCAGACTTTTAATGTTGCAGGATACACATGTCCTCTTTGATTTTAATGAGATATTGTCTACTCTCATTTTCTGACTCCTGGCTTCTGTGCATCCTCTGCTCAGCAGAGACCAGGTCAGATTGGGCCTTCTCTAACGCGATCTGTTGCCTATTTGCCAGATCTTGGCCTTCAGCCCATTTGTCCTGCATGGCTCCTATATATAGATACAAATATGCCGCTATCCTAACCATCTTGTCGTGTTCATCTTTAGCTTTAGGAGCCATGTATAGTTCACTCAGGGCCACATGTAAGGGACCCTGATCTCTCCAGATATCTAACCCAGTTGCAGTGACCTGTTGTGTGATTGCCTGCAACCACGCATCCTGGCCCTGCTCAGTCCATTCACCTCTCACAAATAGCTTATGTAAGAAGTGCTCTCTGGCTATTTTGATGTCTACCAGTGTCGTCATTCTGGAGATTTGAGTTCCTTACTGACTTACTGAGTTTGTATTTTATTTTGCAAAACAGACCTTCTCCTTAGAGCGTCCCTTTGAAGAGTGCTTTACAGCGTAACACAGCGTGGTGATCCGACCGGACGTATGTTTCTTGTCAGTTAGCACACTGTAATAAGCTGCACAAGTGATAAATCTAATCCAGAATCGCCGGCTCGAGCCCCCACTTTGTTAAGCGGCTTCACTTCAACACTACAGCTAAGTCAATGCCTAGTCTGGGATGCTGATGGAAACCCTTATTGCTATATTTTTAGGTCCAGTTCATGTACTCTGGATGACAACCCTTATATAACACCCCTCTCTTAGAATCCCCATGACTCCACTGAGCCAAGAAGCAGGTCTGTTTTGCAAGTTTAAAAGGTTTATTTGAGAATAAAACAAGATATATATACCACACTTTTATAATAAATTAATATTGGATATCACACTTAAAATATGACAGTGATCAACAATGGATAATAGTCTAGTGGTAAACTGATTTGGTTACCTAGGAGTAGCATAGAGGATGAGGTAGCTGAAATGCTTTATGGTTTCAAGGAAATGCAATGATGAATGAAATTGCAGTACAGAAAATAAACTGATATGGTTTCACAAGAGATAATATGTTCACTTTACTTTGACAATTCACCCCCCCCCTTTATGCAATATAAGGAGATGGAAAGGAGAGCACACAGTTCTCAGGAATGCGATCAAATACAATACAAAATTCAGTTCCCCCCCCCCAGCAAGCTTAGAGGAAAAGGTAGGAATTTGAAACACAGGCCCAAAATGCTTTGAATGTGGTGGCAATTAAGTGAAAATATGCTGAAAATGCTTTTAATTCCCTTTAGGAGGTTCAGGGTGAGTGGTAGACACTATAAATCAGTTCAGGTCAGCCCTAACAATGATTCAGGGATGGTTATTAGGTTGCAAACGAATTTTGGCAGTTCAAGCAAAAACAAAGATTTTCTTACACTTGGCTGAAATGAGGCAAAAAGTCAAATTGCGGCAAATTCTGTGAGTGTGTCTATCGCGATTACGGAGACGCTATAAGGGGTAGCAAGTCGGTTTTAGGCTTGTTGGAAAGCTTAGAATCCGGAGATACGGACAATTTAGTAAAGGTAGTTTTGGGATTTAAGGTAAAACTCAAAATGACAGGTGACAGCTTACAGCTTTAGAATGACAGGTGACAGTTGTGCAGCTTTAGAATGACAGGTGACACGATATCTAGGAGGCAGTTCTAAATAGGTTAAAATAGTTTGAATTAGATTATTTTAAACTAAGAGATCAGTTCTGGCACAGTCCTATCTGGGTACTCACACTAGATTTTTAAGGGAATGGCCTCATCACGGATCTGGTCAGGTTTGGACTTGTGGCGATTTCTCTCTGCTCGGCAGGTCAATCGGGCACTGGTTCTGTTCATCGCGTTCTGGTCTGGATCTCTGGTTCTCTCTGGATCTCTGCACTGGTCTGCACGGCTCTCGGGATCGGGTTCCGCTTTCTCTGGACACAGCACTGCTTTCTGGGTCGGCTATTGGTTCTGGCAAAAGTTCTTGGCAAAGAATTCAAACAGCTCGCCCGGCTGTGAATAGTTTGGTTAGGTTTTGCTAGGTTCTGGAGTATGAGTTCTAGGTTCTGGTCTCTGTGTAGCTGGAGTCAGTCTGGATCTCTGGATGTGAAGTTGTCCGTCAATATGCTCTGCAGAAATGGAAATTGAAAGTCCTGTCTGGCTGTCAATGTGCACACAATAATGGAGGAGAGGAATCGACACTCTCCCCCGAACCACAGAAGCCGAATGAATTCGACCCTCCACCCGTGGTTGGCACAGGCGCCTGATTATAGACACAGGACACCACGTGGCAGCCAATGGGGGGAAGAGGAGTTAGGAAGAGGTTGTGGATAGGGTAGGGATGTAGGAACACCGGATAGAGGGTTAGGGAATTCCTAAGGTGGATAGGAAAGGGGAAGCACAGGGAAAAAACCTCCTTATCTAGTTCTTTTCCTAAACTAAACACATAGGTTATGCGCTATGAATCTTGCCTCCAGCCTACCTCCAAAATCGTATAAACACACCTTAATACGTGTGAACATGTAACAAGATAAACATATAGCAAGCATAGATGAACACCAACAATGGAATTAGATTCCATACATGAAATACATGACACATGGCCCGTTGGGCAAGCTGAAGCAACACTGAACACATATGACCATAATGTACACGTGCCAAGACAGGGACACAGAACACTGGTGTGCCTAATCAGCCTTGAACCCTGAATGTCCTGTACTGTATGTTGCTGATTTAACAATCCGAAACATGGTCCACACTCTGTCGTGTGCCTTTGAACACACGGGTATTAATCATCGACATCCTGAAAACACACACTTTGCTATAAAACTCGTAATGTGCCCAGGACTTATCTGAGTTCCGAGCAGCCCCACGGGACCACTCGGAGTCTGAAGAAAATGCCGTAACCAATGTCAGCCAGCCCGCCCGCATTCCTCCTGCTTCCAGTATTTACCAGAGTAATGTACCCATTACTTATCTGAGCTCTGAGCGGCCCCACGGGACCACTCAGAGTCTGAAGAAAATGCTGTAGCCAGTTCGCCCGCTTCGTATTGCTCCAAAGTTTTACGGGCTGTAAGGAAAGCTTCGCTCGCGTCCCGCTCCGACCGCACCCATCCAGGAACACAAAATAAGCCACACCTGCGGCTGCAAGCGTGTTGGCTTTATGCTGCCCTTCATTACTTGCAGCTGGCAACGCGCGGCAACTTGCGCTGAACTACAGGTCCTCCCGGAATGCTGGGAAATGTAGTTCTCTTTACCAATGCTTCAATAAGCAAACTTAGTTACTCCCCGGCGGCACGAGCCCTTATTCCTGACACTGGCTTCCAGTGGCTCTTTTTATGTCTTTTGAAAATGGGTGTGTGCGTAGCATGACTAAGCCAGCCCCTCTCTTGATTTGATAGGTCAATAGATTCTTTGGTCCCTGATTTGGGAAGGGATAGTGTGTCAGAGTGATGTCAGAGGGAGTCATCTTTATGGCATACAGCAAGCACACTCCCCTTATCAAATTGCACACAAATCTATATTTGATCCAAACACACATTTATCTATGTGCCATTCTTCTAATATTACATGTCCAGTTAACATATTTTCTGTAGCACCAAACCATCCGATCCCTGTCTTTGTAAGATGTCGTGTCCACTTTTGACAGGATTCTGCCCTTTTCGTCCAGAAGACAACCTCTAAACACTTCCAGAATTTACACAAATGTGCACAAGGGATATGGTTTTCAGATGATAAGGTGTCAGTTTTTAACATACATACATTTTGAGTAACAACCTATTTTCCGCTACTATGCCCCCAGAACATACCACCGGGTCCTAACACCTCTTAAAACGTGCACAGAAAAATCACAAGAATTATGGTATTATTTAGATAATTTGGACAAGTCTGCACTATGAGGTATCCATCTTTTTTTTAAAAATTATGCCCTGGCCAAAAGGGGTGTGTTTTCCCACATCACATGGTGGAATTACTGGTTTGTCCACTTCTGCCAAGCCAGCTTGTTCACAGAGGCACAGCTGCCCCCCAGTTTCTCCCAAGAGGAAGCTATTTTACGACCCCCCCAATATAACATTTGCCTGAGTCAAGGAAGGGCTTTGTTCAATTTCCTGCAGAGCCCAGGTGCTCCACCCCTAATTCAATCAGGGAGGTGTCACCTCCTTTTGGTGGGGCCAGCAGGATGCAGCCAGGCCTGGGAAGAGTTGTTGAGCCAGTTCAACTCCTGTCGGGGGTAGTTGTCAGGCAGAATTCAATCTCTTTAAGCCAGGCTTTAGCTAAATGTCACTTTGGGTTCCCAGTTTTCTACATTAAAATCAAACTGACAATGTTTACACATGCAGTTAGAACACTGATTCTAAGTTCAAAACTCTGACATTTCAACAGTTACAAACTATGTGACACTCAACAGTAGGTCACTCATTTATTCTAAACATTTCGATTTTAGTGGCTTTAAGTCCAATTTCACTCCAGCTGCTGACATCCACAGCTCAGCCAGTTTCATTATGAACATTATTTTAGGCTCTTCCTCTTTCCAGATTTTGTATGCACACAAGGCTTCATTCTGCCAGATGTCTGCTGGTCTTCAGTGAGATTTTTGAGTATCTTGCAATGTTCGAAATAGGCATTTTGAGCTTACATTCAGAGAAACAAAGGGTGATTTTTTAAAGTGCTTTTTTAGCTAACAGGCACTGCTGTTTTTCTCTTTGGCACCCCATTTCACTCATGGCTCTTCTGACCCAGCACGCTCGCACTGGTGGGTGGCAAGTCAGACGACCATTTTGGTGTGCGCACTAACTGCGCAGTTTTCATAGATTCTGGCGCACATGTGGGCTTTTCAGCCATCTTGGATTTCCTAAGCTCACAGCACCAAATGTTGCAGCATGATAGCTCAAACGTGGGTCAGGACACCCAACAACTTCGACGAGCAGATTAGCATAGATCTCAATGCTTCTCAGGTAGAACGTTCAGGAATTGACTTGCAAAGCACAAAGATGTTCTCATGAGACATATCAAGTGGTTTATAAAGTACTAGAAACAGGGGTGTGTTTGTGAATGAATGACGTGTGTATGTCGTGGTATTATGTGGTTTGCAGAGGGGCGGCCAGCGTCAGGCTTGGCCTGCCTGGAGACACAGAGTCTGAGGAGGCCATGTGAGCGATAGCCCCTTTGGCATGGGATACCTTTTGAAGTGTACATGCTGTTTGGCACCTTGGCCGTTTGCACCCCTGACAGCCCCCCATGCCAGCGCGCATCCACTGGCGCGAACCGCCTTTGATAGAGGGGGTGGGATGGATGGGCCAGGGGCGTGCAGATAAGGCACAGGAAGACTGCTGAATGGAGACACACTTATGTGTATTGCAGGGGGGCGGCCTGCCTCAGGGGAGGCCTGCCTGGAGACACAGGGTCTGAGGAGGCCATGTGAGCGATTGCCCCTTTGGCGTGGGATACCTTTTGAAGTGTGCATGTTGTTTGGCACCTTGGCCGTTTGAGCCCCTGACAGCACACCATGGCCGCGCTCATCCCCGGGTGCGAACTGACTTTGATAGGGGGGGGGTGGATGGGCCGGTGGGCGTGCAAGCAAGTGTGTGGGAGCGCGGGGCCATCAGGCCCCTCTCATCCTATAGTTCTCAGTAGAAACTCGGACCAACCCCTTGCCCTTATGTGATGTTAACTTTCGTTGACTTTCGCGTAGATGGGACCACTGAGCAGGACACGAGGTATCCATTTTTGTACCCCCTTTCGACTCCATCTTGGTGACCAGGCCTCACTGCGATAGTACAGCGCGCAGAGCACATGGCCCCCACCCTCGTTCCCACTCTGACTGGAAAACTCTGCAGCTCCATTCTGACGCTGAAGCCGGAGGTATTTGCAACAGCTAATAAATGTAACATATCACTCTTCCTCTGAGATCACTGTCCTGCATGTGAACCAGCCTGAACTAAGCACATAGCCTGTTCATCTCCACAAACGTGTCCTTGCCCCCGCACCCTCGCCAGTGGAAACTTACTGCCATTCTGACCCTGTGTCCCTGCAAGGTATTCCCTTCATGTGCCAGACCATTGACCACATCATGATGCCCACCTAGCAGATCCCCAACTAACATTAGACCGCTACTGCAGTATATCGTTGCTTATCAATAACAAATGCCACATACCGGAGACGTCCTGACGTCCATCCTTGAATGGAGACACACTTGATTCATTTAAAAAATCGAAACAACCGTTGTTAAAATATATGTGGTGTTTTATTTTGTATCTTATTTTGATGGCACAACAATACAAGACTTTACACATTATACAGGTCAGGTTGCAGCACAGCGAGGGAAAATCTCCTGTACTGACCGCTGTCACTGGGGAAAGGTTGTCTTATGGCACGAACGGCACAGGCGGGTATTACTCTTCGAAACGCGGTGTCCAAGCCTCGCGTGAAGCCACCATGTAAAGGAACGATAGGCCACCAGCCTGTACCACCTGTGAAAAAGAATGAAAAACACTGTTTTTAAATGACCAAGATAAGTTTAATAAAAGTTTGTTGTCAATGGCAATTCTTGTAACTAATGGCATTCTGCTCGGACAAATGCTATCTAGATACTGCACACTATTGAACGACTTTCATGCGTTACAATGATATGTATATATAATTTTGGATATAGTAGAAGACCATGAAATAGCAGTGGCATCACAAGCAGAGTATACTTACTCGTTACTCGGATTACGAGGACGAACAGTTGCGCCAAGTTCGTGCATAAGCACCATCATTATCCTTAACACGGACCGTGTGAGGCAGGCTGCCCTGAAGTCTGGCAGCTTGGTGATGCATTGCGGCCGTGGATCGCCTTCCGAAATGTAGGCCATGCATCCAGAGTTTTCACAGCAGCAGCAGTTCTCGTCCTCGGTTGGCATTAGCTCGCACCGATTGCATGTGCACCAGATGGAAACACCGTCCATGCGACTAGGTCCAGGGTCTTCATTCGTTGACTCGTCCAGCCAACTGCTGTCCGAAGCCCCATCGTTTTCGCAGGTTTCCCTTTCCAGTATTTCCTCCTCGGTATACTCGGGCTCGTACATGTAGGGCATTATTGTAGCCATTGTGTGGTAAACAAACTAAAATAATTTATAGTGATTGTAGAGGTGTTCACACGGGCTACAAGCAACGAAGGTAGCTGACCAGAGCACAGAAACGAGTCACAGAATACTCAAAGAAATACAGTGAGAGGAATGGAATCGAAAATCTGCTGCTGTGTGTTGTCAAACGGTCTGTTTATACTTATTGAGGAAAGAGGCGTCCTGCCATTTCCATGGCGACACATCATTAGCTGAAGCGCAGCGATTGTTGACACGAGACGTGCTTTGGCGTTGGGAAATGGGCGGTACGCGTCTGCTGATGACAGGGTCAGAGGCGGGGGATATGATTTAGTGCCGCAAAAGTAGGTCAGCCAGGGCGATGGGGCAAGTGATAGGATTATCACAAAATGGCAGCTCCCTGATGCCTGTTTTCACGTGCGTTTAATGGACGAAAACTCGGGTAAGGTCCATAGGAAATTTTTCTAAAATCGAGCGACTTAGGCTTAAAAACACATGGCCGACCCGTAGGGACAATAAAAAGTTTTGACCGAACCATTCCTTTAAGTAAACTGTAACCTTGCCATTTCCCATATTTGGAGTGGCGTGATAGTAAAAACATTTTATACAGTAGTAATACGTTTCAGTGGAATAACCAACACATTGAACATTTTGCTTCAGACACTTCTCCAAATTTTGCCTCCTTCTAGTACTTACTGTAGTGAATCAGGGTGAGCTTCAGTAAAGGAGGGTGTCTACGGAGTGAATTTTTTGCATCCAAACATAGACTACAATCTTGCCTCAGACAAATGAGGTAGCAGTGGGTTCAACGGTGTGGATTTGTATAGTCGGACAAACATACATACACATATACATACATTCCGCTTTATATATAAAGATTAGTACATACTATACACCCTTTTTTTTTATTAGGGGCACTACAAGGAGGAGATGTACAAGCTGGTTGGACGAGGATCGTAAAAAGCTAAGAGTAACCTCTTAGCAGCCCTCGAAGCTGATAGTCGTGATAAAGTACATTTGATAAAGCAAAAGAGAATCGACTATAAAGCCACAGTTAAGAAAAAATAAAAGTGGTAGAAATTGAAAGCAAATGGGAAAGTTTAAAGTAAGCTTCTCTAGCATGGGCTCTGGCATGGATTCACATGCTCATGAATATTCCCCGTCGTCAGGCTGGGAATCCTTGCTAAAGAAAAAATCAGTTTCAATTTTATTTCTGAACTGTCTTTCTCCTAACAACAAATCACTGGTCTCTGGGTCATATTGCCCCCAGCCAATGACTGCCCTCTACCTAAGACTCTCCTCTGGCAGCCATCTTCAGATTTTTACCGCACGTTGTGGTGGGAGTCTTCGTGTTTAGCTCTCGGGCTCTTTACTGCGTTTTGCGCTTTTTCTTAGAGTTTTCTCTATTTTTCGGTCAATCGAGCCTCAAGCTCCATTGATCCAACATCTGACTAACGGGACCCGTTTTTCAGAACTTTCTACGCCCCTCAAGGGTGATTTATCATCGAGTTCCCTTCTTGGAGGATTCCGGAAGATTCTTTGAGGCCTACTCCGTGTGGACATGGCTGAAGATAAAGGAGACTCGACGCCTCTGTTCAGGATCTGCCCTGGATGTGGACTACGGAACATTTTCCTGGACGATGGGCACCTCTCCCTGTGCCTTTACTGCCTACATTCCGACCTGACGCACGTGGTGGAGACCTGTGCGTTCTGCAGGGATATGGTGGCTCGCACCATGAAGGACCAGCACAAGCGGCTCACTGAGTGGCTCCAGACGAAGATCCCCGGGCAGCAAGCCTCACCCAGCATGAGGAAATCTGAGCAGTCTTCTAAGACCTTAGAGGGCGCTGCGGCGACGGGGGCCCAACATAAGGCAATGCACTGCAAGACCGTGGGCACAGGGAGAGCTGTTGGGACGGGCTCTGCAGCCACCAGGTCAGGAACAGGGTCTCCGGCACCCTCGACCACGAGCCAACACTCCGGGTCAGCGAAAAAGAGAAAGTCAGACCATCCGGGTAAACTTCTGGAGAAGTCCCAGGCGACTCTGACAGAGAAATCCAAGGGGGAGCGGGGCACGGACCATTCCCCCACGGTGAAGGCCTCCAGCGTGCCCAAGGCCGTGAAGGCTCAGGTTCACCAGGCGAAGTCCTCCCTGGAAGGAGTGGTGGCATCCCTAGCGAAGGCCGCAGATGCGGACTCGCAGGAGGCGGCCCCTAAGGCGAGAGTTTCCCTGCCTGCTCGGAGGGAATAGTCTTTTCTACCCATTGATAAGACACCGGTGAAGACAATGCCGATCATCTCCCCTAGACCGTCCCCACTGGTCGCTCAGAAGAGGGGGGGCCCGGTAGTCCTGCAGGGCTCAGACATCTCTGAAGAGGAACTTTCTGGTCTGAATGCCGAACTGGACAAAAAGTTTGTCGAGGCCAGGTCCTATGGGAAGGACCCCGGCGAAGCGGATGTGGAGAGTGGCGAGGATACCGACGAGGAGCCAGAGGACATCACGCCACTGCCACCGCTCCCAGTGCAGCCACCAGAGCAACCTCCACCACCGCCAGCGGACATGTCGGCGGACATCCTACAGGCACTGCACACCTTGTGTTCAGAGATCCGGACGAGGATGCCCCTGTCGCCGGCGGGAGATGCCGCAGTGCCTGAGCCGTCGGGGGAACCCCCCGGCAAAAGAAGGAGAGTCCTTCCTCCACCTACGTGCCATCCTTCGCCACCATCCCCTCCTCTGAGGGACGATATGGAACTGGATACGGAGACGACTGGCACGGGTACGGACGAAGACGACAGAGGGGACCTCCCGTCGCCAGTGCCCAGGGCCTCGCTAGCCGACGAGATTGGCTCTTTCCACACCATGATCGCTAGGTCCTCAGAGATATTTCAACTTGCCGCCGAGGAGAGGAAGAAGGAAGGCTTCCTGTACCAGCGCTGGGAGGCCAAGAGGAAGACCGTACTTTCTATCCCTCTATTGGATGACATTTGGGATGAGGGGCTGTCCCTCATGAAGAACCTGTCCTCGGCCACGGCGAACAGGGACCGGTACGAGAAGAAATTCAGGGTGCCGGACTCTGCACCCAAGTGTCTCAGATCCCAACCGTCCACGGACTCGGTGGTCTCGGCGGCGGCGAAGAAGTCCTCCGGATCTTCAGCGTCAGAGTCCTCTTCCCCATCCCCCCCGGATGGCGAGGGAAAGAAGGTGGACACCATGGGGCGGCGGGTCATCTTGCCGGCTGCGACGACAATCAAGGCGGCCAATGCCTTAGCCATCATGGCCCGTTATGACAGGGAGCTGTGGTTCAAGATTGCTCCCCTCCTGGACTTCCTTCCAGACGACAAGAGAGCGGAAGCGCTGGAGATCCTACAATAAGGCGAGGTGACATCGGACCATGCCATCACGGTCGCCACGGACATCGCTGTTAGGGAGAATTCTCTGTAAAGGTTAATTTCCCAAACCTAGTAAGTCCCCCAGTAGCCTTGCTGGATTTTTGGGGTTTATTTTTTTCTCCTGCCAAGAGTGAGACTCTTTTACCCTCACTCTTGGACATGATCTGAGTGTGTTTCTTTGACTCTAGATGTGTTTAATGGGCTATGGGGTCTTTTACTCCATAGGGCTTCATGTGTTTTTGTGATGTGTGTTAAACAGCACCCTCAGTGCAGTAACACAGGGGTGTCATAGTGACCCCCCAACATAGACTCCATACCCTGGGACTGACTACTGTCTCCCAGGGCATGTAAAGTCACCATTGACTTTACTAGTCTCAAATTCTGAACAGAACCAGTACAAACCATCATATTGTGGACGTACTGGTTGGGGCAATTCGATTGCCCCGGGGTCTGTTGTTCGAGGGGGCACGTCTCCGTCCCCCCTGATCGAGTTTTGGCTGGTGGCAGTGGATACTACTTTTTATATTCGACCGCGAATATTTTCCTATGGGATTTCCCATTGTTCGAGGCTACCAACTTTAATAATTAATTAATATAGCCTCGAACATACCGCCGGTTTATTTATTTAATATTAATTCACCGGTTGGTATTTTTTGCCATAACTCGGTTCCAAAATGGCGTTTGTGTTCGCTTCTGTGACTCAAAGGTTGAGCCCTTTGTTCCACTATTTTGGCAGGCTTCTCAACAGAAGCCCCCAAAGTGGTGCCACTCTGTCTGGGTTCCTTAGGAGGGGTGGAGGGGGGTTTAGGCACCCTGGACTGCGTTGCCTTGGCAAATCAAGTTGCACTCTTCTCTGGTTGACCCAGTGGTGAGCCGCCCGGCTCACCACTTAGCATGTTTGAGTGACAACTAGGACTGATGAATGGGGGTTTGCTGCATAAAAGCAGGGTCTATGAGACTGGATCTTCAGAAGTCGCCACAGGACCTAAGAATCTGACGAGGGAGAAGCTGAGCCGACCTGCAACGACGACACCACCGGTGGAGCCCTGCTGAACCGTCTCACCACTTCCCAACGACAGAGGAGATCTCCAGTCCGGAGAGTCTTCTTCCTTCGACTGGTGGGGATAACCAGTCTACCTTCTTTTTCACCTTCCTGGAGCATCTTGTGGCCGCCTTGCCTGTGCCAAGCACCCCGGCAACCGGGATACCACGTTTTCACCACTACCGCGAATCTTTGTACCGGAGAACTCCGCAGCTGGTTTCTTCCCTAGCAGTGCAACGACCTTCAGCTTTCCTCCACGTCGAGATCTTCTCTTCCTCTGGATGACGCCGCGACTTGCACCCGCTGCCAGGAACAACTGCCCCCGCTGGAGGATCCTCTCCACTTAAGGTACTGTGTTCCGCCTGGCTTCCCTTGCAACCGATTGTACGGGGTGCGTTAAATCCTCGTCTCTCGAACCTGGGTTAGCCTGAGGACACCCTAGCTAACTTCTCTTGAGCTGATCCTAACCTTTTCTGAACTATCTTCAAAGACTTGGTGGGCATAACCCCGCTGTGTGATCCTGGAACCTTTTCGTCTGTCTCTCTCCAAGAGTGGGCCTGGCAATTGAACTTCCTTGCTCCCCATTAGACTCTGCCTACCCTGCCTGATTGTGGTTCTTTTGAAAAGTACTAAGATTGTTGCTGCATAAATTCTGTCTTTTTCCCTCCCTATTTATATAAGTATTTAGAGTGCCATTTTAGGTTAAGGGCTCACCTCTGTCTGAAAATAAGTGGTGTTTTCTCGCTAAGAATTGTCTAAATACTGAATAAGGGTGTATATATATATAATAGTGACTGTGTGCTGAATTTACTTACTTTCTACTGCTAGTGTGATTTACAAGTGTGCCTTTTTAAATAATTAAGTATCTACTTTTCACATCAAAGCTCTGGTCAGTGTTTGCTTGTGCTACTGTGTCTCTGTACCTATTGTGTATACTTTACATACTGCCTAACTCTTCTTGAGGGAAGTCTGACTGCTCAGCCACAGCTACCAAGTGAATCTGTGTGGTGCAGACTGCTACCAAGTGGGTTTACTGCTAAACACCTGTAGTCGTAAATCTTTTGCAGTGGTCCCTAAGGGAACTGCACAAGTTTCTGCCTAACAATCGCCAACACAGGCTTCCGTCAGATTGGGCAACAGCGTTTGCCTTCGCGGGCGGGGTTGGTTGAAGGCCACTAGCTTCCTTCAGGATGTACAGTCGAGGGTGTTGGACATGCCCTTCGACGGGGACAACTTATTCGGCAAGAAAATGGACGAGTCGCTTCAGGCCAGCAAGGCGCATACCGAGACAGGCCAGGCTTTGGGCACGCTACAGCAGCGACGAACGTCCTTTCGGGCCTCCGGAGGGAAGTCCCAGGGATACTCCAAAGGTTTCGGTGGTGGATCGTCATCCTATCGCCAACCGTCCCGCTCTTCGGCTCAGGAAGCCTACAGGGGCCGCAGCAAGTCCAGAGGAGGTCGCCGTCATCGCCAAGGTCCCCAAGGTGGCGTTCCCACAGCAAAGCAGGTCTGAACCGGGCATGACGTCGGGCCCCCACCCACGCACCCCGGTGGGAGGCCGGCTGGAGAACTTTGTCAGCGTATCGAAGTCCATCTCCACCGACCGCTAGGTGCTGGACGCCCTGGCCAACGGGCACATCCTGGAATTTCAACGAAAGTGCCAGCGCATTCCACCGGTGACCAGGAAGGAAAAACACGTCCCTCAACTTCTTCTGGAGGTACGGGCCATGCTGAAGAAGAGCACGATAGAACTTGTCCCAAAAAGGCTTCGGGGCTCCGGAGTGTACTCCAGGTACTTCCTTGTCCAGAAAGAAGACGGGCGGTTGGAGGCCCATACTACACCTCCGCCACCTCAACAAGTACATCAGGACCCAGAAGTTTCGGATGGTCACCCTTCAGCACGTGCTTGGACAACTGGAAGAACGGGATTTCCTATCATCACTGGACCTGGAGGATGCCTATTTCCACATCCCCATTCACAAGGGACACTGCAGGTTTCTGCGCTTCGTGTTCCAAGGGCAGCATTACCAATGCAAGGCCTTCCCTTCGAATTGAAGTCGGCACCAGGGCTTGCCGATTGCCAGAGGTGCTCCTCTGCTGCTTTCTGCACTTAAGGCACAAAAGAGTAATAAAGCGGCAGGGCTGGACGGTATTCCCTTTGGTCTCCTTAAAGCTCCCAGGATGGACGGTATGCCCATTGGTCTCTTTAAAGCTCCAGAACTGGGCGGTATTCACATTGGTCTCTTTAAAGCTCCAGATATGGACGGTATTCCAATTGGTCTCTTTAGAGCACCAGGGCTGGACGGTATTCCCATTGGCCTCTTTAGAGCACCAGGGCTGGACGGTATTCCAATTGGTCTCTTCATAGCGCCTGTGCTGGACAGTATCCCCATTGGTCTCTTTAAAGCTCCAGGGCTGGATGATATTCCCATTGGTCTCTTTAAAGCTCCAGGGCTCGACGGTATTCCCATTGGTCTCTTTAAAGTTTGAGGGCTGGATGGTATTCCCATTGGTCTCTTTAAAGCTCCAGGGCTGGACGGTATTCCCATTGGTCTCTTTAAAGCTCCAGATATGGACGGTATTCCCATTGGTCTCTTTAGAGCACATGGGCTGGATGGTATTCCCATTGGTCTCTTTAGAGCGCCAGGGCTGGACAGTATTCCCATTGGTCTCTTTAAAGCTCCAGGGCTGGACGGCATTCCTATTGATCTCTTTAAAGCTTCAGGGCTGGACTGTATTCCCATTGGTCTCGTTAAAGCTCAAGGGCTGGACGATATTCCCACAGTATTCCCATTGATCTCTTTAAAGCTCCAGAGCTGGACGATATTCCCATTGGTCTCTTTAAACTGCCAGGGCTTGACACTATTCCCATTGGTCTCTTTAAAGCTCTAGAGCTGGACGGTATTCCCATTGGTCTCTTTAAACTGCCAGGGCTTGACACTATTCCCATTGGTCTCTTTGAAGCACCAGGGCTGGACGGTATTCCCCATTGGTCTCTTTAAATCTCCAGGGCTGGACGGTATTCCCACTGGTCTCATTAAATCACCAGGGCTGGACAGTATTCCTATCGGTCTCTTTAATGCTCCAGGGCTGGACGGTATTCCCATTGGTCTCTTTAAAGCTCCAGAGCTGGACGGTATTCCCATTGGTCTCTTTAAAGCGCCAGGGATGGATGGATGGTATTCCCATTGGTCTCTTTAAAGCTCCAGGGCTGGATGGTATTCCCATTGATCTCTTTAAAGCTCCAGGGCTGGATGGTATTCCCATTGATCTCTCTAAAGCTCCAGGGCTGGACGGTATTCCCATTGGTCTCTTTAAAGCTCCAAGGATGGACGGTATTCCCATAGGTCTCTTTGATGGATGGTATTCCCATTGGTCTCTTTACAGCTCCAGGGCTGGACGGTATTCCCATTGGTCTCTTTAAAGCTCCAGGGCTGGACGGTATTCCCATAGGTCTCTTCAAAGCGCCAGGGCTAGACGGTATTCCCATAGTTCTCTTTAAAGCGCCAGGGCTGGATGGTATTCCCATTGGTCTCTTTAGAGCACCAGGGCTGGCCGGTATTCCCTTTGGTCTCTTTAAAGCTGCAGGGCTGGACGGTATTCCCATAGGTCTCTTTAAAGCTCCAGAACGGCACGGTATTCCCATTGGTCTCTTTAAACTGCCAGGGCTTGACACTATTCCCATTGGTCTCTTTAAAGCTCCAAGGATGGACGGTATTCCCACAGGTCTCTTTGCTGGATGGTATTCCCATTGGTCTCTTTACAGCTCCAGGGCTGAACGGTATTCCCATTGGTCTCTTTAAAGCTCCAGGGCTGTACGGTATTCCCATAGGTCTCTTCAAAGTGCCAGGGCTAGACGGTATTCCCATAGTTCTCTTTAAAGTGCCAGGGCTGGCCGGTATTCCCATTGGTCTCTTTAGAGCGCCAGGGTTGGACGGTATTCCCATTGGTCTCTTTAAAGCTGCAGGGCTGGATGGTATTCCCATTGATCTCTTTAAAGCATCAGGGTGGGACGGTATTCCCCGTTGGTCTCTTTAAAGCTCCACGGATGGACGGTATTCCCATTGGTCTCTTTAAAGCTCCAGAGCTGGACGGTATTCCCATTGGTCTCTTTAAAGTTCCAGGGATGGACGGTATTCCCATTGATCTCTTTAAAGTTCCAGGGATGGACGGTATTCCCATTGATCTCTTTAAAGCACCAGGGTGGGACAGTATTCCCCATTGGGATCTTCAAAGCGCCACGGATGGACGGTATTCCCATAGTTCTCTTTAAAGTGCCAGGGCTGGCCGGTATTCCCATTGGTCTCTTTAAAGCTCCAGGGCTGGACGGTATTCCCATTGGTCTCTTTAAAGCTCCAGAGCTGGACGGTATTCCCATTGGTCTCTTTAAACTGCCAGGGCTTGACACTATTCCCATTGGTCTCTTTAAAGCTCCAGGGCTGGACGATATTCCCATTGGTCTCTTTAAAGCTCCAGAGCTGGACGGTATTCCCATTGGTCTCTTTAAACTGCCAGGGCTTGACACTATTCCCATTGGTCTCTTTGAAGCACCAGGGCTGGACGGTATTCCCCATTGGTCTCCTTAAATCTCCAGGGCTGGACGGTATTCCCACTGGTCTCATTAAATTCACCAGGGCTGGACAGTATTCCTATTGGTCTCTTTAATGCTCCAGGGCTGGACGGTATTCCCATTGGTCTCTTTAAAGCTCTAGAGCTGGACGTATTCCCATTGGTCTCTTTAAAGCGCCAGGGATGGATGGATGGATGGTATTCCCATTGGTCTTTTTAAAGCTCCAGGGCTGGATGGTATTCCCATTGATCTCTTTAAAGCTCCAGGGCTGGGCGGTATTCCCATTGGTCTCTTTAAAGCTCCAAGGATGGACGGTATTCCCATAGGTCTCTTTGCTGGATGGTATTCCCATTGGTCTCTTTACAGCTCCAGGGCTGGACGGTATTCCCATTGGTCTCTTTAAAGCTCCAGGGCTGGACGGTATTCCCATAGGTCTCTTCAAAGTGCCAGGGCTAGACGGTATTCCCATAGTTCTCTTTAAAGCGCCAGGGCTGGATGGTATTCCCATTGGTCTCTTTAGAGCGCCAGGGCTGGCCGGTATTCCCATTGGTCTCTTTAAAGCACCAGGGCTGGACGGTATTCCCATAGGTCTCTTTAAAGCACCAGCGCTGGACGGTATTCCCATTTGTCTCTTTAAAGCTCCAGAGCTTGACGGTATTCCCATTGGTCTCTTTAAAGCGCCAGGGATGGACGGTATTCCCATTTGTCTCTTTAAAGCTCCAGAGCTGGACGGTATTCCCATTGGTCTCTTTAAAGCGCCAGGGATGGATGGTATTCCCATTGGTCTCTTTAGTGTGCCAGGGCTGGACGGTATTCCCACTGGTCTCTTTAAAGTTCCAGGGATGGACGGTATTCCCATTGGTCTCTTTAAACTGCCAGGGCTTGACACTATTCCCATTGGTCTCTTTAAAGCTCCAGAGCTGGACGGTATTCCCATTGGACTCTTTAAACTGCCAGGGCTTGACACTATTCCCATTGGTCTCTTTGAAGCACCAGGGCTGGACGGTATTCCCCATTGGTCTCTTTAAATCTCCAGGGCTGGACGGTATTCCCACTGGTCTCATTAAATCACCAGCGCTGGACGGTATTCCCATTGGTCTGTTTAAAGCATCAGGGCTCGATGGTATTCCCATTGGTCTCTTTAAAGCTCCAGGGCTGGACGGTATTCCCATTGGTCTCTTTAAAGCACCAGGGCTGGATGGTATTCCCATTGGTCTCTTTAAAGCTCCAGCGCTGGATGGTATTCCCATTGGTCTCTTTAAAGCTGCAGGGCTGGACGGTATTCCCATTGGTCTCTTTAAAGCTCCAGAGCTGGACGGTATTCCCATTGGTCTCTTTAAACTGCCAGGGCTTGACACTATTCCCATTGGTCTCTTTAAAGCGCCAGAGCTGGACGGTATTCCCATTGGTCTCTTTAAACTGCCAGGCCTTGACACTATTCCCATTGGTCTCTTTGAGGCACCAGGGCTGGACGGTATTCCCCATTGGTCTCTTTAAATCTCCAGGGCTGGACGGTATTCCCACTGGTCTCATTAAATCACCAGGGCTGGACAGTATTCCTATTGGTCTCTTTAATGCTCCAGGGATGGACAGTATTCCCACTAGTCTCTTTAAAGCTCCAGGGCTGGATGGTATTCCCATTGATCTCTTTAAAGCTCCAGGGCTGGACGGTATTCCCATTGGTCTCTTTATAGCGCCAGGGCTGGACGGTATTCCCATTGGTCTCTTTAAAGCTCCAGGGCTGGATGGTATTCCCATTGATCTCTTTAAAGCTCCAGGGCTGGACGGTATTCCCATTGGTCTCTTTATAGCGCCAGGGCTGGACGGTATTCCCATTGGTCTCTTTAAAGCTCCAGGGCTGGATGGTATTCCCATTGATCTCTTTTAAGCTCCAAGGATGGACGGTATTCCCATAGGTCTCTTTGCTGGATGGTGTTCCCATTGGTCTCTTTACAGCTCCAGGGCTGGCCGGTATTCCCATTGGTCTCTTTAAAGCTCCAGGGCTGGACGGTATTCCCATAGGTCTCTTCAAAGCGCCAGGGCTAGACGGTATTCCCATAGTTCTCTTTAAAGCGCCAGGGCTGGCCGTTATTCCCATTGGTCTCTTTAAAGCTGCAGGGCTGGACAGTATTCCCATTGATCTCTTTAAAGCACCAGGGCTGTACGGTATTCCCATAAGTCTCTTTAAAGCTCCAGGACTGGACGGTATTACCATTGATCTCTTTAAAGCACCAGGGTGGGACGGTATTCCCCGTTGGTCTCTTTAAAGCTCCACGGATGGACGGTATTCCCATTGGTCTCTTTAAAGCACGAGGGCTGGACGGTATTCCCATTGGTATCCTTTAAGCTCCAGGGCTGGGCAGTGTTCCCATTGATCTCTTTAAAGCTCCAGGGCTGGACGGTATTCCCATTGGTATCCTTTAAGCTCCAGGGCTGGGCGGTGTTCCCATTGATCTCTTTAAAGCTCCAGGGCTGGGCGGTATTCCCATTGGTCTCTTTAGACCAGAAGGTTCAAATCCCAATTCTATTAAAATGGTTTAACTTGGTCAACAAATACCAAGGGCCGCCAATGTCCTGGCGTTCAGCTGTGAAAGTCCCTATTTTTAGAAAGGGGTCAATATCGTCCCATGAAATCATAGGCCCATTGCACTTTTAGAAGGTTTGGGAAAAGCGTACCCTGAGATCCTTGTATCGTTACTCTCATATATTGATGATTTAAAATGTCTTCACCAGTCACAAGCCTGTTTATGTACATTCATAGGTAAGGTTGAATAAGCCTTCTGATTAACCTTGATCCTACAGAAATATGTGGGTCAAAAGGCTATGCCCCTTTACATGGCATTTATTGACCTAAAAGCTGCCGGCGACAATGTTGAACGCAACCTTTGAGTCGCCTTGCACGATTCTGGACTTCCATTCCAGTTAGTGACCTGCATCAAGGCACTTTACACTTCTACTATGGCTACAGTTAGACGGGGACAGCGGGGTGAACAAACCGAAGCACCCCTGTCACAAAAGGGGTGACACAGGGATGCGTAATGGACCCTTATTTATTTACACTTGTTATTGATCTCATTGCAAGATCTTTATTGGGCTCTAAAAGTGATGCCCCTTTGACAGGAAATGAATTTATTAACATTCTCTTATTTGTGCATGAGGCTGTTTTACTGTCTACACCCTCCCCAAGGTCTAAGGAAGACTTTTAATGACTGGTTATTATTGTGCAGCAGAATAAAGTCAGTCAGACCTCTTTAAGGCTTGGAAATGCAGCCAATGCACTGTCATTCCTGTGCCCTTTGCATGAAGATTGTACTCTTATATATTCTGTAATATTTTATTCTGAATTTGGCTTTTGTTGTTCAATGTCACAGGAATAAAGCATATTTACTATTTACTGCTATTACCTGAGCATCGCTTTGGAAACATCATGTTGGTGTAAAGGGCATTTTCACATAACCTTGTAACTTGTTCTTTGTTGTTTCTTTGAGGAAAGATGAAGCCTCAGGTTCAGTGTTTGCTTCTCATCTTAGAGAGGAAGTGGGAGGAAGGAGTCCAGGCCAAGAGTTGGGTGAGTGTCACACATGCTCCTGGGAGCCTCCAGTACTTGCATTGAATGTAAGTGGCATATGATCCTGGCATGAGACATTGCAGGGCTCGCTCGGTTACCCATCTCTTCCCATTGTGTTACAGAATATCCTGGTTTGTTGCATGTCTTGGGTTGGACAATTGGTGGTCCCTCTTCTCCCTGTGTTCCTACAAATTCCCTTTTTGCTGATGGCAAATGTTATCATACAGGATTTCTGCACCTCTTTTCATTAGACTGTTCTCTTCATGGGATTACAGGACATGCAAGTATTACAGCCATCGACACGATGCATGTTGAAGACAAGACGGATGCCTGTTCCATGGAGACCCTTGAATCGGAGAGCGGGAGTCCTACAGGTGGGTAGAAGGAACTGGGAGGCGGAGACAGACTCAAACCTTTGGGGGGGATGGAAGTTAAGTCTTTGGCTTCATCATAGGGGGGTCACTTCATACTGTCTGCACAGGCTTTTATCCTCTGCCACTGTAGGGTTGGTGCTGCCATCAGATTAATGATTGTTTAAACGTATGTAAATGCACGGCTCTCTGAGGGGACTAATTTGACAGGCTTTAGCATGTGGCCGGCTGAGGTTGCAGGCAGCTCACAAAAGAGCAGATCTGCTACGCGCAACACGAAGTGACACGTCACCCGGGGAACAACTGCAACTTCTATTTTGCTCTATTTGGGGGTGTGTAATTAGCTGTTCCATCAGTGGCAGCTGGTGCCATTAATTCTCTGGAGGGGCGAAAATATGAATAAATAAAGAGTTCACAAGACCAAGTGCAGACAGGAAGCTCCAAACAAGGCAGTGCAGAGGCTTCCACGTGTGAAGTGTGTTACAATGACGGCGAATTGGTTCTGCGGAGTACCACATGTAAAAATCCAACAGATTTCAAGCCACCAAGAGTACAATTTTCCAACACATTTTCATGCTGCCTTTGGCCACAACATATGCCAGCATTGCCACTGTAAAACATACTTCATGATTCCAACACTCACAATATATATTACATGGCCGCGGTAGCGGCCATGTAGTTATGGTTAAGTTGGTGTTTCCATAGGAAGAGCATTTTTTGGGTGGCTTATAACTTTGCTCCCCCTGGACAAATCCTCGCCAAACTTTGCAAAACAAAGTATATGGCCCACTCTGAATTCTTTTGCAAAGTTTGGTGAGGATTCGTCCAGGGGGGGCAAAGTTATAGGGGGGGTCCCAAAAATTTTGTTTTTTCCCATAGACTGAATGGGAAAAAACTTTGCGCACGCCTACAGCCCAAACCGCTGGACGGATTTACACCAAATTTGCGGCAGGGGCGGGGGTTTGGTCCCGAAAGCGTGCTTTTGCAAATTTGGCGTAAATCCGTCCAGTAGTTTTTTTTAAAATGACCAAAATGTAAGTCAAAAAAATTAGCGATATCTCCGTTCGCTTCGCAGACGGACTTTCCCGGTTTGCTTCGCGGACAGCGCCCCGATTGGCCGAGGGGCTTGCGCGATGTCCGCGGACATGCAACGCGTTTGCTGATTGGACGGCGTGGGGCGTGGAGTGTGTCAGATTTTCGGTGCCGCCCGCCATCTTGTTTTCGCCGACGACCGTGGACAGCGCGGTGAAACTTGGTTTAAAAATTGTATTTAGTGGAGTGTGTTGGTGTGTAAGAGTGTTTGGGGAGGGTGGGGGAGTATGAGATAGGTTCAATGTTGTATTTTTTGTATGTGCTAGACGCTTTTGTTGTGTTCGATTTGTCTGCGGACAACACGGCTGTTCTGAAATGTTCGTAAATAAACATAATGGATTAGGTGTGAAGTTGAAAGTGTTCTAAGAAGACGCGTGGGGTCCTGCAATGTTCGCAGGGGGTGTCCTGAAGACGTTGTTTGTATTGTGCGTTGTCAAGATGAAAGTATTCTAAGAACACTCGCGGTGTCCTGAAATGTTCGTACATAAAGGAAATGGGGGTGTCCTGAGGACGCTGTCCGTATCGTCCTCTGGCAAGTTGAATGTGTTCTAGGACCTTCATTGTGTCCGTGGACATTAAAATGGTTGCAATGCTTGAATCTATGGGTGTGAAATGCTGCGGTGGTTGTGGCCAGGGTATAGAATGTTGGGTGCATGGCCATTTGGCCATGCACTCAAGACTCTATGCGCTGGCCACAACCACCGCAGCATATCACACTCATATGCCATGCACCCAAGAGTCTATGCCCTGGCCAGAAGCACTGCAGCATATCACACTCATAGTAGCTTATAACTTTGGGTCAAAAAGAAATGTATAAGGAACAATGTTATAAGTCAGTATGGGCGTGGTATTGTGCGTTGTCAAGATGAAAGTGTTCTAAGAACACTCGCGGTGTTCTGAAATGTTCGTACATAAAGAAAATGTGGGTGTCCTGAGGACGCTGTCCGTATTGTCCTCGGGCAAGTTGAATGTGTTCTAGGACCTTCCTTGTGTCCGCGGACATTAAAATGGTTATCTATGGGTGTGAAATGCTGCAGTGGTTGTGGCCAGGGTATAGAATGTTGGGTGCATGGCCATTTGGCCATGCACTCAAGACTCTATGCGCTGGCCACAACCACCGTAGGATATTACAATCATATGCCATGCACCCAAGAGTCTATGCCCTGGCCAGAACCACTGCAGCATATCACACTCATAGTGGCTTATAACTTTGGGTCAAAAAGAAATGTATAAGGAACAATGGTATAAGCCAGTATGGGTGTGATATGCTGCGATGGTTGTATTTATCATGTTATACTTACTATTTGGTTTAGTAACGGGAGTCCATGTTTTTCTTGTTCATTTCTGTGATAAAAGAAAATAGCATGCTAGTATTAGTATTTTATAAAGACTTATTACATTGTACATTCAAAATGTTTTCTTTTTTTTGACCCTCATATTTAGTAGATGACAAACCAGAGTACTGTGCAATTTGCTCAGTTTCTATGTTTGTTGCTAAAATCATTGGGTCTGTGGGAGAAAAAAATCCATGTTGGATTAAAAAAAAAACCTTTTTCTGTTATGCTATAGTTTATTGGTTTGTTTGTTTTAGTGTTTACTTGTTGTTTCTGGCTAATGCTTTATACATTGGATTGTTCCAGTTTTTGGGAGTAGTAAGATATTAGGTATTTGTTTGGATTTTGTAAAGTTTTGGAACAGTTAGATACCAGTAGGCGTATTTTTACTGTTTATTTTTTTAAATAATTTCGTGGTATTGATTTATCTGTTTGGATATTTCTAAATTTTGGGACAGTTAGATACCAATTGGCGTATTCTAACTGTCTATTTTTTGCTTTATTTGAGTAGTCTTAATTTATCTGATTAGTTGTTGTAGCATCTTTGGGCAGTTAGATAGCTTTTGGAATATTGTGACAGTTTATCTTTTTGTTACTACAAGTGTGCTTAGTTATCAAATTTTGATTTTAAGAACATTAAATAAGCGTTTGTAAGATTTGCTGGTAATCTCTGCTTTAAAGTAACAGTACTATCATTACATTCAAACCATCCACATTTCTTTTTTATATATGCAGTGTAGTGCCCTGAGTTGGTTGTGGCTCCTGCGTGGTAGAT
The DNA here is from genome assembly GCF_040938575.1 of Ambystoma mexicanum. Classification (NCBI taxonomy): domain Eukaryota; kingdom Metazoa; phylum Chordata; class Amphibia; order Caudata; family Ambystomatidae; genus Ambystoma; species Ambystoma mexicanum. The sequence continues at coordinate 1,550,887,056 of NC_090931.1, forward strand.
TTATACCTATTGTTGTGAAGGTTTTCCTACCAAGTGATATTTGACCATGTGTGAACCCAGTCAGCTTGCAGTTCTTTTTGGTACCATCTGCATTGTAACGTAGAAGCATTAGTATTACGTATTTACTATGTGTTTGTATTACTAACGTGGAGCGATTATCTGAATTGCAGGTCGAACATAATCTACCGTGGTTTGCATTTTGTACAAGTACCTGAAATGGAACGGATTCACAATTAGGTATTGATATATACACAAAGCGCTCATTGGGGATTTGTTCTTGTGTCACATTGTTGCAGAGAGTGCGTGTATGTGTCCACATGTATGAAATCTGGAAGATTTCATTTTGTAGGTGTGTTTTTGTTTTCCAGTACTAATAGTAAGTACATTAGAAATTCTTGTGGAACTTCCTGTGAGTTTATAGTGAATTTCACCATTCCAGCACAGTAGTCCACTTCTTGTCTTATTCCATAAACAGTATACAGGGTGTCAGGATTGTTTTTTGCGTTTCTATGAAGTACTAACATTTGCATACACAATGGGTCTCTAAAGTGTAAGTAAATGTTGTCAACAATTGGTAGTATTTGAAATAGAATATTGATTGCTACATTTGCGTAGCAACTTACACCAATTGCATTTGTAAGTTTAAATGGACCAGGTAGTTCTGTATCTGAGTGATTTTTTTTGAGTTTGTCTTCCTTCTTTGACAAAGTACTTGGTTTACTTTCCCTAATTGGTTCTTTTTTGATTGTGGTACTTAAGTTTTAGTTTCTTTTTTTCTCTTTGGAGGATTTGCAGTCACATCCTGTTGCATTTCTGTTTGATTTAGTTTTCTTTTAGAACATTTTCCTTTTTGTGGAACAGGAAATGTTTCTAGATGGGGGGTGTATAGTGAACGAAGTCTATTGTATTCTAAAATGCAAGGAATATCAGCGTTTATTTTACTTGCATCAAAGTTGATTAGAAATAGACCGTCAAATGTACGTAAGCGCGATAGTGCTACGTAGCTCATGCCTTCTTTAAAGACTGTGTTACCAATGTCTATCATTGCTTTGTCTAGGGTAAGACCTTGTGATTTATGAATGGTGACTGCGTATGCAAGAGTTAGAGAAAATTGTTCTCTGCGTACATACATGTCTTTGAAAAGAAGGAATCGAGCTGTTGAGCGTCCTATTCTTTTAACTTCTGAAAGTTTGTCAAAGAGAATATTGACAAACTGAATTTTGTTGTCACGTGGGTATGTTTGAAAGCCAATAACTGTACCCAGTGCTCCCTTAACTAGTCCTTGGTCTACGTCAAGGTTACGTTTCAGCATTACTCTGCAGTTTAAGGATAATTTCAATAACTTTTCCAAGCCTGCTGTGTTTGAGATTGATTTTTCTAAACTATTTAGTCTTGCTGTGGCTTGGTCACACATGAGTAGTGTCATTCCATGTACATCTAGTTTGTCTGTGGCGCTAATTTCCATTATTGGTTGCATTTCTTTACTTAACATGATTTTATTGAATTTGAAATAGTTTGCAAGAGTTGGCATTAAGGCCATACAATTGACATTGTTGTGGGCTAATTGTTCCATAACATCTGTAGCACATGTATTATCACCATAAAGTGCATGAATGTGCCGGGTTTTCAATATTGCTTCTGCTTCTTCAGAAAGTATACCAACTCTGATTCTTTGTAAGATGTTGGCATAAGTGAGATCTGCAGATTGGCACATGTTTTGTGTTAATTCTCTGTATTGGAAATGTTGCCAAAGGTTGACATTTCCAATGCTGCCAACAGTTTTACGACATAGTTTGTGTCCTAATGTTTTAAAAATAGGCTCACCTTTTACAGGTGTCAATTGAAGAAGATCTCCGAAAACAATAATGTGTTTTCCTGCAAAGAGCTCTTCATAGTTTGTTTTGAGTACTTCCTGTAATCTGAAGTGAATCAAAGCCATCATTAGCTTGGACACCATGCTCACTTCATCTATTAGTAGCATTTTCATTTGTTTCAATACTCTGCGTAGTTCCATTGCAGATTCTCCAGAAAGTTTGTAATAATCTAATTTGTTTTGGTGTTCTACTGGCAGGAGTAGTGTTAGGGAGAATTCTCTGTTTAGGCTGAATTTCCTAACCTAGTGAGTCCCCCAGCAGCTTTGCTGGATTTTTGGGGTTTATTTTTTTCTCCTGCCAAGAGTGAGACTCTTTTACCCTCACTCTTGGACATGTTTGGAGTGTGTTTCTTTGAATCTATATGTGTTTAATGGGCTATGGGGTCTTTTACTCCATAGGGCCTCATGTGTTTTTGTGATGTGTGTTACACAGCACCCTCAGTGCAGTAACACAGGGGTGTCCTAGGGACCCTCCAACATAGACTCCATACCCTGGGACTGACTACTGTCTCTCAGGGCATGTAAAGTCACCATTAACTTTACTAGTCACAAATCCTGAACAGAACCAGTACAAACCATCATATTTTGGATGTACTGGCCGGGGCAATTCGATTGCCCCGGGTCTGTTAGCCGAGGTGGCATGTCTCCATCCCGCCTGATCGAGTTTTGGCTGGTGGCAGTGGATACTACTTTTTATATTCAACCGCAAATATTTTCCGATGGGATTTCCCATTGTTTTAGGCTACTACCTTTATTTAATTATTTACGGTAGCCTCAAACATACCGCCGGTTTATTTATTTATTATTTATTCTCCAGTTGGTATTTTTTGCCAAAACTTGATTCTAAAATGGGGTTTGTGTTCTCTTCTGTGACTCCAACCCAAGTCGAGCCCTTTGTTCCACTTTTTGGCAGGCTTCTCCACAGAAGCCCTCCAAAGTGGTACCACTCTGTCTGGGGTACTTAGGAGGGGTGGAGGGGGATTTAGGCACCCTGGACTGAGTTGCCTAGGCAACTCAAGTCGCACTCCGTCCTGATTGGCCCAAGTGGTGAGCCGGCCGGCTCACCACTTAGCATGTTTGAGTGACAGCTAGGCTGAGTGAATGGGGGTTTTCTGCATTAAAGCTTGGCTTTGGGGACTGGAACTTCACCAGTGACTTTCTGTTCTTCTACCTTACTGAAAGTGTTCCTAAATCTTAGAGTGGTGTACCTTCACATATTCTGCCTTTTCCCTCCCTTCTTCACATACTTATTGGAGTGCCATCTATAGTTAAGCACTCACCTCTGTCTGGAAACAAGTGGTGTTAACTAAGACTTGTCTAAATAAGGGATAAGGGTTGGGGTTTTCATAATAACTGTGTTTAGAGTGTTTTACAAGTAGAGTGCTGGAGTGTTTCAATCTGTGTGTCTTTAAATAAATAATTATATACTTTGATACCAAACCTCTTGTCAGTGTTTGCTTGTGCTATTGTGTCTGAGTACCTATGGTGTATACTTTACATACTGCCTAACTCTTCTTGAGGGAAGTCTGACTGCTCAGCCACAGCTACCAGGTAAATCTGGGTGGTACAGACTGCTACCAAGTGGGTTTACTGCTAACACCTGTAGTCCTAAATCTTTTGCAGTGTTCCCAAAGGGAACTGCACAGGTTTCTGCCTAACAAGTAGTAATCGGTGTAAAGTGACACCACCTATGTTGTAGGCAGCTAGACCTGTGGGGGCAGTGACAACAGCTGACAGTTTGTTGTTTGTGAATTGTTGAAGGAACTTACTGATGTTTTTGATTAGGAATGTTTGCCAGAACCAGCTTCACCACTGACATACAATAGTATGGGTTTGTAATTTTGACAGGTGCATTCTTTGTTTTCATGTTGTACACCATGTGCAATTTCTTTTGTTACTTCTTGAAAAATGCTACGTTGCTCATTGTTTAGCTTTGATTCTAGTATAGTTAAGTCTTCTTTATCTTCATACTGACACATGGTGTTTTCTACTTCTATCATAGCTAATTTTGCCTCATTTGTTATTAGTGGGTCTCCCAGTGGTTCTTGGCTTCCTGTGACAGACGGTTGACTACTGTCAGGTGTATCCTTATCTAGTTGGGCCTGGAGTTCTTCTTCGTGTTGCTGTTTATTGTGCAACATTGTTTTGTACTGTGCAAAGTTTACATCAGTTATACTGTTTTCATTTGCTTTGAAAACGTCTTCATATGAGTCATTGTTATCTAGTATTTCTTCTTCTTTTCTCCATGGTTTAAAGAGTTGTAGCAGGGACATGTAATATACTTCTTTATGTTGAGGAGTCTTTAATGATAATTTGATATGATTAATTAAATTTGGTTTGGTGAGTTTTACTAAGCTGCCTTCACAGTTTGTCACTTTCAGGGTAATTCATAGAATTTCGCAGAAAAGTGCCGCAAGCGGCTGGCGCAGAGTGTCCGCGTGCGATTGTCTGCGCCAGGCATGTGCGCTAAAACCGATTTCCGCGCACAGCGTATTCATGGATTTTAGGCTCCCAAACCAGCCGTGGCGCAGAGTATCGCAGCGACCCTGCAGCAACGCCAGTAACGCCCCCAAGAACGCCCTCGCGCAAGGAAAAGCCATCAAAATCGCTAAATCATCGCAAAGGGCTGCGCTTACCCTGGACCAGTTTACAGGGCTGCCAAACAAGGAACGCAAAGCAGGTAACGTTCATATCAGGGGTACGCGGGAAGTTTTACACGCGATTGGCCAGGGTACGTGTATTACAGGAGTACGCGTGAAGGTTTACACGCGATTAGCCAGGGCACGTGTATTACAGTGGTATGTGGGAATTATCACACGCGATTTGGCTGGGTACGTGTATTACAGGGGTACACGGGAAGTTTTACACACAATTTGGCTGGGTACGTGTATTACAGGGGTGCGCGGGAATTATCACACGCGATTTGGCCAGGTACGTGTATTACAGGGGTGCGCGGGAATTATCACACGCGATTTGGCTGGGTACGTGTGTTACAGGGGTGCGTGGGAAGTTACACACGCGATTAGGCTGGGTGGGTCCTCACAGGTGTTCCCTGTACACCCTCCACGGCCCCTGCAGGCAGCCCACAAAACAGGGGACTACCCTGCACACCTGCTCATGTCCCCCTGCACCCCCACCCCCCAGCAGTGCAGGGGCACCCTCCACCAGGCCCCCACTCATGTCCCCTTGCACCCCCACCCCCCAGCAGTGCAGGGGCAGCCTCCAACAGGCCCCCACCCATGTCTCCCACCACCCCCACCCCCCAGCAGTGCAGGGGCAGCCTCCACCAGGCCCCCACTCATGTCCCCTATCACCCCCACCCCCCAGCCACCAGGGGCACCCTCCACCAGGCCCCCATCCATTTCTACCACCACCCCCACCCCCCAGCCACCAGGGGCAGCCTCTACCAGGCCCCCACCTATGTCTACCACCCCCCCACCCCCCAGCAGTGCAGGGGCACCCTCCACCAGGCCCCCACTCATGTCCCCCTGTACCCCACCCCCCAGCAGTGCAGGGGCACCCTCCACCAGGCCCCCACTCATGTCCCCTATTACCTCCAACCCCCAGCCACCAGGGGCAGCCTCCACCAGGCTCCCACCCATGTCTCCCACCACCCCCACCCCCCAGCCACCAGGGGCAGCCTCCACCAGGCCCCCACCCATGTCTCCCACCACCCCCACCCCCCAGCAGTGCAGGGGCAGCCTCCACCAGGCCCCCACTCATGTCCCCTATCACCCTCACCCCCCAGCCACCAGGTGCACCCTCCACCAGGCCCCCACTCATGTCCCCTATCACCCCCACCCCCCAGCAGTGCAGGGGCACCCTCCACCAGGCCCCCACTCATGTCCCCTATCACCCCCACCCCCCAGCCACCAGGGGCACCCTCCACCAGGCCCCCACCCATGTCTACCACCACCCCCACCCCCCAGCCACCAGGGGCAGCCTCCACCAGGCCCCCACCCATGTCTACCACCACCCCACCCCCCAGCAGTGCAGGGGCAGCCTCCACCAGGCCCCCACTCATGTCCCCTATCACCCCCAGCCACCAGGGGCACCCTCCAGCAGGCCCCCACTCATGTCCCCTATCACCCCCACCCCCCAGCAGTGCAGGGGCAACCTCCACCAGGCCCCACTAATGTCCCCTATCACCCCACCCCCCGGCCACCAGGGGCACCCTCCACCAGGCCCCCACCCATGTCTACCCCCACCCCCCAGCCACCAGGGGCAGCCTCCACCAGGCCCCCACCCATGTCTACCACCCCTCCCACCCCCCCAGCAGTGCAGGGGCACCCTCCACCAGGCCCCCACTCATGTCCCCTATCACCCCCACCCCCCAGCCACCAGGGGTAGCCTCCACCAGGCCCCAATCATGTCTCCCACCACCCCCACCCCCCAGCAGTGCAGGGGCAGCCTCCACCAGGCTCCCACCCATGTCTCCCACCACCCCCACCCCCCAGCCACCAGGGGCACCCTCCACCAGGCCCCCACTCATCTCCCCCTGCCCACAGGCCCTGACAATCCTCAAGCATGTGCCTCATGGCCAGCCACCACAGCCCAAAGACACAACCAAGTATTACATGTGCCCATGATACTACTCCAATGGAAACAATGTAAATCAACACATGTGTCTCACACACACACAATGGTTGCAAGTGAACCTGAAAACCCATATCATGACATGCATGAAAACAATGAGATGAAACCACACATTGAAGAATGAAAAAGTCCAAATAATGTATTAAAAACAACAGCAATGGCAATCAAAATTAACCAAAATACACAAGTAAAAAAATTACTAAATTAAGCAGGCTGTCCCTTTTCAAATTGAAATCAATAAATGATAATCCGAAAAAATATCTTCCAAAGTTCAAGTCCATGAAAAGTAAATGAAGGTAAAAAAGAAATAGAAAACCATTGCTCCATGGCAAAAAATATTCATAGTAAAAAAAATATCCAAATCCAAAGTCCAACTATGTATAAAGTATTCAGGGTCCATCATCCCAAGAGAAGAAATGAAACCTACCAAAAAACCTCTCTAAAATGGAACTATATACAAAAGGTGGAGCAGTGTCCGTCGACTCCAAATAAAAATAAACTGCAAAGGAAACCTATCACTAAATAACTATATACAATGGCGGCGGGCCAGTCCAGCGGCTCACTTAGTGGTGTTCCGGGCCAGGGCATCATCGTCTATGTCCCGGAGGCAGTCCTGTTCCATGGCCCCGAGGGTCCGCAGGGACGCCGACATGTTCACCTCCAACTCCCTGCGGATTGCCTCGAGGCACTCGGCCCGCCTCAGGGCCCTCCGCATGGAGTTCTCCGCCCTGACCATCGTGAGCCGCGCCTCTTCCGCCTGCCGCCGCTCCGCATCTATGGCGTGGCCCAACCGCTGCCACACGGAAGACACTTCCCGCCCAGGGTCCTCCTGGGTGGGCAGTCATAATGTCGACAGTCAAAATGTCGACAGTCAAAATTTCGAAAAATAAATGTCGAAAAAAATAATGTCGACAAACAATAATGTCGACATTTTTTCGAAATTTTGATTTAATTGTATGAATAAATAAATATATATATATAAGATGTGTTGAGTATGGGGGGTGTGGGGGGTGGCAGGGGGTGTTGGGTGAGAGGGGTTGGTGGAGACACCCCCATAGTAAACGATACTCTTTTTATTTATTTAATTGTTGAATAAATAAATAAATATATAATTGGTATGTGTTGAGTATGAGGGGTGAGAGGGTGGTTGGGGGGTGTGGGGGGGGTGGTGGCAGGGGGGTGTTGGGTGAGGGGGGTTGGGGGGACCCCCCCATAGTAAATGATACTCTTTTTATTTATTTAGTTATTGAATAAATAAATATATAAATAGAATGTGTTGAGTATGAGGGGTGGGAGGGTGGTGGTGGGGTGGTGTGGGGGGGGGTTGCAGGGGGGTGTTGGGTGAGGTGTTGATAGTTTTAAGTGACATTTTTTTTGTCGACATTTTTTTTTCTAAAAAATGACTTTTTACATTATAAGTATAGGATGTCGACATTATTGTTTTAGACATTTTTTATTCGACATTTTTGTCTGTCGACATTTTTTTTCTCGAAATTATGACTATAAACCGCCCTCCGGCCGATGCCTGCCCCTCCGATGTTGAAGGCCCCGAGCTATCGTGGCTCCCACCTACAGCCTCCTGCTGCTGCAGCTGCTGCTGTCCATGTGCCCTGTCCGATGGTGCCTGCACATCCTCCTCCAGCTGGGGTGCAGTCGTTGATGTGGCCACCCCTGCTGGACGTCCGACTCCCGACTGTGGCAGGGATCTGTTGTCCACCAGCCTGGCCGCACGGTCGGAGGCAGCTCCACAGGGCACCCAGGTGACACATGGGTGGGAAGATGGCATGGAGGACGACTGGGGCATAGGGGGTTCTGTGGAGAAGGGGGTCGGAACAAGGTCCAGGAAACGGAGGAATCCAGCCCTGGTGAGCTGTCCCAGTTGGTCAACGCGGTCAACGAGCCATGCGAGAAGACGTGCAGACTCATCATGAAAAGACTGCAGGTCAGCTCGCATGGCCCGTTGACACAACGCCACCCCACCCTGGACAGGCACAACCTGGTGCAGGATAGCCACATCCGCAGGGAGAGGAAGGCCAGGTGTTGTAAGCCAATCCTCTCCCTGAGACCGGGTCTGGAGGTAGGCATCCCCGCTGGTGCAAGATGATGCAGTGACAGGAGCAGGGACAGGATTGCACACAGGCACCTCTGCGGCGGCCTGTGCTGCCTCCTGTCCCTGATCCTGCACTGCACCACTAGCACCAGTGGAATCCCCACCTCCAGACCCCGCCACTGTCGCTTGCACGGCCTCCTCCTCCACCAAACCCCCCACCAACCTGGATGACTCCGTGCCATCTTCCTCCGTTGGGCCCTGTGGGGTCCCAGCTGCCCCTTCTGCTGCCGAGGAGTCCAACTCCAACCTCCACCTCTTGGACCTCCCTTCGGCAGCTGCGGCCTGGGACGCGGCATCGGACTCACTCGCCGACGAGATCACAACCTGGGAGGGGATCCGGGCCTTGCGTCTCCGGCTGGTGGTGCGACCCCTGCCGCTGTGCTCCACAGCACCTTCTCCGCCCTCTTCATCAGTTGACGCTGCAGACAGGGAGAAAGAAAACACAGGCATCAGGGCACTGTAAAATGGACTCATACACACATGACAGTTATACATGAGTGGCATTGGTAAACCTCAGACATGGCATCACAATCCCCAACACACATGTCATTTCAACTTGCACACATGAGCCATACCACAGCCATATTGCAACAGCCAGCACCATCCCTTCACATACAACAGCATGAGCAGCCAAAGGTCATCCACACATCACATGCAACATGGGGAGTACACTACACATGCACACACAACACCAAACTTGCATGCATGTGTACACCTCCGCCAACTGTCGCAGTGTTTTGATCGACATCCATGTCACACCTGACAATCATTCCTCCACATCCTGTGCCATGCAAGCCCACACACACATGCACCATCCATGTGTCACACATGAGACCCCTCGCATGTGTCACCCTCACGGCCCTGTACACCCCCCCTACGTGGCCACATAAAAATACATGTTCAACCTGCACACTCCTGGCACACCACCACACGCACAGCTTACAATCAGTATGCATGTACACTTACCGCTCGACTCCAGACGGGTCTGCTTCTCAAGGACCTGGATGTGGAGCGCTGGGGATATGCGTTCCAGGACCCTCATCTGATCTTCCGACAAGTGGCCCCGGCGCCCCTTAGCATCCGCTGCCTTCAGGAGGCGCCGGGCCTTGTTGAGGGTCCTGGACCTGAAGTCCTCCCAGCGCTTCCTGACACGTTCGTAGTCGCGGACTGCCACCTCCTCCGCGTTGATGGCAGTCACGATGTCCATCCAGATCCGAGTCCGTCCTTCCTTGTCGGCGCGCAACCTTCCGAAGAGGGCATCATACTGCCCCAGGACATGCTCCACCAGGACACCAACTTCGGTGGCAGTGAAGCTGGTGCCACTCTGCCTCCTTGGCCAGGGGTTGCCACTGGGGCCAGATGTTGCAGTGCCCGACATGGCAACCCCAGAGGCAGGAGTGGGTGGGCAACTGGCTCCTGGGGCTGGGCTGTGGGGCGATGGAAAAGCAGTCGGGAGTCTTCGGTTCCAGCAGGGGTGGTCACAGCAACAGCACCCCTGGCTGATGTGCAGGCAGCAAATGGCAGGGCACGTGGGCAGCAGGCAGTCAGGCAGCAGCAGATGGCAGGTGGGAGCGTGCTCAGGGCTCTGGGGGGGCAGTAATTTGGCCTTCTGGGCAGGAGCTTGGTCTTCCGTGTGTGAACGCGTGGCCAGCTTGATATGGAGTGATTTGGCATGGGAAAATCCAACACGTCTGCGTGTAATTTGAGGAAAGGCCCTTAGCCCGTAAACGCGTCACCAGCGTATGCGCGTCTATGAAGTCACGTGCACGTTGAATAGGGCACACGTTGGAAAATGTTGCGTGTGAAAAAAATGAAAGACAGGTCCGAGTGTCAAAGCGTGTAATTGGTGGAAATGGCCTTAGCGCGTACACGCGGAAGTGACAAAGCGTGTAATTGGTGGAAATGGCCCTACACGCAGAAGTGACAAAGCGTGTAATTGGTGGAAACGGGCTTAGCGCGTACACGCGGCAGTGACAAAGCGTGTAATTGGTGGAAATGGCCCTACACGCAGAAGTGACAAAGCGTGTAATTGGTGGAAATGGGCTTAGCGCGTACACGCGGCAGTGACAAAGCGTGTAATTGGTGAAAATGGCCCTACACGCAGAGTGACAAAGCGTGTAATTGGTGGAAATGGCCCTACACGCAGAAGTGACAAAGCGTGTAATTGGTGGAAATGGCCCTAGCGCGTACACGCCGCGTAAGTGACGCTGGACGTGTGGGCCTGCATAAAAGGTACGTGTAGAACACCATTTCCTTGTACGTGCTTTTTGTGGAGAGCGAGTGGGTGAATTCTGTACTTCTTGTCGTTTCACACGCGATTTACTTCACGGCGTTTCAAGTTCGTACTCCCTGTTACCTCTGACAGCTTTTTCTCTTTTTTCTCTTTTTCTGGTTTTCCTGGGCCTGTTCCCTCAAACAGTGTTCCCTTCTACTGTTGTCCTGTCTCCTCAGACAGCGTACAAATCTTCTTTTGGCGGGGGTGTTGCCAACCAAACAAACTCCTTTTTCACGCTCTTTTTCCTGGCAGACGGTGAGTCACGCACGTATCTAACATCTGTGCTTGCCCCGTGTGTAGCCTACCCCTTCAGAGGTCATTCTAGGCTGCGTGTGACACGCATACGTTCATTCTTGTGTTACTGGGTGCCACAGCGTAGTGCAGGTTTTTCTTTCCGCGCACGTGGTCTATGAGGGGTTGCGTGCACGTCATCTCCCTTTTTTGGGCTTCCTGTGCGTTGCGTGACCCGTCATCTTTCCCCAGGGGTCACATTCAGCCTTGCTAGAGCACTAGGGTACAATTACCATCTGGTACCCAACCCCTTTGACCCCCAATTGCCCAGGACAATAGTTTACAGCCACTCCCATACGCACATTAACATCAGTGCCATGGTTGGGAGGCGAGGATTCCGTAAGGGTGGCAAAGGTGGAAGAGCCACAAGTGGTGGCCGTGGTGGATCCGGTAGGGGACGTGGTCGTTACTTGCAGGGTGACCCTGTCCCCCCATGTGTGGAGGACCAGTCAAGGGCACCCATAACCCCCCCCCCTGGTTGAGGCTGATGTGGCTGACACCATCCATGCTCAGCCCTTGTTGGACCAGCCCATTGTGGCACCAGACCTGGCTGACTCCATGGCTGACTTCCAGGTCAGCAGGCCTATGACACGTGCGCTGGTGCACGTTGATGTCATCAGGCCACGTGGATCTGGGGCAGCAAGGTCATCTGCTGCCCCAAGTAGGCAGGGCGGAGAGGCTGCAGGGGCAGCTGCGGCTCCATCCACCCCAGCTCTCACACACCCAGCCAGGACATTGTCGGTCCTAGTCCATCCTGCTGACATTCCCCCTGACACCATTACACTTGAGCCAATGCCTGCACCAACTCCCATGCTGATTGTGCAATCCCACACTCCTTATACAGAGTCCACCAGGGCTCCTGCCCCTAGTGTCCAGAGCGGCGCAGGACACTCAGGATCACCACCACCTTCCAAGCGGACGAGGAAGAGTGCTCGTCCGGCACAGGCTGATGCCCCAGACACGGCTACACAGTCCGGCCCGTCGAGGAAGCCCAGCTTCACGGATGCCGAACTGAATGCACTTGTCGAGTATGTGTCCGGACATGATAACGAGATGGTCATTGTTGCAGGATCCAAGACCACACCTGCACAACGGCAGGCACACTGGCAGACCGTTGCGGACATCGTAAGTGCCCTTGGAATCGTGAGGCGCACAGCCAATGATTGCTATAAGCGCTGGAATGACCTAAAGCGCAGGGCAAAGAATAAGCTGGCCTCAAGTCATGCCGCAACTCTAGTGACTGGAGGTGGGGCTCCAGTAAAAGACATGGAACTCACTTCACATGAGTAAGTCGCTGGGACCTACGTCACGGAGGAACAGATCCAAGGCGTGGGAGATCTGCCTGATTATGAGGCATTGTCCGGTGAGTGCACATGCATGTGTGTGTCATCCATGTGCATGGTGTGTGTGTGAGGGCTTCTGTTTGTGTGCCAGGTGAGGGTGTGTGCGCCTGAGTCGTTTGGGTCACCCATGTGCTTCATGCAATACATCCTGCGCAGCAGCATTTGGCCATAGCAGTATCCCTTCTGCCAACAGTAGACATCTAGGCCAACAGCACGCCAGTTGCCCTTGAAGTGTCACCTTGCCACAACATTGTTGCTTATTTTTCTCTGTTCATTCAGGCAGATTGTTTGCATTCCACCACTTTTACTAGGCATTTCTCAGTCCTCTAGTCACATGTCTGACATGGCTATGGTAAAGTGGAGTGACTTTGTTACCTGGATATCATTTGTTCACACATGTCCCTGTGCAATCGGACCATTTTGGACTGGCAGCTCCAGGTGAAAAATCAGACCTGTTTGAATTAGAAAAGCTATTACATGCGGGAACTGGACTGAATAAATAAGTGCTGCCCTCCTCTCCATCTTCACTCAATAGCAATGGTACATGCCATCTGTGTGATGGCATGTGTATTTCACCTGGCAATCACAGGCCAATGTGTGATGCCACTGCCAGGCAGCATGCAGAAAATGTGTTCATCTTCAATCTTGGTGCCATCAGTGTGTGCCATTTGCCTGCCCTTCATACGCAGTGAGGGTGCGTGCACGGGAGGGTTTTAGTCATGTGGGACATGTGTCAATCAAGTACTGGTTCTCTTGCTTCTCAGCCCTCATTGTGTGCCATGGTGCTAATGCCTGTTTCCATTTGTTTGCTTTTATGTCTTTGCAGGGGAAGACGCACCTGATACTGCTGGGGTTGTGGAGATGGTGCAGACCCAGGAGGGGTCCGAGGGCCGACCAACCACCAGTGAGGGACGTGGTGTGGTGGGGGTGAGAACCCACAACTGCTGCAGGTCGTGCTCTCAAGGGGTGTCTCTGGCTGCACCTCCCCCGAGCTGTACTCAGGTGTTGATTTGGATGATGAGACCTACGTGCCGTCGCAGGTGAGTGTTCCTGGGAGGGATTCTGTTCTGTCCCACCCACCTGCACCAGGGTCAGAACCCTCAATGGGGATGTCAGTGTTGGCAGCTACGCCTTTGGTGGTTACGGATGCAGGGTCACACTCCGCGACATCTGATCCTGTTCCTGGGCCAGCAGATCAGAGGGGGAATGCAGTCCTGCAGCCTCAGGCAGTGCCGGCACAGCAAGGCGCAGTTCGCCTTGCCCCAGACAGGTGTGGTGCCCGCCGACGTGGTGGCCGTACGCCACCTGGCAATACCGCATGGGAGCAATCCATTTACGGTATGGCAACCCAACAGGCAGCATCATCAGAGATGATGGCTCAGGCCATGGATAGGGTGGCCACTTCCATTGTCCCCCCCGAAAGGCTGATGGAGCGACTACAGCAGGCAACCGACTCCATCTGCCAGTCTCACAGGGAGGACATGTTGGCGTCCAACAGGGACAGGCGGGCGGCACTGGCGACTCTGCAGGAAGCCATCTCCATAGAGTCCCAGGGCCACAGGGAAGCCCTGAGGCAGGAGCTCCTTCACCTCAGGACGACTCTTGTTGAGCTTGAGGCTTCAACACACCAAAGGACAGAACAGCAGCTGGAGCGTCTCACCCGTACGCTCTCAGCTGAGATGCAGGCAACGAGGGCGGAGGTCCGGGCATCCCGTGAGTTGTTGCATGGGGACCTCCGCACACTCATCCTCCAGAACGAAACCTACCACACCCGCATGCTTGCATCCATGGAGGAACAGACTAGGGCCTTGCGTGGGCTGCCTCCCATAGTGCAACCACCTCCGGATGCAGCTGCACAGGGTGATAATAGCGACAGCAGTGCTACTCCCACAATAGGGTAGCCGTGTGGGCCATGAGCCCATGGAGGTGTTTTTTTTCCCCAAGATCCACACAGGTGGGTTTTGGTGTGCACCCTGTCCTCGGACCTCCTGGGTGGCCTCCCCAACCCCCCCCCCCCCCCCCGGGCCCATTAATGGCCATTTTTATTTATTTATTTATTTATTTATTTATTTATTTTGTTTGTTTTGGGACAATGTGTTGCCTTCCGTGGGTCCTGTGGGCAACGCTGCATTGTGGCTGGACACATGCAGGCTTGTCATGTATTTGGTTCAGATGCTTGGGTTTGAGTCACACACACCCCTCCTGCTTCCCGTTCCATGGGCTTGCAAAGGGTGTGCCCAAGTGACATTGACGTACATGGTGACATTGGACTCCCACTACATGTGTGGGTAGTCTAGTCAATACTGTGTATACATTCCTAGTGCATATTGCTGTTGTGTTGTACACTGCATGTTGCATTGATGTGTAACTCATCATCCGGGTCTACCTCCTAATTTGCAGGTCCTTTCCTCATGTCTACACAAGGCCCTCTAGTTTGGAGATGGGGTCCATGTTGGCAGCAGTGCACCTACAACTCTACATGGCGGCAACACTGTACAGTTGGAAGTGGTGGGAGTGCAGGCATTTCCAGGTGGTGAGACTACTAATTCCTTACATTCGTAATGTCATGTTAATGGTAGTTTTGAGGGTCAGTGGCTGATAAGTGTTATTGCTAAATACCTGCTCAAGTGTGTTGTTGGTCCTGCATTACTGTGAGCATTTCAGGTGTCGCGAGTTTCAATTAGGGACACTGTACATTGTGACACTTGTGTCATGTTGTGGGGATTACTTTGTTTACCTGCACATAGCATGACATGGCACGGTGTGTCGTGTGGCGGTGCTGGGGATGGGTTGGGTGACATGGCACTGTCCTCATGTTGCATTTTGCAAGTGGGTATTCATTTTAGCTGCTTGAATGTGTTTTTTCACAAAACTGCATTGGTGGTGTCTGTGTGGGTAGGGATGCACACATTGTAACACTGCCAGGTGAACAATCTCAGGCTGATATGGATTTCACGGTTGATTCTCCAGACATTCAGGATCAGTGTCAGGTTGAGTCATCATTGATTGTCAGATGGTATGTGCCAGGGCAGTGTGCACTCCACAGGGGTGTGATTTCTAGGTGAAGTAATTAGCCACTAGCTGTGTACGGGCTGCCTCCCCCGTGCCCTTTCCCCTCCCATGCGCAGCGGCCGTGCATGTGGTTGGGGATGTGGGGCCACCACCATGTCCACGGCCAGGCCCCGGCGTGTTGCAACGTTGTGCAGGACACATGCTGCCACTATGATCCTGCACACTACTGGGGGAGCGTATAACAGCTGCCCGCCAGAACGGTCAAGGGAGCGAAAGCGTGACTTAAGCACTCCCAATGTGCGCTCCACTATGTCCCGGGTTGTAATGTGGGCTGTGTTATATCTTACCTCGGGTGGCGTGGTGGGGTTCTGAATTGGCGTCATCATGTGGGGGCTGAGAGGGTAAGCACTGTCCCCTGTGGAGGTGGTGATTGGTATCATTGGTGGGGTTGTGACCTTGCTCAGTAGCTGACATGCATGCATGTGCAGTGGCATTCATACTCACCAAGCAGCCATGTATCGCCATGCCGCCCAGCTTCTAGGTCCCGGCTTAGGGTGGACATTCGGTAAATGAAGCTGTCGTGGGTGGACCCGGGATAGTTGGCATATACTGAGGTGATGATTCCCTTGGCATTACATACTACCTGCACGTTGATGGCATGCCAGTGCTTGCGGTTCCTATAGATGTGCTCAGATGCCCTGGGGGGACGTAGAGCCACATGGGTGCAGTCGATGGCACCTAGCACTTTGGGGAATCGTGCCACACCGTAAAAATCCAGGGCGGCAGCATGCCTTTCTGCAGGTGTTCTGGGCAGGTATATGTGCCTGCGGACTGATGGGCGTGCAGTGATGATGTTCAAGACCTGGTGTAGGCAGCGTGACTGCGTGGCCTGTGACACCCCACCCACTATGGCACTTGTCCGCTGAAATGATCCAGTGGCTAAGAAGTGCAGTACATTGAGGACCTTCTCCAGGGGGCTGAGTGCTTGGGAGCACAGGGTGGGTGATGTGAGGTCATCCTCCCACTCACTCACCAGGTCCAGTATTATGTGTGGTGGAAACCTGTACCTCCCATACACTGGTCATCAGGCATCCCGAAAAGGCTGGTTCTGGGTGTGAATATTCTGGCCCTGACTATCCTCCTCCTCCTCCTCCTTTGGTAGCCCACGGCCACTGCTGCTAGGAACGGTATATTCATCCTGGAGTCTGAGCTTGTTATTTTGTTTGCGCGCAAATGTATGCGTCGCGAGTCGACGTATGCCTGCTTCTTACTGGCGTACGTGTTTCTTCCTACTGGCGTACGTGTTTATTTGCGCGTGTTGTAGGCGAGCGTGTGACCCGCGCACCCCTGAAATCCAGTACCCAGGCCAATAGCGTGTGGAAATTCCCGCGCACCCCGGTATACAGGTGCGCTGACGTACTCGCGTGTGTAAGTGCCAGCGCACCCCTGAAATACACGTACATAGGCCAATCGCGTGTACGCGCACTTTTGTCCAATTACACGCGATGACACTCTGACGTGCAGTCTTTCCACGTGTGCTCCGTCATCACGTGCTACGAGGGAAACACCCGTGCGGGTCACGTCACAGACGCGCTTACGCGCTGAGGGCCTTTGGTCCAATAGAATCGTGTATGCGTGCTGACGCGCTTACGCGCTAAGGGCCTTTCCTCGAATTTCACGCTGACGTGCAGGATTTTCACGTGCCAAATCACTCCGTATCAAGCTGGCCACGCGAAAACACACGGAAGACCACGCTCCTGCCCAGAAGGCCGAATTACTGCCCCCCCAGTGCCCCGAGCAGCCTCCCACCTGCCATCTGCTGCTGCTGCCTGCCTGCCTGCCTGCCTGCTGCCACCGTGCCCTGCCATTTGGTGCCTGCACATCAGCCATCTGCAGGGGTCCAGTTGCTGTGTCCACCCCTGCTGGAACTGAAGACTCCCGACTGGGATAACATCGCTCCACAGCCCAGCCCCAGGACCCAGTTGCCCACCCACTCCTGCCTCTGGGGTTGCCATGTCGGGCACTTCCACATCTGGCACCAGTGGCAACCCCAGGCCAGAGGGGCAAAGGGGCACCAGCTTCACTGCCACCGAAGTTGGTGTCCTGGTGGAGCATGTACTGGGGCAGTATGATGCCCTCTTTGGATCGTCCCGCGCCAGCAAGGAAGGACGGGAGAGGATCTGGGCCGACTGTGTGGTTGCCATCAACGTGGAGGGGGTGGCAACCCGCGACGTCCAGAAGATCAAGAAGCGCTGGGAGGACTTGAGGTCCAGGACCCTCGTGAAGGCCCGGTGCCTCGTGGCTGGGGGCCAGGGCCGCATGAGTTCCATCCAGATGAGGGTCGTGGAACGCGTACGCCCAGCGCTCCACGCCCAGATCCTTGAGAGGGAGACCCGTCTGGAGTTGAGCGGTAAGTGTCCAAGCATTGCTGTGTGAGACAGGGCATGTTGCGGTGTGCTGGTTGTCTGATACTTGCCTGTATGTGTGACATAGGCCATGTATGCATGTATGTGTGCAGGGACATCATGGTAATGCATGTGCGACCAGTGATGTGTGAACCACATGGTTATTGCATGTGTTTAAATGCCACATGGGGAGCCTATGCAGATTTTGAACATGAGAGCATGCCAGTCTCTGTTCCTGGACATGGGTGGGGGTGAGGGATGGGTGCTGATGCCAGGTACATATATGGTAGCCATGTCTGTGTGCCTGACCTGCGTGTCTGTGACTTGTGAATGCCATGGATGCATGACACATGTGTGTGACAATGCACAGATTCACTGATGCAGCCTAGTTACCCTTGTATCCGCTGTGTTTGGGGTGTATGAGCCCAGATGGATGTGACTGAGGTGAAGTGTGTGTATGTGATAGGCATGACCCATGATGCATGTGAGTTCCATATCATTGTATGTTTCAAGAGTCCATTGGACATGTATGGAAATGTCCATGGCATGCACCATGCCTGTTACTGTGTGTGTTTTGCCTGGACTGACCCATGTGTTGTGGAGGGACATGATGGAAGTGTACTTTGACAGTGGTACTCCTCTGCTATTGCTTCCTGTCTAGGGGACCATTGTACAGTACCCTGATGCTTGTGTTCTATGTCTCCCTCTACGCAGCGGCTAGTGAAGAAGAGGGCGGAGACGGCGCTGTGGAGCAAGGCGGCGGGGATGCCCCCACGGCTGCAGCAGAAGGGGTGGGTGAGCCCCCACAGGGGCCTGCTACGGTGGAAGACGGTGAGGAGCCATCTAGGTTGGTGGTTTCCACAGAGGAGGAGGAGGCCGCCACTGAGGCACACATGGGGCCTGGTGGGGGCATCCCTGCTGGTGCAAGTGGTGCAGTCCAGGGGCAGGGGCAGGAGGCAGCACAGGTCACCGTGGAGGGGCCTGTGCATGTCGCTGTCCCTGACCCTGTGAGTGCACCACCATGCACCAGCAGGGATGCCCCGTCCCTGGCCCGTCCGCAGGTAGAGGGGATGTCCATGTCACTTGACTCCCACCCCTGCGGACGAGGGGACCCGGGTCCGTATGGAGAAGGTCCTGATTGGGGTTGCGATGCGCGCGGGTGCAATTTGTGATGACGTGCGTGCTTCCCGGGAGGAGCACGCACATCATCACGAAGAGCACCGTGCCGACGTGGCCCAATTGGGATCTTCCATGTTCGGGGGTTTCCTGCATGTGTCGGCCAATCTGGCGGCCCTCTCCTCCTCTGTGGAGGCTATACGCTGGTCGTTCTCCTTGCCGTCTTCCGGCCCAGATGCCACCAGGGCCCCCTGTGGACCTGCCCTGACCTATGCAGCCAGCTCGGTGGGGATCCCATCCCTGCCACAGTCGGGAGTCAGAGGTCAAGCAGGGGTGGACACCACAGCAACTGTACCCCAGCAGATGGAGGATGTGCCGGCATCATCAGGCAGGGCACGTGCACGACGGCGTCGGTGGATTCCATCAGCCTGGATGCCGTCGTGCTGACAGAGGCAGTTGCGTCGGAGGCAGCAGCAGAGTCAACGTGGGAGGCATCATGGCTCGGGGCCATCAACATCGGAGGGGCAGGCATCGACCGGAGGGCAGGAGGACCCAGGACAGGAAGTGTCTTCCATGTGGCTGCGGTTGGGCCAGCAGATAGATGCGGAGCAGCGGCTTTCGGAAGAGGAGTGGCGGAGAACTCCATGCGGAGGGCCCTGAGGTGGGCCGAGTGCCTCGAGGCAATCCGCAGGGGGTTGGAGGAGCAGATAGCGTCGTCCCTGCGGACCCTCGGGGCCATGGAACAGGACCGCCTCCGGGACATAGACGAGGAGTTTGATGATGCCCTGGCCCGGAACACCACGGAGTGAGCCGCTGGACTTGCACGCCGCCTTTGTATATAGCTCTTTAGTTTTAGGTTTCATTTGTTTCTTCTTATGATTTGGAGTCGACGGACACAGCTCCACTTTTTGTATATAGTTGCATTTTTGTTAGGGTTTTTCGTAGGTTTCCTTTGTTCAGTTGGGCTCATGGACCTTTGGATGTTTTGTACATAGTTCTTCATTGGATTGTTTTATTTTTTTATTTTTGATTTATTCTCCATGGAGCAATGGTCTTTGCATTTATATTTATCTCTCGGATTGATTTTATTTTTAATGTGACTTTGAACAACATTTTTTTGGATTTGGATTTGTAGTTTTGATTTTTTTGGACGGACATGCAGCTTATCTTTGTTTCATTGCCATTGTAGTTTGTTTCATTTCATTTGCATTCAATTTTTTTTAATACAATTTTGTTTTCATACTTCACTGTGTGGTATCATCTCATTGGTTTCATGCATGTCATGTTGGGTGTTTGCCCATTCATTTGCAACCATTGTGTGTGACGGACATGGGTTCATTGGCTTTATGAACATTGGGGGTGTAACATGTAATTTCCATTTCCATGTGGGTGAATGGGTTACTTGGTAGGGCCTTTTGGCTGTGGAGGCTGACCATAACACACATGGTTGGGGATTGTGAGGACCTGGGTGCAGGGGGACATGAGTGGGGGCCTGGTGGAGGGTGCCCCTGGTGGCTGGGGGTGGTGGGAGCCTGGTGGAGGCTGCCCCTGCACTGCTGGGGGTTGGGGGTGCAAGGGGACATGAGTGGGGGCCTGCTGGAGGCTGCCCCTGCACTGCTGGGGGGTGGGGGTGGTGGGAGACATGAGTGGGGGCCTGGTGGGGGATGCCCCTGGTGGCTGGGGGGTGGGGGTGGTGGGAGACATGAGTGGGGGCCTGGTGGAGGGTGCCCCTGGTGGCTGGGGGGTGGGGGTGGTGGGAGACATGGGTGGGAGCCTGGTGGAGGCTGCCCCTGCACTGCTGGGGGGTGGGGGTGCAAGGGGACATGAGTGGGGGCCTGGTGGAGGCTGCCCCTGCACTGCTGGGGGGTGGGGGTGGTGGGAGACATGAGTGGGGGCCTGGTGGAGGGTGCCCATGCACTGCTGGGGGGTGGGGGTGCAGGGGGACATGAGTGGGGGCCTGGTGGAGGGTGCCCCTGCACTGCTGGGCGGTGGGGGTGCAGGGGGACATGAGTGGGGGCCTGGTGGAGGCTGCCCCTGCACTGCTGGGGGGTGGGGGTGGTGGGAGACATGAGTGGGGGCCTGGTGGAGGCTGCCCCTGGTGGCTGGGGGGTGGGGGTGGTGGGAGACATGAGTGGGGGCCTGGTGGAGGGTACCCCTGGATGCTGGGGGGTGGGGGTGGTGGGAGACATGGGTGGGAGCCTGGTGGAGGGTGCCCCACACTGCGGGGGGGGTGGGGGTGATAGGGGACATGAGTGGGAGCCTGGTGGAGGCTGCCCCTGCACTGCTGGGGGGTGGGGGTGGTGGGAGACATGAGTGGGGGCCTGGTGGAGGCTGCCCCTGGTGGCTGGGGGGTGGGGGTGGTGGGAGACATGAGTGGGGGCCTGGTGGAGGTTGCCCCTGGATGCTGGGGGGTGGGGGTGGTGGGAGACATGGGTGGGAGCCTGGTGGAGGCTGTCCCTGCACTGCTGGGGGGTGGGGGTGCAAGGGGACATGAGTGGGGGCCTGGTGGAGGCTGTCCCTGCACTGCTGGGGGGTGGGGGTGGTGGGAGACATGAGTGGGGGCCTGGTGGACGCTGCCTCTGCACTGCTGGGGGGTGGGGGTGCTGGGAGACATGAGTGGGGCCCTGGTGGAGGGTGCCCCTGGTGGCTGGGTGGTGTGGGTGGTGGGAGACATGAGTGGGGGCCTGGTGGAGGGTGCCCCTGGTGGCTGGGGGTGGGGGTGGTGGGAGACATGGGTGGGGGCCTGGTGGAGGCTGCCCCTGCACTGCTGGGGGGTGGGGGTGGTGGGAGACATGAGTGGGGGCCTGGTGGAGGCTGCCCCTGCACTGCTGGGGGGTGGGGGGGGGGGTGGGAGACATGAGTGGGGGCCTGGTGGAGGGTGCCCCTGAGGGGTGGGGGTGGTGGTCGACATGAGTAGGGGCCTGGTGGAGGGTGCCCCTGGTGGCTGGGGGGTGTGGGTGGTGGGAGACATGAGTGGGGGCCTGGTGGAGGGTGCCCCTGGTGGCTGGGGGGTGGGGGTGGTGGGAGACATGGGTGGGAGCCTGGTGGAGGCTGCCCCTGCACTGCTGGGGGGTGGGGGTGCAGGGGGACATGAGTGGGGGCCTGGTGGAGGGTGCCGCTGCACTGCTGGGGGGTGGGGGTGGTGGGGGACATGAGTGGGGGCCTGGTGGAGGGTGCCCCTGGTGGCTGGGGGGTGGGGGTGGTGGGAGACATGAGTGGGGGCCTGGTGGAGGGTGCCCCTGGATGCTGGGGTGTGGGGGTGGTGGGAGACATGGGTGGGAGCCTGGTGGAGGGTGCCCCTGCACTGCTGGGGGGTGGGGGTGCAGGGGGACATGAGTGGGGGCCTGGTGGAGGGTGCCCCTGCACTGCTCGGGGGTGGGGGTGCAGGGGGACATGAGTGGGGGGCCTGGTGGAGGCTGCCCCTGCACTGCTGGGGGGTGGGGGTGGTGGGAGACATGAGTGGGGGCCTGGTGGAGGCTGCCCCTGGTGGCTGGGGGGTGGGGGTGGTGGGAGACATGGGTTGGAGCCTGGTGGAGGCTGCCCCTGCACTGCTGGGGGGTGGGGGTGCAGGGGGACATGAGTGGGGGCCTGGTGGAGGGTGCCCCTGGATGCTGGGGGGTGGGGGTGGTGGGAGACATGGGTGGGAGCCTTGTGGAGGGTGCCCCTGCACTGCTGGGGGGTGGAGGTGCAGGGGGACATGAGTGGGGGCCTGGTGGAGGGTGCCCCTGGTGGCTGGGGGTTGGGGTGGTGGGAGACATGGGCGGGAGCCTGGTGGAGGCTGCCCCTGCACTGCTGGGGGGTGGGGGTGCAAGGGGACATGAGTGGGGGCCTGGTGGAGGCTGCCCCTGCACTGCTGGGGGGTGGGGGTGGTGGGAGACATGAGTGGGGGCCTGGTGGAGGGTGCCCATGCACTGCTGGGGGGTGGGGGTGCAGGGGGACATGAGTGGGGGCCTGGTGGAGGGTGCCCCTGCACTGCTGGGCGGTGGGGGTGCAGGGGGACATGAGTGGGGGCCTGGTGGAGGCTGCCCCTGCACTGCTGGGGGGTGGGGGTGGTGGGAGACATGAGTGGGGGCCTGGTGGAGGCTGCCCCTGGTGGCTGGGGGGTGGGGGTGGTGGGAGACATGAGTGGGGGCCTGGTGGAGGGTACCCCTGGATGCTGGGGGGTGGGGGTGGTGGGAGACATGGGTGGGAGCCTGGTGGAGGGTGCCCCACACTGCTGGGGGGGTGGGGGTGATAGGGGACATGAGTGGGAGCCTGGTGGAGGCTGCCCCTGCACTGCTGGGGGGTGGGGGTGGTGGGAGACATGAGTGGGGGCCTGGTGGAGGCTGCCCCTGGTGGCTGGGGGGTGGGGGTGGTGGGAGACATGAGTGGGGGCCTGGTGGAGGTTGCCCCTGGATGCTGGGGGGTGGGGGTGGTGGGAGACATGGGTGGGAGCCTGGTGGAGGCTGTCCCTGCACTGCTGGGGGGTGGGGGTGCAAGGGGACATGAGTGGGGGCCTGGTGGAGGCTGTCCCTGCACTGCTGGGGGGTGGGGGTGGTGGGAGACATGAGTGGGGGCCTGGTGGAGGCTGCCTCTGCACTGCTGGGGGGTGGGGGTGCTGGGAGACATGAGTGGGGCCCTGGTGGAGGGTGCCCCTGGTGGCTGGGTGGTGTGGGTGGTGGGAGACATGAGTGGGGGCCTGGTGGAGGGTGCCCCTGGTGGCTGGGGGTGGGGGTGGTGGGAGACATGGGTGGGGGCCTGGTGGAGGCTGCCCCTGCACTGCTGGGGGGTGGGGGTGGTGGGAGACATGAGTGGGGGCCTGGTGGAGGCTGCCCCTGCACTGCTGGGGGGTGGGGGGGGGGTGGGAGACATGAGTGGGGGCCTGGTGGAGGGTGCCCCTGAGGGGTGGGGGTGGTGGTCGACATGAGTAGGGGCCTGGTGGAGGGTGCCCCTGGTGGCTGGGGGGTGTGGGTGGTGGGAGACATGAGTGGGGGCCTGGTGGAGGGTGCCCCTGGTGGCTGGGGGGTGGGGGTGGTGGGAGACATGGGTGGGAGCCTGGTGGAGGCTGCCCCTGCACTGCTGGGGGGTGGGGGTGCAGGGGGACATGAGTGGGGGCCTGGTGGAGGGTGCCGCTGCACTGCTGGGGGGTGGGGGTGGTGGGGGACATGAGTGGGGGCCTGGTGGAGGGTGCCCCTGGTGGCTGGGGGGTGGGGGTGGTGGGAGACATGAGTGGGGGCCTGGTGGAGGGTGCCCCTGGATGCTGGGGTGTGGGGGTGGTGGGAGACATGGGTGGGAGCCTGGTGGAGGGTGCCCCTGCACTGCTGGGGGGTGGGGGTGCAGGGGGACATGAGTGGGGGCCTGGTGGGGGGTGCCCCTGCACTGCTCGGGGGTGGGGGTGCAGGGGGACATGAGTGGGGGGCCTGGTGGAGGCTGCCCCTGCACTGCTGGGGGGTGGGGGTGGTGGGAGACATGAGTGGGGGCCTGGTGGAGGCTGCCCCTGGTGGCTGGGGGGTGGGGGTGGTGGGAGACATGGGTTGGAGCCTGGTGGAGGCTGCCCCTGCACTGCTGGGGGGTGGGGGTGCAGGGGGACATGAGTGGGGGCCTGGTGGAGGGTGCCCCTGGATGCTGGGGGGTGGGGGTGGTGGGAGACATGGGTGGGAGCCTTGTGGAGGGTGCCCCTGCACTGCTGGGGGGTGGAGGTGCAGGGGGACATGAGTGGGGGCCTGGTGGAGGGTGCCCCTGGTGGCTGGGGGTTGGGGTGGTGGGAGACATGGGCGGGAGCCTGGTGGAGGCTGCCCCTGCTCTGCTGGGGGGTGGGGGTGGTGGGAGACATGAGTGGGGTCCTGGTGGAGGCTGCCCCTGCACTGCTGGGGGGTGGGAGACATGAGTGGGGGCCTGGTGGAGGGTGCCCCTGGTGGCTTGGGGGTGGGGGTGGTGGGAGACATGAGTGGGGGCCTGGTGGAGGGTGCCCATGAACTGCTGGGGGGTGGGGGTGCAGGGGGACATGAGTGGGGGTCTGGTGGAGGGTGCCCCTGCACTGCTGGGGGGTGGGGGTGCAGGGGGACATGAGTGGGGGCCTGGTGGAGGCTGCCCCTGCACTGCTGGGGGGTGGGGGTGGTGGGAGACATGAGTGGGGGCCTGGTGGAGGCTGCCCCTGCACTGCTGGGGGTGGGGGTGGTGGGAGACATGGGTGGGAGCCTGGTGGAGGGTGCCCCACACTGCTGGGGGGGTGGGGGTGGTGGGAGACATGAGTGGGGGCCTGGTGGAGGCTGCCCCTGCACTGCTGGGGGGTGGGGGTGGTTCGAGACATGAGTGGGGGCCTGATGGAGGCTGCCCCAGCACTGCTGGGGGGTGGGGGTGGTGGGAGACATGGGTGGGAGCCTGGTGGAGGGGGCCCCACACTGCTGGGGGGTGGGGGTGGTGGGAGACATGGGTGGGAGCCTTGTGGAGGGTGCCCCACACTGCTGGGGGGGTGGGGGTGACAGGGGGACATGAGTGGGGGCCTGGTGGAGGGTGCCCCTGGTGGCTGGGGGGTGGGGGTGGTGGGAGACATGAGTGGGGGCCTGGTGGAGGGTGCCCCTGGTGGCTGGGGGATGGGGGTGGTGGGAGACATGGGTGGGAGCCTGGTGGAGGCTGCCCCTGCACTGCTGGGGGGTAGGGGTGCAAGGGGACATGAGTGGGGGCCTGGTGGAGGCTGCCCCTGCACTGCTGGGGGGTGGGGGTGCAGGGGGACATGAGTGGGGGCCTGGTGGAGGGTGCCCCTGGATTCTGGGGGGTGGGGGTGGTGGGAGACATGGGTGGGAGCCTAGTGGAGGGTGCCCCTGCATTGCTGGGGGGTGGGGGTGCAGGGGGACATGAGTGGGGGCCTGGTGGAGGGTGCCCCTGGTGGCTGGGGGGTGGGGGTGGTGGGAGACATGGGTGGGAGCCTGGTGGAGGCTGCCCCTGCACTGCTGGGGGGTGGGGGTGCAAGGGGACATGAATGGGGGCCTGGTGGAGGCTGCCCCTGCACTGCTGGGGGTGGGGGTGCAGGGGGACTTGAGTGGGGGCCTGGTGGAGGGTGCCCCTGGATGCTGGGGGGTGGGGGTGGTGGGAGACATGAGTGGGGGCCTGATGGAGGCTGCCCCAGCACTGCTGGGGGGTGGGGGTGGTGGGAGACATGGGTGGGAGCCTGGTGGAGGGGGCCCCACACTGCTGGGGGGTGGGGGTGGTGGGAGACATGAGTGGGGGCCTGGTGGAGGCTGCCCCTGGATGCTGGGGGGTGGGGGTGGTGGGAGACATGAGTGGGGGCCTGGTGGGGGCTGCCCATGGTAGCTGGGGGGTGGGGGTGCTGGGTGACATGAGCAGGTGTGCAGGGTAGTCCCCTGTGGTGTCGGCTGCCTGCAGGGGCCGTGGAGGGTATACAGGGAATACCTGGGAGCACACAGCCAAATCGCGTGTAGAATTTCCCGCGTACCCCTCTCATACATGTACCCAGCCAAATCGTGTGTGAGACTTCCCGCGCACCCCTGAAATCTACGTACCCTGCCAAACCGCATGTGAGACTTCCCGCGCACCCCTGAGATCCACGTACCCAGCCAAATTGCGTGTGGAAATTCCCGCGCACCCCTGAAATCCACGTACCCAGACAAATCGCGTGTGGAAATTCCCGCGCACGTACCCGGCAAAATCGCGTGTGGAACTTCCCGCGCACCCCTGAAATCCACGTACCCTGCCAAATCGCGTGTGAGACTTCCCGCGCACCCCTGAGATCCACGTACCCAGACAAATCGCGTGTGGAAATTCCCGCGCAGGTACCCGGCCAATTCACATGTGGAACTTCCCGCGCACCCCTGAAATCCACGTACCCTGCCAAATCGCGTGTGAAACTTCCCGCGCACCCCTGAGATCCAGGTACCCAGACAAATCAAATGTGGAAATTCCCGTGCACGTACCCGGCCAAATCGCGTGTGGAACTTCCTGCGCACCCCTGAAATCCACGTACCCTGCAAAATCGCGTGTGTGACTTCCCGTGCACCCCTGAGATACAGGTACCCAGACAAATCGCGTGTGGAAATTCCCGCGCACGTACCCGGCCAAATCGCGTGTGGAACTTCCCGCGCAGCCCTGAAATCCACGCACCCTGCAAAATCGCGTGTGTGACTTCCCGCGCACCCCTGAGATCCAGGTACCCAGACAAATCGCGTGTGGAAATTCCCGCGCACGTACCCGGCCAAATCGCGTGTGGAACTTCCCACGCACCCCTGAAATCCACGTACCCTGCCAAATCGCGTGTGAGACTTTCCGCGCACCCCGGAATACACGCACACGTTATTTTTCAGTCAGCGGGTATCCGTGTTTGTGGGTACCCCTTTGCACGTCATTTGTCCTGGAGGGCCACAGTATAGGACATTCATCATGGCTGTATATAGGTGCTATTTGTTGGCGCACCTTTTGGCGCACATTTCTTACAGGCGCAGAGACGCTACCGCCTGCTTTCTTGTGGCGGTCGTGTTTGTGCCTGTGCGCTGGTTTGACCGTGCGCTTTTTTGCCCTATTCGATTCCATGAATACGGGTTGTAGGCCAGCATGTGGGCGTTCCGCGCACTTGCACCCTGTAATTCCCCCGTGACGCCCACATTTTGGCAAGTTGTTCCCCATTCCGAGTGTTACGCCCCGTGTTCCGCCTACTTTTGTTGTGTGCGCCGCGCTATGTGCGATTTTCGCTGTGACCTGGCGCACGCCGTTAGATGGCCTGTGCGCCAACGTGCGCCGCGCACTTGTTTAGCGCACATCCGATGGTTTTCTCGCGCACGGCCTTCCATGAATCGATGTGCGCTGCTTTTCGTGCGATTTTCGCACTTGCACTGCGATTTTCGCTATTCCACTGCGAATCGCACGTTTTTGGCCACTTGCGCCGCGCTAATTATTCCATGAATCGGCCTGCTAGTATTTATGGTTTTGTTCATCAGGTTTTATATTATTTTTGTATGTGTAGTTTTGGGCTATGTGGTATAGACTCATGGTTTCCAAAGTGGTACTCCTGTTTGGGTAGTATGTGTCCAATAAATTGTTTTTTAAAATGTCTTTTTCTAGATTTAGCTGGACCAAGACTTAGCCATACTATATTTGCAGATTTACCATACAATGCAGTACCAGTTAATCGATCAGCTGCTTATAGGATCCACATTCTCTATGGGACAGCATTTTTTTGCCCAAGCTGTATAATTTCTGAGACACTGTTTTATCTGATGACAGGTCATTCAGGAGGTCTTCGAGCTCTGTCTTTTCTGATTTGGTTAAGTATGCTGTGACATATCGTGCAATTGCAGTAGAATTGTCTGCAATGTACTGCACGTCTATGTTTGCATTCCATAAGTAGGCAATGATTGCATTGTAATCATTGATATATTTTTCTTCTTTTCTTTTTATACAATATGTATTTTTAGGTGATTTACCTTTAACACTATGTCTAACTGAAGACATGAGGTTGTTCACTTGACCTGTATTTGTAACTGGTCTAGGGAAACCAAATCGGCATTTGATGTAGTATTTTCCTTTGTTTTTGTATTTGCGACGACAATATGTGTCAAATTTGTGTCTTTGGAATTGTAAAATTTTTGCATGAAGATCACTATTTGTGGATTCTGATGGAATTTCACAAGTGACATATTTTTCAATAAACTGTAAAACAGTGGCATCACTGTTATGGCCAAATTTAGGAGCATCTTTAATCCATAAAAGCATGTGGATATGTGGTGTTCCTCTGGCTTGGTATTCTTTTCTCCAAAAGAAGTGTTGCACTTCTCCAAGGGGAGGAACAGTTTTGTAAAAAATAAAATGAAGCATAGCAATGAAGCGATGGTGAAAATATCTTGAAACATTAACAGGATCCTGAGAACAAAGTTCTCCAGGTGTTAGTATATCTATGTTTGTTTTGTTTTCGTTTGATATGTAAATCTTCCCATGCATATTCTTCGCAACTTAATGTAACAAACCAAGTGGGTGGGCCAAGGTTTCTTATCATGCAACGTACATCTCCATGACGTCGAAACCAGTACTCTTTAGTACCACGCATATTTGCTAATAGATTTGTAAGATTTGTTTGTAAAACCTCATCTTTTTGTTGAACTTTTTGTAATACTTGTGTAGCTGTCATATTTTGAAAGTGTGATCCTGATTTTAATATGTGTGCAA
Organism: Ambystoma mexicanum; assembly: GCF_040938575.1. Lineage (NCBI taxonomy): Eukaryota > Metazoa > Chordata > Amphibia > Caudata > Ambystomatidae > Ambystoma > Ambystoma mexicanum. The sequence continues at coordinate 1,550,916,229 of NC_090931.1, forward strand.
CTCCGTAACATAAAGTTGCTAGTTCACTTTCAAAGAGTAGGTGGAATATGTATTCCACATTTTGTCGAAATCTGGGATCTTCAGAATACATTCGTAATGAGCGATATTCTGATGCTGATATTTGAATAAGTCTATCATCGTATCTTCCTCCTTTGCCAATAGGAAAGAGTAGAGGAAAAGCACGTGCTTCTATACTTTTTTCCCCATATGCTGATTGGTGATCCTTTTGTTTGACGCATTTGGTACGTTTCCAGTGCATCTTCTATGGTGCCATTAGAGTGCAATGTATGAATTGTATAATGGTCTAAAGTGTTTGATATTGTAGCAAGATCTAGGAGCTGAAATTGACCAGTTTCTTGCGTCTCTTCAATTATTTCAGTTGTATCTTTCAAGTTTTCTTCAATATTAACTTCTTTTGTAATATTCATTGTTCTCTTTAAGATTTTGGAGGGCTTCTCTAACTTTATGTAAATCTACCAGTTGTTGCCAATTTTTTTTGTCTTTTGTAGGTACTCCATTTACCAAGATAATTAAAGATTGTTGCATTGGACGTTGCACTCCTAGAGTGTGCACATTTTCTTTTAGATCTAATGGTAAATACACTACTTTTCCACGAATACCTTTCACTAATTCAGAGGGAGGTAATTTTGCAGTTTTTGGTTGAAGGCGTATTATTGCTTGAAATGGGTGCACTGTTTGAATTATGATGCTCTCATATAAATTTAGTTGTTGAAGGGGTTTTGGTAGTGGATATAATTCCAAGTTATTTGTGATAGCACGTGAAGGAGTTGTCAAGTTTTGTAGTGCAGTAACTGCAAAGTATTATGGGGTCAGTTATTTCGTATTTGTTTTCTGCTTTAAGGTAGAGAGCTAATTCAAACCATTTAGAATCTTCATTGTCTTCTATTTTGTATGATAGGTCTATCGTTTTTGTGCTACTTTTATATAAAGTTCTGCGGCAACATACACACACGTGGTTTGGTACTTCAGCTGAAGTACTTTCAAATTTTTGTATTTCTTTTTTGTATGTGTGTAGTGAAAGGTTGCCATGTGCAGAATTGTTACGAACTTGGTTTACAGCTAATTCATCTTGTAAGTGGGTTTCACTTCCAAAATATTTTGTCTGGATATAGTCGATTTCATTTAGTAGGTCTTTTGCTGTACCATGTAAAAGAATGTTGTTTAAATTGGCTAGTGCTAAAGCAGGAGTTTTAGCATAGTACAGTTTATAAACTAGATTTCTTATACTTGCATGATGTGTTGATATCCTTTTGATATCATGGAAGGTTGTTCTGCAAGTAGGTCCTGTAATGCAGGCCAATGAATGTCCTTGTAGTCCCGTGTCCTTGCGTACTGGACAAGTATCCATATTTTGCCGTAGTTTCATTTTGATTTTGTCTTTGTTTTTGACATATTGATTGAGGAATTGGCGTAAAGACTTGAACATTTCTTTGGGAATGTTACACATTGACGTGCATGGCCATTTGTAAACTAGATGTTCTGATTCAGTTGAATGAAGGGGTAAATCTACGTTTTCAGGGCATATTTTTGTAAGGAGTACTTCTTGTTCCATTATGGTATTATTAACTTTTTCATAACCTCGACCACTGCTATGTATGGCAATTGTATTTGTTTGCTTTTCTTTGTACGCTTCTTCATTAAAGTATGGTTCTGTGCTTGTCGTGTGACTCCATTCACCTCCACAGATATTTAAGAAGTTATTTCTGTTGACATTTTGTTTATTGGGACGTCTTTTTTGTAATTTAGTTATTCATTTTGTTAGTGGTTTCATTCGGTTTAACACTAAAATAAATAACTTTCTTTTGAGAAGAATTGCACTGTCTATCAATGCTTCCAAGATTACTTTCCTACGATAGGATTTAAGTGTTGAACCTGGTTTCCCTCCTGTTTTCATAAGATTTTGAAGGACTTTGTGACGGAACATTTTGGCTAAAATACTTTTCTTGGTATGCTTACTTTGTACTACATCAAGATTTATAGAAGAAGTTTTATTTGTAGTGATAGTTGATTTTCTGTTAATTGTTTTACGGGTAGTTTCAGTTTTTGCTAGAGGAGGCAAAGTTTTTCTACTAGAAACTTCTTCTGTTTCACTACATGACTGTATTAGCTGTTGTGTTTCAACTTTTTTTTACAAATTCTGCTATAGATGGATGTTTATGTTGGAGACTTTTATTTTCATTTGCTCTACTTCTGCTTCCTTTCTACGGAGTTGCTCTTTGGTAGGCATTCTTTAGGGTCTGTTGAAAACAATACAGAAGGTATGGGTTGGGGTGTTGTGTGCATGAGTGTTTGAGTAAGATGATAAAGATGTATGTAATGGTGTGTGATTGTGCATTGGGAAGTACAACTAGTAGGGATGGGTATTCTTGAATTAATGTGTTACTAAACTGGGGGTTCACATGACAGAAAAAAGTAAGCCAGTGGTGTGGAGAAGTATAAATAGTATATCTACAGCTATACAATTAAAACAGTTGTTTCTTCTACAACATCTAAATTCTAGCAGCTGAGTTGGGTATTTTGTGTGTCGAAAATAGGAATTTGTGGGCCATTCTGCCAGTAAATCACTGTTTAAGACGGAGGGATTTTTGGTCAGAATGGTGCAGAATCTCTATTTTTAGGCACAGAAATAGCATGAATTAAGTTTAAGTGTGTTTGAGTAATAATTCAAATATTATGATAACATTCTACTTACTTTTTTTCTAAAATGTGCAGTTTGCTTCTTAGTTGTTCTTTGTACTTCAAAGTCGGCTGCTTCTTTACAGGAGAATGGTCCTCACTGCAATTGTAAAAGAAAGAAATTAGTAATTCGGTTTGTATATAGTACTGTGTTTAATCTAGACATAGATTTTTCAAATTGAAATGCTCAGCACCTTCCTTAAAACCATTAAAAATATCTTATGACTAACTGTAGGAAAAAAGCATCTTTACTATGGCTTGTCAAATTCATAATGTACCACTGTATACCACTATTCCTGTAACTAAGCTTTTGCACGTAATAGTGAGCCCATGTGATAGTCTGCTTTTCTACGTAAGAGTGAGTCAATGTCATAGTCTGCTTGTCCTATATAAATGTAAGTAATTATATAAACTAAAAAAATGAAAACCAAATCTGTGTTTGTACAAATATTATTCTTTGAGATTTGATCATAGAGTGTGAATGTAATTTTGTTTGATTATATGTAGTCTATTTTATTTGAAAAAGATGAGTTTAACATTATATGTGTGTGTGTGTGTGTGTGTGTACGAAGAAATTAAACGGTATAAAGGTTTGTAAGTCACAGTTCATTTTAGGACAATGAAAAAATGATCGTAGATTCATTTTACAGATTATACAAGGTAAAAGTCGTTTACAAAATGTGTTCATGTACTGTATAGAAAATATGAATACCTGTAGTTTGTGTTCATGCATATGGATATGGACGAAGCAGCAAGTACAAATCTTGGAGACTTGTCTAGTATTTCTCGTAGATCGTGCTTGCCAATGGTATGAGACTTGTATTGCGAGAGAATCACTGTACATTTGCAGTGGTGATGTATGCTGATGCAGTTACATGTAGAGGTCTTGGATTTGATTGGTGGATGGTCATGTGATTTCTTAGCTACATCCAATGAGGGAATGGCACAGAGAGTGAAGTGGAAATGGTAGAAGGGCTGTCCATGTTACGATACGTTCGCGGACATGGCGGTAGTTCTAGGACACCGCGTATTACATCCGGGGAATTTGGGGTGGGGAGGTATGCAAATGAGATTGAATGTAGCAAGGGATTGGTCAGTAAAGTTTAGTGAGTGTGTTGTGCTAGGAGAGGTTATCTCAGATATTCTTTTTGGTGAGAGAAGAACAGATAGCTATGGCTGAGTGTTTCAAAAAACAGATTGTGTGGATTTTGGGAGACTCGTGGATAAATTGGTTGAAGGTGCACGCAGAAAGCTGTGGAGTATCTATAGATCTTGGATTCCCACATGTGGAAGTGCATTGGCATGGAGTGCGTGGAATGAAGTGGTTGGATTTGCTACCTCTCTGTGCAACTTTGAAGATAGAGGAACATCCAGACATAATTGTAATTCATTGTGGAGGGAACAGTTTTGGACATGTGTCTGGAATTTCTTTGCAATTTGCAATGAAAGAAGGACTTCAGAAGATCATGGAAATGTTTCCAAACTCCAAAGTAATTTTTTCACGGATTGCGCAGAGACAAATGTGGCTTCGTTCTTTCTCATGTGGTCCACAAATGGAGAAAGCAAGGCGTAATGTCAATAAGGCTGTATGTGCCTTCCTCAGAGATTTTGGCATGTCTTCTTTTGACAATGAAAATATAATGTTTCGTAGTACATACATTTTTCGCAGAGATGGAGTCCATCTTACTTATGCTGGCAATCAGATTTTTCTGAGAAATGTACAACATGCATTGCGACCTTTTCTAGAAATACAACATCCATTTTGAAGTAGGTGTTAAGTATTTATAATTTTTACATACAAACACCTCCCAAAGGCTCTTTTCAGAGCCACCACTTCGTCCCAGATAAAAATGCAATAGGTATAAAAGGGTAGCGGCCAATTTTTTTTTATGTTCGCGAACTGTCCGCGGACTTTGAAGATATACAAAGGGCCTTGCTTTATTTATCTTCACTTCTATTTTTTAACTGTGAAAGGCGGCTCTGAAAAGAGCCTCATTTTTTTTGTTGATTTTTGTTATTTTGTATTTTTTTGGGGTTTTTAAACACGACACACTAGTAGAGGAGGGAAAAGGACGGTAAGGGGGGGGACACCAACCACAGGGATAAGAAAGGGCGAGCTGAGAGAGGAAGATGTACAGTGGGTTTTATTTGGGTAGTGAGCAGGTCTTCTCGTGCTCTGAGACGATAGTCTCAAAAGCACTCCGAAGTCGCTCCCCCCTACACAGTACTGTGTCACAGTACATACATACAACTGTGACCCTCGAAAGGTAAGGGTCATCAGAATTCTGTATGGCCTGTGAGGCAGCTTGAGGAAGAAGCTGTCCCACAGAGGTGTTCCTTGTGGTGACAGGATCAGAAACGGAGGATGAAGTAGAGGCAATCAACCTACTACGCTCTTCGCAAGGTACAACCTTGCGAATGGCCCCAGTGTGAAATGAGTTCAGGTGTCGCTTCATGGTCGTGGTCCCAAAGCTATACGCACTGTGCCTCCCGCGATTGAGTACCATTTTGCACTCGTTGCAGGTGACACGGTTCGCACGAGCCTTAGGATTATTCCCATGAACGGTAAACAACCGCCACACTCAAGAATCATGCCGCGGGCTGCTAGTAGGGATTTCCTCTACCTCATTCTCATCCTCTTCTTCCTCCTCTGTATCCTCACTCCTGTTCCCCTCTTCAGGCCCTTGGGGAAATGGTGGTGGAGGGAGGGTGGGGGTGGTGCTGAGGCAGATGTAGCACCAGGTGGCAATAGTGCAGACATGGATGTCTTCGGCTTGGAGATGGAAATCTCAATATTTGCAAAGTATGCAGCAAAATGCAGTGTGCCCTGTGGAATAGTCAGAAACACAATGAGAATGCGCTCTAGGGCGTGGTCTTATATAGGGGTGCTTGTGCGCGGGGCGCGGACATGCGTGCCGTCCGCAAGACAGATCGAACACCAAAAAAGGTTCAAAAAGTCACAAAAACTATTTGGAAACTTAGGATTAGTATGTGGGATTTGTGGTATGGTGATCTTTTAATGAGTAATATTGTGGATTACTTGGAAATGTACTTTTAAACTGTTCGGGACACGAACAGTGTGCGCATTTAGAGCACGAGATCAACGTGGGCGCGGTCACATGATTGATTCGTGAGCATGTTCGCTAAGGTAGCGGCCGTCCGCAGGATACCCAATGTACGGCAGTGTTTTGCGCATGCGTGTTGATGTTCTACGGACAGTGTTCGGGTCCTGAACTAATTAAAAGTGCATCACACGTAAAACGAACAGTTACGGACAGCCGTTTGTTCTTAGCACAGTTTAATTTATTTGCTAACAATACGGACAGACATAGCGTTTCAAGCACACCTCCATTTTCGTTTATTTACGAACAATTCAGGACACCACAAGTGTTCTTAGAACAGTTTCTACTTGGTAGCGAGCACTACGAACAGGCATAGTGTTGTTAAGGACACCTCCATTCTCGTTTATTTACGAACATTTGAGGACACTACGAGTGTCCTTAGAACATTTTCAACTTGCATGAGCACATTACGGACAGATGTAGTGTCCTCAGGACAGTTACATTTTCGTTTATTTATGAACATTTCCGAACAACTGCGCTGTCCATGGACACCTAAATTGGTTTCATCACAAAGAATCGAAAGTAACTACAACACAATATAAAAAAGTAACTTTATTTGATATACATAAAAATGTATGATTGAGAAGGTGGGGCAGAAACGGAAACAAAAACAGGAGAATTAGGGATTTCTACATAACTGGGATCAGGTGAAGAAGGGAAGGAAATGTCATCGAAACGCTTTGGTCCATAGAGAGGGTTTGGGGTTAACTGAGTGGGATATGGTGAGGGGGGACAAGTACAGGTGGAACAATGGTGTGCTGTTGGTGGTTTCAGGCGATCTTCCACAAAGTTTTTTAAATCCGTAAAATTTTTCATAAGTTCGTCCATTTTTTGATTAATATGTTGTAGAGTGTTATCCACTGCTTCTTGTTCTGAGGTGCTTGCGATTTTTGTATGGTCTGTAAAAAGAAAATGTATATGTTGAATGTATACAAAATAATATTTATTCATTGGTTTATATAGTAAAGTGTGTACCAATAGGTGCACTACCAATAGGTGCACTATCTTCTGACATTTCGTCTTGTGGGAAATGCTCCTCTAGCCACTCCAGAGTAGTAGACATTTCTGTGAGAAAACAAAAAAGTAATATATTTTTTTTATCTAATACAGAAAGTTTATAAATATATGAGTAAATTGAAGTGCACTTACTATTTCAGGAAAGTATGTGATGAGTAGTCTGTAAGTCTGGTCTTGCTTAGTTGTGGAGTGTCTGTGAGGCAATTATGTTGGAAGCCACTTTATCTTCTTTTGGTATATTCTATTTTAGAACATATTGTATGTAAATGAATGGTTAGTGTGTTACATATATGGGTTACATTTCTTAAGTATTGCTACATATACTTTGTATGAGTGCTGCTTTGTGAATTTGTTAAATGTTGCTATGTTATGATATACAATTACACATACCCCCCCTAGAGTTTTTAGGTGGTGGTACTGTTGTCCGAACATGTCCCAGAATAGTCAAATTCAGTAGAAAGGGTTCAGTATGTTCCATATTACATGTACATAAAGTCACAGTTATTATTGTTAAGTTGTGCTACTAAAAACCTATGAAATTCAGTAAAAGAACTTTGTTAAAGGGACATTATGGTTAAGTTGCGCTACTAAAAATCTATGAAATTCAGTAAAAAAACTTTAAAGGGACGTTATGGTTAAGTTGCGCTACTAAAAGCCTATGAAATTCAGTGAAAAAACGTTGTTAAAGGGACGTTATGGTTCAAAGTAAAACCGGAAAACCCCTGAAATTCGGCAGTTATGGTAAGATAAACAACCATAACTCATGCCACCGTGCACTGCTAACAATAACACCCAGGACATCAAAGATGACATCACAAATGTCATTGATGACATCACTGATGACATCACATGTGCATTTATTTTTCATGAAAACTCTGTACAAGGGATTCTTATAATACTGACCAAAAACTGTCAAGGATCAGTGGGATAAATATCATGAGCTAATTAGTGCATTAAGCAATGCATTGATATAACTAGCATTCGATTATGAAGTTCTATCCAGTACACTAAGCTACTCATGCAGAAACATAGGCAGTGTGTGCAGCATACATGATGAAGGTGCAATATTCATAATCTTGCCATGTAGAATAGTGAAATGATAACTGCTTTCTTATTAGAGTTTTGCGTACTGTGAAACATGTAATAAGTAGATAATAAAACCCACTTAATACATCATTATTACAGACAAAATACAAAGAGACAACAACACATACAAATATGAGTATATACAGGGACAGTGAAGTAAACAAAAAAGCAGAAGTAGTAGCAGAAAGAGTTCATAAGCAAAGTCATTGTCTTTATGCAGAGAAATTATTGCTCTGTTTCAAAGCTGCTACTTACCATATGTATGTTTATCACATGATGTGACTGCACCCAAAGGAAAGGAGAGTGAGTACAATGTATACAAATATGAGCATATACAGGGAAGGTAGAGTAATAAAAATAAAACTATGAGAAAGTGCTGATAACCCTAATGATTATCTTCATGCACAGAAAGGATTGCTCTCTTTCAAGCCTGTGTCTTCCGCTATGTATATGTTTCATATGATATGACTGGACCCTAAGTCTACAAATATAGTACCTTTTCAATTTTTACTTCACGACTGTTACTGAAGAAAACCATGTGGCCTAGATATGTCAGTAAACGGAAAAAAGGGAGAGACAGACATGTGATTTCATCAGTGATGTCATCAATGACATTTGTGATGTCATCTTTGATGTCGTGGGTGTTAGTCTTAGCAATGCACGGTGGTGGCGCGAGTTATGGTTGCTTAGCTTACCATAACTGCCAAATTTCAGAGGTTTTTTGGTTTTACTTTGAACCATAACGTCCCTTTAACAAAGTTTTTTCACTGAATTTCATAGGTTTTTAGTAGCGCAACTTAACTATAACGTCCCTTTAACAAAGTTTTTTTACTGAATATATATATATACAAATACATGCCAGTATCTTACCACTGGAAGAAGACATATCAGTATAGCCATTGTTGGGTTTGTCCACTAATGCCAACAGTTGCCATAATTAGCTGCTCAGATACTCAAGCATAACATACTTGCATTACCGTGTGTCCGATGCCCGGTCAGGTAGACTCAGCCTTTCACCCACCCCATGACCCCAGCTGGACTAATAGAGTTGCGTGTTGCTGGTAATAACAGTGACACAGATTATTGCAAGCTGGAGAATGTGGCATGAAGCGCTATATAAATCTTCACTAATTACACACATTTCAGCTGTGTGGAGCATGGCTAGCATATAACACAATAAGGACATTTGCTTGGCTGGGTCCAGTAAAGCCAGTCTTTGGCACAGTAAGAACACTTGTTTTGGCTGTGGCCAATGAGGCATGGATATGCCACATTAAGAAAATGTGCACTGGCTGTGCACAGTAAAGCCACTATTTGCTACAAGAACAGTCATGTTGGTTTTGTCCAGTAAGGCCAGTGTTCGCTACTGTAATAACACTCCTATTCTCTATGAGCTGTGGAAGTTTCCTTTTCCACGACATTGTCTTTTCCACGACTAGGCTACAATAGTAGAAAGGCCCGTGGAGAAAGTGTGGGATAACCACAGATTTCGCTGCATGCAACAAATGCGGACCACGGTGCAGTAGCCAAGCTTCCAGTATTGTATATCATAACCATTCTAATTACGGACCTTGAAATATTATGGCTTACCGTCTCCAGAGCCCTGGTCCTCTCTAGACTGCACTACTGCAACAGTCTCTTTCTCAATCTGCCTTCTTCTCTCTCCAACCTCTGCAATTCATCCAGAACAGAACCACAAGACTTATCCTTGGCCTCAAGCCCTGGGACCGCATTTCCCCACCCTGTGATGTTCCCTTGTGCCCCCCCACCCTTCTCGCACACATGTGATGCCTGTTTTGATGCCTGTTTTGCTTGATTTTCCTACCCGGCTCCACCTCCCCCTCCAGCCTATTTCTGCAGGAGTCTGTCCTGATACATTCTGGTTTCACCATCACCGTCTTGTGTCTAGTGCTGGATTTGACTTTCATGGACTTCATTGATTCACGGTGCATCACCCTTTCTCAACTCTCATGCTGGACTTCCTTTGCATCTTGTACTCATGGTGGCCCTGAATCATGCTGTTCCCATCTTCATCTTGTATCCTGGCTTGCAACATTATGTGTTACTACTGACTTCTGCATTTGTATTTGCTGTCCCCTCTTGCTTCTTGACTCTTTTTGACTGCTTACTCTCTGTTCTCTCTTCTCCCTTTCTTCCTTTTCCTATTTCCTGCCCTCCTCCCCTTACTTTCTTCTATGCACTTACTCAGAATTGTCCCTGGACCTTGTATGATGGCAACCTCGTCTGTCTCCTCCCATCTCCCGCTTCCACTTACTTGTTCCCCCCACTCCCCTCCAGCAGTATCTGAAATGCCATCAGGCCTAGTACGATAGCCCCTTGTTTTAATCCTCCCTCCCTTTCTGCACCTCTCCCTCACCTTTTGTTTTCTCCGGCTTTACCAGAAATGTTGTCAGGCCTAGTACGGTAGTCACCTGTCTGTTTCCATTTCCTTCCCACTCTCCCCCTCCCTTCCTTATCTATGTCTTAGCTCTTGCAGTATCTGAAATGTCGTCAGGCCGAGTATGATAGTTAATTTCACATCCTTACTGTTCATGGACTATAAGAATGTCATTGTATTTTCCCTTGTTCCCTCCCTTGCCTTGAAGCTCTTTGAAACACATTTTGTATAAGCGCTATATAAATAAACTATCATACGTTTGTTCTCATTATTATATTTTTTTATTATTACAGCATTTGCTCAGCAAGTCTGAGTTATCTCTTTTTGTTCGAAAGATCTGAGAATGCTGAAAATAGTTTATTTTGCTAATATTTATTTTAGATTATTAACCTATAAACTGTATTCAGGTTTCAAAATTGCATTTTTTATGAAGAAATGTAATCTGGTGGGCAGGACTGAAATGGATTCCTTAGGATCCTGCAGTGGGTTAGTGGCAAATGGGGCAAGAAGTCACAGCTCTGCACTGGGTCTGTTGATTTTCAGGATTTCAAATAATATCTAAAACCTCTGCTTTTTCCCATAGATAATAGAATCATCATCATCAAACCCGAGAGCCCAGGAGAATGTGCGTACTGCGATCAGAGCTTTTTGGAGCCTTCAGAACTCATGACACACTTGGAGATCCACGCCGGGGAACATTTCACTGAGAGGCCTGCTCTAATCATGCACCAGAGCTCCCACACAAGTGAAAAATGCTATAAATGTGCAGAGTGTGATAAGAGCTTCACAAAGAATTCACATTTATGCCTGCATCAGAGAATCCATACTGGGGTGCCACCTTACCAGTGTACAGAGTGTGAGAAAAGCTTCCCTCAGAAGGCGCATTTGGCCACCCATATGAAGGTTCATACTGAGGAGCGACCGTACCGGTGTACAGAGTGTGGGAAAGGCTTTGCTAACAGTACAGATCTGCACAGGCATCAGAGAATCCATACTGGGGATCGACCGTGCCAGTGTACAGAGTGTGGGAAAAGCTTTGCTAACAGTTCAGATCTGCACAGGCATCAGAGAATCCATACTGGGGAGCGACCGTGCCAGTGTACAGAGTGTGGGAAAAGCTTTGCTAACAGTTCAGATCTGCACAGGCATCAGAGAATCCATACTGGGGTGCGACCGTACCATTGTAAAGAGTGTGGAAAAAGCTTTGCTATGAATTCAGATCTGTACAGGCATCAGAGAACCCACACAGGGGAGCGACCTTACCAGTGTAAAGAGTGTGGGAAAAGCTTTGCTAAGGGCTCCGATCTGAACAGGCATCATCAGAGTATCCATTCAGGGAAGAGACCATACCACTGTACAGAGTGTGGGAAGAGCTTCTCTCAGAAGTCAAATCTCTACACCCATCTGAGAGTCCATACAGGGGAGAAGCCCTATGAATGCACAGAGTGCAAGAAAAGTTTCAGTCAATCCTCAGCCTTGATCTACCATAAGAGAAGCCATACAGGAGAAAAGCCCTTTGAATGCACAGAGTGCAAGAAAAGTTTCAGTCAATCCTCAGCCTTGATCTACCATAAGAGAATCCATACAGGAGAAAAGCCCTTTGAATGCACAGAATGCAAGAAAAGATATAGACATTCCTCTGCATTGACATACCATCAGAGAAGCCATACAGGAGAAAAGCCCTAACAATGTGCAGAAAAAAAGAAAAGATTTAGTCACTCTCAACCAGGAACAGGCATCAGAGAATTCACACTGTGAGAACGCCCTTGAGTGAACAGAGTGAAATTAAAGCCTCAGTAAGCCGTCAACCCTGAGCAGGCGTTGGAGTGTTCATGCCAGGATGTATTAACGTTTCATAAAAGAACAATTCCTAGAGTACGTCAGAGTTGCCACACGAGGAAACCCTCAGAGGTTGCATCTTCACGACCATCAGAAGATCCATTGTGGGAACAAGTGCCAAGAGGGCACAGTGTGTGACAAGTACTTTAACCCTTTGACTGCTCAAACCACAGAAAGGCCCCCGTACTGCTGTTATAAAACATTTCCTTAGAGTTGCCCAGGATTCGAGGGGGGCACACATCCTCCTAGCCCTGCCTCAAATCTATTTAAAAGCCCACTCTTTAGGACATAGATGCATGCCCTTAGGGCACTTAAAAGGTCAATCATGCATGACACCCAAGAGGATATCAGAGATGGGACCTCAGTGCTAAAACTTTGTACATCAATAATGTACCTGCCGAGGTCTTATCCCTCTGTATATCAGGTATGTGGTCATACAGCAGCGAAGGGGGATAATTAAGTCCAACGATATTCGATCTGCAGGATTTGAAACTGGGCACTGGACACAGGAAGATTAAAAAATACTGAGTTGCTCCCACTTAATACGCAGAACATTAACCCAGCATGTCCTTGCTCGGATCCCTTCCCACTATGAATCTATTGTTTGTTTATTATTTATAATGCGCATCATACCCTTGGGTAACAGGGCACAGCAGTTACAAGTATATGCGAAGCGTGGTTACACAACAAAGTATACGGTTTTACATACAGGTAAATAATTACAATAATTGCATTACAGGGTGTATATGTAAGGGTACAAATATACAGGCATAGAATACAGAAAGTTAAAGAGAAAGGAGATCAGTGCAGGGAGGTTACCATAGTAGTTCAGGTATCATGTCCTATGGTGGATACTGGAAATTGTCAGATCAGTTCTAACTGTGTCCTAAGCAAGGTTATTAATGCTGGTTATTAGTTTTCAGCCATAAGATAATGTTGGATCTAAACTTGTGGTAAGACTGGTCTATTCTTAGACTAGGAGGCAACGAGTTCCATAGTTTGGCCGCTTTCACTGGGAAGCTATTGCCACCAATTGTTGCACGTTTGAAGCCTGGAATGGCTATGGGAGAGACGGTCTCTGTTAGCTAGTCTTGCTGGTCTCAAAGAGGTTTGTTTGTGGAATCTCTCCCTTAAGTAAATAGGTGAGGCATTGTTGAGTGATTTGTAGGTAAGCAACACGGTTTTTAGGAGTCCTTGGTCGTGGGTTGGGAGCCAGTTGTTGTGTAGACAGATCTCTGAAATATGGTCTCTTCTAGAAATGCCTAGGGCCGCTCTAAGGGCATTATTTTGTAGGGTTTTAATTCTTTTAATAGTGGCTTTAGTCGATCCTAGATAGAGGGCATTACAGTAGTCCAGGCGCGTCAGGATGAGCGCTCTGGACAGGGTGATGCAGCTACTATCAGAGAGGAATGGCTTACCGGTGCGTATCAATTTGCACGTGTAGGCCGTGGAGGAAGCTAGTGAGTTGACCTGTTTGGTGAATGAGAGGTTTGAGTCAAGGTAAAAACCAAGTGTTTTTACCTCGCGTTCTACTTTAATAATATTGCCATTGATTATGAATGAGGCGTAGTTGGGACCTAGTTTTTTTAGGTTGGACGGTGTGCCCAGGATGATGAGCTCAGTTTTATCATCATTCAGGCACAGACCATGTGTGGCCATCCATGCCTGGATGATGATATTCACTCTACCAAGGCCAAATCCTCTTCATAATCCCCTGAAAGCGGGAGGAGGATCTGAGTATCATCTGCATAGTTAGTGTAGGTGATACTAAGATGATCCAGATCATCGAAGAGGGGCTTAGTGAAATATTGTAGAGTGTGGGCTAGACACAAGATCCCTGAGGCACGCCACAAGTGATAGGTATGGGGTCTGCAGCTGCTAGCGGTGAGAAAACCCTCATTGTTCTGCCGTTTAAGAAGGATCTGATCCATGTAACCACATCATCAGAGAAATGTTCTGCTGTGTTTAGGTGGCTGCATAGAATAGTATGATCAAACAAGTCGAAATCAGCTGACAGATCTAAGAGGAGGAGTAGTGCTGATTTGCCAGAGTTTTTAAGCTCATCGATTTGGGTCTTAAGATCGATAAGGGCAGTTTCCGTACCGTGTTGGGGACGGAAGCCTGATTGTCTGGCTCCTAGCAGGTGGTGTAGTTCCAAGTGCTTTTGTATTTGCGTGTATGCTACCTTGTCTAGGATTTTTAAAAGGAAAGGCACAGTAGTGATAGGTATGTAGTTGGTGGGTGTGGATGGGTCAAGAGTGGGTTTTTTTAAGAGTGGCAGTACCCATGATTGTTTCAAGTTAGAGGGGATGATGCCAGTAGAGAAAGATGCGTTAATGAGTTTGGTGATGAAGGGGGATAGGTCTCGGGCAGCATCCTTGATAAGCTGCGCAGGGCATAGGTCGCCCTTGCAGTTCGAGGGTTTGAGGGACAGAATAATTCTTTCCACTTCAGGAATGGAAACTTTGGTAAAGTTGAATCTAGTTGATTCATTTGTGTTGGTATTACCAGTTATTTTGGGTGCAGGGGAGTCATTTAAGACAGTTCTTTTGCAGGAGATTTTGTTTTGTAAAGTGACAATTTTATTGGCTAGGGCGTGTTGGATGTCCTCGCACCATTTTTTGTCTTTCGTACATGTGTCAGGTACTGCTATCAGGGTTTCTATTTCTTTGAGAATGGAGAAAAGTTCCTTAATGTCTGATTTAGCGTGGGATGTACGGGTGTCAAAAGATAATCGTTTTGCTAGGCAAATTTCTTTTTTTTTTATAGAGGGAGGACAGTTTAGTAAGTTTGATCTTATTTGCATCAGACAGATGTTTTTTCCATGTGGCCTCACAGTTTCTTTTTTGTTGTCTTAGATTTCAAACCAGAGGTTAAAGAGGGGATTTAACCTGGGAAGAAATATAAACATTGAAATAAATAAAGACAAGAGACAAATACAAAAATCATTGTAAGAAAATTAAACAAGGGAAAAGACAAGGGGACGCAGCACAGGTGTAGTGGCAAACACTAAGAACCAGTACAGTACAAAGCCGGTATGCTGTTTATTTTATTAAATTATTTATTGTGCATTTGGTAGTCGCTTATGCAACAAGTAAATTGTGTTTCAAAGAACCCACATGGCAACAGGGAGGGAACATTGAAGTGAAACAATACATACACTGCATGATTAAGACAAACCTACTAGGACTTTTGAGTATTCAGAACGTGCAAGTGCAGAGAGAAGAGGGGAGGAGGGAGTGGGGTTTAGTGCTGGAATGTCCATGCTTGTGGGTGAGCATCAGATGTAAGTGCCAAGTGTATAGTAAGTGCTATGGAGCGTGGAGCTGCAATAAGGTGTGTAAGTGCAGGCCTACAGTGGGGTAGGCCAGTGGGTGCGGAGGCAAGTGCTTTGTCTAGGCAGAAGCTGAGGCAATTGGGTGTGGAAGTCCAGGCCCCTGAGGACACATATGGACCCTGCTAACCAATTGTAGCAATTGTGAGGTTAGCAGATGAGGGAGGACGGGAAGGAGGAAGTGAAAAGGAAAGTCTTGAGGAATTTACAGAATTTGAAGAGGTTCGGCTCAAGTTGAAGAGGAAGGGGGAGGCTGTTCCACTAGAGGGAGCCTACTGAGGTGAGGGATCAGCTTCCTGCCCTGTGTTTAGCGAAACGCTTCACACACAGAGAGTTGGTGCCAAAGGAACACAGAGGTCTAGAGGGAGAGTATTTAGGTGCCCGGCTCCAGACAGCCTTGTGGATGATGTAGAGGGATCTGAAATTAATCCGTCCAGCAACCGGGAGCCAGTGAAGAGTTTTTAGGGCAGGGGAGATGTGGTCCCTGGGCTTGAAGCCAAGGATAAGTTTGACTGTCCTATTCTGGATTAGCTGGAGGGGTTGTAGCGAGGAAGAGGGTAGATTAAAGAATAGGCTGTTTCAGTAGTCCAGCCTCAAGAGAACCAGAGCTCTGGTAACTTTGAGATTAGCAATTAACACATGAATCATAACAAAAAGAGGAACTGAAATCTAAGCATAAAATCAATCATGATTACACAGGATTGTAGGGGAACAAATATAAGCATAACATCATCCATTATTACACAGGATTGTAGGGGAACTGAAATCCAAGCATAACATCAATCATGATTACACAGGATTGTAAGGTAACTGAAATCTAAGCATAACATCAATCATGATTACACAGGATTGTAGGATAACTGAAATCTAAGCATAACATCAAGCATGATTACACAGGATTGTAGGGGAACTGAAATCTAAGCATAACATCAATCATGATTACACAGGATTGTAGGGGAACTGAAATCTAAGCATAACCTCAATCATGACTACACTGGATTGTAGGGGAACTGACATCTAAGCATAATATCAAACATGATTACACTAGATTGTAGGGTAACTGAAATCTAAGCATAACATTGATCATTATTACACAGGATTGTAGGGGAACTGAAATCTAAGCATAAAATCGATCATGATTACACAGGATTGTAGGGGAACTGAAATCTAAGCATAACATTGATCATGATTACACAGGATTGTACGGGAACTGGAATCTAAGCATAACATTGATCATGATTACACAGGATTGTAGGGGAACTGAAATCTAAGCATAAAATCGATCATGTTTACACAGGATTGCAGGGGAACTGCCCGAAGTCGTGCGACCCGCAGAACAAGAATTACAGAAGCCGGTGAGTCAAACCTGGCATTCTGATTCCTTGCGTGAGCACTGCCAGCAACAGTATCCAGTCCTATATTCACTCGCGTATAGAAAGAAGCGAACTGAAGTTGTTTGTTAAACCTTTGACAAGGGAACAATGACAAAGTAGTACTCGTGTGTGATCAGTAATCTCCCTTTTCTCTCGCGTGAAGAGAAAACGCTACAAAAAGCCATTGTCGAATACTTTAAACGTGGTAAACTATATGTAGAAGTGGTTATGTGTGCCTAATTTCACTTTCCAAGGAAAGAGTGACCTGTTATATCTTTATTCATGCGAACATTAAATGCTTAATAAAGAATAAAGAAGTAAAGCATTTAAACTTTGTATCTACCATTGAAGAGAGCAAGCATTGCCCAAGCCAAAAGTTATCCCCTATTAAGCCTGAAAGCAGCATTTCTTAAAGCCAGAAAACCATCTAAGACTGAGCCTACAGAAAGGTTAACGTTGCTTAAGATACAGTGTGCAAGCATTACCTGGAGCCAAGAGAGTGGCACCAAGTCTTCTGGACAATTATTTCAGCTAACATTTGGCAGAGAAATTAAGGCAAAGTTGGGGAAGGGAAACTTGCTGTTCATAAATATTATCTAAAGATGACACAACCAAAATTGCTTGTTGAGGAATATTATTTGAAGTTGAGATCGATAAGAGGGGCAAAGAGGCTGCCCCTTTTGAAGAGATATTCAGAGGAAGAGTGCCTTGCCTGTTGGAGGGTGTTGAGTGTCTTGACCTAAATCTTGTCAGAACTAAAAATAAATGTTTTTGAATTAGAAAACACTGAAGCTGTGCTGGTATTTCAAAGTACTGCGACTGTGGTGGTATATCTACGTGTCAGTAGATGCAACATTTCAGCAACCCAAAGGAAGTGAAGTACTATGAGACAAAGCAGAATGCTCCCATTGTTAGAAGGGAAGTTGTGGAAGTGGAAGAAGCAGCACTGAAGTCATCCTGACAAATATACCTACTGTGAATCCTAATCGTG
Organism: Ambystoma mexicanum; assembly: GCF_040938575.1. Lineage (NCBI taxonomy): Eukaryota > Metazoa > Chordata > Amphibia > Caudata > Ambystomatidae > Ambystoma > Ambystoma mexicanum. Next base: position 1,550,934,086 of record NC_090931.1, read on the forward strand.
TGACTGATGACATATTAACCAGGAACTGTGTTTTACTGACAGTTGTAGAAGTGGCATTTCTTTTGAACTGTGGCAAAGCGTCTTGGATTACTGAAAGTGGTGGCAAGGAGAAAATAATTACTATTGTTGGAACTTGGTTAACAAAAACTTTACTTTGACATTGAAACATCCAGAACTAATTTGAGACTATTCTATCTACAAGGGTTTCCTTGTTTCTTTTGTTGAACCTTGGGGTAGAATTCACTTTGAATCTTGGGGAAGGTTTTTGAGAGATTATCAAGAAAATGTGAATGTTGTTGATGCTATTTGAATTGCCATATACATTTCTTTGCATTTAACGTTTAGTTTGAGGGCCAGTTTTTCCCTATAGTTTTGGTTAGGCAGGGAGGCATTTAACAGCAGGATCGTTATCGGAGTGCACATGCTCGTCCCAGTCAAGATGAAGCATTGATATTTAGGGAAGTTACAGAGAATCTTTATTGGAGTGTACAAGCTCATCCCAGTCAAAATAAAACACTGAAATATAGGGAGGTTACAGAGAATCATTATTGCAGTGCACATGTTCGTCCCAGTCAAGATAAAGCATTGCCATTTAGGGAAGTTACTGAGGATCATTATTGCAGTGCACATGCTCGTCCCAGTCAAGATAAAGCATTGACATTTAGGGAGGTTACTAAGGATCATTATCGGAGTGCACATGCTCGTCCCAGTCAAGGTACAGCATTGACATTTAGGCAGGTTATGGAGAACCATTATTGCAGTGCACATGCTCGTCCGAGTCAAGATAAAGCATTGACATTTGGGGACGTTACTGAGGAACATTATTGGAGTGCACATGCTCGTCCAAGTCAAGATAAAGCATTGACATTTAGGGAGGTTACTAAGGATCATTATCGGAGTGCACATGCTCGTCCCAGTCAAGGTAAAGAACTGAAATATAGCGAGGTTACAGAGAATCATTATTGCAGTGTGCATGCTTGTCCCAGTCAAGATAAAGCATTGACATTTAGGGAAGTTATGGAATATCATTATTGGAGTGCACCTGTTCGCCCCGGTCAAGATAAAGCATTGACATTTAGGGACGTTACGGGGAATCATTATTGGAGTGCACATGCTCGTCCCAGTCAAGATAAAGCATTGACATTTAGGGAGGTTACAGAGAATCATTATTGCAGTGCACATGCTTGTCCCAGTCAAGATAAAGCATTGACATTTAGGGAAGTTACAGAGAATCTTTATTGGAGTGTACATGCTCATCCCATTCAAGATAAAACATTGAAATGTAGGGAGGTTACAGAGAATAATTATTGCAGTGCACATGTTCGTCCCAGTCAAGATAAAGCATTGACATTTGGGGACGTTACTAAGGATCATTATTGGAGTGCACATGCTCGTCGCAAGTCAAGATAAAGCATTGACATTTAGGGAGGTTACTAAGGATCATTATCGGAGTGCACATGCTCGCCCAAGTCAAGGTAAAGAATTGAAATTTAGGGAGGTTACAGTGAATCATTATTGGAGTGCACATGCTCCTCCCAGTCAAGATATAGCATTGACATTTAGGGAGGATGCAGAGAATCATTATTGCAGTGCACATGCTGGTCCGAGTCAAGATAACGCATTGACATTTAGGGAAATTACGGAGAATCATTATTGCAGTGCACATGATCGTCCCAGTCAAGATAAAGCATTGACATTTATGGAGGTTACAGAGAATCATTCTTGGAGTGCACATGCTTGTCACAGTCGAGATAAAACATTGAAATGTAGGGAGGTTACAGAGAATCATTATTGCAGTGCACATGCTCGTCCCAGTCAAGATAAAGCATTGACATTTAGGGAAATTACGGAGAATCATTATTGCAGTGCACATGCTCGTCCCAGTCAAGATGAAGCATTCACATTCAGGGAAGTTACGGGGAATCATTGTTGGAGTGCACATGCTCGTCCCAGTCAAGATAAAGCACTGACATTTAGGGAAGTTACGGGGAACACATTATTGGAGGACTCCTACTTTTCTCAGTCAAGATAAAGCATTGACATTTAGGTAGGTTACGGAGAATCATTATTGCAGTGCACATGCTCGTCCCAGTCAAGATAAAACATTGACATTTAGGGAGGTTACAGACAATCATTAATGGAGTGCACATGCTCGTCCCAGTCAACATAAAGCATTGACATTTAGGGAGGTTATAGAGAATCATTATTGGAGTGCACATGCTCATCCCAGTCAAGATAAAACATTGAAATGTAGGGAGGTTACAGAGAATCATTATTGCAGTGCACATGCTCGTCCCAGTCAAGCTAAAAGCATTGACATTTAGGGAAGTTACTGAGGATCATTATTGGAGTGCACATGCTTGTCGCAAGTCAATATAAAGCATTGAAATTTAGGGAGGTTACTAAGGATCATTATCAGAGTGCACATGCTCGTCCCAGTCAAGGTACAGAATTGACATTTGGGGAGGTTATGGAGAATCATTATTGGAGTGCACATGCTCGTCCCAGTCAAGATAAAACATTGAAATTTAGGGAGGTTACAGAGAATCATTATTGCAGTGCACATGCTCGTCCCAGTCAAGATAAAGCATTGACATTTAGGGAAGTTACTGAGGATCATTATTGGAGTGCACATGCACGTCGCAAGTCAAGATAAAGCATTGACATTTAGGTAGGTTACGGAGAATCATTATTGCAGTGCACATGCTCGTCCCAGTCAAGATAAAACATTGATATTTAGGGAGGTTACAGAGAATAATTATTGCAGTGAACATGCTCGTCCCAGTCAAGATAAAACATTGACATTTAGGGACGTTACGGGGAATCATCATTGAGGTGCACATGCTCGTCCCAGTCAAGATAAAGCATTGACATTTATGGAGGTTACAGAGAATCATTATTGGAGTGCACATGCTCGTCACAGTCGAGATAAAACATTGAAATGTAGGGAGGTTACAGAGAATCATTATTGCAGTGCACATGCTCGTGTCAGTCAAGATAAAGCATTGACATTTAGGGAGGTTACAGAGAATCATTATTGGAGTGCACATGCTCGTCCCAGTCAAGATAAAGCATTGACATTTAGGGAGGTTGCAGAGAATCATTATTGCAGTGCACATGCTCGTCCCAGTCAAGATACAGCATTGACATTTAGGGAAATTACGGAGAATCATTATTGCAGTGCACATGATCGTCCCAGTCAAGATAAAGCATTGACATTTAGGGAGGTTACTAAGGATCATTATCGGAGTGCACATGCTCGCCCAAGTCAAGGTAAAGAATTGAAATTTAGGGAGGTTACAGTGAATCATTATTGGAGTGCACATGCTCCTCCCAGTCAAGATATAGCATTGACATTTAGGGAGGATGCAGAGAATCATTATTGCAGTGCACATGCTGGTCCGAGTCAAGATAACGCATTGACATTTAGGGAAATTACGGAGAATCATTATTGCAGTGCACATGATCGTCCCAGTCAAGATAAAGCATTGACATTTATGGAGGTTACAGAGAATCATTCTTGGAGTGCACATGCTTGTCACAGTCGAGATAAAACATTGAAATGTAGGGAGGTTACAGAGAATCATTATTGCAGTGCACATGCTCGTCCCAGTCAAGATAAAGCATTGACATTTAGGGAAATTACGGAGAATCATTATTGCAGTGCACATGCTCGTCCCAGTCAAGATGAAGCATTCACATTCAGGGAAGTTACGGGGAATCATTGTTGGAGTGCACATGCTCGTCCCAGTCAAGATAAAGCACTGACATTTAGGGAAGTTACGGGGAATCATTATTGGAGGACTCCTACTTTTCTCAGTCAAGATAAAGCATTGACATTTAGGTAGGTTACGGAGAATCATTATTGCAGTGCACATGCTCGTCCCAGTCAAGATAAAACATTGACATTTAGGGAGGTTACAGACAATCATTAATGGAGTGCACATGCTCGTCCCAGTCAACATAAAGCATTGACATTTAGGGAGGTTATAGAGAATCATTATTGGAGTGCACATGCTCATCCCAGTCAAGATAAAACATTGAAATGTAGGGAGGTTACAGAGAATCATTATTGCAGTGCACATGCTCGTCCCAGTCAAGCTAAAAGCATTGACATTTAGGGAAGTTACTGAGGATCATTATTGGAGTGCACATGCTTGTCGCAAGTCAATATAAAGCATTGAAATTTAGGGAGGTTACTAAGGATCATTATCAGAGTGCACATGCTCGTCCCAGTCAAGGTACAGAATTGACATTTGGGGAGGTTATGGAGAATCATTATTGGAGTGCACATGCTCGTCCCAGTCAAGATAAAACATTGAAATTTAGGGAGGTTACAGAGAATCATTATTGCAGTGCACATGCTCGTCCCAGTCAAGATAAAGCATTGACATTTAGGGAAGTTACTGAGGATCATTATTGGAGTGCACATGCACGTCGCAAGTCAAGATAAAGCATTGACATTTAGGTAGGTTACGGAGAATCATTATTGCAGTGCACATGCTCGTCCCAGTCAAGATAAAACATTGATATTTAGGGAGGTTACAGAGAATAATTATTGCAGTGAACATGCTCGTCCCAGTCAAGATAAAACATTGACATTTAGGGACGTTACGGGGAATCATCATTGAGGTGCACATGCTCGTCCCAGTCAAGATAAAGCATTGACATTTATGGAGGTTACAGAGAATCATTATTGGAGTGCACATGCTCGTCACAGTCGAGATAAAACATTGAAATGTAGGGAGGTTACAGAGAATCATTATTGCAGTGCACATGCTCGTGTCAGTCAAGATAAAGCATTGACATTTAGGGAGGTTACAGAGAATCATTATTGGAGTGCACATGCTCGTCCCAGTCAAGATAAAGCATTGACATTTAGGGAGGTTGCAGAGAATCATTATTGCAGTGCACATGCTCGTCCCAGTCAAGATACAGCATTGACATTTAGGGAAATTACGGAGAATCATTATTGCAGTGCACATGATCGTCCCAGTCAAGATAAAGCATTGACATTTATGGAGGTTACAGAGAATCATTATTGGAGTGCACATGCTCGTCACAGTCGAGATAAAACATTGAAATGTAGGGAGGTTACAGAGAATCATTATTGCAGTGCACATGCTCGTGTCAGTCAAGATAAAGCATTGACATTTGGGGACGTTACTGAGGATCATTATTGGAGTGCACATGCTCGTCCCATTCAAGATAAAGCATTGACATTTAGGGAGGTTACTAAGGATCATTATTGGAGTGCACATGCTCGTCCCAGTCAAGATAAAGCATTGACATTTAGGGAGGTTACAGAGAATCATTATTGCAGTGCACATGCTCATCCCATTCAAGATAAAACATTGAAATGTAGGGAGGTTACAGAGAATCATTATTGCAGTGCACATGCTTGTCCCAGTCAAGATAAAGCATTGACATTTGGGGACGTTACTGAGGATCATTATTGGAGTGCACATGCTCATCGCAAGTCAAGATAAAGCATTGACATTTAGGGAGGTTACTAAGGATCATTATTGGAGTGCACATGCTCGTCCCAGTCAAGATAAAGCATTGACATTTAGGGAGGTTACAGAGAATCATTATTGCAGTGCACATGCTCATCCCATTCAAGATAAAACATTGAAATGTAGGGAGGTTACAGAGAATCATTATTGCAGTGCACATGCTTGTCCCAGTCAAGATAAAGCATTGACATTTGGGGACGTTACTGAGGATCATTATTGGAGTGCACATGCTCATCGCAAGTCAAGATAAAGCATTGACATTTAGGGAGGTTACTAAGGATCATTATTGGAGTGCACATGCTCGTCCCAGTCAAGATAAAGCATTGACATTTAGGGAGGTTACAGAGAATCATTATTGCAGTGCACATGCTTGTCCCAGTCAAGATAAAGCATTGACATTTAGGGAAGTTACAGAGAATCTTTATTGGAGTGCACATGCTCATCCCATTCAAGATAAAACATTGAAATGTAGGGAGGTTACAGAGAATCATTATTGCAGTGCACATGCTTGTCCCAGTCAAGATAAAGCATTGACATTTGGGGACGTTACTGAGGATCATTATTGGAGTGCACATGCTCGTCCCAGTCAAGATAAAGCATTGACATTTAGGGAGGTTACTAAGGATCATTATTGGAGTGCACATGCTCGTCCCAGTCAAGATAAAGCATTGACATTTAGGGAGGTTACAGAGAATCATTATTGCAGTGCACATGCTTGTCCCAGTCAAGATAAAGCATTGACATTTAGGGAAGTTACAGAGAATCTTTATTGGAGTGCACATGCTCATCCCATTCAAGATAAAACATTGAAATGTAGGGAGGTTACAGAGAATCATTATTGCAGTGCACATGCTTGTCCCAGTCAAGATAAAGCATTGACATTTGGGGACGTTACTGAGGATCATTATTGGAGTGCACATGCTCATCGCAAGTCAAGATAAAGCATTGACATTTAGGGAGGTTACTAAGGATCAATATCGGAGTGCACATGCTCGTCCAAGTCAAGGTAAAGAATTGAAATTTAGGGAGGTTACAGTGAATCATTATTGATTATTGATGCTTTCATTTCCTTCCTATGCTTTCCTTCCCCCGCCTATCCTTTCCCTTACCCTTCCATGCTTCCCTTCCCCTTCCCATGCTTCCCTTCCTCTTCCTATGCTTCCCTTCGCCTTCCCATGCTTTTCTGTCCCTTGCCCATCCTTTCCCCTGCCTATCCTTTCCCTTACCCATAGCATGCTTTCCTTTCCCTTCCTATCCTTTCTCTTCCCCTTCCCATGCTTTGCTATCTCTTCCCCATCCTTTCCCCTGCCTATCCATTCCCTTACTCCTCACTTGCTGGTAATCTGGGCAGATCTTTGATTCTACTCTGACTTCTGTCTCCTTGTTTCTGATATTTCAGGGACCTGTAGATAGATGTAAGCGTTATAAGCTCGCTCTTTCCTTCTGTGCTACTAAGCTGCTCATTACTTCTCTTCTTTCCCCTCATCTGCCCTCGCAGCAGCACAAGCTCCTCCAGCGGCTACACGGTAAGTGCCGCTTCTCGGCACTGGGACTGAAGAGCATGTATATTCCCCCCTATGCTTCTCTTCCCATTCCCATGCTTTGCTATCCCTTGCCCATCCTTTCCCCTGCCCATCCTTTCCCTTACTCCTCCCTTGCTTTCCTTTCCCTTCCTATGCTTCTCTTCCCCTTCCCATGCTTGGCTATCCCTTGCTCATCCTTTCCCCTGCCTATCCTTTCCCTTACTCCTCCCTTGCTGGTAATCTGGGCAGATCTTTGATTCTACTCTGACTTCTGCCTCCTTGTTTCTGATATTTCACGGCCCTGTAGATAGATGTAAGCGTTATGAACTCCCTCTTTCCTTCCCCCTGCCTATCCTTTCCCTTCCCCTGCCTACCCTTTCCCTTACCCATCCCATGCTTTCCTTTCCCTTCCTATGCTTCCCTTCCACTTCCCATGCTTTGCTATCCCTTGCCCATCCTTTCCCCTGCCTATCCTTTCCCTTACTCTTCCTTTGCTTTACTTCTTTCCCCTGCCTACCCTTACCCTGTCCCCTGCCTACCCTTTCCCTTACTCCTCCCTTGCTGGTAATCTGGGCAGATCTTTGATTCTACTCTGACTTCTGCGTCCTTGTTTCTGATATTTCACGGCCCTGTAGATAGATGTAAGCGTTATAAGCTCACTCTTTCCTTCCCCTTCCCCCTGCCTATCCTTTCCCTTCCACTGCCTACCCTTTCCCTTACCCATCCCATGCTTTCCTTTCCCTTCCTATGCTTCCCTTCCCCTTGCCATGCTTTGCTATCCCTTCCCCATCCTTTCCCCTGCCTATCCTTTCCCTTACCCATCCTATGCTTTCCTTCCCTTTTCCCTGCCCACCCTTTCCCTTACTCCTCCCTTGCTGGTGATCTGGGCAGATCTTTGATTCTACTCTGACTTCTGTCTCCTAGTTTCTGATATTTCACGGCCCTGTAGATGTAAGCGTTATAAGCTCACTCTTTCTTTCCTCTTCCCCATCCTTTCCCCTGCCTACCCTTTCCCTTACTCCTCCCTTGCTGGTGATCTGGGCAGATCTTTGATTCTACTCTGACTTCTGTCTCCTTGTTTCTGATATTTCAGGGACCTGTAGATAGATGTAAGCGTTATAAGCTCACTCTTTCTTTCCCCTTCCCCATCCTTTCCCCTGCCTACCCATTCCCTTACTCCTCCCTTGCTGGTAATCTGGGCAGATCTTTGATTCTACTCTGACTTCTGCCTCCTTGTTTCTGATATTTCACGGCCCTGTAGATGTAAGCGTTATGAGCTCGCTCTTTCCTTCCCCTTCCCCCTGCCTATCCTTTCCCTTCCACTGCCTACCCTTTCCCTTACCCATCCCATGCTTTCCTTTCCCTTCCTATGCTTCCTTTCCACTTCCCATGCTTTGCTATCCCTTCCCCATCCTTTCCCCTGCCTATCCTTTCCCTTACTTCTCCCTTGCTTTACTTCCCTTTCCCCTGCCCACCCTTTCCCTTGCTCCTCCCTTGCTGGTAATCTGGGCAGATCTTTGATTCTACTCTGACTTCTGCCTCCTTTTTTCTGATATTTCAGGGCCCTGTAGATAGATGTAAGCGTTATAAGCTCGCTCTTTCCTTCTGTGCTACTAAGCTGCTCATTACTTCTCTTCTTTCCCCTCATCTGCCCTCGCGGCAGCACGAGCTCCTCCAGCGGCTACACAGTAAGTGCCGCTTCTAGGCACTGGGACTGGAGTGCATGTGTATTCACCCCTATGCTTCCCTTCCCCTTCCCATGCTTTGCTCTCCCGTGCCCATCCTTTCCCCTGCCCATCCTTTCCCTGACTCCTCCCTTGCTTTCCTTTCCCTTCCTTTGCTTCTCTTCCCCTTTCCATGCTTGGCTATCCCTTGCCCATCCTTTCCCCTGCCTATCCTTTCCCTTACTCCTCCCTTGCTTTACTTCTCTTTCCTCTGCCCACCCTTTCCCTTACTCCTCCCTTGCTGGTAATCTGGGCAGATCTTTGATTCTACTCTGACTTCTGCCTCCCTGTTTCTGATATTTCACTGCTGTGTAGATAGATGTAAGCATTATAAGCTCACTCTTTCCTTCCCCTTCCCCCTGCCTATCCTTTCCCTTCCCCTGCCTACCCTTTCCCTTACCCATCCCATGCTTTCCTTTCCCTTCCTATGCTTCCCTTCCCCTTCCCATGCTTTGCTATCCCTTCCCCATCCTTTCCCCTGCCTATCCTTTCCCTTACCCATCCTATGCTTTCCTTCCCTTTTCCCTGCCCACCCTTTCCCTTACTCCTCCCTTGCTGGTAATCTGGGCAGATCTTTGATTCTACTCTGACGTCTGTCCCCTTGTTTCTGATATCTCAGGGCCCTGTAGATAGATGTAAGCGTTATAAGCTCGCTCTTTCCTTACCCTTTCCCCTGCCTATCCTTTCCCTTACCCATCCCATGCTTCCCTTTATCTTCCTATGCTTCCCTTTCCCTTACTCATCCCTTGCAGGTAATCTGGGCAGATCTTTGATTCTACTCTGACTTCTGTCTCCTTGTTTCTGATATTTCACGGCCCTGTAGATGTAAGCGTTATAAGCTAACTCTTTCTTTCCCCTTCTCCATACTTTCCCCTGCCTCTCCTTTCCCTTACTCCTCCCTTGCTGATGATCTGGGCAGATCTTTGATTCTACTCTGACTTCTGTCTCCTTGTTTCTGATATTTCACGGCCCTGTAGATGTAAGCGTTATAAGCTCACTCTTTCTTTCCCCTTCCCCATACATTCCCCTGCCTCTCCTTTCCCTTACTCCTCACTTGCTGGTAATCTGGGCAGATCTTTGATTCTACTCTGACTTCTGTCTCCTTGTTTCTGATATTTCACGGCCCTGTAGATAGATGTAAGCGTTATAAGCTCACTCTTTCCTTCCCCTTCCCCCTGCCTATCCTTTCCCTTCCACTGCCTACCCTTTCCCTTACCCATCCCATGCTTTCCTTTCCCTTCCTATGCTTCCTTTCCACTTCCCATGCTTTGCTATCCCTTCCCCATCCTTTCCCCTGCCTATCCTTTCCCTTACTCCTCCCTTGCTTTACATCCCTTTCCCCTGCCCACCCTTTCCCTTGCTCCTCCCTTGCTGGTAATCTGGGCAGATCTTTGATTCTACTCTGACTTCTGCCTCCTTGTTTCTGATATTTTACGGCCCTGTAGATGTAAGCATTATAAGCTCACTCTTTCCTTCCCCTTCCCCATCCTTTCCCCTGCCTACCCTTATCCTTTCACCTGCCTATCCTTTCCCTTACTCCTCCTTTGCTTTACTTCTCTTTACCCTGCCTTCCCCATCCTTTCCCCTGCCTATCCTTTCCCATGCTTTCCTTTCCTTCCTATGCTTTCCTTTCCCATGCTTCCCTTCCCCTTCCTATGCTTTCCTTTCCCCTGCCTATCCTTTCCCTTACTCCTCCTTTGCTTTACTTCTTTCCCCTGTCTACCCTTACCCTTTCCCCTGCCTATCCTTTCCCTTAACCATCCCATGCTTCCCTTTATCTTCCTATGCGTCCCTTTCCCTTACTCCTCCCTTGCTGGTAATCTGGGCAGATCTTTGATTCTACTCTGACTTCTGTCTCCTTGTTTCTGATATTTCACGGCCCTGTAGATAGATGTAAGCGTTATAAGCTCGCTCTTTCCTTCTGTGCTACTAAGCTGCTCATTACTTCTCTTCTTTCCCCTCATCTGCCCTCGCAGCAGCACGAGCACCTCAAGCGGCTACACGGTAAGTGCCGCTTCTAGGCACTGGGACTGGAGTGCATGTGTATTCACCCCTATGCTTCCCTTCCCCTTCCCATGCTTTGCTCTCCCGTGCCCATCCTTTCCCCTGCCCATCCTTTCCCTTACTCCTCCCTTGCTTTCCTTTCCCTTCCTATGCTTCTCTTCCCCTTCCCATGCTTGGCTATCCCTTGCCCAGCCTTTCCCCTGCCTATCCTTTCCCTTACTCCTCCCTTGCTTTACTTCTCTTTCCTCTGCCCACCCTTTCCCTTACTCCTCCCTTGCTGGTAATCTGGGCAGATCTTTGATTGTACTTTGACTTCTGCCTCCCTGTTTCTGATATTTCACTGCCCTGTAGATAGATGTAAGCGTTATAAGCTCACTCTTTCCTTCCCCTTCCCCCTGCCTATCCTTTCCCTTCCCCTGCCTACCCTTTCCCTTACCCATCCCATGCTTTCCTTTCCCTTCCTATGCTTCCCTTCCCCTTCCCATGCTTTGCTATCCCTTCCCCATCCTTTCCCCTGCCTATCCTTTCCCTTACCCATCCTATGCTTTCCTTCCCTTTCCCCTGCCTACCCTTTCCCTTACTCCTCCCTTGCTGGTAATCTGGGCAGATCTTTGATTGTACTTTGACTTCTGTCTCCTTGTTTCTGATATTTCAGGGACCTGTAGATGTAAGCGTTATAAGCTCACTCTTTCTTTCCCCTTCCCCATCCTTTCCCCTGCCTACCCTTTCCCTTACTCCTCCTTTGCTTTACTTCATTCCCCTGCCTTCCGCATCCTTTCCCCTGCCCATCCTTTCCCTTACCCATCCCATGCTTTCCTTTCCCTTCCTATGTTTCTCTTCCCCTTCCCATGCTTTGCTATCCCTTACCCATCCTTTCCTTTCCCCTGCCTATCCTTTCCCTTACTCCTCCCTTGCTGGTAATCTGGGCAGATCTTTGATTCTACTCTGACTTCTGTCTCCTTGTTTCTGATATTTCACGGCCCTGTAGATGTAAGCGTTATAAGCTCACTCTTTCTTTCCCCTTCCCCATCCTTTCCCCAGCCTCTCCTTTCCCTTACTCCTCCCTTGCTGGTAATCTGGGCAGATCTTTGATTCTACTCTGACTTCTGCCTCCTTGTTTCTGATATTTCACGGCCCTGTAGATGTAAGCGTTATGAGCTCGCTCTTTCCTTCCCCTTCCCCCTGCCTATCCTTTCCCTCCCCACCCTTTCCCTTACCCATCCCATGCTTTCCTTTCCCTTCCCATGCTTTCCTTTCCCTTCCTATGCTTCTCTTCTCCTGCTTTGCTATCCCTTACCCATCCTTTCCTTTCCCCTGCCTATCCTTTCCCTTACTCCTCCTTTGCTTTACTTCTTTCCCCTGTCTACCCTTACCCTTTCCCCTGCCTATCCTTTCCCTTACCCATCCCATGCTTCCCTTTATCTTCCTATGCTTCCCTTTCCCTTACTCATCCCTTGCAGGTAATCTGGGCAGATCTTTGATTCTACTTTGACTTCTGTCTCCTTGTTTCTGATATTTCACGGCCCTGTAGATGTAAGCGTTATAAGCTCACTCTTTCTTTCCCCTTCCCCATCCTTTCCCCTGCCTCTCCTTTCCCTTACTCCTCCCTTGCTGGTGATCTGGGCAGATCTTTGATTCTACTCTGACTTCTGTCTCCTTGTTTCTGATATTTCAGGGACCTGTAGATAGATGTAAGCGTTATAAGCTCACTCTTTCCTTCTGTGCTACTAAGCTGCTCATTACTTCTCTTCTTTCCCCTCATCTGCCCTCGCGGCAGCACAAGCTCCTCCAGCGGCTACACGGTAAGTGCCGCTTCTAGGCACTGGGACTGAAGTGCATGTATATTCCCCCCTATTCTTCCCTTACCCATCCTATGCTTCCCTTGCCCTTCCTTACCCTGCCTATCCTTTCCCTTACCCATCCTATGCTTTCCTTCCCTTTCCCCTGCCTACCCTTTCCCTTACTCCTCCCTTGCTGGTAATCTGGGCAGATCTTTAATTCTACTCTGACTTCTGCCTCCCTGTTTCTGATATTTCACTGCCCTGTAGATAGATGTAAGCGTTATAAGCTCACTCTTTCCTTCCCCTTCCCCCTGCCTATCCTTTCCCTTCCCCTGCCTACCCTTTCCCTTACCCAACCCATGCTTTCCTTTCCCTTCCTATGCTTCCTTTCCCCTTCCCATGCTTTGCTATCCCTTCCCCATCCTTTCCCCTGCCTATCCTTTCCCTTACCCATCCTATGCTTTCCTTCCCTTTCCCCTGCCTATCCTTTCCCTTACTCCTCCTTTGCTTTACTTCTATTTACCCTGCCTTCCCCATCCTTTCCCCTGCCTACCCTTTCCCTTACTCCTCCTTTGCTTTACTTAATTCCCCTGCCTTCCCCATCCTTTCCCCTGCCCATCCTTTCCCTTACCCATCCCATGCTTTCCTTTCCCTTCCTATGTTTCTCTTCCCCTTCCCATGCTTTGCTATCCCTTACCCATCCTTTCCTTTCCTTTCCCCTGCCTATCCTTTCCCTTACTCCTCCCTTGCTGGTAATCTGGGCAGATCTTTGATTCTACTCTGACTTCTGTCTCCTTGTTTCTGATATTTCACGGCCCTGTAGATGTAAGCGTTATAAGCTCACTCTTTCCCCTTCCCCATCCTTTCCCCAGCCTCTCCTTTCCCTTACTCCTCCCTTGCTGGTAATCTGGGCAGATCTTTGATTCTACTCTGACTTCTGCCTCCTTGTTTCTGATATTTCACGGCCCTGTAGATATAAGCGTTATGAGCTCGCTCTTTCCTTCCCCTTCCCCCTGCCTATCCTTTCCCTCCCCACCCTTTCCCTTACCCATCCCATGCTTTCCTTTCCCTTCCCATGCTTTCCTTTCCCTTCCTATGCGTCTCTTCTCCTGCTTTGCTATCCCTTACCCATCCTTTCCTTTCCCCTGCCTATCCTTTCCCTTACTCCTCCTTTGCTTTACTTCTTTCCCCTGTCTACCCTTACCCTTTCCCCTGCCTATCCTTTCCCTTACCCATCCCATGCTTCCCTTTATCTTCCTATGCTTCCCTTTCCCTTACTCATCCCTTGCAGGTAATCTGGGCAGATCTTTGATTCTACTCTGACTTCTGTCTCCCTGTTTGTGATATTTCACGGCCCTGTAGATAGATGTAAGCGTTATAAGCTCGCTCTTTCCTTCTGTGCTACTAAGCTGCTCATTACTTCTCTTCTTTCCCCTCATCTGCCCTCGCGGCAGCATGAGCTCCTCCAGCGGCTACACGGTAAGTGCCACTTCTAGGCACTGGGACTGAAGTGCATGTATATTCCCCCCTCCCGTGGTGAAGTGCTTCCGGCACTGCCTCTGATTGGCTGAGGGAAGACACGTGACGCATCTTTCATCCGAATTATGAATCCCAATGCGAGCCCTCTCCAAGAGTACTGATCCGGTCTTCCGTTCCGCCTTCTGTGCACGCGCCAACCTACTCTGCAAGGGATGCGCATGCGTACCAGGAAGACACCCCTGGAAGCACGTGCGCATTTTGAATGGCGGTCATTCATTGAGCATGCTCAGTGCGGCTAGTTTAATTTAGCTTCAATTACAAGCAACCAATCTACTCAAGATCACCGGGAAGAAATCCATCCAGGGTCACTGTGGAGAAATCTACTCCAGATCACTGGGGAGAAATCCATCCAAGAACGCTGGGGAGAGATCCACCCAGGGTAACTGGTGAGAAATCTAGTCAAGATCACTGGGGAGAAACCCATCCAAGACCACTGGGGAGAACTGCATCCAAGATCACTAGGAAGAAATCCACCCAAGATCACTGGTGCGAACTACATTCAAGATCACTGGGGAGAAATCCACCCAAGATCACTGGGGAGATATCAACCCAGGGTCACTGGGGAGAAACCTACTCAAGATCACTGGGAAGAAATCCACCCAAGATCACTGGGGAGAAATCAAGGTCACTGGGGAGAAACCCATCCAAGATCACTGGGCAGAAATCCACCCAGGGTCACTGGGGAGAAACCTACTCAAGATCACTGGGGAGAAACCCATCCAAGATTACTGGGGAGAAATCCACCCAGGGTCACTGGGGAGAAATCTATTGAAGATCACTGCGGAGAAACCCATCCAAGAACGCTGGGGAGAACCCCACCCAACATCACTAGGGGGAAATCCACCCAAGATCACTGGGGAGAACTGCACCCAAGATCACTGGTGAGAACTACATCCAAAATCACTGGGGAGAACTACATCCAAGATCACTGGGGAGAACTGCATACAAGATCACTGGGGAGAACTACATCTAAGATCATTGGGGAGAAATCCACCAAAGATCACTGGGGAAAAACCCACTCAACACCGGGGAGACGTGCCTGAGCAGGGTTCACATGAGGTGAGTTGTGTCACTGGGGAGACGTGCCTGAGTAGGGTTCACATGAGGTGAGTTGTGTCACTGGGGGAGACGTGCCTGAGCAGGGTTCACATGAGGTGAGTTGTGTCACTGGGGAGACGTGACTGAGCAGGGTTCAGATGAGTTGAGTTGTGTCACTGGGGAGACGTGCCTGCACGGTTCACATGAGGTGAGTTGTGTCACTGGAGAGACATGCCTGAGCAGGGTTTACATGAGGTGAGTTGTGCCACCGGGGAGACATGCCTGAGCAGGGTTCACATGGGGTGAGTTGTGTCACTGGGGAGACATACCTGGGCAGGGTTCACATGGGGTGAGTCGTGTCAATGGGGAGGCGTGCCTGAGCAGGGATCAGATGTGGTGAGTTGTGTCACCAGGGAGACGTGTCTGAGCAGGGTTCACATGAGGTGAGTTGTGTCACCAGGGAGGCGTGTCTGAGCAGGGTTCGCATGAGGAGAGTTGTGTCACTGGGGAGACGTGCCTGAGCAGGGTTCACATGAGGTGAGTTGTGTCACCAGGGAGGCGTGTCTGAGCAGGGTTCACATGAGGTGAGTTGTGTCACTGGGAAGACGTGCCTGAGCAGGGTTCACATGAGGTGAGTTGTGTCACTGGGGAGACATGCCTGAGCAGGGTTCACATGAGGTGAGTTGTGTCACTGGGGAGACGTGCCTGAGCAGGGTTCACATGAGGTGAGTTGTCACCAGGGAGGCGTGTCTGAGCAGGGTTCACATGAGGGGAGTTGTGTCACTGGGGAGACGTGCCTCAGCAGGATTCATATCAGTGAGTTGTGTCACTGGGGAGACGTGCCTGAGCAGGGTTCAAATGAGGTGAGTTGTGTCACCAGGGAGGCGTGTCTGAGCAGGGTTCACATGGGTTGAGTTGTGTCACTGGGCAGACGTGCCTGAGCAGGGTTCCATGGAGTGAGTTGTGTCACTGGGGAGACTTGCCTGAGCAGGGTTCACATGAGGTGAGCTGTGTCACTGGGGAGACTTGCCTGAGCAGGGTTTACATGAGGTGAGACGTGTCACTGGGGAGATGTGCCTGAGCAGGGTTCACATAGGGTGAGTAGTGTCACTGGGGAGACTTGCCTGAGCAGGGTTCACATGAGGTGAGTTGTGTCACTGGGGAGACGTGCCTCAGCAGGATTCATATGTGGGGAGTTGTGTCACTGTGGAGACGTGCCTGAGCAGGGTTCACATGAGGTGAGTTGTGTCACTGGGGAGACGTGCCTGAGCAGGGTTCACATGAGGTGAGTTGTGTCCCTGGGGAGACGTGCCTGAGCAGGGTTCACATGAGGTGAGTTGTGTCACTGTGGAGACGTGCCTGAGCAGGGTTCTCATGAGGTGAGTTATGTCACTGGGAGACGTGCCTGCAAGGTTAACATGAGGTGAGTTGTGTCACTGGGGAGACGTGTCTGAGCAGGGTTCGCATGAGGTGAGTTGTGCCACCGGGGAGACATGCCTGAGCAGGGTTCACATGGAGTGAGTTGTGTCACTGGGGAGACATGCCTGGGCAGGGTTCACATGGGGTGAGTCGTGTCAATGGGGAGGCGTGCCTGAGCAGGGTTCAGATGTGGTGAGTTGTGTCACCGAGGAGACGTGCCTGAGCAGGGTTCACATGAGGTGAGTTGTGTCACCAGGGAGGCGTGTCTGAGGAGGGTTCACATGAGGTGAGTTGTGTCACTGGGGAGACGTGCCTGAGCAGGGTTCACATGAGGTGATAGTGTCACTGGGGAGACGTGCCTGAGGAGGGTTCACATGAGGTGAGTTGCGTCACTGGGGAGACGTGCCTGAGCAGGGTTCACATGAGGTGAGTTGTGTCACTGGGGAGACGTGCCTGAGCAGGGTTCACATGAGGTGAGTTGTGTCACTGTTATAAATGCCATATCAAATCATATATCACTGGGGGGACGTGCCTTAGCAGGGTTCACACGAGGTGAGTTGTGTCACTGGTGAGACGTGCCTGAGCAGGGTTCACATGAGGTGAGTCGTGTCACTGGGGAGACATGACTGAGCAGGGTTCACATGAGGTGAGTTGTGTCGCTGGGAGACATACCTGAGCAGGGTTCAGATGAGTTGAGTTGTGTCACTGGGGAGACGTGCCTGCAAGGTTCACATGAGGTGAGTTATGTCACTAGGGAGACGTGCCTGAGCAGGGTTCACATGAGGTGAGTTGTGTCACTGGGGAGACATGCCTGCAAGGTTCACATGAGGTGAGTTGTGTCACTGGGGAGACATGCCTGAGCAGGGTTCACATGAGGTGAGTTGTGTCACTGGGGAGACATGCCTGAGGAGGGTTCACATGAGGTAAGTCGTGTCACTGGGGAGACATGACTGAGCAGGGTTCACATGAGGTGAGTTGTGTCGCTGGGGAGACGTACCTGAGCAGGGTTCAGATGAGTTGAGTTGTGTCACTGGGGAGACATGCCTGAGCAGGGTTCAGATGTGGTGAGTTGTGTCACCGGGGAGACGTGCCTGAGCAGGGTTCACATGAGGTGAGTTGTGTCACCAGGGAGGCGTGCTTGAGGAGGGTTCACATGAGGTGAGTTGCGTCACTGGGGAGACGTGCCTGAGCAGGGTTCACATGAGGTGAGTTGTGTCACTGGGGAGACGTGCCTGAGCAGGGTTAACATGAGGTGAGTTGTGTCACTGGGGAGACTTGCCTGAGCAGGTTTCACATGAGGTGAGTTGTGTCACTGTTATAAATGCCATATCATATCATATATCACTGGGGGGACGTGCCTGAGCAGGGTTAACATGAGGTGAGTTGTGTCACTGGGGAGACTTGCCTGAGCAGGTTTCACATGAGGTGAGTTGTGTCACTGGGGAGACGTGCCTGCAAGGTTCACATGAGGTGAGTTGAGTCACTGGGGAGACGTGCCTGTGCAGGGTTCACATGAGGTGAGTTGTGTCACTGTTATAAATGCCATATCATATCATATATCACTGGGGGGACGTGCCTTAGCAGGGTTCACACGAGGTGAGTTGTGTCACGAGGGAGGCGTGCCTGAGCAGGGTTCACATGAGGTGAGTTGTGTCACTGGGGAGACATGACTGAGCAGGGTTCACATGAGGTGAGTTGTGTCACTGGTGAGACGTGCCTGAGCAGGGTTCACATGAGGTGAGTCGTGTCACTGGGGAGACATGACTGAGCAGGGTTCACATGAGGTGAGTTGTGTCGCTGGGGAGACATACCTGAGCAGGGTTCAGATGAGTTGAGTTGTGTCACTGGGGAGACGTGCCTGCAAGGTTCACATGAGGTGAGTTATGTCACTAGGGAGACGTGCCTGAGCAGGGTTCACATTAGGTGAGTTGTGTCACTGGGGAGACAAGCCTGCAAGGTTCACATGAGGTGAGTTGTGTCACTGGGGAGACATGCCTGAGCAGGGTTCACATGAGGTGAGTTGTGTCACTGGGGAGACATGCCTGAGGAGGGTTCACATGAGGTGAGTTGTGTCACTGGGGAGACGTACCTGAGCAGGGTTCACATGAGGTGAGTTGTGTCACTGGGGAGACGTGCCTGCAAGGTTCACATGAGGTGAGTTGTGTCACTGGGGAGACATGCCTGGGCAGGGTTCACATGGGGTGAGTCGTGTCAATGGGGAGGCGTGCCTGAGCAGGGTTCAGATGTGGTGAGTTGTGTCACCGGGGAGACGTGCTTGAGCAGGGTTCACATGAGGTGAGTTGTGTCACCAGGGAGGCGTGCTTGAGGAGGGTTCACATGAGGTGAGTTGCGTCACTGGGGAGACGTGCCTGAGCAGGGTTCACATGAGGTGAGTTGTGTCACTGGGGAGACGTGCCTGAGCAGGGTTTACATGAGGTGAGTTGTGTCACTGGGGAGACGTGCCTGAGCAGGGTTCACATGAGGTGAGTTGTGTCACTGGGGAGACGTGCCTGCAAGGTTCACATGAGGTGAGTTGTGTCACTGTGGAGACGTGCCTGAGCAGGGTTCACATGAGGTGAGTTGTGTCACTGGGGAGACGTGCCTGAGCAGGGTTCACATGAGGTGAGCTGTGTCACTGGAGAGACGCGCCTGAGCAGGGGTCACATGAGGGGAGTTGTCACGTGGGAAGCATGCATGAGCAGGGTTCACATGAGGTGAGTTGTATCACTGGGGAGGCATGCCTGAGCAGGGTTCACATGAGGTGAGTTGTGCCACTGGGGAGACGTGCCTGAGCAGGGTTCACATGAGGTGAGTTGTGTCACTGGGGAGGCGTGCCTGAGCAGGGTTCTCATGAGGTGAGTTGTGTCACTGGGGAGACGTGCCTGAGCAGGGTTCACATGAGGCGAGTTGCCTGAGTAGGGTTCACATGAGGTGAGTTGTTTCTCTGGGGAGACGTGCCTGAGCAGGGTTCACATGAGGTGAGTTGCGTCACTGGGGAGACCTGCCTGAGCAGGGTTCTCATGAGGTTAGTTGCGTCACTGGGGAGACGAGCCTAAGCAGGGTTCACACGAGGTGAGTTGCGCCACTTGGGAGACGTGCCTGAGCAGGGTTCACATGAGGTGAGTTGCGTCACTGGGGAGACGTGCCAGAGCAGGGTTTGCATGAGGTGAGTTGTTTCCCGGATTGTTTTCTTGTGGATAGCAGTCACTGCTGCCAACTCGACCCATGTGGGGTTGTTCGCCTCTAGCCAACTGTAGCTGCCCTGAGAATTTCACTGAATATATACCATCTGTGTAGCTCTAATGCAGGTGGAGGAGCTAGAGAAATAATGGGTATTCAAGCGAGAGCTGAGCCAGCAAAAGACCAATGGCACCTGGTATCCCCCTCTTCCCCTCCCCCCCACCGACTGACCACAACACAACCTAGACCCGGTGTCCTTCCTCTCCAGCAACATAACACAGACACCATCCCTGGCGAACTGCCTCCACACACCATAACGCCACAGGTCTCTCCTCGGCAGGGGCCTCTCGTTGGAACTGCCTCCCTGCCCCTCTGAGATTTGAGTCAGACCTTCTCAAGTTCCGGAAACTTCTCAAAACTCTGCTATTCTCTATCTCTTTCCCTTCCCTGCTAATCACCCCACTGCCGCTGAGACTGGCGGCCTGGTCCTCCATGAATCTCACAAGTTACCAGGCCCTCTACCCAGTCAACACCAGTCCCCCCTCCCCTCGGCACTTAAGGGCCCCATGCCTGGCGGCTGTACATCCCACCCATGGGATTCCTCAGCCCTAGCACTTAGCCAGTGGCCTCCTCCCTGGCTCCCCCTGGCACTTCCCTACCAGGCGCCCAGCAGGAATTGGCCGTACCCTGCTCCCTCCCACTCCCTTAAAGCCCCCCCTCCCTATCTCCTCTCTTCATTGCAGTTGCATTTCCAAAGCCACAAGGCCCAGTAGGACCATGGTTGTATATTAGCTGTTTTTGCTTCTGTTATTTTCTCCTCTGTTCCCTCCCCACTTAGCTTTGTGGTGCCTCAAAACACAATTCTGTTGTATAGGCACCTAACAAATGCTCAATATATAAACAAAACCCAGACCCGGTCTCCCTCCTCCCAAGCCCCATAACACAAAACACATCCTTGGCGAACTACCTCCAAACAGCACAACACAAAAACCAGACCAGTGTCTCTCCTCCCCAGCCCCATAACAGAAAACCCATCCCCAGCGAACTGCCTCTGCACAGCAAAACTCTATGCTCTCCTCTGTTATGTGTGAGAAGGTCATCCAGTCCTGTTTTTTTTCTTTGATTTCTGTGACTTCCAACGTGATTTATTCTTTCCCAGCCTTACCTGAAAGAGAACATGCTGATGTTCATGCCCCAGAGTGTCCAAATGTTTTGATCTCTCCTTTTATTCTGACTGGTGCAAGCTGAACTCAGTCTGTCCTGACTCCTCTCCTTAGAAAGCCTGGTTCAGATCCAGCTGTTGTAATCACCTTTACACAAGCAGGCCTACCACTTAAGAATCAAGTGCATGTTTGTATGCAAAGCAAGTTTATTGTACAATCGTCCGGGGACGAGCTAGAAGACACCGCAGAGTCAAACAAACCCAAGTCTCTCCAAACCACATAAGATGACACATTATGTACATTTTTGCAACAGTTAAAACACTTCCATGTATTTGATTACAATCCACCCCCACATGTGATTGGACAAAACCTATACAAAGGAATCCCATCTTTCACCAATTCTTCATTCTCATTGGTCACTTATAATCTTAACTACCATCTTCAGATTGTAATCATAGCACACCCCTTCTTAGGATCCGACATCATCACACAGTGAAATATTTGTTTACAAACAATTATTCACAAGTAACAACTGTCCTGAGCCCTTTAACCTTAATTGTAATTGCACATGGCTCGCATGGATACTTTAACAAAATGAGGAAAGTGGAATAAACAAGTTCCCTTTGAACTATCGCATCCACCTCAACTTTTACTGGCGTCCCGGAACATTCTAATCTTAATGACTACCATTTAAACACACACAGCACATCTGAGAATACAATTGAAAATCCTGGGTATCGATCACTTTAGCCTCGGGTGTTAATTCTCCCCATGTTTACTGCTGGTCAAAACAACTAGCCGGGTCCCTCTTCAAAACATCAATGCACTTAAAGAGATTACATCTGCATCCTGCGGAACTACCAAGCCATAAACATTGTGTCCTGTTCGATGGCTGATCATCTGTTTGGTTAATCAGTGTTCCTCCACCAGCCCTCCATCTTTCTGAACTAGATTTTCCAAGCCCCCTGATATTCCCTGCACAACCTGCTGGCTTCACAGTCTAAATGAATTCATAAAAGCTCACTACATACAGATTTATACATTCCCCTTACATGTTCCTCAGTGTGCATGTGTGCATGCATGTTAATCAAATATTATTTCTCCTTTACAGTGGGTTCTTCAGGACAGGCCCCCCTTCCTCGCATGTGCATTACAACACTCCCCGTCACTCAGTTTCTAGGCACTTCGTAGCGTGCACATCTAATATGTATCAATTTAAACAAAAGTAACACTAAAGTAACATATCCCATTCAGATTTAACTACACTGGATACATTTTAAATTGCAACTTTGCGCCGATTTTCTCAGCACCCCCAGTAACAACCCTCTTCATTGTGGGGACTTTAAAACATTTTTTTTATTTATAAGGCACTGAAGCCCGCAGGCATCAGGGCGCACCAACATAGACACAAGTGAGACAGACACAAAGCAGATGAGACACCATGAGCTCCAGCAGGATTAAGATCAGGAAGGATTTATTCAAAGAGGAACGTTTTCAGTTTACGATGAAAGCTGAGATGGTTTTCCTCAAGTCTCAGATTAGAAGGAAGGGAGTTCCATATTTCAGCTGCCAAAGCTGGAAAGGATTCACCTAGGCCATTGGTCCGAATGAAACATAAAAATCTTACCGAGACATAGGGAAGAATCATGTATTTTTGGTAAGCAGGGGTGGTGCCATAAAGAGAGTTGTGTACCAATATCGCTGCTTTGAAGGATATACGGCCGGTGATGGGAAGCCATTGGAGTTCTTGCCTACTCTTAGAGATGTGGTCCCGCTTCGATTTGCTTTTGACAATTCTAACTGTCCCATTCTGGGAAATATTTACTTTAGAGAAGCATTTCTTATTAGCTCCAATCAAAAGTCAGTTACAATAATCTAGTCTAGACAAGATTATGGGCCTGGAAATAGAGCCACAGTTTTTCTCAGATAGGAAGGGGCGGGTCTTCCTCAGCAGTTGGAGATAATAGGCGCAGTTTTTAGACACTTGGTTTACGTGAAGGTCCACAGAAAGAGATGAATCCAGGTACCTGCCAAGCGTTTTGATCCTTTCGAAAACCGAGATATCACAATTATCAAGGTGAAAAGATTGAAATTTGGGGTCCAATTTAGCTTTAGTTTGGGGTAAACCAAAGATCAATAACTCGGTTTTGTTGCCTTTAAGGCACAGCCAATTGGTATTCATCCAAGACTCAATTGAAGCATAGATGCACCCTAGATGGTTTGAGTCCAAATAGTAGTCACCCGATAGTTACATCGCCAATTGGGTGTCGCCTGCATAATTGGTAAAGTAGACATCCATGGCTTCCAGGACACAAGGGCCTGGTGTAAAGTTTGAAAAGTATTGGAGACATACAGACTCCCTGTGGGACACCACAGGTGATCGGAACTTGAGAGTATGTTGCCTCCCTCCAGCACACTCTGGACATCCGATGTGTCAAGAAGGAATACACCCAGTCAAAAGAATCCTGACCATGTAAACCCACATCTTTTAGTGTGTGATGTAGGCATTCATGGACCAGAAAATCGAAAGCTGCTGAGAATCTAAACGGACCAGAATGCCTGTATGTCTCTTATCAATGATCCCCAGCATATAGGTCTGAAGATCTAGCATAGCTGTCTCACTACTGTGACAGGGTCTAAACCCTGACTGCTTAGGGTGTAAAATCCCAACGGATTCCATGAATGACTGAAGTTGTAATGTAGCCATTTTATCTAGTAGTAGTAGAAAATTTGGTGATTGGCCTCAAATTACTGGCTTCCATAGGGTCCAGGCCTCGTTTTTTCAATAATGGGGTAACTGTTTGTTTGTTTAATTATTTATTATGCACACCAGACCCGAGGGCATAAGGGCGCAGGAAGTAAGAAGTCATAAAGCTTGGTTCACAGGTAACATTAGTTACAAGGGTAAAAAAACAAAAAAAACATCTAATCTAACCGGTATTGGATATAAGGTACATACAGTAAGCAGAGGTAAGGAATATGCAGAAAATCTATATACAAGAGGATGCACAGTTATTTACAGGTGAGGTCATGTTCTACAGGTTCATTTATCATCATTCTGTAGGAGCCATATAATCAAATTTTGCCTGAATTTAGAGAAGGTTTGGTCCATTCTGAGTGTGGCAGGTAATGAGTTCCACAGTTGAGCTGTTTTGACGGGGATCTGGCGCCTCCAATGGTGGATAGTTTAAAGCGAGGCACCTGAAGGCAGTTGGAATTGACCAGTCTCGTGGGTCTAGTAGAGGTTTTTCTAGAAAATCTTTCTATTAGATATCGTGGTGCTTTATTGTTTAGGCATTTGTGGATGAGGGATGCTGTTTTTAGTCTGATTTTCTCATGTGTAGATAGCCACTTGCATTTCCTTCTTGTTTCAGAGATATGTTCTTTCCTAGAGATACCGAGGGCAGCTCTAAGGGCATTGTTTTGGAGTATCTGTATTTTGTTAATAATGTATTTATTGGCTCCAATGTATAAGGCGATACAGTGATCGAGTTTGGATAAAATGAGGGCTCTGGCTAGGATCATGCAACTGCTAAATGAGAGGAATTGCTTACAAGCTCTAATTAATTTGCATGTGTAAGCTGTAGAAGAGGCTAAACTGTTTACCTGTTTAGTGAATGTTAGGGTGAAATCTAAGTGAAAACCTAGAGTTTTTACTTCATTAGCAACCTTAACAGAGTTCCAATCGATGATAAATGATGAGTAATCAGTGCCAAGTCTAGTGAGAAGAGATGCAGATCCCAGGATGAGAAGCTCTCTTTTATCATCGTACAGGCAGAGGCCATGAGTGTCCATCCATGCCTGAACGATGCTGTAAAGTCTATTCACCAGGGCCAAATCCTTGCTGTAATCCCCAGTAAGTGGTAGGAGGATCTGGGTATCGTCTGCATAATTAGTGTAGGTGATACCCAGATGATCCAAATCATCAAATGGGGGCTTAGTAAATATATTATACAGAGTTGGAGAGACACAGGATCCTTGGGGCACCCAGCAAGTGATGGGGATAGGGTCCGCAGCTGCAGATGGCGAGAAGTCACTCATAGTTCGGTCACTAAGGAAGGATTGTATCCACGCTATTGCCTCCCCAGAAAAATGGGCAGCTGAATCCAGGTGGCTGCATAAGACGTCGTGATCCACTAAGTCGAATGCCGCCGACAGGTCAAGGAGGAGGAGTAATGCAAGTTTTCCATTGTCTCTTAATTTGTCTATTTGAGCTTTAAGATCGATAAGTGCTGTTTCTGTGCCATGTAATGGCCGGAAACCAGATTGACGAGAGCCTAGGAGTTGGTTAAGTTCTAAAAAGTTCTGGATTTGGATATATGCTACTTTAAGATTTTCAACAGGAATGGCACTGTGGTGATGGGACTATAGTTGGTCGGTATAGAGGGGTCTAGCGTTTGTTTCTTAAGGAGTGGGAGTACCCATGATTCCTCAAGGTTACTGGGAATGGTGCTGGATGTAAAGGAAGAGTTGAAAAGTTTGGTAATGAAATGTGCTAGATCCCAAGTGGCGTCCTTGATTAGTTGTGCTGGGCATTGGTCACCCTTGCAGTTGGATGGTTTGAGACCCAATATAACTTTCTCAACCTCTATAATGGAGACTTTGGAGATGTGAAATTAGGTGACATGTTTGATTTTGGGTGGAGCTATTTTGTTGGAAGGTGTCGTCAATGTTAGTGACGCCTTCTTTTGTGCTATTTTATTCTGAAGGTTAGAGACTTTGTTGGCTAGAGCATGCTGAATATCAGTACACCAAGTCTTATCTTTGATACAGTTGTCTTGGGTTATGATATGAGTTTCTAGTTCTTTTAAAATAGTGAAGAGCTTGTTCATACTAGAATTCGCTTCACACTTTCTTTTATCTAATCTTAAGTTTTTCAAATGTGGAGTAAACCAACTGTTGAGATGGCTTTTAGGTTTGCTATTTCCGAGTTTTAGTGGGGCGATGTTGTCAAGAGTTCTGTTCATAACTTTGTTGTATTCTTCAACTAGGAGGCTAGGATCCTGTAACCACCTTGATATCCTCTGGTACCAGTTTGTGATGAAAGGATGCGCTAACTAATCTAACAAGAAAAGGGGCAAAAACACCCTTGTTGTCAAGTAAGGGTTTTGGTGGACTCACATTTTCTGGACAGGAGGACGGACGCATTGTAGATAAGGTTTTATTCATGTCAGCGATCGATACAGGATGGAATTCGAAACCATCCGAAACAATTGAGAATTTCTATCCAAATTTTTCTAGCCAATTGTCAAAAATGGGCTTCCTTTCCCAGAATTACCAAAATACTAGGATATGATATGATATGGCATTCATAACGCGCCTATACACAAGTGTTTCAAGGCACGACGAGGCAAGGGAGGGGGAACAGAGGGAAGACAGAGACAGCGATCTTACTAGGCCATGTGTCATTCAGATTGCGCAAGTGCATGGGAAGGGGGAAGGGGAGAAGTGCAGGGGGAAAGGGGGATTGGACAGTGCAGTGCATGGGATAAATAGAAATAAATAAAACAATAATAAAAAATACGGCTAGCTGGTGGCAAGGGCAAGGGTAAGTGCAGACATCAGGTGTTAAGTGCTGGTAGGGGCACTCTAGGGATACAGAAAACAGTCCACAAGTGTGGGGGTTGACAGGGAGGCAGTGCAGGTGTGCAACTGGCAGGGGCGGTGACCTGGGCCCGAGATCAGAAGGGGGTCAGGTGACCAGTGCAGTTTCAGTTTCAGCCAGGAATTCAGCAGGGGAGAGGAGGAGAGAAAGCAGAAGCAAAGAGGAAGGTTTTGAGGTGCTTCCAGAACCGGAGATGGTTCTCCTCAAGTTTCAGGGAGGCAGGGAGGCTGTTCCAGAAGGAGGCCCTAGCCGAAGAAAGAGATCTACCACCAACACGTTGTTTGGGGAAGCGACTGACCCTGAGGGCGTTGGAGGCGGATGAGTGAAGAGCTTGAGAAGGAAGATACTTAGGAAGAGAGAGTTGAAGGTATTGAGGCCCCAGACCCCAGAAGGCTTTGTGGACATTGCAGAGGGGTTTGAACTTAATCCTCGCAGCCACTGGGAGCCAGTGCAGAGATTTCAGTCCTGGAGAGATATGATCCCTGGACTTGAGGCCAAGGACAAGTCTCACAGTCCTATTCTGGATGAGTTGCAGAGGGCGGAGAGTAGAAGCAGGCAGATAAGAAAAAAGGATTGAGCAATGCAAAGCAAAGGAGGCTGCAAGCTCAGGGAGCACACTAGTTGCTGCTCGCATACACCTGTACCCAGGAAATGTAAAGAGCATAAGCACAGAGTCAGTGTCTGGTGCCGGCGGGGAGAGACCTGCGCCTCTCTGTGAGGATCGAGAGACTGAAAGGCTGAGACCTGCGTGGTGGAGCCAGGCGGCTCACAGACCAAGGAGAAAGAAGCTGCTGCACGAGAAGGACAGACTGCGGGATGCCAGGAGCCGACAATTGATTCCTGGGTGTTCACAGGTGACCAAAAGCAGCGCTTCACTTACTGGAGCCTGGAACGAAGCAGACGTGTCAAGTGGAAGCCGCGACAGATGGGAAAACAGAGAGGAAGTGGTTGCAAGAAGGAAGCAGATGGAAAAGCTTCACCGGCTGACTATGGGAGAATCCAAGAATGCCAACAAGAGCAGTGAGTCCACCTAGAGACAGCAGGGACACCAGTGTATTGGCGGCCAAGTCGAATGCAAGTCATTATAAATAAAGCAACCGAGAGAGAAAAAGCGGAAGGACTTATCATAAAAGAGGGAAATCCGAGTGAAACCGTTACAGAAATTTGAATGTATACATTGCACGTATATGGGAAACCCGAATAGGATAATACATTAAGAAGATACATTATCAAACAAAGTATATTTGCAACTCTGGTAGAGGGCAGAGACTCTGTATGAACAGAAGTCCTGGCAGGAAGAGTTTAACAGGCAATTACAAGTGTGTGAATACATGAAGTCCTGGCAGGAGAGTACACCAGGCAACTACAACTGTGTGAATACAAGCAGTCCTGGCAGGAGAGTATACCAGGCAATTACAAGTGTGTTATTAGAAAGCCCTGGCTAGAGAGAAGACAGGGCAGTTATAAGAAATGTACAAGTGTTAAAAGAGGTCCTGAGAAGAAACATCAGGATTACGCAAAGGATTGTGTTAATCAGATATAAAGAGGTCATGGGAAGAATTATCAGGACAAAGAAAAGGAGTGCATTAACCAGGAGAGGAGGAGCAAAACCCTGGCAGAAAAGTATACCAAGGCACAAGGACTGTTGTTTGTGAAACATCAGAAAGGAAGGCAACCACCCTCTGGAGCAAGGACCTTTATCCTTGAAGAACGTTTGTGTTGGAGCAATTTCTTCCTTCATGAACTTTTTTCTAAACCACCCAAGGTTAAAGACATTTCCATCTTCACCTTAGAATTTAGTTTATAGTGTGAGGTTCAGAATAGAACTTTGGACGCGGGAGAGTTTTGTTTTGGACATTCTGAAACAGACAGATCCTTTGTTTTGGTTTAGTTGGGGAAAATCCTCTTTGAGCAGGGCATAGTCGGAGAGGCATTTTACCAACCCATTTGATTTTCAATAAAACTCTTTAACCAAAATCATGGTGTAACTTGTGTCTGAGTCTCATTCCTGACTCCTTACAGTTGGCTGCGGTAAACTGTCAGGCTTTTGATTGGTTTAGTTGATTTCTTGTTCAACGCAAACAGGCTCTTTCCAGTCCTCACCTCTACTGGTTATATATGGCGTGCTGCCATTTTCCCTGTCATCCGCACTCCTTTTTAATGTCTATCTGCTTCATTGTCTTACATTGCTGGTCTCCTTGGGGGATCAGTATTGCTTGTAGGTGGAGCTCTCTGCGGGTTGGTGGCCCCTTGAAGGATTTCTTTCAGCGTTCTCTGTTGGTCTGGATCTTATGGGTGATGTACAAGTGGCTGAAGCTAAATCCATGAAAACCTGATATGATCCTGTTTGGACTAAATCACCTATTGAGCAACTGTGGAGCTCTCCCACCATATCCTTTCCTAGTAGGCCATCTGGGTATTTTAGCCAAAAAAGTAAGGAACTTGGGGGTCTTTTGGCCAGTCAATTTGTGCCCGAATGCACAAAAAGGTGCGTTTTATAAATCCCCATGTTTCGCTCTTTGTTGAATAAAAAATGTCTGCCGCTTACTCCTAAAGGGACTCCAGATTGTGGTGGGAACTTTGATCACTTCCAGGTTGGAACAGTCCAATGTGATCCCTCCATCCTCTCAATTGCGTTGATCTGGAATGGTTTCATATTTAGCTGCGTGGCTTATCTACGGTCTGAGAAGATCTTACTCTATTTGGGATCTTTCCCAGGATTGCATTTGTTACCCGTTCATAGGCGTTAATAAGTGGATTGAGTTCAAGCTCCGTGGCCTCCTAGACAGATGTCTTCATGGCCTTGTGCTGGATTATCTCTCTAGCCAGGTACTCACACATGTTCCTCCGAGGACCTTGCATTCTTCAGTGTAACATCCCCTGGTTGCTCCCCTGCCTAATAGCAAGGCTGAGGCAGACCCAGGCGAATTTTAGGAATAAACTGAAGGCTCTGTTTTGTAACCATGCCCTGATTGTATGCTATTTTAATAAGTATGTGCATAGACTTTCATTTGCTTGTTTCTTTGGTGTCATCAGTGCAATACAAATAATTAAATCAAATCAACCCAGAACTGTTGGCTTTCCACCCTTGCCACCCCTATAATAAACTCATACCTAGTGTTCCACCTCCCTACACACCTCAACACAAAAGCAATAACTGTGATCTGCCTCCCACCCTGCAAACACAAAATCACCACCTTGCATACCACTACCTGGCATTCTGTCTCCCGCTAACCCAAAACCACCCACCTGGCATTCTGCCTCCCGGTAACACAAAACCATGACCTGGCATTCTGCCTCCCGGTAACACAAAACCACTACCTGGCGTTCTGCCTCCCATCAAAAGTCTGCTTTTTACTGTGCTAAACTTTAGGAAGAGTCCTGAAAAACAGGGGAAGGCATCTACCAAAAGAGGAACTGTGAGGAAGCTCAAAAGGTCTTGGCACTCTTTCAAGAACTCTTTTGAGGACAGATTTCTGCCCTGTCTCTGAGGGCACAGGACTTCTACTGGCAAGAAGGCAGAGGCAACCGGTAATCCCTTCTCTTGATCTAGCAGGCAAACCAGAGTTGCACATGCTCCAGGATCCTCTGTTTCCAGGAAAGCTTTGATGCTCAGTACCTGCACAGACGTAAAGCATAAGTAAGGCTGTTTGGCTGTGGAACGCTGTGTAAACTGCAGGAGCTGCCGTCTACAATAAGAAGCTTGTGCTGTGTGGAAACACAGCAATTCTAACTCGTGAATACCAACAACTTCATTGTGCGCCCTCGGCCCCGCCCAACCATTTCCCAGCAATCCTACACCTACTCGGGAACAGCGCACACACGCGCGCGTTCAAAGTAAAGCCTAGGTGTAAAGACCGGAGGGGAGGGGTCTGTACTTCCGCTCTCTAATTGTTAGAGGAGAGGCACAGAGACCCCTGCCAAGATTCTCTTATATTGGTAGTTGTAGTCGTGCAATCAAGGCCTAGCTTCTCTGGAGGTGATGCGAGCTGGTTCTTAAGTACAGTGTAGTCCCCAAGCACCCATGAAGGAATGTCCACACACTGTATCGGTTAAAACACAGTCTTCATATAATTAATATTCAAGGTCATATACACAATCACGATAACTCACATTGTACTCCGAAAATCAACAATGGTAAATATATACAATTCTAAAGTGGTACCACCAACGTTATTAGATCTCATTAAAGTGCATACAGTCAGAATGACACACATATCAAAATAAAGAGGCAACCAGCAGTAGAGAGAGGAAGGAAAGCAAGATGGTTGAGCAATTGGCAGAATACTGGCCCCGTACAACTAGACACAGTTCTGTGTGGAGATCCCCCCACCTGGGCAACCTGTAGACGAAAGATACAATATTATAAACAAAAGGGGTGCCTGATTAGAGTCCCTGGTCCTTCAGGCATCATATAATAGTCAACATGGGTTGGACCAATGGAACAGGGAACAGCCATTCAACACATTTATCTATTTATAAATACCAATAAATGTTCAATTGTCAATTATAAACATTTTGTTTATTTTCATACCAAAATTCATATAAAATACTATGAAAACATACAAATGTCTAAAAGTTCCACTCAAACTGATTCACTTCTACCATTCATTCCACTTTTTTACTTCTTTGTCTGCCAATTCAATGGCATGTGTATTTTTATGGCCTCCTACTAGTCAGCCTCAGGTTCTATTGACATAATGAAAAAAGTCCTCCATCCAATAGTCTGATGGTTCCGTCTACACGTGTTTCGGTTGTCTTTTCGGGACATCCAGACTCGTCGTCCCTTTGTTTTTGCAACCTTCTTCAGGACAAAATGTAGGGAATTTCCTTATTCCCATTAGCACCAAGTAGGGTGAGTAGCACCACCTAAAATACAATGCAAAATATCAGAAACACTATGAAACTAAAATGACTCAATTATTAATATCTACAAACATTGGCTATTCCCTCTTATTCCACAATCAATGTGAAAAAAGATTCTAAACAGTAATCCTTGTATCAATGTGTATGAGGGATAATTTATAACATCCATTCCCCATTGTTCTCTGGATTCATCCTGCCTCCATCCCTATGTAGTAGCCACCTCCATCTGCCCACACCCAGGATGCAAAGAAACATGCATAATGGTTATTTATACATTTTACTTACTCAAAATTATCATATCTAAATATATCGAATTTTTTCAGAAAATTCAAGCTATTTCTTCAAGAGAAGTTCTTCCTATCGCAGTTCACAGGAGAATCCAGTGGTTCAGATGCCCTCCTATGGGATAGGGGACTCTTTTAGTGAGAGGTTACAGAATAGGGAATCTGTTTATAGGGGGAGCTGTCAAAATACTTACATTCGTATCAGGTATTATCAGCCCGCATATTATATTTCAGTCAGCAGCCATTTCATTTGGCAATAGTCGGTTTTCTTAGACCAGATCTGAAAACAGATTAGGAGAAAGACTAAAAACTCTGTCATCACATCCTTCTTACTTGTTCTAATCATCCTTTCCTATGACTATCTTCTCAGATATTCCCATCGATGGTCTCACCCTATTCATCTTGGAGATCTATATCCCCATCTCTCTATACTAATCTCTCTTCCTAATGCATAATTAGTTCGATCTCAGTTCACAATCTAATGCAAAGAATATTATTCAGCGTCTTGGTCATGCTTGCGCTATGGGCGCATCCATTTACGCTCAATATGGACTATTTGCTTATCATTTATTTACAACAGACTCCAACAAACTACGTATACCACAATGCACCTGGCTACAAACATCGATTCCTGGCTGTTCCTATTTGTCACCAAAGGAACTACACCCCCCAGAAGCCCTAGGGACTTGCCCTGCTTCCACCAGCCTAGGAACAGAAAGGGAGGTGGCCGATTGCCTGCAGGTGTGCTTAGCCAGGTGCAACCAATTAGCCTGCCTCTGTGCTGGGCTAGGCAGTATAAAAGGCTGCTGCCTGCAGTGGCTCGGCCTCTTGCATTGAGAGTCCTTCCTCCACCTTTCGCGTCTGTCTACGGATCCTTGTATGCTGTTTACATCTCTCCTGCTTGGACCCTGCCTTGCAGCTTGCTACACCCTGCTGCCTACAGCCCTAGCCTTTTGGGCTCCCTGCCTCAGTCCAGCTCCTCTGGGCTCCCTGCCTTGTTGCTTGCTCCACCCTGCTGCCTCCAGCCATAGCCTTCCTGGCTCCCTTCCTCATAGCCCTGCTCCTCCGGGCTCTCCACATTGCAGCCGATCACGCTCTGCTGCCTTCCAGTCTCCGCCCTTGCCCTGCGGGCTCTCTACATTGCCGCTGATCACGCTCTGCTGCTTTCCAGCCTCAGCCCTTGTCCCGAGGGCTCCCTGCTCTGCAGCCTGCCTCACTCCGGCTGCCTTAGCCCTTGTCCTCTGGGCTCCCTGCTCTACAGCCTGCCTCACTCCGGCTGCCTTAGCCCTTGTACTCTGGGCTCCCTGCTCTGCAGCCTACCTCACTCCGGCTGCCTTAGCCCTTGTCCTCTGGGCCTTCCTACTTTGCAGCTTATCACGCTCCGCTGCCTACTACCTACCTTTTCCGCTGGGTTCTCGGCCTAGTAGCCCTCAACAGTCCTCTGCTACCTTCTTCGTTCAGCGACCCTGCCCCTCAGGGTTCACTCCTTACTGCTGGCCCTTCTGGGATCCTTGCCGTGCAGTCTGCTTTACTCTGCTGCCCTAAGCCCTTTTCCTCTGGGATTTCTACCTTACAGTCCTACTCCTGTGGCCTTACTCGCTGCTTTCCTGCTCCTCTGAGCTCTCAACCTTGTACCTTACTGTCCTCTGCTATCCTATCCTGTTACTCGACTTTCCCTTCATATCCTTCTGCTAGTTTGCTATCACCTCCTTTCCTGGATTTATCTGTAGTATCTTCTCTTGTACTGTTTGTAGACCCTTTTGTACAGAGCTTGTCTGTTGGTTCCCATCAGTCAACCTCTGCCCCTTCCCTTGTCTCGTTTCTACATTACAGACACCCATAGCTGCTGTTCCAAGTCATGAGCAAACAGCGTGGGCCTGTGTTATAGCAAACTGTGTAGAAGGCTAGAGTATTTCCTAAGGTTCATGGAATACTCTTTTCCTATGTCTGCATACACCCCAAGAGGGTATTCATTCTGTATCTTTTCCCTTGCTACTCTTGCCTACTCTTCGTTCTCTTTCCTTTCCGCTGTGTGTGTTCTTATCTGTCCACTTTATTTGGCACAACCACCCAAACCCTTTCTGGGTGTCCTGTGCCACTCTTAATAGAGTGCCATCCTTGACAGAATGCAAGAGCAAAAAATGTCTTATTCCATAGTCCGGAAAGGCACACACAGACCAAAGATGCTTTCCTTTCGAGTTAAGAAACCTTTGCATAAACCTATGGTTTCCCTAAAGACAGCAAACAAGAAACTTAGTCTAAAGGACAGTCTCGCCGTAGTAAACAAAGATTTACAAGCACGGTACTATACTCACTGGCTAGCTGACCCTTCTTCCATGTACAATTATTATGACATTTGCGACTATGATCCGCAGTCCTTATCTGTTGCAGAGCTACAGCAAGATAATGAATTCTTACAGATCTTGTTAGACCAAACAGTGAAAAACTCTCCTGCGTCTTCTGACAAGCCTTCTAACACCGCAACAGCTAAGGACATATCACTCATTGTGAGAGAATCTAAACCAGAATACGCTGTTGCCAGAGTGATATGCGCAAGATCAGCTTGGCAAGCTCCCCAGAATTCTGAATACCCTTATTTGACAGGACAAGGCAGTCAGTATCCTATACTAACCATCGGGTGTCTTAATGCTTCCACTGTATCTACTAACTACAATAACCCTAAGGTCAGTCTTCACATTGCTCCAACCGAATTTTCTGACACACCAGCTTCTGAAGCTTTAGATCAAACTAATGATACTTACCTGCTACACAAACAACTTCTACGCCTTAAAAAAGAGACCGAAGACCTCTATGATGACTTTGTTTATTTGCATTATAAGAATCTTATGAAGGGACACAAGTTACCAGACCATCTGACACTATGTCCAACACCTGACATCTTATCTTTAGAGATCGACATGATAAGGCCTGGGATCGTCATGCAGAAAAGTATACAGACTTATACCAAGCAGATGGAAGACCTAAATATAGCATATGTATCCCTTCTAAAGACTGACACAACTCTTTCACCTTCCAGCCACAGTAACTCAGGTTGTTGTACTGACAGAAAAGAATTAACTCCTCCGGTGGGTCAAATCACTCACACAGCCATAACACCACAAAACAAGGGTGGTCTTCGGATTGGAGATTCCTCTGAGTCAAAGGATGGTTCCGCCCTCACCCTTGCCTATTGTCCAGTACTCTCACTTACAACCTCTGAAATGACAACGGCAGCTGAGGAGACTGGCGCAGTTCACACCAAGCATGCTGAGTTGGCAAGCGGGGCTTGTCAAAGTGTGGCTGTGCTATCAGACAACACTCTTGAGCAATCAACATCGTCAGTTTCTTCGATACCCCCTGAATCGCCAGTGGTTGTGGTACCCGATCTACCAGTAGTTGCAACACCTGAACTGTCTGTAGCTGCTACAGCACCCGAACCTCCAACTGCAATTCATGATCTTCCTGCTGCGGTGGTTCTTAAACTCCCTGTCACATTTGAGAGTCCTGAAGTCCCTGCTGCAAATCTTGAGGTTGCTATAGCTACTGTGATTCCTGAAGCTACTGCTAATTCTGATGCTTCCGATGCCCAGATTTCTACTTCCTTCGCAGCTGTGCTCGCTGCAACAGAATCCTCTACTACACAACCTGATCCCGCAGCACCTTCTCTTCCTGATCCTACACCCGCCATGCTAACTGTTGCAAAGTCAGCGAAGGGTTTTCCTGTTAAGACTATTGCTCCAGTTGTTCCTGCTGGTGTATCTATAGCACTAAGACTGTCAAACTCTACTCTACCAGTCTCAGGTGCGTTCCAGCCCGCTGGCTCTCTCATGGCACCCACACACCCAGTCGCTACAGCATCGATACTCTCTACAGCCATTCAAGATCTCACCGCTGCTGTAACCTCTGAACTGTCTACTAATCCTGGGGAAACCGCCGCTGTGACTCCTGAACTCTCTGCGGCTAACCCTAACGTTGTCATTGCTGCTCCGGATGTCTTGGAAACCCTTCCTAAAGCTACCAACTCTGCTGTACCTATGGCTCCACTTTCCAGCATCATACTGTTGCCCGTCAAAGCAAAATCTATCATGGAACCTGCAGCAGTTTTTCGCAGTTCCTCTCTTCATGCACACACAGTTGGCGTTTGTGATCCAAAGACTTCGTCTTTTCTGATTTCTACATCTAAAGTTCAGAACATTGGTATTGTCTCCGTCATTCAAGACTCTCACCTTGTAACCCCTTTCTGGTGCTTCATGATGTGCCTTTTCGGATTAAGACTCTGGTACGATGTGACAGACATTCTTCCTCTAGGTCGGTCTTCGAGGGGCCTGGAGAGGGGCATACTGTCATGCTTGCGCCATGGGCGCATCCATTTACGCTCAAAATGGACTATTTGCTTATCATTTATTTACAACAGACTCCAACAAACTACGTATACCACAATGCACCTGGCTACAAACATCGATTCCTGGCTGTTCCTATTTGTCATCAAAGGAACTACACCCCCCAGAAGCCCTAGGGACTTGCCCTGCTTCCACCAGCCTAGGAACAGAAAGGGAGGTGGCCGATTGCCTGCAGGTGTGCTTAGCCAGGTGCAACCAATTAGCCTGCCTCTGTGCTGGGCTAGGCAGTATAAAAGGCTGCTGCCTGCAGTGGCTCGGCCTCTTGCATTGAGAGTCGTTCCTCCACCTTTCGCGTCTGTCTACGGATCCTTGTATGCTGTTTACCATCACTCCTGCTTGGACCCTGCCTTGCAGCTTGCTACACCCTGCTGCCTACAGCCCTAGCCTTTTGGGCTCCCTGCCTCAGTCCAGCTCCTCTGGGCTCCCTGCCTTGTTGCTTGCTCCACCCTGCTGCCTCCAGCCATAGCCTTCCTGGCTCCCTTCCTCACAGCCCTGCTCCTCCGGGCCCTCCACATTGCAGCCGATCACGCTCTGCTGCCTTCCAGTCTCCGCCCTTGCCCTGCGGGCTCTCTACATTGCCGCTGATTACGCTCTGCTGCTTTCCAGCCTCAGCCCTTGTCCTCTGGGCTCCCTGCTCTGCAGCCTGCCTCACTCCGGCTGCCTTAGCCCTTGTCCTCTGGGCTCCCTGCTCTACAGCCTGCCTCACTCCGGCTGCCTTAGCCCTTGTACTCTGGGCTCCCTGCTCTGCAGCCTACCTCACTCTGGCTGCCTTAGCCCTTGTCCTCTGGGCCTTCCTACTTTGCAGCTTATCACGCTCCGCTGCCTACTACCTACCTTTTCCGCTGGGTTCTTGGCCTAGTAGCCCTCAACAGTCCTCTGCTACCTTCTTCGTTCAGCGACCCTGCCCCTCAGGGTTCACTCCTTACTGCCGGCCCTTCTGGGATCCTTGCCGTGCAGTCTGCTTTACTCTGCTGCCCTAAGCCCTTTTCCTCTGGGATTTCTACCTTACAGTCCTACTCCTGTGGGCTTACTCACTGCTTTCCTGCTCCTCTGAGCTCTCAACCTTGTACCTTACTGTCCTCTGCTATCCTATCCTGTTACTCGACTTTCCCTTCATATCCTTCTGCTAGTTTGCTATCACCTCCTTTCCTGGATTTGTCTGTAGTATCTTCTCTTGTACTGTTTGTAGACCCTTTTGTACAGAGCTTGTCTGTTGGTTCCCATCAGTCAACCTCTGCCCCTTCCCTTGTCTCGTTTCTACATTACAGACACCCATAGCTGCTGTTCCAAGTCATGAGCAAATAGCGTGGGCCTCTGTTATAGCAAACTGTGCAGAAGGATAGAGTATTTCCTAGGTTCGTGGAATACTCTTTTCCTATATCTGCATACACCCCAAAAGGGTATTCATTCTGTATCTTTTCCCTTGCTACTCTTGCCTACTCTTCGTTCTCTTTCCTTTCCGCTGTGTGTGTTCTTATCTGTCCACTTTATTTGGCACAACCACCCAAACCCTTTCTGGGTGTCCTGTGCCACTCTTAATAGAGTGCCATCCTTGACAGTCTTGTCTATTTAACATATTCCACACTTATCCCTATTTCCCAATATACTCCCTAATTATGTATCAAACCATTTCCATCCTCGCTCTCCTGTTTCCTTCCCATTGGATTCCCCTTGCTGTATTCCTGACGTCAAACCGGCCGCTCCATCTTACCTTGTTTTTCTTTTCTTGCAACCCGTCTACATGTCGTCTCGCTTTCAGCTTCCGGCGATTTTCCATCCATGCGTCGCATGCTTATTTATGCTCATGCGTTCATGGAAAACAAAAGAGGTATGCATCGATTTCTGCCGTTCCAAAAACATAATAAAAGGACTAACAGCTCTACACTGATCTCAATTGATAACTAGCCTGCCTAGTTCCCACAGTTCACAAAAGGAGTATGTCTTGTAGTCTCCAAATACGTCCTGAACACAAAAAGTTCTAGACATCCATCTGTTTCGGACAGGGATATGTATATGAAAATCGTTATCTATATTGAAACACACACACCTGTGTGTTATTATTAGTCAATGGACTGCAAAGACATACTCCATTCGAGGATGCTAGTCTGTTGCACCGGTGAACAAAGTATATAAGGTTATACTTTGAAGAGCATAATATGTTCGGGGGGTTAAATAATAATTATTAATAATGTCATATTATATAACTGATGTTACTGGATCACCCCAACATTTCTACATCGCTTATGCTCTCCTATTATCGGTGAAATGGGTCTAGGTACTCATACCCCTTAATGAACAAGGTGTGACCACTGGGTTCATACTCATGTTCATTAATCCGACCTGGGCTTCGGCTTGATACCTACATGTCTTGCCTTAGTGTGTTATAAGGGCTCCCCATTCCACCAAAATATTCAAGCCATTTCTTACCGTATCGAGACGGTATATCCATCGCTGTTCCAATTTGTGGAGCATAGTGGATATGTCCCCACCTCTTTTTGGTGTTTTTATTATTTGTAAAACAAACCACTTCAAGTCGGTATCCTTATGTTGTTTAAGGATAAAATGAACCACCAGCGGTTTCTCAGCTATCCTGTTCCGGATACAGCTGCAATGTTCCCCTATACGCTGTCTGACCTCTCTTGTTGTCTTGCCCACATATAGAAGATTACTGGGACAACTAATAATGTAAATGGCATTTTTGGTGCGACAATTCGTATGTATATTCATTTTCCATTTTATAGCACCATAATTAAACTCCTGTCTTGTCTCTGTCAATGGGAACGAGACACAATTCCCACATTTATAATGGCCTGTGACTGGGGCTAAGTCCCATTGGCTGAGTACAGTTTGTTCGGAGTTCGAATCTCTGGACATGTGCACCAAACGTTGCCTCAGGTTTTGGTTCTTTTTAAAAGCAAAAATTGTTTTTTTAGAGAGGCTTCCTGGTTGTTTAATTAGATCCCAGTTACGATTTACGATCTTTTTAATTTCATTGCTTAGTGGGTTAAAGGTGGTTACGCACACTAATCTGTCTTGTTTCTTTTTTTCTTTAGGTACAAGACATTCTTCTCTATTTCTATTCAGTGCCCTTTTCAAATTATCTTTGACTAATTTTTGGGGATAACCTCTATCCAGTAATCTCACTTTCAGATCTTCTGCATGTTTTTTATATTCCTCCTTCTCGGTACAGTTTCTCCGAATCCTTAGAAACTGACCGTAGGGTAAATTCTGACAAAGTCCCACCGGATGAAAACTGGAATATTGTAATAGTGTGTTTTTGTCTGTTCTTTTAAGAAAAAGAGTGGTAACCAAACGATGTTGAGATTTCTTAATCCGCAGATCTAGAAAACTTACCTGGGTTTTGTGCCATTCCATAGTTAATTTGATGTTGTTATCACACGTGTTTAACCACTGATGAAACTGAATCAATGTATCGCTTGTGCCCCTCCAAATCATAAACACGTCGTCGATGTATCTGTACCAGGCTCGCAGACCTTCGCACAGATCACCTTGTTGTTTTAACAGGCTATACTCGCCCAAAATGTATTTCTCTTCATAGTCGGCCATGAACAAATTGGCCACGTCCGGTGCAAATGTCGCCCCCATACTGACTCCCTTCCTCTGTTTAAAGAGGGATTGTTTAAACAAAAAGAAGTCTTGATCATTGCAATTCGTGCACATTGTTGAATGAACTCTGTGGGTGGAACATGTGGTTCTGGTCTTTTGTTGAAAAAAGTGCCTAAAACCTCCAGACATTCCATCTGGGGGATAGAGGTGTAGAGGGAAGGGAGTCAGTATGGGGGCCACATTTGCACCGGTCGTGGCCAATTTGTTCATGGCCGACTGTGGGAACTAGACAGTCTAGTTATCCATTAAGATCAGCGTAGAGCTGTTAGTCGTTTTATTATGTTTATGGAACGGCAGAAATCGAGGCAGTCCTCTTTTGTTTTCCATGAACGTGTGAGCATAAATAAGCATGCGACACATGGATGGAAAATCGCTGGAAGCTGAAAGCGAGATGACACGTAGACGGGTTGCAAGAAAAGAAAAACAAGGTAAGATGGAGCGGGCGGTTTAAAGTCGGGAATACAGCAAGGGGAATCCAATGGGAAGGAAACAGGAGAGCGAGGATGGAAATGGTTTGATACATACATAGGGAGTATATTGGGAAATAGGGATAAGTGTGGAGTATGTTAAATAGACAAGATGCTGAATAATATTCTTTGCATTAGATTGTGAACTGAGATCGAACTAATTATGCATTAGGAAGAGAGATTAGTATAGAGAGATGGGGATATAGACCTCCAAGATGAATAGGGTGAGACCATCGATGGGAATATCTAAGAGGATAGTCATAGGAAAGGATGATTAGAAAAAGTATGAAGGATGTGATGACAGAGTTTTTAGCCTTTCTCCTAATCTGTTTTCAGATCTGGTCTAAGAAAACCGACTATTGCCAAATGAAATGGCTGCTGACTGAAAATATAATATGCGGGCTGATAATACCTGATACGAATGTAAGTATTTTGACAGCTCCCCCTATAAACAGATTCCCTATTCTGTAACCTCTCACTAAAAGAGTCCCCTATCCCATAGGAGGTCATCTGAACCACTGGATTCTCCCGTGAACTGCGATAGGAAGAACTTCTCTTGAAGAAATAGCTTGAATGTTCTGAAAAAATTTGATATATTTAGATATGATAATTTTGAGTAAGTAAAATGTATAAATAACCATTATGCATGTTTCTTTGCATCCTGGCTGTGGGCAGATGGAGGTGGCCACTACATAGGGATGGAGACAGGAATAATCCAGAGAACAATGGGGAATGGGTGTTATAAATTATCACTCATACACATTGATACAAGGATTACTGTTTAGAATCTTTTTTTCACATTGATTGTGGTAATAAATAAGAGGGAATAGACAATGTTTGTAGATATTAATAATTGAGTCATTTTAGTTTTATAGTGTTTCTGATATTTTACATATTTTAGGTAGTGATACTCACCCTACTTGGTGCTAATGGGAATAAGGAAATTCCCTACATTTTGTCCTGAAGAAGGTTGCAAAAACAAAGGGACGACGAGTCTGGATGTCCCGAAAAGACAACCGAAACACGTGTAGACGGAGGTCTATGTGATTAGGAGCACATAGACGGAACCATCAGACTATTGAATGGAGGACTTTTTTCATTATGTCAATAGGACCTGAGGCTAACTAGTAGGAGGCCATAAAAATACACATGCCATTGATTTGGCAGACAAAGAAGTAAAAAAGTGGAATGAATGGTAGGAGTGAATCAGTTTGAGTGGAACTTTTAGACATTTGTATGCTTTAATAGTATTTTATATGAATTTTGGTATGAAAATAAAAGTTTTTTATAATTGACAATTGAGCATTTATTGGTATTTATAAATAGATAAATGTGTTGAGTGGCTGTTCCCTGTTCCATTGGTCCAACCCAGGTTGACTATTACGACGAAAGATACAAGCCCAGTCCATATATTGTTCACACTAGACTTTCCAATAGTTCTGCAACCCCAAAGTACCTTGGCATTGTAGCGTTCTGCGTTGGGGAATCGACGGCCCTTCTTAAGTGTCCTCCCTTTCAGGCAGGAGTCACGGGTCGTCGAACGTCTGACAGAGAACAGGTCGAGCTATGACGGTGAAGTGGCCGCGTTGTTCCTAGCGGTGCTCGTTGACAGGGAAGCGTAAACGTCCTGCAAGGAAGAGGCGTGCGGGGCACCTCGAGGTCAATAGTTCTGGACCGCAAAGAGTTGAAGAACTGTGGCCCAGCAAGGGCGTCAAGTCGTTGGTGTCTCTGTGGTCTTTGGGTGGCGGTAAACCCACCGATGGCTGATCCTCGGCGCATCGACGGTCAGGCCTTCTCCAGCAGGATACAGCAGCGACGATGCGGACGAGAACGTCCTTGGATCAATGAAGTTCTTAGACAACGGGAGCACGGCGGCTCCAGTCGGCAACGGCGGTCGACGTCAGTGGTGGACAACAGTCCGGGCGCTTCTCCTTGGAGTTCCGCAACAATCCCCGTATCGGGTCGCACCCTGTCAAAGGTCTGTCTCCCAGGGAGCTTAGGCAAAGATCAGCTGTGCACGATGTTCCCTCGTAGCTCGGGAAGAGGGCGCCTTACCAGGTCCTCTCTGGGTCAGTCCTTGAGGCACAGCAGCTTTCCTATTGCGAAGGAGAGCAACAGCAATTCTTCTCATCCAACAGGGCTTCAAGATCAAGCTTCAGTTACTCCAGTTATTCGTTGTAGTGAACTTCAGCTTCTGAACACGATTCCTAGCTGTGAGAGGTCCCCAGATATACTGTTGATCTCTCATTCATTCTGCTGGGTCGCACTGAAGCATCCAATCACAACTACGGTCATTCATGCAGGCAGGCAGGCAATCAGGTACACAAGGTATACAGGCCACTCACTTCTATCCAGACACTCACAACAAGTTATGTGTATTGGGACAAGTACCGAGCCATTCAACAATCCAAGCTGCATTCATACCAGTTTTGGGCAGGGCTGTCTCAGTCATTGTGTCAAACACCAGATACTAGACACCCACAACATAGAATGCGTATTCGTCACACACTTCATTCACCCATGTCCCACCCACAGGTGTACCCACAACATACAGTCGTTGAGAAGGCTCCAGCCAGTCTGGTCGGCACTTCCCCACACTACCATATACGGAATTCCACCCAACAGCCAGTCAGGTGGAAGGGACAGAGGCAGGCAGGGCTTCCCGGGACTTCAGGAAGATCAAGGTAACAGGTGATGGAAGGCAAGAGGCCATGGGGGCCATTTTGTCTCCATCCGGAATCTACTGATTCCAATGACAGGGCCTGGGCATCCCAAAATGGAGGACGCTCAGGGCACCAGTAATTTCAGCATGGAGTTGCCACCAGCCCGTACCCTGCTCTGTGGGTCACCCACAGGTGCCCAAAAACATACACTTGGGGCACAGGGTTGTACCCCTACCCATGGGTGCCATAAGGGTATCCCACGGGTCTGTTCACCAAACCAAAAGATAGAGAGCTGCACCGCCAGGAGTCCCACATGAACTCCTGTGCGGAAAACACAACAGAACACACGATAAAAAGCAGTAAAGGACAAGGACACCAAGGCC
Source organism: Ambystoma mexicanum (assembly GCF_040938575.1). Lineage (NCBI taxonomy): Eukaryota > Metazoa > Chordata > Amphibia > Caudata > Ambystomatidae > Ambystoma > Ambystoma mexicanum. The sequence continues at coordinate 1,550,977,268 of NC_090931.1, forward strand.
CTGTCCCTCCGATGCATTTCCAGCATCACACTAGGTAAGGCTGTTTGGCTGATCGGGTGGCAGCGGGGGGCGGGGAATAGGAGTGGAATACGCTTGTTCTCTTGGCTGGGTGAGGCAGGTGAGCTAATGATCTGATTAGTTCCTCCCTTACAAAGTATACTCTGAGGCACGCGCTTTCATATTTGTCATTTCTAATGCGTGTTGATGTAGGTCTTGCTGAGAGGTGCTGCCTTGTTTACAATTGACTATTTGACATTCTGTCCTGTTGAAAGAGGCGAGCCCTTGGCTTCAATATTCATCATTTCTAATGTTTATTGATTTAGTTTGTGCTGAGAGGTGCTTCCTCGTTTATAATTGACTATTCGTTTTGTTGTGCTCGATTTGTGCTGTTTTTTTCCCCCTGTTGGCTTTGTACTTTTTGTTGCCATGAAGCACTTCAAGTACACATATAACAGAACTGGACCATTAACAAGAAGGGAAACAATGACAGTGGTACGTGCATATGATGACATACTGTCTACCCCTCTGGTCTTTACGCCAGTGAGGGGAACTATGAAAATGGCGCTTGGGATGCCTTTGCCCCATCCCCTCCAACTGTAAGGGATTTAGAGGTGCATAACCCTAATGTGGGAGATTCTTCTCAGGAGAGAGTAAAACTGGGCAAAGTAATAATTCGCCAAAGGTTAACGTAGATCTACTATGTACCCCCAGGAGGGAGAACACTAGTGTAGGTGGAAGCTGTGCCTCCTCCCAAACCTCGCCTACGGCCGTGTGCCCAATCGGCAGCTCTATACTGGCACTGCCCCAATATCCGTGAGCCAAGAGGCTGACTGGGACATTTCTTCTGCCCAAAAAGAGGCGGCCTGTGGGTGGTAATTGCGAAGAGGGGACTGCAGGTACAATTAATGCTCAAATCCTGGCTGAATTACAACTGCATACTATACTATTTGGAAATTTGCATCAACGAGGACCAACACAGACCTACATTCGGAACCGGGGGAGGGCGCACGGGTGGGAAGGGGAGAATTATGGCCTCCATTACCTGCCCAAACGCCCAGGAGTAACCCCAAGACTAAAGACAGTGTGGCACGGGACACTACACCAGGGATGCACATAGAGGAGCAAGTATGTTCATCTTCTCCCAAAATTAAGGAAGGTCAGACAAAAAAAATAGTAACAAAACTAAGCGGAAGACGGGGAAGGGACAGAATAGGGCATGCAAGAAAAATTGGCGTCATTTCATCAGGGATGATGTCATTACCACTCCTATGGTATCTAATTTGGACACGTCAGGGGATGGGGAGTTACTGTGCAAAAGGTATGGGGGCTCCTTGGCTGTCGATACCGTCTCAGAAACTATGAAAAAAGGGTAAAGCTAAAAGGCAAGGGGCCACATCTAAAGAAGTGTCTGTACAACAGAAAAACCAGCTGCCAAAGGGAAGTCTGTTTAACCTTTTCCCTACAAAAACGTAATTGATCCAATAGGAAACTCGGAGGGGCCCATGGTATTGCCAGTGATCAATAATACTGTGGAAACCACTCAGATAAAACCTGAAATTTCTGTGAATCCAACATCGGTCCATGCATGAAGGGGGGGGGAGTGGATGATGTTAAAAGTAATAAGAGCAATTCCAAATACAATGGGAAGACCATTTTGGTACCATCTATGCCCATTCTAAAATTCAATATACGCTTCCCATATCTGTTATAAACACGCAGTGGAGCTTCCCAATTGCACAGGATGACATCAAAATGCTACTACGGAAGGCTTCACCATCTAGGGCGGCCGGGCCGAATGGTCTGGCAAATGTCATCTTTAAAGGAAATGTTGACCTGTGGTCAAAAATACTTATTTTTTTTTTAAATTGGTTTTATTGGTTTTCAACAAGGATATTGCAGTTTTCATTACATAGATTGTGAAGTAACTTATGTGCAATACAGTGACTCATAATAACTCATATCCCCGACTTAACCCCTAACCCCCTGCCCCCACCCTGCAACCCTTGAGGAGACAGATGATCTCAATGATTTCCGTGGTTCGGCGGAGGAGTTCGCAGGCAAATTCGTTATTTGAAGCGGTGGTACTTGCATATGACACATTGGAGTTAACATTAAAGCAATAGGCAGAACAAAGAAATGCTGACTTGGCTGCGTTGTGTTGCACACTCAGGTAATGCACTTGGCTCGGAATTCGGACCATTCATTGTCAATGGAAGTGCAATCGCCATGAATGGCTGCCGTTAGCTTGTCCATATTGTAAATATTACAGGAGACATTGACCCACTCAGCTTTGGTTGGTAGACTTATTCTTTTCCACACAGTTGTGAGGCAGGCCCTTGCGGCAAGCAGGAGCCCATGTGTCATTTTAGGTACCTTAAGTGTTTGTTCTTCCGTCTCGACCAAGCTAAATAGGATCATGAGTGGTTGCTTCTCCCTCTCCTCCCCTTTGAGCTCCTTGATCCAGCTGAGGAATTCGTCCCAGTAAGCTTGGACCGCCTTGCATCCCCACCACATGTGCCAGTAATCTGCTTTCTGGCCACAGCCCCGCCAACAAGAAGGACTTACACCCCGATACATCCTGGCTAGTCTAAGTGGGTCGTACTGCCATCTATATAGTAGCTTAATTCCATGTAATTTGTACTGACATGAGATAGAGGTTTTTGAGGTCCTTCTACATATCTTGAGCCATGTTTTTGGGGAGAGATTTCTGCCAAGGTTCTTTTCCCATTTCTGTTTCAAAGTGGCTGAGGGGGCTATATTGATTCTTACTAACGCTGTGTACATTGCACTTATGAGGCCCTTGGAGCCCAGGTACGTGTCTAAAATGCTTTCGAATGGGGAGAGGTCTCTCTGTAGGGCCTCCTTCCAGACCTCACGGGTCATGACACCTTTCAGTCTCAAATATTGGAAAACTGAGAGTGGGCCTATGCCAAGGGGTTCCTCCATGTCCTGGATGGTGATTAATGCGTTATTTCGCTGTAGTTGCCATGCCCTTTCCAGCCCCGCCTCGTACCATAATTCAAAACTGCCTGGATCAGGGATGTCATCCCGAATGCCCGGTGCCCATAAGTTTGATAATGGGGAGGGCCATGTCGTGACGCCTTTCATGCCCTTGTTTGGTTTCCATAGGCCCCATAAGGTCCTGAAGATGGGATAGATTTTAATGCTATTTCGTAATAGGGGTCCTGGTACCCATAACCATTCTCCCACGATAAATGGACGCAGATGGTAGTTGTCTAGACCTATCCATTGGGGGTCTTTTTGTTGTCTGACATGCGGGATTAGCACTTACAGTTGAGCTGACCTATAGTAGAGGTCTATGTCTGGGAGGCCTACCCCACCGTCGTCTTTCCGAAGGTGAAGTAAAGCAGCAGGGACCCTGGGTTTTTTGTTTTGCCATAGAAAGGTGTGTAGAACTTTCTTAGTGGTTACAAAGAATTCTTTGGGTAGTTGGATGGGGAGCATCTGGAATAAGTAGAGCAGCTTCGGTAGGATTACCATTTTGATGGTGTGCAAACGGCCCACCCACGAGATGGTAAGCTTTGTCCACCGGCCAATATCTTTTTGAAGCGTGTGTAATATCGGGGGGAAGTTGGCTTCAAATAGGTCACCTAGGTCTCGAGTCACATTGATACCCAGATACCGCAACGTGGTGAGACTGCCCTTCATACCTAAAGGTGCAAATCTTTCAACCTCTGAGTCCCTACTCTTGTCAAACGAAAGGAGGACCGATTTTGCTGTGTTAATTTTCAAGCCCATCAATTGGCCGTATTCCTCAATTATCTCCATAGCTGCTGGTATCGAACTTAGGGGGTTGGTTGTGTGCAGGAGAATATTGTCCGCATATAGGCCTAGTTTGTATTCTCGGTCTCCAACTGTAATTCCCTCCACCCTTTTGTCGAGCCTCAACTTCTGCGCCAGTGGTTTGAGGGGCAGCACAAATAATATGGCGGATAGTGGGCAGCACTGTCTGGTTCCCCTTTCCAGTGGAAACCATCTTGAGTAACCACCATTCACTGCCACAGAGGTCATGGGAGATGAGTATATTGCCTTGATGGCGCGGCAGAGTTTGGGGCCAAGACCTATCCAGACTAAGACCCTTTCTAGGAACTCCCAGTCCACTCTGTCAAAGGCCTTTTTGGTGTCAAGCGACAGGAGGGTTGGGTTGTCGCTCCTCCCCCGTTCCTCATGTATCAGGTATAATGTTTTCCTCATTGTATTCCCTCCTGTCTTCCCATTATAAAGCCGACTTGATCTGAGTGTATTAATTTAGGTAGATGTGTTTCTAGTCTGGCTGCTATTACTCTCGCGTATATTTTGGCGTCTATGTTGAGGAGTGATATGGGTCGATACGATGCACAATGTTTTGGGTCTCTACCTTCTTTCGGAATGACCGTTAGGAGGGCCTGGGCAAAGGACAGAGGTGCCCGTCCCGTTTCAAAGATATTGTTGAATAGGGTCACTAGGAAGGGGGTGAGGAACGCAGTGAACGTTTTATAGAAGCCGGGAGTAAAGCCATCATCCCCTGGTGCCTTCCCTGACTTAAGACGTTTGATGGCATCGGAAACTTTGTCTCTGGTGACCGGTGCGTCGAGGGCCTCAGCCTCGAGATGCGTAAGTGTAGGGAGATCTGTCTCTTTGAGGTAAGCGTCCACACTCTCCATTGGGAGAGAAGGGTTGCTGGTATATGAGTCTTCGTAAAAGAAGGCAAACGGATTCCACTGTGTCTATGAGGGTACCATCCGTCCTCTCTATCGTGTCCACTCATCTTTCTGCCATTTGCGTGCAAAGCCTTGCCGCGAGGAGGGCATCAGCTTTATCTCCCTTCTCGTAGTATTTTTGTTTTAGGTATTGTAAGGTCTGGGCTACCTTACCCATTTCTAGGGCTTTCCCCTCCCTTAGATCTTTGGCTTCGGCAAGGTATATAGATCTGCTTTGTGGGATGTCTGTGCTAGGCTATGTGCTGTGTCTAGTTTCTTTCTGATGTTAGTCTCCAGTAAGGTGAGTTCTCTCTTCTTACTTGCACCCTCTCTGATTAGGATCCCGCGCCAAGTGGCCTTTGCCGCTTCCCATACGTTTACTTTCGTGACTTCACCTGTGTCATTGGTTATGAAGAATTGTTTAATTTCCTTTTCTAGTTCCTCTCTGAAAACCACGTCCGTCCATAGTATTTCATTGCACCTCCACTTTGTGTTGCAACGGGCCAGGCCCTCCCAGTCCATGTCCACCACGACCAAGTCATGGTCAGACCATGCAATGGGGTGTATGTCTGCGGTCTGCAGTATTCTCCTTAGGTCCTCAGAAAGGAACACATAATCTATTCTTGTGAGCGTATCGTGGGGGATGGACCGAAAGGTAAATTCTTTGTCAGATGGATGTAGATGACGGCAGCTGCCTGAGAGGTCGTACAGGGCAAGGGTCGTTTTAATTTCTGCGTGTTTTTTTGTCTGGGGGGTTTGGGAGACGTCATGTGTGGTTTGCCTATCCATGGTACCGTTCATCCATGTATTGAAGTCACCTCCTAGAATAGTGTGGCCTTGTGATTTGTTGAACAGCCGTTCGGTTGTTTTAAGAAGGAATCTCTTTTGACCTTGATTGGGAGCATAAATTGTGGCAAGGGTTATCACTGTGTCCCTAATGGATCCCACTATTACCATGGCTCTGCCCTCTGTGTCGGACCAGGAATTTAAGATCTTCATGCGGAGGCTCTTTCGGATCAGGATCCCCACCCCAGCATTTTTGATGACGCCCGAACTCCAGTAAGCGCGCCCCACCAGACTACTGGGGATCCCCTTCTCGCTGCCCCTCTGGTATTTTGTCTCTTGTAGGAACATAATATCAATATTGGACCTCTTGAATTCTCTAGCTACCAGTGAGCGTTTTGTGGGGGAATTTAGGCCTTTCACATTGAGTGTGCATATGCTTAGCATGTGGTGTCTAGGTGCAGTCGCCATTGTTATTTATAGGTGTGGAATAGCCCAATAAGTGCGTCTGCCTCAATGTCTGCGCTCAAGGTACCTGCCACATGTCTGACTCCTTGCTAATGAGCTGGGTTTTGCGTGGACTTGCATGGGCCGCTGGGCATTCTTGGTGCTCTGCCGTCAATAGTTTCAAGATTGCCTTTCCTTCCCTCTCTCCCTCGTCCTCATCCGTTTCCTCAGACCCTTCGAGTTGCACTACCCCACCCTCCCCTCCCCCCCACCTATGCGGCTTATGATTTGGCCGGGTTATAATCACCTGGTCGTTCTCGGACCACCAGCAGGAACCGCACCTTGAATGGTCCCAATCACATATACATATCGTTTTAACCATGAGCCCCCAACTCCCCCCCTACATTATATAAACATATTATCAAACTGAACCGTGTTTCAACCATAGAATCTCGGTCATGTGAGTCCGATAGCAGGATCCCAATAAGACATTGTATGGGCAGTTTTTGTATCATGTTGGCTCTCACTGCCTCCTCCTTCTCTCCCTTCCCCGGGCCATCCCCAGTCCTTGATCTCCCCCACCCCCTCCAAAGCCCACGGAAATGCATTGGTTCACATCGTGTGTGTGTGTCCTTACCCTTGTCCATTTCTTGAATACATCACCTGAGTCGAGTAGGGCGATGTGAGGAGGGTGACAACCCCACCATCATCTGAGGGTACTCGGTGAGTGTTCATCTGACATTTTCAGAGGCTTTTAGGTAGCCAGATGTCCCCTTTTTCCTATCGGTACCTCCGTTCACGAAGGTCTGCTGTCATTCTTCAGTGGTAGGCTGTAATTTGAGGATCACCTTTGTCTCGGTGTTACCTTACTCCGACTTTGTCGTCTAAAGTTTCTTTGTGAGGGAAATGATTGGATTAGTGATAGAGTCAATGTTCCATGTCCGGGGAGGCATTCATCCTCCTGAACTTTCTGGATCCTTGTATTCTCCTTGTTTGAGGGCCTTTAATTTGCCATTCTCTGACCTCATTCCTCTGTGTACTCATGGCTGCTCCGTCTGTCTGAGGGCCCAATAGGTCTGCAATGCAATTGGAGATGTCTCTTTCGGAAATTAGTTTCGTCTTCGTTCCGTCCCATTCGAATGTCAGTGAAAATGGGTAGCCCCACCGGTATCTTATGCCCTTGTCTTTGAGTAGTTTAGTGATTGGAAGACATTTTCTTCTCAGCGCCAATGTGAGGGAGGATAAATCTTGAAAGATGGCAATATTTGCTTCCCCCATCAAGATCTGCCGTGTGAGCCTGGACTTTTCCAGAATTTGAGCCCTGTCTGCATAGTTGTGAAACCGGGCTAGTACTGTTCTCGGGCCACCTGGTTTGCCCCAGCTCTATGGATCTGGTCAATCTTTCTCATCTACCGTGTCATCTTTGAAGAGTAGCTTCAGGATATCGTGTAGAGCTTTTTTGAGGTGTGATTCGGATTCTCCCTCCATCTCCGGAATGCCAAATACACGTATGTTGTTGCGACGTTCTCTATTTTCCAAATCGTGGAACTTTAAACGGATTTCTTCTTCCTTGTGTTCAATTTCTGCAAGACGTTGGTCTAGCTGCATTCCAGCGTGCTCAACAAGGTTTGGTTATGTTCGACCTCCTCAACCCTCTCCTCCATTTTATCGATTCTATTTGTGATTTTGTCAATCTTGTTCCCTATGTCCGCTCTCATTCCCTTCATTTCAGTGAGGAGGTCAGCGATATCTGCTTTGGTTAAAGCTGCCTGAGGTCCTTTGGATGCCATGTTCGTGCACTCAGGAGTTGGCGGTGTGTTGAGGGCTTGAGAGAACTTGTACTTTGCCAATTTTTGCTTACCATCCATAAATCTGGGAGGCACTGACATACCCGTAGACGTAACTCTGGCTGCCGTCAGACGGGCCCAGAGCGAGTTGGGGGGAGGGGTGGACAATGGTTCGCGTTGCAGTAGGGACCTTTTGGGTATGGCCTATCGACCTATTGTTTTCTTAACACAATTTGAGGGATGTATCTTGCAAATTTGGAGTTTGCGGCGTGATTCAGTGCCAGGGTGACTCCGAATGGAGAGCGTTGATGATCTTTTCGCCGTTCACTCTGGGATCATATGTGTCCTTCGGTGTGTTATGATAGATGTGGTCGCTGTGGGAAGGATTCGAGTTCATGATCAGCTTGATCAATGAGACACCTGTTACGTCCGAGGAGGGCACACGCCCCAAGTCCTGGGGGCCCAACCCTCAGATCTCCAGTTGTCCAGTAGAGTCTCAGAGCATTCTTTGGGGACCGACTTGGTGTGTAGCCGGAAGCAGAGGATTCACCAGAAGGTCCCGTCTGTCTCCCATATTTGAATTTTGGAATTTGGGGAGCTCGGGGCACCACGTTCTTTCCAGCGCCCTTTATGGGGTGCTATGTGACCCTGTTACCCCTTTGTGTGGTCGTCGGCGTAGGTGGGGGTAAGCCAGGTGCCTGTGACCCTATGAGCACGTCTTATGTTTTATATTCGCTGGGCCCGGACCTCATGCATACCGGGGTGTGTGGGTACTTTTTGTGGGCTATGGCGGTGCTGCGGACGTGACCCGTGGGTTTAGTCGTGCGGCCCCACCATCCCACTTCTTTGTCCTCGGGGGGATGGGAGGCTTTGCAGCGTTTACTTACTGCTTGTGCTGGCCACACGCTCCGATCGCTTTTGTTATGTGGCGATGGTGCCGGCTCAACGGGCACCTCGGATCCCGCGCCCTGGGCCTCCGGAAGGTGCACTGGTATGGTCTCCGAAGCCGTTCAGTGGGCTGGGGGCGCACCGGCCGTCCGGGCTGACTTCCAGTCTCGCAGAGTGTTGCTACGCGAGCTGGATGGCTTCTGCCTGCTGATGTCCTCTGATTTGCAAGCCCTCCAGGTTGAGGCCGGCGCACTGGTGTCCTGGGGGGCCTCCTTTGCTACTCCAGAACTTCTGGGTTGGCTTCGCGGGGGGGGCGCGGGACAGCTGCCGTGTCGGGGCACCTTCCTGCGTTAAAGGGCAGCCTTGTTTCCAACACACGGCCTGTATGAAACTCTGGCGGGGTGGCGTGCGGGCGGGAAGGGTTACTTTCACTTTCTGGTTGCGTGGACGGCCGTTCTGGTTCTGTTCAGTCGGTTGTTTCTGGGCGAATTCTTCACCGTTTTTCGCCGGATTTTCTACTGCCAGTGGGGGACATGTTCATGCAGCTCAGTACCATTTCCCAGTCGTGGGGGGCACCTAGAAGTGTGGGCTCAGACCTCTTCGGGGACCGTTGAGGGACTAGCTCACACGGTGCACAACTTCATCTGTGTGCCCCCTGGCGGCCAGTGTCAAAAATACTTTTAATGCTCTATACTGATATCGTAAGGGTACAAGCCATACCGGTAACATAACATACATCTTACATAGTCCCTGTCTATAAGAAAGGGGGTAGATGCTGCCCGGCCAATTATAGGCCAATTGCATTCTTTGACGCTGACTTGAAAATCTTTTCAGGTCTTTTTTTGAAGCATATCCAAGAATGGGCACAGACAAATAACATCATGTCGAGGTTCCAATTTGGTTTTCGGAAGCATGTAGGAACTGATGCAAGGGGCCTATTCTTGAGTATATTGAAAGATAAAGCCAGGATGGCTAATAGTGCACCTGTTTATGTTGCATCGATAGACCTCACTATGGCATTCGACATGGTAGACAGGAGTATCCTTTAGGGCAAATTACAACAACTTGCTCTACCACCATCTCTGCTATTGATTTTGGATCATTTGCATGAGGGATCTAAGTCACGGTCCATCTTAGCAGTACTGGAATACTGTCATCACCCATCAATGCCCTAAATGGCCTGCGACAAGGGTGCGTTTTTGCACCAACGCCAGTGGTGTATTAGAGGCGGCTGCTTTTGTTCCGCCTTCGGTAGAGAGAGTCAAGATCTGTTGGACCACATATTCTGATGACTTTATGTTGTTTGACCATACATACCCCGCGAGGACTACAGCCTGGCCAATTGCCTCCTGATTAATGCTAAAAACCAGTCATTCTTCGTCTTCACTCTAGATCTGGTAGGACAAGTACCGCATGGTTTTTGAATCACGAAAGACCGGCCGTAAGACCATATCTGCGCTATTTTGGGGTTCCTGATATTTGGTGACATTTGGTGACAATAAAAAGGCAAACTACAGGCAATATCTAGAAGTGAAGGTTATATCCCAAATAGCACAGCTAAAGAAAATCGATATTACATTTGGGGCATTTTCCTTCCTTTGTACTGTGCGTGATTACAAATGCAAGGTAATACCTCAGTTTTGCTATGGTCTTGAACTTTTTCCCATATGGTTGATCGAGGAATTGGGCAAATATGAAGCACGTATACTGAGGTCTGTCTTCAAGTGTTTACCGAAGTGTGTACTCTTAGCTGCAATACGTTACGAGTTAGGGTTGCACTCTATGGTAAATGTGGTCATGTGGCAAAGGGTCTGCCTCTTCAGGAAATTGATTACTAGTCCGAAAGGTACTTTGTATGATCTGATGGGCAATGGTATATGCAATGGAAATTGTTCCTCTGGTTACCTAAAGGATTTAAAAGCTGAGTGTTTGGCCTTTTTGAATAAATTGGGGGGAACATGTGAGCTCCTTATTTTTAATCCAGATAAAGTTAAAACATTATCTGAACAAATGGACTGGATAATCACCAGTGAAAAAGTTCCTGAAACACGATTATATAAACAGCTGGTCTCTAATTTCAAGAGAGGTGGTATCCTGGAGCCATATATGACCATATTTCCAGATAAACGACGACAAAATGATTTTATGCGCTTCACATTTAATGTGATGCTGACCAGTGAGATCCTGGATCTGAGAGAAAAGGGGAAAGATTGTCCGACACCGTGCTGGTTTTGCGGCACTCTGGCATTGACAGGATCACTGCAACATTTATTAATTGATTGTATTGCATTAAGAAAGGAACAAATGGATTACTTTAAAAAATGTGTGATCAATTCTGAGTACGTAGATCTTGATAGGCTGTGGTGGGAAATGTTGCATGGAAAGAAAGTATTGCTACAGAATGCTGCTGTGACGTTTCTGAATCTCATTTGTAAACTAACTGCTAAAGAAATTCCAGTTTAATGTATTGATCTGAGTTAGTATATGTTGACATGGGAATGTATCTGATGTTTTATGTTGTTCTGTCATTGGTGTATTAGAGGAATGCTCTAAATGAGATCTTTTTTTCGGAAGATTTTAGCTGAGTTTTCCTTTATTTGATTTAAAGATTTTCTTAACCCTTGCTTATATGTTTGGCAATTTTAAAATGTTGTATTGTTGTTTCTCTTTTCTCTATTATGCTGTATTTTTTTTGTAAAGGTTATGTTTAACCAACACAAATAAATAATAAGGATTGAAGAAGCAGAAGCATTGGGCATAGTGCGCCAGCAACGCACTCACTAATTTACAGTAGCAATGTCTGAACGTCGGACTCTTGCTGGAGTAACTATTTACACAGCGGCTCTACCCCACTGGAATCAAATAACTCTGGTCCTCAATCAGTAGTATTAAAACAAAACTTGTGTACCAGACTTGTGCAGAGCAACAGGGCTTTGGAGCACCCTGATTCTAAGGGACTTATTGTCCCCCGGGACCACACTCACTGTTTGCATTATGGCTAATGCTGTATGAAAGACTTAAAGCTAAGCACTTGACTCACTGAGCTACCTGACCAGCCTTGAAGCTCCTCAATCCAAAGAGACAGAATAGTATTTTCAGTTTTTTTTAACACCTTGGTTGTTTGTATTTAAATTTGTGGAAAGGCTGGTAACTGTGTGCCGTAGAGCCACCAGAATGAGCCTTCCTCGCCACAGTGTGTGTGTGTATAGGCGTCTCTAGACCGAATCAGAATCTGAACTCCGGGAACTGAGGATTCAAAGGAATTGTCCATTTGAATGTAAACACCCCCATTATGATTAAGTGCAAGTGGCACGCTCCATTCCTATGGACCGCGCACTGGGGGCAGGTGAAGAGGACAGGTCTTACCAATGGCTTGGCGCACATACAGTGGGTGGTGTCTACAACCGCGCAGAGTACGGCAAAGCCCTGGTCACCACTAGTGGTTTGCAGTGCCCGCGCTCCATTCTCCCTGCACTTGGCACGTGCGAGGGATCTCTGAGACCATGCAGGGCATGCACAGAGTACAGCATTCCCAGGGCAAGCATGAACGGGCCTCGTTTTCACGGCAAAGTCATAAAGACACATGGCAAGTTTGCAAAACTTTGCCTCTCTTTCCTCTGTCTACAGGTCTGTGGAGTTTATCGATCCGCCCTAGGTCTTCCTTGTTCTCCGCTTCCTTGTGCCCGCTTCCTGCCTCCTGTTCCTTGCTCTCCCTCCTTAGTCGGTGCCTTCTCCTGCCCCTACTCTTGCCTGGATTGTTTCCTTATATTTCTGCCTTGCCGGTCCTTCATCTGCTGCCCGCCTGTGGCTGGCTCTACTGGCATTTGACCATCTTAGTCCTGGTGCCCCAGTACAGGGCTTGCCTTGTCCTTATGCCAGGTTAATCTGTGTCAGAGAGATATCGGTCCAGCTTTCCCTGTGTCTACGATGCTACTGTAGTGGTGCCGGACCACCCTTTGGCCCTTCACCAATCCTCTGAGACTCCTACTTGACGGAATTATGGCTTAACCTCGTCCTACAACATGAAGGATATCGGATACGAAGGGCGAGTGCACTCCGCTGCTTGATGGCAAGATTATGTTTTCTGACCACAGGTTGTAGCAGCTCTAAGGTGGGCTTACCTCAGCCTTATTTTCTGGGTGTGAGAAAGACTTTCTACAACCTGTGCAAAAGGGCTTCCCTCAAGTCCACTTGACTCTCACACCAACAAATGTGGCTAGGCAGTTAAGACCAAACTTCCAGGAAAGGAACAGGGCAGCTACTACAACATTATGGAAGGTCACACAATAGACCAAGGAAAGATATATCTATCAGCTGTACCTGTTAGAAGTGAGTAACTTTGCCAAACCGTTATTGCAGTGACTTTGGTGTATGACCCTACCATTTAATGCGAAAAGGCTAGTCAACGTTGAAGTGGGCCCTCTGGGCACCCAACGTGGCTAGTGTAGACCAAGGGTGCACACCATACGGCCTGCGGGCCAGATGCAGCCCTTCACACCATCATTCATGGCCCTCCAGGCCAGTCAAGAATAAGGTGCAGCCCTTTTCTGGTCATTTCCTCTCTAAACGATACAGAGAAAATGCAGCAACACAGAAATAACACCCAAGAAAATCACCAAACTAAGGGTTTCGTCAATGTAGGCATTGCCTAATGCCATGAAAAATAAACTAGGCCTTGAATATGGACAGACAGTGAATGTGAAGTGTTTTCCAAATGGATTTACGTAAATTGCCAAATTTCTTAAGTTACAGAGGCTTTTTCCAAACATTTAAAAAAATCTCTTTTAAAGAGACAGCATCTCAAACTCTGCATAAATCAAATGTTTTTTCTTCAGGTGATTGTATTTCGTTTTTGGTATTGTAGTTATGATAAACATTACATTTCATTTGGAACATGGTTTTGGATAAGTGAAACCACGTTTTATTGCTTTAAAAATCCACCCAAAATAAAACAATTAGGAGAACAGCACGGCGTGGCAGTTATTTTGTCAGCATCCTTGTTTCGTTTATCACAGGCCGCAAATACTTTCCTCTAGCAGACATTACTGTTTTCTTCATGTTCCTATGAAATCTTACAGGATGTTCTCAGAAAACTAAGAAATGGAAGGAACAATGATATCAATAAATACATTTCAGAATACACTTTTCCTCTCTTCATTTGGACTTTTTTCTGGCATAGAAAGCCTGCAGGACCCACTCAGGCCTCTCCGCCCAGCACGCAACGCTTGCAAATTGCACCCGGCCATCCAGCAAAGCCAGTTGTGCACCCCTGGTCTAGGCCATGAGTTGTCTAACTGGAATTCATTCTTGTAGGGTTTGATGAAAGGGGCAAAACTAATTCTGATTGGTCTAGTGGGATACTGGTCCAGATGCTGCATTTTCCCAATTTAAATCAATGTTAAGTGTAAATACAAAGACAATAGCCCTGCCTTTGTAGTTGTAAGGTCTGCTGCGATTATGGGGAAAAGTCAGGTGAAATCTTTTTTTACTCTGCAGATGCAGCAGGCGAGGAAAACAACTAGAGGGGAGTCCAACGGACCCTCAAAGAAGAGCAACCGCACAAGGTCTGAGAACCAGCAGGCCGGTAAGAGCTGATTACAGAGCAAGATTAAGGCCAAAGCCAGTCAGTGAAGATCCACGGTAGAGTGGGGTTCGGGGCGTGGTCTTCAAAAGCCCACTGCTCCCAGAACCAGGGGACACCTTCAAATCGAACAAACCATAGGAGCTGGACCCTCACCTGAGGACAGGTACTCACAGCACTAGTAGCTCCAGACTCTGGACACAGAATCATTTTGGTGTCAGCTTTAGTTTCTGCTATCTGCAGTTGGGGGCTCACCAATACAAAAGTGTTCCTGTTGGATCCTCTTTATAAAATCACTTAAAATGTTAGTGGGCCTCATTACAACTCAGGCGTTAAGGGTTAACGCCGTCGTTAACCCTTAACGCCTGATTCCCATTTTAACGGCTGCTTTTAGTAGCCGTTAAAATCCATGGCGCTAACCCGCCATGATGCTAATTACGCCACCGTAATTTACGGTGGCGTAATTAGCGCCTTCCCCACTCCCATTATGCCCTATGGGGCAAAAATGGGAATGGGGAAGGGAAAATGGGAAATGGGGATTTACCGCCCCACTCACCTTGGAATGGGGCGGTAAATCCGCCATCCACCATGGTGTAAACATAGTTTACACCATGGTGGTAAAGTTGGCGTAATTACCGCCTGGGTCGTAATGACCCCCAGTGTTTTGTTAATTTCTATGAAAAAAGTGTCTGCAATGTGATGCGGCAGAGGTGATTCTCCCAAGAACTCTGGTTTGGGACCCTTTCCATGTGGCCAGGGAAAGGCAGACGCTTCCTGACCCTGACCCTGGGGGTGGTGTTCTGTGGGAGGATCATGTGAGAGTGGATTCAGATCAGGAGAATTGGGAGAACCCTCTAACTACCCTAGAGACCCTACAGTTTGTATGGCCTATTGTAAAGTTGAAGCCTTTGATATAAAAAGTAACCAGAATATTGGGGACTTCAAGCCCCACAATGTACTAAGTATTGGGACGAGGAAGACAGGCTCAGAGGTACAGAACTGCAGTATGCTGCCTAGTGTTTCTAATAAACCCACACCTGAGCAGGACCTTTGAATATTTAAAACCCCTTCCGATGCACGCCATTAGAACAAGAAGGTAAGGCAGTAGATGAAGTTGCCAGCCGCAGTTGCAGCCACAGAAGCAGAGAAACGAAGACTCCGGAACTGCTGCAGTGTTTGAAGTGGATGTCGGTCCTGCAGGGTCCTCGAAGTTGAAAACCTGAAGTGCAGAGGTCGTATAGTGGGAAGCAGTGCTTTGACAAGCTGTTCTGTGGGAGAGAGAAGCTCTCCTTATTTTGTGCCTTGTCCCGGTGGCCGGCGAGCACCATAGTGTACGAGGAGAAAGCCAGGCTCCTTTCTCGAATGACGCGGGCCGCGTGAATATGTGCAAAGCTGCCAGCCGTTCAGGAAACGGAAGAAGCGGGAGTGGCAGCGGCAGCGGATTGAGCAGACGTGTAGAGAGAGACCGGTGAGTTGGCCTTTATTAGGTTACTCTGCAACGCTCTGTAAATCGACCGCTGACTGCTAATACACATTTTGAATACTGAACTAATGCAAGAAAGTCATGTTGGCGTTCTACTCACTTTGAAAGAAGGCAAGAGATGAAAGGTTACAGCTATCATTGCCAAAGCAAAGAGGGAGCAATATTGAACCAAGATAGGAACCTGCATTGTCAAAGCAAAGAGGGGGCACTACTGAAGAAAAACTATAACCATCATTGCCAAAGTAAAGAGGGGGCAATACTTCAGAAAGAATATAACCAGAATTGGCAAAGTAAAGAGAAAACAATATTGCAGAAAGATTGTAACCATTATTCCCAGAGTGAAGAAGAGGAAATAGTTGAGCCAGACCCCAACAAGCATTGCCTAAGCCAAAGAAGGGCAAGTATAACAAAGAGACATTGTCAGCAGTTACTTGGTGTGAATGTAGGAAATCAAAAGTGCCAGTAGAGGAGCCCCCTCTTGTGAAAGGTATCAAGGAGAAGAGGCACATAACCTGCTTTGCATGTGGCAAATACATCAGTGGAACAACCAGCACCAATGTGTATTGTATCCTTCAGAAGAAGTTGTAAATCTCAATGTTGTTCAAAGTCAAAGACTTTTCTAAAAGTTTTGAAGCAAGCACCACCACAGAGTACATGTCACAGTGTTAGGAGTTTTAATCCTGGCAGGAGAGTATACCAGGAAATGGATTATTAGTGGTAGTCCTGGCAGGTAAATGGGCCAGGGAGAAAACATTGAAGTACTGCATTGTGGTTGAAGGTTGCAAAGGAAATAAAGTGGCAAGACCACTAATGTGTTTGATGAACTGTGGTAAAGCCATCCTGACAAAACATTGTTCATCACGAAGAATTGTGGAAGTGTTTTGATTTTCAAGGAGAAGTTTTGTTGAAACATTGACTTTAAGTGTGGAGACAAATACTTTTTCGTTTTTTGAAAGCTTTGCCAAATGCCAAGTGAAAGACTTTTCGATTGAGAAGAACGTTGTGTTATATTCAGAGCAGAGCTTGGCTACTAAAAGGAATTTCTTTATTTGGAACTTTGATTTGGAAAATCCTGCTTTAAATTTGGGGAAGGGGAATCCAACCCTGGTTACAAGGATAAGTGGTTACAAAGTTTATGTTTGAGTATAACTTGCTATTTTGTTAAACCTGTATTGCCTTATCATTACTTTTATTTGATGTATGCATAAGTGTGAGTGGCAGATTCCTTTTATTATAGTGTTTTCCTTTAGTCTTATTTTGATAGGCAGGGAAATCCTCTTTAGGGATAGTGAGGCGCTCATCACACTCTTATAAGTTAATATGGCTACTTATGAAAAACTTTAATCAAGTTATCCGCCTCGCATTTCTGACTCCTCACAGTAATAATCACACCGTACAAACACTGAATGTTGCAAACTCTGGTGGCCATAAATTAAATATTATTTAAAAAATATTTAGGACAGGATTAGTTCATAAACTAAGTAATTCATAAAAACGTTAACAATAAAAAATGTTACAAAAATTAATGGATTCTATTAGTAAGTAACATTGATAGAAGAACAATTGAACACATGTTTTTCGCACATACATTTTAAAGATACATTTGTAAAAAATAAAAAAAGGAATAGATTTGTTCAGTTATGCAGGAATACCTCTCTGCAATCTCCAGATCAGTGGCTGGTGAGTTGCCTTTTGGGTCCGGATCTCCTCAGTGGGTTCCCCTTATCCTCCCCAAGGTCTTGGTTGGGGCTCCTCTATTTTGTGGGGACTGTGCAGAGACCTCCCACTTACAATCATTGATTTCTGTAGGGCCGTTGGTTTCCATTGCACCCTTGACTAACATTGCAATTGGAGGGCGTCTTAAATCTGGGAGCCTTGCTAAAAGCACAGTTGGGCTTGATGGACATACTCAGCATTCATATGGTATGGTCACATTTTCAGTTATCTAGAATTCTGAAGTTACTCTTTCTTACATGTAATGCTTGTAGTTATGAAATTGCCCACCTTTAATAAAAAATAATATATTTTGGCAGCTATATTGTCTGACTTTCACTTTCTGGTTGTGTATCGGACTGTACCTTTAAACCAGCATTCTCCTTCCAAAGAGGCTGCCTTGACTGCTCAGCTGCACTACCCATAGGAGAGTCAGGAGAATTTAGAGGAAACACTATGTAAACCAGGTCCCTTGATCTTGCTGGGCCTTTCATATAATGCCTAAGGAAAATCTCCCTACCACTGTATACAGACACATCTGCGTCATTTCACAGAAAAGATGTCTGGTTTAGCTGTGGAACTTCTTCAGAGTTTTCTAATACAAGAGCATCACCTAAAGGCTGTGTGCAAGGGTCCAGGTCCTGCTTCCTAAATGTTATTTACTGCCCCTCATGATGTCCTGCATTTGCATTGTCGTGTCGCTTTGTAGAGAGGCCTCAAAGCTTATGCTTGAGGTGCCAGACAGTCTCTGCATATAGACCTTATCATGGACTGTTGCCCGCCTAGAGTGTTGCCCTTAAAGCCTGCCGCACATTATTTCACAACCTCCCCTCTAATTGAATTCTCTCACATTGCCTTCCAGTGGCTTATCTACCAGTTCACTACATCTTCTGTCATGTTATATTATTTAATGTTTCTTTCAGTTATTCTGCATGAATGTCAAATGCCCAAGTTACTTGAAGCGTCCCTAAGGTGGCAGGATGCACTCCCCCAAAAACAGATTAGCAGCACTCAGTTTAGGAAAAGGCTGCCATAATCACCCAAAATAGATCTGGAAATGCAAGACTGTTAAGCAGATTCTGCACCCCAGCTGTGATCTAAAATCTGCAGGTTGCCCTCTATTGGCAGGACAAGGTAACTGCAGCCCAGGTTGAGAGGTTTATGCAAAGGCTGGGTATGCAGATGAACTCCCATAAGAGCCCAGCCTCTCGCTAAGAGCTGGCTAGCTTCACAAACCCCCTTAACAGTCCCCACAAAGTCCCAAGCAAGCCTCAAGTACCTCCAGGAAATCCCAGTTCATGGCCTTGCTCCCAGAGGAGCCATGATTGAAACCCCACCCTCATTTAAAAGTAACCATATTTCCTGCCTTTTTTCACCTGGTTTATTGGGCTTTTTTTCAACATTTTGTGAGATAGGCATGGTCTCAGAGGTAGACACAGACACAAGGATACAAGTTTCGAAGATCTTTATTTATAACACTGGGGTTTCAAGAACACCTAACTTGCCCTATTTCTAAATGGGAGTCGTCTCGACCATTAAAATAAAGAAAGAATAGTCCAAAGGTCTGTCTGTCAAAGTAAAGCATCTGTCTTTGCCAAAACTATGCTTGCCCTCATGTTCTAACTTAACAATGTGTAGGGTATTGTATAAAATATACAAGTGTCACAAAGGAATATCAGGATGGTCTCAACTTCCTTCCCCAAGCTTAAGTCACTCGGGATCTCCAGAAGTTCCGTTCGCTCCAAACAGTTCACAAAAAGGCAGTTCAATAGTTTTCTTATTTGGCACAGTTCATGCGTCCCTCGCCTGACTCAATGCTTTCTCGCATAACACAGTTCTACTTTAACAATGTTCATGGGTGGATCTTTCAGGCTTTACCTCCGCGAAGCTTAGACCCTCTTTACTTGTTACTTTCAACTCTTTAGTATTTTACATTACAATATTTCATCATCTTGATACACGGGGTTCCCTTCCCCAATCTTCCTGCTTTCCTCATGCAGTTTGTCGAAGACTTTCGAAACGACACAGCTTTACTTCTTTCCATGCCTGACCACTCCGACACTGTTGCATTCTGGTTATCTTATTCCTTATACTCTGTTAGTCTTTTCTCAAGCATGCCTTCTAGCACCACAACAAATTCTGCTTCCTTATCTCCATTTCAGATGTGCTCCTTAGCACCCCAACAAGTTCCACTCTCTTGTCAATTTATTTAATTACCCAGTTCTGTTTCATCCAATCCCCATTGGGAACTTGCTTCACTCAATATTCTCTTCCGTAGCCTTTCCCGTCGGCTTTTACCTTCATTAACTTTATTCAACTTACTTTTTACCTCAGCGATACTTTGTTTAAATTTCACATTTCACAGAGACTTTCAACAATGCAGTATTCCACAGGACCACTCATTTACTTTTTGTCACCACAGTTCATAACAATCAAGGCTTTCTTTGAACGTGTCTCGCTTCTTACGCGTTAACCTTGCTTGCAACTTGGTAATCATTTAGGTCGTTACAAACCGGGCTCTCTTATCACTTTGCACTCACCGGCTGTATTTTAACAACGCATCCTTTGTGTTTCTTTTATCTGAGCTCAGGGTCTCTCCCCTCCTGCCCCTCAGACCTTCCTGGGCGGCTTGGCTCTTAAGGGAAACAAACAATCTCTTGGCACAATGTTTGTAGAGATTTACCAGCTTCTCTGCTTCTTTTGATGGACCCTTTCGGCTTCTTGGAGAACATGGCTCCCTTGCAAAGCTTTCTCCTGCTTCAAGCTGCAGCCTTGTAGCTTCTCGGCATCCCGTTCTCTCAAGCCTGGTTCTCAACAGCCTCTGCTCAGCTGCTCGCCATTTCGCCTGCTGTCCTTCTCGAACTCGCCTTTGCCTTCCTATCTTTCTCTTCTTCCCTTGTGAATCTGTGTTCCACCTTTTATACTTAGTTTGGTTCTCAATTGGATTCAGGTGTTTGTGATCGTAGCTGAGTGACTGACATTGACTGTCCTCATTAGAGGGAAATTCATAGAAAGAAAAAAGTCCTTTTCAGTGTAGGTGTTTCCGTCGTAATGTTATTAAGACAGGAGAAGCATTGAGGGCTCTGGGCAAACCAGGGATCTGGCTGACAGTAGGCAGAGGGGATGACGGGTAGGGGTTATTTGAAAGGGGGGGAATACCATGTCTCACCCTCAGGTAATCCGTCCCCAAACCCAAGGGAC
Organism: Ambystoma mexicanum; assembly: GCF_040938575.1. Lineage (NCBI taxonomy): Eukaryota > Metazoa > Chordata > Amphibia > Caudata > Ambystomatidae > Ambystoma > Ambystoma mexicanum. Next base: position 1,550,997,851 of record NC_090931.1, read on the forward strand.
CCTCCAACCAGGTGATCCTCCCTTGCTAGTTCGCCCCCAGGGTCGGGATCCAAAAGCGATGGCCCTCCCGTGGCCACCTGTTTGGAAGATTCCCCGTAAGTGGGAAGGGAAAAAACGTTAGGTTTTTCACAGTGCGCAGACCTACAATCGCACCTTGATACAGTGGAAAGCTTGGCCACTGCTGAGCCAAAGACAGTGTCAGTGAACATTCTGCACAAACAGACGAGCCTGAGCACTTTGAGACAACTGCCATGTAGGTTTGCTACGGAACAAAAAAAAAACCATACATGGCAAATTTACATTTCTCATACAAATAACAGGAAATGCCAGGTGGAAAGGCAAACTAGAACCACAGTGCACTCTAGTCTGGCCAAAAGCCCTTGAAAAGTGTTTCCAAACGAATATCCAGAGGAGAAGTGCTGATAACTGTTCTTTTAGTGTAGATTTTATACAAAGGTCCATGAAGTCACAGCACATCGCAGTAAATGGCTAAACTACCCAAGAACAAGCCCAACATGTTTTGGTGCATTACCATCATCAGGGCAATCTAAACAGAATCTCAAACAAAAAATGGAGTCTTTACCAGATGATGTGCAATATAAATACTCACATTTAGGGATCAGAGTAGTAAAGTCCAACTTACTTAAAAACAGTATAAGACCCAACATACAGGGTGAAGCAAGACAGAGGCTCCAGCGACAGCAGGAGAAAGAATCACGTCAGCGCAGGATAGGACTGTGATATCTGCTACTTGAGAGTCCTGTGACAGTAAACACTGAAAAGAGACTACGAAATAATGTAAATATAAACAGAGCATAAAAGAAACTGAGAAAATAAAAGACTATAAAAAGACCCAAAATAACTAAGCAGTCGAAATAAAATTTAAATAAATGAATAATTCAAATATATTAGAAGGAAAGGGTAGAAGACGAATTATAAAGCCAGCAATTGCTTAGAAAAAAGAGGAAATAAGGCTGGGTCATAGAGAAAACAAGAAGATAACTGCATAATATATACCAAAATAGGGGAAAAAACATATATAAATGTAAAAAAGTGAAAAGGGGAATGGTCTCAGCCCGGTCCCACCTGAGTATGGAACAGCAATCCAAGGTCGGACGACAGCGGCAACCCAATTTAAAAGATAGATATATAGAAGATCAAGAATAGACAAATAAGTCTCAAAACAGAAAGCTATTCAAGTGCATTTCTTCATTTAGACCACAAGGAAACAATGTTTATAAACGATCAATCCCAAAATTCAGTATCTGGAGAAGCAGGCGATCAATAGCTCCTCCACAACGTGTTTTCTTGTGAACCTCCAAATATTGAAATCTCCTTTGTGCAATATTATGTCAATGATCCACACAATGTTGACCGACTGGAGACTTCAAGCCTTTCTATCCAATTCTTGCCTCATGTTCATTCCACCGTATGCATGCTTCTCAGTTGGTCTGGCTAATGTATAAAAGTCTGCAAGGGCATTTTATGGAGTAAATGACGTGACTTGAAATGCAGGTTGAGCATTGTTTGAGTTTGATCTTCGCCGTGTTTGGTGACGAGGTACTGTATTTCCTGTAATTACAGCATCACAGTTCTGACAGTGAATACAAGGAAACGTGCCTGCTTTTGAGGTCCCTAAGAAATATTGTGAGTCATTTGTGCATTGATCGGCATGAAATTGGCATTTCTGACATATTCCTCCTGAATGTTTTCAGTTCCCAGGTGTACAGGGTGCACAGATCACTGCTCTCTTGCCTGAGTGTCCATTTGGAGCACATTCACTCGCCCCCTAAAGCACATTTTCTTGATCGCTGAGAGTCAATTACCACTGTGAAACCTGAGGGCGTCCTCACATCTACTTCCCTTGGATCCTCTGCCCAGATGACATGTGAAAGGTCATGGATCCCGACCCTGGGGTGGAGAGGCGAGGGAGGATCACCTGGGTGGAAGGTCCATGGAAACTGGGGAGAGGGCGGCCCTGAGGGAGACGCAATACTTCCCCCCTCTCCATTCCCCAATGAATCTATAGTCCCTGAAGCTTTTGTGGGATGTTGTTATCCCATTTCCTTTGGTCAAGATGGTGTCAGGAAGAATTATAAACCTCAGATGCAGAAAGAGGGTAAGGAATAGAAAGGTACCCTCAGGCGAGACATGGTATCCCCTTTCCCTAATAATGACCTACCTAACTCTCCCCTGACCTTTATGGACTACTACAAGACTGCTCCCATCGTCTACCCATATTTGACAGTTAAAAGTACTGGGACAAAGAAGACGAGACTGAGAGTAGTAAACACTATACCTTCCTTTTACCACTCTGGTACTGGGACGAAGAAGATGTCTGTAGAGAGTCAGACATGTACCTTTAACCATGGTCAGGCAAAGCTAAGCAAATACACACACCTGCAACCTGTTAACTGATTGCAGGTGTATAAACTGAGGGTCAGAGAAGAGGAGAGGCGCAATAGGGAGGCTACGTGGGAGAGACCAGCAGAGGAACCCTCATGTATGGAAGCTGCTGTGGTGAGACCAGCGCAGGAGCCAGGTCGCCGGCAGGGACCCCGAAGAACTTGTGTGGCACAAAACAAGTGGGCCGTGTTGTGGCACAGGTATGGAAGCCTCCAGTTTGTTGCGAAACCAGCAGGAGCTATGGGAGAAGCCAGGAGAGAGAGGACGCCATCCACATGATAACCTGGATATTCGCCCTATCTCCATCACTCCTTTCCTGAAAAATTCCTGGAAAAGCTGGCCATCTCCCAGCTTAATCTTCACACTGAATTGGTTGGTTGTCTCCATGCCCATCAGTCTGGCTTCAGAGCTGCCAGCAGCACGGAAACTGCTCTCCTGAACATCCATGAAGACCTGCTCTCCAACCTTGATTCCGACACCCCCTGTGTCCTCATCTTACTTGATCTCTCTTCTGCCTTTAACACAGTCAACCATGCCATCCTGCTCAACCATATCTGTGATAACCTGGGTATCACTGATCAGGCCCTGGCTTGCCTGACTTCTTTCCTCTCCAATCGACCCTCCCAGGTCCGACTTTGGTCCTTCCTCTCCTCTATCTCTATCTCTACCTGTGTTGTTCCCTGGGGGTCTAACCTCTCTCCCTGGCTGTTCAACCAATACCTGGCACTTCTTGTCCACCGCATTGCTGCCCTCTGCCCCAACTTTCAGTGCTATGGGAGGATAGGTCAGGAGCAACGTGCTCGCCTTTGAAGCAAGACGACACGGAGCACCACAGTTCCGATCCCCGGGTCCGGCTTAGAAACCTCTTGGTATTAAGTGCGTTATAAATAACCTATCATGTCATATCATGTGGATGACCCTAAACCAATTTTCATGCTCCCTTCCGCCACCTCTTCTCCTTCTCTCATCTCTGACTGTCTGTCTGCTATCCAGGAGTGGTGTGCCGCCAATGATCTTTGACTTAATGCCAGCAATACCGAGATTCTCCTAATCGGCACACCTGCTCCCTCCTTTTTTAAATTTATTTTTAATGTTTTTTATTTGTAAAGCTCACTACAGCCCAAGGGCATTGAGGCGCTGTGGCAAGAAAGTGTCTTAGTTACAGGTAAGAAGGCTTTGGTCAGGGTTACAGAGAGCGAAAGCCGAACAGAATGAAGTGAAGCAAGTACATAGGTGGCTGTGTTTTTACCTGTCACTCTCTGGCCGGCTTCTCTTCACCCTCTTCCTGCTCCCACATGTGAGGCTAAAAACATTGGGGTCTTCTTCGACTCCACACTTTCCTTCTCTCCTCACATCTCTGACGTCTCTAAGAACTCACACTACCAGTTGCACCTACTTAGGGGTATTCTTCCTTTCCTCTCCTTACCCCAGAAACTCACTGTCTCCAGAGCTCTGGTTCTCTCTAGGCTTGACTATTGCAACAGCCTTCTTCTAAATCTGCCTGCCTCTGCCCTCTGCAACTCATCCAAAACAGGACTGCAAGACTTGTCCTCGGCCTCAAGCCCAGGGATCGTATCTCTCCAGGACTGAAAACTCTGAACTAGCTCCCAGGGGCTGCGAGGATTACATTCAAAATCCTCTTCATTGTCCACAAGGCCTTCTGGGGCCTGGGACCTGGTGCCTTAATATCATCAACTCTCTCTTCCTAAATATCTTCCTTCTCGAGCTCTTCGCTCATCCGCCTCCAACTCCCCCAGGGTCAGTCGCTTCTCCAAGCAACGGAAATGGTGGTAGATCTCTTTCTTCTGCTGGGGCCTCCCTCTGGAACAGCCTCCCTGCCTCTCTGAAACTTGAGGAGAACCATCTCCGTTTCCGGAAGCACCTCAAGACCTTCTTCTTTGCTTCTGCTTTCTCTCCTCCTCTACCCTGCTGATCTCCTGGCTAAAGCTGAAACTGCACTGGTTACCTGGCTACCCTCTGATCTCGGTCCCAGGTCCCCTCCCCGCCAGTTGCACACCTGCACTGCCCCCCTGGCAACCCTTGCTATCAAGGACTGTTTCTGTATCCCTACAGCCCCCTACCAGCACTTGCCACCAGCTGGCCACACTTTTTATTATTTATTGTCTATATTTATTTTACTGTTATCCTATGTACTGCACTACCCACTCCCCCTCTCCCCCCCAGTTTTTCTCTTCCCCCTCCCCTGCACTTGCGTGATCTCAATGTCACCTGGCCTAGTAAGATCATTGTCTCTGTCTTCCCTCTGTTCCCCCTCCCTTGCCTTGTCGCGCCTTGAAACACTTGTGCATAGGCGTTTTATAAATGCCATATCATATCATATCACATCCGGAGAGAAGCCTCTCAGAGTGCCAACGTGCAGAGAAGACTGCCCGGTAGGCAAGCAGCGCTCGCATCAGAAGGCCCACTGGTCTCGCGGGCAGAGAGAAGATGTGAGGGCCTTCGGAGGGAGCTGCTATCAGCCGGTGAGTGTCAGAGAGAACACTTGGGCACCGGGGCGCTCCAAACAGACCGGAATTGGTAACAGTCTTCGAAACAAGTACAATATATACCTATTGAATACTGAACCAAGCAGAAACCTGAAAATACATATTAAGAATGCATTATAAATACCGAACTGCATGAAAACGTACAATTGAGCATAATTAATGCATCGTAATGACCAAACTGAATGGAAACTTCAAATTAAGACCAAAGAATACATTTGTAATACCAAACTGAATGTGAAGGTGAAATTAAACATAACATAAGTATATTGAATACCGAACTGAATGAAACCCTGAAATTAGATTGAATATTAAATGCACTCAAAACTTTATGAACAAAACAAACCTTGAAGGACAATTAAAATGCCCATGTGAAAACCCACTACGAAAGTGTGAAAGGGTACCACAGAAGGGGGGACAGAAATAAAACCCCACCAAGTTGAACTTTTATGAATGAATGCAATACGTCAGGACCAGAGTCTGGTGAGAGGTGTGTGACACATGGTGGCAGAATCAAGAGGTTGATAAGGAGAATCCAAAGAAGTGTCAACTTGCACATAGTGCCAAAAGGCCAGAAAAGTTGAACTAAGTCAAAGTGACTTGGTCCACAGGGGCAGGAGCTGAACAACCTGTGTGGCCTAGAACCTAGGGATCCTGGTTGTGCGACCTGTGATGGTTGCACCGTTTGGTCTGACAACTGCACCTAGACCGGTGAGCCCTGAATGACTTGTGAAACACACCAAGGAGAAATATTGTGAATAAACTGGTGAAGGCGACCAGAAGGAGAATCAAGTTGACCTCAAGTTTTGTTGCACTTATTGAAAGACTAAAAGAAACTTGGCGGAGGTGAAGTCTTGGGGGAGGGCACCCCGAGACCTGAGGTACTGTACATGTTGTCTTGAGGGCAAAGCCTCAACACCCCTTTACTTTGTGAACAGTATTGCTTGGAACTTGGAGAAGGGAACCCAGAGGACTGTTTGCAAGTGTGTTGCTTTGAATGTGAAGGTAACCTTGAGACTTTTTGTGGAACTTTCTTGCACTTGGCGAAGGGAGTTGAAAGAAAGCTGAGAGCTGGAAGAAGCTCAAACTTTGAGTGGAACACTGTTTAGTTTTTTATTTTGTTAGTAACATCCCTACACATTGGTTAGCATTAGTTGTGAGGGCAAGAATAGATTTTGGACACAGACAGACTTTTTAGTTGAACTCTTTGACTCAGATTTTCCTTAGTTTTGTTCAGGTAGGGAAAGCCCACCTTAGTATAGGGCAAGTTAAGCCTTCAACCATTCTGGCATTTAAGTTAATAACCATATTTTGTTTGAACTTTAAGTCTGTTGTCTGTGTCTTGCTTCATGATGCCTTCACATCACTTGCTAATGTCTAGTGGAGAGTGCACATTTTAAGTCCTGCTTGTATCCAATAAAGAGCATTTATCGTCTTTTAACCCGTTCAACACTGCAACACTATTTGCCATATTAATTTTTTACTGTATTAAGGCAATCGGACGTGTGTTGAGCGTATCTCTGCTATATCTATAGGTGGATTCTTGGTCTTCCTCTTTATGGCCTGTCTCACTGGGTGTATTTCCTATTCCAGTGACGCTAGTGAAACGTCATGATTTCTATCTCTCGTTCTCTCTTTCTATGGCCCATCAGGTGAGCACTGTTTGCAGGACTGGACATTTCCTGTTGAAGGCCCTTCGTAAGATCTTGCCTTTTTTGCCTGTGCACCTGCATGCGGCAGTGCTTGCTTCCCTTATCACCAGCAGCCTTGATTACTGTAGCGCTTTGTCTTTGGCCCAGCCCATCGGCCTGATTCCCCGGCTTCAGCTGTTGCAGTGTCTTGCGGCCACAGTGGCCACTGCCACGCCTTATGATTCTCATATTAGCCCGGTTCTGAGATCTCTTCACTGGCTCCTGGTGAAAAAGAGAGTGATCTTCAAGTCTCTGTGCCTGGTCCACCCGGCCTACTATCAGATGGGCGCTGCCTTTTGCAGGAGAAATGTGTGCCATATATTCCAGCTAGAGGGCTTTGCGCTAGCAACGGGTGTTTGCTCGTGGTTCCTAGGTTCTGTCGCCATAGGGTGGGAGGTCAGGTTTTTTTGGTGGATGCAAGTAGGCTCTGGAATGATCTCCCATCCTGTCTGAGGCGGGCTGAGAATGACGTTCTAAAATACTGCTTGACCTAGCTGCTCAGTTCTTTATCCTCGTGCCAAGATGCCTTTTAGGCGAACGTGCATCCTACAAATGCACATAACTTAACATATATCTGACAAATATGCATGTCATTTGCATGTGTTCTGTTGTTAAGTATATCAGAGCCCTCAACTTTATTCAGTTGCCCTTGAGGTTGATAGACTAATTTATAGTGTCTTCTTCCACCTTTAACGTCGGGACCCACAGGATACGCCTGAGCCCCACACAAAATGCAGTCAGGCTTTCGCACAGTGACTGACGTAGGGGGGTCCTCTCTGCACCTGAACACTCTACCTTGTGTGGCTACTATAATATCCTAAAGCTAGTGCTAGTAGTTGAACAGTCTCCTAAATTCTAAACCCTAGTGGCCTGCAATGTAATGCTCTTTTATTTTCATGTTTGTTCAAACTAGAGCAGGGCTGGAAATTGCTGGGAGCTATTTAGATTCTGCTTCTGCCCTCAGCGAGCCTGCTTAGCTTGAAACCAACAGGGACCAGGAGCTGCCTTTGGCTCCCTAGGCCAACTGGTGCCTTACAAACATGCATATGTGACATTAACTTTGAGTATTTGAGAATGTTGATAAAGAAGAATTAGGACACATCTAGTACACATTTAAATATAATGGATCATACATAATTGGCTAAAAGTTCAAGCTTGTCTCGCCTGTGGAAGTTAGATTTGCAGTGTGGTTGTCAGAATCAAACTCCAGATCTCCCTCTTCTTCTTCTAACTCCAACCCTCCGTCCACCTCCTCACCTGTGGCGATGGATCCCCTGGGCGGTTCCAATCTTTTCTTCCACCAAGCAGTTTTTTTTGATGGAGGATAGGGCCTACCCCGGGAGGAAGCCACCCTGACCTGCTACAACAAGGTCTAGAAGTGGCTTCTCTGCCGGAGCAAGCTATATGGGGGAAAAAGCCTGATGGCATAAAAAACCCCCGGCGAAGTTGTGCTGAGTGGATCCCAGAAGATATGGAAGGCAGAAGTATAGTGAAACTCCAGAATTGTAAGTCCGACGAGAATGGACGGGAAAGAAATCTTCACGGAGAAAAGGGGCGGAGCCCAGGACAGAAAACGGGAACCAAAGAGAGACAAGGTAAGACAACGAGAACAAACAATGGGAGGTACGGGAAAACAGATGCACCGGCTAGGAGAGCCGTCAACAGCGCTACAAACAGAAAGATGGGAGAGAGAGAACAGAGAAAACTAGCGTCTCACCCGGAGCCTGACGCGAGAGGGTTGCAACGCGTAGGCTTCCGGGTGTGACGGAAGGAAATAGGCGTACCGAAGCAAGCGCTGCGGAACAACTAGACCGCTAAACATAGTGCGTGGTATAACGTGAAGGGGTGACTAATGGCGGCCCAGTCTCCACCGCGACCATATCCCCCAACATTGGCGGCGCATGACAGTATGCCCCCTTCTAGACCTGGACCACCCAGGCTTGCCAGGGTGGAATCGATGGAATCTCTGGGTAAGGAGGGGGGCATGAACAAAAGACCTCAGTTCCCAGGAATCCTCCGAACGAGGATATCCCTTCCAAGCCACCAGATATTCCAGTCTTCCCTTGCTAAATCTGGAATCTCTGATGTGGGAGACCTCATATTCATTGGGAATCGGCTCGGGATCCGAAGGAAGGTGTAGGTTTCTCTTTCTGGGGGTATTGGGATCAGCCGAGCGTAAGAGAGAGGAATGGAAGACAGGATGTATGCGTCGCATATCTTTGGGAAGACTGAGCCTGAAGGCTACAGGGTTTATCCTCTGTGTGATTTTAAACGGCCCCATGTAACGGGGGGACAATTTTGTAGGATGCAACCAACGAGGTAGGTATCTTGTGGATAGCCATACGTGATCCCCTTCCTTCCATAGGGGACACGGCTGGCGATGTTGGTCGGCTTGTGCCTTATACCTTTCCCTTGCTGAGGACAAACTAATCAGGGCGCTCTTATGGGCAGATGAGATATCGGCTAATGTGGACTCAATAGAGGGTATGTTGGTCGGGGAACTGAGTAAGGGGAGAATTCCTCGGGGATGGAGCCCATAGGTACAAAAAAAAGGACTGAGGTTAGTAGCCGAATGCACAGAATTGTTATAGGCATATTCGGCGGTGGGCAGAAGGGATACCCAGTTGTCCTGGTGGCGATTTATATAGCATCTTAGATACTGTTCTATGGTGGCGTTTAGTCGCTCGGTTTGGCCATTGGTCTGGGGATGAAACCCCGAGGAAAGAGCTCTGTTAACCTTTATGCGATGGCACAAGGCTGTCCAAAACCGAGAAGTGAACTGACTCCCCCTATCAGAAATGATCTTATCAGGGAGTCCATGTAATCGGAATATGTCCTTAAGAAACACCTCGGCCAATTCCGGTGCAGTGGGAACACCAGCTAAAGGGGAAAAATGGGCCAACTTTGAGAAAGAGTCAACAGTAACCATGAGACAGGTATACCCCTGAGATACGGGTAATTCCACAATAAAGTCCATCGAGATAAGAGACCAAGGACGTGATGGTGTTTCCGGTTGTTCTAGCAGCCCCAATGGTCTACATACCGAAACCTTGCTTTGCGCACAGACCGGACAGGCCTTACAGTACATCTTGACATCCTTATACATAGAGGGCCAAAAGAACGTACGAGAAACTAGCTCCAAGGTGCCCTTTTGTCCTCGGTGTCCGACCGTGACATGGTCGTGACACCATCCCATAACCTTCATGCGCAACGCTTGTGTGGGAATGAACAATTTCTGTTTGTACCAAAGGAGCCCCCCTGACCTTGTTATCTCTTGTCTCTTTTTTGGAGGTAAGATGACTTCCATACCCTCTGTGGTTGCTGTTTTTACCTCCTCAAGGAATGTCGATATGACACCCACAATCTTATTACGGGGAATAAGTACTTCTGCCGGAGAAGTGGCACCCATCCCTGGGGAATTACGCCGAGAAAGGGCGTCGGCGAGACCGTTCTGGGAGCCTGGGATGTAGGTTATGACAAAGTCATATTGACTGAAGAAGTGCGCCCATCGTGCTTGTCTGGAATTTATGCATTCCATCCCTCTAAGGACCTTCAAGTTTTTATGGTCAGTACGCAGAGTGAAGGGTGATGCGCTACCCTGCAGCAGGTGTCTCCACTCCTCACAGGCCGTCTTAAGTGCTAAGAGTTCCTTCTCTATAACCGAATAGTTCTTTTGACTCACCGACAAGGTCTTTGAGAGATAGGCCACTGGGTGCTCAATTCCCTGGTGTTCTTGTAATAACACAGCTCCCAAAGCTTCAGCGGAGGCATCGGCCTCGACTACAAACGGTAGAGTTTGATCCGGTTGGCGAAGGACTGGAGCAGAGCAAAACAATTTCTTCAATAGCTCAAAAGCGTTGTCGGCCTGGTCAGTCCAAGCAAATGGGCCAGCTTCCTTCTTGAGTAAAGCCGTAATAGGCAATACCGTTTGAGAGAAATGACCGATAAATTTTCTGTAGAAGTTTGTCAAACCTAGGAATCGTTGGACATCTTTCAGTGAGGTAGGTGTGGGCCATTTCAGTATGGCAGATACCTTACCGGGATCCATAGAGACACCATCCTTAGATAGTATAAAACCCAGATAGGAGATTGTGCTGGTCTTGAAAATACACTTCTCTGGTTTAACCAGGAGGGAGTTGGCCTGAAGGCGATCTAATATGCTTCGTAGGTGTTGGTCGTGTTCTTGTGGGGATCGAGAAAATATCAGGATGTCATCCAAGTATACTACTGTAAAGATAAAGAGGACTTCAGAGAACAGGCGATCCATAAAGCGCTGAAAAACAGCCGGGGCATTCACTAAGCCAAAAGGCATAACTCGATACTCATAGAGACCAAAAGGTGTACGGAATGCCGTTTTCCATTCATCACCCTCGCGTATCCGGAGAAGATGATATGCACTTCTTAGATCCAGTTTAGAAAAGATGGTGGCCCCCTGTACTGCCTCCAGTATGTCTGCGATGAGTGGCATAGGGTATCTGTCCCTTATTGTGACCTTATTGAGGCCCCGGTAATCAATGCAAGGCCTCAATTCTGTAGAATCGCGCTTGGGGATAAAAAATAATGGGGCCCCTGCGGGAGATCTGGAAGGCCGGATCAATCCGTTAGTCAGGTGGGAGTCCAAGTATCTCCGTAGAGCTACCTTCTCGGTGAGAGATAGCGGAAACATCCGTCCGAAGGGGACTAATGCGTCTTGTGTGAGTTCTATGGCACAGTCCTCTGGACGATGTGGGGGCAGCTCTAATATCGTCTTGTCAACAAAGACTTCATGAAATTCCTCCAATTCAGTTGGAATGCAACAGACCTCGCACTTAGTGGTGGATTCAGGCGCGAGGACCTTCACTACTTCCTGTGACCGGTGTGGTATACAGAGTTCCTTACAGAATCCTGATTCAAAGGTAATAGTATTCCTGAACCAATCAATCGAGGGGTTGTGCCTTCTCAGCCATGGGATACCCAGTATGACTGGAAAGTGGGCTGCTCGAATAAGATCGAATGTCATTTGTTCTGTATGATGTTGGATCACCACAGTGAGTGGTTCTGTTGTATGAGTGATGGGACCAGAGGAAAGCGGGGTCCCATCAACGCCTTCTACCTTCTGAGCGTCCTCACGCCGAACCAAAGGAATACCTTGTTGATCAGCCCAAATGGTGTCCATAAAGACTCCAGCAGCACCACAGTCAATGAGGGCTAGTGTAGTTAACTTCTTGGTGGAGATTTGTATCTGTAAGGACACTACCATCAAACGAGAGTCCATGGTAACTCCTTGGGGGTTAACCGCCAAGGTTACATAGGGGCGAGAAGACATACCTCGGAAACCTGCCCCCTTTAGTTCCGAGGTCTGTCGTTTCCCGGTGTACGGGGAGGAACCGCTGGGCATTTTCGTAGTAGATGCGTATCCGATCCACAATACAAACAGAGACCAGTGTCTCGCCTTCTTCTACGTTCTTCAGGTGTTAACGGGGCTCTTGCGGCGCCTATCTGCATGGGTTCTTCTTTGCTTGAAGCTAAGGGTAACAGATGAGAAGGGGTTCCTGCAGAGGGTGAGTTGACTGGGATGCGCAACTTTCGTCTTTCGGTCCGCCGTTCGCTGAGACGGAATTCTATCTGGAGGGCTATGGACATCATATCCGATAGAGAGGTGGGAAGTGCCAAACGAGCCAGCTCGTCCTTTAATTCTTCTCTTAAGCCACGACGAAATATCGTAAATTGCACATGTTCTGGCCATCCGGCCTCAATCGCTAACCGTTTGAAGGACGAAATATAGGTCCTGAGATCGCTGGTGCCCTGCTGAACGTCTAGCAGTTCTTCAGCCGCTATGTGAGTTATCTCGGCCTGTTCGAAGGTCTGTTTAAACAAGGTAACAAAGGCACCATAGTCCTGGAGTATCGGATTGTTATTGGTTACTAGTGGGGAAGCCCAGGCCAGGGCGTTTCCTATTAAATTTGATATAACAAACCCCACCTTGGTATGAGCGCTGGCGAAGGTATGAGGACGAAAGGCAAAGTAAATGGCACAAGATTCGAGAAATTCCTTGAGACGTCTTGGCGATCCATCGTATTTACCCGAGGACAAAGACATGGGAGGGAGATCGGTCTCCCTAGATTCTCGAGCCGTGATCATTTGTCTTAATGCTGCATTTTCAGCCTTGACGTTCTGTAATTCAACGTTCATTCCTTGTACAGCTTGAATCAGCTCTTGCAGCTGTTCAGGGGTAGCCATAGTTTCTTTCGGGCGTTGCAATCTGTCAGAATCAAACTCCAGATCTCCCTCTTCTTCTTCTAACTCCAACCCTCCGTCCACCTCCTCACCTGTGGCGATGGATCCCCTGGGCGGTTCCAATCTTTTCTTCCACCAAGCAGTTTTTTTTGATGGAGGATAGGGCCTACCCCGGGAGGAAGCCACCCTGACCTGCTACAACAAGGTCTAGAAGTGGCTTCTCTGCCGGAGCAAGCTATATGGGGGAAAAAGCCTGATGGCATAAAAAACCCCCGGCGAAGTTGTGCTGAGTGGATCCCAGAAGATATGGAAGGCAGAAGTATAGTGAAACTCCAGAATTGTAAGTCCGACGAGAATGGACGGGAAAGAAATCTTCACGGAGAAAAGGGGCGGAGCCCAGGACAGAAAACGGGAACCAAAGAGAGACAAGGTAAGACAACGAGAACAAACAATGGGAGGTACGGGAAAACAGATGCACCGGCTAGGAGAGCCGTCAACAGCGCTACAAACAGAAAGATGGGAGAGAGAGAACAGAGAAAACTAGCGTCTCACCCGGAGCCTGACGCGAGAGGGTTGCAACGCGTAGGCTTCCGGGTGTGACGGAAGGAAATAGGCGTACCGAAGCAAGCGCTGCGGAACAACTAGACCGCTAAACATAGTGCGTGGTATAACGTGAAGGGGTGACTAATGGCGGCCCAGTCTCCACCGCGACCATATCCCCCAACATTGGCGGCGCATGACAGTGGTGTGTACTTGCTCCTGTTCCCTACCAGTAGCTTTTGCCTACAGGGTGATGCCCAACACCCAGGAACTGGTTTTAACTCCTGCTCGTCAAATCTTAATTTCACAACCCTTAAAGTCAGCTGAAGGGCCATTCACACCACAGCACTTCAAGGCCATAACAATGGCAGTAGGCACTATGCACATATCAAGTAACACAGATCTCTAAATGTGTACACACCACTAGCTGTTGGGTAGTCATATTTGACTCTTGGTGAGTAAGAAATGGTGGGCTGAGTGTATGTAGAGAAATGAGGGGAGAGTGACTTTTTATGGCAGGCTAGTATCTTGCAACATTTTACTCCTGATTAATGTAACATAACCTAGTTCTTGAGTGGGAGCTTCACTAGTTCTTTTTCGAGTTTCAGATACACTGACTGGTGTAAGAGTCACCCCAAGGTGTACATACACAAAGGATCGCTCTCCACCTGGTTCTTTAGTCTTTCTTTGTCTCTTTTTCTTGAATTTACATTGACGATTAATATAGAAACAAGGGCTGGTTGAATCGAATTAGTAAATAATTGATGTCATGTGTTCTGTTCCAGGTACAGCTCACCATCCCAGGAGGTGCTGCCTGTTTCGCTGAAGAGGAGTGGGTGATTTTGAAGGAATGGCAGAAGGAACTTTACAGCAATGTGATGAAGGAAGTTCACCAAGCGCTGCTCTCTCTGGGTAAAGTTACACCACTGACCTTTAACAAGTGTTTTTAGAGTCCATGAAATAGGTGGCTTGTTATTTTCGGCTCTGAAAATGGGTCTTGCTATTCTGTCCTTGATGTATGTTTCTTAATACAGTCCCAATGCTGTACCGGTTGATAATGCCTGGGGCCCGAGTTAATGGGTGTGGCGGGTCGGAAGAAGGAGTCTGACACTTGGAAGACATGACTCATATTTTTTATGAAATTATAAGTAGAAGGCCTTACTTTCCCTATGACACAAGGGAATACCCTACAAATAAAAAAAAATGAAAGGTGCTAATCTGTTGTCATAAAGTCAAAAGAAAATATGTCCTCCGCCCATACTACCCTATTTGGCCCTGCCACTAATGTTAACTAACTTAAATAAACCAATGTCCCCTCAGTGGCGCACTGCCATATTGTATTGTAGTGAGATTGGATCCCTTGCCTATGCAGCTTTTTACATCTGAGTAAGCCTAGGGTAAGTGCTAATTTCTACGCGGCCTTCCCGCTCCATTTTTAAAATCTAAACTGCTTTTTACATTCTGATCAATCGCTGCCTCGTGCTCTCTTGATCTTTGCCACTTCCTGGTTTCTCCTTCCCTCCCCTGTCCTCTGATTGGTGTACTGCCCCTTTATGTTAACCCACTAGGGCAGCCCCACTGCCCATGCAGCCCCCTTGAAGAAGGGCCCAGAGGCAAAGGGCAGCTCCTGTATTGCGCTTTCTTAAATGTCACTGGGCCTAGTAAGATCGCAGTGTTTTCTGTTTTTTCTCTCCCTTGTTCCCCTCACTTTTTGCCTGGTCGTGCTCTGAAACACTTGTGTACGAGCGCGATATAAATAAAATATCATTTCATCATTTCATTTCATTTCATTTCATTTCAATAGCAGCTCCAGAGTGTGTTTGCTGGTGTTTGCCATGGGAGCATGCAGTGCAGCCATCATCCAGCAGCGACTGACAAGGTAAGAAAGGCACGGGCAGGGGGAACAGCCATTACTGCTCCCTATTTAAGTGTCCCTCCTACCTTTTTACTTCTAATAGCTATTTGTACTGTCTGCTGCACGGTGTAGTTGTATGTTATCCATATCTGGCACTAGGTTAACTGTTGTAACTAGCCATTGGGGCTTCCTCCTCCCCCCTTCTATGAAAGTCAAATCTGGGTGCTTTGCTGTTGTGCTTGAAAATTAGGCTTTCCCCCCCTTTCTAGGAAAGTTGAATCTAGGTGCTTTTACATTGCTGTTGTGCTTAAAAATGAGACTTATCCTCTTTCCCTTTTATCTAAGATTTTCACTCTGTCAGATAACTCACTTCTAGGTCTCTTGCTTTCTCTGCAGTGTGATATAACTTAGACTTTTTTCCCCTTCCTGGACACCTGATTCTAAAGTGTTGCATTCTGTGTGGTATAGTTCGGTATCGTGCACTGCAGTTTCTCCCTCTCGCCCTGTCTCACCCTTCCTTCTCTCCTTGCTCTCAATGGTGCTCTCAATCTCCCTTATCATCTCTAACTGCTGTGCTATGACCTATTCTATCCCCCTGTTGAAGTTTGGAAGGAGAACATTCAAGAAGGATCTTCTGGTCTCCAATCCAAGCCTGCCTATCGCTGACACCTATGTCAACGCTTCTTCCAGGCAGACTTTCACCGCCATCTTCTTTGTCGTTCACTCTCTGGACCTTTGAACTCCCCATATGGTCTCAGTACACTCCCCGTTCTCTTCCTCTCACTCTCCCATTAATGGTGGCACTGTTACGCTCACCTGGCTCCCACAGGGGCATCGATCTGAACTGGACAGCTGCGGTCTCCACCAATGTGATGCGTAGTGCTGAGATGACAGACTGAACTGGCCCACCTAGCTTCGTTTGCTTTGCCCGTAGGAATATTCTTCTGCAAATGGAGAATGGGAATTAACCACCTGTGGAGTTGAGCGTAAACCCCTCACCCCCGCTGTTCTCCCCACTGATCACCTTTGATGTCCCCTCTTATAGTCTCACCTGATGGTTTGGAAAGATGAGCTCTCCATCCTGCATTGAGCGCAGGGGTGCGTAGATAACCAGTTGCTTCAGTGGTTCGAAGGAATTGGTGAGTTCCAGAACAATATTGACTCTGAGTTTTCTGGCAAGACGCCGTAAGTATGTAGTTTGTAAGAGTTCAAATGTCTGACTTTCACTCTTGTCCGATTCCTTGCAGGTTGCAGCTTGACCCTAGCAAAGAGTTTCTTGTGGCAACCGGTAATTTTCTGGTAAGGATTTGTATTATCCAACACAGTTCGATAAAATAATGTCAGTATGTAACCTGTTGCTTTCTCCCTTATTCAGGTGCTGAGAGAAAGTATGAAGTCTCGGGGAATAATGCCTCCGGCGGTAAAATTAGGTAAGTCTATTGTGGTGAGGAGGTTTCCCCTTGTTTGTCCCTTTGTTTCACCTTGCTGTCCTTTTGTTCCCCTTAGGGGCTGGGGTACGGCGAGGATGTGGTGGAGGCTGCGCCGACCCGTGAAGAGGAATAGTACCCCCGGTGGTAAAATCAGGTAAGTCTATGGGGGTAACTAATATTGCCTCTGTTTATTCCCTTGGCTCACCTTGCTGTTCTTGTGTTCAAAAGGATGCGGTGGATAGTGAAGATGTGCGAAGGCCGGTGAGTGCAGCGCGGCGCTGCAGCAGGCGAGGCGACGCGCATAAAATAACTTCTTTCTTCCAGGTCGAAGGCGCGGTGGATCGGGAATTCAGGTAAGGATCAAAGGTATTGCTCTTGTTCTAACCTTTGCTAACCTTTTCTCCTTCTTTCTCCCTTTTTCTAGGAGGTCCAGACTCGAGGCGGGCGTGGCAGAAGACTGGATGCTGACTTGCAGGCACGGTGAGCGTTACGCTGCTGAATGCAGAATAACGCGAAGCATGTGCTGCTCTTCGGGCGTGGTTTAAATAGCCCCCAAAGTAGTCCCAGGTAAGTATTCCTCCCCGACCCCACCCGAGTGAAAAAATAGTCCCAAGGTAAAGTAGTCCCTTTCAAGCCTCTTTTGGCTTGGAGCTCTTGCAGCATGGTCTGCATCAGGTAAGTTTTAATTTATGAACCTGGCGCCTATGGCGCCAGGACTGACTCTCCATATGAGCCTGGTGCAATAGACGCCAGGACTGCACCCAAATAGCCCCTAGCAGGGGTTGTTGGGATTGCTTGGAATAACTTGATGCCTGCTTCCGGGGTCACTGGACATGGTCTGGGTCACCGGGGGTAGGCATCATGACAGCACTCCCCACCAAGGCCCCTCCTAAAGTCGTTCTTCCTCGTGGTCTTGGTTTGTCTGGGAATGTTCGGTGGAATTTTTTCACCAATCGGGGTGCATGAACATGGTCACTAGGTTCCCATGACCTTTCCTGTGGTCCGTAACCTTTCCAGTCGATTAAATAAGAAAGCTTTGACTTCACCAACTTGGAGTCCAGGATGTTCTTGACCTCAAATTCGGGTTCCCCGTCTATAAGGATGGGGTCTGGTGGCTTGGTTAGTCTTGTCCCTGGGTACACTGGTTTCAAAAGTGACACATGAAAAACGGGGTGAATTTGCATATTAGCAGGTAAGTCCAACTTGACGGCCACTGGGTTGATAATGGCCTTAATAGAGTAAGGTCCCAAATATCTGGGGTTAAAGGTCTGTGTTCCTTTTAGAGGTAAGAACAAAGTTATGGCAGAAAAAGTCACGAGTCCACAGCGCTTATACAGTGATTAAGAAAATAAACATCAAGGCTGCGGTTATCTGGGCGGTGTGGGTGTACTGCCAATACACATCCACAGGAATAGTTGAAGGAAAACAAAGATGTTCTCAGTCTCACTGCGCCAAGAAATTATAATTAGTTGTTTGTGCAAAGAGAAGCCTTTATTGTTTGTGCGAAGAGAAGCCTGACACATGTTTCAAGCTGTGTACAGCTTTTCATCAGAGGCTTAAATTGCATAGTACATCATTTCCATACAAATTGGGTAAAGTTAAAAACATACACATGATATCCATAAATCCATTTATTCACCTTTTATTTATTTGTGGAAACGTTACATCGATGATGTTATTTTAGTGTGGACTGGTACAAAAGATCTTCTTGTTGAATTTGTATCCTGTTTAAATGATAATGATTGGGGATTACAATTTACCTCAACCTTTAGTCAATCTCACATTGACTTTTTGGACCTTTCCATAGAACTAACCCCTGACGGCCTAATTACCAAAACCTTTCGCAAATCGACCTCAGTGAATGCCACGTTACATGCAGAATCATGCCATAAAAAACATGTCATTGCCAATATTCCCAAAGGGGAATTCATTCGTGCTAAGAGAAATTGCTCCCAATCAGTGGATTATGATCAAGAATGTGCTCTTATCAAATCCCGGTTTTTGAATAAAGGTTACCATAAGAAGTGTGTCGAACAAGCATCAGCCACAGTACGTCAGGTTAAGAGAGTGGATCTATTGGTGCCAAAAACTCGGTCTAAATCATTAAACTCTGAAAATATCAGGTTTATCACAAGATATAACTCTGATAGTCACAAAATACATGCTATTTTAAGTAAACATTGGCACTTGTTACATCTCGACAAAGACATCTCAAATTGGTTGGACACTAATGTCAGTGTGACTTACAGCAAAGGTACATCCCTTAAAAATGTATTGAGTCCATCATTTATGAGCCCCTTATCTATACCCAAGACTTGGCTCAATTCCGCCAGAGTCCTTCGTTTTCATAAATGTGGTGTTTGTAATATGTGCAACTTTACATTTGAAACATCTGCAGTCTCTTTTGGGCTACGAGGTAATCATGAAATCAAGTCTTTCATCAATTGCAATTCTAAGTTTGTAGTGTATTGCATTATATGCACCTGTGGCCTGAAATATATAGGGAGCACTATTCGCCCACTTAAAATTAGAATTCGTGAACATCTGGCTTCCATTGGGAGCCAAGATGCCAAATACCCCCTTGCCTATCATTGGCAAAAATCTCATCAAATGGACTGCAAAAATGACATTCGTTTTGTGGGGCTGTGCAAAGTGTCATTGCCCCCACGGGGTGGTAACCTTACACTAAAATTACGACAATTGTTGGAGGCCAAATTAATTTGTAAATATTGCACTGTTTCTGAAGGACTTAATTCGGATCATGAGTTTGCCATATTTTTATAATTCATATTTCCTCTGTTGGGGTTGACAAGTGCCTTTAATTATCCTCTTGGGGAGATCCCCTCCTGTAATTATATTCTTGTTCCATGTGTATTATTACTGTGCAATGTGCCTTTATTTGTAATGGTGTTCAGTAGCAGCGCACTCAGCCCCACCCTTTTTTTAGTGCATTGGAATTGTTGGTTTATTTAAATACCACTTCAATTATTAATGACTAGCTGAGGCTTGTTACTTTTAACTTAATTTTGTCTCTAAAAAAAATAAAAAAAAATAAAAAATAAAATTCCTCAGCAAAACATGAGTAATAGTTGTTTGCTAAATTCTCCTTTTTATTTGTTGGCTAATTTGGGCTTATGGACCAGTTTCACTAAGTTAGGCATTTCTAAAGGTGATCAACATGGTGATCCTTTTCGCCCCTTTCTGTTTGTCTCACTTGGAAGGCCATGCATTGTGTTATACTGCATTCCAGTATATTTAATCCTACCTTTCTTTCGTGCATTGTGCAATGGTAACACGAGTAGACTGAAACAAATGGTCATCGAGGTAGGTCTGTTTATTTTTCTCTCCCCATGTTGTAGTTTTAACTTTTAATTGGCTTTTTTGGTTAACCAGTTAGGAATTGTCCACAGTCCTTTTGAATCACGAGTTAATTGGAGTTAATTTAATGGGTACTTTGGTGGTTTTTTTAATACTAATTTGAGATTTATTTTCTCTTTGGCTAAATTAGCTTTCCGCAACTGCGAGGCATTTTGAGGTATGTTTTTATTGACAGCATTACGGTTTGTTTTGGTAACTTACGTAATATTTTTCTGCAATTGGCTTTCCAGTAATTACTTAATCTATCTGCCTACAGAACTGTATCTGGCATTGTCCTACTCTAAATGTGGAGTTCTTATTGCTGCAACCTAAGGTACTTATTTTTGGAATACATTACAGTCTTTGATTTAAGACTTAGCTTACTAAGTGGAACTTGATTGCGCTGCTATGGGCAACTTTTGTTTCTAAAATTATGTTTCTTTTTCTCATTTTGTTTGTCTGTCAACGGACTACTACGAATGAAATTGGTTAATTTGTAGTAATTTAATTTCTACTTTTTTACTTTTCCTACATGTGATGTACATGTGTTATATTTTTTGTGGTTGCATCGCGCCCTGGACTGCTTGCTCACAACTTGTGCCTATGTTCTTTATGTAACAATTTTTTGCACAAAACAATCATGTGTATGTTTTTAACTTTACCCAATTTGTATGGAAATGATGTATTATGCAATTTAAGCCTCTGATGAAAAGCTGTACACAGCTTGAAAAAACGTGTCAGGTTTCTCTTCACACAAACAATAAAGGCTTCTCTTTGCACAAACAACTAATTGTAATTTCTTGGCGCAGTGAGACTGGGAACATCTTTGTTTTCCTTTACTTTAGAGGTATGTGTTTTGTGGCCAACCATACTTGGTCCCCTATCTGGTATTGTGGAGTATCGCCTCTATGCCGATCAGCATTTTTCTTGTATTTTTCTTTCGCTTGTTTTAAATGTGCAGTTGCTTCCTTAAAGGCTTGTGTAATCGTAGCGTGCAGATGGTCCACTGCGGGCATTTCTAAGTGTTGGGGTGAGTCAAGGTTTGAGGTTCGAGGATGGTGCCCATATAAGGTATAAAAGGGGCTTTGTCCAGTTCCAGAATGTACTGAGTTATTGTATGCATATTCGGCGATCCAAAGAATGTCTTTCCAATTACTCTCAGTTTGATGTAACATACAACGCAGGTATTGTTCAAGAGTCTGGTTGGTCCTCTCCGTTTGACCATCGGTTTGGGGGTGGTGACTGGTCGATAACCTCACATCGATTTGCGCCAATTGACAACATTTCCTCCAAAAATGTGAAATGAATTGACTGCCCCGGTCAGAGACCAATACGGACGGAAATCCATGTATGCGAACAATGTTTTCGAGGAACTCCTTGGCCAGGATTGAAGCTGAAGGTAATCCCTTTAAAGGAATAAAGTGGGCCATCTTGGAAAAAAGATCCACAATAACTAGAATGGTGTTAAATCCATTGCATGGGGATAGATCAGTAATAAAGTCTAATGATAAGGTGTGCCATGGTGTAGGCAGAATGTCTAAAGGTTGTAAGAGTCCAGCTGGTTTTTTCTTCTGACTTTTGTTTTGGGCGCAAATGCCACAAGACATTACAAATGATTTAATATCCTTTCGCCAGGTGGGCCACCAGAATTGTTTCTTAATTTTGGCTTCAGTCTTTGCGATACCTGGGTGCCCCTCTATTAGGGTGTCATGATAATGGGAAATGACTAGCTCTTGTAGTTCCTTGTGTGGCAGATATAGCCGCCCTTGGTAATAAGGCAGGTTATTGGTGACAGAGTAGTCCGGGCCTTTCTTTACCCAGTCCTGCAGGGCTGTGGAATCAAAGAGTTGCTGGATCTTCACCTGAATGTCCTCTAGTGTCTGTAGAGTAGTCATGCCAAGAATCCTTTGTTCGGAAATTATAGGTACTGGTTCTGGGTTCACTTCTGCCTCTCCCATCCCTATTCGGGATAAGGCGTCTGCTTTACCGTTCTTGCAACCTGGTTGGTAGGTTATCACGAAATCGAACTCGGCAAAGAATAATGCCCATCGGAGCTGGTGTGACCATTGGGCCTTGGCTGTCTTTAAATACTGCAAGTTCCGGTGATCGATGATCACAGTAATGGTATGCCTGGCACCGAGAAGATAGTGCCGCCAAGCCTTGAAGGCGGATTTAATGGCTAATAACTCCTTGTCGGTAACAGCATAGTTTAACTCGGGTGCCGAGAACTTTCTGGACCAAAATTCTACTGGGTGAAGCTGGCCAGTTTCAGGGTCCTTTTGGGACAGGACAGCTCCCATGGCTAAACTGGATGCATCAGTTTCCACTATGTATGGAAGTTCAGGGCGCGGGTGCTTTAGTACAGGTGCAGACGTGAATTTCGCTTTCAGTTCTTGGAAGGCATTTTCAGCTTCTTCAGTCCACATAAAGCATTTGTTTTTTCGCAAGAGTGCTGTGATGGGATGTACAACATGTGAGAAGTCCAGGATGATTCTGCGGTAGAAATTGGCAAAGCCGAGCATGCTTTGTACTCCTTTAACTTAACTCGGTGATGGCCACTTAAGAATTGCGTCCACCTTTCGTGAGTCCATTCGGACTCCTTTTGGACTCAGGATAAACCCAAGGAATTCAACTTCCGTGGCATGAAAAACACATTTTTCCAGTTTTGCATATAGTTTGTGCTGGCGCAATTTCTCAAGGACTGCTTGGACGTGCTTCACATGGTCAGATTCTGAAGAGGAGTATACTAGAATATCATCAATATATACGACAACACAAACGTCAATGAGTTCACGAAGGACATCGTTCATGAAGTATTGGAAGGCTGCTGGTGCATTGCACAACCCGAAGGGCATCACCTGGTATTCGAATAACCGGTACTTAGTGCGAAAGGCAGACTTCCATTCGACGCCCTCTTTCACTCGTACCAGATGGTATGCCCCCCGGAGATCCAACTTAGTGTATATGCAAGCGTCCTTTACTTGGTCTAGTAGTTCGGGGATCAGAGGCAATGGGTATCGGTTCTTAACAGTGATCTGGTTCAATGCGCAGTAGTCTATGCACGTTCTGAGGTCACCTTCCTTTTTGGGCACGAAGAACAAAGCTGAAGATGCAGGGGACTTGGATGGGCAAATGAAGCCATTAGCAAGGTATTGGTCTAGATATTGCCGTAGGTGAAGGGTCTCAGGTTCCGTAAGGGCATAGATCCTGCTACAAGGGGGTTGTGCACCGGGTATGAGATCGATTTGACAATCATACGATCTGTGAGGTGGTAAGGTGTTTGCCTGTTCTTTTTGGAACACATCCTGGAATTCTTGATATTCTGGAGGTAGTTGCACGACTGATGTGGTTACTGTGGCCAGGCCTGCGTTCTGGTTTTTCTTTGGGTAACAGGTTTGTGCACAATCCGGGAAGGTTATTATCTTCTCTCGCCAATCAATACAAGGATTATGTGTTTCCAACCAAGGTATCCCCAGTATTATTTGGTACTGTGGGGCTTTGATTAGATCAAGCACAATAGTCTCTCGATGCCCATCCTGACCCAATAGTGTCATCTCTGCGGTGGAATGAGTTACAGGCCCAGAGGCAATTTCAGTTCCATCGACTGTGGTGATGACATCTGAGGTGGTTTTTTGGCAGAGAGGTAGATTCATCCTGGAAGCCAATTCGTAGTCCACATAGTTTCCTATGGCCATGCTATCAATGTATGCCCTACTGCGTGCATACGCGATGGCTGCTTTGGATCTAATAGGATCATTGGTATGATGAAATGCGAGGTCTGAGTATCCTTCTTCAAGCTCGGCAAGCGGACCTCTACGCTTGTCGGGCGTGGTCTTTTCCCGAGTCTGACTCCATATGGCTTTTATAAGCAGCTCCTACCACCTTCTTTGGTGGTTTTACAGGGCACTCCCATAGAAAATGCCCAGAAGTTCCATAATATAGACACAATTGCATTTGCCGTCTCCTTTCTCTTTCCTTCTGGGTTAAGGGTCCTTTAACCCCTCTGATTTGCATGGGTTCTGAAGCATCTGCTCCTTTGGGGTTAGCGTGGGTTTTGACCAACACCCGATTCTCAAACTTGGCTCGATCAGCCTTTCTGTTCTGAAGTCTGTGAACTAACTGGACCACTAAGTCTATATATTCAGCGCAGTCTTGAGGTGGGTTCACAACTTGAGCCAAGACATCCTTGAGTTCTCCTCGAAGCCCTCGATGAAATAACGTGATTCGTTTTACCTCGGGCCACCCAGTTTCCACTATCAACCTATTAAAGGTTGCGATGTCGGATAGAAGGTCCTCGTTACCCTGCTGTAGGGACAAAAGTTCGTTATCCAGGGCCTGTCCTTGGGAGTGCCGGGCAAATAGTCTTTCCATGCTCATTTGAAAGCCCTGAAAATCCCAAAGAATCAGGTCATCCTGAGTAACTAGTGGAATTGACCAATCAGCTGCACTGCCTCTGAGATATGACAATACAAAGGCTACCTTGGCTTGATCGTTTGGGAAGGCTCTGGGTCTGCATAAAAAGTGCAAGCGGCATTGGTTCATAAACACAGCGAACCTTTTGGGGTCCCCGGCAAATCGTTCGGGCGGAGCTAATGGAATAGTTCCTGGTAGGTTTATTGGCACAGGGTTACTCGATGACACAGGAGCTGGATTTCCCCCGGGTCCTGGTAAGGGTGCTTGTCCAGCCTGGCTTTGCAGTAGTTGCCTAGCAAGGTCATCAGTTCGCTCCTTTGACAAAAACAGTTCTCTCCTAAGAGCATTGGTTTCTTGATGGGCGGAATGCACTTCAGCCCTCAGTTCCCCTAGTAATTGGCCCAATTGGTCAGTTTCCGAGGTATCCATAACGCCCGGGTGGGAATTTGTGGGTAGGCTTCGCGTTCTGTTACGCTCACCTGTTCCCACAGGGGCGTCGATCTGAACTGGACAGCTGCGGTTTCCACCAATGTGACGCGTAGTGCTGAGATGACGGACTGGACTGGCCCACCTAGCTTCGTTTGCTTGGCCCGTAGGAATATTCTTCTGCAAATGGAGAAAGGGAATTAACCACCCGTTGAGTTGAGCGTAAACCCCCCACCCCCGCTGTTCTCCCCACTGATCACCTTTGATGTCCCCTCTTATAGTCTCACCTGATGGTTTGGAAAGATGAGCTCTCCATCCTGCATTGAGCGCAGGGGTGCGTAGATAACCAGTTGCTTCACTGGTTCGAAGGAATTGGTGAGTTCCAGAACTATATTGACTCTGAGTTTTCCGGCAAGACGCCATAAGTATGTAGTTCGTAAGAGTTCAAATGTCTGACTTTCACTCTTGTCCGATTCCTTGCAGGTTGCAGCTTGCCCCTAGCGAAGAGTTTCTTGTGGAAAACGGTAATTTTCAGGTAAGGATTTGTATTATCCAATACAGTTCGATAAAATGATGTCAGTATGTAACCTGTTGCTTTCTCCCTTATTCAGGTGCTGAGAGAAAGTATGAAGTCTCGGGGAATAATGCCTCTGGCGGTAAAATTAGGTAAGTCTATTGTGGTGAGGAGGTTTCCCCTTGTTTGTCCCTTTGTTTCACCTTGCTGTCCTTTTGTTCCCCTTAGGGGCCGGGGTACGGCGAGGATGCGGTGGAGGCTGCGCCGACCCGTGAAGAGGAATAGTACCCCCGGTGGTAAAATCAGGTAAGTCTATGGGGGTTAACTAATATTGCCTCTGTTTATTCCCTTGGCTCACCTTGCTGTTCTTGTGTTCCCCTTAGGTGCCGGAGTGCGGCGGGAACATGCAGAAGGATGCGGTGGATAGTGAAGATGTTGCCAAGGCCGGTGAGTTCAGCGCGGCGCTGCAGCAGGCGAGGCGACGCGCATAAAATAACTTCTTTCTTCCAGGTCGAAGGCGCGGTGGATCGGGAATTCAGGTAAGGATCAAAGGTATTGCTCTTGTTCTAACCTTTTCTCCTTCTTTCTCCCTTTTTCTAGGAGGTCCAGACTCGAGGCGGGCGTGGCAGAAGACTGGATGCTGACTTGCAGGCACGGTGAGCGTTACGCTGCTGGATGCAGAATAACGCGAAGCGTGTGCTGCTCTTCGGGCGCGGTTTAAATAGCCTCCAAAGTAGTCCCATGTAAGTATTCCTCCCCGACCCCACCCGAGTGAAAAAATAGTCCCAAGGTAAAGTAGTCCCTTTCAAGCCTCTTTTGGCTTGGAGCTCTTGCAGCATGGTCTGCATCAGGTAAGTTTTAATCTATGAGCCTGGCGCCTATGGCGCCAGCACTGACTCTCCATATGAGCCTGGCGCCATAGACGCCAGGACTGCACCCAAATGGCCCCTAGCAGGGGTTGTTGGGCTTGCTTGGAATAACTTGATGCCTGCTTCCGGGGCTGCTGGACTTGATCTGGATCCCCAGGGGCAGGCATCATGACAGACACCCGTTGAGAAGTACTCTTGGCATCCTTCCTGTCCTCTAGGGCCATCAATAATGTCTACCTTAATGCCACTGTAATGGTCCAGGGCTCTTAGCCAAACCTCCTCCTTCTTGATAGGTGTATTCCGTCTCTCATCAACTTCATGCCCTCTCCTGCCACTCCTCCAATACCTCACGTCTGGCCCTCTGCCACCTCTGACAGGTGTACCACACTGCTGTACCCCTCCTTGGAAGACCTTCAAAAGTGTCAACCTGCTCCACTTAGCTACCCTCTACTCTCGCTCTGCCGTCAAACACTCCTCTCACATCTGCCACCTCCTTGAAGACCTCAGCGTAGACGTCCTTGCTCTTACCGACAAGTGGTTCACTGCCAGCTCTGTCGCATGTTTTTACACTTTCCTCCCTGAGGGCTACAAGATCCAACCGGATCAGGCCCAACCGGTCCGGACGCAGAGTGACCCAATCTTCCATGAGTGGCTCTCTTCTACTATCATATCCACTCAGGCCTACTCCTCTTTTGAATGCCTTGTCTGCAGGTTTGATGACCTTCCTGTCCTCCCTCTGACTCTGGCCATCATCTACATGCCTCCTGGCCAGGTCTTCCTTTTCCTCTCAGAGTAGGTTGTCCTTACCTCTTCTCACCTGGCCTCCATCTTCAAGCTTCTCCTCCTCTGAGATTTCAATATTCACCTTGACTCCCCTGATACGGCCTCTGGACTTTTTCGCAACCTCAGTGACTCTTTCTCTCTCTCATTCTTCCCCCTGGTCCGATGCACTCAGCTGGTCACACCTTGGATGCTCTCATCTCTGCAGACATCCCCATCGCCAAACATCTCATTACTCCTCTCTTCTGGTCTGATCATTCTCACCTGTAGTCTCACCTGGACATCCTGGGTCCCCCGGTTAAGCCCCCGCCTGCACTGCCATTCTCCTTCTCCATCATTCGACCTATGAAGCGAGTGTCAGTTGCTGCTGTTGCAGCCACCTTCAATCCCCCTCCTACACCTGCCTCTGACTCTCACTCTGACACAGCCCTTACTAACCTTCAACTCTCCATCTCCAACACTTCGGACATCGTAGTCCTTGTCACGTGGATCCGCAAACTGGCCTGCTGCCTGCTCCAAAGCCAATACAGACTCTGCTCGAAGAAGAGGGCCTTTTTCCAAGCCCGCATCTCTGGGGCCACTAACAGCACGGCTGACCTTTTCAAAATCTGCAAGGAACTCTCCAATCCTACTGCAGTCTCCATGTCTCCTCTGCCTTCCCAGGCCCTCTGAACTTCTCTGGCCTCTCACTTCATTACTAAAACTCAGGACATCCTGTCCTCACTCTCATCTTCACCACTCCCTTCTCCCTCACCCGCTCTCAGGATTCCCTTGGTCCCCCTCCCCCATCCTTCCTTCTCTCCTCTTTCTCATGAGGTTTCTAGACAAGTCCGCTCTATGAAAGTCTCCTCCAAACAGGTGCTCCGCTGCTCCTCCAGATCTATCAAGGACAACATTGTCGCCCTTGCTCCAGCCTTGGATCACTCCTTTGCCACTTGATCCTTCCTGTCACCCCTCAAGCACTCCCCTGCGCACTCTCCCCTCAAAAAGTCTTCTGCCGACCCTTCCTGTTCAGCTAACTACCACCCTATCTCCATTACTCCCTTCCTGGGCAAACTATTGGAGAAGCAGTCCATCTCCCAGCTTTTCCACCACACAGAATCTGTTGGTTCTCTCCACAGCCACCAGTCTGACTTCAGAGCTGCCAGAGGCACGGAACCTGCTCTCCTGAACACCTGTGAAGATTGCTGTATAATCTCGATTCCAACTCTCCTTCCGTTCTGATCCTTCTGGACCTTTCCTCTACCATTGATAGGTCAATTACGCCACCCTTATAAATCGGTTCATGACACCCTTGGCATCACGGACCTGGCTCTGGACTGATTAACCTCCTTCCTCTCTGAACGACCGTCCCAGGTTCAGCTGGCCCCTTTTTCTCCTCCATCTCACACTCCATCAGTTGGGTCCCTCAGGGCTCTACTCTCTCGCTCTGGCTTTTCAACATCTACCTTGCGCCCCTTAGCCCATTTGATATCTGCCTTCTCTCCTACCTTACAATGTTATTCGGACGACCCGAAACTCTCCGTCAAACTTCCCTCTTCCGCCTCCTCCTCTTTCTCTCTCATTCCTAACTGTCCGTCTGCTATTCAGGCATAGTGTGCTATCAACGATCTCTGCCTTAATGCCAGTAAGACTGAGATCCTTCTCATTGGGACTCCAGCTCCCTCCATGGGTCCCCTCCCCTCACCCTCCTGTCAGGCAAAAACCCTTGGTGCTATCTTCAACTCATCTCTCTCCATCTTTCCTCACATCACAGACCTTGCCAAGAAGGCCACCTTTCAGCGGCACCTGCTCCCGAGGCAGTCTCCCTTTCTTCACCTTCCCCCAGAAACTCAATGGGCCTCATTGCAACATAGGCGGCCGCGGAATGAACGGTGCCGGTAAGGGACCGGCACTGTTCATTCCGGGCCGCCACATTGCAGCGGGTCCCGCTCTGGACGCCTGGCCAGACTAGACGTGCACAGCGGGTCCCGCTAGCAGACCAGGATGCTAACAACGGGCCCGCCATTAACGGACCCGTTGTTAGCATCCTCCCCATTCTCATTGAGCCCTATGGGGGCTCAAATGGGAATGGGGATATACCGGGTCCGGGTCCCGCGAAAGGGAATTACCGGGCCCTCCAAGGTCGGAATTGCCCGGTAAGTCCCCTTTTGCGGGACCCGGACCCGTTACCCGGTTTGGGGGTAGCCATGCCGCTAAAAACGGCATGGCTACCTCCAAACTCGTACTGAGGCCCAATGTCTCCAGAGCTCTGGTCCTGTCATGGTTTATTATACGGTCATTATCAACTCAGAGTCCCCCCCCAGCCTCAAAGCAAGGTGGCGCACAACAAAACGCTTTACAGATTCAACGTTAGTGAGGCCTCCACTTCTATCGTACCCTACGTCAAAATGCCCTCTTTACCATCAATCAGCTAAGAACCAGGCTGGTGTATAGTAAGAATATATATTTATTTAAGTTTTTGCAAAGACTCATAGGCAATCAGAAAAACAGCAACCACCAATGCTGTGGCACTACACAATATCACACTTTCAAATTTCTTGCACCAATTAACTAACATAGGTTTCAAAGACTTTCAGTTGCTATTAGACACAGATAAAATCTTGAAGTTTTCAGTCACAATTTACACCAGATTTCTTGCAAATTAACCAATAGGAAAAATAAGATTTCTTGCAAATTAACTAATAGGAAAAATACAAAACACACTGTGATTGCTTAGTTTGGCACAATACTAGTTTCTCCCAGCAACGGCCACCCTCCAGGCATCAATTAGATATGACCCCTCTGATTTGAAGGCAAGGTACAGGAAGTGGGAACACAATGGAAAAATAGTTTTGGCTTTTTATAAGAACGGCAATGTTTGGAAAAGGAACTCCAGCAGGAACATTGTTTAGGGCCGTTTATTTAGGTAAAATGCAATGTTGTAGAATTCTGATTTGGGATGTAAGGGAATAAAGGGGGAATTTCATTTTGCACCACTCCTACAATAAAAATGCAAGGCGCTGGGATTCTGGTTTGGACTGAAAGGGAACATTCGTTTTGCGCAATTTGTTTTCAAAGGGAATGCAAGGGGTTGGGATTTCTGTTTTGGGGACACTAGTATCAATTGAACAGCAGAGTAACCAATTGCATTACAGACTAGAGTCATTTACAGTGCACTGGGATAATCCTTTGTCAATTTCACATTTTGACAAAAACATCACCACGTGATAAATGACCATATGGGAATTAATTAAATTATATTTTTAGTTAAATATGCTAAGGGTATACACGCTTTCACCCCCCTCCCACTAATGGAGAGCACCCACAATCCGATGGATTAGGCAGCTCTCCTGGTCTCTTTCCCTAGTTGTTTTCTTGCAAGTCGCCTCTTAGATTGGAAATTGCCAAGATATAGGGCTGATGACACGTACATATTTTCATAATTCCCACGAAACAGATTGGCTAGCTCTCTTTCTTCACTTCCCACCAAGGCGCCCCCTGGCTGCTGATAGGACCAGAAGTTGGGAGGTATGGGTTATGGAAGCTCAGGGAGGAGGAAAAATACATCATTTGACAGGTAGTTTTACACTTTTGAGTTCTGAAAATCTAACAACATGGCAGCTACCCTAATCTTTCAGATAACTACAGGCACATATATATTTTTTAATTCTATATTTTATGGCAAGTCGGAAATTACTAATCATATCTCGGCATGCCTTTCCTGGGAGGGGCTACCGTTTTTATCGATTTACTCCTGAGCTGAAATAGTCACAAATCGGCCCCTCCTGATTCAAACCTTACTTTCACAACAACTTTCTACCCCCTCAGAATTATGAGAAGGCCAGAATCATAATTGTCTTCATAACTCTTCATAACTCAAGTTGTATCCATCACACAAAATTCATTGGACCCGGCGGGCTTCTGATCCCCTTTTAATATGAACCCGGGATGAGCTCAGTGGAACACACGATGCACTTTGTATTCAAGAAAATGTATTCAATGTTAGTCAATGGCAAGGCACCACAAGTCTCCCTGCGTTTCATACCAGCCCCCTCCATTTCTTAGGTTTCATTTCTATCCTGGACCTGATCAGGACATCTGGCTGACCCATGTGATCATGCCCTCCAACCCTGGGCTTCAAAGGTTTTTATTAGAAGCTAATGTACAGTTAATGGGTAGACCTGACCTTAAAGGTTATTTCTGCTGGCTGTGTTTTCTGCAAATCCCACAATTCTGATCTACTTCTCTGTATTTTTTAGCATTTAACCTGAAAACCAGACCTTCTTCTCCTAGAGGTCATCAGCCAAAGGTCTTGAGGTCAGTGTTTCAGAGGCACAGACCTTCCAGTTCGATGGGAAAAACAAGCTACATACATAATTCTAAAGAATAGCATTTTACATTGACACAATGTAACATGTTGTATTACACCTAGGCCTGCTGTTCATAAATACAATCTTTTTTCTACTGTATTAGAACAGAGGTAGATTCATTATTAATCTTGTGCACACAGATAGGACACAGTGAGCATAGGAAACCAGTGTTCACTTCCACAAAAATTAAATAGGCCTTTCTCTTTTACATGCTGTGATTTTATATGATGAAACTTAAGTCTCTTTATTCCTGATAACGCAATCTGTCATTTGACTTTATTTCTTACATGTCTGGCATCATTCTTCCTTTTTATCTTCCAAATACGCAGTATTTCAAAGGTGTCTTTTCTTTCCACGTGCACTGCTGCAGTTTTACATTTGTCAATAGGGGCCTTTGCCCAGTTTACACAAAGTCAGCAGCTACCGCACCACCTCTCCATTGGATACAGTTACAATAATACAGTTCCTTCAACTCAGTGTCTTTGTATTTTACTTAAGTTGAAATAGGCCCATGTTTGTTCATTCACTAGGCCTTATATCGGAAAACAATGTTTTGAACTGGCCTGCATTTTCCAATGGGTATCAACATCAGCCAGCTTTACTCTCACAATAGGGGCCTAGCATGGCCTCTCCATCTCTGTCACTCTGGGGCTGTATTTTCACCCCACAGTCCTCTCCAGGCTGGACTGCTGCAACAGTCTCTTCCTCAACCTGCCTAACTCCCTCCTTTCCCCCCTTCAACTAATCCAGAATAGGACTGCAAGACTTATCCTTGGCCTCAAGCCCAGGGACTGCATCTCTCCAGCCCTAAAATCTCTCCACTGGCTCCCGGTTGCTGCGAGGATCAAGTTCAAGACCCTCAGCATAATCCACAAGGCTTTCTGGGCTTGGGACACCGCTACACCCAACTCTCTCTCCCTAAATATCTCCCTGCTATAGCTCTTGGGTCTTCTAGCTCCAACTCTCTGCAGATCAGAGGCTTCTCCAAGCAGAGAGTGGGGGACCGATCTCTCTCCTCCGCAGGTACCTCCATCTGGAATGGCCTCCCTGGCCCTCTCAGACTTCAGCCAGATCGCCTTAAGTTCATGAAGCTGCTGAAGACCCTCCTTCCCTCTTCCTCATTCCCTCACCCTCTCCCCTGCTAATGCTCCCCCTCTGCCTCTTCCTTCTGATGATTCTAAAGGCTCCTGCCTGCCCCCCCATGACCAGTATACTCTAGCACTTGGTCTCCTTTGACCCCCACCCCACCTGCACTTGCCCTTCGGGACTCCCTCCCCCTGCACTAGCCTGGCTGGGCCTGCGCCCCCTGATCCCCTCCAGCCCCATTCCTCGCACTTAGCTTGTGGACAATCTGCCCCTGCACTCACTCTCCCTGGGCTCTGTCCACCTGGCCTCCCTTGGCACTCGCTTTACCCTCCAGCCCCCCACCCCCTCTCCCCTGCACTTCTGCTTACTGCACTTGCATGATCCAAATGTCACAAGACCTAGTAGGGCCGTTTTTGTCATCCCTGTTACCCCCCGCCCCTCGTCTCGTTGCGCCTTGAAACACTTGTGTATAGGCACGTTATAAAAACCCAATAAATAAATGGGATGTGATTTGTCTTCGCCTGGTCTCCCGTCCAGGTCATTCAATAGTCTGGAATTAGGC
This sequence comes from Ambystoma mexicanum, assembly GCF_040938575.1. Taxonomy (NCBI): domain Eukaryota; kingdom Metazoa; phylum Chordata; class Amphibia; order Caudata; family Ambystomatidae; genus Ambystoma; species Ambystoma mexicanum. Next base: position 1,551,030,852 of record NC_090931.1, read on the forward strand.
CACCTCCCCGTGGAACAGATAGTCTCTGCGACCAACTCTCGTAGCTCCTCCAGGGCATTTTTCTTTCTCCTGCTTTCTGTGGCCCCCTTTTCCGAATGTCTTTTACAATCACCTTTCTTGCTATTCAGATAGTAATTTGTACCCACTTTCCAGACCTTCTCCTTGTGGAGCACTTGATAGGTATGGTTTTTCCTCTGCCCCTTTCTACGCATCTGTTCTCAGACTTTGAGTGTCTCTTTCTTTACTGGTTATCCCCCAGCTCTATTGATGCAGTTCCTCCCTTCTAGGCTTTTCTCCTCTGGTTTGGGTATCTCTCCACTTATTGCTCACACAACTGTCTGTGTTCAGCTTCTGTCTTCTAGGCTTTTAGCTACTTAAATGAGATTGCTCTGTGTTTGAAAACTCGTTTTGAGCACTGGGATGAGTTTCTTCTGATAGATAACGATATCCAGCAGACCTTCCGCTTCTCGCAGTCCCCCAGGTACCTCTTACTTGGTGGGGGCTGGTGCTTGGTAGGGGCTCGGGACTGCTCTCTCTCTGCTGCTCGGCTTCTGGATCTCAGGTCCACGTTGGACTCCTGCTTCGTACTATTGCTGCTGGTGTGAAGCGACCCTCACTTCCTGTATGGCAGTATCGCTGTAGTTCCTGGGGCATCATGCTCACAACGTTCAGCTTGTGGTCATGCCACCAACGGGTTGCTTGCTAGTCTCTCGGTGGAGGCAAGACTCTTCTCGCCTCTGCATGCGCCGGTACTCTGGTGTCTTCTGCTCGCATTCTCTCTCTCCCAGAAGTCATGGGCTCCGCAAAAGGACTTCTGCTCTGCCTCCGGCCGGCGTAATGATGTCAGGGTCTTCCCCTGCGCATTGGGCTTCTCCTCTTTTCTCTTCCTCCTCGGCACAGTTATATATGCTTCTCACATTAAAGAGAGATCTTCCTTTTCTGGTGCCATTAGGTTTCATCTTGCAATGCCTTCAGCCAAAGATAAAGATGCCACATTCTGAGGCTTATCAGGTAGTTCCATGTATGCAGTTACATTTGTTGGTGTAGGGAGTTCCTCACAGGAATGGGAGTCCTTGTCCCCAAAGTGGGAGTCTCTCATGGGGAGGTCCCCCTTACTTTGACCCCCAGGCAGGGTTTGTGCAGCAGGCTAACCGCCCTAGCCTCACAACGGGGCTCCACCTTGGAGAAAAAGGGAAATTACCTGTGATTCGTCACATAGGCCTGGGTGTAGCGCTGGCCTCTAACAAGGCTTCCCGGGACGTTGCTACCAAGCACAGCCCTGGGACCCGGTTATCAGGGTTAATATCCTGCGATGCTATTAGCACTGTATTTGGTCGAATGATTGCATCGCGTGATTGCCTTGACCATTGTTTCAAGCATATTCTCCCTCAATATGGTTGCCATGGAGATGGAAGGTGAGGGCCACATGCAGAGCCTCTCTTCCATTTCCATGGCGGTCTGGAATCCAGGAGCAGCATGGTGGCGCCATTGTCGATAACTTAAAAAACAGGTGATAAGGGTGAGGAGGGAGGTGGATGTGGCAAGCGGAAGGGAGGGGAGACGTGGGTAAGATGAGGGCTTGGGTGTGAGCAGCTCACAGTTTGCTCTGAACCCGAGTTTGTATCGGGTTTGGAGCAACCTGATTGGCTGCAGCAACACGCCCCAGGTGCTAAGTATCCTCCCTCTGTAATACACACACCACGTGAAGCTGAGCACATTACCCAGTGCTGTCCTCAGTAAGTGGATCTGGGTCCCCTTCCTCTGTAATGCCCACACCACGTGAAGCTGGGCACATTTCCCAGTGCTGTCCTCTGTAAGTGGATCTGGTTCCCCTTCCTCTGTAATGTCCACACCATGTGAAGCCGGGCACATTTCCCAGTGCTGTCCTGAGTAAGTGGATCTGGGTCCCCTTCCTCTGTAATGTTAACGCCACGTGAAGCTGGGCACATTTCCCAGTGCTGTCCTCAGTAAGTGGATCTGGGTCCCCTTCCTCTGTAATGCCCACACCACGTGAAGCTGGGCACATTTCCCAGTGCTGTCCTCAGTAAGTGGATCTGGGTCCCCTTCCTCTGTAATGTTCACACCACGTGAAGATGGGCACATTTCCTAGTGCTGTCCTGAGTAAGTGGATCTGGGTCCCCTTCCTCTGTAATGTTAACACCACGTGAAGCTGGGCACATTTCCCAGTGCTGTCCTCAGTAAGTGGATCTGGGTCCCCCTCCTCTGTAATGCCCACACCAGGTGAAGCTTGGCACATTTCCCAGTACAGTCCTCAGTAAGTGGATCTGGGTCCCCTTTCTCTGTGATGTCCACACCATGTGAAGCTGGGCACATATCCCAGTGTTGTCCTCAATAAGGGGACCTCTGTCCCCTTCCTCTATAATATCCACACCATGTGAATTTGTGCAGATTTCCAAGTGCTGTACTCAGTAAGTCGATCTGGGTCCCCTTCCTCTGTAATGCCCATACCATGTGACCCGGGCCCATTTCCCAGTGTTGTCCTCAGTTAGTGGATCTGCGTACCCTTGATATGATATGATATCATAGTTTATATATATAGCGCCTCTAAACAATGTGTTTCAAAGCGCTTCAAGGCAAGGGAGGGAACAAGGGAAAATACAATGACGTTCTTACAGGCCATGAACAGTAAGGATGTGAAATTAACTATCGTACTCTGCCTGACATCATTTCAAATAGTGCAAGTGCTAAGACATAGATAAGGAAGGGAGGAGGAGAGTGGTGAGGAACTGGAAACAGACAGGCGACTACCGTACTAGGCCTGACGACATTTCTGGTAGAGCTGTAAAAAAATAAAAGGTGAGGCAGAGGGTTGCAGAAAGGGAGGGGAGGAACAAAACAAGCGACTATCGTACAAGGCCTGAAGACATTTCAGATAGTGCATCAAGTACTCACTTAAGTACTGCTGTTTGCTGGCTCCCCGCGCTTTCCTGGACCTTTGGAAAACGCTGTGTCAACTCTAACTGTGGACACATTTGGACTTTACTGGTGGCCCGCCCCTTTTTCACCCAGAAGCCCCTAAATACAGCAGGTTGCGCGCATCTGCGCATGCGCGTCAAGTACTCGCTTAAGTACTGCTGTTTGCCGGCTCCACGCGCTGTCCTGGACCTTGGGAAAACGCTGTGTCAACTCTAACTGTGGACACATTTGGACTTTATTGGTGGCCCCGCCCCTTTTTCACCCAGAAGCCCCTAAATACAGCGGGTTGCGTGCGAATCAAGTGATTGCTTAAGTACTGCTGTTTGCTGGCTCTCCGCGCTGTCCTGGACCTTGGGAAAATGCTGTGTCAACTCTAACTGTGGACACATTCGGACTTTACTGGTACACTGAATGGATATATCTTCATTTTGCTATTGAACACTATTTACTATACTTATATAGTGAAATACATTACTTACTGTCTGTATTTGTGTATTTGTTTAGGTGGCCCCGCCCCCTTTTCACCCAGAAGCACCTAAGTACAGCAGGTCACACGCATATGCGCGCGCGCATCAAGTACTCGATTAAGTACTGCTGTTTGCTGTTCGCTGGCTCGCTGGCGGAGTGGCTTCCCCCTCACTCTTTCTCTCGTCTCCATATAAACTAACTGATTACGTGTACTTAGTTCTTTCCAACTACCTTTATTACTCCAGTAACAAGACACGTACTGAGGTCGCTGTGGGTTGTAATGAAAGTAAGCATCCTCTTATTTATTTTCAAAAAAAGGTAGCAGGCGCTCCTCTCCAGAATGAACATTGAATGATAACCTGTTTTGAGGTGAGAGTTTGCAGCACACGCTTTTTGCTCACTGTACCTTTCACAGATGGGAAATAACCATTTGCATATCAGTCTTTTTCCTGCCCACATGGGCAGTCCAGCACCGAAATGCTATGGCAATTCCTCTCTTAACAAGAGTACCGACAGCAACCCCATACACGTGTTTCAGCCTTGTTGGGCCTCATCAGTGAGGTGAAGCTGTGCCTCTCTGACCACAGTGAGCAGGGAGTCCACGTCTGGTTGCCCCCAGGTAACTCAGGGTGACCATCCCCAAGTTCCTTGCACATATTTCAAAAAAAGGAAGCAGGCGCTCCTCTCCAGAATGAACATGGCATGATAACATGTTCTGAGGTGAGAGTTTGCAGCACACGCTTTTTGCTCACTGTACCTTTCACAGATGGGAAATAACCATTTGCATATCAGTCTTTGTCCCGCCCACATGGGCAGTCCAGCACCGAAATGCTATGGCAATTCCTCTCTGAACAAGAGTACCAACAGCAACCCCATACACGTGTTTCAGCCTTGTTGGGTATCATCAGTGAGGTGAAGCTGCGCCTCTCTGAGCACAGTGAGCAGGGAGTCCACGTCTGGTTGCCCCGAGGTAATTCTTATTTTTTTTGTTGGACCGATCACCTATCAGGGTCAAAAACTGATTTGCAATTACGTACTATTATACGGTTTTCTTTTGACGCGTGAGCTTACAGGCGTGTCAGTGTATTTACATGGCGACTCGGCTGCGTAGTCGAAAGACGGACATAGCTGCTGCCCAAATTACGAGCACGAGCATTGACTCGATGATATGTGCAGGTAAATCCTCATACGTTGAGCATACCGCGCCCGACCCCGCTGCGCCACACATGCCTGACGTAGGCCCATACCCTTCTTCTATTCACACTGCCCAAATCCATACGGCAACAACTCCAAAAATTATAGCTCCAATAGACATTGAGGAAAGTATCCAAGGCCATGATTTATGTGAAGCGAATCTGACCAAAATGACGACTTTGGATTCCAAAGGTAGAAGATCGATCAGTATGCTTACCCCACTAGTTATAAGATCACCGGAATGGAAGCAACATTCTAACAAGCATTTATTCAATACTTCGGCTCATCTGAACAACTCCATGCAGGATAATGATATAAATAACGAACCCTTCCCTTTACAAATTGTACCCTCCCCAGAGTCAATACTCCCTCAAAAGACCTATCCCTCCCACGAAGATTCTATACACTCCCATATGCGGGAGAGCATAGAAGGGAGATCTCCTCACACATTCCTGGTCATAATAAAAATACTTGACCTTTTGGATAAAGGACATGACCTGTCGCACCTGGAATTATGTGAAATAAAATCCACGATGCGACCGCTGTGTTCTAAAATGGACCGTATTGAAGGTTTCATACTAGTGTGGGAAACAATCACGATTAACAAGCAAGAGTTAGAAAAAAAGCGCATGTTGTCTGCCAAAAAAGGGTCACAATATCAACCTGAAGTCTCTGAAGACGATGCCATTATACCTGGTCCACGCTCATCTTTGTCAGCACCCTCTACCACACATGCAGCCTTTTGCAAGTGTGGTGCTAGTGAGGATATGAACAATCTAAAAGCGGCTATAGATGATTTAAAACTTACCATCTGTCAAACTGATATGACCCCTCAAACAGCCCCTCTCTATTACTAAAAGCAGTGGAACAGCTCAATAAAGAGGAACTTACACCTTATGAACCTGAAGAAAAAACAGGGTTCCTTTCAAGGCGTGCCAAAAAAAACCCACTTGCGGGCAGTAAAACGTTACGCCAAAAGACGTAAAGAGGCACTTGAAAATAAAAAAGGGGGTCAATCAGATACTAAACCATTACTTGATGGTAACATCAATCCCTCGTCCGGCACCGATCACGCAGCTACCATCATTGAGGATGACCCGATTGATGTACAGCAGCTTTCCAAGGAGAGCCAAGCCGCTTTACTTTTTTCATTAAAAAGTACTGTTACCATACCCCTCCAATAAACGATCAAATCATTCCCAAAATTGATCCATTACTTCTGAAAATTCCGATAGACTGACCAAGTCCTACTTTACCAACACAAAAAGTTAAACCTCACTTCAAAGCTATGGAAGTAAAACCAGGGCCTAGTGATATTTCCCTGAAAGCGATCAAATCTAACCTTCCCTTCCCTGTAAATGGAAGGAGTTGCACCTCTTATGACCACCAGCGGAACGAACCAAGATCACACATTCCATCGACCATAGTACCTTCAACAGCACCAGACCAAATGTTGTAAGGGAAAAAAACCTATCGTGAAGTTTGTACGGCAGAACAAATGAGGGCCACAACTCCTTCTCTAGCAGAAAGGCCCGTCTCTATGGTAATCAATGGACAGAGCAAAGTACAATCTCTTCCTATTAAAGAGGGTGCATCGCAGGTTGATGCTCTAATTGTACGCCCAACTAATGAGAGTACATCCCAATCACTCTCCCATGGGACGAGCTTAAGTTGCTCTTGCCCGTGCCTACTACATGTCAAAATGATGCGCGAGGGAAGAGGACTTGGTGGTCCTGAGAAAGGCGATTCAAGACAGGGAAATCCTCACCTTAACTGCACCCCTTATTCTAGGGAGGAGCAGTTATGATATGGCATTTGTTATGATATGATATGATATGATATGGCATTTGTAACGCGCCTATACACAAGTGTTTCAAGGCGCGAAGTTAACACTCTTACCGTCCACAACTCAACCACTCATAGAAAAGCATCATATTATTGGCTTGGAAGGCACGTCAAAGTCGCTGGGAAGCTCTTTCATAAATCGGCCATACTTGCTTGTGTTATTCTCTCATATCCTACAACTAAGAAGTTTGAAATCAGAGAATATATTAAGAGTCTCACTTGCAAGAGGGCACAATCGCCGCATGATATGTTACCTGACATCGGAACATATCCTTAAATTCATTTGGTCTTGCAGAGCAGAAATTAGGGAACAGGGGTTCACATTAACAACCTTCTCCAATGAACCCGCTGCCTAAGAATACTTATCTTATGTCTGTACATTGGTCACCAATAATACTGAACCCCATCATCATTTGAATAATGTCTGCAATGCCAAAAGCCTTCCCATTATCCATCTGCTAGCTCTTGTGGGGAAAAACAAAGACATTCCATGGCTGGAACCAATGCTAAAATCCATTTTAAATGTGCAATCGAATATTGCTAAGCCATAGCCACTGCGACGGGCAACGGCATGAATTTGAAATCATGTTGTGGAACTCATGCGGCTTTCACAATATATTCATTTGGTTTAGCACTATGTCTGCCGCTAACTACCCCACTATCATTTTGTTCCAGGAAACTATGAAATTGAATCCACTTATCCTGGTGGGCTACACTACATATTGTTCACCAGCAAAACGCACAATGTTAGGGCGCCCATCAGGTGGATTAGCAATTGCAATAATAATAAATAGTACAAACTAAGCTAATATGCGAGTCATCGAATATTCTGGCGGTTTGGTTGACCCTGTTCAATAAGAAATGCAAAGCAATTCTAGTCGTAAGCCTGTATGTGAATCCTATTAACATCTTGATTGAAACCATCCTTAATTAACTTGATCTTTGTTTAGAAACAGCGACTATAACAATGAGTGAATGTGATATTGTCATTGGGGGGGACTTTAACTCCGATTGTCGCTCTGGGTTGAAATATCAGCTAAAAAAAGGTAGACGACTGATGAAAGAGCGAGGGTCCATCTGGAATTCATATTTTAAAGACTGGGATATTGATGTGATGGATTCTGCTGTTGAAGGAGCTCACCCAACATGGAGTCGAGGTGGTAACTCCTCGACGATTGATTATATATTTCTCTCTTATAACATCATGCAGGTTGCATCACCGTTAGATATTAGTGTGATTCTATATGGTGACCATGCCCAGTTATCTACCTCCCTTAAACTTGACTGTTGTCACGACCTATGACCCAGAACCCCACTGGCATGGACACATGCCAGGTAGGGTTAGGGCTCGGGGTTCATTTGGGGCCCCAAGGGCCTTGCATTTTCACTGGGGACTCTCCTGGAGTCAGTCCTGGCACCGTTGGCGCCAGGCTCATATTGGGAATGGGACTTGAAGGGACTACTTTTTATGTGGAGGCCTGCAGCCAACATGGAGGCACCCACACAGTCTAGTCCCTAAGAACCAGACTGTGCGGTGCAGTGTTTTAGGGTGTGGTAGCCCAGACTACTTTACCTGGACTACTTTACAGGGTAGGCTATATAAACCACACCCAAGCTAAAGAACATGCTTCACGTTATTCTGCAGCCAGCAGCGTAACGCTCACCGTGTTCAGAGACCAGCACCCGGCCTTCCCGGAATCGCAGACCTGCAGAGGAGACAAAAGAACATCATTAGCAGTTCCATCTTACCTGCAGTCTTCCATCCTTCGATCCCGGCTGCTCGCAGTCTTCCATCCCATTGGCAGCATCTTCAGGACATTGCGCTCGCAGCGGAACAAAGCACCTGGGGAGGAGAGAAAAAGGGACAACGTTAAACAGGTTACTCACAGCAATCTCAGCAGCAACCAAAATCTCCTCACCTGGCTGGGCATATCTTGGCCGGTTCCACTCCGGAAATCACTGCACGCCCAGAAAGACCATCGTAACCTGAAAAGGAATAAAGAATACAGGTTAGCCCAAAAAGACATTAGCGCGCTGCACTTCGCGCTGAACCTACCTTTCTTCATACGCTCCGCGTCCATAAATCCCGGCAGGAGCCGAACCCAAGCAGCACACCCAGCGAACCTCTGCATACCTAAGGGGGAAACAATCAGGGAAAGACATTAAGCGCCCGAAAGCAAGCAAAGGCCCTCAAGGAGTACTATAATCGAACTTACCTCTTTAAAGACACTTGAATGGGTTGGCATCAGTGAAGTTAACTCGGTCGCTTCAACCCGCAGAAACTACGCGCCCCTGCGCAGAAAGCAGGATGGAGAGCACAGCAGACATCATTACAAGGTGAGGAGGGGGGCCTTCAGTTTGAGTCCAAGGGGCTGGTGGAAGGAAACGAAATCTGAACTTAAGCCCAGTCCTCCTGTGTTTTCAGGCCCACTTGCCATAGAAGACATCATCCCGAATTGAGTACATCTGGGGGGAAATCCGGTAACCAGGGCATACAGGCGTCCCCGTGGATTTCAGGTGAGCGTAACACTGTCCCCTCCTAGACGTAGATCCCTCCCTAGCCTATCCTGAAATGGATCACCCGCTAACCTCACTCAGATGGAACCTGAATTTATGCAAACAATTTTCTGGGTATTTATCAGAGCATATTTCCAATATCACTAAAGCCCAATCCATATCTATTTCCAATATGGAGAGGATATGTTCCAAGATAATACAAACTGCTCTAGAATATTTTCGTGATAAGTGTAAACCTAAAGTATATTTACACCCTTCTGACTCGTCTATTAAACTCTTAAAAAGGGAAGAAAATAAAGATCTGAGAAAATGAAGGAATGGTGTCAGAAGCTGCATAAACAAATAACACTGAAATATAAAAATAAGCTTAGACATCTCAGAGTCCTTAGCTATAGCAGAGTGGATTGTACTTTGATCAAGTCCATATGCAGCCATGACACAAGAGCAATATGGCAAACTATAGAAAGTACAGATAATTGCTTGATACCCCCAAAGACGAACTGCATTTCAGAGGACATGTGGTGTGAATACATCTCATGCACATTTCAGCTACCAGAACAATTCAGGAACCTTCCAAATATGCCTCTGTGTTATAGTGACTTGGTCTGATATCAATGGTCATTAGATGATATAAAATGGGCGATAAACAATCTATCGTATTCAAAATCTGCAGGCCCTGATGGGCTCCCCCATGTGTCTTTAAGACCGATGTAAACTTGTGGTCCTTAATCTTAAAAAACAAATTTGATTATATAACTGCGACCGGATACATCCCTCAATCATGGACAACCTCCAATATCATTCCGATTTTTAAAAAGGGCGATCCTTCTTTACCAGAAAATTATCGCCCAATCTTGCTCATTGACACAGAGGCAAAGAATTTTCGACAAATTACCCCTATGCGAGCTTGAAAAGGTTATTCGGAACCTCAGACTTTACTCTTAATTCCAAACATGTTTTCGAAAAGAAATGAGTACCATCTTAAATGCGACAATCATTGCACATATAAAAGCGGGGACAAAATCTAAGAATTCATACCCTGTTTTTATGGCCATGATCGACATGTCTGCAGCCTTCGATAGTGTTGTACACAATCTACTGTGGGCAAAAATGGTAAAAATGGGTATACCAGATGCATTAATCAACTGGTTTATTAAATTACACACGGACACATCATATAAGATACGTATCTCAGCTGATGGGAGAACCACCGCCCCAATAAAGACCATGTTAGGTTTGAAGCAAGGCTGTACTTTGGCTGCTTCATTCTTTCATTTGTACATCGCAGATATGGATCATACTTGGTGGGATAGAAGTCTATTCTCTGTAAAACTAGGTATATTGCATCTGCAATTGCTCGCCTTTGCAGACAACATAATTATCTTCGATCCTACTCCAATGGGACTGCAAAATAAACTCTACTTATTCGAAGAATTTGCAAGAGAACATCATTTATCACCAAACCCATCTAAAACAGCAATAATGAAATTTGGAGTAAATAGTAAGACCAAAACCTTTCAATGGTACTTACAGAAAACACCTCTACCACTACTTTTCAATTTACCTGGGTTATACTATAAATGAGGCTAATTCACTCAAATTTTGTGCATCCTTATTTAAACTCAAAAGCTGTCCCTTGCTCTCTCAGTTGAAGTTAATTTATGCAAAATATTGCAAATATTCTTTGGTACCGGTAATAAACGTCATCACCTTAAAAATAGAAAGTGTTCTTTTGTACTCCTTGGATAATAGTCTCGCTGATATGGACAACTATCTAGACAGTCTTCAGGGATCACTGTTGAAAACCACTATGAATTTTCCACTGAGTTTACCAAACTGTGTCGTTAGACATGAAATGGGTCTTATTGCTTTGTCTTCAAGAAGGAAATGGCGTCCACTCTGAAACTATGCAAAAATGTGTTCTCCCCAACCTAACTCCCTATATGTTGACTTGAAAACAAATATTCAATTGTTAAATACTCCCTCAATTAACACTTATCACTGTGAAATGCAGGATACCCTTGCAGATCGTAACATTACAGCCGAAGATTTATGTGTAAGACCAGCTTATGCTAATAAAAAATTATACGAGAATGACTGGTGTAAAACTATCACAGATATAGAAAAACACAAAATGTAATCAGAATATTGTAACTACATTAGGAAACGTGTGCCTAGATACACCTGTCTACTATGGAAAGTTATAGTCAAGAGTCCCTTGCTACAAAAACTGCTGATTGTCTCAGACTTCTCTGTAAGCATAAGAATCTCATGACTAAAGGCAAGAAAATGGAGCTAATAGAAAGGTTGTTAGAAAACCAAAGTCTGGATGATGGTTCAGAGGAACCTATCACTCCAGCAAATGTAGATAACAGCAATGGTATTGATATTGATCAAAGTCTTGATGATATTGGGTCAGAACCAGAAGAGGAGGATGAAACTGTTGTAGATGTTCCCTCTAGGCCTCTGTCTGCTTTTCCAGCTGTACCTACTGGACCTTTGCCAGGTCCCACATTTAGTCCTCAATACTATGAACTGGAGATAATGAAACTGGAATTAGAGTATAAGAAACTTAATGCTCAAACCAAAAAAGAACTAAGGCTAAGAGAAATGGAACTCAAGCATGAGCTAGAAATGAGGAAATTATCTGTTGAAAATGCTTCTCTCTCTGGCTCCTCTAGAAGTTCCAGTCCTAAAAGACCCCGGATGCCTAAGGAATTGATTGGTATGTATGAGCCTAAGTTGAATGTGTTGGATTAGTTGTCTATGTTTGAGTATAATCATGGGCTCCAGAACATCACAGGTAATGAGCTACTCACCTGGTTGTTCTCTAGGCTTCCCCCTGTTGCAACAGATGCGGTAATGGAGTTGGGGGAGGAGGATAGGAAAGAGTATGAATGTGTGAAACTAGCTTTGATAGCTAGGTTTGGGAAGACCCCTTCCCAGTATCTTAAGAGGTTTAGGAGCCTCAAAAAGCATGATGGTACCCCTTGGGCTACCTGGGTGTGTGAAGGGTTGAAAAACTTAGAGGGATGGATTAAGGGTTACAAGGTGAACACTTATGAAGGAATGAAGAATCTTGTAATGTTGGAGTCAATTTATAATGCCTGCTCTCCTGAGCTCAGACAGCACTTGGCTGATTCACAGGAATTAGACCCTAGAAAGCTAGCTAAGGCTGCTGACTTGTGGGTGGCCAACAGGGCTACTCACAAGGATTCTGGGGCAACTCAGAAAAAGGATGAGGGGAAGCAGCCTAAGAAGGACTCCAAAGAGAATTCTGATAATTCCTATCCCCAAGAGGGCCCCAAACAACAAAATAACCAGGGTAAGCCCCAAGGTAAACCTCATCAGGCTAGTGTACCTTCTGGTCACAAACCAGAAGGAGGTCAGAACAAGCCACCCTTTCAGAGATCATTTGGACAATGCTATATCTGTCAGGCTACTGACCATATCAAAGGAGATCCCAGATGCAAGGGTAAACCTGCAGGTATCAGCACAGTCTCCTTAGCCTTCACTCCTGAGGATGAAGTACAGATGGCTAGTGCCCACTTTGAACTCTTTGCTGAAGAACCCTTGGGTCTTCAAGCAACTGTAAACTTAGAGCCTATGGATCTGCTTAGTAGCCAGAATAGGGAAATCTATAACTCTCTACCTGCAAACTCTAAAACCTATTATCTGGACAGTGTTCTCATCAATGGACAGGATACTCCTGCCAGGAGAGACACTGGGGCTAGCAGAACAGTAGTAGATGAAAGCTTTTTCAGATCTGAGGATGTGGCAAAGGCACCCAAAGGTCCCACTAGAAATTCTGGAGGCCCTGTCCAAATGGTTCCTATTCTACCAGCCCTCATTCAGTGTAATAACATGACAGTGAGGATTCCTATCAGTGTTAAGACTGAGGTGCCTGGGAGAGTACTGCTGGGGAATGATCTAAAAACTCTAGGAGTAGTATCCAGTACCCCCAGGCCTCCCATTATGGAGAAACAGAACCTAACCAAATTGGCTAGAGAGGCTACCTTAAGGGACCACTCTAAGCCTGTGGGAACCTCTACTGAGAACCCCACTACAAGCCCTGGTGTTAGTAAGTTCACCTCTAACCCAGGCACATTTCAGGATAATATGTTAGGAACATGGGAGCCACAACCAAGCTCCATCATTGTTCCCCTAGTTTCAGAGTCTCTGACTCCCCCTGCTTCTGAGGAAGAGGTGGATAGACCTACTGGGCCCCTACCTAGGCCTAAGAGAACTGGTAATTCTCAGTGCTGGTGGAAAACCAGAAAAGAAAAGTCTAAGGCCAAAAACCTTCAGACTGTTGGACCTTCTACAGAAGACTAGTCTGCAAAGGTAGCGGGCGCCCCTCTCTCGACAGAACAAGGCCTGATAACCTGTTCAGTGGTTATTAACCACTTGAGAGTTCGCAGCCACTGCTTTTACTCACTGTGCCTTTCACAGATGGGAAATATCCATTTGCATATCAGTCTTTGTCCTGCCCAGGGGCAGTCCAGCACCGAAATGCAATGGCAATTCCAACCTGAACGAGAGTACCACCAGCAACCCCATACACGTGTTTCACCCTTGTTGGGGATCATCAGTGAGGTGAAGCTGATGCCTCTCTAAGCACAGTGAGAGGGAGACCACGTCTGGTTGCCCCCAGGAGACCTAGGGTTACCAATCCCAGGTTCCTTGAAATTTAGTCTGCAAAGGTAGCGGGCGCCCCTCTCTCGACAGAACAAGGCCTGATAACCTGTTCAGTGGTTATTAACCACTTGAGAGTTCGCAGCCACTGCTTTTACTCACAGAAGACTCCAACCAAAATCCTAATGCTAGGATGGAATCTCCTAAAGTAGGTAAGGTTAGATCTAAGAGGAAGAGGAAGGGGAAGCAGGTGCATTGCCTAACCCCAACCCCTCCACCCAAGAGGCCTAAGACCCAACCTGCTCCCAACAGAGAGGTGGTGAGGAACCTTGGAGGGCCCTCTAGATCTAAGGGTATCCTTTATAAGGACCCCTTGAAAAAGCCTAACACAGGTTCAGAAGTTGTACCAACTTCTGAGGGACTGGTCAACCAGATCCCCTATAGTTTTAAAAATACTGATGTTCCTCAAAGGGTTTGTAGGTCATATAACTTACAAAGGAAAACCTTTGGGTTACCCCTTGAACATAGGTCAGGGTGTCACCATCAAAATGCTGATGGTCTCTCTGGGATGTATGTCATCGACTAGAGGTATGAGGTTCATCCAGGAGTGGATTAAATCCTCCTGTCCCTTAGTCTGGGGGGAGAGTGTTAGGGAGAATTCTCTGTAAAGGCTAATTTCCCAAACCTAGTGAGTCCCCCAGCAGCTTTGCTGGATTTTTGGGGTTTATTTGTTTCTCCTGCTAAGAGTGAGTCTCTTTTACCCTCACTCTTGGACATGATTTGAGTGTGTTTCTTTGACTTGTTATGTGCTCATGGGCTATGGGGTATTTTTTTCCCATAGGCTATCATTGGTTTTTGTATATGTGTTACACAGCACCCTCAGTGCAGTAACACAGGGTTGTCATAGTGACCCCCAAACATAGACTCCATACCCTGGGACTGACTACTGTCTCCCTGGGCATGTAAAGTCACCTTTAACTTTACTAGTCTTAAATTGTGAACAGAACCAGTACAAACCATCATACTATGGAAGTACTGGTAGGGGCAATTAGATTGCCCCTGGGTCTGTTTGTCGAGGGGGTACTGTCCCGTCCCCCCTCGCTGAGTTTCTGGCTGGTGGCAGTGGATACCACGGAAATATTCCACCGGAATATTTCCCAATGGGATTTCCCATTGATTTTAATGCACCACTTTTTAGTGCAATGTTAAAGATACCGCCGGTTTATTTATTTAATATTAATTCACCGGTTGGGATTTTTTGCCAGAACTCGCCGCCAAAATGGCGTCTGTGTTCGCTTCAGTAACCCTGAACCCGAGTCTAGCCTTTGTTCCAGTTTTGGCGGGCTTCTGCACAGAAGCCCTCCAAAGTGGTGCCACTATGTCTGGGTTTACAGGATGTGTGGGCGGGGGATTTAGGCACCCTAGACTGAGTTGCCTTGGCAACTCAAGTCGCACTCTTGTGTGATTGGCCCAGTGGTGAGCTCCCCGGCTCACCACTTAGCATGTTTGAGCGACAGCTAGGACTGGTGAATGGGGGTTTGCTGCATAAAAGCAGGGCTTTGGGGACTGGAACTTCAGAAGTCGCCACAGGACCTAAGAAGTCGAAGAGGGAGAAGCTGAGCCGACCTGCCACGACGACACCACCGGTGGAGCCCTGCGGAACCGTCTCACCACTTCCCAACTACAGAGGAGATCTCCAGTCCGGAGAGTCTTCTTCCTTTGACTGGTGGGGATAACCAGTCTGCCTTCCTTTTTTCGCCTCCCTGGATCTGCTTGTGTCCGCCTTGCCCGTGCCAAGCACCCCGGCAACCGGAATACCATGGTTTACCACAACCGCGAATAAAAGGGTCGTACCTTTTAACCGGAAAACTCCACGGCTGGTTTCTTCCCTGGCAGTGCAACGACCTTCAGCTTTCCTCCACTTCGAGATCTTCTCTTCCTCTGGACGACGACGTGACTTGCACCCACTGCCAGGAACAACTGCCCCCGCTGGGGGATCCTTTCCTTTTGAGGTACTGTGTTCCGCCTGGCTTCCCTTGCCACCGATTGTATGAGGTAGATTTAGCCCTCGGCTCTCGAACCTGGGTTAGCCTGGGACACCCTAACTAAACTTTTATGAACTTAGCAAAACCTTTTTACTCACCTGTAAAGACTTTTGAAGACTTTTTGACACTGTGGCATATTTCGCCTGGCTCTCCCTAGAGTGGGCCTGGCACTGAACGTCCTTGCTCCCCAGTAGACTTGCCTTCTTAACACTTGAAAAGTGTTTTGCCTTGCTGCTCTCTTAATTCTACCTTTTCCCTCCCTTTTTAACTAACTTGTTGGAGTGCCATCTTACGTTAAGTGCTCACCTCTGTCTGAAAATAAGTGGTGTTAACTAAGACTTGTTCAACAAGTAATCAGGGATGTACATATCGTAATAGTGACTGTGATTTGACTTTACTTACCTCTTTGTGCTAGTGTAATTTACAAGTGTGTCTTTTAAATAAATAATGATATACTTTTACACCAAGCTCTGGTCAGTGTTTGCTTGTGCTACTGTGTCTCTGTACCTATTGTGAATACTCTGTATACTGACTAACTCTTCTTGAGGGAAGTCTGACTGCTCAGCCACAGCTACCAAGTGAATCTGTGTGGTACAGACTGCTACCAAGTGGGTTTACTGCCAAACCCCTGTAGTCTTAAATCTTTTGCAGTGGTCCCAGAGGGAACTGCACAGGTTTCTGCCTAACACTGGGCAAAGTTCCCAACGCTGTCCTCAGTAAGTGGACCTGGGTCCCCTTAATCTGTTATGCCCACTCCACATGAAGCTGGGCACATTTCCCAGTGATGTCCTCAGTAAGTGGATCTGGGTCCCCTTCCTCTGTAATGCCCACACCAGGTGAAGCTGGGCACAGTTCCCAGTGCTGTCCTCAGTAAGTGGATCTGGGTCTCCTTTCCTTGTAATGCCCACACCACGTGAAGCTGGGCACATTTCCCAGTGTTGTCCCCAGTAAGTGGATCTGGGTCCCCTTCCTCTGTAATGCCCACACCAGGTGAAGCTGGGCACAGTTCCCAGTGCTGTCCTCAGTAAGTGGATCTGGGTCTCCTTTCCTTGTAATGCCCACACCACGTGAAGCTGGGCACATTTCCCAGTGATGTCCTCAGTAAGTGGATCTGGGTCCCCTTCCTCTGTAATGCCCACACCAGGTGAAGCTGGGCACAGTTCCCAGTGCTGTCCTCAGTAAGTGGATCTGGGTCTCCTTTCCTTGTAATGCCCACACCACGTGAAGCTGGGCACAGTTCCCAGTGCTGTCCTCAGTAAGTGGATCTGGGTCTCCTTTCCTTGTAATGCCCACACCACGTGAAGCTGGGCACATTTCCCAGTGTTGTCCCCAGTAAGTGGATCTGGGTCCCCTTCCTCTGTAATGCCCACACCACGTGAAGCTGGGCACATTTCCCAGTGCTGTCCTCAGTTCCTGGATCTGGGTCACCTTCCTCTGTAGTGCCCACACCACATGGAACTGTGCACCATTTCCCAGTTTTGTGTTTAATATATGAAGCTGTGTCACATTTCGTAAACCATCCTTATTCCGTTTGCGGTGCCATATTTACTAGGCCACCCTGATACACATATCTAGGATACCAAATTAGCAATGCGTCTAGCTTCTTTTCTCTCTCTATACCTTCTCCGCCACCTTTGCAGGCCAAGGTTGGTGGAAGAGACACAGAAAATGTGGCTGGAAGGATCTTGCCTTTAATTACACCTGAGGCAGGGGCTCACTTGAGATCTGTAAAAGTCTTTTTACTTCACGCCAGCATTCCTGGTTCAGGTTCAACCTCTCCCACTAGTGCAACTCACATTGTTTGGGAGCACTGGTGAGTCTCTGCAGGTAGCATTGAGTGGAAATCTTTTCCCACTCGCAGTTTCCCTTTTGTGCAGCAGTGCTACCTTCCTTGTGGAGAGTTTTGCAGAGGGACTCTGTCACCCATTTCATTTACATTTAAGTGATTCGCTTATTTATTTTCCATTTATAAAGAGCACTAAACCCAAAGGCATGAAGGCGCGGTTTCATAAACCAGCAGTCACTCGACATGGCATGTACATAAGCACAGTAGATCAGACAGAAAGCAAAAGACCATTTAGGCACACAGCCAGATTTTTAGTGATCTCCGGATGGTCCAGTATCATTGCTCAGCTCGCACGGCCGCTAGGAGTAAGTTGCATTGTTTGGCTGCAATAGTCGGCAAGCTCGAGCCACCCACTTTTGCCCATTTGAATTTGGGTTGGATGAGACGGTCAGCATAAGTCGCTCTAGTGGGTCTGAAAGACTTTACTTTCGTAATTGTTTGTGAGAGGTGAATGGGAGCCACATTGGAAAGATATCAGGGTTTTAAATAGAGTCTGTTCATGGACTGGGAGCCAATGGGCTTTTCTTCTTGCAGAGGTGATATGTTCAAGTTTAGGGGGTGTTTAGTGCTGCTCACAGTGCGTTGATATCTCGGACAACTGTGAGGCAACTGCCGCGATAAAAATGGTCTGGAGGAGCTGATCACTTTTGTGGTGTAGGCGGTAGAGGAGGCAATGGCGTTCACTTGGCAGGTGTGCAAAGGGTAGCATCCAGGGAGACTCCCAGGGATCAGAATGTCGGATCTCTGTTCATCATGAAGGCAGAGGCGGTGAGTGGCCATTCAGGCTTGAACGGTTGTGTAGGCAGTGTTTAGAGTAGCATCGTCATGCTGGTAGTTGCCAGAAAGAGGGAGTAAGATTTGGGTATCATAGGCATAGTTAGTATAAGATATGCCTAATAAGTCAAACAGTGGTTTCATGAAGATGTTATAGAGGGTTGGGATACACATGACCTTTGAGGCATGCCGCAAGAGATGGGTGCCCGAGGGGCACTAGCGTTCTCAACAAATGCCCTATTGGTTCTATCCTCCCGAAAGTAGACAATCTATGTGGCGGCCTCTGGTGAAAAGTTGTCTGCCATAGTTAGCTGGTGGTGGAGGATTTTGTGGTCGACCAGATCCAATGCAGCTGATAGATCAAGGAGGCGCAGAAGAGCAGGCCTACCCTAATCCCTTATCTCATCAAGTCGAGCAGAGCTGATTCTGTACCGTGACCTGGCCGCGGAACCCTGACTGGCGCACGCTCTAGATGTGGTTACTCTCCAGGTAGGGTTGAATTTGCAGATATGCTGCTCTGTTCAAGATTTTCAGCAAGAAGGGGACCGTTGTAATTGGGGTTTACTTGTTTGGGATTGTGGGGTCTAGAGAAGCTTTTTTATTGAGTGGGAGAACCTAGGCTTCCTTGAGGCTAGTGGGGACTACTCCGGGAGAGAAGGAGGCGTTAATAAAGGTAGATGTGAAAGGTTCAAGGGCCTCAGAGAAGTCCTTGATGAGGGCCGCTGGGCCAATATCCCCTTTGCATCTCGATGGTTTCAGGCCCTTTAATATGGTAATGACTTCCGCCTCAGTGACATTGGTGAAGTGAAACCTAGGAAGGACTTTGTGGGCAGCAGTGAGGAGTGGGGAGGTCGGCAACGACTGCTGCTGGGATCCAGAATGGACTGCTTGAATATTAATGCAGCAAGTCTCATCTTTCGTGACAGTGGTTTTTAGAGAGGGTTTCTAATTCCCTGTGGATGGTGAAGATCTCGTGGGTGTTGGACTTGGCATGTGGAACATTTGGCCGGGAGAATCGCTTGTTTATATCGTTTGGCTGTGATACTGAACATCAGCTTCAGGGCGTCTGGGAGTGATCTGTATTCTGCTAGCCGTTTGTTGGTCTGGAGTTCTTGGAGGTCAGAAGTAAACCAGGAGTTTGTGTGCTGAAGGTTTAGATTTGCGTTGTACTAATGGGGCAATGACGTCAATGGCTGCCGTCAAGGTCTCAAAGGTCAGCAAGAGCATTAGGGTACATAGCGTTGGCAGAATTAGAATGCGATGCACTGAGCAAGGGCACAATGCGATCCTTAGTGAGGTTTCTTGCACTGCAGGCCAGGGTGGGGGGCAGCGCCAGGGAGGCAGTGTGGTGTGCCCAATAGAGGAGATTGTGAAGTGCACTATATGGTGGTAGAACCAAAGACAGGGGTCATTGGTATGGACAGCTATCTGGTAGTTTAGGTCTGCAATCCAGATTTGGGCAGGTGTGTTGCTACATTGCTTGAAGCCTAGTGCACTGAGCAAGTTGGCTACTGAGCTGGCAATTAGGTCGGCAGGGTGGTTATATCCCAGGTTAAAATCCCCTAGCAGGGTTATTTTGTGTGGGTGCCCAGGGTGTCTAAGAGGTTCTCTTTGAATTATAGTGCTGGACTTGGGGGGGTGATACATGACGTGGACAATGATGGTGTCTGTGTATGAGATGGTCAGTTTGACCGATAGGATATCACAGTTGCCATCCAGGGTGGTATTGAATTCTCTGATGGGTAGGGAGCTCCTTTGCTATCAGCACCACTCCACCAACCCAGCATTGGGTCTTTCTCTCAGCTATTGATAGAGCTGGGCCAGAGGCTGTATATAGCCACTTCTCCTGACCGCTAGGATATCACAGTTGCCATCCAGGGTGGTACTGAATTCTCTGATGGGTAGGAGCGCCTTTGCTATCAGTACCACTCCACCACCCCAGCGTTGGGTCGTTCGTTCAGCTGTCGATAGGGCTGGGCCAGAGGCTGCATGTAGCCACTTCTCCTGACCACTAGGATATCACAGTTGCCATCCATGCTGCTACTGAATTCTCTGATGAGTAGAGAGTCCTTTGCTATCAGTACCGCTCCACCACCCCAGCGTTGGGTCGTTCGTTCAGCTATCTATAGGGCTGGACCGGAGGCTGCATGTAGCCACTTCTTTTGACCACTAGGATATCACAGTTGGCATCCATGGTGCTACTGAATTCTCTGATGAGTAGAGAGTCCTTTGCTATCAGTACCGCTCCACCACCCTAGTGTTGGGTTGTTTGTTCAGCTATTGATAGAGCTAGGCCGGAGGCTGCATGTAGCCACTTCTCCTGACCGCTAGGATATCACAGTTTCCATCCAGGGTGGTACTGAATTCTCTGATGGGTAGGGAGTCCTTTGCTATCAGCACTGCTCCACCACCTCTGGCGTTGGGTCTTTCTCTCAGCTATTGATAGGGCTGGGGCGGAGGCTGCATGTAGCCACTTCTCCTGACCGCTAGGATATCACAGTTTCCATCCAGGGTGGCACTGAATTCTCTGATGGGTAGGAGCTCCTTTGCTATCAGCACCACTCCACCAACCCAGCATTGGGTCTTTCTCTCAGCTATTGATAGAGCTGGGCCAGAGGCTGTATATAGCCACTTCTCCTGACCGCTAGGATATCACAGTTGCCATCCAGGTGGTACTGAATTCTCTGATGGGTAGGAGTGCCTTTGCTATCAGTACCGCTCCACCACCCCAGCGTTGGGTCGTTCGTTCAGCTGTCGATAGGGCTGGGCCAGAGGCTGCATGTAGCCACTTCTCCTGACCACTAGGATATCACAGTTGCCATCTATGCTGCTACTGAATTCTCTGATGAGTAGAGAGTCCTTTGCTATCAGTACCGCTCAACCACCCCAGCATTGGGTCGTTCGTTCAGCTATCGATAGGGCTGGACCGGAGGCTGTATGTAGCCACTTCTTTTGACCACTAGGATATCACAGTTGCCATCCATGGTGCTACTGAATTCTCTGATGAGTAGAGAGTCCTTTGCTATCAGTACCGCTCCACCACCCCAGCGTTGGGTTGTTCGTTCAGCTATTGATAGAGCTGGGCCGGAGGCTGCATGTAGCCACTTCTCCTGACCGCTAGGATATCACAGTTTCCATCCAGGGTGGTACTGAATTCTCTGATGGGTAGGGAGCTCCTTTGCTATCAGCACCACTAACCCAGTATTGGGTCTTTCTCTCAGCTACTGATAGAGCTGGGCCAGAGGCTGTATATAGCCACTTCTCCTGACCGCTAGGATATCACAGTTGCCATCCAGGGTGGTACTGAATTCTCTGATGGGTAGGAGCGCCTTTGCTATCAGTACCGCTCCACCACCCCAGCGTTGGGTCGTTCGTTCAGCTGTCGATAGGGCTGGGCCAGAGGCTGCATGTAGCCACTTCTCCTGACCACTAGGATATCACAGTTGCCATCCATGCTGCTACTGAATTCTCTGATGAGTAGAGAGTCCTTTGCTATCAGTATCGCTCCACCACCCCAGCGTTGGGTCGTTCGTTCAGCTATCGATAGGGCTGGACCGGAGGCTGCATGTAGCCACTTCTCCTGACCGCTAGGATATCACAGTTTCCATCCAGGGTGGTACTGAATTCTCTGATGGGTAGGAGCTCCTTTGCTATCAGCACCAGTCCACCACCCCAACGTTGGGTCGTTCGTTCAGCTGTCGATAGGGCTGGGCCGGAGGCTGCATGTAGCCACTTCTCCTGACAGCTAGGATATCACAGTTGCCATCCATGGTGCTTCTGAATTCTCTGATGGGTAGGGAGTCCTTTGCTATCAGCACTGCTCCACCACCTATGGCGTTGGGTCTTTCTCTCAGCTATTGATAGGGCTGGGGCGGAGGCTGCATGTAGCCACTTCTCCTGACCGCTAGGATATCACAGTTGCCATCCATGGTGCTACGGAATTCTCTGATGAGTAGAGAGTCCTTTGCTATCAGTACCACTCCACCACCCCAGCGTTGGGTCGTTCGTTTAGCTATTGATAGAGCTGGGCCGGAGGCTGCATTTAGCCACTTCTCCTGACCGATAGGATATCACAGTTTCCACCCAGGGTGGCACTGAATTCTCTGATGGGTAGGAGCTCCTTTGATATCAGCACCACTCCACCACCCCAGCGTTGGGTCGTTCGTTCAGCTATCGATAGGGCTGGGCCGGATGCTGCATGTAGCCACTTCTCCTGACCGCTAGGATATCACAGTTGCCATCCATGGTGCTACTGAATTCTCTGATGGGTAGGGAGTCCTTTGCTATCAGCACTGCTCCACCACCCCTGGCGTTGGGTCTTTATCTCAGCTATTGATAGAGCTGGGCCAGAGGCTGCATTTAGTCACTTCTCCTGACCGATAGGATATCACAGTTTCCATCCAGGGTGGCACTGAATTCTCTGATGGGTAGGAGCTCCTTTACTATCAGCACCACTCCACCACCCCAGCGTTGGGTCGTTCGTTCAGCTATCGATAGGGCTGGGCTGGAGGTTGCATGTAGCCACTTCTCCTGACTGCTAGGATATTACAGTTGCCATCCATGGTGCTTCTGAATTCTCTGATGGGTAGGGAGTCCTTTGCTATCAGCACTGCTCCACCACCCCTGGCGTTGGGTCTTTATCTCAGCTATTGATAGAGCTGGGCCAGAGGCTGCATGTAGCCACTTTTCATGACAGCTAGGATATCGAGGTTGAGTACAGCGATAAGATAATTGATGTCTAAGGCATTGACTAGAGCACAGTTCACTGGTGGCATGGTCATGCTGGGTGTATGTTTGCCCAGTAGTGCATTATTTGGGATGATTTCTAGGTAATCTGGTGGTGGGCGGATCTTGACGCTTGGTGTGACGAGAGGTCTATTGCCCTGGTGTGAAAGGTACTCATGCTTACATTGATACCTGGTGGTTTGGGGGGGCCTAGATTGGGAAGATTAGTGTAGACCAGGAAGGCTGTTGGCACTGTTACCTCTGTGTGTTTTTTTAGGTGTAGTCCTTTGCACCATTAGTTTGTACTGCAGGATAGTCTTTTTGGCCAGCATGGTAGACAAAAGGACTAATCCTTCTGGTTTAAGTCCTACCTCTGTGGTTCACTGTATTCTTTTGGCTATTGTCCTACCAGGCAGATATAAATGTCCATATATGGGCATTCACTTTTGTAGGCTTCTTGCAAGGATCTCTGGTGCCTCTGAGTGCTTGGGCTGGTTTAGTCTGAATAGGGGTCTACAGACAATACCAATATACAAAGCTGCCAGTGTTTGGTTACTGTGGCAGCTGGGCTGGCTGTACAGGGTTGGTCAGCCATTGAGGGTTTGAATAGCGCAGATCCCGCCATTGATGGGATGGGGGTCTTCCCCAGGCAACCTGTATGTATATTATCAGGGGCTCTGGAGCCTTTCTGCAGTCGACCATTGGAGCCACAGAGGGATGCTGGAAGCTGCTGCCATGGCAACCATTGTCAAGGACACCTACCACAAGGTGAAGCTATGTTCTTTCTTTCACAGGTGTCCCTTCCTTGAACACACGCCTAACCAGTTCTGAGTTTCAGAATCACCAAAATCATCCCCCTCGACCTTCGAAGAGCCTTAGGCCTGTACCTGGCTTGCATCACTTGAAGAAGTGGGGACACTGCTGTGTGCCTCCTGGTCAGTCACAATGCTCGGGCAGTAGAATACACAGTGGATCCTAGATTTGAGATTTGGACTGCACTCCTCTGCTATCGTCACCATGAGAAGGGCCTTGCTGGAGCCTGCTTCGTTTGCCCTCTGTCCGCATTCCTGCAAACTCTTTCAGATAGGAGTGAATTAGGAGACAGACAAGGAGGCATGATTTCCAAACCTTTTATTTGTTCTCCGATGTTAAAAAGGCCTAATATTTCCCTAAACCTGGGACTCTAACCCTACTCTAACCATACTCTGAACAGAAACAAGTATAAAAGGGTTCTGATCAGGATGTCAGGATGTCTAAACATAAACAAAGTCCTCTGTCCGGAGTCTGTCTTTAACCTGGTTTATTTCCAACCAAGATAACTTTGAGGAACTTCCCAATGAAAGTATGAGGATGGCTTCTGAACCGCACCCAATTTGTTTCCCTACCAAAGGTCCTTGCCTATGTTCCTAGATCCAGTTTATAGTTTATAGTTTATGTAGAGCTGGACTACCGTCCCAGGGTCCAGCCAGGTCTCTCTACTTTTCTTTCAAAACTATAAGTCTCACAGTCTTTCTCCCTTCGGAGAGACTGTCGTCTTTCTTGCTTCTGCAGTCTGTGTTTCTTTCTGTCTTTTCCTCCCCACTCTGGGGTTCTTTGCCCCTTGTTATTCCCCACTCTGGCATTCTTTTGTCCTTTCCCACTATGGGGCTCTCTTCCTAAACACTCCCCACTCTGAAGTCTCTTCTTTCTCTCCCCACTCTGGGGCTTGTCTCTTTCTCTCCCTTCACTCCAGGGTTGATCAGTTTCTACTCTCCACTCTGGGCGTCTCAGTTCTCTCCCCACTCCGGGGTCTGTCTTTTTCTCTCTCCCCCACTCTGGGACTTCTCTGTCCTCTCCATGCTCCGGGGTTGGTCTTGTCCTCTCTCCCCATTCAAGGGCTTGTTTGGTCTCTCCCGACTCAGAGTTCTTCGCCCTCTTCCTCGCTTTGCCAGCAAACCTCACGGTCAACTGGAGCCACCACATACCTGCTTCTGATGAGCGGTGCTCTACTGGAGGGGTGTTGAGTCTGCCCAGCCCTCCTCTCACTATGGAGCCACTTATGCGATTCATCAGCCGAAGTCCACATCTGCAGCTTGTGACTCTTCTCTCCCGCTCGCTCTGTGGGGAGACTCGACTGCTGCTTCTCCTTGGGCCTTCACCTCGTTGCTCTTCGGTACTTAGTTCTCATTTGCTTTGTCGAGCCGGACTCTTCCACTTACTCGTCTGTGAGCCTTGCTGCACTCCTGCAATGTAGACCGTGGGTCGGGACAGCGTGTCTGGAGTTCTCTCTGCTACTGACCACACCTCCTCTGGGCGCTTCAGCTCAGTTGAACTCTGCAGGCTTCGCAAAGTACTCTTCTGATTGGTTCTTTCAGTGACGCTCCTCCAATAGACTGGTCTGTTCACCTTTCCGCTGTCTTCCATGAGAAACGGGGAAAGTTTGAGCCAGAAGCTGAGTCAGCCGTTACAAAACGGGTTTCTGGGTTATCATACATCTTAGCTCCCACATATCCCACAAAGGTGTTAGTGTCTTGGGGGAGGAATGGTGACTTTTATCTCACTCTGGGGTTTTCCTGTCCCTTTAGAGGGGGGTCACTTCCAGAGGAATCCCACTCACCTCTGTGTCCCCTAGTGGGTCGTTCTCTAGAGATGATGATCCCTTTGAAATGGGCAAAAGGTCACAATAACTGCATATCTCGATTTCTGTGGTCCTCCATCCCTATGGTATCAGAAGCAGCGTGCCACCTTCGCCAAGAACTTGAAATCCAGCCTGGTAGTATTCGGAAATCTGAGATCGCAATAGGAGATCGGAATCGCAAACCACCAGAGCCAGCTGTAAAGAAAAGTTACCTCTGCACCTTGTGGGAGGCCAGAAGAAGGAGGCAGACCAGTTATTGCCTTTCTTGAGTTCTTTTATTCAAAATAATAGGTGAAAAGGCCTCTGTCCCTAATTCTATGAATGTGCCTGCCAAACAAAACTAACTATGGTGCTCGTCGTCTGGTACAAAGTAAAATGAAAAATAGTCTGTCCTCTGTCCAAAGCTAAGCTGTTCTATCCCTACCATGCAGAGAAAGTAACAAAAAGCCAGGAGAATGACTCCCTTCTCCTGGATAGGCTTCCCCAGCCTCAGTATAGAAAGTCCAGGAGAATGACTCCCTTCTCCTGGATAGGCTTCCCCAGCCTCAGTATAGAAAGTCCAGGAGAATGACTGCCTTCTCCTGGAATGGCTTCTCCAGCCTTAGCATAGAAAGTCCAGGTGAATGACTCCCTTCTCCTGGAATGGCTTTCCCAGCCTCGGTATATCAAAAGTCCAGGAGAATGACTCCCTTCTCCTGGAATGGCTTCTCCAGCCTCAATATAGAAAGTCCAGGAGGATGACTGTCTTCTCCTGATTAGGCTTTAACAGCCTTGGTATATCGAATGCCCAGGAGTATGACTCCCCTCCCCTGGAATGGCTTCTCCAGCCTCAGTATAGAAAGTCCAGGAGAATGACCCCCTTCTCCTGATTAGGCTTTCGCAGCCTCTGTATATCGAAAGCCCAGGAGTATGACTCCCTTCTCCTGGAATGGCTTCTCCAGCCTCAGTATAGAAAGTCCAGGAGAATGACTGCCTTCTCCTGGAATGGCTTTCCCAGCCTTGGTATAGAAAGTCCAGGAGAATGACTCCCTTCTTCTGGATAGGCTTCCCCAGCCTCAGTATAGAAAGTACAGGTGAATGACTGCCTTGTCCTGATTAGGCTTTCGCAAGCCTCTGTATATCGAAAGCCCAGGAGTATGACTCCCCTCTCCGGGAATGGCTTCTCCAGCCTCAGTATAGAAAGTCCAGGAGAATGACCCCCTTATCCTGATTAGGCTTTCGCAGCCTTGGTATATCAAAAGCCCAGGAGTATGACTCCCTTCTCCTGGAATAGTTTCTCCAGCCTCAGTATAGAAAGTCCAGGAGAATGACTGCCTTCTCCTGGAATGGCTTTCCCAGCCTCGGTATGGAAAGTCCAGGAGAATGACTCACTTCTTCTGGATAGGCTTCCCCAGCCTCAGTATAGAAAGACCAGGAGAATGACTCTTCTCCGGTATAGGTTTCCCCAGCCTTAGCTGACAATCCTGAGATATGTAATGGCTATTTCTTGTACCAACGTGTGCAGATCTTCGAGGGGATTTTCCCAAGTCGTTGGCTCCCCTATTCACTCTTGTTATGTACTTCTGGTCCTCCATGTTATTAGCTTTGAAATGTCTTTCTTAAGTGTCTCTGAAAGTCTCTCTTTCCTTGAGGTTGTTAGGGATCTCCAGTCCCTCTTCACATGGTTTTCTTTTCCTGGGCTCTTTTTTTTATTCAACTCCTTATTAACAAAACCTTGGAACTATTTACTGTCTTTCTCCTTGCGACAATTATTGTAGATCCAACAGTTATTCTTATCTCTTATCTCAGGATTTATCTTGCTGTGTCGAGCAACAGGAATCTGGAATTGTTTCGGACTTTACTGTACTTTGTACCACTCACTGGGACGAGTAGAATGAGCCCCAGAGTGTTTCTTAATCTGTTTCCTTTCGGTCCACCCAATGGGATGAGCAGGGTATTCTTCATCCCTGTGCACCGTCCTGGGTCTCCCACCGTTCCCGTTATCTTCTCTTAAATAGGTGGCCATCACCGGGCTTCTTTGCAGGATTGGGCCTTTCCTTCCAATCAGGATGGCTTCGGTTCTTGCACTGGCTTCTTTTTTGGCATCTTCTCTGCATCTCTGCGGCACCACTTCCTCGACTGTCTCGGCAATGTTGTCAGACTGAATAGTCCACCTCTCCTAGGTCACGCCACATTCTCCACAAGTCTCTCTCTCTCCTGGGGTTCTCTTCGCCAGCCCCTTGCCCACAACACCTTGCTGCTTCCTTCTGATGGAGGATCTCTCTCTCCTCAGCAGCACTTACGACTTGGCTGTTCAGAAGCTCCCTGGCTTTGCATACCCCTAACAGTAGTCCTTCCTCCCGGTTTATGCCAGTTTGCTTGGTCCTCCCTGATAGTCTGTTTTCTCGTTCTGTTGAGTACTCTTCATTCCCTGTTCACTTTTCTTAGTTACAGTAGTGTCGGATCTTACACATTGAGTAATCAATATTACTTATTCATAATTCTTCCTCTTCACAGTAGTTTTTCTGTATTGTTCTTCACTTGTATCTGAGGTTTGGAATCACAATAACACATTGTGCCTTGGAGTGATTGATGAGTCTGAAGCCCTGATTTTACTGTGGTTCGAAAGGGGATGGTTTTAGAGAGTTCCTCTATGGGACAGGAGTCCTTGTCCCTCAGGGGGGAGTCTCTCCCTGTGTAGTCCCACTTCCCGCCCCCTTAGGGGGATTGTTGCATAGTGGGCTCACCTCCCTAGCCTCACAAGCAAACCCCCCACCCCCTGCGAGAAGTGAATCCTTTAATTAGTCACAACCTGTAAACCCTGGACTCTCAGTGTTGCAACCAACAGTGATAACATCTCTTGGAGTCACTGTCTGTCTCATTCGGGGTCCAAGAAGCCTTCTGACTTACTGGTCTTTGTGCCTTCCTGGGCAGCATTCATTTTATATCGGGTATCATGTGCTCTTTGCAGCCACCATTGTCTGACTTCTAGTGGAAGAACCTGGGTATAGGATTCTCAGGCCCTAGGCCCTCGAAATTGGGCGCTGCCCTTTTCCTTTACAGGAAATCCATAATCTCCATAGTGCGATAAGTGTCACTATATAAAACTCACAAATACTAAATTGAGTATGTTTCCTGTGGGAAAACTTTGACTAGCTTTCCAAACTCCTTGTGAGTACCAAAGACAGGCCTATATACGTGGAAAGTCATTCATCACTTGAGCCTAGATTTTGATTGGACTTCTCAAGTGTAGTTGCGGTGGGTGTGCTAGTGTGGCCCTGTAAGTTAGATAAGGCCTATCATGACTTGTCTGTCTACTGAGCATAACGGTATATGGGGGTCATTACGAGGTTGGAGGTAACCATGGCGCTATTAGCGGCATGGCTGCCTCCAAACCAATATCGACTCCGCCCTGGTGAATGGAGCTATTACCGCCCCATTCCAAGGTTGGCGGGGGCAGTAATTCCCCATTCACTAGGGCCCTTCCCCATTCCCATTTGAGCCCCCATAGGGCTCAATGGGAATGGGGAAGGCGCTAATAACGGTCCCGCTAATTGCGGTACCGTTATTAGCTGCAAAGTCCCTTTGCGGGTCGTGTCCTTAACGTAAAACCAGGCGTTAACGGAGGACCCGCAAAGGGACCTCGGAATAGGGCGGTAAGGGATTACCGGCACCGGTAAGGGCACCGGTGCCGGAAATCCCTTACCGCCCGGGTCATAATGAGGCCCATATCTATAAATGCCTTCCCTGGCCTTGTAGTGACTGAACACAAAGTGTCTGTATTGCTAGATTATATATATACTAGTGGAAAAGCTTGTGTACACAGGCTAATGTGCGTAAAAGAAGACATTTTCAGAGTGTAAACATATTATGTGGTGTATTTTAACGTAATTTATGTACGTTAGGATCTTGCTCCTTTTACGTGGAGGAGTAGTAACCTCAACCAAAAGCTCACAGAAACCATTGAAAGTTCAACTTAGCACATACGGCCAATTGATTCATGTGCAGCATGGTTCCAAGCAGACATGAGATCATACAAAAAGTAATTTATTTTGTGGGAGAAATAGTGCTTAATCAAATTAATTTCTATCCATTTAAAAAAAACATATCAATAGATTTACTTAGTGTATGCAACTTGAAGTTTGCTGTTAAAGTGTTCGCCCGGAAGATGAACTTGAAGTCTTATGGTTGTCTGCTTAAGGCAACAGCTCCCTCTAGCGGTGATAACAGGCCAAGCGGGCAGGGCGGCTTCGGACAAACATACATCTAGCCTTTTATTATCTAGTATGATAGGTATTTTTACGTAGCTGTGTGGAAATTCTATAACTTGACAATGTTTGTGTATGTGACCTGTGCTTCATATAAGTGTTCTCTCTCTTGTGACTAAGCCTTACTACTATGCCGCGTTGCCAGTGATAAATTCAGCCTCACTTGGTGTAAGTGTCTGTAAGGCCATTGTGTGGCCCCTCCTAAACCTGCACCAATGCTGGTTCTGGAAGCACTGTCTTGTTTTTGTAGGGTGCACTGTGTGCAGTTCATCGTTGTCCCTGAAAAAGTACTGTTTGGCTTTGTGCACCAGTTTCCATTTTGTGTAATTCTTACCTTTTTTTCCTATTTCCATGGCTGCCTTGATGGGTGAGCGGTACACTGATAGGCTACTGGCAGATTCCGTCCTTGTTCCCAGCCATCTGATTGGATAGCAATTCTCTCCCGCATGCGATCATTGTATCTGGCATTTCTGGTGAAGCTGCTGATCTCAAGAGTGTGGTTAAAATGGAGCCCCCTTTTGATAATCATTAGCTGGATGAAACGTAGCAATTCGGGGACCCGTTTATTAATGTATGGTTACAAGAAATGGACATTATCTATGAAACCCCGTAACATGGACAGACATATAGTCAGTAAATTCTCTCCTGATTTCCACATGTCAATCACAGTGATGCAGGAAAACTCTGTAAGGACCCTCCACTGGTGAGGGAGAGCGACACAAGCTGCAGGTTATAGAATCTAATCATCGCGATATAGCTCAGATGGTTAATGTGCAACCTGCAGGTTACAATTATAAATTCCAGAACAATTGCTTAGTAGGTGAATGTGTCTACTACAGAGATGTATGCATGTACTGCACTTTCCTGTCACGGGTAGTCTCCAGTATAGCAGTGTCAGGATCTTTGTGGTGGTCCATGGCACTGGTGTATTGTGGTGGCCTTAGCGGTTAGAACCGTGGTTTCTGGGAGTCATGACAATAATAGTATTCTGGCACCTTGGTGTTTTTGCACTCCTGTTCATAAATGGTCGCTAGGGACCCACGTGAGGATTGTAGTGTAGGAGGAGTTTCTGAAATTCAGTCCATTCTAAGATGTCCTCTATGTAGACTTTTTCTTCCCTTAGGTGCCTGTTTTGGAAGGATTCTCCCAATTCAAGATGGCCGTTGCTTAGATGCCCTCTTCCTTTCACAAGGCTTGCTAGAGTGATTATGTATTCAGTGACAGGATGGTGATGTGTAATAACTCTTAGAATCCTCCATATAGAGCTTTTCTTCCTTTAGGTGCCTGTTTTGGAAGGATTCTCCCAATTCAAGATGGCCGTTGCTTAGACGCCCCTTCCTCTCACAAGGCTTGCTAGAGTATTTATGTAGCTGGTGACAGGATGGTGGTGTCTAACAACTCAAGTCATCCATGTTTTCTGCTGGACTCCTCATTACTTGATTACTTGCTTCCTGAAGCTCAATTCACCTCCCGTCCATGGTCCCACAGATTTACCCCACAGGGGTGCTGCCCTTTGGAGCAGTCTGCATCCTTCTATTCTGCCACCGAGTTTTGCTCCCCGAGCTGCCTGCGGCTGCAGTGGTCTTACTCTCGCTTTCCTAACACATTGATGCTCGTGTTGCTTTTCACCCTCTTTAGCAACAGCGCCCCCTGCTGCTGGGGCTTCCTTTTACTGGGAAAATAGTTTGCCAGGAATTTCATGGACAGGAGACCCTTTGTCAAATAATCATACTGTGGGGTAATTCGGCTCCTTCATCTAACATATGCCAAGTGGTAAATCATAGATTATTCTCTCTAGTACACTTAATAATGTGAGTTTTATTTTTTGAGCAGGTCCATTTATTGTCAGCACTATCTTTTTGTTAAGAACCAAAGGAAAGCAAGACCTGAGTCCCACGGACACGCTGGAGGCGGTGAGAATTCACGGTAGGCATCTCGCATTAGCAGTGATCTGCAGTCGCACACATACATGTCTTGTCAACACATGAGAATGCAGACATCCCACCACATCTACCCACCGGGATCTCAAGCAAAGAAAGTGGGAGGTTTGTTGATTATAAGAGTTAGCTGGTAAAAATCACAACATTTGAATGGTGACATGGGTGTTAGGAAGAAGAAGCCACAGAGAAAAAAAAGAGCAGGTCCAAGTTCTGTTATATTTGCACAACCTAAAGACCAAAAGCCAATCTGTGGCTTTAAACATGTAGTCCAGAACATAAAGTTCTGTTCAGCAGCAGTGAGGACTCTGTAGAAGGGTAGGGAGTAAAAAACAAAAGCAAAGGTGTGGGCCGAACCCTTTAATGCAGGTGATCCAGAGGGGAAGCAACTCCCCCCCCCACACACACGAGAGAACAGGCGCGGGTGAGGCACACAATCCACGCAGAAAAATGAACAGACAAAAGAAAAAACCAAGACAGAACCAGACATGAAGAATAACGAGATGTAGGGGCATGCCTCAATGCAGCCCGGAACATGTTTGAGGAGCAGCGGAAGAGACCCCAATACCTTCTTATATGGCTCATGCAGCGTGCGTGCTTGCTCGGGCAATGGCATTCCCAGTGGGGTCAGATGGCCTCGGTACAGCCGCCATCCCCTGCACCCTCTCAATGGAGAATGACCACCGTAGGGAGTAATACGCCACATTTGCCCGTGGTCTTGAATGCTGACCAGTCTGGACACCAGTTGTTCTTGCAGACATGGGAAGTCGGGTAAAGACCCAAATGCTTGGTAGGTCTGACAGCAGAATTATATGTATGTCCTGCGAGTGGAAATCATAGATATTTACTTTATATGACAGGTGGCACGATGACCAATCCTGAAGAGTCATTCAGCATAAAGAGAGAGGAAGACTTCCACTTAATCCACCCTGCGGAGACAGAAGGGAGAGAGAGAAAGGAAGACGGTCTCCGCTCAGGAGAATGCAAAGGTACAGTGTCTATACTACTGACATTCAACATATATAACAAGTACCCCACCCTCCTCACTCCAGTCCCCAAAGGGGATCACATGCAAACCTTAGAATTATATCAGGAAAGTGTTTATCATTTTAACTTACTCTGTTGTGTTATTCAATGTCAATAGAAAATTGAAAAACAAAAACAAAACTCGGCTGTAGCCTTTGTAAAAAAGCCAAGGGTCTTTTTCCCCCTTTTCCCAAGCTGAGTGGAAGGTTCGGGGAAGAATACCAAAAGAGGAGAACACCATTAGGCGAGATAGGGTGTCCCCCCTCCGCTACGCTAATGTCCTTACCCAATGTCCTCTGAACTTTCGTAGGATGCTGTCATTTTACCTCCACCTCATCCCAACCATGTCCTTCTCTAAAATGTAGAACCACCATTACATATAGCAAGAGAAAACCCATGTGCGATACACACGTGGGGAAGGGGCGACCTAGCACCATATATACTTGCCATTCTGACATTGATTTTCCTTTAAGAAACCGGTTTACCTCTGGTCTCTGGGTGGGTCTGAGGCTCTATCCCCCACCTTCCATCAGTCCACGCTGTCCATTTCCCTATTTTTAATGTCAGAGTTGAGCATCTGTCACCAAGCGTCCGCTACTAAGAGCGGATGTTCTAAGGGCGCGGCCCTTCCCTGTTTGCCCATGTTCACGCCAGCGCGCGTCCTCCCTCTTTCTTGCTGCTGCCACATGGTTGGTTATGTTACCATTGTTACTTGCTCACCATGAAGCTCTGTCTTTATCTCCTCACTATTTATCTTATTACATGGTTCTGCTCCATGAATATTCCTCCCGTACTTTTCTCTCGAGACCGAGGCGTATCCCACTATTCAGGTTTCTCTCCCTGTTTCTATGAACTTGGGGCTTTGGAATGCTCACTCCATCGTCTCCAAAACAGATTTAGTCTTTTTTCCTTTACATTTGATTACCTCTGTATTGCTGAAGCTTGGTTCTGCCATTTTGACACTGCTACTCCGGGTGCTTTAACCTCTTCCTGCTCCTCACCTTTACTGTCAGGTCTGGTGGCAGGACTGGTGTGCTCTTCCACCTGCATTGGACTTCTTCCCCTCTTTCATTTCCCTTCTCTTCTTTTTCTCCTTTTTCATTCCTCTTTATCTTCTGGTTGGTTACTTTCTGTCTGCATTTAAAGCTGCCACTGTTATTCCACTCCTCAAGAAATCTTCCATTCATCCTTCTGTACCTTCTCATTTCCACCCCATTTTTCTTCCTTAACTTTTAAAATTACTTGAGTGACTTGTCCACTCTCAACTCGGCTGTCATCTTATCTTAATTTATCTTCTCGCTTCTCAACAGTCTGGTTTATGTTTTGTCTTTTCCAGGGAAACTGATCTTCTCTCTGTGTTAAACTCCATTCTTCAGGCCAGCCATCTTCAGCATCTTCTAT
Organism: Ambystoma mexicanum; assembly: GCF_040938575.1. NCBI lineage: Eukaryota > Metazoa > Chordata > Amphibia > Caudata > Ambystomatidae > Ambystoma > Ambystoma mexicanum. The sequence goes on from NC_090931.1 coordinate 1,551,065,066, forward strand.
CCTTGTCATACTTGATGTTAGCGCTGCTTTGATACTGTGGCCATCAGACTCTGCTTTCCACACTCTCTTCTTTCTCTGGCACTGCCCTCCATTGGGTTCCCTCTTTATTATCTGACCATTCTGTTGTCGTATCCTGGAAGGGGCTATCTCGCAGTCACATTCTCTCCCTTTATGAGTTTTGCAGGATTCTGTCCTTGGTCTCCTTTTATTTTCCCTCTGCACATCTCCTTTGGCTACTTTAATTCTTGCCTGTGGGTTTCATGTGCACTTATATGGTGACGACACACAGAGTTTCACTTTGTGCTCCTCATCTAATGATTCTATTCATCAACAACTTTCTTCCTGCCTCTCTGGGGTTAAGGAGTGAATGGCTAACCAATGTCTTTGTCTTAACCCCAAAAAGATTGTAATTCTGGTTTTCTTCTCCTTTGTCTATTCCCCCCCCCCTCTTGAACTTCCTGTCTATCAGCGAGCACGCAATCCTGGGTTTATCTTTGATTCTTCTCTTTCTTTTCAGCTTCACATTGCCTTTATTTTTATTTATTTCTCATTTGTAATGCGCAAATATACAAGTGGTTCGAGGAGCAATGAAGCAAGACGGTGGAGGAACAGGGGAGTCAAAAGGTAGCGAGCTTACTAGGCATCGTGACATTCAGATTGTGCAAGTGCAGTAACGAGAAGTGCAGGGGGAGGAAAAGTGGGAGGAAGTGCAGGAACAGGCCAGAAGGGCCCGTGACAAGGAGAGTGCCAGGGTAGGCCAAGGGGACAGGGCCATGAGAAGCACAGAAAGCAGGGGAAGGGAGCCCCAAGCTAAGTGCGAGGGAAGGCCAGCCAGACAAGCGCATGTGGGGGGCCAGTAAGGACAAGTGCTAGATGTGGAGGTGGGTGGGATTGGGTCAGGGGAGACCAAGTGTAGGGGTGGACTAGTCAAGGGGTAGGGGGTCCTGGTGCCCTGTATGACTCTGAAGTAACCAGTCCGCCAGTCTAGGGCAGAAGGGTACATTAGCTGGGGAGGGGGAGAGGGATGGAAGAAGAGAAAAGGAAGGACTTGTTGAGCTTCCAGAACTTAAGGAGATCCGTCTCAAGTCTCGGAGGGGCAGTGAGGCCATTCAAGAGCGAGGCACCTGCGGAGGAAAGAGATCTACCCCCACTTTCTGCTTGGAAAAGCGTCTGATCTGCAGGGAGTTAGAGCTAGATGACCGAAGGGCTCTAGCAGGAAGTATTTAGAGAGAGGGTTGGATGTAGTGGGGTCCCAGGCAACAGAAAGCCTTGTGGATGATACAGAGGGTCTTGAACCGGGAGCCAGTGGAGAGACTTAAGGGCTGGCGAGATGCAGTCTCTGAGCTTGAGGCCAAGGACAAGTCTTGCAGTCCTATTCTGGATTAGTTGAAGGGGCAACGGGAGGAGTTCGGCAGATTGAGGAAGTGGCTGTTGAAGTAGTCCAGCCTGGAACGAACCAGAGCTCTGGAGACATTGAGTTTCTGGCAGAAGGTGAGGAAACAGAGAATGCCTCTGAGGAGGTGCAGCTGAAAGTGAGCCTTCTTGGCAAGGTCCGAGATGTGAGTGGAGAAAGAGAGAGAGGAGTCGAAGTTGACCCTAAGGTTTTTTCTTGAAAGGAGCGTGAGGGGAGAGGCCACGTGGAGGGTGACGTTAGTAGAAAATCCGAGTCGGCAACAATCGGGCAATGAGGTATCCAGGGAGACGGCAAGGCAAATCCAATACAGCAATTCGAGGTCAAGGAATATTTGTAAAGCAGGGAGTTCTTGGGCAACCAAACTTAAAGGGCAAAAGATCAAGGCAGTCCAGGAAGCAAAACAGGGATACAGGAAACCAGAAGATCAATAGACAAAAACTTAGCAAACACACTTCACAGAATCGGAAGCACTGAAACCCAGAAAGGAGGGTCTTATGAAGCCAATCACATGACAGGCAGTAACGTGGAATTGACGTAGCTACGTTAACAGGAGTGCCCTAAACTCCAAGGTAACTGGCAACGTGTTTTAAAGGAGACATGTCTTTTCCTTGATGATAGAACTTGAATCGTGTGAAAAGATATTTAGAATGCAGTGAACAGTGTCTGAGGGCCTCATTACGAGTTGCCCGGTAAAAGCGGGTTCATTTCCGGCATGCCGGAATGAGAGGGTCCGTGCTCGTATGAACCCGCTAACAGCGGGTGATTACGAGTGCGTGAGCATGCGCGTTCCCCCCCATGCCGGTAGTGGCAATACCGCCATGCCGGTAAAGTGCCACCAACCCCCTTATACCGCGTGGCCCGCCTATAGCGTTACCGCCTCATACCAACACCTAAATACCGGCACGGTATTACTGTGTACGTAAAAACCAGACCCGGAAATTACGTCATCGCGCAGGAACGGGAAATGGGCCGGCGGCCATCTTTAAAAACACAATCCATTGCCATCCTCCATAACCACCACTACACTTGTGTTGTTGTGTGCCACAACTCAATCAGGATGTCGAAGGCCACCACAAAATCCACCCAAAGGAAGAGGAAGCAGCGTTTTTCTGATGCTGAACTCACAATGCTTGCTAACACCCTCGAACAGCATGCAGACACCATCAGAAGCACAGACCTCAAGCATGCGGACCAAACCAGAAAAAAAGAGGTGTGGCAGGAGGTCGCTCAGAGGGTGTCGGCAGTGGGGAGCACCCCAAGGAGCGTACGTGATTGCCGAAAGCGCTAGGACGACCTCCGGGTCAGGAAGATCCTGGCGGAGAACCAGAGGGCCGCAATGGCGACAGGCGGTGGCACACACTCCCCTGTAAAGCTCACCGCATGGGAGGAGACCGCAAGTGCATTTATTGACCCGGAATCCATAGAGGGGATAGGAGACCAGGAGTTCCGTGCTGCAACTACCACAGAGGAAGGTGAGTGAACCATCACATCCACGTATACCAAAACATGATGTGGCACAAGTGATGTGGAAGTCAGATTAGGCAAGGCAATGCAAGGCGACATCAACACATCCATAGAATGAGTGCCACACCCTGCACCACACGCATGCTGAGTGAAAATTCCAATCCCAACAGAGGTGCAACATGACCCAACCATGCCCATGGGACCCACCACACAGACACCAAAACAATGCAATGCCACCAGCCATGCATTGATTGCCAACATGTCCCCTCAGTATACCAAATGCCACACAACAGAAATGAAATGATGCCTGAATGTATGAACATATCACACCGCAATACATCACAGCTGCCATTTGACAACATCCCTGATGACCTGCATCTCTTCTATCTCCCAGGCACCGATGAGGAAGGTGGAACACAGGACAGGGGTGCGAGCACATCCAGTGCACGCAAGGGGACCAGGGCCACCGCCACCCCCTCGTCCAAGAAAATGCCTGCAGCCAACACCTAGTGTGCCACGCAAGGCATCAACCCTGCAGGGGACACCTGCTGCGACAGTGGTAGCTGTTCCGCCGGCCACCACGGACGTCGTGTCCACAGAGGTGGATGAAGAGGCTGAAGTAATGTCTGGAACACCCACCCCAACGCCCATTGCCAGCCCCCCCCCCACCTGCGGAGACTGAGAGCCTGGACGATCCATGTCTCCATGACTCCGACCTAGGAGAATCGGACATTGGGATCTTCGAGGAGGACAGTGCCCAGGACGAGGACCCCACGCAGGTGCCTTCCACCACCCTGCCTTCCACCACCCTGCCAGCCACCAGTACACCTGCGGCTGAAACCCTCTTTGAGGCCCGCCTGGCAAGGGTAGAGGCCCGCCAAGAGTCAATGCTTCAAATAATGTGTCAACAGGTCGACGCTGGGAATGAGGCCATGAAGGCCATAGCCACGGCCATTGCTGCCAATACAGCTGCCGTGGAGGCGTCTACGTGTGCATTCAGGGAGTGCATGGGGTCACTGACACAGGCCCTTCTTGTGAACATCCCGCAAATGCTGCGGCCACACCATGGCCCAGCCAGGGGACTGACAAAAGACACCTCCACTACGACAACCCCTTCAACCTCGGTGCAATCGAGCCCTGTGCGGTTAACGCGCAGGAGCGCACGGCGCTCGGCCATGACACCCCCAGACCCAAAAATCGCAAAGAAATAACATTATGTTAAATGACAAAATGTGAAGAACTACATTGGTGAAGGGAACACTGTTTGTTGCACACATGGGGACATTTGGGATCTGTGGGGTGGGTGAGGGAGTTTGTTAGGGTATTTACTGGGGTCTGTGGGGTGGATGAGGGAGTTTGTTGGGGTATTTACTGGGGTCTGTGGGGTGGGTGAGGGAGTTTGTTGGGGTATTTACTGGGGTCTGTGGGGTGGGGGAGGGAGTTTGTAGGGGTATTTACTGTGGTCTGTGGGGTGGGTGAGGGAGTTTGTTGGGGTATTCACTGGGGTCTGTGGGGTGGGTGAGGGAGTTTGTTGGGAGGGTCTGGGAGGGGGGAGTGGGCACATTTTTGCTGTTACAAATAATACACAAGTTGTGAGAAGAGAAATCCATGGCTGGACATTGTTATTTTTCGTGTGCATCCATTTAATGTGTTACGGTGTTCAGTGCCCAACTCCCAACATTCCCTTTGTGCATGTTCACATTGGCCCAGTGTCTGACTGACACAAGTCTTTCATAGTCCCTGTGTTTCAGAAGTATACCTGAAGTCGTGCTTGCCGTACAGCATGGCTATCCCGTGCATCACGTACTGGCAGTGGGGCTACTTCACCTCCGTCCCCATCCTCCTCATCCTCACCCAGCCCATGCATGTCAATGTCAGGTGACAATGGTACATTTCTCCGGACGCACATGTCGTGCATCATGACACAGGCCATGCTGATCTTCGCCACCTTCTCAGGCCTATATGGGAGTGCCCCACCAGACCTGCTGAGGCTGCTGAACCGCCCCTTCGACAGGCCAGAGGTCTGCTCAATGACAACACGGGTACGGGTGTGCACACGATTGTACTCCTCCTCATGGCCGTTCTGCGGGTTAGGCACAGGGGTGTGTAGCCACGGCCTCTAGGGATATCCTCATCACCTGCAAGCACATTCAATAGGTGTGTGTCACTCTGAACTCCCGTAATTCAGGGAGCACAGTCATGCCGCCAGCTATTTGGTGTGGCCATGCACATGTCCCTGTAAGAATGAAAAAATGTTATCTAGGTGCAATCTGTACTGGCATGAGGTGTGGTAGTCTGGATGGCGTTCAATAGATGATGCAGGGTGTAATCATGCATGCTGAGGCAGATATGCTGTGGTAGTGCAACAATGTTATGACTCCAATTCATGCTGTTCATTTTATACTATGCATGGTCACACTGCCCACATAGCCACACTTGCCGTCCTGTTCATTCATGCATTGCTTGCCATCACCATGGTGGCCTGGTTGTGCCTCTTACTTGTTCTCATTGATATGCATTATTTGTGATATGTGGCCCAGTGAAGTGTCATGTACCATTTGACTGGTTCAGGTCACAAGTGTTTGGCTCTGCATGCATTCTCCAATCACCGGCTATTCCCACCCAGGTGCAGTATTGCCCCCCTCATGCATCCCCACACATCAGTACCCCAAAGCACTGCCATGGGACGGTTGTGCAACTCACCAAGCAGCCAGGCATGTGGTCCGGCATGTAGCTCCATTTGATGGGGTACCGTGGATTTACCCAGTAACATGGCATCATGTGTTGATCCAGGGAATTGGGCGCAGCAATGGGTGATGATCTTCCTGGAGTCACATTCCATTTGCACATTGATGGAGTGGTATTGTTTGCGATTGCGGTACACGGCCTCTATTGCATGGGGGACTATCATTTCCACATGGGTGCAGTCGATGGCACTGAAACAATTGGGCATGCCTGCCAGTGCATGGGAGCCTACTTTGGTTTTGGCTATCTCCTGGGCAGTCCGTGGTAGGCGTATGTGGGTGCTTGTGTGCTTCAGGAGGGCATCCAGCACTTGGTTCAGCATGCGTGGAAATGGTGGTTGTGGAATGCCATGCAGCTGGCCCACTGTGTGTTGGTAGGTGCCTGTGGCCAGGAAGTGTGGCACAGACAGCACCTTTAGTAGTGGGGGGATGGCAGTGCACATTTGTATGTGGCTGCCAATGTCGTTCTGTATCATGTGCACTATGGTGGTGATGGTGTCGCGGTCCAACCGGTACAGGGTGTGGATCTGCTCAGGGGTAAGGTTGAATGGGCTGGGTCTGGTGCGAGGGATTGCTGGCTGCCTACGAGGCTATGGTGGCTGCGCTGGTGGTAATGGATGGGCCTGTCTAAACCTCCTTCTCCTCCTGTGTCTCCTCTGTGCTGCCTGTTCTTGCTGCTGCTGTTGTTGTTGTTGTTGCAGTTGTTGCTGTAGTTGTATCAGTGTAGGCGGGTGCTCCTGCGCCATGTTGCAAATGCTAGTGGTGGCATTTTGGTGTAGGAAGGGGTGTGGTGTTTAGTTGTGCTCCTTTTGTACTGGCCAACTCTGCATTGCATACACCGGGGGGGGGGGGTTGTGGTGTGTGGGTGTGCTCAGTTCATACTGGCAGAGCCTCCTTTGACTCCACCTGTGGGGATTGTGTGCACCTGTGGCAGCTGCCTTGTATCTTGCTTGCTGTTTGCGGGTGGTCCGCGATGCCTGTTTTGCCGGCATCATGCAGCCCGTTATTACCGGGTTTCGCGATGCCGGTATTTGCATGTTTGCGTGGGTTGTAATTGCCCCCTATTACCGGCATGCCTGTATTTACTGCCTGAAGAGGCGCGTGTACGCGCCTATGCCGCTATTATCGGTACCGTAAATAACGGTGCCGTAAATACCGGGTTTGTGGGTCCGAATGCTACAGAACGTTAAATGATGCCGGTATTTACATACCAGTATCATTTTTCCCTTACCGGCATACCTCGTAATGAGGCCCCGAGTCTGTTGTGAATGGATAGAAAGTGTGGCCGTATGCATGTGTTCTGAGAAAAGGAGATCTGATTAAACAAAGGTTGGACAGCAAAAGCGGATGTCCTGAGTGTATTCCTGACCGTACCCTTCCTCAAAGAACGCCTACCCCGCCGGGAGGCCCAGAAATCGGCCACCAGATCCGGAGCATGCACATTGTCGAACGGTTCCCAGGTACGGTCCTCTGGGCCATACCCCTTCCATTCGACAAGAACAAAGCAAATCCCCCTTGAGACCTTAGTGTCCAAGATCCGGTTAACTTTGTACTCGTCAGAACCTACCACTGGCAGGGGTCTGTCAGGAACGGTAAGTCATGGAGGTGCTTCATAAGGGACACATGAAATACAGAATTAACCTTCCAGGAGTCAGGAAGTGTCAACCGAACAGCCACTGGATTGATAACCTCTGACACCAGGAAAGGTCCCGCAAAACGTGGCAACAAAGACCTAGGCCCTGGTAAACGTAGATTCTTCATGGAAAGCCAAACCTGCATGCCCTTTTTTTACAGTGGGGAGCAAAGCTGGTGAGTATTGGCAAAAACCTTAGTACAGCGCTGAGCCTCCAGTAAGTGTTGCTGAACACCAGCCTGCAAGGCGAGTAGATCGGTAACACATGAGCGGGCAGCGGGATTGCTTACTGCAGACGTGAGAGACAAAGGAAGCGTGCGAGGATGGTGACCATAGAGAGCAAAAAAGCTAGTAGTGTTTGTTGCAGTATGCAATGAATTGTTGTAAGCAAACTCTGCCATGGTCAAAACAGAAAGCCAAGAGTCCCGGTGTTGAATAAGCAAACCCCTTAAATACTGTTCAATGGTAGCATTAAGTCGCCAAGAGTCCTGGTGTTGAATAAGCAAACCCCTTAAATACTTTTCAATGGTAGCATTAAGTTGCTCCATCTGCCCATCTGTTTGGGGATGATAGGCACTTGAGTATCTGTCTTCTATGCCCTGAGATTGGGTTAAAGCTCTCCAAAAACGGGAGGTAAATTGAGCACCATGATCCAAGACTATGATACTTGGCAATCCAAAATACCTGAATACGTCTTTTACAAACAGAGCAGCCAAAACAGGAGCTGTAGGCAGACCCTGACACGGAATGAACAAGGCGTATTTGGTTAGATAATCCACAACAACCCACATGCAGTCAAAACCCTGAGTAGGAGGCAAGTCTACTATAAAATCCATGGAAATCATGGTCCAGGGGATTCGAGGTACTGCCAACAGATGTAATAGCCCCATGGGTTTCATGTGAGCAGTCTTGCCCTGGGCGCAGGCTGCACAAGTGGAAATGCAACCTGTCACATCAGACAGCATGCCCTGCCACCAACACCACCTGTGCAGTAGTTCTAAGGTCTTTCTTGTGCCAGGATGAGCAGCGAATCTGGAATCATGACACCACTGAAGGGCCATGGTGCGTGTATTGTCATCGGGTAGATAAACCCTGCCGTGTATATACGGTAATGTTTGTACAACATCAATACCCACATCAGAGATGGTTGGTGCATTGGTCTCAACCCAAGCCTTTAGCATTAACCTCATGGAAGGTTTCATAGTACAGTCACATACCACCTGATGTGGTAGCAATAATGTTCCTTGGTCGGCACGTGGGGCTGAGTAACCAGGAATATGTGAAAGAGCATCTGCCTTTGAATGCCATGAACCGGGCATGTACGTGATAGTAAAGTTAAACATGGAAAAAAACTCATGCCATCTGGCATGTCTGGCTGTTGTACACTTTACAGATTGCAGGGCGACCAGATTGCGATGGTCCGTATAAACCTGAACCGGCACTGAAGCACCCAGTAAATGATGTCTCCATACAATGAAGGCATCTCTAACTGCTAGGAACTCCTTCTCGGTAATGGTGTAAATCTGTTCATGAGCATTGAGTTTCCGTGAATGGTAAGCCACTGGGTGGAGAGCCTTGGACTCAGGACAGTGCTGTGATAAGATAGCCCCCAGCGCAATCTCCGAGGCGTCAGCTTCTACCACACAAGGAAGCGTTGGATCGGGATGCTGCAACACCGGTGCTGACGTGAAGGCTTCTTTGAGTGCCTCAAAAGCCTGAGTCGTTGAGGAGTTTCATTCAAATGTTCTCTTGGTGCTTGTAAGCGCTGTGAGGGGAGTCTCTGAAAAAGACTTTACAAAGCAACAGTAAACATTCGAAAAACCTAAGACTGACTGTAGTTCTTTCAGGGTTTTTGGTGTTGGCCAATCAAGAACCGTACTGACTTTGGAGGGACTCACACGTATACCACAGTCAGTGATCTCATAACCCAGGAACTCCACTGCCTGAACATGAAAAATACACTTCTCCAACTTGGCATATAATGAATGATCCCTTTATCGCTGTAGAACCTGACTAACATGTTGCACGTGCAGTTCGTAAGATTCAGAATACACAAGTATATCGTCAAGGTAAACTATGGCAAACTGATCCATGATGTCTCTGAATATGTCGTTAATGAAATGTTGGAAGGTTGCTGGTGCATTGCACAGACCAAAGGGCATTACACAATATTCGAACAAGCCGTATCTAGTCTTAAAAGCGGTTTTCCATTCATCACCCTGTCTTATTCTAACCAGATTGTATGCCCCACGAAGATCCTCGAGAAACCTAACTGATCTAGAAGGACGGAGATCAGAGGAATGGGATACTGGATTCAAATGGTTATAGCATTTAAGGCCCGATAATCGATGCATGGCCGGAGATCCCCTTCTTTCTTTAGTACAAAGAATAGTGGGGAGGCTGCTGGAGAACGTGAATGACGGATGAAACCTTACCGTAATGATTTGTCAATATGCTCCCTAAGGATCCTATCCTCCTTTTGAGACAAGGAATATATGTGCCCAGAAGGGATCTTGGCTTCAGCCACCAAGTCTATGGGACAATCATAAGGTCTGTGTGGAGGAAGGACATCAGCCCCTTTGGCATCAAACACATCCTTATACCTTTCGTATTCCTTGAGCATAGGTGTAGACAGGATAGCCCCGACTGAACCTAAAGCATTTCCCAAAGGACGACAAGGGGTTGAAGGTTCTGAATCAGCGGAAAAACATAGTGTTTCACAATAACTGGAAACGAAATCCACCTTGCCAGAATGCCAATCCACCACAGGATTGTGGCGTCTTAGCCAAGGCAGGCCTAGGATCAATCGGTATTGAGGAGCAGCAATTAAAATCGAAACTTATGGTTTCTTGATGCTCGTTAGATGTGATCATGGTTAATTTGGTCGTCTGTTCGGTAACAAGACCAGAAAGCAAGGTAGACACTTCCACTGCATTGACCAGTTTGGGATGCGGTTGGGAGATTACCGGAATACCCAGTTTCCTGACAAAGGTGTTGTCAATATAGTTGCCAGTGGCCCCGGAGTCCAATACTGTGTAAATAAACCACTCCTGCTCAGCAGAACAAAAGCATTGAATAGGAATGGTGAATGGTCTTGAGTTTACGGAGTCAAGAGCAGCAGAGCTCGGCAGTTCGACTCCATCTACTGCCAAGCTCTGGCGTTTCCCTGCCTCTTGGGTTTCTTAGTGCAGTCCTTTAACAGATGTTCCGGGGACCCACAATAAAAGCATAAAGTGTTCCTTTTACGTGATTCTCTCTCCTGAGCAGATAGAGGACCTTCTACTGCGCCTATCTGCATTGGTTCAGGACTCCCTGCAACCGGAGCTGGTGAGGTCATGGCCAAAGGAACCATTGCTCTTTTCTCCCCTTTCCTTTCTGCCTTACGGGCATCTATTTGAAGTTCTGGGAAAGTTGTGGGTACAATAGGGACTGTTGCTAAGATATCCTTGAGGGAATCCGAGAGTCCTTTATAGAATAAGGACGCCTTTTTGTCATCCGGCCACTCTGTTTCGGCCACATGCTGATTGAACTTTGCCAGGTATGTCAATAGGAATGAGTCGCCTTGTTGCAACCTTAAAAGCTCAAGATCCGTAGCCTGGATCTTCTATCTGGTATCAAAGACTTTGCTCATCGATTCTATTAGGGCATCACAGTCAAACAGCAGTGGACTGCCCTGTTCCAACAGTGGATTTGCCCCGGAGGCGGCTGTGCCACCTAAGTGTGACAACAAAAATGCTGCTTTCGTGGTGGAATTGGGAAAGGAAACATGTCTGTATATAAAAAAACAGTTAAACATCTGTTATATCTCAATGTGATTACAATTCATTGTCAAACATCCCCACTAATTGGTTGCCGTACAGAGAGAGTATTAATGGTGATGCTCGCAGAGAGCAACTGAAACACGTGTCGACGTGAGAGCTGTGGGAACAATAGAACACATACTTCTGTGATACCCTAAATTAGTGGGGATGTTTGACAATGAATTGTAATCACATTGAGATATAACAGATGTTTAACTGTTTTTTTTTATATCCAGACCATTTTTTCAAAGAATGAATTGTTGATTGAGAGACTGATGAGGAAAGTATGAATGTGAACGAATGGAAAATAGAATGGGCCATAGTGTGACAGGAAATGTTTAATACGTTTTTAGACTTAGCATATTTGCTTGAATAAAATAAAAAGCCTTGGGAACTGAAACCAAGCTACAAATTATTTGTGTACTCCGTTATCCTTGCCTTTGTCTACTAGTTCGGTTTCTTTGGGATTTCTAACATTCTGAACAAAGCCAGACTAATCCAGCTCACTGTATAGTTCAGGGAGTTGAGACCCAACTCTCTCCGGATCAAAGCCATAGGTGTAGAGGGCGGAAGACTCAAAACTTTTTTCCAGAACCCCCCTTCTAGACGGTGCCATAGATGGTCCGGAAGATTGACCAGAGCTTCTGCCCCATATGTTAGCGTAGGAACCACCTTGGCCGTGTAGAACTTCAATACCAGAGTTAACGAGAAATGTCCAAACTTCCTGTTAACTGCCGATGCTTGACTCGAAAGCAGCTTCATTCTGGATTGCAGGTGAGCCGACTTTGTGGTTTCTATAACAGAGTTACTCAACCACACTCCCAGGTACTTAAAGGACTGGACCTTTTCGATTTTTAACCCGTCAATAAACCATGAGTGACGGTTTAGGCTCTTTGTGCTGAGACGAAATGTCAGGATTTTAGTCTTCCCCCTGTTGATCTCCAAATCATTATTACTAATGTAACGATGCAAGGTGTCAAGTTGTCGTTGGAGGCCAACAGGGGTTTGGTCGATCAGCACGACGTCATCTGCATAGAGCAGGCGTGGTAAGTGAACACCCCCAATCTTCGGTGGAAATGCACGCGTCTCTGCAAAAGCTTCAGGGAGGTCCTCCAAGAAGAAATTGAAAATCCCCGGGACCAGAGCGCAACCCTGCTTCACTCAACAAAAGGTTCTTATTTCATCAGAGAGTAAGCCGGCTTTATTGAGCCTCACGCGCAGAGATGTATTAGTGTGCAGGGCTCTAATACGATGGAGTATGGACGTAGGACACTTCTTCAAAGTTAATTTGGACCATAGTTTGCCACGATTAATCTGGTCAAAGGCATGCACTAGTTCCACGAACGCCATATAGATCTTTGGTCTCGCAGGGCTCAAGCTAACCTTCAGTAGTTGAAGAAGAAGAATAATATTAATAGAAGTGCTGAGGCCCTTAACAAAACCAGTGTGAAGAATATCAATAGATCCTGATTCTCTACACCACCCAGTGAACTGCTCCAACACATCGAGCAAGGAAATAGGCTGAAAACTCTCAGGCTTGCTCCAGTCCCCCTTCTTACGAATGGGGACCACTATTACTTTCGTCCATGAGGAGGGCAGAAGATGGAACCGGGCTATTTCTCAAACAGGCGTGAAATAAAGGCAGCCCAATCCTCTGGGAACTCCTTCAGCATTAGGTGTGACAAACCGTCGAGCCCTGGAGCTCTGGAATTTTTCAACTTCATTATTCTTCAGATGATAGCCACTGGGCAGGTCGAAACACCCCACGGATCCGTGTCATCATTGCTGTTAAATGAAGTGTCCGACCCATCCGGCGCCGTGCATAATTTGCCAAAATGTGAGGACCAGCTGTTTCCCCCATCAGATTAGTTTGATCTGCTTTCAAAGCAAGATCATCCCCCTTGATCACAGACCAAAATCTGTTTGAATCTCTACTCCCCAGAGCTGATAGCATAGCCTCAGCGTCTCGTTGGAAGGCGCATATATCTGGAGTCACGTAACCAGTTCTTATAGAGGAATTTAGTGGCTTTTGCTACTAAAGCATCCTTTAAGAGACCTGATTTTTTTTAATCTCTTCGGGCAGATTTCCTTGCCACTTTCCTTCATGAGACTAGTTCAGGGTCAAATACGTGTTTGAAATTGTGAGCTGGTCCACCCCTCCGTGGGTCACGATGGAATTGCTCCAAAACAGGGGAATAGTTTACTGTTGGTCCTGAGTAAGAAAATTCAGCTAAGAGTAAGTTAATCTCTGGCGAAGCGAGTTTCAAGCGAAGACCTTTGTTACAAGTAACGAGGGCAGGTGAAAAGTACTCACGAACCGGACAATCAGTGTCAGACCACTCCAATTGAAGTGAATGGTGGTTGCTGTGTGTGATTTTGATGATTTGAAAGCACTCAATTAAAGGGCGCAAACCTTTTAGAGACGTATATGTCGTCTATAGTAGAGGTCATCCCTAGGTTCTCCCACGCCTGTTGCGGTGGCCTGTCCCCTGAACAGTTGCCGTTCAAGATGTGCATGTCATGAGCGTCTATCCGATTGCACCAAAGTTGACGTCTAGTAGAGCGAGGATCATCTGAGTTCCAATTCAAATCTTGCGCCACTATCGCTAAGTATGGGATATTATGGTCCCCACATAGAATCACGTAAACTGGCCCCTGTTGCCGTACATTATCGTCCCGAATTTCAGCAATTTGGTCTATGAACTCTTCAACACCCATCCAAACGGGATTCCAGTAGACATTAATCAGTCTGATGGATGTACGACTTTTGACATCTCTCTGGGGGCCATATTTGTCCCAACCAATAATAGAAACTTGCGTAAGCAAGTTCTCATTTGCTGATTTTAATAGGTGGAAAGGGCTTCCTGCTCTCACTGCCGTCAGAAGACCGGCATAGGGACGGCCCATGATCTCTTTTTTTAGCAGGGTTGATGGAGACTTCAAATCCACCCATGCCCGGGGTCTCCCTCAGCCAGGTCTCCTGTAAGCAGATCAACTCGAAGTCGCCCAAATTTATGTCTGAGGGGACAGTGAGGTGGGAGTATCCCTGGGTGTTCCATGAGATCAATTTTACCTTTTCTTTTCACGGTGGGAGTAGCAGTGAAAATTGCTCTGGGCAGCCCATGGCTGTCATCCTTGAGTGGCTACAAAGGCCTATTAGCCACTATGCCCCCCGAGAGCCACGACCAATCCCTGTTAAGCAAGGATGGTGTTCTTGCAGTTGTAGACACAGGATTGCATATGACCAGGCGGGTGGATGAAGCAGCTTCCACTAACACAGATATTTTTTCCGGTGGCCCAGCTGGGACTCTACCCACTCCCACCGGGTCTTTATACGTTATTTTACTCTTCAAAGTTCCTTGCAACAATCCTGATCCAGCTGACAGAGCCGGAGCACAAGTGGATTAGAGTCTGGGTTGTAAACAATAGGCCAGTTCGCACTTAGACTCTTTGTGCGGGGTTCCCACCGACCCTCTGCCTCTATTCCAGGTAGGTTGATGCTTAGGCAGAATTATCTTAGATGCATCTGTCTCTCTACTAGGGTGATCGCGATCCACCGGCAAATAGAAGTTTGCACCGGCATCTGATTTACCAGGGTGCAACTAGCCACTTGTCCTGTTTTTAAGGCCGTAACATCGAAACCCAGAATCAGTAAGCTTTTCGGCTGCCTCCATCAGCATGTTTTTTTACAACAGGAGAAGTGAGATGAAGAAAAACAGTATCTTCACAGAATTCAATCAGCGACAAATCAGAAGAGCGCAGGGATCTCAAATTCAGAATTGAGTGTAGAAGGTCCATAACTGATCTTCGATTCAGTATTTAAATTTACTTTCTTTCTGTAGGTGCAGGTCCCAGACATGTGCTGCTTTATTGATTTTGTTTGGCAGACCGGTTTTACTCTCCTGCCTGGTACTGCCACAAAGAAGATGCTTTGTCTCTCCTTGGTTTGCGCCCTTCGGGGTCCTCAGCCCTTTTCTGATAGTCAGTGGCTTTGAGAATGCATCAACACAAGGAATATTTCCTCGGATGCCAAAGTTATAGTCTCACAAGTTGGGGTCCTCATCACATATCTGGTGATCAGTGGTTTCAGTGTTGTCACTGACACAAGGAAGAATTCCTCTGATGCAAGAGTTAAACTCCCTTACGTTTGGGTCCTTGACCCTTCCCTGGTGGTCAGTGGTTTTCCTTCTCCCACTGGGCTGAGGAGGCGCACCTCAGATGCCAGACCCTCTTGCTGCCCGCCCAGCGTCCCTACTTGGCCTTCCGAGATTCCTTATACCTGTTGTCGGGGTCGGACAGCACTCCGGTTCTTCTTGGGACTGGGTGGTTCGGTGGCAGCTCCGACGCTTACTCTTCCTCGGTTCTCCGGCTTCATCGCCTTGTGCCCTTCTTGCTGCTACTGGACCATGTGGTCCTGTTGAGCATGGTCGCTTCCCTGCTCCACTCAAAAGGCGCCTCCTGCTCTGCCGGGGTTCTTCCTGGACTGCGATTTGAACTTCCTAGGTTCGTCACAGGCTGAAGACATATCGTCTGTCTTCAGGTTTCTATCTATGGCGGTCGCTTCTCCGTGGCGTAACGTCAAACGTCAACACCTGCTACTGAAGCTGTCGGGTTACTCTTCATTCCTCCTTTGGGCCACCTCGTCTCAGTACTGGTAGGCAGTGCATAGCTAGTATTGCTATAATAGGTGGAAGTGTTAAGAGGAGAGGTGTGAGAAGGAGGTGAGAGGTTAGGGCGAGTTTGGCTGTGACCATACCGCATATCTGTGAGATGGGCGTCCTTGTCCCCAGAGGGGGAGTATCTCCCTGTGAGATCCTCCTGCTGTGCACCACCCCCAGGGGGACTATCAGGTAGTGGGCTCACCACCCTGGCCTCACGGCAAGAGGCTCCCCCTCGGGCAGAAGGGACTACATTCAAGGATTCGTCACATACCCTTCCCATAAGCCCTTTGGCTTCCCCATCTAAATTTACTTTCGGGTTCACCCTCCAAAGATCTTCATGGGGAACTTCTACATAACCTCCCTCCAAACGTCAATTCGGGAGTCTGCTCTGACCCTTCCTCCCTCCTTAATGTTTAGGGGAGAGTATTTTGAAGGTATTAATTTATTACTCTCTTGAGACTTCATTGCTTTCTCTTTTTGGCCAATGTGGGATACCCATTCATTAAACTGCGGGACCCTGCTTTCTAGAATCAGTTGGGCTGGTAAGTTAGGACTCACCACTGCTGTGATCCACCTCTTTTCCCAAGATGGTTATAGGGACCTTAACAAAAGGGTGTACTTTGTGTTTCTTTCGATCCCCAGGGAATCGGTTCTGGTCTCACTGCACACCCTTTACTCCCAATGTCTAATTGGGCCCATACTCTTTTCCCTTGTATGGTAGCAGGAATTCCCTATACAGTTTTGTTCCCCACATAGAGGACATTTTTCTTTCCCTTTCCCCTTTTTATTTGTGCTTCCTTTGGGCAAAAAGTGGTCTAGATTTTGTCTCTCAACAGCTGTATCAATGTTGAGGTCTGGGCAAAAAGGATGTTGGCATTCCATACCTCTGGGTTTTCTTTTGGGGCCATTCCTACCTCTTTTTTTTTGTAGGTGAAGAGGATGAAACTTTCTGATTTAAGGGACGGTGTCTCGTGAGATGGCCTACTCTTCCACACGAGTGGCATTGGGTGGTGTTAACTGGCAGTCACAGTGAGGATGGTAACGCTTGTTCAGGCTGATAGTTCTCCTCAGAACTTGAAGATTCCCTAACTTGGAGAACCTCCCTCAATAATCGGAGGTGTTCGGCTTTAATCTCAGATAGGCTGGTATCTGTTGTCTGGTTCTAGGTTGAGTTTTTAATTTTGATACAGTTGGAGTGTTTTCCCTTCCTCTGTTTGAACCAGTTTTTTTTTTCCTTAATGGGGAGAGGAGAGAAGGACTCCAAACACGGGGGCAGCCTTCGGTGATCTGGTCTCGTTCAGTGGCTGAATGCCTAAGGGGGTCTTATTGGTTGGTGATGAGTTCTACATGGGGTGTTAAAGAAATATGTTCCCTTATTTGAAGAGTCTCCTGCTCTCATTATTTCAGATATATCAACTTCCTCTGGGCCGTATAGTACATTCCGATTTGTACACAGGTTTTCGCCCACTCCTTGATTTCTCAGAGTATGACTCTGATGGACTGAGATCACTGTGGCCATGTTGGAAGCTTCAGGGTTCTCTTTCTTTGGGATATTTTCCCAGTGTTTTGGGGCACTAAGAAACCCTTTGGAAAAATCTCTTGGTATCACCTCCCCACTATGTTGTTCGTCTGGGTTATCAGAGTCTTTACTGCTTGTGGTTTGTCTGAAAATATCTCCCATAAGGACTTATATGTTATATGCCTGTAACGGTTTATTGAGAAGCCACCCTCAACAGAGGGATTTCCTTCCTTCCCCACTTAAGGTGTGACACAACAAACTGTTTAACTGATTCTTTTCTTTAGCCCTATATCTGCCACATATCATGCCCCTTGGATCCCTCTCCCCGAAGCTAATAATGAGCCAGGAACCAGGCCGGTATATGGGAAATATATTGGGTATTTATTTAAATAACAGTAATAGAAATTAGCACGAAAATGCCAAACACCACTTTATTTGTGGCACTACACAATCCGCTTCTCTCCACATAAGTAAACAAGTGGTTTGAAAAGAACACAATCACAATTCTTCACTTTCTGCAAATTTCACTTCACAAAATAATTACACTAAAAAAAAGCAATTATCATGTAGTGTTGTGCGATTTTGATTTTCCTGCGGGTTTAAAAAGGATTTCAAGATTGGCACAAATGCCTATGTCCATTATGATTTTGCCCACACTTTTGGTTTAAAATAAGCACACGGCGATTTAGCGGTTTGAAGAACATGGCATTTTGACACCTTTAGCAGGGAACTTTATTGCAGTTGGTAATTAGATGGGAGATGTGACATCCAGACTGGGAGTGGGCCCTTTCCTTGTGAAGATTCTCACAGCCAGCAAAAGGGTTTGTCTTGGGCTGACATTTTTTATGAACACAAAGTGGCTTTTCAAATGTCACTAGAGTTTTGTATGTGGAACCTAATGTACATTGCTTTTTGTCAACCCGCACATCATATCTTTTCCCTGACATTTTTCTGTTAGCAGTGATACATTTTCACATTTAAACTGCTTTTATTTGCACACACCTGTGCAAGCCGTTTTTTGGTGTCACTGTTTAAAAATCCTGTTTTCCATGTGAAAGGGATCTTTGATTTTTCCTTTTTTGTAAATTAAAATGCTGCTTTTCCTTTGGTACTGGCAGGTAGGCCCCTTTTCCACATGGCTCTTCAATTTCACTTAAAAAAAAAAGCAAAGGCCAAGCCGTTTAAAATCCTGCTGTTCGTGTGAAAGGGACTTCTATTTGGGGCCTTTGAATACACCCCACATACCCTACCAACTCTCCTCTTTGGATGCAAATGGGATCCAATGAAAAGTTCAAGAGGATGAACTCCATTTCTTGTTCAGTGTATATGAGAGGTAAGATTTTTATTTTCTTCCTCCATTCTGGGACTTCTGGGGGTATTATATAAGCCCCTATGTTGGTTGGAATCTCTACTCTTGGTGTTGCAATTCACTTCCAGGGAAATTACTCGCTTTCCCAGGCCTTTTTCCACAATCAATATGATTCGGATCCTAAGGGAATGGATCTTCATTGGGATTCTCTTTCCAAGATAACACAACTTTAGTGCGGGTCCCGGACTCGCAAAACACCTGGTATACTCTCCTGCCAGGTGCCCTGCTACAGTTTCTTTACAAAATTTGGTGTGGGTCCCAGACTCGCAAAGCACCTGGTATACTCCTCTGCTAACTTCTCTATCTCTTATGCAGTTTCTTTATACAATTTCAGTGCAGGTCTCAAACGTTCGACTAATCCATTAGTATGGGAATGGTAGACAGAGGTCTTTAAGTTGGGAATATGTAGGATCTCTTTTGCCACTGCCATTAACCGAATTATGAAGGTAGTCCCTTGATCCGCACACACTTTTTTTTTAAAAAACTGGTTCTCATTTAAAAAATGTATTAATTCAAAATATCTTGGTATTTACAAACCGACATGGAATTTTTGAAAACTTTGGAGATCTGTTTCTGAATTGCTGTCAGATTTCCATAGGTATTTTTGAATTTGGACCTAACATGATTTACTTGTCTTTTTCCGCTTTTGTTTTATGTTTTCTTTGTGTCTTTTTGCATTTGTTCATATTGATCC
Organism: Ambystoma mexicanum; assembly: GCF_040938575.1. NCBI lineage: Eukaryota > Metazoa > Chordata > Amphibia > Caudata > Ambystomatidae > Ambystoma > Ambystoma mexicanum. Next base: position 1,551,084,364 of record NC_090931.1, read on the forward strand.
ATTTAAAAAAAAAATGTGAATTCAAATGACATGTGAATTTGACTTTTAATGATATGTCAACTTGTTTGTTTTGTATTTCCAATTTTTAACCAAAAATAAATGTTTCTTTGTACAACCTGGTTTCAAATCATTTTCTGATGTAATTGGCCCTGAAGAGGACCTTTTTTGTTCGAAACATGTGTTTGCTGAATGTCCTGTAACTTGTTGCAATACATGTAAGAGATTGTGTGACAATCCAACATTTGTTAGGACATTTATTCTTTATATATCACGTTCATATTGCTCTTGGAAGAAGTATCACGCATACAGTGAGTCCCCGACTGCTGGGGCTTATGTTTTTTGGGAAAATAGTTTGCCAGCATTTTCATGGACAGGAGACCCTTTGTCAAATAATCATACTGTGAGAATTCGGAATTTAGAATCTTCATCTAACATATGCCATGTGGTAAATAACAGATTATTCTCTGTATATTAGGGGCAAGTAGTACAATTAATAATGTGATTTTTTTTAAATTTATTTTATGAACAGGTCCACTTATTGTCAGCACTATCTTTTCATTAAGAACCAAAGAAAAGCAAGACCTGAGTCCCACAGACACGCTGGAGGCGGCGAGAATTCATGGTAGGCTTTGCGCATTAGCTGTGATACGCAGTAGCACACATACATGTCTTGTTAACACATGATAATGCAGACATCCCACCACATCTACCCACCGGGATCTCAAGGAGAGAAAGTGGGAGGTTTGTTGATTATAAGAGTTAGCAGCAATCCAACAGAACCCTAACTACACGAGGACAGCCAGCACCCTGACAGCACGCAGACAAAAAATAAAAGTTCCCAGATTGTAAAGGGAATGAGGTCCAGGGAAATCCAGAATCAGAGTTCAATCCCAAAGGGCATGTGATGAGAAGAGGCAGAAAAACAGTTCCAAAGACATTCTAAACACAAATTCTGCAGAAAAACGAATAACGGGTCCAAGTTCTGTTACATTTGCTTAATCCAAACGCCAAACTGATGCTTTAAACACGTAGTCCAGAACAAAAGGTTCTTTTCAGCAGCAGTGCGCCCACTGTAGAGGGGTGGGGAGTAAAAAAGCAAAAACAAAGATGTGGTCTGAGCCCTTGGATGCAGGTGATCCAGAGGGACAGCAGCCCCTCACCCCCCACACACAAGCGAGGACAGGCATGGGCGAGGCACTCAATCCACACAGAAGAGTGAATGTATGATGTAGGCGCATGCCTCAACACAGCCCGGAACATGTTTGAGGACCAGCGGAAGAGACCCCAACACCTTCTGATATGACTCATGCAGCGTGCGTGCTTGCGCGCTTGACGGCCCGGGCTGCTGGCACGTATAGTTTGTGGTGATGTTCCCGGTGGGGTCAGATGGCCTCGGTACAGCCGCCATCCCGTGCACCCTCTCAATGGAGAATGACCACCGTAGGGAGTAATGTGCCACATTGGCCCGTGGTCTTGAATGCTGACCAGTCTGACCACCAGTTGTTCTTACAGCCATGGGAAGTTGGGTAAAGGCCCAAATGCTTGGTATTCATGCCCTGCGAGTGGAAATCATAGATATTTACTTTATATGACAGGTGGCACGATGACCAATCCTGAAGAGTCATTCAGCATAAAGAGAGAGGAAGACCTCCACTTAATCCACCCTCCGGAGACAGAAGGGAGAGAGAGAAAGGAAGACGGTCGCTGCTCAGGAGAATGCAAAGGTACAGTGTCTATACTACTGACATTCAACAGATATAACAAGTACCCTTCCCCTCCCCCCCTCCTCTGCTCCAGTCCCCAAAGGGGATCACATACAAACCTCAGAATTATACCAGCAAAGGGTTCATCATTTTAACTTACTCCGTTGTGTTATTTAATGTCAATAGAAAATTGAAAAACAAAACACGGCTGCAGCCTTTGTAAAAAAGCCAAGGGTCTTTTTCCCCCTTTTCCCATGCTGAGTGGAAGGTTCGGGGAAGAATTGTTAGGGAGAATTCTCTGTTTAGGCTGAATTTCCTACCCTAGTGAGTCCCCCAGCAGCTTTGCTGGATTTAGGCTGAATTTCCTAACCTAGTGAGTCCCCCAGCAGCTTTGCTGGATTTTTGGGGTTTATTTTTTTCTCCTGCCAAGAGTGAGACTCTTTTACCCTCACTCTTGGACATGATTTGAGTGTCTTTCTTTGACTGTACATGTGTTTAATGGGCTATGGGGTCTTTTACTCCATAGGGCTTCATGTGTTTTTGTGATGTGTGTTACACAGCACCCTCAGTGTAGTAACACAGGGGTGTCATAGTGACCCCCCAACATAGACTCCATACCCTGGGACTGACTACTGTCTCCCAGGGCATGTAAAGTCACCATTGACTTTACTAGTCTCAAATTCTGAACAGAGCCAGTACAAACCATCATATTGTGGACGTACTGGCCGGGGCAATTCGATTGCCCCGGGGTCTGTTAGTCGAGGGGGCACGTTCTCCGTCCCCCCTGATCGAGTTTTGGCTGGTGGTAGTGGATACTACTTTTTATATTCAACCGCGAATATATCTCTATGGGATTTTCCCATTGTTCGAGGCTACCAACTTTAATTATTTAATTCCTATAGCCTCGAACATACCGCCGGTTTATTTATTTATTATTAATTCTCCGGTTGGTACTTTTTGCCAGAACTCGGTTCTAAAATGGCGTCTGTGTTCTCTTCTGTGACTCCAACCCAAGTCGTGCCCTTTGTTCCACTTTTTGGCGGGCTTCTCCACAGAAGCCCTCCACAGTGGTGCCATTCTGTCTGGGGTACTTAGGAGGTGTGGAGGGGGATTTAGGCACCCTGGACTGAGTTGCCTAGGCAACTCAAATCGCACTCCGTCCTGATTGGCCCAAGTGGTGAGCCGGCCAGCTCACCACTTAGCATGTTTGAGTGACAGCTAGGCTGTGTGAATGGGGGTTTTCTGCATAAAAGCAGGGCTTTGGGGACTGGAACTTTAGAAGTCGCCACAGGACCTAAGAATCCGACGAGGGAGAAGCTGAGCCGACCTGCTACGACGACACCACCGGTGGAGCCCTGCTGAACCGTCTCACCCCTTTTCCCAACGACAGAGGAGATCTCCAGCCTGGAGAGTCTTCTTCCTTCGACTGGTGGGGATAACCAGTCTGCTTCCTTTTTCGCTTCCTGGATCATCTCGTGGCCGCCTTGCCTGTGCCAAGCACCCCGGCAACCGGGATACCACGTTTTACCACTACCGCGAATCAAAGGATAATACCTTTAACCGGAAAACTCAGCGGCTGGTTTCTTCCCTGGCAGTGCAACGACCTTCATCTTTCCTCCACGTCAAGATCTTCTCTTCTTCTGGATGACACTGCAACTTGCACCCGCTGTCAGGAACAACTGCCCCCGCTGGAGGATCCTTTCCACCTAAGGTACCGTGTTCCGCCTGGCTTCCCTTGCAACCGACTGTACGGGGTAGATTTAGCCCCCGGTTTTCGAACCTGGGTTAGCCTGGGACACCGTGGCTAAACTTTTCTGAGCCTCTCTAAACTCTTTCTGAACTCTCTGCAAGACTTTCAAAGCCTATTGTAATTGTGTGATCTTGGGCGCATTTGTACTCTGCTCTCTCTAAATCTTAGAGTGGTGTATCTTCCTACATTCTGCCTTTTGCCCTCCCTTTTTGTTAACTTATTGGAGTGCCATCTATAGTTAAGCGCTCACCTCTGTCTGGAAATAAGTGGTGTTAACTAAAACTTGTCTGATAAGGAATAAGGGATGTATATATAATAATAGTAACTGCGTTTAGAGTGATTTTCGATAATAGTGCTGGAGTGTTTCAATAAGTGTGTTTTTAAATAAATAATTATATACCTTGATACCAAAGCTCTGGTCAGTGTTTGCTTGTGCGATTGTATCTGAGTGCCTATTGTGTATACTTTGCATACTGCCTAACTCTTCTTGATGGAAGTCTGACTGCTCAGCCACAGCTACCAAAGTGAATCTTTGTGGTACAGACTGCTACCAAGTGGGTTTACTGCTAACACCTGTAGTCCTAAATCTTTTGCAGTGTTCCCAAAGGGAACTGCACAGGTTTCTGCCTAACACTGGTGTACAGCGGTGGGATTTGTATTGAGTATTCATTTTAGTGTGCTTTAGGATACCTTAGTGCAACTAACCACAAAGCTTAGTGCTGAAAAAGTAATCCTCTAACATGTCAACTATGGAAAGTTATAGTCAAGAGTCCCTTGCTACAAAAACTGCTGATTGTTTAAGAGTTCTCTGTAAGCATAAGAATCTCATGACTAAGGGCAAGAAAATGAAGCTAATAGAAAGGTTGTTAGCTAACCAAAGTCTGGATGATGGTTCAGAGGAACCTACCACTCCAGCAACTGTAGATAACAGTATTGAGATTGAAACTAAACCAAATGTTGATGATCTTGAGGAAGAGTCAGAAGAGGAGGGTGAGGCTGCTGTGACTGTCCCCCCCTAGGCCTCTGTCTGCTCTACCTGCTGTACCTACTGGACCTTTGCCAGGTCCCTCACTTAGTCCTCAACATCTTGAATTAGAGAAAATGAAACTGGAATTAGAGTTTAAACGAATTAGTGCTCAAACAGAACAAAAGCACCAAGAACTAAGGTTAAGGGAAATGGAGCTCAAGCATGAGCTAGAAATGAAGAAATTATCTGTCGACAATGCTTCTCTCTCTGGCTCCTCTAGAAGTTCCAGTCCTAAAAGACCCCGGATGCCTAAGGAATTGGTTGGTATGTATGAACCTAAGTTGGATGTGTTGGATTGGTTGTCTCTGTTTGAATATAATCATGGGCTCCAGAACATCACAGGAAATGACTTACTCACCTGGTTGTTCTCTAGGCTTCCCCCTGTTGCAACTGATGTGGTAATGGAAATGGACGAGGAGGATAAGAAGGATTATGAATGTGTGAAACTAGCTAGATTTTTGATAGTTAGATTTGGGAAGACCCATTCCCAGTATCTTAAGAGGTTTAGAAGCCTCAAAAAGCATGATGGTACCCCTTGGGCTACCTGGGTGAGTGAAGGGTTGAAAAACTTAGAGGGATGGATTAAGGGTTACAAAGTGAACACTTATGAGGGTATGAGAAATTTGTTTATGTTGGAGTCAATTTATGATGCCTGCTCTCCTGAGCTCAGACAGCACTTGGCTGATTCAACGTAATTAGATTCCAGAAAACTAGCTAAGGCTGCTGACTTGTGGGTTGCCAACAGGGCCACTCACAAGGATTCTGGGGTAACTCAGAAAAAGGATGAAGGGAAACAGCCTAAAAAGGACTCCAAAGAGAATTCTAATACTGCAAATTCCAAAGAGGGCCCCAAACAAAACCATAAGGGTAAGCCACAAGGGAAACCGAATCAGGCTAGTGTACCTTCTGGTCCCAGACCAGAAGGAGGTCAGAACAAGCCTCCATTCCAGTGAGCCTTTGGCTCATGCTATGTTTGTAAGGCTACTGACCATGTGAAAGGAGATCCCAGATGCAAAGGTAAACTTCCAGGGATCCAACTTGCCTCCTTAGCCTTCGCTAAAGAAGAGGAAGTACATATGGCAAGTGGAAACTTTCTACTACTGGCTGATGAACCCACTGGAGTCTCAGCCAGTGTTTCTTTAGTCTCTCTGGGGTTGTGGGAACAACAGAATTTAGATGTGTATAATTCTATCCCAGATAATACTAAAGAGCATTATAAAGACAGTGTCCAGGTGAATGGTCAGGATACTCCTGCCATTAGGGACACTGGGGCCAGCATAACTGTGGTGGGTGAATCATTTTTCAAGGCAGAGGATGTTGCTAAGGCACCCAAATACCTCACCAAGTTAGCTGGAGGGCCTGTGCAGATGTGTCCCCAGTTACCAGTTCTCATCCAGTGCAATGATATGACCGTACAGATACCTGTCAGTGTACAATGTGAGGTGCCAGGAAGGGTACTGTTGGGTAATGACTTGAAGGCTCTTGGAGTTGTGTCATATACCCCCAGGCCCCCTAGTAAACGGTTACAGGAGCTAACCAAAACTGCAAGGGAGAAAACCTTGAGAGGTTCTTCTCAGGAGATGATGAAGAAAGATATCACTCCTCCTCCACTGGAGCAAACTACTGCAGTCTCAACCAGATCAGGAGCCAAGGGGCAACCCAAGACTCCCAGGAACAAGCCAGCAGCAAGCACTGCAGTGCTTCCAACAAGGACTTCCCCTAGGTTGTCCAAAGTTACACCTGTAACTCCACCTCCGGCTGAGAGGGAGGTACAACCCTGTGTGGTTGAGCTAGACTCTGAAGAGTAGCTAGTAGAAGGCCCAGACCTTATTGGAGATTTGGATCCAGCTGACCATCCTGAGCTGCAGTGTTTACTGGCAGAAGGTGGACCCAGCAGATCAGCTTTCCATAAGGGCCAAAGAGAATGTCCAACTCTGGAAGGTCTCCGCCACCAGGCAGCTTCTCAGGCTGATGAGCAAGAGCCTGGGAAGTACAGGTTACACTGGGAAGATGGCCTCTTCTACAGTGAACTAACTGAGTCTGAACCTGGAGACTACAAGCACCCTGTAGTACCGCAAGAAAACAGACAACAGTTCTTACAACTAGCCCATGAGATACCTTTGGTTGGTCACTTGAGTTTCAAGAAGACCAAGGAAAGGCTCTCTCTCTACTTTTATTGGCCAAAGATGGGGGCTGAAGTAGACAAGTATTGTAAGAGCTGCCATACCTGCCAGACTTCTGGTAAGGTTGGTTCCAAGAATGTGGCACCTTTAGTGCCTCTCCCAGTTGTGGGAGTCCCATTTGAGAGGGTAGGGATTGACATTGTTGGTCCCCTTGATCCTCCCACCTCCTCAGGCAACAGGTTTATCCTTGTTGTAGTAGACCATGCTACTAGGTACCCTGAGGCAATTCCTATGAGGACTGTTACAGCTCCGGCTGTGGCTAAGGCCCTCCTTGGTATTTTTACCAGGGTTGGGTTTCCTAAGGAAGTAATCTCCGACAGAGGATCACATTTTATGTCCAACTACACGAAGGCCATGTGGAAAACCTGCGGAGTTACTTACAAGTTCTCAACAGCATACCACCCTCAGACAAATGGGTTGGTAGAAAGGTTCAACAGAACCATGAAGAGCATGATAGGTGCTTTAGAGGAACCTCTTAAAAGAAAGTGGGACCTTCTACTGCCATGCCTTCTCTTTGCTTATAGGGAAGTCCCTCAGGAGGGAGTAGGTTATTCTCCCTTTGAACTTCTTTATGGCCATCCGGTCAGAGGTCCATTGGCCCTGATCAAGGAAGGGTTGGAGAGTGCTCCCTCTCCCCCCCCCCAAGCCAGTCAGAGTGGCTGACTATGTGATAGGTCTCCGACGGAGAATGTCACACATGATGGCAGAAGCAAGTGACAACTTGAAAGCTGGACAAGCTCTGGTTAAGCATTGGCATGATCAGAAGGCTAACATGGTTGAGTTTACTCAAGACCAGCCAGTTTTCGTTATGCTCCTAACAAGGCAGAGGGCCTTGCAAGACAAATGGATGGGACCCTTCAAGGTTGTGGGAAAACTTGGAGAGGTCAACTATCTGGTGGATCTGGGCAAACCCAGGGAAGCTCCCAGAGTCTTCCACACCAACCGCCTCAAAGTCTATGGGCCTCATTACACGGACGGCGGTAAGGGTTAACGGTCACCGTTAATGGCAACGGTGACCGTTAACCCTTACCGCCGTACTACGAGGTCCCTTTGCGGGTTGGAGGATTTAACGCCTGCTTCTTGCAGGCGTTAATATCCAACCCGCTAAGGAACCTCGGAGCTAATTACGGCACCGCAAAATTGCGGTGCCGTAATTAGCGCCTTCCCCATTCCCATAGAGCCCTATGGGGCAAAATGGGAATGGGGAAGGGCAATGGCGGAAGGGGGATTTACCGCCCCTCCAACCTTGGAATGGGGCGGTAAATCCCCTTTCCGCCAAGGCGGTGCCGGTATTTTACCGGCATGGACCAAGGTGCTAATAGCACCTTGGTCCACCGCCTACCGTGTAATGAGGCCCAATGTCTCTAGACCAGAAGTAGGAGCCTTGCTTCTAGCTTCATCGGAAGAGGAGGAGGAGAGTGAAGCTCTACCTGACCTCCTGAGAGGCTTACCTTTGGACGAAAAGGTTGAAGGAGTTAATCTCTCTTCAGATCTGACACCTGAGCAACAGGAGGAGTGCACATCTATGTTAAATCACTTTGCCTCCCTGTTCTCACTTTTACCAGGCTTGACCCCTTGGGGACAGCATGATATTCTCACTGGTGACTGTCTGCCAGTCAAAAGCAGAGGGTACAGAATGTCAGAACATGTCAGAACCCACATCAAAGGTGAGGTCAAGAAGATGCTTGATCTCGGGGTAATAGAGCCCTCTACTAGTCCATGGTCTAGCCCAGTTGTGTTAGTACCAAAGGCAGGATCCAAGGAGTTGAGATTCTGTGTGGACTATAGAGCTCTTAATGCAGTCACCAAGACCGATGCCCACCCTTTGCCAAGGACAGATGAGTTGGTGGATAGACTTGGCGCAGCCAAGTACCTCAGCACATTTGACCTTACGTCAGGCTATTTGCAAATAGCCCTGACAGACCATGCCAAGGAGAAAACTGCATTTTCTACCCCAGTTGGCTTATACCAATTCAAGGTTATGCCTTTTGGACTGAAAAATGCACCTGCTACATTTCAAAGGATGGTAAACCAAGTTCTAGCTGGGATGGAGGACTTCTGTATGGCATACTTGGATGACATTGCAGTCTTCAGCCACTCCTGGGAGGAACATGTGAACCACCTGGGACATGTTTTGCAGGCTCTTGAGCAGGCCCATCTGACCATCAAGGCAAGTAAATGCCAGATAGGACAGAGTAAAGTGGTCTACCTTGGACATGAGGTAGGAGGTGGAGAAATAAGGCCTTTGCTCAGCAAAATTGAAGCTGTGCAAAATTGGACAACACCTACTACTCAGACTCAAGTGAGAGCCTTCGTAGGCCTCACTGGGTATTACAGGAATTTCATTGAGAACTATGGGACCAGAGCTTCTCCACTGAATGTAATCTCCTCTCCAAAATTCCCTAAGAAGGTCAAATGGAATGAGGAGTGCAATCAGGCCTTTGAAAGCCTGAAAAAGGCTCTTTGCCAAGCTCCAGTACTGAGAGTTCCTGACTACCTGCAAGCCTGCATTGTACAAACGGATGCTTCCAATGTAGGAATAGGTGCAGTCCTTAGCCAACTGGATGGGAAAGGTAGGGAGCACCCAATTTGCTTCATCCACCGTAAGCTGAAGGATCCTGAGACAAGGTGGGCAACAATCGAAAGATAATGCTTTGCTATTGTGTGGGCACTGAAGAAGTTTAGGCCATACTTGTATGGTTCTACTTTTGTCATTCAGACTGACCACCAACCCTTGAGATGGTTAATGCAAATGAAGGGAGAAAATCCAAAACTATTGAGATGGTCAATCTGCCTGCAAGGGTTTGATTTCACCATTGAGCACAGGTCATGGTGTCACCACCAAAATGCTGATGGTCTCTCTAGGATTTATGTCATCGACTAGAGGTATGAGATTCATCCAGGAGTGGATTAAATCCTCCTGTCCCTTAGATTGGGGGGGGGGGGGCGAGTGTTAGGGTGAATTCTCTGTTTAGGCTGAATTTCCTAACCTAGTGAGTCCCCCAGCAGCTTTGCTGGATTTTTGGGGTTTATTTTTTTCTCCTGCCAAGAGTGAGACCCTTTTACCCTCACTCTTGGACATGATTTGAGTGTGTTTCTTTGACTCTAGATGTGTTTAATGGGCTATGGGGTCTTTTACTCCATAGGGCTTCAGTGTTTTTGTGATGTGTGTTATACAGCACCCTCAGTGCAGTAACACAGGGGTGTCATAGTGACCCCCCAACATAGACTCCATACCCTGGGACTGACTACTGTCTCCCAGGGTATGTAAAGTCACCATTGACTTTACTAGTCTCACATTCTGAACAGAGCCAGTACAAACCATCATATTGTGGACGTACTGGCCGGGGCAATTCGATTGCCCCAGGGTCTTTTAGTCGAGGGGGCACGTCTCCGTCCCCCCTGATCGAGTTTTGGCTGGTGGCAGTGGATACTACTTTTTATATTCAACCGCAAATATATCTCTATGGGATTTTCCCATTGTTCGAGGCTACCAACTTTAATTATTTAATTCCTATAGCCTCGAACATACCGCCGGTTTATTTATTTATTTATATATATATATATTTTTTTTTAATTTGAACTTTACTCAGTAAAGACTGAGTTTTGTCAAAAACCTTCTCTATCTTGCATATCATAACAGAAAGCGAACCCACGAATGGTAGCTTCTCGCAAAAACCTCCCCTAGAGAGTGGCAAACCGGGCCACAGTCCAAGTCCTAAACCTTGTCCGGGAAGCTAAAAGGCCTCATTCAGCAGGGTCATGGACCGTCACCAAAGTACTTTCAGTCCGAAGACTGTTAATTTGTTCAAATGCTAGGTCGATGAGTTTGGCCAGAGCCAGGGTCCATCTTGTCTTCTCATCCGATATCAGTCTATTCCATAGTTCATCTACTTGGAAAATCCACATATTTTCGGCCAGGCAGGGTAGGTATAGCCTTCTGTTTTCCATTGTGTTGGGACACTCGACCACGAGATGTTTTAAAGTGTCAGTAGCGGACTCGTTGTTGCATAAACGGCAGCGGCTTTCAGTTCCATTTATTCTTAAAATTATGATCTCTCTTGTAGGGAGGAGGTTGAATCTGGCTCTCATGACAGAAATTCTCAGCTTCTTATTTGGAAACTTTACACAGTACTGGAGCGGTTTTGTCCCCTTGTTGAAAGTGGGTGGGAGATGTTTCAGGAGTTTGTTTTCCACCGCCTTTTCTGTTGTCACAATCCAGTCCATGTTTTCCGTCTTTTTTTAAATTTTTTCTGGGTTTTCTATTAGCTCTTTCTCGGTGCATTCAACTTTTCTCAGATCATTCTTTCTCGCTTCCACCCATTTAAAGCCGTACATTTGCCTAAATCAATTTCATCCCGTATGGTATTATAAATGGGTAGGGTGTCAGACATGATGATTCGTCTGTAGAGGCGCAAGGCGCTTTGATCCACTGTCGATGCTAATGATATGAGCCCCAACTCTCTCCTTATGGCTGGCATGGCGGTAGATTTGGGTAGGCCTAAGACCGTTTTCCAGAGGTGGCCTTCGATTTTGCTCCAGATGTTGCGCTGGAGATATAGCACACACTCCGTACCATACGTAGGGCCGGAACAACCTTGGTGTTATAGAAAGTTATAGCCGGATCAGGGAGAATTTGCCATATTTGCGGTCTACTGCTCTGGTTTGCATAGTCCGTCTTTTCACTTTTTCCCAGAGTTGGTCAACAAGGCTCTTTTCCACACCTGAACTGTCTAATTGAATCCCCAGATATTTAAAGTCGGTTACGATTTCGATTTTTGACTCGTCCAGGAAGAACTTTAGATTTTTCGTCTTTTTGCAGGGGACTTTCTCGAGTACCATGACCTTTGTCTTCGATTTGTTAAGTTCCAGCTTATTTTCCAGGATGTAGGCCTCCAAATTACAGAGTTTTCTTTGCAGGCCCACCTTCGTTTGGTCGACCACAATGATGTCATCTGCGTAGAGTAACCGTGGGATCTCAGTTTTCCCGATTTTTGGGGGAAAAGATTGAATTTTTTCTTCGGAGAGTTGATAATCGCCCAAGAAAGCTGTGAACAGTACCGGTGCCAAAGGACATCCCTGCTTTACTCCTCGATTAACATTTATCTCCTCTGAGAGCATGCCCTGATTGTTGAGTTTAACTCTTATTTTGGTGTTCGAATGGAGCGCTTTTATTGGCTCCAATATTTTTGCCGGGCAGTTCCAATCTTGAAGCTTCGTCCACAGGCTTTTTCTGTCGATCTTATCAAAGGCCTTTGAGAGGTCCACGAATGCCAAATATACTTTAGGCGCCCCCTCTTTGACTTTGGCTTTCATGATGTTAAGTATGAGAAGGTTGATTGATGTACATCCATTTTTCTGGAAGCTAGTTTGAAGCTGATCTTTGGCCTGGCTGTCTTTTTCCCAAGCTCGAAAATGGACGAGTAGAAGGGTCGCGTAGATTTTACCCAGAATGTCCAAAAGGGCGATTGGTCTATAACTCGCCGGTTCTTGTCTCGGTCCCTTTTTATAAATCGGGACAATGACTGCTTTCTGCCATGATTCCGGCACCATGTTGGTTCTACCACATTCCGAATAGATACCACTGATCGTTTCAGCCCATTTTTCCGGGAACATTTTCAGGTCCATGTTGGAGAGTCCATCAGGGCCCGGCGCTCTAGATGTTTTCAGGTTCCGTATGGCTGTTTCGATGTCCATAGTATTTGATAGATCGACCCACGTTATCACTTGGTTTTGCTTTGCCCCTTGGCTGTCACTGGTGGGTCCGTCGAATTCAGCCGTAAAATATTGGATCCAATTTTCTTCCGCTACAGCATTTCCCATTGCGGCGGACAGGGGCCTGTTCATCTCTTTTATTAAACCCCAAAAGTCACTAGATTTTTTTGTGTGAAGTTTTTGCATCATCGCCTCGGCATCGTTTTGGTACAGAGTGGCTTTGTGATGTTTATGCCAATTTCTGTAGCTTAAATTTTCCTTGCGCCAATTTTCCCAATCAAGCTCATCGTTGGATTTCTTAGCTTTTCTTCGCAAACGATGTACAATTTTTCTTTTTTCTACCAGCGTCTTATCATACGTGTAATTGTTCTGGGGCATATCCTTCGCTTTCCCTGCTCCTTTGACCTGGAAAGCTAGCAATAACGGTAGGTAGTTTTGTCTTTCTCTCATGTCGGTCCAAGCCTGATCTTTTACTCTCACCTCCCAGGTATTTCTGATTTTCTCAATATCTCGTTCGGTTAACCGCAGGCGAGTCTGTTGCTGGTTTACCTCTGTCGTCCAATTGTAGGTTTTGAATATCCTGGTAGTGATACTCCATGAACAGCACAGAAGGTTGTGATCACTATGGATGGTTTTTTTGACCTTGAAACCTGACAGCTCCTCGCTGAAGCCATTGGAGATAAAGATGTAGTCCAAAGTTGCTTTTGATTCATTTCGTTCCCATGTTGGAAAGTTAATTTGATAGGGGAATAACCTCGCTACATTTTGGACATTTCTTTTACTCATAACTTCATTCAAGGCTATGCCTCTTTCGGTAGCAGAATCCATGTCTCCCCCATGGACCCTCGGAATGGACTCCAAGACCTCGGTACATTTAGCGTTCATGTCGCCGCATATGATGAGCTCGATTTTATCAAATTCTGCATATAGCGGGTCAATTGTATCAGCGATGTTGTTGCAGAATATTTTGGTAGACATTCGCTGCGGGTTCCAATAGCAGTTTATAATAGCTATCGTCTTTTGATGTCCATTTTTCCTTTTGATCTTTTATTTATTTATTATTAATTCTCCGGTTGGTATTTTTTGCCAGAACTCGGTTCTAAAATGGCGTTTGTGTTCTCTTCTGTGACTCCAACCCAAGTCGAGCCCTTTGTTCCACTTTTTGGCGGGCTTCTCCACAGAAGCCCTCCACAGTGGTGCCACTCTGCCTGGGGTACTTAGGAGGGGTGGAGGGGGATTTAGGCACCCTGGACTGAGTTGCCTAGGCCACTCCGTCCTGATTGGCCCAAGTGGTGAGCCGGCCGGCTCACCACTTAGCATGTTTGAGTGACAGCTAGGCTGAGGGAATGGGGGTTTTCTGCATAAAAGCAGGGCTTTGGGGACTGGAACTTTAGAAGTCGCCACAGGACCTAAGAATCCGACGAGGGAGAAGCTGAGCCGACCTGCTACGACGACACCACCGCTGGAGCCCTGCTGAACCGTCTCACCCCTTTTCCCAACGACAGAGGAGATCTCCAGCCCGGAGAGTCTTCTTCCTTCGACTGGAGGGGATAACCAGTCTGCTTCCTTTTTCGCTTCCTGGAGCATCTCGTGGCCGCCTTGCCTGTGCCAAGCACCCCGGCAACCGAGATACCACGTTTTACCACTACCGCGAATCAAAGGGTAGTACCTTTAACCGGAAAACTCTGCGGCTGGTTTCTTCCCTGGCAGTGCAACGACCTTCATCTTTCCTCCACGTCGAGATCTTCTCTTCTTCTGGACGACGCTGCAACTTGCACCCGCTGCCAGGAACAACTGCCCCCGCTGGAGGATCCTTTCCACCTAAGGTACCGTGTTCCGCCTGGCTTCCCTTGCAACCGACTGTACGGGGTAGATTTAGCCCCCGGCTTTCGAACCTGGGTTAGCTTGGGACACCCAGGCTAAACTTTTCTGAGCCTCTCTAAACTCTTTCTGAACTCTCTGCAAGACTTTCAAAGCCTATTGTAATTGTGTGATCTTGGGCGCATTTGTGCTCTGCTCTCTCTAAGAGTGAGCCCGGCCTATGGACTTTGGCTCACAAGGAACTTTAGTCTTCTCTGCCTTGCTAAAGTGTTCCTAAATCTTAGAGTGGTGTATCTTCCTACATTCTGCCTTTTCCCCTCCCTTTTCGTTAACTTATTGGAGTGCCATCTATAGTTAAGCGCTCACCTCTGTCTGGAAATAAGTGGTGTTAACTAAGACTTGTCTGATAAGGAATAAGGGATGTATATATAATAATAGTAACTGTGTTTAGAGTGATTTACAATGATAGTGCTGGAGTGTTTCAATAAGTGTGTTTTTAAATAAATAATTATATACCTTGATACCAAAGCTCTGGTCAGTGTTTGCTTGTGCTATTGTATCTGAGTGCCTATTGTGTATACTTTGCATACTGCCTAACTCTTCTTGAGGGAAGTCTGACTGCTCAGCCACAGCTACCAAAGTGAATCTTTGTGGTACAGACTGCTACCAAGTGGGTTTACTGCTAACACCTGTAGTCCTAAATCCTTTGCAGTGTTCCCAAAGTGAACTGCACAGGGTTCTGCCTAACACGAATACCAAAAGAGGAGAACACCATTAGGTGAGATGGGGTGTCCCCCCTCCACTACGCTAATGTCCTTACCCAATGTCCTCTGAACTTTCGTAGGATGCTGTCATTTTACCTCCACCTCATCCCAACCATGTCCTTCTCTAAAATGTAGAACCACCATTACATATAGCAAGAGGAAACCCATGTGCGATACACACGTGGGGAAGGGGCGACCTAGCACCATATATACTTGCCATTCTGACATTTATGTTTCACATTGATTTACCTTTAAGAAACCGGTTTACCTCTGGTCTCTGGGTGCGTCTGAGGCTCTATCCCCCAACCTCCATCAGTCCGTGTCCCTTTCCCTATTTTTAATGTCAGAGTTGAGCATCTGGCACCCGAGCGTCCGCTTGTCAGAGCAGATGTTCTAAGGGCGCTGCCATTCCCTGTTGGCACCTGTTCGCGCTAGCGCGCACCGCCATCCGCCCTCTTTCTTGCTGTAGCCACTTGGTTATGTTACCATTGTTAATTGCTCCCCATGAAGCTCTATCTTTATCTCCTCACTATTTATCTTATTACATGGTTCTGCTCCATGAATATTCCTCCTCTACTTCTCTCTAGACCCAGGCGTATCCCACTATTCAGGTTTCTCTCCCTGTTTCTATTAATTTAGGGCTTTGGAATGCTCGCTCCATCGTCTCCAAAACAGATTTGGTTTTGGAGCTCTCTTTTATTTCCTTTTAATTTGGTTTCCTCTGTATTGCTGAAACTTGCCTCTGCCATTTCGACACTGCTACTGCAGGTGCTTTAACCTCTTCCTGCTCCTCTTTCACTCACCTTGACTGTCAGGTCTGGTGGCGGGACTGGTGTGGTCTTTCACCCGCATTGAACTTCTGCCCCTCTTTCATTTCCGTTCCCTTCTTTTTCTCCTTTTGAAACTCCTGCCCTCTCTTTTTCCATCCCTACTGGTAATCTATCGCGGATATTTATGACCACTTTGATTCCTTGCTATCTCCATTGTCCTCCCTTGCCTCCCATTTCATCGTCCTTGGAGATTTTAATATTCAGCTTGCTCTATCTGATCCTGCCTCTTGCCCTTGATATTTCTACTCGCTCTGATAATCTTAATTTACTGCCTTCCGCTGCTACTCACATTATCGCTGGGGTCGTAGGTTGGTCTTCACTTCACGTGAATGCTCCGTTCTTGATGCTATTCGGTCCCATTTCCTTCCACCCTCTGACCACTTTCTCTCTTTTTCCTTTCCTCCTCTCTACGTCTTCTTTACAATATTGTAATACTTGGAATCGTGATCCTTGTGCTCTAATTACGTCCTTTTCTTCCTTTTTAACAGATCTCGCAGACTTCTCTTCCTCTGATCTGGATTCTGCAGTTCATAAGCTCCATTATGCTATGTCCTCATCTTTAAATTTACACCTGGGGGGAAAGCTCCTCGCCCGTGGCTCTCAGATTCTCTTAAACAACTGAGAATCGAGCTCCGTAGAGCGGAGCGGAAAATGGCTAAAATCTCTTAGCACTACTGCTTACCAATTGTTCTCTGCACTCTGTCAGTCATTCACTTTGCAACTCAAACAAGCTAAACCCAACTGCTTTGAGAATCGCATTCGGACTCTGAGGACTTCTCCAAAACATCTGCACTCTACCTTGAATTAAGCCCTCGTTCCTTTCTCCTCTGATCCATCTTCTTGTTCTTTTCTTACTTCCAATGACTTTGCCATCTTCTTCCTCTCTAAAATAGAGAGCATTAGATACTCTCAAATTCCACAGGCTGCTACTATTCCTGATATCTCCACAAATCTCCTTCCTCTGACCCCTGACCATCCTCCCTTCGCCTTCAGTCCCATCTCTGAGGCAGACGTTCTCACTCTCATTTCTCGTTCCGATTCCACTGCTGCTCTCTCTGGCCCCCTACCTGCTCCACCTATTCAACCTATTCACACTGCTTTGGTCTCTGTCTTATCTGTTGTTTTTCATAAAAATCTTGCTGTCAATATCCAACAGGGCGATGGGACGGTGGTTTTTTGCCAATTCCCTATCGCCCCCCTTGAATAGTGGGATGATTGTGGCAGTATGCCAGGAAGACGGGAGTTGTTTTTGAGACAGACTTTCCTCAAAATGCCAATTTAACAGTTTTGCCCATAGTGCCGGGTTGCTCTTCAGAAATTGATATGTTAAGCCATTCGGCCCTGCTGCCTTCGAGGAGGAGGCCTTCCTGATGATATTTTCAATATCCGAGATGTTAAATTCAAGCCTCCATTCTGCCTCAGTGGTATAATTACAGGCTGTTCTGACCGGTTGACCGAATACTGAGTTTAAATATTTGATCCAGTCATCCTCGGGGACTAGGTTACACATTTGGGTTGTTTTCTCCCCCTCCATATCTCGCATGATGTCCCAAAACCCTTTTGCATCCCTTTTCCCTAGGACCTCCAAAATGTGCTCTCCATCCAGTTGAAACCTTTTTGCATTACGTGCCACAGACCATTGTTTTTACCTAATTTTGAGTGATCTAATTTGCAGCCCTTGTTCCATTCTACCAACTGATGAATCTTTTTTTATAAACTTTAACCTGCTATTGAGATCTTTTTTCTTTAACA
The DNA here is from genome assembly GCF_040938575.1 of Ambystoma mexicanum. Lineage (NCBI taxonomy): Eukaryota > Metazoa > Chordata > Amphibia > Caudata > Ambystomatidae > Ambystoma > Ambystoma mexicanum. The sequence goes on from NC_090931.1 coordinate 1,551,101,909, forward strand.
TCGTCTCTTCGTCATAAGCGTGCCGATGAACCTGTTTCGGCCTCCCCCATTTAATTTCGGGGGGCAGATATGCCAGATGAATTTAATAAAGCCTGACAGAGAACAATTCACCTTTTGTACCTCTTCTGATAGTGCTAACAACCTTTCATTAAGGAGAGCTCCTCCTGCTTTATATTTAAGTAGCCGTACTTTACCCCCCCTTCTTTTATGTTTAGATGTACTCTCTGTTCAAATAGGCCACCAGATAGAAAGAGGTAGTCCAATATTGAGGCAGATGAACCCTGAATCCTAGTCGGATTAGCCGGTATATCTCCTGGAAGACATCCATTTGCCATTTTCAAACCCCAAACATTTAACCACTCTACCCAATGGTGGCCATTTCTCATGGTTCTTTTCCATGTTATGGTTTTCTGATTTCTTGGAAGATCAATGCATTGTGTGTTTAGGTCGCCCCCTAGGATTATGTCCGCCATGGGAAAAGCTAACTTCATGTCTCCTAGGGCCTTAGCTAATGCATCTAGAAATGAGGTGAGCATCATACTTGAGGGATTCCAATAGATATTACAGAATATCATTTCCCTATCACATGTCCCATTTCTGAGCGTAGCTTTACACAGTCGTATCCCTTGGATGTTCACTTCAAGGGAGACAACATCCTTACATTTCAAATTTTTAAAGGCAATAAGCAACCTTCCACTAGGCCTCCCTCTAGCTTTCTGTAGTGCCCCTTGGGTATTTATACGGTACCCTTCCACTGCTATTGGGTTTACCAGCCAAGTCTCCTGTAACATTATAACATCTCCCACATCAAACAGATAGTTCTTTATTGTCCTTGATGTACAATTATTCGGTCCCCGGGTATTCCAACAAATAACTCTCAACCCTTCATTTTCAAAGATGCTGGGTGCCTAGACCCAGTTTCTGAAAGACCTCTGTTAAAATACTCGGAAGTAGGGCTAAAGTACCATCCTTGCTGATGACATTTGTCTGTTCCACTGTGCCCATGGGCTTCGTGATTTCCATTGGCAGTTTATTAGCCCCTTTATTGCTATGATCGTTCTTTCTTCCTGCCATATTCAAAAGCTGTAAGGATTTCGGTTGGCTTCTTAGTACCAGCAAATCCAGGTTCTTTAGTTCCAGTTTTGTGTCTTCAATTGCCTGAAACACTTCCCTGGAGGCGCAGCCAACTTCTGCCAACAATGAATTGTTTGGGTCTGGGAATCTTACTGATTCTATATCTTGGCTGTTAATTAAGAACAGACTTCGCACTTTTTTCAGGAGTGTGAGTATGGTCCCTCGATTTAAAAATTTTGCATAATTCTTTGCAGTTAGGGATAGCCAGATGATCGGCATCGCGTAAGGTGAGCCCATGATAGTTTTATCCCCTTCCTGCGCAGACATTTGTTCAAGTGTCCCAGTGGGCCAATGGGTTAAAGTCACACTTTCTTCCGACAAGCTAAGCTCACCTGAGACCATGATAGAGTCACCCAAACTCCTGAATTTTCCATCACCCAATTTTATTTCCACCATTGGAGGTTTAGGTTTCATTTCGATTAAAGCTGGAGATTTTTTTTATGAAAATTGGAGCGATTTTCACATTGATTTTGGGTTCTGCAACTTGCCCATCCTTAAATTGGGGTGATTTGGGCCCCACTTTTGGTCTAGCTTTAAGAAAGATTGGAGCTAATTTAACGCCCTTCTTCAAATTTGTTGAACCTAGAGCCACTTCCGGCTTATCCAAAATATTAACCGTTTGGGAGCCTCTTGATGACACGCTATGCTTAACCTTGATTGTATTAGAGCGTGATTTCATAACAGCTTCCTGGACATCTTGAGAGGGTCTTTCCTGATTATTTTCTCTCTTTGAGCCCCCCCTTTTTTTCTGGGGACTATTCAGTGACTCTAGTTCAATAATTTCTTGGTCATCCTCTGCCACCGAAGGATGAAGAGTTCCAACTTTCTTTAAAAATTAGTTAGTTTCTGAGTTCTTATATTTTGCTTTCAATTGTTTCTTTGATTTTTTCTCCCACTTTTTTTTAACTTCTTTTTCTTTGAGTCTTTTCAGCCTTCTTGCTTCCCTTTTTCGGAATTTTTTCCCCCTAGGTTTATACTTTGAGGACAAGCTTCCTTAGTCTCCACGTCAAGGGGCTCCGGCTGAGCATTCTGTTTTGCTAGGGGAGGTTTTCCCACTGGGATCTCATCTAGGAAACCCTCTTCCACATTGGCCAATCTCATGAACTCTTCCAAAATCGACTCCGAGAGGGGTGTATCATCCATTTGTTGGATATCAATCTCTTTTTGCTCTAACGCAACCCGCTCTGGTTGGTTCTGATTGAACAGTTGAAGTTGGTGTAATACAGCTTGATTTAGAGATCTATCAGTCTCTTCCAATTTGTTTAAGGCTCCCATAGATCTCTGACATGCTGAAATATCCAGCCCTTGTTTAACAGACTCAAGCTGCATCTCCTGTAGTCTTGGCAGCACATTTGTGTTGACAACATTACAGCAGCCCACTACTGAGCCATCCAGTGCGGCCACCTCCTTTGTCAGTTCCATTATGGAGCCAGATTGAAGTTGTACTTCAGCTTTCAAAAGTTCGAAGACAGAGACCAGGGAGTCTAATACATAATTTAGTGCACTCAGTGTGTTAGCGTTAGGCTGGCCTCCCTCTTCCCTAATTTCCTCCTGGATTTCTCTTGAGTCTACTGCTGTTATCCTTTCTGCTGGTAATTCTTCCTGCACTAAACCAGCAGGTTCTTGAATATTATCTATACCAGATAGATTCAGTTTCCTCAACGTGGGAGAGCTTATATCAAGGTCCAAAAAGGACTTGACGGGCTATTTTGATCCTTCGTAGCTTCTGGTGGGGCTTGGGGTCGAGGCAGTATCTCTATGAGTTGCTCTTTCACGTGACAGTTTTTTTTCTCCAAAATGCTCCTCAATTTATTTTTGGATTTTAGTTGTAGTTATTGTATATTCCAACCCCTTTTTCTAATTTTCTGCCAGAGCGGATTCAGCTTCCTGTACCCCCACGCATCTCACTGGTGTATGGACAGGGGAGAGGGAATGTACATGCACTTGCACCTGGATCTGGTGGGCCTCCTCCCCAGAGGCCTGGTCCTTCCTATTTACTTCATGTAGCCCCCTAGGATCATGTATTGGGGGGCTACTTATCGTTTTAGGCTCCTCCCATTCTGTGGCTCGGGGATCATCCTGGAGCAAGTTGCTCCGTAACTTCATTGGCTTATTAATATCTGCCTTTGAACCTGTTATATAATGGCACACTCTTCCTTGGGCGTAAGGCCCGTACGGCTCAAAGGCTATAAGCCCACAGTCACCGCCCAGGTTTTTAAGCAAAGCGTCCGTTTACGAGAGTGAGCCCGTGATTACTTCCTGCACAGGGGTTCTCCGACTGCAGAGAGCCCGAGCGGTTCAAAGGCCAACGGCCCACAGTTGCCGCCCAGAACTCCCGCTGAACCCTGCTCAAGCCCCCGTACACAAGAGCAGACTCCTTTAATAGACAGCCAAGTCGAGTTTTACTCGAATTTCAAATGCTAAGTAAACGCTCCAGCAGAGTTCTAGTTAGCTCACTGAGCTGCGAGTGCTGCAGCTGTCTTATCGTAACAACAGCAACCAGAACGATCAGTGTGCCCGGCAGGGGGTATAAACAGGGAATAATGCGGGTTTGCCTCGCAGTATTTTTGCTTTTCTTCATACCAGTTAAGAAGTTCATCAACTGCAAAGCTGTGTAGCGCTAGCTGTTTAATACTAAAAGCCACCGCTGGTTACCTTCTGTGCATGCTCCTTCCCTTTCCAGGACCAGCAACGATGATATCACTTTCTGCTGCCCTCCAGGCCCTCCAGAGCCAAACAGCAGCAAAACAGCGTGAATACAAAACGAAGCACCGCCCTTGACTCGCACCGGGCTTCACGCCGCAAGGGCTCAGGACTCTTCGTTTTACTTCCTGGCTCCAGGGGGCGTGGCCTGCTGCTCGGGAAGCCTTAAAGGAGAAAGGCTCCCTATCTGATGAATATGCTTCGGTACTGCCGTCGCGCAAGCTCAAAGTTCCAAATTAACACAGATGAAAAAAGCGCTGTAGCTCACACTCCAATGGTCTGTAGTCCTGACCAGAGCCACAGCAGCAAAACAGGCTGAATACAAAACGAAGCACCGCCCCTTGACTCACACCGGGCTTCACGTCGCAAGGGCTCAGGACTCTTCGTTTTACTTCCTGGCTCCAGGGGGCGTGGCCTGCTGCTCGGGAAGCCTTAAAGGAGAAAGGCTCCCTATCTAATGAATATGCTTCGGTACTGCGGTCCCGCAAGCTCAAAGTTCCAAATTAACTCAGATGAAAAAAGCGCTGTAGCTCACACTGCAATGGTCGGTAGTCCTGACCAGAGCCACAGCAGTAAAACAGTGTGAATACAAAACGAAGCACCGCCCTTGACTCGCACCGGGCTTCACCCGTAAATATATGTAGAAGCATAATTAATAATAATGTATAATTGTAACCAATAATACTTCGCCCTTGTTCTGATCTCCTGTTTCTTCGACTCTGACCTGAAGGTGATCTGTAACACACCTCCAGTATCTATCTCCATAAAAAGGTGAACTGTAACCCTTCCCCGTCTGGCGGGATTTGTACCAGATGTATTGTAACACTATTTCTATGTCTAAGTCTAAGCGCCCAGTTATCCCTGGGTGAGGCGCACAATATAAGAAAATATACTAAACTAAACCAAAAATATTCCAACAACATGGCACCTATTGTACATCATCCCCATATTTAAAAAGGGTTATGGGAATCTTCCTAAAAATGATCGTCCAATCGCCATACTAGACGCAGACTCGAAGATCTTTGCGGGTCTGGTACTAAAGGAGATGGAGCTATGGATGAAGCGAGAATCCATCTTGTGCCCCCAGCAATATGGACTTAGAAAAGGTATTGGGACGGAAGTGGGTGGCTTGTTTCTGACTATTGTACAAAATAGGGCATGAAAAACGGATGCAACTCCTGTTTACCTTGCCGCTATTGACTTGAGTACGACGTTTGATAGGGTGGAAATTGAATCTACTGGGTATCTTCTATCCATCCTTATCCATCTCCATCGTCACTCGCGAGTTCAGATCAGGTTAAATATGGATGGTCTCTTGACAAGCCCCATTGAAAACCTGAATGGCTTAAGACAGGGGTGTCTTTTTGCCCCGACACTCTTCAATCTATATGTCTCCGATGCAGGGAATTGCTTAGAGAAAAGTTTGTTCATCCCACCAAAAATTGGAGGGACTTCAGTTACCTGGATAGCCTATGTGGACAATTTTCTTTTAGTTGATCGGTCCCCAAAAGGCTTACCGCGTATGATTACGGCCTTCCATAGGTATACGGTCGCAAACCATCTTTCCATTAATGTAAGTAAAACTGTTATTTTAACTCTCTCAAACAAAAAAGGATTAAAAAATGGTAGGGAGATATCGTAGTTTCTGAATAACGAAAAATTGCAGGTTCAGTCAGCCATGATATATCTTGGTTTTCCCATCTTTAATAAGAAAAACCAATGTAGGTATCGAGAACACCTTCTGTTGAAAGGTACACCATTAATAGCAGAATTGAAAAAAATCAACAACAAATTTGGGAAATTTTCAATAACCCCCCTACTTCGTTATTTCAGGCTAAAAGTGACCCCGAAAATGGTCTATGGGGTAGAAATCTTTCCTGGTAGTGCAACAGCCGAAATCTCTAAAATTGAGTCCAAAATGCTGAAAGCAATTATTTACTGGCTTCCGAAGCATTGCACTATGAGCTGGGATTGCTCACATGGAACTTTTGGGCACAGTGGCGTAAGTTAGCCCTCTATAGAAGATTAATTTATGTCTCTGGGGACAATTTATATAGAATTTTGGGAAGTGGCCTTAAGACTGGTAACTCAGGTCTCGACCACCTTTTGAAATTGTAGGCGTGGAGTAACGAATATCTGCTGAATTTGGGGTTTGGAAGTGAGACACTGATAAACAATCCACTGCATGTTAAAAAGTTACTACAATGTGCAGATTGGTCTAACACCATAGCTAATGTGGTTAACTCGAAGCTGTTTTGTCATCTAGTTACTCACCAGAAGGCCGTGGGCTTTCCAGAATCATATCTGATAAAATACCCTAGTCAGGTTTTCCAGAATGAGATTATGAGAATTCGCTTTAATGTTTGCTTTACGGGTGAAATCCTAGAAATACGGTCTGAAAAACGACAGAGAGAATCAATGAAAACTGAGTTTCTGTGTAGGTTCTGTCATCATCCTAAAGAAAAGGAAACATTACGTCATCTTTTGTTAGAATGTAAGTCTTTAATGACAGAACGGATTGAGTATTTCTCAGAATGTGTAAACTCTATTGAGTGGGTTCTTTCTGATAAGCTGTGGTGGGAAATGTTGCATGGTTCTGGGATGTCGCTAAAGATAGCGGTTGTCTGATTTTTGAAAAATGTCTGCAATATTCTGTAAATTGTCATAACTACTTGAATCAGTTTTTGGTACAGGCTTGTTGTGTTTGTCTAATACTGGGGTAATTAGGGTAATAACTGGACTTAGCTTCCTTTTTATGAAGAGGCTGTTGTGGATCCTATGGATTGCCATAATAGCTAATGTTTTGTTTCCTTGTTTTGAAACTGTTGACTGGAGCCTTGTACCCAAAACTTTCCCAGTTCCAAGTCGTTTTGTAAGGCAGGAACAAGTTAGGAGGGTCTTGTGGATGGTTGGATGGTTGCAAAAGTCAGGCGAGGGTGTATTTTAGTGAATAAAATAGCCCCAAGCTTTCAGAGTGCTTTCACAAACAAGCAATGGGAAAGCCAAACTAATGTATAACTTTCAAGAGTCAGGAAACCCTTTAAAGCGAGGAGATGGAGGTTCAGGTAAGTATGTAACTCAACCCCGTACTCCGGTTTCTCTTAGGGCTTCGAGGGTCTTGAGAGGGTCATTGGAGGTCCCTTTCCCCGCTGTTACTTCCAGTCCTTGGTGGCCAGCAGTTGCAGGCTCGAGGGAGTCTCTGGTCGGTGACAGGGCCGAAACCAAGGCTTTCCCGGCAAGTGCATGACCATTAAAGGAATGTCGTGACCTGGCCCGGCACGGCAGGAAGAAGGCTACAGAACAAGATGGCCAAAAGAACAAGCAAAAACCATGTTGGGACACTAGCCACAGTTAGTAGCCACACATGTTAAACGCTCTAGGGCTAACAAAAGGTATGCAAAAATAGCTACTACCACCAGCTTGTCTTTAGGAACAACTAAAGTAACCAAAAAATCCCTTTGAGTGTAGTCTACGGTCATACAAAAGAAACCCCATTGCACTGCATTGGAAGATGCATTGTGCAATGATAAAAAGTTACCAGAAAAAGTAACAGAGTCAAAAGACTAAGGGAAGAAAGAGTTTCCCAGGACTGACAGCCTGAAGGACCGGTCAGTTTCCCCATGACTTATGAGCAGAAGTGCAGTGGAAAAAGTCAAGGCAGAGAACAAAAACAAAAGCAAAACGTTTGGGGGTCCATAGAAGGAGGGAAAGTTGCTAGAAGGAGAACTTACCTAACATGTTCCATGAAGCCCTGTCTTTGTCTGTTGCCAGCAGATGATCTGCTGTAGATTTTTAGTTTAATCAGGAAATGTTTGTGGTCCCATAACAGCCCTCACAGATCTCCAAGATGTTACCAATGCAAGTTCCTGTCCCTTCCTGGCATCACCCGCCCAGAAGCAGCAGTGGAAAGAAGAGTGATTAGATTCAGAATTCCCAAAGCTAAGCCGACCCCCACCCCAGTGGAAAAAGGGAGGGAATGTGAAGAGTTGAGCCCCAGAAGTACCATGAAAAGACTATTAGCCAATCCTGGGTACAAGCAGCAATCCATCAGAACCCCGACTATACAAGGACAGCCAGCACCCGACAGCACGCAGACAAAAAATAAAAGTTCCCATATTGTAGAGGGAATGAGGTCCAGGGAAATCTAGAATCACAGAGTTCAATCCCAAAGGGCATGCGATGAAAAGAGGCAGAAAAACAGTTCCAAAGGAATTCTAAACACAAATTCCTCAGAGAAAAGAATAACAGGTCCAGGTTCTGTTACATTTGCTCAATCCAAACACCAAACTGAGGCTTTAAACATGTAGTCCAGAATAAAAAGTTCTTTTCAGCAGCATTGCGCCCACTGTAGAGAGCTGGTGAGTAAAAAAGCAAAAACTAAAGGCGTGGCCTGAGCCCTTTCATGCATGTGATCCAGAGGGGAAGCAAACAGCCCCACAAGCGAGGACAGGCATGGGCGAGGCACTCAATCCACACAGAAGAGAGGATGTATGATGTAGGGGCATGCCTTAACACGGCCCGGAACATGTTTGAGGAGCAGTGGAAGAGACCCCAACTCCTTCTGATATGGCTCATGCAGCGTGCGTGCGCGCTTGACGGCCCGAGCTGCTGGCACGTATAGTTTGTGGTGGTGTTCCTCTGTGGGGTCAGATGGCCTCGGTACAGCCGCCATCCCCTGCACCCTCTCAATGGAGAATGACCACCGTGGGGAGTAATACGCCACATTTGCCCGTGGTCTTGAATGCTGACCAGTCTGAACACCAGTTCTTGCAGACATGGGAAGTCGGGTAAAGACCCAAATGCTTGGTAGGTCTGACAGCAGAATTATATGTATGTCCTGCGAGTGGAAATCATAGATATTTACTTTATATGACAGGTGGCACGATGACCAATCCTGAAGAGTCATTCAGCATAAAGAGAGAGGAAGACTTCCACTTAATCCACCCTCCGGAGACAGAAGGGAGAGAGAGAAAGGAAGATGGTCTCCGCTCAGGAGAATGCAAAGGTACAGTGTCTATACTACTGACATTCAACATATATAACAAGTACCCCACCCTCCTCACTCCAGTCCCCAAAGGGGGATCACATGCAAACCTCAGAATTATACCAGCAAAGTGGTTATCATTTTAACTTGCTCTGTTGTGTTATTTAAGGTTCATAGAAAATTGATAACAAAACTCGGCTGTAGCCTGGTACTGCAAGGAATAGCTGAATTTGAAGAGTGTTACTCACTAGAAAATTCGGTGCTTTATATGAGAATCTCGGCTCTTCTGTTTAGACTGGAAAGCTCTAAACACAATTTAAAACCAGAGGAGCGAGTTTCTCATCCATTGCAGAAAAACAATGGAACTCTCATGCGCTGAGGGCCGAAGAGTTGTATTGGGTCTTGTGAGGAACTCATGGTGACAACAAGTAAGACCGACACAACTGATCACAGTTTAAGGGTATTTATTGAGCAATGAATTTGGTATGCAGGTTGGAAAAACACCTATTCTAAACGTAAATGGGAGCAAGCGTCGACCATCAAATGAAAAATAAGTCAGCCCTTGTGGCATTGTGTCAAAATTAGAAAGGATAAGAAACCTATTGCCAAACTTCACAACTAATACAGGAAAAGGGTGTGGGATAGTTCTCAAGAAAAGAAAGGAGTGTTCATAAATAATATGTCAGGATGCCGTAGCCTTGGTCTCCCTTCCCCATGTTTTGACCACATGGTTAGATGGGAGCTTGGAGCACAGTACAGTCTTGGGCTTTTCCAGCTCGAGACAACAGTTCTAATGGCAGCTCTCAGGACCGTCGATGTCCAAGTCTCGTTTCCCTTGAAAGTCTCTTGCCTCCGAGGACCTGGCGTATTCAGCTAACAAAAACAAAAGTTCCTTTAACAAATGAAAGTTTGTTTCCAATATTCATTGGGTGATGGGTTCACCCCTGGATCCCACCCTCTTCTGGGAGCTGACGCTTCTTGACTTCCCATTCACTTTACTCTCAAGTGTTACGAGATTTGCTACCCTTGTTTTCTCTCAATGTGGGATTCACGTCCCTTTCCTTCAAAGTGCTTGTAGATCAAAGTCTTTCGATTGTATGACCACCTTGACCTATTTTGCTGGCCTTCCTATGGCCTTCTGGTACTGGTAGTTTCTGTCATATGGGGCTCGACCAGAGTCTCTTGAGTTTGCTCCCATGGGGTGCCGGTTTCTTCTGCCGCTGGTCTCCCCTTCACACTTTTTACAGTTCATTCAAAGTTCATCAGAAAACGTGCCACTTTGCTAATCCTACTCAACACAGCCCGGTTCTTATTGGTTCTCCCCTCGACTCACCGGCTGGGATGAGCCGCTTGGCTGTTGGCTTCTCTGGAGTCAAGGCCGGGACCAGGCGCGCAGGGGCTTCCCTCGCTCCTGCTTATCGGCATCAGTTTGCCCCGTGTACCGTTGACATCTGTCGAAGCACACTTGTACTATTGTTCGCGGTCTTAGGGTCTCTTCTAGGAAGGCTCTGCGTGTCTGCGACGAAAAGGGAAAGGTCACTTCTCTTTTCGTCACCTTCTCGATTCCTGCTGCCTTTCTCCTTCTCTTGAACTGCTGCTTGATAGTCGTCTCACCGTGGTGTCTGCCGTGCTCGCCTTGCTCAAACTGTGTTCTCTGGCTCCACCTTTTATCCCTTTGGGGAAAGAAAGGGCTTCAGGTCTGAGTGATTCTGATCAATTGTCTGACTTTGCCTGACCCTTGTACTGGGACATGCCAGGTAAAAGGCTCTGATATTAGTCCATTGTCCTTTGTGTTGTACGAAAGTGTTTGGGCCTCATTACGACCCTGGCGGTAAGGGGTTAACGCCAGCGTTAGCTGCGCCGACCCCTTACCGCCAATTACGAGGTCCCTTAGCGCCATGGCGCTTTTAACACCTGCTTTTAGCAGGTGTTAAAATCCATGGCGCTAAGGGACCATGGAGTTAATTACGCCACCGTAATTTACGGTGGCGTAATTAACGCCTTCCCCACTCCCATTATGCCCTATGGGGCAAAAATGGGAATGGGGAAGGGTAAATGGGGATTGGGGACTTACCGCCCCGCCGACCTCGGAATGGGGCGGTAAGTCCGCCAACCACCATGGCGTAAACGTAGTTTACGCCATGGTGGTAAAGTCACGGCCCAGGCGGTAACTTACCGCCTGGGTCGTAATGAGGCCCTTTGTGTTGGAATAGGTTGTGGAGGGGGCAGTGGTTTATTTATTTATTTATTTGCATTTATAAAAACGCACAGAAACTGCCCTGAGGCATCGTGGCGCTGTTACAGCGAGCTTGAACTTGACACAGGTAAGATTTAAACATTGTCAGTTGCAGTGGTAAAGCAGATTACATACTCTGAGTGCAGCATTGAGAATGACAAGTGGTAGTAGACAGAGCGGGTCAAGTGTTATGCTTTGCTATGGTTACAGTGCAATCGCGTAATTATACAGGCTGGTAATAGAACATTAGCGGAACAGGAAGGTTTTTAGGTTTATGCGAAAGGTGGTGTATGATTTTTCATTCCTTAGTGAGGTTGGCAGGGCATTCCAATTTTTGGGGGCTTTGGTTCTTTTGAATGTTGGAACATAGATCTGGTTGGCGCGGTGGACTCTAGTGGGTCTGTTAGAGGAGTTGAGGGTGATTCTTTCCGAGAGGTAGGGTGGGGCATCAGATGTAAGGCATCTGTGTGTGATGGCCATGGTTTTAAAGAGTAGGCGTTCCTTTACCGGTAGCTAATGGGCCTCTTTCCTTGCTTGAGAGATGTGTTCCCTTTTGGGAATGGACAGCGTTGCCCGGAGCGCGTTGTTTTGCGTGATTTGGAGTTTTTTTAGGTGGTTGACAGAGGTGCCGCCTAGGAATAGGGCATTACAATAATTGGTTTGAAATGTCCTATGAAAAAGGATGGGAAAAAGTGTTAAAGGAAGGGGGATTCCAAGTCTCACCTGTCGGTATCCAACTCCCACTCCCCGAGGACCTCCCATACAGGTGATACTCCCTCACTGGTTCACCCCAGGAACTGGATCCAATAGTGAGGCAGTGTCCTGGCCACCTGGATGACAGATCCCCGGGGACTAGCTAGGGAAAAGCCTTCAGGTTTCTCACATACCCTTCCTCCATGCGATGTAGCCACATTTGTTTCACAGGGGAACCGGGAAAGGAAATCCACGTTTCCCTGGTCTTTTCCCTTCTGGTGCTCCACCGTCAAGCAATAGGGTTGCAGGTCTAGAAACCATTGCATGACCCGAGGATTGGACTCTTTACGTTGGCTAATCCAGACTAAGGGTGAGTCCTCGGTAACCAGTGTGAACCTTCTACCTAATAGCTAGTACCTGAGATTGATAATGGCCCATTTGATAGCTAGGGCCTCTAGTTCCACCACAGAGTAGTTTTTCACATGTGGGAATAACTTATGACTGGTGTATTGTATGTGGTGCTCTAATCAGTCGCAAATTTGGGACAGGACAGCTCATAACCCTGTAAGGGAGGCGTCTGTCTGTAACACAAATTCCTTCGAGAAGTCAACTACCTTTAGGACTAGTTTTAGCATAGTGTTTGCTTTAGGATGTTATAGCATACCTTGTCGTGTTCGCTCCACTGAAGTTTCTGGGGTTCAGTATTTTTAAGTTTATCTGTCAACCGTGCCGTTTTATCCGAATAGTTGGGGATAAATCTACGGTAATAACCTATCAACCCAAGGAAAGCACTAAGGTCTCGTTTGGTCTTGGGAGTTGGAGTATCCAAGACTGCTTTTACTTTTTTTATGTTGGGGCTGTACAGTTCCGTTTCCTACGAAGAAGCCAAGATATTTCACTGTGAATTGGCTAATCTGCATTTAGCTGGATTTGCAGCTAGGCCAGCATTCCTAAGGACTTTCATGATGGTATAAAGATGGAAGAGATGGTCTTCCCAGGACATACTATAAATGATGATACCGTCAATGTAAGTGCCACAAAAGTCTGAATATGGTTGTAGGATGTTATTCATAAGACGTTGGAACGTAGCTGGTGCACCGTGTAGGACGAAAGGGAGGACTGGAATAACCCCAGGGGTGTTGAAAACATAGTTTCTTCCTTATCCGGCCCCTATACTGGGACTTGCCAATACTCCTTGGTTAAATCTAGGGTAGATAGAAAGGTGGATGTTCCCAGTTTATCATTGATGCATGGCATGGGACAGGCATTGAAGTCCGATATGGCATTAACTTGACGGACGATGATGCATAACCTCCCGGACCGATCAGGTTTAGTGACTAACACGATAGGAAAGGACCAGGGACTTGAGGAAGGTTCGCTGATATTAGCCGTCAACATTTTGTTTATTTTTTTTAATTGTATTTGTTGGTAGCACCCAGACCCGGAGGTATCACGGCGGAAGGCAGGACATAATGCATTACAGGATGGTTAGAAACAGTTGGGTTGAATTTCATCAGACATAGTCCTATTCAAACATTGATAATAGGAGTTGCACATATTTGTTAAATAGTAAGGTTTTAACTTATTTTCGAAAGAATGTGTAAGATGGGTCGTTTTGGATGTGCTGAGGGAGGGTATTCCAGAGTGTGGGAGCGATGGTGAAGCAGGAGCCCGCAGATCTCTTTCTGGCAAGTCTAGGTATGTGCAGGGCAGATGTGGTAGAATAATGGAAATTGTGTGTGTTGTGTTTCTTGGTGATACGGTTCATGAGGTGGGAGGGCAGTGTTTTATAGGCAGCGGTAGGTGATAGTGAGGAGTTTGAAGTTGATACAAGCTTTGATGGGGAGCCAATGAGCCTCCCGTCTGACTTGTGAGATGTGATCAGAGCGTTTCATGCCCCAAACAGCTCTGAGAGCGTTATTTTGAAGCAGTTGGCGTTTGTTGATGTTTTTGGTTGAGGTCCCTGCTAGGATGACATTGCAATAGTCCAATTTGCTGCCTGTGTTGGCTCTACCTAGGTTGCGGCAGTTGTTAGCAGTAAGGAATCTTCTGGAGTGGTTTATTAGTTTGGTGGAATAGGCTGCTGAGGAGGAGATTGTTTTGACATGTTTTTGCATATTGAGGACAGCGTCCAGGTAGACACCTAGTGTTTTGACATGGGCGGAGACTGGGATGGTGTTGCCATCGATGCAGAACGAGGAGAAGGCAGGACTGAGGTGTTTGAGGTGGTGTGGGGATCCCACAATAAGGAGCTCAGTTTTTTCATCATTCAGGCAAAGATGACGAGTGGCCATCCAAGTCTGTATGATGCTGAAGACGCAGTTAATGTTGGCTGAGTCTAGTTCGTGGTTTCCAGTGATTTTGAGAAGGACTTGCGTATCATCGGCGTAGTTGGTGTAGGGTATGTTGAGGCTGTCTACGTGGTCAAAGAGGGGTTTCGTCTGCACTTTATAGAGGATAGGGGAGAGGCAGGAAGCTTGTGTGACATCGTAGGAGACAGGTATGGGGTCAGTTGATTCAGGCCCTGCGAAGAACCTAGTGGATCTGCCAGATCAGAAGTATTGGATTCATAAGGTGCCATCTGGGGCGAGGTGGAAAGTTGCGGTGAGGTGTTTGCAGAGGATTTCGTGATCTAACAAGTCGAAGGTTGCAGAGAGGTCAAGTATTTATTTATTTATTTAAACAATAATATAGCGCAGAGACCACTGACCTGAAAGCTTAAGGGCGCTGTAGGAGGAATGTTGCAAGCTCACCGTTATCCCTAACATGGTCAAGCTGGATCTTAAGGTCAAGGAGGGCAGATTCCGTACTGTGTTTGGATCTAAAGCCTGATTGGCGGGTACCTAGTAAGTAGTGGGTTTTAAGGTGTAATTGAAGTTGTGTGTAGGCAGTGCGGTCCAGGATTTTGAGGAGATAAGGTACTGTGGTGCTAGGGCGGTAGATTGTGGGGACGGTGGGATCTAAGGTGGGCTTCTTTAGAAGGGGCATGACCCATGCTTCTTTGATGGCAGTTGGAATTGAGTTGGATTTAAATGATGCATTAATGAAGTTGGCTATAGCAGGAGCCAAGAGTTCTGCACACATTTTGACAATATGAGCTGGGCATGTATTGCCAACACAATTGGATGCTTTCAGGTGCTGGATGATTGTAAGGACTTCAAGGGGGGAGACAGCAGAGAATTGGAACTGCAGGGGATGGGTGATGACCAGGGGGGTAGGTGGCAAGTTTGGAAGTAGGGATTTTTTGAGCAGGCCTTTGTCTCTTCATTTCCGTGTTTTGGTGTCCAGGGAAGATTGGATGAGTGTGTACCATGTTTTGTTCTTTTAGAAATTGTCGGATGAGGGACCAGGGTTTCGAGCTTTCTGAGAATTCTGAAGAGCTCTTTGGTATTTGAGCTTGCGCCAGAGATTCTAGTGTTGAATATATTGGCTTTGGTAGCAATGATAGCTGCTTTGTTTTTGGAAGCTAGACCCTCCGGCTTTGTAATCTGATTCTCTAAATGTTATAGTCCCTCATTGGACTTCCTCTCTTGTACCCTCCCTTTTATTGCTATTCTGCTATCTGATGAATGTCCCACAGTCGTCTTTGTTAAGAGTCTGCTGTTCACTGCCACAGTGTTTGGCCTTTTTCCCCATATGGAACTTGCTCCCAAGCCATATTCCTTTTATGTATTATTGTTTGTTTGTACTTTGTCCGCGCCATCATGCCTATGGGTCTATTGTGCGCATTATAAATGTAATAAATGTAAATGTAAATGTAAGTGTCGGCTGAGCACTGGAGGGCTGTTTTGTAAGTGTCGGCTGAGCACTGGAAGGCTGTTTTGTTGGTGGGTGTAGGGTTCGTGCTCCAGAGATGTTCGAGGGCACGTTTCTTTTTCCGGAGAGAGGCTAGATCATCAGTGTGCCAGTTCTGGGGGTTCCTTTCTTTCCGGGGGTGGTTTTAAGGAGGGCATGCTCATCAAGTGCAGTGAGCAGTGCATAGTTGTAGGATGCTAGAAGGACTTCGGGGGGGATTGTCTGGGCTGATTTGAGTGCAGCTAGGATGGTGGGAGTCATACGCTCGGCTGTGAGATTGCAGGTGGGTCTGGCAGTGATGGGAAGGGGTTTGCTTGTAGTAGGGGTGTTTTTGGCAGTAGCCGTAAAAGAGAATAGGATCAGGGAGTGATCTTACCAAGGAAGGGGGAGAACGGAGGATATCTGGAGGGGAGTGTTGCATGGGAGAATCCAGTCAAATCTTCTACCTTTTTCATGGGTAGGTGAGAGGACCAATGGACTGAAGTTAATTTCTTCAAGGGTGGCTGCGAGGGCAGAGGGGTCTTTGCAGCCTAGATTGAAATCTCCCAAGAGGATGAATTTAATATTGGGCTTGAGGAGCGGAGTGATGAAGAGGGGGATGTTGGTATCTGACTTCCTCCATCACTACCTGTTTTCGCGCCTCGGGTAGACAATAAGGTTTTAGGTGAACTACTTTGCCTTTAGTAGTTCGAATGTAATGATATGTACTTCTTACCCTTCCTGGTTTTTCGGAGCGGGGATAATAGCTTCCCTACTGCTATAGATATCAAACCCTACTGATTCCTTGGTGGCAATGGAAGGGCTGGAGGCTCTCTGACTAAGCTTCTGAATTTGTAGGGTTCCCCCATTTGTTTCAATTGAGTCACATCCCACTCTTACACCATATGTGAGGAACTCATGGTGACATCAAGTAAGAACGACACAGTTCAATTGTTTTTATTGAGCATTGAATTCTGTAATGCAGGTTGGAAAAATGCCTATTCTAAACCTAAATCTAAGATGGAAGCAAGCGTCGACCATCAAATGAAAAATAAGTCAGTCCTAGTGGTGTCATGTCAAAATAAGAAAGGCCTATACTAAGAAACCTATTGCCAAACCACACAACTAATAAAAAAAAGAAAGGTGTGGGATATTTCTCAAGAAAAGAAAGGTGTTCACACAATAATATGTCCGGATGCGGTAGCCTGCGTCTCCCTTCCCCATGTTTTGACCACAGGGTAAGATGGGAGCTTGGAGCACAGTACAGTCTTGGGCTTCTTCAGCATGAGACGACAGTTCCAATGGCAGCTTGCAGGACGCTGATGGCTAAGTCTAGTTTCCCTTGGAAGTCTCTTGGCTTCGAGGACCTGACATGTTCAGCTAACAAAAACAAAAGTTCTTTTAACAAATGAAAGTTTGTTTCCAATATTCATTGAGTGATGGGTTCACCCCTGGTCCCACGCTCTTCTGGGCGCTGACCCTTCTTGACTTCACATTCACTTTACTCTCAAGTGTTACAAGATTCGCTTCTCTTGCTTTCTCTCAATGTGGGTTTCACCTCCCTTGCTTTCTCTCAATGCGGGATTCACGTCCCTTTCTTTCAAAGTGCTTGTAGATCAAAGTCTTTCGATTGTAGAGGGATTTTGCTTGACCCTCTTTATGACCACTCTGACCTATTTTGCTGGCCTTCCTACGGCCTTCTGGTACTTATAGTTTCTCTCTATGGGGCTCGACCAGAGTCACTTGAGTTAGCACCCACATGGTGCCGGTTTCCCTGTGCCGCTGGTCTCCCCTTCACACTTTTTACAGTTCATTCAAAGTTCATCAGCTTTGGTTCAAAACTTGCCACTTTGTGATTCCTACTCAACACAGCCCGTTTCTTATCGGTTCTCCCCTCGACTCACCAGCTTTGATGAACCGCATGACTGTTGGCTTCTCTGGAGTTAAGGCCGGTACCACGGGTGCGGGAGCTTCCCTCGCTCCTGCTTATTGGCAAAGGTTTGCCCCGTGTACCGTTGACATCTGCTGCAGGACACATGTGCTATTGTTCATGGTCTTAGGCTCTCTTTCACGAAGGCTTTGTGGATCTGGGACGAAAAGGGCACAGTCACTTCTCTCCTCGCCACCCTCTCGATTCCTGCCGCCTACTCTTGAACTGCCACGTGATAGTTGTCTTGTCGTGCTGTCTGCCGTGCTCGCTTTGCTCAAACTGTGTTCTCTGGCTCCACCTTTTATCCCTGTGGGGAAGGGAAAGGGCCATCAGGTGTGTGTGATTTTGATCAATTGCCTGACCCTTGTATTGGGACAGGTGAGGTAAATGGCTCTGGTGTTAGTCCATTGTCCTTTGTGTTGTTTGTTTGTTTGTTTATTTATTTGTTTGGTAATGCGCACCAGGCCCTTGTGTAGACGGGCTCAACAGAAACAAGAAATCTTAAAACTTAGTTACAGTGCAAAGGTAGAAATACATAGAGCAGTAATTGTGATAAGAACAAGATACAAGGTACAAGGTACAGGATACATTAAATGCAAAGCGATGGTCTGAATAAGTTAGGAAGCATTAGCAAGAGTATCAGTATGTGCACATTTACCACGCTACCTTGCAGTTAGGTGGAAACAAAGGGCCGTGTGAGGGATGGAGTGGTAGAAATGTTGTGCAAAAGGGTTCGTGTTGGAAGGGGGGGGGCAGTGGTTTGGAACATCTTACAAAAAAGGATGGGGAAAAGGTGTTAAAGAAAGGGGGATATTGCGTCTCACCCGTCAGTTTCCCACTCCCACTCCCCGAGGACCCCCCATCCAGGTGATCCTCCTGCACTGGTCCACCCCTAGGAACTGGATCCAATAGCGATGGCCGTGTCCTGGCCACCTGGATGACAGATCGACAGAGACTAGCTAGGGAGACACCTTTAGCTTTCTCACAGTCGTCCATAGAGCCCTCAAAACTTGGCTGTATTCTTAATATGGTGGACGTTGCCCTGACGCTCCAGCCGGGATTCTCACTCTCTGTATGTAATCTGGTTGTGTAACCGCTATTTATATTCATATATACCTTGTACATAATGTCTGCGACCTGTAACAGCGCCTCGATGCCTACGGGTTTTTATGTTTTATTAATGAAAATAAATAAATAAACAATTAACTAAAGTAAAAAAGGTTAAACTTGTAACATTTGTAATTCAAATATTTGATTGCTTTTGGAAGATATTGATTTACATGGTTAAAACTCAGTCCTTACTTTCTGACACTTTTTCTTCATGATTTGTTTGAGGAAAGATGAAGACCCAGCTTCTGTGTTCATTGGTCCTTGTACCGAGGAAGCCGGAAGAATAGTCTTTAATCCAGAATTTGGTGAGTTAACAATTGATCTTAGAAATTCTTTGTGAGAGGGGCAATTTCATGAATGCTTAAAGTTTAATCTGGCCCTGAATGGCTGGTCTTGCTGGGTTGAATTGTTCATCTGGACCTTGGGATGAAGGCTGGGTTGCTCAGACCAGCAAAGCTGAAGGCCACGTGGAAAGAAAGGGAATACATTTTCGGGGACACTGAGGAAGCCTTCTCATTCCCCAAAGTTATATAGGTTTGGGGTAGTTGGGTCTCGATGTCAGAAAAAGGGTGCCTTTTGTCAGTGTATCCCCACCCATGATTGAAATCATTGTATTGGCTATTAGAGTTGGGGGATGCTCCTTGGCGCTGACAGCTATAACACTTATAATATTTATGCCGTTATCCAATGCTACCTTTATTCACCACCCCTACCATTAAGGAGGACTACCAGGGAGTCCAAACCAGAATGGTTTATGCGTTCACTATGATGGACTCTTGCATTGAGGGCACTGCTCCTGTATTGTTATGCATGTGTGAGGGTTGAGAAATGAGGGGCAGACACAAAGTGGTAGTACTTTCAACATCCGACATCTTTATTAAAAGAAAAGGGTTGGATAAAGGCCTTTCTGTCCCTATCCTGACAAGAGTGTCCCTGCCTATGAGACTAAAACTAAAGATCAGTCTGTGTCTCGTTGTCAAAATGATACAAACTGTCCTTGTGTCCAAAACATATCTGACTCTCACACTAGAAATGAACAACTAAGAACTGTAATGAAAAAGGTTTAGCCAAAAAGTGTTCAAATGTAAAGCAAATAGATAAATCCAACAAAAAGGGTTTTTCCAAGGAGAAGTCCTTGTATCCAGAGGGTGGTTCCCTTCCCCTGGATTGTTTCAGGGAGGATGGACAAACAATGGGCCTCATTATAAGTGTGCCGTTGTTACCGGAACGGCACACTAAGGGTCTGCCTGCCGGAGTCGTTGTGCCTGGCAGGACTGACCCTGCCGGGCACAGCGTCCACAGTAAGCAGGCCGTAACGGAAGCACCGGCACCGTTATTAACAGTGCCGGTGCTTCCGTGGTCACCACTCCCATAGAGTCTCTATGGGAATGGGAAGTAACAGAATTACCCGCACCTGACTTCCCGGATGCCAGGTTTGTAATACTCCAGTGTTACCGGGAAGTCAGGCGCCAGTAACTTTTTTTCCAGGTCTGGCAGCAAGCCACCGGTATTACCGGCAGGCTTACCGTCAGACCCGTAATGATGTCCAATGTTTCCTTAAGCATGGCAGGAATGTCTCTTCCATACAACAACTTCTCAAGGCTGGCAAAGGTGTTTCTTTTATACAACAACTGTTTCAAGGATGGTAAAAGTGTATCTTATATACAACTTCTCAAGAATGATTTCCTGTTATACTCCTATGCCAGGAACCATCCAGTGGATTCTTTAGATCCCCTGGTATACTCCCATGCCAGGAACCCTTCAGTGGATTCTTTATACTCTCCTGCCAGGTATCTTTTCACAATGTCTGTTCCTTTTATACCCTCTAAGCGGGTTACCTGGTGTACTCCCCTGCCAGGTAGCCACTTTGGGTTTTGTAGATCCCCTGGTGTACTCCCATGAATCCTTCAGTGGATTCTTTAGATCCCCTAGTGTACTCCCATTTCAGGAATCCTCCAGTGGGTTCTTTAGATCCTCTGGTGTACTCCCATGCCAAGAATCCTCCAGTGGGTTCTTTAGATCCCTGGTATACTCCCATGCCAGGAACCCTTCAGTGGATTCTTTAGATCCCCTGGTATACTCCCATGCCAGGAACCCTTCAGTGGATTCTTTAGATCCCTGGTATACTCTCCTGCCAGGTATCTTTTCACAATGTCTTTTTCTTTCATACCCTTTAAATGGGTTACCAGGTGTACTCCCCTGCCAGGTAGCCACTCTGGGTTTTGTAGATCCCTGTTAGGGAGAATTCTCCTTCTAGGACTAATTTCCCTCACCTAGTGAGTCCCCCAGCAGCTTTCTGGAGTTTATTTTTTTCACTTGGTAAGAGTGTACACCTTTTGTCCACTCTTACATGTGTTTTGCCATGTGTGTTGCTACTATTTGTGTGATCTTGGGCTCTGGAGCACACCACTCCAGGACCCCCCTTTTTGTTGTGTGTTGCACAGCACCTTCAGTGCAGTAACACAGGGTTGTCTTTGAGACTTCCCTCTGACTCCATTTCTCTGGGGCTGACTACTGTCCCCCAGAGAAAAGTAAGGTTACCATTAACTTTACATAGTCACTTGAACCACAGATCCAGTACACCCCATCTTACATGGAGTACTGGAAAGGGTTACTCCTTAGCCCTTGTTATCTGTACCTCCTAGAGCATTGTTTCGCTCTTTTAACATTTAGACTTGGCTGGTGGCAGTGGTATCTACCCTAACATTTCTACCGCGATTATACTATATAAACGTGGTACTGTTTTAGGCTATTATATTAGCCTCAAGCATAAACCCGCTTGACCAAATTGTCTTTCTTTTGGCTCCGGTCGGGTTTATTCGCCATTTCTTTTTGTTAAAGTTCTTCTTGTGTTTTACTTTGCGCGGCAAACCAGGTTTGCCTTCTTTGTTCACCGTCTTTTGGCGGGCTTCTGCAGAGAAGCTCTCCTCTTGGCGCCTGGGTGTCTAGGTGAGCTGAATGTGAGGGAGGGGTGTAGTCACCCCCTGCACAGGGTATCCTTGGAAACCCAAGTCACACTTTGCCATGATTGGCTGAGGTGGTTGTCCAGGCTGTGTGAATGGGGGTTTTGCGCATAAAAGGCAGGTCTCTTGGGCTAGAAGTCAGAGTTGTCACTGGAACTACAAGGAACCGAAGAGTAGCGGAGAGAACGACGGCTGCTGCAACTACCCTGTCCCGGTGAAGCCCTGCTGCAGTCCTGAGCTATCTACCCTTCAACGACCAGAGAATATCCAGTCCGGAGTCTTCTTCCCTTGAGCCTGGTGGGGATAACCAGCTCATCTTCAGCCAGAGGTCGCCTTCGTGGTCGAAATCACTGCACACTGCTGTAGTGGTCTGGATAGCCACCTGATGAGCCTCTCCTGTTTTTAAGGAGCACACCTTTTATTCGTTGTCACTGCTGCCTGCTTCATCCCTGTGTGGTGCAGACCCCCTTCAGACGTCCTCCTTCACAACAAAGTTCCAGGAATCGTGGGTCTGTGGGAAACCAACAGGAACAACTGCCAGGTCACCAGCTGCACCCTTGGAATAAGGTACTGTGTTCTGCTTGAGGAAACTGGGTGAATCCCTTTTCTTCATCTCCAAGGCTTGCCCTTGTCTTCTCTCCTTCTTATAACTTTTGCTTCCAAACATTGACAATATCGAAGTACTCTTAGCTACGTTGAATCGTGAACTGTCTGACTGTGTGATCTTCGGCAATAGGTCTCTGGTGTCACTTGAACCTGGTTCCGGCCCTTTGACTTTTGAACTCCTGTCTCTGAGTGTTTCTCGATTCTGTCTGCCTAACCAAAATATTGCCTGTGATTTTTGCCACCAACTCCCTCTGGGTATCTCAGGTGCTAAGTGTATTTTTGCCCCGGTAGCATTTCATGTCACGGATACCCGTTTATTTAGTAGACCGAACTGTCAAAAAGTGATCGCAATCGTATTCGCGGTAACATGTTTTGTTCGTAACACTGGTTCATTCAAACATAGGGTATTTACCTTGAGAAATACTGTACAAAGTGAATTGGTTAGTTGTAGTATATTTGACGTGTGGTTTGTGTTTAAGTTTCATAGAAGTGTTGTGTTTATAACAGATGGTTAAAAAATAAATGTACTTATATTTTTCTACCTGAAACCTTGAATCAGTGTTTGCTTGAGTATAAGTAATTGTGGTCCCTTTGTGTAATCTCTGTTACTGCTCATATACTCTTGAGATAAGCCTGGCTGCTCTGCTACTGCTACCACTATAACTTAGTAGTACAGGCTTGTACCAAAGGTAAACCTTGTATTGCCACCTGTGGTCTTAATCAGGTGTAGTGGTCCCTAAGGGCACTGCACAGGATTCTGCCTAACACTGGTGTACAGCGGTGGGATTTGGAAGTAGAGTGATTACACTTAGAGTGCTGCTGTTGCTTGGGTTCAACTAATCACAAGGCTAAAACCACTAAATCTATTTTGACTGAGAAATCATGTCAAGTATGGAAAACTACACTGAGGAGAGTCTTTTACTCTATACTGCTGAGGTTCTTAGAACCATGTGTAGGGATAAGAATCTCTCTGGTAAAGGAAAGAAATCTGAACTGGTTGCAAAGTTAATGGGAAAAAGTCTGGAGAGTGGGGCAGAAGGGCCTACAACTCCAGCAAATGTGGATTTTGATGTTTCTGATTCTGAGAGTGTTACTTTAGAAGAAGCAGATGAGTCCTTGTTAGGAAACCCTACAACTCCTTTGCCTGCTCAGGAAGCACAACCTCTGTCCACAGGGACCTCCACAGGTCCTACACTTACTCCTGAGTTTATTGCACTTGAGAAAATGAGACTTGAATTAGAAGTGAAACGTATTGATGCACAAACTGCCATGAAACATCAAGAGTTAAGGCACAGAGAAATGGAGCTGAATCATGAACTAGAAATGAAGAAACTGTCTCTAGAAAATGCTTCTCTCCCAGAGTCTTCTAGGTCTTCCAGCCCTAAGAGACCCCGTATGCCAAAGGAAATGATTGGTATGTATGAGACTAAACTTGATGTTTTGGATTGGTTAGCAATGTTTAAGTACAATCATGTGATTCAAGGTATCTCAGGGAATCAGTTGATTCCTTGGCTTTTCTCTAGGCTTCCCCCTATTGCAAGTGATGCTGTAATGGAGTTGGGGGAGGAGGATAAGCAGGATTATGAGTGTGTGAAGCTAGCATTAATAGTTAGGTTTGGGAGGACCCCTTCCCAGTATCTTAAGAGATTTAGAACCCTCAAAAAGCATGATGGTACCCCTTGGGCTACCTGGGTGTGTGACTGTTTGAAAAACTTAGATGGTTGGGTTAAGGGTTACAAAGTAAACACTTAAGAAGGTTTGAGGAATCTTGTAATGTTGGAGTCTATTTTTGAGGCCTGCTCTCCTGAGCTTAGACAGCACTTGGCTGATTCAAATGAGATAGATCCTAAGACGTTAGCTAAGGCTGCTGACTCGTGGGTTGCCAACAGGGCTACTCACAAGGATTCTGGGGCAACTCAGATGAAGGAAGAGGGAAAGCAGCCCAAGAAAGACAACAAGGAGAATTCCAATAATTCCAGTCCAAAAGAGGTCCCCAAACATAACCATGGTAAGCCACAAGGTAAACCGAATCAGGCTAGTGTCCCATCTGGTTCCACACCAGATGTAGGTCAGAGCAAGCCCCTGTAACGCCCACCTGGTTCCCACGGGGGCGCTGATCTAGTCTGGATTACTGCGGCCTCTTCTAGCGTGATGCGCAGGACCCGGAACACCGATTGGACAGGACCTCCAAATCGTGCTTCCTTGGCCTGTAGGAATATCCTGCTGCAGATGAGAAAGGGGATTAACAGTCTGCAGAATGGTGTGCTAGCTCCCCCCTTGCCCCTTCCGTTCCTCTCTATTCCTCCAAACCCGGTTTAAGCTCACCTTATGGTTTGGAAGGTTGAACTCTCCATCCTGCTTCTGGTGCAGGGGCGCGCGTTCGTCCAGTTACTTCACTGCTTTTCAGAATGGCGCTGGCAAAATCCACTTGACTTTCCTGAGCGATGCGCCGTAAGTATGAAAGTTCAAAGTTCAAGTGAGGCCCCCTTTATGCTGTCTTTCTCACCTGTGATCTGTCCTTTATTTCAGGTGCAGAATGAAGGCGATGCGTCGAGGGGTTAACCTGCCGAGGTGAGTAGTAATGAGGGCGATCCCTCTAGATGTCCTTATCATTCCTCTGAAATGTCTCTAGTCCTTTCCCCATAGGGGCCGGGGTACGGTACCTGCCAACGGGGCGGCGCCGACCCGAAATGTGGAAGAAAAGCCGGTAAGTATTATGGCTGTTAATCAGGCTTTCCTTCTGTGTGTCCTTCTGCTCACCTTTTGTTTCTTCCTCTCTCCCCTAGGTGCAGAGATGTGGCGTCCGATGCTGACAGCCGCGATGGAGCCGGGAGATGTCTCGAGGACAGGACAGGTGAGTGAAGCGTGGCGCTGCAGCGAGCAACGCAATGCTTTTAAATTGAAGTCTTCCTTCAGGGATGCTGGCGAGAAGATTCCGGATGCAGGTAAGAAGCTTGAAATAATCCTTGGTTTTCACCTTTCTCTTCCCTTCCTTCCTTGCAGGTCTTGCAGGTTCAAGAGGGGCGTGGCTGTAGTTCAGGAGCAGGAGCAGACACGGTGAGCGTCAAGCTGCAGGAAGCAGAACAACGCGAAGCATGAGCTGCTGTCTGGGTGTGGCTTAAATAGCCACCAAAGAAGTCCCAGGTATGTATCCTTCCCCAACTAGGTTTGTATCCTTCCCTGGCCACGCCCGAGTGAAAAAATAGTCCCTATGAAAAAATAGTCCCTTTCAGGTCTCAGGGAGGCCTGAAGCGTGCAGCATGGTCTGCATCATGTAAGTGCACCAAACACCTCCCTTTATGAGCCTGGCGCCTATGGCGCCAGGGCTGATGTCCAACATGAGCCTGGCGCCAAAGGTGCCAGGACTGAGTCCAAAGAGTCCCTATAAGGGGCCTCTGGGCTTTTACCCGAGGGCATGATGCCTGCTTCCGGGGGTGCTGGGCCTGGCCTGATGCTCCGGGGTTAGGCATCATGACAGCCCCCATTCCAGAGAGCATTTGGGAAATGCTTTGTTTGTGGGTTGCCTGACCATGTGAAAGGGGTCCCAGATGTAAGGGTAAACCTTCAGGGGTCCACACTGTCTCCTTAGCCTTCTCCCCAGAGGAAGAAGTCCCTATGGCAGGTGGAAACTTTCGGCTACTAGCTGATGAGCCCATGAGAGTCTCAGCTAGTGTTTCTTTAGTGTCCTTGGGAACAACAGAACTTAGATGTCTACAACTCAATCCCAGGTAATCCAATCAAATTCTTTAATGTGATATAGTATGAAAATAAATTCAAACTTTACACATTTATTAATATACATAAACAAAAAAAACAAAAAAGAAAATCATACATATATATAAAATCATACACATAAAATCAACACATCAAAGAATCACTATTAATAACATCTGAGGCGAAATGCAAAAAAAATAAAAAAAAAAATAAGAGAAAATGTGCATCTAAATAGAAGAGAGATAGATATGGTCACTGAAGACCTTCGTATTATTAATTACATGCTTTTAAACGGCTTTGCCGGGTTTGCAGACACCCTCAAGTTACTACGTAAAAATCAATGTTAAAGTTCACTCAAGTTTCCACTTCATGTTCTATCTGTTGCCAGACGTTGTATAGGGCTATGAATAAATGCATGTTCGATGTGTTGGTACAGTACTGCCAAAATCTAAATTTGGGTATATAAAGCAGATCATGCACAAATTCACCCAAAAAATGAACAATAGTCTTCTTGAGTGCACTGCATTGTGTTAGTACATGTCTAGCGGTCTCTAGGCACACAGGAGATTTACATATTCGGCAAGTTCGCTCTGCTGCAGGTATATTTTCCCTTGCTCCTATTTTAGTCAAAGTAGGCAGTTGTTCCAGTCTGAATAGAATAATGAAACGGCGGAGTCTTCTAGTTGGGCAGAGAAAAAGATAGTCCTGTGGTTTCATGAACTTATATACTCTGTAGTTCACAAAATGATAAGATTTAAGGGAGTCTAGATGGGCAAAGTTCTCTAGCCAGTCCCAATGGTCCACCTTTTTCCCCAGTGCATTTAGCATTTCTTTAGTCACACTTGTCCTTCTCTGCGTCCAGCCAATTTCATTTAGGAATTTTCCCGTATCTTTATACAGGGATGAGGTGGTGAGTTTTTTTACTTAGTTCCTGATGTAGGGCCGTTAGTAGGGGATTTGGGAAGCCACTTGTCAGTTTCAGGTAGAACCCAGTTCTTTTTTTCAACACCATAGCCTTAAGTGACGGAAGGCCCAGCTCCAATCTTATCAAGGCCATTGGCACTCCCGGGGGAAGCCCAAACATACGCCACCAGAACTTTCCCTCTAGCACTTGTAGCCACGCCAGATTTACCGTCAGCAGTGATTCCAGGCCATAAATAACCATGGGGGCAAAAACCTGCATGTAGAGGTGGCGTGTTCCCCATAGAGTTAAGCCCCCTTGTTTGTTGGTGAAAGATGCAATAAGTGCAATCACTTGAAGGGCCCTGGTGTTACGGCCCTGTTTACAGAGCGCATAGTCTCCTAGAGGCTCTATTTCTACTCCCAGGTAGCGGTAGGAAGGGGCGTACAGGATTATCTGTTTATGTATTATTAGATTCACACAGGTAACTCTTTTCTTAGTGAATCTTAATACGTTGGTCTTCTGCAGATTGATGGTCAGGCCATTGATCTTAGCATATTCCCAAAGGACATGTGCAGACCGCCTGAGACCACTAATGGTGTTATCAAAGACCACCAAATCATCTGCATACGCCAAGACTGCACACGTCACCTCGCCTAGTTTTGGTGGACAATTATTAGCCTTCGCAATTGTCGCCGGGATGTCGTGTACATAAAGGTTATAGATGAGAGGGGCTGTGACACAACCCTGCTTCACCCCTCTATTTTGGATCACATTTTGGGTTGCCTGCTCCTCCTGATTGAGTCGGAGGCTTACCGATGTATATCGGTGAAGCAGTCTAAGATAATATAGCAGACCTGTGGGACAGCCCAGTGCTTCCAATTTGTTCCAAAACCTAGCTCTAGGGATTGAATCAAAAGCGGCCTTAAAGTCTATGAACAACGCGTACATTCGGGGCTGATTCTTACTAAGTGCTCTCGTACGCAGTACGTCCATTACAAAGAGGTTATGTGAAGTCGAGAATTCCCTCCTGAAACCGCATTGAAATCTGCTGAGTATTTGTTTATCTTCCACCCACTTTTGCATTTCACTAAGTAGAAGGGAGGCAAACAATTTCCCAGACACATCCAGCATGGATAGTAATCTATAATTACTAGGATCTGTACGGTTGCCTTTTTTATACACCGGGATCAAAATAGCCTTTTGCCAAGATCGAGGAATTTCCCCCCGTGCAAATACCTTATTAAAGAGTACGGAGAATAACTCTGCCCAAAAAGACGAGTTGCTTTTTACTACCACATTCGCTAGCCCGTTGGGTCCGGGGGCTCTGGAAGATTTAAGGGTAACAATTTTGTTAAGTATTACCCCAGGTGAAACATCAAAGGGTTGAATGATCGGAGGTTTCCCCATAGGCCGGCTTACCGACCCCTCTACTTCCATATTACGATTTTGAAGAAATTGCTCCCATAATTTCTTACTTATTGGGTTGGCAACTGAGCCTTTGGCCTTAGTCCTATTTTCATTTAAGAGTGCCCAGATGCTTCGGGAGTTTCTAGAGCAGATTGTTTCAATGAGTCGCCGATAGCCGCCGTTCCTCTCCGCTGACTTGATGCTCTTCACCTCCGACCTGTATCGATTTTTAATTGATCTTAATTTCTGTTGGTATAGGGTTTCAGAGAGATTCTGACCTTTTATGCTACGTATCGTTCTTCTCAGTCCTCTCTTGGCATCTCTAATGTTCCCATTATATGGGAGAGGATCATTTCCTTCTTTCATAACATATCTCTTTTTGGTTGCTGCGTGATGGCCTGAAAAACCTGATATCCACTCTTCTATTTTATTAGCAGACATATCCAGGAAATCCCATCCGCTCTCTTCTGTATCCCACTTTATCGCTTCTGATGCCGCTTTAACATTCTTCTCAGACCAAATAATTCTGTTTCCTGGACCATTGGTTGCGATATTTCCGATGTTGAGCTTGGGAGTGTCCGGAATCGAAGTCCTAAATGAGCATAATATTGCTGCATGGTCACTCCAGCTGTTGGGCTTTACCCACATGTCAGCCACTCTAGTTTGCATCAGGGGGCACATAAATATATAGTCCAATGTACACCGTGATGATCCATTGGACCAAGTGTGCTTCCCCGGCCTATCCCCCATGGTGCGACCGTTGATCATAGCCAGGTCCCAAGCATCAAATAATTGCAACCACCCTAGGCCTTCCTTTTCTCTCTTTCCATGGGTCATCCTACATCTAGTGCTGAGGTCTGGATTAGTGGAAATAGTAGTTTCATCTTCCATGTGACAATTAAAATCCCCCGCTATCATGACTGCAGCATTATTTGCCCAGGTGGACAGTAAGTCCGCTATGGCCTCTTGAAGATCGTCTCTTACACCTGCGCCGGGGGGATTGTAGAGGTTGATAAGCAGGAGCTTACCACTTCCCTTATCTTGAGGGTAAGCTACCTCTACGGCCAACAATTGGTCCTCAGCTCGGCATTGAATTTTACGTGACAGCATGTAGTTTGCAATCCCCGTAAGTAAGCCGCCAAACAGGCGTCCTTTGCTTCCCCGGTGTGCCGGTGATTGGTATATAACATAACCATCAAAAAAGAGGGGTTCCCGGGCCCAGGTCTCTTGTAGGCATATAAAGCTATGCTGGAATAGAAGATCTGCCGATCCCTCTGCCCTGAGTAGATGGGAGAAGCCTCTACAGTTCCAAGATATTAGTGATAGGCTTCAATGCTTATGCACCAACTGCGGAAGTGTCTCCAATAGGGACTTGATTGCTTGTTGTACTTCAGCCAGGATGGGGTTTAGCCCTACCGTCCGGCAGGAGTCTTTTTCCAAATTCAGAGTTATATCTGGGATTTCAGGAATTGCTGTGGGATCTTTCACCTGTAGATCCACATCAATAGCGATGTCCACTGCTTTCAGCTCTTCCTCATGTTCTCTGAGTAGTTGGGCGATATTCAGGAACACGCAGTGTAGAGCAGAGACATTAGGATCAGGGCCCGATAGTGGCTCAACAAATAGGAAATCCTCTGATTTTAATACTCGGAGTTGAGGGATATGATATAACCTGGTCAGTAGCTCCGATCGTGCCAGCCAGGAGTGGTTATCCCTTGGGTATAGGTTCTTTATAAGGCATATGCGATTCGTGTGGTTAATCTGGGTATCCTTCGTTTTCTCTGGCAATATAGGTTCCGATGATTCTCTTAATGACCGTCTCTCGTATGAGGTATCATGCTGGGTTATTATACTTGCTTCACACTCTATTTCAGAGATCTCCCCGGTAGTGAGATCGAGGTTCTCCTCATTTTGCTTCACTTTGGGTTTCAACCAATCAGCGAGAGGGCCTTTTTTCTCTGCCATCTGAACCGCCGCTCTCCTCATCCTTTTCCGGGCTTTTTTAGAGCGAGTCTCCCTCGCCGGGCCACTTCTCCCCGAGAGAGGCAGAGAACCTGTTGTAGGGGGGCTATTTTTAAGAGCCTTTTTTGCCAGTCACCGTTGTTTCCATGTGAGGGGGCCCCCGAGGACTATAGTTCTGCTCCCGATCTACTTCTTCGATGAAAACCTCTTCGATCGAGATATTAGTCTCCAGTTCCTCCTGTACCACACTTTCCTCTCTCTCATCTGCCTTGTCTTCCATCTCCTTGGCAATTTGTAGGGCTTCTGCTAACTTTTCTTCCGTATCCTCTTTTGGTAAATTTTTCAATTCCAATGCTAGTGAGATGGCGTTGGAATTCACCAGGATGCGACCCGTCATCTGTAGCAGGATTTTTAGAGCAAATTGGAGGGCACCCACGGACGTTTGCAGCTCAGCTAATTGAGTAGAGCCAGATATAGATCCCATATCCCCCATTGTCTCATTGTCTGGCTCATCTTCCATTGAAGCCATTGCAAGATTCGGGGAAATGGATAGACGCTTGCGGTGACCTGTCGCGTTATACTCCCCCTCTGCAGGATTCCCGCTATTATCTTTCAGGGTCGGTGAGCCACTTGGGATAGTCTGTGGGGTATAGGATTGCATTTCTCTTTGTATTGTCAAACACAAGTCCAAGAGGGAGTTATTATCGATATCGTCAAACTTAGAAGAATTGATAGAATGACTGACCCTAGGCACTTGCGCCAGCCCCTCACTCTGCACAGGCTCTTCATCAATTGTAGTGGAGTTTATCTCAGGCGGGGGATTCACCGGAAAAAACTTAGTGATGGCACCTTGTGCTACCGGGAGTTCATATTTGGCGTTCTTCCTTCGTTTGACCCCTTTTTTATTGGGCTCCTTGGACTCTTTCTGAGTTTGTGTCTTATTATTCCTCAGATTATATATAGAGTGTGGCGCTCTCTTCCCCCGCTGCATCATTATTATTCTTGTGCCTTAATGTGCTTGGGGAATTCGTGGGGTCTGCCAGTTACAGATAGCTGCACAATTTATTGCAAATAGACAGCTCACTCGTGGCCTTCCCCTTGCAGAATATAGACTCACATCAATGCCCAGCAAGCCACATAACAATAATGAGGTCTCCACAGTCTTAAGGCTGCTCCGTTTTTATCTCACAGACAGCTCAGTCAATGGGCTGCCCTAGCAAAAAGGCACACAGATCTATGCCCAGCAAGCCCTATTCAGAGACCCCGTCTCCCGCCAGGCCCAGTGACCCCTTCACTTCACTTACTTGTACCCTCGTAAGCCGCTGGACCTGATGTTGGACTTGATGTTGTCCAACGCTGTCCTTCTACTTACACTGCCTCCGAAACTGGGGGCTGCCTCCACGCACTCGGGATTCCGCTCCCCATGCAGAGTGCCGTGTGCTGTGTGCCGTGTGTGCTTGAGTCTTCCTTCCGCTTTCTTCCCGCGGGCCCCTCGTCCAGATACAGCGGGTGCCGCGGGTGCCGCGGGTTCCGCGGGTTCCGCAAGAAAAAGTCCCCACAGTCTACACAGTCTACACAGTCCGCACTATCCGCACAGTCCGCACGGTTACCAAAGGTAATCCGCCGTACTCACGGACCACTCCCATCTCTCTCGTCGCGCTCGCCTCGCCTCGTTAGTTTGAGGAAAGGACCCGCGCGTTCTGCTCACGCTCGTGTCAAGCCGCACCTCCTCCTCTGTGTCTACGTCTCTGAGGCCGCTTCCGACAATCTCAATGCTCCGCTGTGTTCATTAACCAGCTCTAAAGAGTATTACAAAGATAGGGTTCTTGTGAATGGTCAAGAGACCCCTGCCATCAGACACTGGAGCCAGCATAACTGCGGTTGATGAATGTTTTTTCAAGGTGGAGGATGTTGCTAAGGCACCCAAACACCTAACCAAGTTAGCTGGAGGCCCTGTGCAAATGGTTTCCCAGTTACCAGCTCTCATCCAGTGTAATGCCATGACTGTCAGGATACCTGTAAGTGTGCAAAATAACATACCTGGGAGGGTCCTGCTGGGTAATGACCTTAAAACTCTCGGAGTTGTGTCTAGTACCCCCAGCCCCCCAGTAGAAGGAAGCAGGAGCTCACAAGGTCTGCAAGGGGGAGAACCTTAAGAGGCTCTCCTGGGGACATGATAGAGGAAGCTATCACCCCAAGTCCACAGGACTTACTTACTGCCGTTGCAGGGCAAGAAAAGACAAAAGGGAAACCTAAGTCTGCCAGCAAGAAACCAGCAAGCACTCCTGTGCCCAGAAGGACATCTCCGAGACTGTCCAAAGTCACACCTGTGACTCCCACACCAGCTGAGGCTGAGTGTGAGGTTCAACCCTGTATGGTCAAACTAGATACTGAGGAATCAGATCTAGAAGAAGGTCTTACCTTGGTAGGAGATCCTGACCCTGTTGACCATCCTGAGCTGCAGTCTTTACTGGCAGAAGGTGGACCCAACAGGGAGGATTTCAGCAAGGGACAAAGAGAGTGCCCTACCTTGGAAGGCCTTCGCCAACAGGCCACCTCTCAGCTCAATGGGACTGAGCCTGGGAAGTATAGGTTACATTGGGAAGATGGCCTCTTCTACAGTGAACCAACTGAGTCAACCCCTGGAGACTACAAAAGATTGGTAGTACCTCTAGTGAACCGACTCCAGTTTCTGCAGTTAGCCCATGAGGTACCTTTGGCTGGTCACTTAAGTTTTAAGAAGACCAAAGAAAGGCTATCTATGCACTTCTACTGGCCTAAAATGGGTACAGAAGTAGACAAATTCTGCAGAAGCTGCCACACTTGCCAAACCTCTGGCAAGAGTGGATCCAAGAATGTGGCACCCTTAGTGCCTCTCCCAGTAGTGGGAGTTCCTTTTGAGAGGGTGGGGATTGACATTGTTGGTCCTCTTGACCCTCCCACATCTTCAGGCAACAGATTTATCCTGGTTGTAGTGGACCATGCCACTAGATTTCCTGAAGCCATACCTATGAGGACTGTTACGGCTGTCAGGGAGAATTCTCTTATAAGGCTAATTTCCCAAACCTAGTTAGTCCCCCAGCAGCTTTGCTGGATTTTTGGGGTTTGTTTTTTTCTCCTGCTAAGAGTGAGACTCTTTTCCTCCCACTCTTAGGCATGATTTGAGGTGTGTCTTTGACTTTGTATGTCCTTATGGGCTATGGGGTAGCCTTTTTACTCCATAGGGTATCATCTGTTTTTCCTATGTGTGTTACACAGCACCCTCAGTGCAGTAACACAGGGGTGCCATAGTGACCCCCAAACAGAGACTCCATACCCTGGGACTGACTACTGTCTCCCAGGGTATGTAAAGTCACAATTGGCTTTACTTGTCCAAAATTGTGAACAGAACCAGTACAAACCATCATATTGTGGAAGTACTGGGTAGGGGGTAATTCGATTGCCCCTGGGTCTGTTTTCAAGGGGGCACTGCCCATTCCCCCTTTGTCGAGTTTCTGGCTGGTGGCAGTGGTTACCACGTGAAATATTTCTTCGGAATATTCTCTATGGGATTTTCCCATTGATTTTAAACGCACCACTTTTTGGTGCAATGTTAAAGATACCGCCGGTTTATTTATTTAGTATTAATTCCCCGGTTGGGTCTTTTTGCCAGAACTCAGTTCTAAAATGACGTTCGTGTACATCTCTGTAACTCTGACCAAGGTCGAGCCCTTTGTTTCAGTATTTTGGCGGGCTTCTCCACAGAAGCCCTCCAAGTGGTGCCTCTCTGTCTGGGGTTCACAGGAGGGGCGGAGGGGGGAATAGGCACCCTGGACTGCATTGCCTCAGCAACTCAAGTCGCACTCTACTCTGATTGGCCCATGTGTGATTGACAGCTAGGCTGATGAATGGGGGATTTTCTGCATAAAAGCAGGGCCTTTGGGACTGGAATTTCAGAAGTCGCCACAGGACCTAAGAATCTGAAGAGGGAAGAAGCTGAGCCATCTACAACGATGACACCACCGGTGGAGCCCTGCTGTAACCGTCTCACCACTTTCCCAACGACAGAGAAGATCTTCTGCTAGGAGAGTCTTCTTCCTTTGAGCTGGTAGGACCAACCAGTTTGGCTCTTTTTCGCTTTCAAAGATGTCTCTTGGTCGAATCGCCCGTGCCAAGCACCTCGGCGGCCGGATAGCCAAGCTCACCACTTTCAACCGTGAATAAAAGGACTACACCTTTTAATCGGGAACTCCGCACTGGTTTCATCCCCGTGCAGTGCAATGACTCCAAACTTCCTCCTCAACGAGATCCTCTCTTCCCCTGGCTGGAACAATGAACTGCAACCACTGCCAGGAACAACTGCCCCCGCAGGAGCATCCTTCCCATTTAAGGTACTGTGTCCTCCATGGCCTCCCTTTCTACAGATTGCTCAAGGTGACCCTTAAATCCTTGAATTCTATACTGGGTTGGCTCCAGACATCTAACTATATCTTCTAAGATCACCTCAACCTCTTTTGAACATTTTTGCAAAGACTTTTAGTGCACTTTAAACCGTGTGATCCTGGGCACATTTCGCTTTGCTCCATTTAACGTGGGCCTGGCCTATGAACTTTGGCTCTACAGTATAACCTGCCTTTCTTCCCTTGCTCTGAACTCTTAAAAGTGTTGGGAACTGTTTTATTCAATGATCTGCCTTTTCTCTCCCTTTTTAACCTAAACTATTGGAGTGC
Organism: Ambystoma mexicanum; assembly: GCF_040938575.1. NCBI lineage: Eukaryota > Metazoa > Chordata > Amphibia > Caudata > Ambystomatidae > Ambystoma > Ambystoma mexicanum. The sequence continues at coordinate 1,551,136,738 of NC_090931.1, forward strand.
CATATAGGTTAAGCGCTCACTCTGTTTTAACAAATAGTAGTGCTTTAACCCTGACTTGTCTAATAGTTATTAAGGGAGGTGTATAAACTTTACTTGACTGTGTTTTAACCGATTTGACTTAAGAGTGCTAGTGTATTGCCTAAAGTGTGTTTTAAATAAATAACTCTATACTTTTATTCAAAGCTCTGGTCAGTGTTTGTTTGCTCTACTGTACTTTGGCCCTATTGTGTATACTCTATATACTGCTTAACTCTTCTTGAGAGAAGACTGACTGCTCAGCAACAGCTACCAGGTAAATCTGGGTGGTGCAGACCGCTACCAATTGGGTTTACTGCTTGCTCCTGTAGTCTTAATCTTTTTGCAGTGCTCCCTAAGGGAACTGCACAGGATTCTGCCTAACACTGGTGTTCAGCGGTGGGATTTGTATTGAGTATACATTTTAGAGTGCTTCTGATACTTTAGTGCAACTAACCACAAAGCTTAGCACTGTAAAAACTATTGTTTAACAAGTCGAAACTATGGAAAGTTACAGCCAGAAATCCTTGTCTGCCAAAAATGCTGATTGTTTATGAATTCTTTGTAGACATAAGGAACTTCCTATTAAATGCAAGAAAATCGAATTGATAGAAAGATTGTTAGCAAACCAAAGTCTGGGTAGTGGTTCAGAGGAACCTACCTCCCCAGCAAATGTAGACAACAGTAATGAAGGTGAAATGAATCAAAGTCTTGATAGCATTGCTGTAGATACAGATGAGAACGGTGAAACTAATGTAACTGTTCCCCCTGTCCCTCTGCCTGCTCTACCACCTCAAGCTATGGCTACTGGACCTTTTCCAGGTCCCAGACTAAGTCCTGAATTCATTGAACTAGAAAAAATGAGACTTGGACTAGAATTCAAAAGAATTAGTGCTCAATCTGAACAAAAACACCAAGAACTAAGGCTCAGAGAAATGGAGCTCAAGCATGAGCTAGAGATGAAGAAATTGTCTGTTGAAAATTCTTCTCTCCCCCGATCCTCTAGGAGTTCCAGTCCAAAAGACCCTGGATGCCTAAAGAGATTGTGGGTATGTATGAACCTAAGTTGGATGCGTTAGATTGGTTGGCTACGTTTGAATATAATCATGGGCTCCCGGACATCACAGGGAATCAGTTGCTTCCTTGGTTGTTCTCTAGGCTCCCCTCTGTTGCATCTGATGTCGTAATGGAATTGGGGAGGTGGATAGGATGGACTATGAATGTGTGAAACTAGCTTTGATAGCTAGATTTGGGAAGACCCCTTCCCAGTACCTTAAGAGGTTTAGGACCCTCAAAAAGCATGATGGTACCCTTTGGGCTACCTGGGTGAGTGAAAGTTTGAAGAACTTAGAGGGATGGATTAAGGGTTACAGAGTGAACACTTATGAGGGAATGAGAAACCTTGTGATGTTGGAGTCAATTTGTGATGCCTGCTGTCCTGAGCTCAGACAGCACTTAGCTGATTCAAATGAAATAGATTCCAAGAAGCTAGCTAAGGCTGCTGACTTGTGGGTTGCCAACAGGGATACTCACAGGATTCTGGGGCAACTCAGAAAAAGGATGAGGGAAAACAGCCTAAAAAGGACTCCAAAGAGAATTCAAACAATTCCAATCCCAAAGAGGGCCGCAAACAAAAACCATAAGGGTAAGCCACAAGGGAAACCTAATCAGGCTAGTCTACCTTCTAGTCCCAGACCAGAAGGAGGTCAGAGTAAGCCACCATTTGTGAAAGCATTTGGTAAATGCTATGTTTGTACCTCTGCTGACCATGGGAAAGGGGATCCCAGATGTAAGGGTAAACCTTCAGGGGTCCAGCTTGTCTCCCTAGCCTTCGCTCCAGAGGAGGAAGTACCAATGACAAGTGAAAACTTTCTACTACTGGCTGATGATCCCATTGGAGTCTCAGCCAGTGTTTCTTTAGTGTCCCTGGGGTTGTGGGAACAACAGAATTTAGATGTCTATAATTCTATCCCAGATAATACTAAAGAGTATTATAAGGACAGTGTCCAGGTGAATGGTCAGGAGACTCCTGCCATTCGGGACACTGGGGCCGGCATAACTGTGGTGGATGAATCTTTTTTCAAGGCAGAGGAGGTTGCCAGGGCACCCAAATGCCTCACCAGGTTAGCTGGAGGGCTTGTGCAGATGTGTGCCCAGTTACCAGTTCTTATCCAGTGCAATGATATGACTGTGAAGATACCTGTCAGTGTTCAATGTGAGGTACCAGGAAGGGTTCTGTTGGGAAATTACCTGAAAACACTTGGAGTCGTGTCACATACCCCCAGACCTCCTAGTAAAAGGTTACAGGACTAACCAGACCTGCAAGAGAGAAAACCTTGAGAGGTTCTTCTCAGGAGATGATAGAAAAAGAAATCACTCCTACTCCACTGGAGCTACTTACTGCAATAGCTGAACAACCAGAAGCAAAGGGGAAACCCAAGACTTCTAGAAGGAAACCAGCAGCAAGCACTCCAGTGCTTCCAACAAGGACTTCCCCTAGGTTGTCCAAAGTTACACCTGTAACTCCACCTCCAGCTGAGGCTGAGAGGGAGGTACAACCCTGTGTGGTTGAACTAGACTCTGAAGAAGAGCTAGTAGGAGGCCAAGATCTTATTGGGGATCTGGATCCTGCTGACCATCCTGAGCTGCAGTCTTTACTGGCAGAAGGTGGACCCAGCAGGTCAGCTTTCCGTAAAGGACAAAGAGAATGTCCAACTCTGGAAGGTCTCTGCCACCAGGCAGCTTCTCAGGCTGATGGGCAAGAGCCTGGGAAGTATAGGTTGTACTGGGAAGATGGCGTCTTCTACAGTAAACCGACTGAGTCTGCACCTGGAGACTACAAACGACTTGTAGTCCCTCAAGAAAACAGACTTCAGTTCTTGCAGTTAGCCCATGAGATTCCTTTGGCTGGTCACTTGAGTTTCAAGAAGACCAAGGAAAGGCTCTCACTCTACTTTTATTGGCCAAAGATGGGGGCTGAAGTAGATAAGTTCTGCAAGAGCTGTCACACCTGCCAAACCTCTGGTAAGAGTGGTTCCAAGAATGTGGCACCTTTAGTGCCTCTCCCAGTGGTGGGAGTCCCATTTGAGAGAGTATCCGGAGCTCCTAGAATAAAGCGGAAGAAAAGGACAAGGTTAGAAAACAAACTTATTTCAAATTCCTCACCTGATTCCGGATCCATATCATCTCTGGACCTGGAAAGTACATCAGTCCTGCACGCGTTGCTTCGCCAGCTCCAGCACGGCGCCATACTCACCAGTTCTCACAGCATCTTTCGATCCGGCACTGTCTCCATCATTTCTTCGGCGTACTCCGGCACCTAGGGGACACAAGAATAACAAGGTGAACCAAGGGAATCAACAAATACAACCTCTTACCACCATAGATTTACCTGATTTACCACCGGCGGTATTATTCTCCATATCTTCGTATGCCGCATCTGTAAAGAGGGAGTAAAACAACACGTTAACGCATGCAATAGTTACCAGACACCGTTGCAGTTACCTGAACGCCAGCAGCAGCTACGAGACCTTCTTTTCACGAACTCAGTTGCAACTTAAGGAAGGAAGGGGACAAGAGTGAACATCGGGCACATTGAACTCTTTGAACTTGATACTTACCAATCCCGCCTGGGACTTCAGAGTCAATACTACCGGAACTCTCCCAACGCCTTCAAACCAGTGAAGCAACTGGTATCTACGCGCCCCTGCAAGACACGCAGGATGGAGAGCTCATCTTTTACAAACATAAGGTGAGGTTACTAAGGGGATATCGGAGGTGATTAGTGGGGGAGAGCGAGAACAGTTGTGAGGCCATCACTAAAACCCACAGGTGGCTAATCTCTGTCTCCACTTGCAGGAAAATCCTTCTTCGGGTCAAGCAGACAAGACTAGGCGGGCCAGTCCAGACAGTCATCTCTGCACTACGCATCACGTTGACGGAGACCGCAGCTGTCCGGGTCGAATCGACACCCATGTGGGGTCCAGGTGAGTGTAACAGAACACGAAGCCTCTCTAAAAATACCCACCCGGGTGTTATGGAAACCTCGGAAACCGACCAACTGGCCCAATTATTGGGGGAATTTAGGGCGGAAGTACATGCCGCTCGCCAAGAGACTAATGCCCTCAGGAGAGAACTGATTGTCTCAAAGGAGCGCACTGATGATCTGGCTAGGCAACTACTGCAAAATCAAGCTGGGCAAACGCCCCTACCTGGATATGGGGGAAACCCAACCCCTTTTTCATCAAGCAATCCTGTGCAAGTGTTTTACCAGGAAATATTCCGTTAGCTCCACCCGAACGCTTTGCTGAGGACCCCAAAAGGTTCACTGTGTTTATGAACCAATGCCGCTTGCACTTTTTATGCAGACCGGGAGCCTTTCCAAATGACCAAGCCAAAGTAGCCTTTGTATTGTCATATCTTAGTGGCAGCGCAGCGGATTGGTCCATTCCATTAGTCAACCAGGATGATCCTCTTCTCCGGGATTTTCAGGGTTTTCAAAGGAGCATGGAAAAACTATTCGCCAGATACTCACAGGGTCAAGCCCTGGACAATGAACTTTTATCCTTACGACAGGGTAACCAGGATCTGCTAACCTATATTGCAACCTTCAATAGGTTGGTGGTGGAAACCGGGTGGCCGGAGGAAAAACGAATTACATTGTTTCATTGTGGACTTCAGGGAGAACTCAAAGACGTCTTGGCTCAAGTTGTGAACCCACCTCAGGATTGCACAGAATTTATAGACTTAGTGGTCCAGCTAGACCACCGACTTCAGAACCGAAAGACTGATCAAGCTAAGTTCGAGAATCGGGTATTGGTTAAATCCAACGTTGCCCCCAAAGGAACAGATGCATCTGAACCTATGCAGATCGTGGGGGGGGGGGAAGGACCCTTAACTCAAAAGGAAAGAGAAAGAAGACAACAGATGCAGTTGTGTCTGTACTGTGGAACCTCAGAACATTTTCTACGGGATTGCCCTACAAAACCACCCAAGAAAGTGGTAGGAGTTGCTGATAAAAGCCACATAGAGCCTGATTCGGGAAACGACCACGCCCGACAAGCATAGAGGTCCGCTTGCCGAGCTTAAAGAAGGACACTCAGACCTCGCATCTGATCATCCCAATGGTCCTACTTGATCCCAGGCAGCCATCACGTATGCACTCAGTAAGGGATACATAGATAGCGGGGCCATAGGAAACTATATGGACCACGAATTGGTGTCAAGGATGAATCTACCCCTTTGCAAAAAGACCACTTCGGATGTCATCACCAAGTTGATGGAACTGAGATTGCCTCGGGGCCTGTAACTCATTCCACTACAGGGATGACACTGTTGAGTCAAGATGGGTATCAAGAGACTATTGTGTTTGATCTAATCAAAGCCCCACAGTTCCAGATAATACTGGGGATGCCATGGTTGGAAAGACATAATCCTTGTATAGAATGGCGAGAGAAGAGAATAACCTTCCCGGATTGTGCACACACCTGTTACCCAGAGAAAACTTTGAACAAAGGCCTGGCTACAGTAGTTAACCCAATCGTGCAGTTACCTCAGGAATACCAAGAATTTCAGGATGTTTTTCAAAAAGAACAGGCCAATACATTACCTCCTCACAGATCATACGATTGTCAAATCGACCTCCTACCCGGTGCACAACCCCCCATGCAGTAGAATCTACGCCCTCACGGAACCTGAAAATCTTCACCTACGGCAATACTTGGACCAATACCTTGCTAATGGCTTTATTCGTCCTTCCAAGTCTCCTGCATCCTCCGCTTTATTCTTCGTGCCAAAAAAGGAAGGTGACCTTAGAACGTGCATAGATTACCGCGCATTAAATCAGATACGGTAAAAAACAGATACCCATTGCCTCTGATCCCCAAATTACTAGACCAGGTAAAGGATGCTTGTATCTACACTAAGTTAGATCTCCGAGGGGCATATCATCTGGTACGTGTCAAGAAAGGCGACGAATGGAAGACTGCCTTTCGCACCAAGTACGGATTATTCGAATATCAGGTGATGCCCTTCGGGTTGTGCAATGCACCAGCAGCCTTCCAGTATTTTATGAACGATGTCCTTTGTGAACTCATTGACGTCTGTGTCGTCGTATACATAGATGATATTCTAGTGTACTTCTCCTCAGAATCAGACCATGTTAAGTGCGTGCAGTCCTTGAGAAACTACGCCAGCACAAGTTATATGCAAAATTGGAAAAATGTGTTTTTCATGCTACGGAAGTTGAATTTCTTGGATTTATCCTGACTCCAAAAGGAGTCCGAATGGACTCTCGAAAGGTGGACGCAATTCTCAAGTGGCCATCACCCAGTTCAGTCAAAGGGGTACAAAGCATGCTCAGATTTGCTAATTTCTGCCGCAGATTCATTCCGGACTTCTCCCATGTTGTACACCCCATCACAGCACTTTTGCGAAAAAACAAACGCTTCTTGTGGACCGAAGAGGCTGAAAAGGCCTTCCAAGAGCTGAAAGCGAAATTCACATCAACACCTGTCTTAAAGCATCCAGGCCCTGAGCTTTCATACATAGTAGAAACTGATGCATCCAGTTTAGCCATGGGAGCTGTCCTGTCCCAGAAGGATCCTGAAACCGGTCAACTTCATCCAGTAGCGTTTTGGTCCAGAAAGTTCTCAGCACCTGAGTTAAACTATGCGGTTAACGATAAAGAGCTATTAGCCATCAAATCCGCCTTTAAGGCTTGGCGGCAGTACCTTCTTGGTGCCAGGCATACCATTACCGTAATCACTTATCACCAGAACCTGCAGTATTTAAAAACAGCCAAAGCCCAATCATCGCGACACCTTCGATGGGCATTGTTCTTTGCCGAATTCGATTTCGTGATCACTTATCGACCAGGCTGCAAAAATGGCAAAGCAGATGCCTTATCCCGAATAGGGATGGGAGAAGCATATGCAAACCCGGAACCGGTGCCAATAATTCCCGAGCAAAGAATTCTTGGCATAACTACTCTACAGACACTAGAAGATATTCATTCAAAAATCCAACAACTCTTCGATCCAGCAACCCTGCAGGACTGGGTAAAGAAAGGCCCGGACTACTCAGTCATCAATGACCTACCTTACTATCAAGGACGACTATTTCTACCACACAAGGAAATACAAGAACTAGTCGTCTCCAATTACCTTGACACCCTGATGGAAGAGCACCCAGTTATCGCAAAAACTGAAGCGAAAATTAAGAGACAGTTCTGGTGGCCCACTTGGCGAAAAGACGTAAAGTCATTTGTGATGTCTTGTGGCATTTGTGCCCAAAACAAAAGCCAGAAGAAAAAACCTGCTGGCTTTACAAGCTTTGGATATTCCACCTACACCATGGCACACCTTGTCTTTAGACTTTATTACAGATCTACCTCCATGTAATGGATTTAACACCATCCTAGTTATTGTGGATCTTTTTTCCAAGATGGCCCACTTTATTCCTTTAAAAGGATTACCTTCCACTTCAATTTTGGCCAAGGAGTTCCTCGAAAACATTGTTCGAATAAACGGATTTCCTTCCGTATTGGTCTCTGACCGAGGCAGACAATTCATTTCACAATTTTGTAAGAAATGTTGTCAATTGGCGCAAATCGACGTGAGGTTATCAACCAGTCACCATCCCCAGACCGATGGCTAGACGGAGAGGACCAACCAGACCCTTGAACAGTACCTACGTTGCATGCTGCACCAGACCGAAAGCAATTGGAAGGATATTTTATGGATTTCCGAATATGTATACAATAACTCAGTACATTATGGAACCGGACAAAGCCCCTTCTATACCATATACGGACATCACCCTTGAACCTCAGAACTCGATTCACCTCAGCACTTAGAAATGCCTGCAGTTAGTCATTTACACTCTACTATTACACAAGCCTTTAAGGAGGCAACAGAACATTTGAAACAAGCGAAAGAGAAATATAAGAAAAATGCTGATCAACATAGAAGCGATGCTCCACGATATCAGATTGGGGATCAAGTTTGGCTGGATACAAAACACAAACCTCTAAAAGGAACTAAGACTTTTAATCCTAGGTATTTGGGACCTTACACTATTAAGGCCATTATCAACCTGGTGGCCGTCAAGTTGGAATTACCCTCTAATATGCGGATCCATCCTGTCTTTCATGTTTCACTTCTGAAACCAGTTCAACCCGGGACAAGACTTGCGAAACCACCTGACCCCATCCTAATAGATGGAGAACCTGAATTCGAGGTAAAGAATATCCTGGACTCTAAGTTGGTTAAATCAAGACTTTTTTATTTAATCGACTGGAAAGGTTACGGACCACAGGAAAGGTCATGGGAGCCTAGTGAACACGTTCATGCACCTCGGTTGGTGAAGAAATTCCATCGGAACTTCACAGACAAACCGGGGCCAGGGGGAAGAACAACTTTAGGAGGGGCCTTGGTGGGGAGTGCTGTCATGATGCCTACCCCCGGGCATCCGGATCAAGCCCATCAGCCCCGGGAGCAGGCATCCAGACATTTACAAAAACCCCAGCAGCCCCAGCTAGGGGCTGCCTGGGTTCAGTCCTGGCGCCGTAGGCACCAGGCTCATAATACAAATCAGTCCTGGTGCCATAGGCGCCAGGCTCATAGACATTACTTACCTCATGCAGACCATGCTGCAAATAAATCCAAGCCAACGTGAGGCCTGGATGGGACTATTTTACTACAGGGACTATTTTTTACTCGGGTGTGGTCCTGGGGAACTTCTTACCTGGGACTACTTTGGAGGCTATTTAAACCACGCCCAAACAGCAGCACATGCTTCGTGTTATTCTGCATCCAGCAGCGTGACGCTCACCGTGCCTGCAGCCAGTATCCAGTCTTCTGCCACGCCCGCGTGCCTGCAGCCAGCATCCAGTCTTCTGCCACGCCCGCCTCGAATACGGAGCTCCTAGAATAAAGAGGAAGAAAAGGACAAGGTTAGAAAATAAACTTATTTCAAATTCCTCACCTGATTCCGGATCCATTTCATCTCCGGACCTGGAAAGTACATCAATCCTGCACGCGTCGCTTCGCCATCTCCAGCACGGCGCCATATTCACCAGTTCTCACAGCATCTTTCGATCCGGCACTGTCTCCATCATTTCTTCGCCGTACTCCGGCACCTAGGGGACACAAGAATAACAAGGTGAGCCAAGGGAATCAACAAATACAACCTCTTACCACCATAGACTTACCTGATTTACCACTGGTGGTATTATTCTCCATATCTTCATATGCCGCATCTGTAAAGAGGGAGAAAAACAACACGTTAACGCATGCAATAGTTACCGGACAGCGTTGGGTAACACAGACTCTTACCTGAACGCCAGCAGCAGCTACGAGACCTTCTTCTCACAAACTCAGTTGCAAGAGTGAACATTGGGCACATTGAACTCTTTGAACCTGATACTTACCAATCCCGCCTGGGACTTCAGAGTCAATACTTACCGGAACTCTCCCAACGCCTTCAAACCAGTGAATCAACTGGTATCTACGCGCCCCTGCAAGACATGCAGGATGGAGAGCTAATCTTTTACAAACATAAGGTGAGGTTACTAAGGGGATATCGGAGGTGATTAGTAGGGGAGAGAGAGAACAGTTGGGAGGCCATCACTAAAACCCACAGGTGGCTAATCCCTGTCTCCAATTGCAGGAAAATACTTCTTCGGGTCCAGCAGACAAGACTAGGCGGGCCAGTCCAGACAGTCATCTCTGCACTACGCATCACGTTGACGGAGACCGCAGCTGTCCTGGTCCGATCGACACCCCTGTGGGGTCCAGGTGAGCGTAACAGGATCACGTGGCACGCAAGCTCCGCTCACGTGACATTGCTTCCATAGCAACAGGATAAAAGCCATGATTCCGCGCTCCACAGTGCTTCACAGCTGTTCTTGCTAGCACTGTTTGGCATTTTTCACAAACTTGATTCCTGGCTTCCTTTTGATCACAGACTACGATTAACGGACTCCTTTTGTCTCACCCCTTTGTATTGGCACCTCTCAAACTGATCTTTTGTTGCCTCGATCTATGGACTGCTTATTTGGACTTCTTCTGCTCAAGCCCTTGTATTTGTTGTTCTCTTCTGTTATTCCCAAACTTACCTGGATTACGGATTAGTTGCCTGGACTTCTAGTGGCACCCCCCTTTGCTGCAACGCTTCAAGCTCCTTCTCCCATTCAGTCTCCCATGCCATTTCAAAACATCTACATGTACTTCCAGTGATTGTTTCTTACGAGTCCGGAGTGGTGACCTACCATTGTTATCCTACTGCTGTCGACCTTACCATACACTGAGGGTACTCATTCTAACGCCCACCACGTTCCTTGCTCCAGAGGTCCTAGTTTGGTTAAAGTGGCATTCCTTCCACAACTAGGTAAACTATTGTATCTGATACTAATCAGCTGTCCTTAGTTGGCAGTTATATATTAAAGTTTGTGCTAATTACTTATTTGCCTTACATCGGCCTTGGAGTTTCCGGTGTTCCGTAGTTCCGGCGTTCCAGTACCTATCACCTGTGGCCTTAAAGATTGCACAGGGAATCATTTTATATCTCCCTGTGTAGTACTTGGGGACGGAGGCCTTTATAATCTACACGACTATCAAGTCTTGACAGAGCGTTACGCTGCTTGCAAGTGCAGAATAACGTGAAGCGTCTGTCTTGAGGATCAGGGCAGCTTATATAGCTGAGATCGTGGGCACGCCCGTTAGGGCCGGCTTACCAGTCACACCCTGCCACTCCTAGAGAGTGAGCACGTGCAAAGGCAATCCATTAGCAGCCACACTCAAGAATACACTTGGGGCAGCTTAATGGATGGAATGTTCAAGGTTAATGCATCTGCTTAATGGATGGAATGTTCAAGGTTATTGCACCCTGCTTAATGGATGAAATGTTCAAGGTCGATGCATCTGGAGTGCTTAATGGATGGAATGTTCAAGGTTATTGCATCATTATTAATGGATGGAATGTTCAAGGTTAATGCATCCTGCTTAATGGATGGAATGTTCAGGTTATTGCATCATTATTAATGGATGGAATGTTCAAGGTTAATGCATCCTGCTTAATGGATGGAATGTTCAGGTTAATGCATCTGAAGTACTATGTCCATAATAAAAGCTTTTTGTGTTAAATGGATGTTCTTATTTACTTTTCTTCTTGAGCCTGGTGCCAAGGGCGCCAGGACAGTGTCCACCCAGGTCTGACCATGACAGGGACAAACATGCAAACACCCACAGACCCTGGCCATTTCTACATGCTGTCAACAGGACGGATGTAGGTCTACCAAGTGCATCTTTACTAGCTCTTACCGAGTAAGGGAATAACCATTGATCACTAGGTCATCCAATATCCATGTCTCTTCTAAACAAAAGACATCTAAGCAGCCCAGGGGGTTATCCTCATTCTGTAAAAGATGTGTGTGGCCTCTTGCATTGCAACACGCCATCTGAGGCTAGACACAATCAACATTGCCCGTTAACACCCCTGGCAACCAGGACCAATCATTGTCCCCATGTGTCTCCTCCTGTATATGGCCATACTAAATATTTCGGCCTCCCGAAATGGGGACCTTAAGTGCAAGTGACCCTCAGTGACAGAAATTGCAGCTGTGGATTCCATTTCATTTTGTTAACGGTGGTTTGTTTGTTTGTTTATTTATTTATATAGCGCTCCAGAACCAGAGGTAAAAGGGCGCTTATGGACAAGTTACAGAAGCACAAAATATATAAAATTTGTAGTTAAACATTTGTGAAATATGTACAGTATATACAGTTTGTAATGGACACTGTTATAGTTAACGTAAGGGCAGTGTCGTCAGGCATAGGAGATGGAAATGGTAGAATTAGTTTTTTTTCCAGTAGCCATCCAATTACTTGTTTCCTGAAAGGTTGAAAGGATTCAATCGATTTGATGTTCAGAGGTAGGGTATTCCAGAGTTGAGAGGCATGGACCGTGAAGCTAGAACCTCCAGCTCTTTTAGAGGTGAATCTGGGCACTGTAAGGCATAGAGTATTGGAGGATCTGGTAACTCTAGTAGCCGACGTCATGGTGATTTTTTTAGTGAGATAGGGAGGAGCTAGGTGGTTTAAGGCTTTGTAAGTGAGGCATAGGGTTTTTAGGTCAATGTTTTGTTGTATAGAGAGCCATTGACAGGATATTCTGGTGGCGGAAATGTGCTCTCGCCTAGGGATGTTTAATGTTGCTCGCAGCGCATTGTTTTGGAGTACCTATAGTTTGTTGATTATAGATTGGTTAGCACCTAGGTAAAGGCTATTGCAATAGTCTAGCTTAGAGTGTATGAGAGCCCTCGCCAGCGTGAGGCAGCTATTGGTGGATAAGAAAGGTCTGCAGGCCCTAATTAGTTTCCCAGTGTAGGCAGTGGCTGAGGCGGTCATATTTACTTGTTTGGAGAGGTTGGTATTAGCGTCGAGATAAAAGCCGAGGGGTTTCACATTTTTAACAATGGGGATTGTATTGCCATCGATAATGACGTTGTTGTAGTTGGGGCTGAGTTTCTGTAGGTTATTAGGTGAGCCGCGAAGGAGAAGCTCAGTCTTCTCATCATTCAAGCAGAGGCCGTGTGTGGCCAGCCATTCCTGAATGATGGAGAAGATTTAGTTAATCCTGATGACGACAATATTGTAGTTACCTGAGATGGTGAGCTGTATCTGGGTGTCATCTGCGTAGTTGGTGTAGGTGACACTCAGATGGTCCAGTTTGTCAAAGAGAGGCTTTGTAAAGATGTTATACAAAGTGGGGGAAACACAAGAGCGTTGTGGGACACCGCAGGTGATAGGGATGGGGTCTGCTGCTGCCGTGGATGAAAAAACCCTCATAGTTCTGTTGGCCAAGAAAGATTGTATCCACATGACAGCAGAGGAGGAGAAGTGAGTTGCAGATGAGAGGTGGTTGCAGAGTATTTTATGGTCGACCAGGTCGAAGGCCGCTCAGAAGTCTAGAAGGAGTAGGATGGCGGCATTACCTTTGTCTTTAATGTCATCAATCTGACTTTTGAGGTCAACGAGGGCAGTTTCTGTTCCATGTTGAGGTCGAAAGCCAGATTGACGCATTCCTAGCAGTTGGTTGGTCTCTAAATAATCCTGAATTTGCAGGTAGGCAACTCTATCAAGGATTTTTAGCAAGAATGGAACCGTTGTGATGGGTCTGTAATTAGTGGGAATGGCCGGATCTAGAGATAGTTTTTTTAGAAGTGGGAGAACCCATGATTGTTTCAGGTTGTTGGGTACTGAGTTGGCGGAAAAGGATAGATTTATTAGCTTGGAGATGAAGGGGGATAGGATAGGTGGGAGGAGCCTCACTTGTTGGTTTTCCCATGTACTCACTTCAAATATTACATAGCCCAATGTACCTTATCATCCTGGATGGAATATACAGGAATACTCTATGGACATCTTTTTCATGGTCAAACTCCACTTGGTCTCTTGATTGAATAGGTCGAAGTCACAGGATCATATCATATATTCCCAAGACATTCAATCGGTTCAATACACAGGGGTCGGTACAGTCAGACAAACATTCCAAAAGAAGGGAACACCTCTCCTCCACATTATGCCCTTCTACTTGATGATCCAAAGCTAAGGCCTCCCTTTGTTTTGAACAATCCTGCTGGCTAGCAAAAAGCTCTTCTTGATGCCTTAGTCCTACAACCCCTTTTGCAGTTTGCAAATTGGCCATCTAGAGGGTTATTTTGATATTAATTTTGCTCCCAGTCCGAGTGAGCCACATGGGCTGAAGTGGGATTAGACGTAGGGTGAGAGCTAGATGATCGTACCCTCTTCTGCTAGAGGGTCAAGAAAGATGTAGGTTGCGTCCCTACCGCCGGGGCCCCTTCTCCAAACGGTGTCAACCTTGCCAGTTGTCCTACACCTAATAGATTTAACTGGATTGGAGTTGGATCCCGGGGGTTGATGACAGGCAGTGATGGCTTATTGAGTGACACTGCATCTATGTGTTCGTCAACCAAATACATAGTTAAATCTAGCATATATTTGGCAAGGCGCAGACTTGAGGTTTCCGGCACCTGGGTCGGATCATCTTCCTCCATGAGAACCCGCTCTATGTCGGTGGTCGCCTTCTGGTCTAGCGCCGGTTTTTCTTTTCCCACCTCTCGACCTTTTCCTCAGTGGGATAGGTGACGGCTGGCCCCTCAGCAGGATTGTTAGGGCTCTTAATTTTCTTAACCCCACAATTTGGGATCTTCCCTGATGCTTTTAGTTTTCTGATTTTTAACTCTAATTTGACACTTCCTTTTTTGCAAATATTTCAAATACGGGATGGGCGAACCTCGAGTCTTTTGAGTCGCCTCCCAAATTCAAGGAGACAGGGCCCGACTCCTCCTCCACATCACTAATGATCCCTACTTTAGTCTCCTGTGGGGGTGTATTCAGCACATCCTCTTGAGTGAGAGACCTGGGAATAGTCCTATTCTATTGTCACACCTCGCATGATCGACACTCTGTCCAAATGGTTAAGCTTCTGGGCTGAAGGTAAATCTCTCGGCACGGAAACTGTCATTGAATCTCGTTTATCTTTATTGAATAATCTCTCTTCAATACCCAATACCTTTCTTAGCAGTGCAGCCAGTAGGTCCGTCTGAGCTAAGCTCTTTTCATGTAGTGAGTCATAGAGCTTCGACAAAGTCAGAAGTGGCGTATTCATTGCCAACAATGTTAATTCTGCAGTAGAGTTCACTGGGTTTGACATCCCAAAGAATCTCGTGGGGGTCGGGTGGAGGAATGAAACTGAGGTATTTGCCCTCCAGTTTTTTTGGTGCACCAACCATTGGAATGTTTGAAGATTCCAGTTTACACAGCCGCTAAATTGTAGATCTGGTGATGCTAAAAGAGTGCCTAAGAGACCACCTGAAGCTCCAACAAGTACTCCAGGATGTTGTTGTTCCATTGCAGATCTAATGGCATGCGACGAAGCCATGGGAAATTCTTTGAGACAAGACATTGCGAGAATAGAGCAGATGCTTGAGCTGGTTGATTCAAGCGGTGCAAGAATCACGTCACAGAGGACACCTAAAACCGGAGATAGTGACAACCAAATTTTGACTGCAACTCAACCAACTTTTGCGAACGGACAGGTATTATTTGATAACGCACTAGGGGAAAGATATTCTACCCATTATGGAGCACGAGGACCTGAGCGAAATGGAGGGTGACCAGGGACTTACATCGGTGGATCCTAACCCCTTGTCTGAATCTTACGGATCCTCAAGCGTATCTCATGAAACAGCACGATGCTCTTACCATTTAAGTGGCATGCATAGAGCACACAGCATCACAATGCCGGATTTCTCTAGTAACGTGTCAATGTTGACTATAGCACTGCCTCCATTCATGAAGCTCTATGAATCAATCAATGATAGTATTAAGGACGGTTCCTAGACATAAAATCGAAATCAATAAAATCGAAAGTCAAAATGTCGAAAAAATAATCTCGAAAAAAAAAATGTCGAATTTTTTTTTTATACGTTTTTTATTCGAAATGGGGGGTTCCCCCCCAATCCCTCTTTTTTTCTATTTTTTTTTTTATTTTACCCCTTTTTTTTACTTACCAAACCCAAAAAAAATATATAAATAATAAAAAAACAAATTCGACTTTTTTTTTTTCGACATTATTGATTCGACTTTTTTGTCATTCGACTTTATTTTTTCGATATTATGACTGGACACCATTAAGGACCAATCAAATCTACTCGCTATGCTGCACAGCAAAGTCCTGTTTATTGAGGGCTATATCACAGTGCATAAGGACATGAGCCCACTGGCTGCGGTAACCAGAGGGGAGTCTACAGGTGTTAGTATGACTCGATCCTCATCAATCAACAAGGGGGTGGTCTCCATCGACCCAAAGAGGTTTAATGAACATTGACAGGTCTATCCGGGCATGAATATTGGCCCGAATAAAGAAAAATAGTGACACAAGAACGACTAGAAAGTGCTACGTTGGTCGGTGTCCAGATGGAGATCACTAGTACGCAGGGCAACATTCAGTCGATGGAGGAATTACAACTAGTGGGGAGCGATCCAAGTGACCAAGAGCTTCCATTGGAGGTCCCTAGCGCAACACTAACTGAGATTGTATCGGCTGAAGTGGAGGAAGATAAGGACCCTCCAAGGCCGTTTCCGATATTCGGCCACAGACGTAGAAGGAAATCAGGCCGACCCGGCCAAGTAAGGAAATCTAAAAATCATAATATGGCACTGCTGAAAATATCTAACAGCACAAGGTCTTTTTTTAGAAACCTGCCAGACCACCCGTGGCATTCTGGGAAACCACCAAGAATACTACAAAAGGGCAGCAGGAGAGACTAGTCGACTGCAATCCTATGAGATAGACTTGGAAGCAATAGAGGTTGAGAAGGCTGGGGAGGCTACAGATCAGAGCAGGAACCCTGATTGGACAATTCATTTAATTGGATCGTTTGCAGCATTGGACAGTAGCAATGCAATGTACATGATGGAAGACAAACTTTCTGAGTTGTCTAAACCTTGTGCCAGCACGGAGGGCTTGGATGTCAGTTTTCAAACTCTTGCTGAGAGACGTCAGGAAGTGGATGCCAAATTTTGGCCAGCGAAGAACTTAACTGAAAACAAACCTTCTCCGGAGCAAAAGAGTGATTTACCGTGGGTGCTACATGCCAACAGAGCTACAGCTGGCTCCAGCCAAACACAACTTCAAACCTTGACTGAGGTGGATGACGTGATCAAGAACATCCCCGACTCTGGTTCGCTCTCTGGCAAGATGAGTGGACACTGAAAGAAGAAAGGTCCTTTGAAGAAAATAAGTGGCTTTGGAAAGAGTCCCTGAACCAGTCCTCTACTTTGGATAGAGGGACAGGCCAGGCTCAGAAGAAGCACAAGCCACGAGAGGGGGCCAGATGTCTGCGACTGGAAAGACTGATAGACCGAGATGAAAGTCTTATCATAAACAGGAGGAATGTGTTGGCACTTTTATACTGCATCCCAATCCTCTGCCAAATATGCTCAGAGGATCTGCGAGTGGTGAGATTTACAGACAAGAACCGTACGGACGCAGTATATCTCCACATCACCTCACCTGTAGTGAAGCAAACCCTGTTGGATGCAATTGGAAGCTTTCGCTTGATGGGTTTTGACCTGGACTTACTTTCTGAAAAAGGACAGGGGAGTCAGGAGACCTTGAAGGGCCAGGCACTCTTGGGAAAGAGCCAATTGTGTGGCAGGCCTGCTTCAATGCATGGATTGCTGGGGAAAAGCGACATCAGTGATGGTGGGACTGCACCTTGGGGGCTACAACATCTAAAGGGCTCATTTGTCAGTCCAGAAAAAGTAGATACCCCTCAGTAATGGAGGCAATGTATTTTGTTGGCCGAAGACCAACCGCCTCATGTGTTTAGTATAGAAATACATATCCATAAGCTTGACTAAAGTGTGGCCATTTTAATGTGATTGAAATCGCCATTTTGTTTCCTAACTTTCGCCTCTTGCCTTCTGTTGAAACTGCTTTGCTGAAAGCTTATTCTGCTCCACTATTACATTATTGTTCATGCATAGAGCAAGGCCGCAAGATACTTGTTGAAACATAACGCAGGCGACCCAGACAGAAATGCCCGGTCTCCTCCCTCACAAATCCTTGGAAGTAAGCAACAAGGCATTTAATCATTACACAGGTGCCAGCCAGTCTCGCTAGTGCGATAGAAATGTTAGAAACAAACAATTAATGGCTTGAATTATGCTCTCCTTTACGGCCCCCCTTCCCCGAGCCCTGAAGAGTCCTGGAGAGTGAGCTGACCCCCAGTACACGAATAGAAACTAGGAGATAGCGAGGCCTGGAATGTGTCTCTCCCCTGCACGCAGCTTGCTTGCAAGAACAGGAGCAATGTGTTCTTTAAAACAAAGAATTGTGTCTGCAGGCTCATGAAATTGCAAACTGATGCTAAATGAATGTTTGAAGGTGTCATAGTCGTCACAATTGTCAATCATCGAACCCAGTTCAAAGGAAATACATTATGGGCGGTATTGAATGTGTCACTGCTGATTGTAAGATGCTTGCTTTGTATATAACTGTTGTAAAATTCTCGCTCTCTTGCGTCCCTCGGGGTCTGGAGACACACGTTGCAGGGTGTGAGAACCAGTTGGCCAACTGAGACTATTTGCTTTGCAATAAACCCTAGCTTTTGGGAATACAACCTCGTGTCTGGCATATCAGTTCGTGTGTGGTGATTGTGCCTTGTTTCCATACGCGAGGGTGCCCTAGGGGCCACATCATAATGGCGTCCGAATAGGCACCCTCCCCCACTTGTTCCATCGTGTACGTTGTAAAAGAAGGAAGGCAGAGAAAACGGCGAGGACGAGACGGTCGAGCCGGGATCAAGAGGTGTTCGGGCGCCCCTGTGAAAGGGATGAGAGACTCCTTTGCAGATCTGTACACAACTGATCCCTGATCGACGTGTCCGGCCAGAGAACAAGGAGGCGAGGGTCCCGAAACGAGCCAGAGTGAACCAAGATACGCAGACACGATTATTGGTTGCGTCAGTATACGGACTAATTGCGTCTTGAAAGACGACTTGATTGATCAGGTGTGTCATGCCCCAATTCAAAGTAACCCTGATATTGGTTGAGAGTTGATTTTGCAAAATCAAACACCCAGCGTAAGGTTGATTAGCCAAGGGTAAGGTTAAAACATGCCTGGGGTATTGTCTACCTTAGTGGGATTTTTCCCCTGCAGTAGACAATCTTTGGAAACTGGCCAGGTCGCGCCACCTGTGGGGTCGCCGGCTTATGAGATGTATGTGAAGTATGGTGTAGGGGCAATAATGTTTTGTGAGATTTGGCATAGGCAAACCAGAAAATAGGAAGATTTACAATGGCCGAATCACAGGAGTTTTGAGATTTTGAGGATATATTATTTGGAGAAGGGGTTGTTGAAAAAGAAAACACGTCCTGCGGCATTTGATATCGTTAGAGATTGGAGGAAGGAAGCTATGCTTCGTTGGAAAAGCAGAGAGAAGAATGCGTGCAGGCATAAGTCGAAGGCAGAAAGAGTGAAAGAAAAGCAGGAGGAGGAGTGGGATGATAGTTTGAGAAAATCAGACAGACGTGGTCAGTTGAGTATATACAAGATATAGCCACAACAAGAGCTGCATTCATCAGATGAGCTAATAAGCAAAATATTAACTGAAACAAGGCTAGAGCGCCCAACAAGAGAGACTAAGAAGACCGCACCAGTGACTATTGCCCAGCCCCATTCTGTTGCTCTGCCCCTCCCTACTGTTCAGATCCCAGCGTAGCCACAGATCATACAACCAGCGCCTCCCATTAGCCAGCCAGCGCTGCAGCAGTTATTTCCCATTCTCGTTGTCCCATCCGCACCTCCCTCCCAAGAGATTGCTTCTGTCCCATCCACACCTCCAATTATTGAACTTGAACTCACTGAAAGAAGAGAGGGAACAGGACAAAGTGAATGCACTAGAGTGACCCGTAGCGTGATTAGCAAGGAGAGAAAACGGGAGTTATAAGAACAGGCAGAGATGTATATAGACGGGAATGATGAAACGTCGATGCTGGCTTCGATGTATGGTTTCAGGAGGAGCAATGAAAGACAATTTTTAACGGGGAGATGGAAGCAGTTAATTGGGAGGGTACCGCCGCAGCAGTTGTTGGATTTGAATGCATTGGCACGTTGTAGAGAGAGAGATGAAGAAATAAAGGAACATGTAGACAGGCTTTTTGAATTTAAGAATGAACTTGATGATACATATGCTGAAATGTTTGCCATGCCGGGGTATAGGAATAAAGATGTTAGGAGAGGCGGCGATACCATATGTACAGCAGCAATTTCTTCCGCCGTCAAGACAGGCGAGTGAAAAACGAAAAGTATGTATAAGGGAGGCGTTAAAATGGATTACAGATCCTAGTAATCCCACAATGGAACTACATGAAATATTTGATGAATACCCCTTGCCAATGCAAAGAAAAGCACTGCAGACAATGGTTGAATATTTAGTAGACAAAGATATAGATGATAAGAAAGCTAGCCCCCCAGAATTGATGGCGGTATACAAGAGAGCATTAGAACATGGAACAGGCGAAACAGCCTTATCACTTGATTTGGGAATAATACTGCATGTGAGAGAAGGGGGAGGAAAAGTGAGTACAGTATTTCCTATGACAGGTCCCACCTACATTTGTGCCTAAGGTAGAGATTCCTGCAAGAGGCGACCAACCAGCGCGGGTAACGGAAGCACATTATACAGCACAATATGTGCACGTCCCCTTCTCCAGACAGGAAGTGAATAATATAAAACAGACGGTTCCCGATTTAGGGAAGAATCCAGCGGGATTCTATAAGGAAATATAGTCCATGTTCACTATGAATGATATAGATTTAATATTCCCAGTAGTTGTGCCAGCAGATATATGGAAGCAAATAAGAAAGGTGGATGATGAGGTGGCCTATGGTGCCACTTGGGCAGATCTAGTAGCAGAGGATAAGAATAGACAAGCGGGCGAAAAACCATCGCCAAATATGGCAGCGTTACCAGCATGGATAATACAAAAATTGAAGGAAATTGTTCCAGAAAAAAGAATTGTATCGGACAAATTAACTGCATGTGTTCAGGGCAAGGATGAGTTATCCAAAGATTATTTTAATAGATTTGAGAAAGTATTTATGGATTTTAGTGGACAGGATGTAAGCACAGAAGCAGGTAAAAGACTGTTTGTTGATAAGTATGTGAGAGGGTTAATACCTCCAATTCAAAATTTAATAATGACATCAGAAAGTGCATGGCAAGCAAAAACGTTGAGCAAAGTATTGCATATGGCTCAGTATTATGAGAACAGAGTGAATACAGAGAAAGAGAAAGAGGTGAAGGATAGGGTGAATTTGAAAACAGGGGTGCTACTTCAGCAAGTGGCGGGACACCATAGAGGGAGAGGAAACGCGCAAGGGAGAAGTAATTCGAACATGCATGGAGGGCCTCTGGGATTAAATCAGTGTGCGTACTGCAGAGAGGAAGGTCACTGGCGAGCGCAATGTCCACATTTACAAAATAGAAATGGGTATGGTCAGAGAAGACAGCACAGGAAACACCCAGGAACAAATGGACAGAATAGAAACAACATGCAGCAGAACCAAAATAATCAAGGAAACGTTATCCAGAATCAGAACCAAACTCAGAATCAAACTGCTTTTACCCAGAATCAGGGCCATCAGAACACGCAAAGTGGAAATAGAGGAAAGGGCGGAAACATTTTTGATACACAACCAAATACGTATTATAGTAGTGATTACACATCGTATGATGTGTTGTTCCCTCAATAGGACAGCCCAAGACAGGGGTTGGAACCAGTGCCTATTCCCGTGAATCAAAAAGGACCCTACGTAGAAATGAAAGTTGGGAATAGAGAGCATAGCTTTCTCCTAGATACGGGGGCACAAAGTGCTCGATAGACCATCACTTGGTTCCGGAGATACCACTGTCAGGGCAAAGGAATATTTCAGTAGGGTTCGCAGGTACTCCAGTGATCAATCCAGTGTCCCAACCAGTAGCAGTGACGTTAGGTCCATTCACTGAATATTGTCAATTTCTCTTAACAGAAAATTGTGGGGAAAATCTTTTTGGGTTAAATCTATTGAAAAAACTGAGTGCAGTTATCCATTGCACTCCTGATGGAGTGTTCTTGACAATTTCGCCACAGGATGTACCGGTATCTGAATTTCTGTCCAAGCCTTTGCCAGGAGAATTGAGTGAAGTGCCAACTTGTATATGGGCAATGAATGACAATGATGTTGGATGCTTGAAGATAGGGCCATTAAAAATTGTTCTAAAAGAAGGAGTAACGTTACCGCGTATTCCACAGTACAAAATTTCAGCAGAAAGAGAAAAAGGATTGAAAAGTATTGTTTCAGATTTGGTAAAATTGGGGGTGATTGAAGAGATTACAGGCAGCACATGTAACAGCCCCATTCTCCCGGTGTATAAGAAAGGGGGTAATGAGATACCATATTGTTTCATAATTGATCTGCGCGCATTAAACAAAGTGGTAAACCCTCAATTCCCATTGGTCCCAGACGTCACCACGATTTTGACAATGATACCCGCCTCGGCAGAGTACATTAGTGTTATAGACTTGAAGAATGCCTTCTTCAGCATTCCAGTACACAAGGATAGTAGATATCTGTTCGCCTTCACATTAGGAGGACGATCATTTACATTCACGCGCATTCCGCAAGGCTACACAGAGAGTCCGAGTATTTACAGCAGGGCATTGAAAGAACAGCTAGATATGCTAGAATTGTATATTGTTACAATATATAGATGATCTATTGATCGCTGCTGATACAGAGGAGATTTGTAAAAAAAGTACTGTTTTATCGTTGACACACTTAGCAGCACATGGCCATAAAGCCAGCTTAAAGAAATTCCAATATTGATGAAAGGAGGTGGCTTATTTGGGCTACCTACTTTGGAGAGAGGGGAGAAGACTGACACCAGAACGAATAGAGTATTTCTGGTATGCCTATTCCAAAAACACAGAAAGGAGTCAGAGCTATAATAGGCATGGCTTCTTACTGCCGGCAGTGGATTGTGAACTTTGCATTGGTTGTGAAGCCAATGGTGGCATTGACAAAAAAAGGATGCTGTAGTGCCTTTGCAATGGAATGAAGAATGTCAGAGAGCATTTGATCTGCTCAAAACTGCATTGTGTCTGCTCGAGTTTTGGGCACACCAAACTATGAAAAAAATGTCAGATTGTTTGTACATGAGAGTTTAGCGTGCGCACTACCACGTTGTTTGCGAGCTGTTGCAGCGGATGCTGCGTCAGTGAAACAAACTGAAGGAATGGTGTTGGGGCACACCTTAATTTTGATGGTGCCACATGCCATAGACGTTCTATTAAATAGAACGCAGACGCAACACCTCACATCTGCTAGATTGACTAGATGCGAAATTGTCCTCTTTGCGCCACACATTAAAATTATGAGGTGTAGCGCTTTGAATCCTGCAGAATTAATGCCACTGCCCACGGAAGAATTAGGTGAGAATGAATCACCTCCCCATGATTGTTTAATGGTTACTGAGGAAGAAACGAAAGGAAGAATTGATTTAACAGATACCCCACAAAAAGAGCCAGATGGAGAACTGTTTTGTGACGGCTCCTGTTTTAAATTACCTAATGGCACATCAACTGCTGCCTATACTATCACCACATTGAAGAGTATTGTAGAAAGTAAAATAATCCCCTACAACTCTGCACAAGCTGCAGAGATAATAGCTTTGACCAGAGCCTGTGAGATTTCTGAACATCTGAGTGTAAATATATATGCTGACAGCCAATACGCCTTTGGCGTGGTTCTTAACATTGGTCGACTCTGGGCTGAAAGGGGTTTCTTGACATCACATGGGGCCAGAATTCAACATGGCCCTTTGATTGTACGATTACTGTCTGTACTTATGTGTCCAAAGCGCCTAGCAATAGTGAAATGCGAGCCGCATAAAAAAGTAACATGTAAAGTGGGAGAGGGAAATGCATTTGCAGACAGGATTGCGAAGCAAACTGCCACTGATTTGAATACCAAAATGTTGACAGTACAGTCTGAGGATGTGCAATGCATGATAGAAAATGCAATTACTACTGTTAAAGGGATGCAGGCAGAAGCCACTTCTGATGAGATACAAGGGTGGTCTGAGGGCTCTGCAGAATTAGATCTAGAAGGTTGCTGGGTAGACAAGAAAAGTAAAAACTGGATGCTGCCCAACTCCTATGTAACTGCAATGGTCACAATGGCCCACAGTCCTACACACATTTGTGCTAAAAAGATAGTCCAGCATTTAGCCACAGTATGGGAGAACACACATAAAGAAAAATGCCGAAAGGCTGGTCCAAAATTGTATTACGTACCTACAACACAATGTGGGGAAGGGAACGGTGACTCCAACAAGCAGTTTTGGCCCTCCCTCTATGCCATTTGAGGTAATCCAATGTGATTTCATAGAGATGGAGAGGTGCCAAAATTTGAAGTACGTTTTGGTGATTGTGTGTGCGTTCAGCAAGTGGGTGGAAGCATATCCATTAAAAGACTGCACTGCCATGAGCACTGCAAAAGTAATGTTGAAGGAATATTTTTCACCGTTTGGTCTGCCCCGGGTCATATGGTCAGATAATGGCCCGCATTTTGTGGGCGCAGTGGTATTACAGATTTGCGCAGGTCTCCAGATTGACAAGAGATTCCACTGTTCCAGACACCCCATGAGTCCCGGTCTTATTGAACGTCACAACTGCATATTAAAGGCCAAAATAAGTAACATTTGTGCAGGAAACAAGTTGAGTTGGGTGGATGCATTACCGCTAGCGTTACTGTGCATGCGCACATCTGTACAGGCAAGAACTGGGCTCTCCCTGTACGAGATCGTAATGGGGAGGCCGGCGAATGTTTGGTGTGCACCACAGCCAAAGCGGCTAAAAGATATAGAATATCCTGTGCTCAGTACTTATTGTAAACTTTTAATGCAGAAATTGCGTTTGATTCATCAGCAGGAGGCTCTACCCATCAGATACACTGGTCCGGGGCATTCACTGGAACCCAGAGAGTGGGTTCTAGTGAAGAGTTTCGAGAGAAAGTCATCACTTGCACCCAGATGGCGTGGACCCTACCAGATACTTTTGGCAACACAGACGGCAATCCGCATGGATGGGAGAAAGGTGTGGATACATGCAACGCATGCTAAAAAGATCCCATCGCCGTTGGAAAAACTGCCTGATCGAGACGACCAAAAAGAGACAGCGGCCCCAGGAACGAAAGAAATTGTTGCCAGTTTTTTGCCACAAAATCTGTCTAATCCTGAAATAAAGTCTGAAATGTAGTCTGGAAAAATTGTTATAAAGGAGAAAGGGCAAAGAGTGCCCCAACGTTGTCCAGTCCAGCAGAACCTGCATCACTGCTGGCTGACACAAAGTCTGAATCATCACTCTGGCGGCCATCATCTGTCATTGCGCCGCAGGCTGACTCCAAGCCCGAGTCTGGACGTGCACCCGCACTATTCATTGATCACACGATGCCAGGATCGAGGCGGTATAATTTACGGCCTAGGAAGAAGGAGTGATCAAATCTTCATTTCTTTCGATCTTTGTTGCCTCTGTTTCCCATCAAGGATGAAGTGGGAACCGGAGGCCTAGGGGAGAGCGGCATGAGGGTTGTGCAAATCGGACAGCTCAAGAATGCGGTTCCCCGGTGCTAAAAAAATCCATGTGCAGATCACCCCTTACAGACAAGAGGGGCTCACATGGTATGAAGGCAATTGATAACTGCTCTGGAGTTCTTTGAGCAATGTGCAGATGCACAGGGATCTTGCCCAGCGTGTAGCAAATCAGGCTGCTGAGAACTGGCAGAACAAACTGTTGACATTTACCGAACCTATTGACATTCGAACGAGTGTAACGGGAAGAGATATTCACGACGAACATTGTTGGAGAAGAAGGGCCGCGAGGAAAAAATGCCGGGTCCAGCTTTGGCCCCCTCCTGCACCACCGCTGATAATGAGTTAACTATAGAAACTGGAAGGTTACAAAAAAGAAATTGCCGAAATAATTGTATGCTGATCTTAACAATAGTCATGTGTGTGATGTGAGTATATTAACCCCAATAATGACAGTACTGGTATTATGGTACTTAGAAGAAAAACACCCATTGGAAGTGCTCTTGCCTATTAGAAACATCTCCACTACTGAAAGCCCGGCCCATGTGATTACTTACACTTTGTCCCAAATGGAAGAAAGACACAGGGAAGGATATGGAAATAACACATTACTGTTAATAATGAATATGACTCACTCAATACTGAGAAAGAATAATTGCTGGGTATGTGCCCACTTGCCACAGCATGGTGGTAAGGGAATAGGTTGGTATGTGCAGCCACTGCCATTGAGTTCTGCATGTTACGCGTCCTTGAGTGCATTATATTATGGGAAATTAGACAGAACAAATATGAATGAATTTGAGGAGATTATTATGAAACCTGTAGGTTGTTCTATATTTCACAAAGCATGACTAATCACACCAGTAGTGATGCCACAAGACAGATTATTTGTGCCCTATAAATCATCTGTAATCACGTTTCATATGAACCCAGAAGGAAATAAAGATACAGTGCCCCCCTCCTATACAGTAAACTACGGTCCACGCTTTGTCCCCTTTTGCCTAAGGAAAAATGGCTCCCATTCAGTGGGGACATTCACTAGATGTATGAATATAGCTTTCCTTGATAAAGAGGTAGAACCAGTTTATGTAGATGACCCTTTTTATTTCATATGTGGAGAAAAAGCGTATCCCTGGTTACCTAGAAACTGGGGAGGTACTTGTTACTTGGGACTTCTGTTCCCAGGGGTATTACTTTCAAGAACAGCAGATATAGCCAAATTGTCCAGGTCAAGACCACGACGAGATGCGGAAGGAGGTTTGATCGCGGAAGACATAGCAAAATCATTCATACCATTTTGGGGCCAAGCAATAAACTCGTATAATATAGAACAACTGTCCAGAATATTAGAGAAAACAATAAATGGAACAACAGATATATTATACAATATGACATTAGAGGAAAAAGGAATTAGATTAATGACACTCCAAAATAGGATGGCTCTTGATGTAATTCTGGTTGATCGTGGGGTAGTTTATAAAATCGTGGGATCAGCATGTTGCGTATTTGTAAGCGACTCCTCCCCTACGATTTTCGAAGCAATAAGAAAGTTGCAGGTTTTGAGCTCTGACCTTCACCCCCCAGAAGGAAGTTGGGAATTGAATATAAGCTCCTGGTTCTGGGAATTATTACGCTCATGGGGATGGAAATTAGTTGCGATCCTAATAGCAGTGCTAGGATATTCATGACATGTTGTTGTTGTATACACTGCTTACCTATAATTTGCACTGAAATAAGTGAGGAGTGTGTACTTCTAAAATGAGCACTTCTAAATCTGATACCCAAATAAATGATGAAATTAAGACAGTAAAAGAATTCATGTCAATTAATATTGATGACAACGAGGAGGAAACTAGTAGTATGCAAAATTCAGAATCAGATACTTGGTCGGAAGAGGATGCAATGTACAGATAAGGCGTTTGGCATACGGCCAAAAGGAGGGTTTGTCAGTCTAGAAAAAGTAGATACCCCTCAGTAATGGAGGCAATGTATTTTGTTGGCCGAAGACCAACCGCCTCATGTGTTTAGTGTAGAAATACATATCCATAAGCTTGACTAAAGTGCAGCCATTTTAATGTGATTGAAATCACCATTTTGTTTCCTAACTTTCGCCTCTTGCCTTCTGTTAAAACTGCTTTGCTGAAAGGTTATTCTACTCCACTATTACATTATTGTTCATGCATAGAGCAAGGCCACGAGATACTTGTTGAAACATAACGCAGGCGCCCCAGACAGAAATGCCCGGTCTCCTCCCTCACAAATCCTTGGAAGTAAGCAACAAGGCATTTAATCATTACACAGGTCCCAGCCAGTCTCGCTAGTGCGGTAGAAATGTTAAAAACGAACAATTAATGGCTTGAATTATGCTCTCCTTTACGGCCCCCCTTCCCTGAGCCCTGAAGAGTCCTGGAGAGCGAGTTGACCACCAGTACACGAATTGAAACTAGGAGATAGCGAGGCCTGGAATGTGTCTCTCCCCTGCATGCAGCTTGTTTGCAAGAACAGGAGCAATGTGTTCTTTAAAACAAAGAATTGTGTCTGCAGGCTCATGAAATTGCAAACTGTTGCTAAATGAATGTCTGAAGGTGTCATACTCGTCACAATTGCCAATCATCGAACCCAGTTCAAAGGAAATACATTATGGGCGGTATTTAATGTGTCACCGCTGATTGTAAGATGCTTGCTTTGTATATATGTAACTGTTGTTGTCTCTTGCGTCCCTCGGGGTCTGGAGACACACGTTGCGGGGCGTGAGACCCAGTTGGCCAACTGAGACTATTTGCTTTGCAATAAACCCTAGCTTTTGGGAATACAACCTCGTGTCTGGCGTATCAGTTCGTGTGTGGTGATTGTGCCTTGTTTCCATACGCGAGGGTCCCCTAGGGGCCACATCACATTGGCTCTTAAAGACCAGATCTAGTTGGTTAAGCGAGACCTGGGAATGACAATTTGCCAGAATGGAGGACTGGTTCAGAAAAGAAAGTTGGACTTTATGAAGAGGCCTGATGTGGACCGCCCTCAAGAGGATCAGTGGCTGTGGCCGCTGGAAACTCTAATAAGATCAAAGCCACAGTAGCTGCTGGAGGAGGAGAGCCCTAAAACCTTGTCCACAGCCTCCTGGAATACAAGGGGCTTTTCCACTTGTATGAAAAGGGAGCTTTGAATCTGGGTGACTTTGATTTAATATGTCTCCAAGAGACCTGCCTGCGTAGCAAACCTATCCTGGACGGATTTACGGTGTCATTAAATCCTGCAGTGTGTGCTCGGAGCGGAAGACCGTCCTCTGGTTTGCTATTTGCAGATAGAAATGGAATATGTATCCTAATTCACTGATGCAAAATGTCACCCTTTGTTGGGAGAATAACACCAAGGCACCTTTAAATGGGGCTAGAAGTCCAATGTCTATAATAAAACTTTATTGGAACCCTTTTGAAATGAGGGACGAGGAATTTATTGCAGGGGTGACTGATTGATGATACATATGTGGATGGGGAGGGAGTGTTCTACAACTATTTGTGGGGACATGAATTGCCGATGTTTAGACAGAAACTGTCAGATAAACCTGGTCAGCGGTGTAAGCATCTCCCAGTCTGAACAACGGGGTCTGGTGTGGTCCAGGCTTATGGACACAAGGGAATTGCATGATTTGAACAGCTGCTAAGCGGGGATCGCACATGTAGATCCACATGGTCTAGAGCAGTGGTCTTCAAACATTTTTGTCCGGTGCACCCCTGAGCAAAATTTGGGCAGGTCGGGACCCCCCAGAAATGCCAAATGGACAGTATCTATTGTGCGCCGCTACCTGCTCCCATCACAGTCGCTGGGCTCCCTCATCCCACTCCTACCCAGTCCCTGGTCTCTCCCCACCCCATCACACACCCTGGGCTCTCCCCACTCTGCTCCCACCACTATCCCATGGATCCCGCCCCCATTGTGCTCCCGCCATAGTCCCTGGGCTCCCCCATCCCATTCCCAACGCAGTCTGAGGGGCAGTGGTGGCTGGTGATTTTTTTAAGTGGAGGGGCATAACTATTTCACGCAAAAATGCCATTGCGACCGAGCATAGTGAGAGAGCCCGAACCAATAAACAGGAGTTCGGGGGGGTTTCCCCCTGTTCATTTTTTTTAAATAATGGGTTAAAATGTTGCATTGTAGAGCAATACTTTTAACAAAAAAATGGGTAAATAGCCAAACAGTTTGCAATTGGTGCTGGGGGGCCCAGGGGCAGGCATGACACTTTTTACCATCCCTGTCCCCTGGGCCCCACTGGGCCTAACACAATCAACTGATCATCTGTGTATGCAAGGCGCTGCACATTCATACAGCAATCACTCTATTATTGACACGAGCATCCATCACCATACACTCACTCATAACATATGCATACACGCATCCATACACATGTTTAAATAAAAACAATGAACATAAACGTACCTTCTGCATTGGCCTGCGTGTGGGTGCTGAAACGCCCTGCTCCAGGAGGCTCTGTCCGTATGTGCGAGGAGGCGCAGGAGCTCCCCCTCGGACATACAGACATGCAGTGCCCCAGCCAGCATTTCCAATGAGCTATGCAATGCTGGCGAACCCAGCACTTGCATGGCTCAGTGAGCATGTGCGGCTGGGGAACTAAACTGAACAGTCAAAGGGAAACAGTTCAGCCAGCCCTGGAGCACTCCATCAGCTGGAAAAAGCAGCTGAGGGAGTGCTCACTGTTTCACTGGGGTGGCTCCTTAGCTCCTCCATAATGGGTGAGGGGCCACTGGGTGGGCGCTCCCTCGCCATTATGGATGAGCCGCCAGGCTCGGACTGGCCTATAGGGCAATGCATGTACCAAAAATGTAAAATGCTAGTGTGGGCCAGTCAAAATGGGCCACCATTTTGGCCAATGTGGACCAGTTTGATGAGTTACTTAACTATGCAGTTAGTAATTTTGACCATTGTTGCTGAATATACCACAATTTACTTACATTTTAACACAAAGCACCCCCTTGGGTACTAGTGAAACAGTGGGCCTCATTACAACCCTGGCGGTAGCTGTGCCGGTAAAACTGGCACGGCTGCCGACGGAGTTTCATCCGGGTCCGGCACTGGCGAATGGGCAATTACCAGGTCATGCCGAGTTAGGCGGACCTGATAATTGCCCTTTCGCGGGTGCCGGTACCGGTAGATCCCCATTCCCATTGAGCCCCATAGAGCTTGGATGCACCGTTAATAATGGTGCCGGTGCATCTGACGAGGGGTGCTGCATGGCCTGCAAGGTCAGTCCTGGTGGGCTGTCAGGCACCCGCGAGCATAACTCATACTATGCCGGTATGGTAGCAACCAGCACCGTTGTTACCTTACCGCCATAGTTGTAATGAGGCCCAGTCTGTGACTAAAGGAATTAATATCCATTTACAACTGCGGGCCACTTTTTCATTGTTGCCTGAGACAGTTTCATGCTTTAGCCCAACCATGTGAGCCACCCCTTCCCATTTCTTCCAATCTAAAAATAAAATAAAATATTTTGTTTTACTTTATTTATATTTCATGCTGAGCTCTCAGGGCCCCCCATGGATGCACCCACAGACCCCTGGGGGGTCACGCCCCACAGTTTGAATACCGCTGGTCTAGAGGCAGCCAAGCCTTCATAACTGACTGCGGGGAGTTTCACACGCGATAGGCCTTGTGTGAGCAGGGCACGTGTATATTGGGGGTACGCGGGGAGTTTCACACGCGATAGGCCGTGGACGAGCAGGGTACATGTATGACTGGGGTACGCAGGGAGTTTCACATGCGATAGGCCTTGTGCGAGCAGGGCACGTGTATATTGGGGTTACGCGGGGAGTTTCACACGCGATAGGCCTTGGGCGAGCAGGGTATGTGTATGCCTGGGGTACGCAGGGAGTTTCATACGCGATAGGCCTTGGGCGAGCAGGGTATGTGTATGACTGGGGTACGTGGGTAGTTTCACACGCGATAGGCCTTGTGCGAGCAGGGCACGTGTATTATGGGGGTATGCAGGGAGTTTCACACGCGATAGGCCTTGGGCGAGCAGGGTACATCACAGGGGACTACCCCATGGCCTGCAGCCAGCCCACACCACAGGGGACTAGCCTACAATCCCCCCATGCCCTGCAGGCAGCCCACATGGCACCATGCATGCCTTAGCGCACCTGTGAGCCCCGACTCATGTCCCCCCACCCACTCCCCCACCCAGCAGTGGTGGGCACCTGCCAGCAGGCCCCGACTCATGTCCCCCCACCCACTCACCCACCCAGCAGTGATAGGCACCTGCCAGCAGGCCCCAACTCATGTCCCCCTACCCTCTCACCCACCCAGCAGTGATTGGCACCTGCCAGCAGACCCCGACTCATGTCCCCCCCACCCACTCACCCACCCACCCAGCAGTGATGGGCACCTGCCAGCAGGCCCCGACTCATGTCCCCCCACCCACTCACCCACCCAGCAGTGATGGGCACCTGCCAGCAGGCGCCGACTCATGTCCCCCTACCCATTCACCCACCCAGCAGTGATGGGCACCTGCCAGCAGGCCCCGACTCATGTCCCCTACCCACCCAGCAGTGATGGGCACCTGCCAGCAGGCCCCGACTCATGTCCCCCCACCCAATGACTCACCCAGCAGTGATGGGCACCTGCCAGCAGGCCCGACTCATGTCCCCCCACCCACTCAACCACCCAGCAGTGATGGGCACCTGCCAGCAGGCTTCGACTCATGGCCCCTCACCCACTCACCCACCCAGCAGTGATGGGCACCTGCCAGCAGGCCCCGACTCATGTCCCCCACCCACTCACCCACCCAGCAGTGATGGGCACCTGCCAGCAGGCCCCGACTCATGTCCCCCCACCCACTCACCCACCCACCCAGCAGTGATGGGCACCTGCCAGCAGGCCCCGACTCATGTCCCCCCAACACGTCATCATGATCCACACTCATGGCCCTCAAGGCCACCCAAATCCCACCCCACACCACCGCAGTCCAAACACCCAAACAAGTATTCCATCCACTCCACATTGAAATCACCATGTCATGATAGATCCCAAATAAGAAGTATGCACATCAATACATGTCCGTCACACACACATAATGGGGGCAAGTGAATGTGAAAACACACATCGGGACATGCACAAAACAAATGAGAGAATACCACACAAATGAAGTATGAAATCAAAATGTATTAAATACAAAATCAACGGAATGAAAGAAAATCACACAAGAAAAAAATTAAATAAAAAAAGGCTGGATGTCCAAAATGAATAAAAAAATATGAATGCAGAATCCAAATAAATCCAAATGAAAATGGCTCCAAAGGGCTCAAAATTTGGCATCAAACCAAATCCAAAGGTAAAAGAAAAATTAAAAAACCATTGCTCCATGGGTAAAAAAAATGCAAACAATTCAAATCCTTTCCGGAACTGTGTACAATTAAAAAATCCAGGGTCCATGAGCCCAACAATCCAAAGGAAACCTACAAAAAAACCCTACCTAATAAATAACTATATACAAAAATGTGAGCATCCGAAGGTTAGCCTGAGGTGCCTGT
Organism: Ambystoma mexicanum; assembly: GCF_040938575.1. Taxonomy (NCBI): domain Eukaryota; kingdom Metazoa; phylum Chordata; class Amphibia; order Caudata; family Ambystomatidae; genus Ambystoma; species Ambystoma mexicanum. The sequence goes on from NC_090931.1 coordinate 1,551,169,522, forward strand.
GTGTAATCCTGTCCCCGATCCTGTGACTGCATCATCCCGCACCACCAGGGATGCCTACGTCCAGACCCGTTCTCAGGGAAGGGATCCGCAAACAACAACTGGCCTTCCTCTCCCTGCGGACGTGGCAATCCGTGACCAGGTTGAGCCTGTCCTAGCTAGGGTGGCGTTGCGTCAACGTGGATTATGGGATGACTTGCAGGCTTCTTGTGAGGAGAATGCAAGTCATTTTGAAATCCTCATTGACCGTGTCAACCTACTGAGGTCATTGAGAGGTCATTGTAGCCTGCGGGTACCACGCGTACGCTTATTTTTGTGTTTCTGGGTGCCACAGCGTAGTGCAGGTTCTTTATTCCATGCACGTGGTCTACCAGGGGTCGCGTGCACGTTAAAGTTTGTTTTCGGGGTGCTTGTGCGTGACCCGTCATCTTCCCCCAGGGGTCACAGACAGCCTTGCTAGAGCACTAGGGTACGTATTCCATCTAGTACCCTACCCCTTTTACCCCAATTGCCCAGGACAATTGTTTACTGTAACTCCCATTCGCACAACAACATCAGTGCCATGGTTGGGAGGCGACCAAGCGGTAAGGGAGGCAAAGGTGGCCGACCTGCAAGAGGTGTGCGCGGTAGGGGACATGGCCAGGATGTGCATGGTGGCCCAAGAGGCCAGTGTGTGGAGGACCAACCAGGGACACCTATGCCCCCCCCCCCCCAAATGGGTCGGGGAGATAAAGCTGACACCATCCCAGCTCAGGCCTTGTTACCCCCCTTCCCCCATATTGTCAACTGAACCGGCACTGGATGACTCTCAGGCTGACTTCCGTGTCACCAAGTCAAAGCCACGTGTGGTGGTGAAAGTTGCTGTCACCAGGCGCCGTGGATCTGGGGCAGCAATGTCATCTGCTGCCCCAAGTAGGCAGGGTGAGGAGGCTGCAGGGGCAGCTGCGGCTCAATCCACCCAGTTCCGAGTCTCCCAGCCGGGACAGTGTTCGTCCAAGTCCATCACACCGAGGTTGGTCCTACCAACATCACCCAGCAGCCAATGCCTGTAGTGAGACCTTTGGTCATCGTGCCTTTGGCTACTTCCAGTGCCCAGTCCACCTGCGCTTCAGCCCCTACCAACCAGAGCGGCGTAAGCACTCAGGGTCCGCACCACCTTCCAAGAGGAAGAAGGGTGCTCTTGCGGTACAGGCTGGGACCCCAGACACGGCTACCCACTCCGGCACATCAAGGAAGCCTAGTTTCAGTGATGCAGAACTAGACGCACTTGTGGGCTACATGTCGGCCAATGGCCGCAAAATGGTGGTGACTGCAGGGTGCAAGACTACGCCTGCTCAACGTAGGGCCCACTGGCAGACCATCGCGGACCACATTAGTTCCCTTGGATTTGTGAGGCGCACAGCTGATGATTGCTCTAAGCGGTGGAATGACCTGAAACGCAGAGCAAAGAACAAGCTGGCTTCAAATCATGCCTCTACTGTGGTGACTGGCGGTGGGTCTCCACTAGAGGAGGAACAACTCACTGAACATGAGACTATCGCTGGAGCCTTCATCACAGAGGATCAGATCCAAGGCGTGGGAGACCTACCAGATCTTGAAGCAATGTCCGGTGAGTGCCCATGCATGTGTGTGCAATCCATGTGTATGTTACTTGGTGATGTGTTCTGATTGAGTGCCAGGTGAGGCTGTGTAGTCATGACTGCTATGGGTCACCCATGTGGTCCCTCCAAACCATTCCACGGCCTTGGGTTTGAATGTATCCCTTCTGACCGCAGTTGGCAATTTGCACCTGATTACTGCACTTGCCCTTCGACTGTCATCTTGCCACAACATTGTTCATACTGTTTTCCTGTTCATTCTGCCTGATTGATGAAATCCTTACCATTTTTAACACACATTTTTGTGCCGTACTGCCCCAAATGTAACATACTTGGCCTGCACACAATCATTTTGGGGCCCTGTTTGAATGTTGATCATGACATTGTCTTCTGTCATGTTGAAGTGAATAACCATTGATGTATCCATGTGCCTGACATCACTGCATCAGTGAACACTGGCTTTGTTGGAGCGTGTGGCACATGCGTGTTTTGTCACACTATTTTGCATGTTTTATTTCACGATGTCCATCTCACATGGATGGGTGGCAGTACTGATTTGCTACCATCAGGGTGTCCTTGTGAAATTTGCCATAGCTATGCTACGTGCCATCTGTGTGCTGGCATGTGTCATGTATGTGTATTGGCCATGCCACTCACAGCTAATGTGTGATGCCAGTGCTATCCAGCATGCAGCACATGTGTTGGTTTGCCATCTTGGAGTCCTCAGTGTCTGCTTTTTGCCTCCCCTTCCAACTCATTGACAGTGCATGCATGCCAGAGTTATTGTCATGTGTGACATGTGTCATTTATGTACTGGATGTCTGCCTCGTCATGCCTATGTGTGTGGGCTATGGTGCTCATGCGTGTGTTCATTACTTTTCTTTTATGTTTTTGCTGGTGATGAGGCACTTGATGCTGTTGAGGTGGAGATGGCACAGAGCCAGGAGGACTCACAGCCACAACCACTTAGAAAGCCCCGCCCACCTGGTGCCTTCCTGCTTGCCGCTCTTTTTCCCTACTTAAGGAGCCGTCCATCCTCTTTTCCTTTGCAGATGGGGAGCAGGTGCAAGTGGATCTAGGTCACCTGGCTAAACACCACCCACCTACTTAGTCCTGCCTCTTCTTTCCTGCTCTTAAATATTAGATCAAGGGTGTCTCTCGCCCGGGCGTCCTAAGTGAAGGGCAGATGAAGAAAAGGGCAATTCCTGTTTGGACCTGTTCGGACCAGGAGGACCCAGGGCTCAGCCCCCTGCTCAGACAGCATGTAAGCATGCACCAACATGTGTTACTCCCTCTGTCCCCACAGGCCATCCCCACCCCCTCTGGACTTCCTTTGCATCTTGTACTCATGGTGACCCTGAATCATGCTGTTCCCATCTTCATCTTGTATCCTGGCTTGCAACATTATGTGTTACTACTGACTTCTGCAATTGTATTCGCTCTCCCCTCTTGCTTCTCCACTCTTTTGACTGCTAACTCTCTGTTCTCTCCTCCTTTCCCTTCTCCCTTTTCGTATCGCCTCCCCTTACTTTCTTCTATGCACTTACTCTATCAGAGTTGTCCCTGGACCTAGTATGATAGCAACCTCATCTGTCTCCTCCCCCTCCCCCACCCTCCAGCACTATCTGAAATGTCGTCAGGCCTAGTATGATAGTCCCTTGTTTTGTTCCTCCCCTACCTTTCTGCACCCCTCTCCCTCACCTCTTGCTTTTTCTCCGGCTCTTCCAGAAATGTCGTCAGGCCTAGTACGGTAGTCGCCTGTCTGTTTCCATTTCCTTCCCACTCTCCCCCTCCCTTCCTTATCTATGTCTTAGGTCTTGCACTATCTGAAATGTCGTCAGGCCGAGTACGATAGTTAATTTCACATCCTTACTGTTCATGGCCTGTAAGAATGTCATTGTATTTTCCCTTGTTCCCTCCCTTGCCTTGAAGCGCTTTGAAACATATTGTGTATAGGCGCTATATAAATAAACTATCATATCAAACTATCATAACCGGGCACCAGTGGAGTAGGTGGGGTGGTGGTGGGTGAAAACCCATTACTCCTACAGACCATACTGTCCACGGGTGTCTCTGGGTACACCTCCAGAGAGCTCTATGAATCAGGTGCTGAATCGGACATTGAGAAATATGTTCCGTCGCAGGTGAGTGTTTCTGGCAGGGATCCTGTTCTGTCCAACCCACCTGCACCGGGGGTAGACCCCTCTATGGGGATTTCAGTGTTGGAAAGTCTGCCTGTGGCGGTTACAGATGCAGGGTCACACTCCACAATATTTGCTCCTGTTCCTGGGCCAGCAGATCAAAGGAGGGATGCAGTCCTGCAGCCTCAGGCAGTGCCAGCACAGCAAGGTGCACATCACCTTGCCCCAAACAGGTGTGGTGCCCGCCAAAGCGTAGGCCGCGCGCCACCAGGCAATACTGTGTGGGAGAACTCCATCTACACTATAGTAGCACAACAGGGGGCATCATGTGAAATGATGGCTCAGGCAATGGATATGGTGGCCACTTCCATTCTCCCCCCTGAAAGGCAGATGGAGCTCCAGCAGCAGGCAACAGAGTCCATTTGCTACTCACACAGGGAGGACATGTTGGCGTCCGACAGGGAGCGACAGGCTGGACTGGAGACTTTGCGCACACCCATATCTGTAGAATCACAGGCCCACAGGGAAGCCCTGAGGTTGGAACACAGCTCCCTCAGAGATACTCTGTGTGAACTTGAGGTGTCCCGGAGTACAAGGGCAGAACAGCAGCTGGAGCAGCTGACACGCACACTGTCAGCTGAGCTCCAGGCAACCCGTCAGGAGATCCGGGCATCACGCGAGGCCATGCAGGCAGAAATGCGTGCTACCCATGAGGTGCTGCATGGGGATCTCCGTACCATCATCCTGCAGAACCAAACCTTTCAGACCCACAAGCTTGCTGCCATGGAGGAGCATGCCAGGGATTTGCGTGGTCTGCCTCCCATATCACGCCCACCTTCTAATGTACCACCAGAGGGTGATGACAGCGACGGCAGTTCTCGCACTGTAGCGTAGCCGTGCAGGCCATGAGCCCATGGAGGTTTTTTTTCTCAACATCCACGCATGTGAGTGTTGGGGTGCACCCTGTACCTCGTCCCTACTGGGTGCCCCCCCCCCTGGTCCACACATGGCCATTTTTGATTTCTTTTTTTATTTTTGGATTTTTTTTACAGTGTGTTGCTTTGTGTGGCTCCCGTAGGCATCCACTGTGTATTCCAGCTGGGCACATGCAGGCTTGTCCTGTCTTTGGGTTAGATACTTGGGTTCCTGACACACACACCACTTCTGCTTCCCCTTTCCATGGGCTTGCAAACGGTGTGACCAAGTGACAGTAACGTACACAGTGACATTGGGCTCCCATAAGTTGTGTGGACAGTCTGTAGTCAAAACTGTGTATACATCCCTAGTGGGTATTGTTGCAGAAATCTCCAGTGCATGGTGGATTTATGTATGGTTCTACATCCATGACTTTTTCCTTGTATACATGAACCTTCTTCATGTCTTAACAAGCCCATCTACTTTGCAGATGCAGTTCATGTTGTATGCAGTACACTGATACATTTGCCTTCCAGCAACACTCTGCAGTTGGAAGGGGTTGATGTGCTGCCTTAGTCAGGTTGTGACACTTGCACTACTTTAATTTTGTATTCTCATATATTTGCACTGTTTGATCATGTACTGATGTTTTCTCTTGCTGTTAAGTATTTGTTCATGTGTGTTGTATTTTTATTCATTATTGAGAGCAAATTGTCTGTGGCCTGTTTCCATTTGGGACAGTGCACTTTGTGACACTTGTGTCATGTGTTGTGCATTAATTCGGTTGCTTTCACACTGCATGCCATGCCATGGTGTGTTGGGTAGGTGAGATGGGGAGGGGTTGGGTGACATGCCAATATTTTGATGTGGTATTTTGGAAGGGGCTAGTCCTTCATGCTGCATGAATATGTGCCTTTTTCTGACACAGCATTGGGTGTTTGAGTAGCTAGGGATGCACACAATGTAGCACTTCCAGGTGAACAATCTCAGGATGGTATGGTTGTGACAGTTGACTGTCCCTTTTGTCATCATCATTGATTGTGAGCTGGTATGTGCCAGGCCTGTGTGCACTCCACAGGGGTGGGATTTTAGGTGAAGTAATTTGCCACAAGCTGGGTACGGGCTGCCTCAACACGTGCCCTTTCACCTCCCACGTGCAGCGGCCGTGCATGTGGTTGGGGATGTGGGGGCACCACCTTGTCCACCGACACGCCCCGCTGGGTTGCAACGTTGTGCAGGACACATGCTGCCACTATGATCCTGCACACTACTGGGGCGCATATAGCAGCTGCCCACCAGAGCAGTCAAGGGAGCGAAGGCGTGACTTGAGCACTCAATGTGCACTCCACTATGCCCCGGGTTGCAATATGGGCTGTGCTGTATCTTGAAGAAAAAGAGGGTAGGTGGGAGGCACTACTAATTTCTAAATTAAGGTAATTCAAAGTATATAGTCTTACGTATTGTATATAATGTAGGTATGTAATACTTCAGGTGCAGCAGGGAGAAGCTCGAGGCCACTCGAGATTCAGAATACTGAAAAACAAAACATGCACAGACTGTTGCCAGTCAGTAGCCCTGTACTGCACTCCTAGTGGGAATGATATCCCAATGGGTGATTCAGTCTTACTGAAAGCAGAGCACTCACAGGTGGGAGTGATTGTTCAGTAAGGCACATGTTCAATAATTACAGAGAAAAGCAATCAGCTTAATCAAATTTTTAAAGTATTGAAGTGTTAAAGTGGTTCACCTGGTATCACTAGCTCTATTTCGCTGTAAGCCCCCAGTCAACAAACAATCCGGCTGGAAGCAGACACAGTTGACAGGCTGGCCTGGATGACATTAAGTTATGTCATTCACATTGAAACTAAATTCAACTTCCCACACTTTCAAATATAAACAGTGTGAGAATCAAAAAATTCAATTCCCAAAATAGTATATCAAAGTAAGTTTATAATTCACAAACAAAGGACAGCATTACAGTTGCTCTGGACAGAATGCTCTCTGACAAAAACATATATTATAGGAAACATAGGTAGGGTACACTTTTTAGCAGTACAATCTGAACAGGTAATTCATATACAAAATACAAAACAGAACAAAATCTGTTGTGCAATTTCAATTTTCCTGCTTCTGAGCCTTGCCATTCAATCGGCTCAGAGTTTCTAAAGACACTCCTATTGAGTTGTCAGTGCCAACGCGTTTCGGATTTGTAGGAAATCCATCTTCAGGGCAGGATGTGTTTAGATTCAACAAAGTTCAAAACTCAAAATTCAGTGGGGATTCCTGAGGGTATAAAGATACACTAATTAGATTCATGGTGAGTTGGGAGAAACTAAAATGAGAATCTCACAGGGGTAGACATAAACTAACCTGTTTTACTTGGTACCCATAAAGGATTCATGGCCACCTGTGTAGTTAAAATAACATGACAGAAACCGTTTGTCAGGATCAGATCATTGGTGAGGGATCAGAATCTCAATTATGTGAATATAGTTTCATCGTGACTCACCCGGTCGGAAGACCCAAGATGTCTCGCCGGGTGTATTGGCTGTATCAGGCTGTGGCTTCAAACATGAGCGACTGTAAGTATGGAGAGAGGAGAGGGGGTGACCATAGTGCATATGTACTCCTGCCGAATGGCTATTAATGCCGTTATATCTGGGGTGAAAAAGTCATCCCTATTTCTTAATTAACTGTTGATAATCTATTCGCTCAAGCATTACTCGTACCCGCTTTCATTGACCATTGACTTACTTGTGAGCACGATCGCCTGTGGGACGCTATTCGAAGCCGCCCGCCTCGAGGACGTGCCGCACAGCCTACCCAAGCACAAAAGCGTTGCCCTGGGAACAGCCGCGCATGCGTGTCTCCGCGCGGGCCGCCATCTTTGTATGGGATGATCGACGGAATAATTCCGTTCAGGGTAGACGTGCTGCGCAAGCGCGTCCCAGCTGCCGTTGCTAGGGACACGCTCGGAGCCCGCACCACGTTGCCATTAAGTCTAACAGCTGTTCTGCTTCTCTCGTACCAGTAAGTACGAGAGAGTAAACAATACAATGCGTGTGAGGCTAAAAGTGGCTGTCAGAAAGGCATTGAAAGGCAAGCATACGCCACTGTAATAGAGCAAGTATCAGCTCTGTATATCATGAGGCAAGAGAGAAGAGGATGCATAGGGGTGAGAGCCTAGGACACAGTGTGCAGAATAGCAGAATGATGCAGAACATAGAAGAGCACGATAGCCTTGAAAAACAAAGTATGCAGTAGTGATTAACGGGCCCATTGTTAGCATGCTCCCCATTCCCATTGAGCCCTATAGGGGCTCGAATGGGGATGGTCCGGGTTCCCTGAATGGGGAAATACCGGGCCCTCCAAAGTCGGAATGGTCCGGTATTTCCCCATTCAGGGACAACGGACCCAGACCCGAGTTTGGAGGCAGCCATGCCCTTATTAAGGGCATGGCTGCCTCCAAACTCGTAATGATGCCCTTTGTGTTGCTTTCAAATTGTTGAGTCGAAATTAGCATGTCGACTGGGAGGGCACTAGATGAATGTTGTGTCTTAAATGTATTAAACTTGTTTTTTTATGGGATTTTAGGAATAATGTATACAATGATGAAGGATGTGATTTGATGAATTTTGCAAAAGGTTTGTAATAAGCTAAAAATACTAATAAAAATAAAATATACTTTGACTGTCAAGACAGTTTTTTCAACATTGAATTAGAAACCTTGCGTGGTGAAAACATGCTGCGTTTACTTGGATAAATTAATATCCCACCATTGTAATAGTAAGTGAAAGTTTAATTCTGCTTTTGAATCTTTACAAGCCATGATTGTAATAAAATCATGCACAAAAGGTCAACCAATATTGTTTTCTTTGAGCTCTTGCCAAAAGATCAACAATTATTGTTTAGCTCTCAGAACAAGACACTAGCTTGGATTGCAACAATTATTGCTTAGTTTTTGTTACAAAAGATTTCTCTTTACTGCACCTTTCCGTCCATCTTTATGGAACCCCCAAACTTTTTGCTTTTATTTGTGAATCTGATCCGCCCTTTTTGCAGTATAGTGAAGCCTTAAGCTTCACTACACTGGCCTTTGCTCATAGGTTATGGGGAAACTGATATGTCTTTCAGGTTGTCAGTACTGGGAAACTTTGTTTCCCTTAGTCGTGTTACTGTGCTACTACTTTTGGTTACTTTTGTATCACTTGTGGTAACCTTTTATCATTGTACAATGCAGTTTACACTGCAGTATAATGGGGTACATTTTTGTTTTGCCCTAGTCGAACACTCCGAGGATTTTTGGTTACTCTAGGTGTGCTAAAAGGATCGACTGGTGGCAGCAGTGACATTTCCCCACTTTTTGGGGATTTTTGTTTTAGATTTACCACATTTAGCTACTAACTGTGGCTACTGGTCACACATGGCTATGCCACGAGATTTTTCGCCTGTTCGTTTGCCATCTTGTCTTTTAGCCTTCTTCCTGGCCTGAGAGGCCAGGAAAATCCTTATAAGGACTTCCAGTGTCTGGCAAAGCAGAAGCTTTTGGCGGGCTACTGGAGGGCTGTGTGTGTTTGCTGGCAGGATGTGGGCTGGGTCTGTCTAACTCCAATACACAAATGGTTTTCAGTGTGTCTGAGTGGTATGCATGAATGTTCCCGCCAGTGGTCCTGATTGGACCACTGCTGGGGGGGGGGTGGGCTAGTCCTTTTATTGGCTAGCCGGAGTTTCAGCTCTTATCTGGCTTTTAGGAAGAAGAGGACCACTGCACCCATTCTTCACAGATCCTGGAGAAACCTGAAAGAGCCAAGTATCCTGTCCAGCTGTGAGACCCGCGAAGAGAATTGAGACCCGACTGAAGGAGGCCTGGCAACCAACTTCTGCTGCTGTCCTGGATGAGCTGTTTTTGCTCTTGATCTTAAGTAGTCTTTTTTAAAAAAAAATGTTTTTATTGATTTAGCTGAGGTTAATCAACTTTTCAATAATATAAACACAATTAAACAATTATTCCATCAATTTAACCATACAATTTCACACTAAAAATAAAATTAGCATAACATTTAATTACTTTCATACTAATTTCATACTACATCTTGGAGCCATCGGAGTGCTCCCACTCTCTCCCCCCCGCGACCACAGGTGAGCCGCTTGCCCAGCAAGGCCCCCGAGCCCATTTTTGAATAAGGGCAGCAGCCCCAGGCCCTGCGTGCAGCGCGGCCCAGAAACCCACTTCCTGGTCCCGCCTCCCTCCAGCCCTGATTGGCTAATCCTCCGGCTATTGCCGGACTACATCTTGGAGCCATCAGCGTTCTCCCACTCTCTCTCCCCCCCGAGACCACAGGTGAGCCGCTTGCCCAGCAAGGCCCCCGAGCCCATTTTTGAATAAGGGCAGCAGCCCCAGGCCCTGCGTGCAGCGCGGCCCAGAAACCCACTTCCTGGTCCCGCCTCCCTCCAACCCTGATTGGCCAGCCCCTGCTCTTTGCCATTTCCACCCGAATTCTGATTGGAGTGCCAAAGGTCATCAGTGACCCTCCCAGGGCAGCCCTCTGCCCGTGCAGCCCCTGCGGCTAAGGACCCGAGGCAAAGGGCGGCTCCAGTAGTGTCTGCAGGTGTCCGCAGGGGAAGCCAATGAAGCCAGGAATCGGCAGACACCAACAAAAACTGTGAGTATGGCATGGATGGGGTGTAGAGCAATTACTCTATTCCAGAAAACCCCTGCCACTCTACCTTACCTTTCCATAGCATAGACTGCCATAGACTTACATAATGCATACTTAGAAAGACCTGCGACCACAGCAAATGGACTGTAAATGTTGCCCTGCAATACATACCAACTTACTTACCAATGTCTGCTAGTACCACACCTGGAGGGAACTGTGTAGATTAGCCTGCGTCACATCTAGATGGGATCAATATTGTTAGCATGCACCACACTTAGAGAATTCTTAACATGTGCACACATAGATGGAATCCTCAACCTAGCCTGTGTCGCACCTAGATAGAACTGTGAATGCTAGCATGTGCCACACTCAGGCATAATTCCTAACTTTGGCCGGCACCGGATCTAGTCAGGATTGTGATTGTTAGCATATGCCACACTTAGAGTTGAGAACATAAGCCTGGGCCGTATCTAGACAGGATTGGGAATGTTAGCATGTGCCACACTCCGACATAATTCCCAACTTTGGCCTGCGCCGGATCTAGACAGGAATGTGAATGTTAGCATGTGCCACAATTAAAGTTGAGAACATTAGCCTGCGCCGTATCTAGACAGGATTGTGAATGTTAGCATGTGCCACACTTAAAGCTGAGAACATTAGCCTGTGCCATATCTAGACAGGATTGTGAATGTTAGTGAGTCCCACACCTAGACGGAATTATGAAGACTGCCAAGCACTACACTTAAAAGGAATTGAGAATGTTGCCATGTCCCGCACTTTAATAGAATTATGAACATTGGCCTGTGTGGTATCTTGATGGTATTGTTACGGTTGGCGAGTGCCACACTGAATTGTGTAGGGCAGCAAGTGCCACACTTAGATAGAATTGTGAATGCTTGCATGTTAAATGTCACATAACCCACTAACCAATATAAACTCTAACTCTCTGCATACTTAAAAAAAACTCATACAACCATCTCTCGCACAGCCAGCTGCACTCACTTCACCACACTGCAACAACACATAAGCCGCACCAACAGCACACGCGGACTGACACCGATCCAATACTAGCACCAAAGCTCAGCATCCGGTGTCTACCGAGTTGAAGCTGCCAACAGTACCCCACTCCTCCCACTATCCTACGCCCCCTTCACCCTACTAACCCATCCCACCTTTCTCATTTACAGATCCTCAAGAGCGCCTGGGGACCAATTCCGTTGGTGACGGTGCGCTATATAAGTACCGTTAACATAACATAACATTAATAAAACAAATGAGTCCAAACATAAGTTTTGCCTACTCAAATAGTAAACAATGATCACTCCTCTAATTTTAGTGCATTTAAAAAGCTGACAATTTGGATCGAAACAGAAGGTGTTGATAACATTAAGGACCACCGGTCATGCTCAAACAAAGAACCAAGATGGTGGCAATGCCTAGAAAAACAAGTCATACGTAATCCACAGAGGGCAGGGCATATCGAGATCAAATGTTCCAAGGTTTCCTTACAGGAGGAGTTCAAACAAAAATGTCAAAAGTTCTGCTCCACTGATATCATTCTTCGTGTTGCCCGGACATCTCTTGTGGGCCACAAATTAAAGCGAAAACGAAATATAGCAGATCAATGTTGGGGTGATGGTGACTTGCGAAGATAACCTGCCATAGTGCGCAGTCGTTTATCGTCAAACCTCTAATTAGACGAGTATTTGTATTTTAAGCATAGCTCTCTGTTTTTAATGCAATCATGTTGATAGATATTCTTCTTTGCTTTATCTGGATTTGAGAGTAACATTTCAATGGACACATCTGCATTTGCAAGAATACGATAAACACCCATTATCCAGTTCTGCACAAATAGATGTTGAGATGAGAACAAATAAGTAGCCAATACTTTTAACATGACATTTAACTCTGTTGAAATCAAACATTTCCTAAAAAGGTTACATACTCGCCATTGATAGAGAGCATTGAGGGAGATGAGACCCAGGTCATATCTCAACCAAGGACCAGGGGTAGATTGCAGGAGACATAAGATTTGTCTCCGAAATTTGGCTTCATGTTTATCTCAAATTTGACTTGGCAAGTGTACCCCTGTTTCTAATCCATATAATAGACATGGTGTCACCTTCATGTTCCAAAATTATAGTGCAGGTAGTAACGAGAATTGACCATATTGGTGTAAAAGGATCCTTGTCTGCGAGATAGCTGTCTAAAATTTACATCCAACTCTTTTCAATTTGGCCTTTTGCCGAAATCACGCCTTCAAAAACCATCCCCAAGTACTTATAACTTGGCACAATTGCTAATTTAACTTTATTGATTGTCCACATCATCTGAGCGCTCTGCGAATTAGTTGGAGAATACATAACTATCTGTGTTTTATCAGTATTAACCTTTAGTTCATTTTGTTTGATATAAGTATCGAAGGCTATCAATAACTTTTGAAGGCCAATTCTGGTTTTAGAAATTAGTATGAGGTCGTCTGCATACAGTAGTGCCTTAATTGGATGGTTGTTGAGTTTTGACAAGTCAGAACGCTAATTCTACATCATGTAGAAAATGACATTGGAGTGCTAGAAGGGTATGGTCACTACGTTGTTGGAATACAATTTCAAAACTGTGTAATGCCAAAAAAACTTGCATCAACATATATGTAGTCAATTATACTGAACATGGTGTTTCTATGCAATGTAGCTTGAGCAAGTATATCACCTGATACAGCACCATTGACTCTATAAAAATTCCTCTCTGACATGAACATGGTCCATCTCTTAACCTCCTGTAGTTCATGGCCTTTTTTCTTGTTTATACAATCCAAATTTAAGTCACCAACTAATATGGTCGATGATATGTCCGCTGTCATATGTATCATATCTAAAGGTTTTTCTAATTCTTGATAAAAAAAAAAACATCTACCACACCTATTGGATTGCGGTAAATATTCACAAGTGCAATATTATATTGCTGCCACAAGATTATGACAAGTTGTAAAAAGGGGCTAAACGAAGCCCAAGCTGAAATAAAAAAAAACAGGACTTATTCTTACCGCTACCAATAAGCCCAAAGAAGGCCTTCTTTTATCCGCGGCATGTGCTGGAAACAGAGACTTCTCATAGTTATCCCAAATAGGTTGAAGGGTAAGCCACGTTTCCTGGAATGCTAGTATGTCAAATATCTTAGGTAACTTGGCTATGGCAGTTTGAAGATGAGAATTCCCTCGCGTGTTCCAACTCGCTAGTGAAAAGAGAGTTAGAGCATCCTTTTTTAATGGTTATGCCCTTACCACATGTGATGCATTGATTTGGATAGTTGGTTCTTTGTTTAACAAGATTTTTTAATAGTAACTTTTTTCACATGCAGGATCTTGGGCAACTAAAAATCCCATGTCAAACAATGTCATCTTGGCTTTCCAGATAGCGTTTAACACCACACTGGAGGGGAGCCACAATCGAACCACTGAACGGTTGATCTCTGAAAGAAATTCTACCTGGTTTATATCACCAGTCTCAATATCTTCAAGCTCCACCACATCATTGAAAATGTTTAATATACTTCTTCTATTCAGGACATAAGTTAAAAAAGGTCCTCCACGACATTTCATGATCAAGGAATGACATTTATTAATATTGCACTGCATATTACTTATTTTTGTTCGGTACATGATCAACAAACAGAGAAGCAGTATATTGGCGAAGTTCAGAGGGAGCATTTGCCAATAACTTTGACTGCTCTCTTGCGAAATCATTGATTGCCTGCCCTGTCCCCAATCGCTTATCAATTTCTGCTAGATGTGATTGAGTTCCTGGGAGCGGTTGAGAGGTCGAGGTTATCACCTGCGGGGCTATATTGCCTGTTTGTTGATTCAAATGATTTTCTAAAGATACGTCCACAGCTCTTTTAATGTTTTCGATCAAATAAGCCACCCCCTGATCTTGCAATGTCGCAGGTTTTTATATTTGTCGAGTTAGATTGTTCACTACACTTCGGACCACTATTATAATTATCTGTTGTAACTTTCTGGGCCGATTGTTCAATCCCTTCTACTAGTTTGTTTAGTGTTGAGTAGTCTAGGGAAGGCTTTTGTATTATATTATTTGGCTGAGACATTGCTACAGGTAGGTGACTCAATATAGGTATCTCTAAATCGTTGTACAGATTTATTAGCTTTTGCTGTATCTTGACTGTGATCAACCATTACCATAGGAACTGATGCTCTCGTTTGATTTGACATATTGGTTCTTGTTGGAGCTGTTAATGCTTGAAAAAAGATACTCAGGGTATTTTTAGTGTTTTTTAAACCGAATATGTTTTTAGATTTTTTTTGATTGCGTTACTGGGCCTTTTAATTTCTTTTTAGAAATCACACCACGTGCCGGTTGTAACTTTCTGACAGGCCCCTTTTCGGCTACAGAATGATTTGGCGAGTCCTGATGGGATGCCTCTAACTGTTCTACACTGGCCCATGAATTATTTACTGCTTGGTCACTTAAGCAGATAATCGGCTCCTCTACTGGACGAATAATTTGGGTAAATGTTGGTAGTGGTGAAGGGGTAGCAACTGTCACCACCGCCACAGAATCTGTTGTCAGTACACATTGTATAGATGTCTCCGCCATCTTGACTGGAAGATTTATTGTCGTTGGCATATTTTTGCATAACGCCATTATCCATTGAGAAAGCTGTTCTATTTGGGCCGATTGCATTGAAACTTTCACATCGAGGGACTCAAAAAGTCTAAATAAACTTAGCATGGTGGTATTGATTGCTATAAGTGTCAGTTCAATCATGCCAGAATTCAAATTTGATTCTACTTGCTTTCCCGGTTTACTTCTTGGACGCAGAGTTGGCTGTGCATAAGATAGAGAGTTTAAAGGGATAGATGATTCTAGGGAATATTTTTCTCTCTGAGATATTTGTTCACTGCATATCGATATCGGAGATTCGCATTGACTTGCGAATATTGAAATCTCTGCCTTAAATCAGTCGGTGCTCAGTCAAGAAGGCTCAGTATGGTCATTGCCTAATGGGGGGAGAAGTTTAAGCTCACCCTCAGCTGAGTGTAAAATGGTTCGATCCGAAAGAGCATTGCGCTCAGACAAGAAGGCCTACGAGCAAGATTTTGTATGAGTAGGTCTTTTGGTCTGGGGCACACCAAAGTTGAACAAAGCAGCTATGTTATTTTGTCGATTTTCTGAAGTCCGCTGTAAATTGACCTCAGAATGTGCTGCATTACATGGAGCCGACAAACCATAATTGCGTGCCTCCTTTGGTAAGTTTTTTGTGCTATATGTATCTCACTATTTGTTGCCATGATTGCTGATTTATCAAAATAGTCCGGCATACACGATTTAAGTGTATAGAACATAGAAAGCATACACTTTTTTTCAACAAACAGTTCCCCTCTGTCTATTGAACCACAAGTTAAATATCAGTCGTTATCAGGAATAATGTTTCCCGCCACACCACAACTATTCGGCTAAGCAGACAAGCGATGCATCCACAAGATGCTTACTCACGAGTGCATGTGCACGAGCGCGCTCGTATACGTAAGACGTTCGGTAGGCGGCACCAAGAAAGGGCGTGCCTTCACCTCAATTGAAGTAGCAGTTAAAGCAACAGAGTCCAAAATCATTGAACAAATCCAACGTTGGTGAAGCAGAGATCCCAAGCGGACAAGCGATGCTTCCACAAGATGATTACCCACAAGTGCGTAGTCCTGTGAAGGAGCTACGACCCTTGGAGTGGAGAGACCATCCATTCCTGATGTCTGCTCGGTGCCCTGCCAGAGGAAGCCAGAGGAAGTGCCCTGGAACCATCCTGTGGCTGACCAGTTTCGTGTTTGGGCTACTGTGCTGCTGGTAACACCGTACCGGGTTTCGGTCTGAAACTTGGGGGATCCTCCGCTGGCCCTGCAAGACTACCTCCTGCAAGATTTCGGCGTCCTAGCATCAAGGGGACCCGAGATGTGAGGTACGCAGAGACCACCATCTGAAAATTGCTTACCTGACCCGAGTTCAGTCCTGTGAGGGGTGCTACATCGGGTTTTGCTGCAGTCTTCAATCGAGAGTCCTTGCAACAGTGAAAGACACCAACCGGAGATCAGCTCGAACCTGCAACCCCTGTGAATCAAGGACTGTGGCTTTCGGTGGGAAAAGCAATGTCAGACCATCTTCCTTGGTCCTGCCAAGTCTGGGGAAGAAGCAGAGCACGGGGGTAAGGAACAGAGCTTCTAATCTACCCCTATACTCGCATTATAAGTAAATGGGCTTATAATAAAGCTTATTTCTAACACTTTTGGCTTTGCCATAGCTTGCTTGTGCAAGACATCTGACTGTTGGGGTTACTTTTGAGCATTAGTCTAACTTGAACCCTAACCCTAAGAACCCTTCACTGGAACCCAGATACCCTACCTGCATTTTTTCCTGCATCCTAAGTTCTGTGGAACTGTATCCTGAACTATTGGGCACAAGACCCCAGGCAATTTAGGGCTGGACAATTTTAGATAGGGATCATCTCTGTGGACCTTTTTGTGCATAATACTTGACTAACCTTTCCTTTGCAGGAGTTTCTGATTCGTATTATGCCCGATAATCAAGTGAATGTATATATGTAGTTAGTTTAATAGTCTTGTGTGATAAGTCTACCGGCTTGTAGTCATTTGTCTATAGTGTGTTTTGACCATAATTAAATCACTGTATTTTTATACATCCTGTCTAAGCGTAATCTGTGATTCCCATTGTGTGACCTCATTGTGGACTCTTTACAAGCTCACCCCCTCTGAAGGACTTAGCCCAGACCGCCCATCACTACTACATAAACTGGTCTGACTACAGCTTCCCAGAGTTGTTCTTGTCACAATATAGGTTGGCCTTCTATACATCTGTCCACCAGGCCAGAGTATAGAAAATCAGTCCTAACCGTTTTTAGCCCATCAAGCTGACTTGGATTGCAACAATTATTCTTTAGTTTTCATCACACGTAGCTGGCTTGCATCCATCGGTGGAGATTAAGTTTACACAATAACCTTAGAGGCCTCCAAAAATTGCCATTCTGCCAAGTTTTCCAAATTCGAATTTAATTCCCGTTTCTATATTTTTGCTGCAGATAGTAGCACTATACCTGATGCAAGAGAGTTGGAGCTTCCACATTCTAATGTAATTCTTGCCTCTATATTTCTGCTGTAGATAGTAGCGCCGTACCTGATGCAAGAGAGTTGGAGCTTCCAAATTCTAATTTAATTCTTACTTCTATATTTCTGCTGCAGATAGTAGCGCTATACCTGGTGCAAGATAGTTGGAGCTTCCAAATTCTAATATAATTCTTGCTTCTATATTTCTTCTGCAGATAGTAGCGCTGTACCTGATGCAAGAGAGTTGGAGCTTCCAAATTCTAATATAATTCTTGCTTCTATATTTCTTCTGCAGATAGTAGCGCTGTACCTGATGCAAGAGAGTTGGAGCTTCCAAATTCGAATTTAATTCTTGCCTCTATATTTCTGCTGCAGATAGTAGCGCTATACCTGGTGCAAGATAGTTGGAGCTTCCAAATTCTAATATAATTCTTGCTTCTATATTTCTTCTGCAGATAGTAGCGCTGTACCTGATGCAAGAGAGTTGGAGCTTCCAAATTCGAATTTAATTCTTGCTTCTATATTTCTGCTGCAGATAGTAGCGCTATACCTGGTGCAAGATAGTTGGAGCTTCCAAATTCTAATATAATTCTTGCTTCTATATTTCTTCTGCAGATAGTAGTGCTGTACCTGATGCAAAGAGTTGGAGCTTCCAAATTCTAATGTAATTCTTGCCTCTATATTTCTTCTGCAGATAGTAGCGCTGTACCTGATGCAAGAGAGTTGGAGCTTCCAAATTCTAATTTAATTCTTGCTTCTATATTTCTTCTGCAGATAGTAGCGCTGTACCTGATGCAAGAGAGTTGGAGCTTCCAAATTCTAATATAATTCTAGCTTCTATATTTCTGCTGCAGATAGTAGCGCTGTACCTGATGCAAGAGAGTTGGAGCTTCCAAATTCTAATGTAATTCTTGCTTCTATATTTCTGCTGCAGATAGTAGCGCTGTACCTGATGCAAGAGAGTTGGAGCTTCCAAATTCTAATGTAATTCTTGATTGTATATTTTTGCTGCAGATAGTAGCGCTTTACCTGATGCAAGAGAGTCAGAGCTCTGTGCTTAGTGCTAGAGAAATCACTTTCCCTTAACACGTGACATGTTTACTATTGGGCAGCGATATAGGTGTGGGCCTCTCCCCAGAACATCCAGGAATCAATGCTCATTGCCCTTGTGTTGATGATTAGCAGTAAATGTTATCAATCATTTCCCCACTCATTCTTATCACTAAAGCAACAAGTATTTACATTTGCAACATATTGCCTCAATGCATTGATGAGAAAAAACTCAAGACTTGACGTTTTGGATGAGGTTTGTTTGGTAAACTTTAACAGCAGTAAAGCAGAGGATTTACACAGTAACGCACTCATCAGACCAGCGTCCAAATCCCGGAGTCGCCTCCCCTCCCTCCAGGTCTCAGCTTATGTAGATGTTCTAGTGCATTGAACCTGATCTGTGACACAAGGA
Source organism: Ambystoma mexicanum (assembly GCF_040938575.1). Taxonomy (NCBI): domain Eukaryota; kingdom Metazoa; phylum Chordata; class Amphibia; order Caudata; family Ambystomatidae; genus Ambystoma; species Ambystoma mexicanum. The sequence goes on from NC_090931.1 coordinate 1,551,188,424, forward strand.
ATGTTCAACTCAATTTAAGGAGGTTCCTCTGGCTTCACAATTATCTTCAAAGTGTCTCCACTTACAAGCTATCAATTCATGTTAGTCCAGATACTCTTATTTGTCTACACATATGTATAGCTGGGTGCTCGTTATACATGTATTTACAGCCCTCGCTGGGCCTGCCTTTGAAGTGGAGCCATAAAATGCTGGACTAAATTAAGCAGAGTGAGCACAGTTACATAAACTGTTGCACAACAACCAGTGAGTGGAAGACCAGATACACATTTCTGTGTGCCAGAACAGAAATCCCTATAAGCAGATATACACATTTAAAATGGATCATTCTCACTAAACTAGGCCTGTGCAAGGTTGTGTGGCCTAATCTTAGACTGATACAATATTTTCTTAATGTTTTTATCCCCTTCAGTTTACAAAATATGCCATCCTAACGTTCTTCTGGGTGGGAAGCAGATAGCGAACCTGTAACAGTTCACAACATTGATCATTGCTTCCTTATGGACTGTGCCTATCTGGCAAGATGAGGAAGAAGCAGTCTAGGTGCTACTTGGCAGCCATCCAGAGAGCACCATAAGAGGGTCAGACTATAAACCTGCAGTGCTTTCTGGACCACAGCTCCCTCTCAGACTGTAGTGCCCGATCTTGTAGCGCAGCCATGAGGTGCAATCGATGACTCTTCCACTGAAACACAAACACGACTATCGCTAGAAGCCAGGGGGCCTTTTAGGCCTGAATTGTGGACTAATTTGTCAGTGTTAGCAAAGTCATTGCCCAGAGCTTTACAGGTTTGAGTCATATCAATCCCACGCCATATGACAATAGCCAAAGCTGAGGAAGACACAAATGCAGTCAATAGGACAGAAGATGGGTACCATCTAATACAGGAGTCCAGTAGACGTCAGTCCACCTCTCAATATAAAAGACAACCAAAATCATACACAACACGGCGTGCGTATCTAGAATCCCTACAGATTGTGGCCGTTTTATTCAAAACTCGAGTGCGGGCGCATGCAAGCAGTTCAGCAACTTGGGCATATTTTACATCAGGTAACTCAACAAGGCCCATCAACAAACAGAATCACCTCAGGGTTATGCAGAGGCAAATCTTCCCTAAGATCAGCTCTAAGAGTCATGGGTTTTCTGGCCACCATCAGGCAATGCACCCTGCCGCTTGTGCTCTTCCATACGTCCTCCCGCTTGTACTCTCCCATGCGGCTTGCCGCTTGTGCTCTTCCATACGCCCTCCCGCTTGTACTCTCCCATGCGGCTTGCCGCTTGTACTCTCCCATGCAGCTTGCCGCTTCTGCTCTTCCATACGCCCTCCCGCTTGTACTCTCCCATGCGGCTTGCCGCTTCTGCTCTTCCATACGCCCTCCCGCTTGTACACTCCCATGCAGCTTGCCGCTTGTGCTCTTCCATACGCCCTCCCGCTTGTACTCTCCCATGCGGCTTGCCGCTTGTGCTCTTCCATACGCCCTGCCACTTGTACTCTTCTATATGCCCTGCCGTTTGTACTCTTTCATACGACATGCTGCGTGTACTCTCCCATGCGACATGCCGCTTGTACTCTTCCATATGCCTTCTGCTTCTCTCCCATGTGCCCTGCCGCTTGTACTCTTCCACTCGCCCTGCCGCTTGTACTCTTCCACTCACCCTGCTGCTTCTACTCTTCCACATGCTCTGCCACTTGTACTCTCCCATACAATGTGCCGCTTGTATTCTTCCACTCGACCTACCGCTTCTACTCTTCCATACGCCCTGCCACTTGTACTCTCCCATGCGACATGCTACTTCTACACTCCAATGCGACATGCCGCTTGTACTCTTCCATATGCCTTCCGCTTATACTCTCCCATGTGCCCTGCTGCTTTTACTCTTCCATGCGTCCTGCTGCTTCTACTCTTCCACACACCCTGCTGCTTGTACTTTTCCATACACCAATCAGATTGCACTCTTCCATGCACCCTGCAGTTTCTACTCACCCATGTGCCCTGCCAATTGTACTCTCCCATGTGATGGGCCGCTTGTACTCTTCCATGCGCCCTGCAGCTTGTACTCTCCCACACGCCCTGATCCTTGTACTCTTCCACTCACCCTGCCACTTGTACTCTCCCATGCGATGTACCGCTTGTACTCTTCCACATGCCTGCCACTTCTACTCTTCCATATGCCCTGCCACTTGTACTCTCCCATACGATGTGCTGCTTATACTCTTCCACTCGCCCTGCCACTTGTATTCTTCCATACGCCCTGCCACTTGTACTCTTCCATATGCCCTGCCGTTTGTACTCTTTCATACGACATGCTGCGTGTACTCTCCCATGCGACATGCCGCTTGTACTCTTCCATATGCCTTCTGCTTGTTCTCTCCCATGTGCCCTGCTGCTTTTACTCTTCCATGCGTCCTGCCGCTTGTACTCTTCCACACACCAATCAGATTGCACTCTTCCATGCACCCTGCAGTTTCTACTCACCCATGTGCCCTGCCAATTGTACTCTTCCATGCACTCTGCCAGCTGCACTCTTCCATAAGGCCTGCCGCTTGTACTCTTCTACTCGCCCTGCCATTTGTACTCTCCCATGTGATGGGCCGCTTGTACTCTTCCATGCGCCCTGCAGCTTGTACTCTCCCACATGCCCTGATCCTTGTACTCTTCCACTCGCCCTGCCACTTGTACTCTCCCATGCGATGTACCGCTTGTACTCTTCCACATGCCTGCCATTTGTACTCTTCCACCCGCCCTGCCTCTTCTACTCTTCCATACGCCCTGCCACTTGTACTCTCCCATACAATGTGCTGCTTCTACTCTTCCACTCGCCCTGCCACTTGTATTCTTCCATACGCCCTGCCACTTGTACTCTTCCATATGCCCTGCCATTTGTACACTTTCATACGCCCTGCCACTTGTACTCTTCCATATGCCCTGCCATTTGTACTCTTTCATACGCCCTGCCACTTGTACTCTCCCATGCGACATGCTGCGTGTACTCTCCCATGTGACATGCCACTTGTACTCTTCCATATGCCTTCTGCTTGTTCTCTCCCATGTGCCCTGCTGCTTTTACTCTTCCATGCGTCCTGCCGCTTGTACTCTTCCACACACCCTGCTGCTTGTACTCTTCCATACACCAATCAGATTGCACTCTTCCATGCACCCTGCAGTTTCTACTCACCCATGTGCCCTGCCAATTGTACTCTTCCACACACTCTGCCACCTGCACTCTTCCATAAGGCCTGCCGCTTGTACTCTTCCATGCGCCCTGCAGCTCGTACTCTTCCACACGCCCTGATCATTGTACTCTTCCACTCGCCCTGCCACTTGTACTCTCCCATGCGATGTGCCGCTTGTACTCTTCCACACGCCTGCCACTTGTACTCTTCCACTCGCCCTGCCGCTTCTACTCTTCCATACGCCCTGCCACTTGTACTCTCCCATAGGATGTGCTGCTTATACTCTTCCACTCGCCCTGCCACTTGTATTCTTCCATACGCCCTGCCGCTTGTACTCTTTCATACGCCCTGCCACTTGTACTCTCCCATGCGACATGCTGCTTGTACTTTCCCATGCGACATGCCGCTTGTACTCTTCCATATGCCTTCCGCTTGTTCTCTCCCATACGCCCTGCCACTTGTACTCTTCTATATGCCCTGCCACTTGTACTCTTTCATACGCCCTGCCACTTGTACTCTCCCATGCGACATGCTGCTTGTACTTTCCCATGCGACATGCCGCTTGTACTCTTCCATATGCCTTCCGCTTGTTCTCTCCCATGTGCCCTGCTGCTTTTACTCTGCCATGCGCCTTGCTGCTTGTACTCTGCCATGTAGACTGCCGCTTGTACTATTCCATGCAGACTGTCACTTGTACTCTTCCATATACCCATCAGATTGCACTCTTCCATGCACCCTATCATACACTGTGCAGCTTATACTCTTCCATAGGCCCATCAGATTTTACTCTTCAATACACCCTGCCACTTGTACTCTCCCATGCATCCTGCAGATTGTACTCTCCCATGTACACTGCAGATTGTACTCTCCCATGCTTCCTGCAGATTGTACTCTTCCATGCACTCAGCCTCTTGCACTCTTCCATAAGGCCTGCCGCTTGTACTCCCATGCATCTTGCAGCTTCAACTCCCATGCATCCTGCAGCTTGTACTCTCCCATGAACCCTGCAGATTGCACTCTTCCATACAGCCTGCAGCATGTACTCTCCTGTGAACCCTGCAAATTGTACTCTCTCATGCAGCCTACTTGTACTCTTCCATGCTGCCTGCTGCTTGTGCTCTTCCATACACCCATCATTTTGCACTCTTCCATGCACCATGCAGCTTGTACTCTCCCATATAACATGCAGCATGTACTCTCCCATGCACCCGGCAGTTTTTAATCTCCCATGCACCCTGCAGCTTGTACTCTACCATGCACACTGCAGCTTGCACTCTGCCATGCACCTTGGCGCTTGTACTCTTCCAGGCTCCCTGATGCTTGTACTCTTCCGCATGCCCTGCTGAATGTACTCTTCAATACACTCATCAGATTGCACTCTTCCATACACCCTGCAGCTTGTACTCACTCATGTGTCCTGCTGCTTGTACTCTTCCATAAGACTTGACGCTTGCACTCTTCCATACACCTGTTAGATTGCACTCTTCCATGCACCCTATCATACACCCTGCAGCTTGTACTCCCATGCATCCTGCAGATTGTACTTTCCCATGCACCGTGCTGCTTGTACTCTCCCATGCACCCTACAGCTTGTACTCTTCCACACGCCCTGCTGCTTGTACTCACTCATGTGTCCTGCCGCTTGTACTCTTCCATAAGACTTGACGCTTGCACTCTTCCATACACCTGTTAGACTGCACTCTTCCATGCACCCTATCATACACCCTGCAGCTTGTACTCCCATGCATCCTGCAGATTGTACTTTCCCATGCACCGTTCTGCTGGTACTCTCCCATGCACCCTACAGCTTGTACTCTTCCACACGCCCTGCTGCTTGTACTCTTCCATATGCCCTGCTGCTTGTACTCTTCCATACGCCCTGCTTGTACTCTGCCATGCGCCCTGCTGCTTGTACTCTACCATGCAGATTGTCGCTTGTACTCTTCTATATATCCATTAGATTGCACTCTTCCATGCGCCCGATCAAACACTGTCCAGCTTGCACTCTCCCATGCACCCTGCAGCTTGAACTCTTCCATGCATCCTGCAGATTGTACTCTCCCATGCATCCTGCAGATTGTACTCTCCCACGCACCCCGATGCTTGTACTCTGCCATGCGCCCTGATGCTTGTACTCTGCCATGCGCCCTGATGCTTGTAATCTGCCAAGCGCCCTCTTGTTTGTACTCTTTCATGCGCCCTGCAGCTTGTACTCTGCCATGCTCCCGGTAGCTTGTACTCTGCCATTCAGGCTGTCACGTGTACTCTTCCATGCGCCCTGCTGCTTGTACTATTCCATGCAGACTGCCGCAGGTACTCTCCCATGCACCCTGCACTTTGTAGTCTCCCATGTACCCTGCAGCTTGTACTCTCCCATGCACCTTGGCGCTTGTACTCCTCCACGCGCCCTGATGTTTGTACTCTTCCACACGCCCAGCTGCTTGTACTCTTCCATACACCCATCAGATTGCACTCTTCCATACACTCTGCAGCTTGTACTCGCCCATGTCTCCTGCCGCTTGTCCTCTTCCATAATGTTTGCCGTTTTACTCTTGCATACACCTATTAGATTGCACTCTTCCATTCACCCTATCATACAACCTGCAGCTTGTACTCTCCAATGAATCCTGCAGATTGTACTCTCCCATGCACCTTGCAGCTTGTACTCTTCCATGCGCCCTGCCGCTTGTACTCTGCCATGCGCCCTGCTGCTTGTATTTTGCCATGCAGACTGTCGCTTGTACTCTTCCATATACCCATCAGATTGTACTCTTCCATGCGCCCTATCAAACACTGTCCAGCTTGTACTCTCCCATGCATCCTGCAGATTGTACTCTCCGATGCATCCTGCAGATTGTACTCTCCCATGCACACCGCAGCTTGTACTCTGCTATGCAGACTGCCATGTGTACTCTTCCATGCATCCTGCAGATTGTACTCTCCCATGCACCCTGCAGCTTGTACTCTCCCATGCACCCTGCAGCTTGTATTCTTCCATGCATCCTGCAGATTGTACTCTCCCACGCACCCCGATGCTTGTACTCTGCCATGCGCCCTGATGCTTGTACTCTGCCATGCGCCCTGATGCTTGTAATCTGCCAAGCGCCCTCTTGTTTGTACTCTTTCATGCGCCCTGCAGGTTGTACTCTGCCATGCTCCCGGTAGCTTGTACTCTGCCATTCAGGCTGTCACGTGTACTCTTCCATGCGCCCTGCTGCTTGTACTATTCCATGCAGACTGCCGCATGTACTCTCCCATGCATCCTGCACTTTGTAGTCTCCCATGTACCCTGCAGCTTGTACTCTCCCATGCACCTTGGCGCTTGTACTCCTCCACGCGCCCTGATGTTTGTACTCTTCCACACGCCCTGCTGCTTGTACTCTTCCATACACCCATCAGATTGCACTCTTCCATACACTCTGCAGCTTGTACTCGCCCATGTCTCCTGCCGCTTGTCCTCTTCCATAATGTTTGCCGTTTTACTCTTGCATACACCTATTAGATTGCACTCTTCCATGCACCCTATCATACAACCTGCAGCTTGTACTCTCCAATGAATCCTGCAGATTGTACTCTCCCATGCACCGTGCAGCTTGTACTCTTCCATGCACCCTGATGCTTGTACTCTTCCATGCGCCCTGCCGCTTGTACTCTGCCATGAGCCCTGCTGCTTGTACTTTGCCATGCAGACTGCCGCGTGTACTCTTCATGCGCCCTGCTGCTTGTACTTTGCCATGCAGACTGTCGCTTGTACTCTTCCATATACCCATCAGATTGTACTCTTCCATGCGCCCTATCAAACACCGTCCAGCTTGTACTCTCCCATGCATCCTGCAGATTGTACTCTCCGATGCATCCTGCAGATTGTACTCTCCCATGCACACCGCAGCTTGTACTCTGCTATGCAGACTGCCATGTGTACTCTTCCATGCATCCTGTAGATTGTACTCTCTCATGCACCCTGCAGCTTGTACTCTCCCATGCACCCTGCAGCTTGTATTCTTCCATGCATCCTGCAGATTGCACTCTTCCATACGCCCTGCCGCTTGTACTCTGCCATGAGCTCTGCTGCTTGTACTTTGCCATGCAGACTGCCGCGTGTACTCTTCATACGCCCTGCTGCTTGTACTTTGCCATGCAGACTGTTGCTTGTACTCTTCCATATACCCATCAGATTGTACTCTTCCATGCGCCCTATCAAACACTGACCAGCTTGCACTCTCCCATGCAGCCTGCAGATTGTACTCTCCCATGCAGCCTGCAGATTGTACTCTCCCATGCACACTGCAGCTTGTACTCTGCTATGCAGACTGTCATGTGTACTTTTCCATGCATCCTGCAGATTGTACTCTCCCATACACACTGCAGCTTGTACTCTGCCATGCAGATTGTACTCTCCCATGCACCCTGCAGATTGTACTCTCCCATGCACCCTGCAGATTGTACTCTCCCATGTGCCCTGCCGATTGTACTCTTCCACGCACTCTGCCACCTACACTCTTCCATATGGCCTGCTGCTTGTACTCTTCCATGCACCCTGCCGCTTGTACTCTTCCATGCTGCCGGTCAATTGTATTCCTCCATACACCTATTAGATTGCACTCTTCCATGCACCCTATCATACACCCTGCAGCTTGTACTCTCCCATGCATGCTCCACATTGTACTCTCCCATGCGCCTTGCTGCTTGTACTCTGCCATGCGCCTTGCTGCTTGTACTCTTTCATGCGCCCTGCAGACTGTACTCTGCCACGTGCCCGGGCAGCTTGTACTCTACCATGCGCCCTGATACTTGTACTCTCCCAAGCAACGTGCCGCTTGTACTCTTCCACTCGCCCTGCCGCTTGTACTCTTCCACTCACCCTGCTGCTTCTACTCTTCCACATGCTCTGCCACTTGTACTCTCCCATACAATGTGCCGCTTGTATTCTTCCACTCGACCTACCGCTTCTACTCTTCCATACGCCTTGCCACTTGTACTCTCCCATGCGACATGCTACTTCTACTCTCCAATGCGACATGCCGCTTGTACTCTTCCATATGCCTTCCGCTTGTACTCTCCCATGTGCCCTGCTGCTTTTACTCTTCCATGCGTCCTGCTGCTTCTACTCTTCCACACACCCTGCTGCTTGTACTCTTCCATACACCAATCAGATTGCACTCTTCCATGCACCCTGCAGTTTCTACTCACCCATGTGCCCTGCCAATTGTACTCTCCCATGTGATGGGCCGCTTGTACTCTTCCATGCGCCCTGCAGCTTGTACTCTCCCACACGCCCTGATCCTTGTACTCTTCCACTCACCCTGCCACTTGTACTCTCCCATGCGATGTACCGCTTGTACTCTTCCACATGCCTGCCACTTCTACTCTTCCATATGCCCTGCCACTTGTACTCTCCCATACGATGTTCTGCTTATACTCTTCCACTCGCCCTGCCACTTGTATTCTTCCATACGCCCTGCCACTTGTACTCTTCCATATGCCCTGCCGTTTGTACTCTTTCATACGACATGCTGCGTGTACTCTCCCATGCGACATGCCGCTTGTACTCTTCCATATGCCTTCTGCTTGTTCTCTCCCATGTGCCCTGCTGCTTTTACTCTTCCATGCGTCCTGCCGCTTGTACTCTTCCACACACCAATCAGATTGCACTCTTCCATGCACCCTGCAGTTTCTACTCACCCATGTGCCCTGCCAATTGTACTCTTCCATGCACTCTGCCAGCTGCACTCTTCCATAAGGCCTGCCGCTTGTACTCTTCTACTCGCCCTGCCATTTGTACTCTCCCATGTGATGGGCCGCTTGTACTCTTCCATGCGCCCTGCAGATTGTACTCTCCCACATGCCCTGATCCTTGTACTCTTCCACTCGCCCTGCCACTTGTACTCTCCCATGCGATGTACCGCTTGTACTCTTCCACATGCCTGCCATTTGTACTCTTCCACCCGCCCTGCCTCTTCTACTCTTCCATACGGCCTGCCACTTGTACTCTCCCATACAATGTGCTGCTTCTACTCTTCCACTCGCCCTGCCACTTGTATTCTTCCATACGCCCTGCCACTTGTACTCTTCCATATGCCCTGCCATTTGTACTCTTTCATACGCCCTGCCACTTGTACTCTCCCATGCGACATGCTGCATGTACTCTCCCATGCGACATGCCGCTTGTACTCTTCCATATGCCTTCTGCTTGTTCTCTCCCATGTGCCCTGCTGCTTTTACTCTTCCATGCGTCCTGCCGCTTGTACTCTTCCACACACCCTGCTGCTTGTACTCTTCCATACACCAATCAGATTGCACTCTTCCATGCACCCTGCAGTTTCTACTCACCCATGTGCCCTGCCAATTGTACTCTTCCACACACTCAGCCACCTGCACTCTTCCATAAGGCCTGCCGCTTGTACTCTTCCATACGCCCTGCCGCTGGTACTCTTCTCCTCGCCCTGCCATTTGTACTCTCCCATGTGATGGGCCGCTTGTACTCTTCCATGCGCCCTGCAGCTCGTACTCTTCCACACGCCCTGCTCCTTGTACTCTTCCACTCGCCCTGCCACTTGTACTCTCCCATGCGATGTGCCGCTTGTACTCTTCCACACGCCTGCCACTTGTACTCTTCCACTCGCCCTGCCGCTTCTACTCTTCCATACGCCCTGCCACTTGTACTCTCCCATACAATGTGCTGCTTATACTCTTCCATACGCCCTGCCACTTGTATTCTTCCATACGCCCTGCCGCTTGTACTCTTTCATACGCCCTGCCACTTGTACTCTCCCATGCGACATGCTGCTTGTACTTTCCCATGCAACATGCCGTTTGTACTCTTCCATATGCCTTCCGCTTGTTCTCTCCCATACGCCCTGCCACTTGTACTCTTCTATATGCCCTGCCACTTGTACTCTTTCATACGCCCTGCCACTTGTACTCTCCCATGCGACATGCTGCTTGTACTTTCCCATGCGACATGCCGCTTGTACTCTTCCATATGCCTTCCGCTTGTTCTCTCCCATACGCCCTGCCACTTGTACTCTTCTATATGCCCTGCCACTTGTACTCTTTCATACGCCCTGCCACTTGTACTCTCCCAAGCGACATGCTGCTTGTACTTTCCCATGCGACATGCTGCTTGTACTTTCCCATGCGACATGCCGCTTGTACTCTTCCATATGCCTTCCGCTTGTTCTCTCCCATGTGCCCTGCTGCTTTTACTCTGCCATGCGCCCTATCAAACACTGTCCAGCTTGTACTCTCCCATGCATCCTGCAGATTGTACTCTCCGATGCATACTGCAGATTGTACTCTCCCATGCACACCGCAGCTTGTACTCTGCTATGCAGACTGCCATGTGTACTCTTCCATGCATCCTGCAGATTGTACTCTCCCATAAACACTGCAGGTTGTACTCTGCCATGCAGACTGCCACGTGTACTCTTCCATGCGTCCTGCAGATTGTACTCTCCCATGCACCCTGCAGCTTGTACTATGCCATGCAGATTGCCACATGTACTCTCCCATGCACCCTGCAGCTTGTATTCTTCCATGCATCCTGCAGATTGCACTCTTCCATACGCCCTGCCGCTTGTACTCTGCCATGAGCTCTGCTGCTTGTACTTTGCCATGCAGACTGCCGCGTGTACTCTTCATACGCCCTGCTGCTTGTACTTTGCCATGCAGACTGTTGCTTGTACTCTTCCATATACCCATCAGATTGTACTCTTCCATGCGCCCTATCAAACACTGACCAGCTTGTACTCTCCCATGCAGCCTGCAGATTGTACTCTCACATGCAACCTGCAGATTGTACTCTCCCATGCACACTGCAGCTTGTCCTCTGCTATGCAGACTGCCATGTGTACTTTTCCATGCATCCTGCAGATTGTACTCTCCCATACACACTGCAGCTTGTACTCTGCCATGCAGACTGCCATGTGTACTCTACCATGCATCCTGCAGATTGTACTCTCCCATGCATCCTGCAGCTTGTACTCTCCCATGCACCCTGCAGCTTGTATTCTTCCATGCATCCTGCAGATTGCACTCTACCATGCGCCCTGCAGCTTGTACTCTGCCATGCAGACTGTCACGTGTACTCTTCCATGTGCCCTGCTGCTTGTACTATTCCATGCAGACTGCCGCTTGTACTATTCCATGCAGACTGCTGCTTGTACTTTTCCATATAACCATCAGATTGCACTCTTCCATGCGCTCTATCAAACACTGTCCAGCTTGTGCTCGTCCATGCATCCTGCATATTATACTCTCCCATGCATCCTGCAGATTTGACTCTCCCATGCACACTGCAGCTTCTACTCTTCCACACGCCCTGATGCTTTTACTCTTCCACGCCATCCTGCAGCATGTACTCTCCCATGCACCCTGCAGCTTGTACTCTCCCATGCGCACTGCAGATTGTACTCTCCCATGCGCACTGCCTGTGCGCCCTGCAGATAATAATCTTCCATGCTTCCTGCAGCTTGTACTCTTTCATGCGCCCCACAGATTGTACTCTTGCATGCGCCCCGCAGATTGTACTCTCCCATGCACCCTGCAGATTGTACTCTCCCATGCACCCTGCAGATTGTACTCTCCCATGCGCCCTGCAGATAGTAATCTTCCATGCGCCCTGCAGCTTGTAATCTTTGATGCGCCCTGCAGTTAGTACTCTCCCATGTGCCCTGCAGTTTGTACTCTCCCATGCACCCTGCAGATAGTACACTTCTGTGCGCCCTGCAGATAGTAATCTTCCATGCGACCAGCAGCTTGTACTCTTTCATGCGCCTTGCAGCTTGTATTCTCCCATGCGCCCTGCAGATTGTACTCTCCCATGCGCCCTGCAGCTTGTACTCTCCCATGCAGCCTGCAGCTTGTACTCTCCTGTGCGCCCTACAGATAGTACTCTCCCATGCGCCCTGCAGATAGTTGTACTCTCCCATGCGCCCTACAGATTGTACTCTCCCATGCGCCCTACAGATTGTACTCTCCCATGCGCCCTGCAGCTTGTACTCTCCCATGTGCCCTGCAGATAGTAATCTTCTGTGCACCCGGCAGCTTTTACTCTTAAATGCGCCCTGTATTTTGTACTCTCCCATGCGCCCTGCAGCTTGTACTCTCCCATGCAGCCTGCAGTTTGTACTCTCCTGTACGCCCTGCAGATAATCTTCTGTGCGCCCTGCAGCTTGAACTCTTTCATGCACCCTGCAGCTTGTACTCTCCCATGAGCCCTGCAGATAGTACTCATACATTCAACCTACATGGGAATAGAAACCTCAGTGCCAGGATTGCAGCGGATATCAGACCACTTATACTAAGCAGTAACACTGATAAAACTAACACCACTAACATTGGGCACTACCACGGCACAACACATTAGACACACTGCCACTCGACTGTACCATTGACACAGCACAGACCACTGATACTCAGCAGTACCATCCATACAACAGACAGCATTAACTCCTGAACAGTAGCACACCCACCACTGACACAATAGACATCACTAACAGACTGTAAGTACCACCAGCACACACTACTAGCACTGGACAGTCCAACTCAAACAACACACCACTGGTGTTTAGCAGGGCAACTGACACAATACACTTAGGCGTGGGCCACGCCTAAGGCCCACGTAGTACAAGGCCCCTCCTGTCTGCACCTTCAGCCCACTCTTTCCCAGGGCAGGAGCCCTACAAGACCCAGAAGCAGCTGTGCCGAGCTGCATCGTCCGCCAACAAAGTCGTCTTGCTGCAAGGACAGCTAGACTTCGCTGCAAAGCGTGCCCGATGTGCACAAGACGTCCCGTGATGATCTGGAATGATCCTACCCACCTACAGAGCTTTGGTGCATTCTACTGAGCCATAATACCCCTTCCATAAGCTTTGTGTTAGGCTCCGTTAGCCATTGCCACGAGGAGCAGCTGATCTGCTCACTGCGATCCTAAGATGGCCACCGGCCGAAACATCCACCTTTTGTTTACTATGGTTGCCTAGTAACCTTCCTGAGCCGGAGGCAGAAGCCGGCCCACCACGCCTAAGGCCCACGTAGTACAAGGCCCCTCCTGTCCGCACCGGCAGCACAGCGCTGGACACTGCATATCCTACACCCTGCACTATCACCGCCATTGACCTATGACCTACCCTGACCAGAGACTACACTTACTCTCGGAGCGCTGCCCGTAATATCACTGGATATGTACACAGCCCGAGGCATTTCAGCCCTTGCCTAAGACTGACCCAGTTATCTACACCAATCAGGTACTAAACATATGCCATAATCTGCTACAACTGATACCACTGGAAAACTCTTACAGTAGTTGTATACTATGGCGTTCTCTAATGCATTACTATGCCCGTTGTGTTAACAATGCTGCTAATATTGTCTCTATCCATCCTATCTTGTTTGCGCCCACTTCCTGCAATATTGCTGACATTACGTTGAAGCCGTATTGCGACTGCAACTGTGCTTCCTGTCTATCTGCCTCAATATATATTTATAGTCTGCCTAACTTTGATAGTGCCCATTGCTAAATTGTGATTGTGCCTCCTGCCCACCTGCCACAGCCTGGCCTACCATTTTGCCTAATTTTGATTGTGCCCATTGCTAAATTGTGATTGTGCCTCCTGCCCACATGCCTCAGCCTGGCCTACCCCTTAGCCTAACTGTGATTGCGTCCATTACCAAACTGTGTCTGTGCCCACTTGCCTTAGCATTCCTAAAAATTGTACATTCCCAGGAGGCCACTGATTCTCCTCATTACTGCGCTAGCTACTACTTTGACAGGGAATATATTGGTAAACTACCCCTACCATAGCTTCCCTAGCATTACCCTCATCCTGTACAAGTAAGGACAAGCTTACTAAACCAAATATGCAAGAACCATTGATAACACAACTATGTACTACTTGTGATAGAAATGGAAGACTCCGTGCAAGACTCTCCAAATTGCACGAACCTCTAGCCAGAACTCTAGTACCCGGTAACAGATCCACACCCTCTCTAGACACCTATACTCATAAATCTAAAGGCAACCCTCCACAAACTACATCGAGCATGCCATCCGTAGTCCCACCCTGCCATACTCTCAAAGGAGCATTAATAAATGCGAGATCCTTGGTCGACTATGCCAATGAGATAGCGGAGATCATACAGTTAGAACAACTAGACTTATTAACAGTCACTGAATCCTGGCTGCACGCCGCTGCAGGTCCAGCGCTCTCACTAGCCATCCCTAATGGATATACTATCCTAAGATCAGACAGAGTTGATACACGAGGAGGAGGTATCGCACTCATTGTAAAAGACAATTTACCAATTAGACTCACACCCCATCTGGACACTAAATCCTGTGAGAACCTTTCGGCCAAACTCAATCTAAATAGCGCCCAAACTCTCACAATTCATCTGATATACAGACCACCAAACCCTATTGGAACATTCGAGGATGACTTATCCAATATCGTATCCAATAATCTAAAAAACTCTTCTCAAGTTATACTACTAGGAGACCTTAATCTAGGATATAACGACCCCAAAGATGTACATGCATCTAATGTGGCAAATATCCTATCAGAACAAGGCTTCACCCAGAAAGTACTTGACCCCTCACACACAAAAGGAAGAACCCTGGATTGGATAGCAGACCACAACGTTACTATTTCCTCCACATCACCAGTGATATGGTCGGATCACCACCTTATAACTTTCACCCTTGACACTGTAAAACCTATCGCCCTGCCTGTTTTACTACCTACTCCCATTCTCACTCGTAACAACTCTTCTTATACCCACTCTCAATGCTATCCCAGAAAATTTAGGACCAGATGCTTTGGTCAAGGAATACAACCACATTATGACCACATCCCTAGATTCAATAGCGCCACTTAAACTTAGACAAAGTAAACCCAAGGCTCACCTCAACTCTTGGTATACACCCTACCTAAAAACTCTAGCACCAAAAAAAAGATCATGCCAGACTTTGTGGAAATCACACCCATCTGAAGAAAATAAGAACAATCTGAGTGCCATCTCTGCCCTTTACAAAAAAGAAATACTCTTAGCCAAACGTGAATCTTATAATACGAGAATAGCCCAAGCCAACTCTAGTACGAAGGAACTTTTTGTTATCCTCAAAGAATTAGAAGCACCCATCCCCGTACCAGACAACTGTATTAAGGACAAACTCTGGTGCTTCCAATCCCAGGATGCTAGCTGGGCGAGCTGAGCACCCTCGTTGCAGATCTACTTGGATCCTGAGCAGCACAGGTTCCATTCCTAGGATGATAGCTGGGCGAGCTGAGCACCCTCATTTGTCTCGGGAGGATAGCTTAGAGGCAACGTGCTCACCTTGGATGCAAGAGGACACGGAGCACCACAGATTCGACCCCCGGGTCCACGCTTAGAAACCTTTGGGTATTAAGCGCGTTATAAATAACATATCATATCATTGCAGATCTACTGGAAACCTGCACAGCACAGGTTCCAGTCCCAGGATGCGCTGCGCAGGTTCCAAGTAGATCTGCAAGGAGGGTGCTCAGCTCGCCCCCAGCTATCATCCTGGGACTGGAACCTGTGCTGCACAGGTTCGCAGGAGATCTGCAATGAGGGTGCTCAGCTCGAACAGCTATCATCCTGGGAATGGAACCTGTGCTGCGCAGGTTCCAAGTAGATCTGCAATGAGGGTGCTCAGCTTGCCCAGCTAGCATCCTGGGATTGGAACCTGTGCTGCGCAGGTTCCCAGTAGATCTGCAATGAGGGTGCTCAGCTCGCACAGCTATCATCCTGGGACTGGAACCTGTGCTGCGCAGGTTCCCAGTAGATCTGCAATGAGGGTGCTCAGCTCGCACAGCTATCATCCTGGGACTGGAACCTGTGCTGCGCAGGTTCCAAGTAGATCTGCAATGAGGGTGCTCAGCTTGCCCAGCTAGCATCCTGGGACTGGAACCTGTGCTGTGCAGGTTCCCAGTAGATCTGCAATGAGGGTGCTCAGCTCGCACAGCTATCATCCTGGGACTGGAACCTGTGCTGCGCAGGTTACAAGTAGATCTGCAATGAGGGTGCTCAGCTTGCACAGCTATCATCCTGGGATTGGAACCTGTGCTGTGCAGGTTTCCAGTAGATCTGCAATGAGGGTGCTCAGCTCGCACAGCTATCATCCTGGGACTGGAACCTGTGCTGCGCAGGTTCCAAGTAGATCTGCAATGAGGGTGCTCAGCTTGCCCAGCTAGCATCCTGGGATTGGAACCTGTGCTGTGCAGGTTCCCAGTAGATCTGCAATGAGGGTGCTCAGTTCGCGCAGCCATCATCCTGGGACTGGAACCTGTGCTGCGCAGGTTCCCAGTAGATCTGCAATGAGGGTGCTCAGTTCGCACAGCTATCATCCTGGGACTGGAACCTGTGCTGCGCAGGTTCCAAGTAGATCTGCAATGAGGGTGCTCAGCTCGCCCAGCTAGCATCCTGGGACTGGAACCTGTGCTGTGCAGGTTCCCAGTAGATCTGCAAAGAGGGTGCTCAGCTTGCCCAGATATCATCCTGGAACTGGAATCTCTGCTGCTGGTTTGCAACCCAATGAATTATCTTACTGGACTCGGAGCCTGTGCCCTGTGTGGTGGATCAGAAGAAGGGCACAGGCAATCCTGTTCCATTTAAGTGACTTTATTAAACAAAGAAAATATGACACTCCTAGCTATCCCTAAGCTAAAGGGGTTTTCCCTACCTAACAGAAACTACTTGTGGGCATCATCAGTTGTCGTTCGGTCTCCAACTCCAAACTATACTATCCCTTCTACTAAATACAAAGGACTAAAGAACAGGACCAGGACTCCCTTCTCCTGTATCCAGCTTTTCGGCAATGTCACTTCAATAAGAATTTCGTAAATAGTTCTTGGCAATTCCTTGAACAAGTTCACACAGTTCGAAATGAGGGTTTTTTAGCTTTTCCATAGTGTGCTTGACACTTCGCTTCTTTCTTATCTTCATGTGTGTGCTGTTTTGTTTTATTTTCTTCTCTCTTCTCTCTCCTCTCTCTCTTTTTTCAGGGTGACCGCGATGAGTATGATTATGCCAATAACGATTCTTGACTATCTTACTCTCTACGGGGTCACTGGGTCTTCACACTTAACTCTCTCGCTTCAGGGTTACTGGGACGAATATTATTGTGCCAGTAACAATTCACACTGGACTCTTGCTCTTAAGCTTCACTGAGATGAGTAGGCTTCATGTACTTTCCATCTTGGGGTTGGTGTCACCGGACCTCTCCACAGGACAGGGAAACTCTTCATAATACTTCAGGATGGCTTCACTCACTTCTTCCAACTTCTATCTCACTCTGCACCTATCCCAAGGTTTCAGAGGTTCCGTGGTGTTGGCTTAGTTGTTGGACTGCACACTCCACCCGTCCTGGATCATACCACCACTTAGACGTCTTGCTTCCTTCGGATTTCTCCCTCCCAACTACTCTTGCTTCCAGCTCTACTTGCTTTCACCTTCCACGCCAGCTAGCACCTCTCTCATTCGGCAAGGGTTTCTCGGGGTCCTCCGGTTTCCTCACCAACACCTGCTGGAATTTTCTCGGCTTCTCTCCAGGAAACACAGGCTTGAAACTCGTGGGTCTCTCGCTGTGCCGCAGCTCCTCCTTCCCTTTTTATTACACGCAGCTGGTCCTTCCTCAGCGTAGGATTCCAGTCATTCTATCCCTCTTGAGTACTCTGCATTACTCGCGCTCTCTTCTTCTTAGTATTTAATAATGGAGTGATCTAAATTACTCTCCCAGTCTTCCTTTCGTGGTATCACCAAAATATAGTTCTTCATAGCATGCCACTGGTTGAACATCACAGAAACAGATATTAGTTTGGCTTTTCTGAAGCTAAGTCTTCACTGATGGTTTTGGATTGGTTACCTCAGGGTGTTCCTCAGCAGAACGGGAGTCCTTGTCCACAAGGGGGTTGGAGGGTCTCCACCAGTGAGGCACTGCTTGACTCTACCCCTCGGGATGGTATTGCATAGCAGGCTCATCTCCCTAGATTCACAGGGAAAGACCCTGCACCCATCTGCCTCGGCCCCCTGGGAAACGGGACTGAATCGCATCATTCATCACACCAGTCATTAACATGGATCTGCTCTCTAGGAGGTCAACCACCTAATGTAAAACCTTGATACACCATGACTGAATCGCATCATTCATCACACCCTTCATTAACACGGATCTGCGCTCTAGGTCACCCGTCTAATGTAAAACCTTGATACACCATGACTGAATCGCATCATTCATCACACCCTTCATTAACACGGATGTGTGCTCTGGGGGTCACCCGCCTAATGTAAAACCTTGATACACCATGACTGAATCGCATCATTCATCACACCCTTCATTAACACGGATGTGTGCTCTGGGGGTCACCCGCCTAATGTAAAACCTTGATACACCATGACTGAATCGCATCATTCATCACACCCGTCATTAACACGGATCTGCGCTCTAGGGGGTCACCCGCCTAATGTAAAACCTTGATACACCATGACTGAATCGCATCATTCATCACACCCGTCATTAACACAGATCTGCGTTCCAGGTCACCCGCCTAATGTAAAACCTTGATGCACCATGACTGAATCGCATCATTCATCACACCCGTCATTAACACGGATCTGCGTTCCAGGTCACCCGCCTAATGTAAAACCTTGATGCACCATGACTGAATCGCATCATTCATCGCACCCTTCATTAACACGGATGTGTGCTCTGGGGGTCACCCGCCTAATGTAAAACCTTGATACACCATGACTGAATCGCATCATTCATCACACCCTTCATTAACACGGATGTGTGCTCTGGGGGTCACCCGCCTAATGTAAAACCTTGATACACCATGACTGAATCGCATCATTCATCACACCCTTCCTTAACACGGATGTGTGCTCTGGGGGTCACCCGCCTAATGTAAAACCTTGATACACCATGACTGAATCGCATCATTCATCACACCAGTCATTAACATGGATCTGCTCTCTAGGAGGTCAACCACCTAATGTAAAACCTTGATACACCATGACTGAATCGCATCATTCATCACACCCTTCATTAACACGGATCTGCGCTCTAGGTCACCCGTCTAATGTAAAACCTTGATACACCATGACTGAATCGCATCATTCATCACACCCTTCATTAACACGGATGTGTGCTCTAGGAGGTCACCTGCCTAATGTAAAACCTTGATACACCATGACTGAATTGCATCATTCATCACACCCGTCATTAACACGGACCTGCGCTCTAGGAGGTCACCTGCCTAATGTAAAACCTTGATACACCATGACTGAATCGCATCATTCATCACACCCTTCATTAACACGGATGTGTGCTCTAGGAGGTCACCTGCCTAATGTAAAACCTTGATACACCATGACTGATTCGCATCATTCATCACACCCGTCATTAACACAGATCTGCGCTCTAGGTCGCCCGCCTAATGTAAAACCTTGATACACCATGATTGAATCGCATCATTCATCACACCCGTCATTAACACGGATATGCGCTCTAGGGGGTCACCTGCCTAATGTAAAACCTTGATACACCATGACTGAATCGCATCATTCATCACACCCTTCATAAACACAGATCTGCGCTCTAGGTCACCCGTCTAATGTAAAACCTTGATACACCATGACTGAATCGCATCATTCATCACACCCGTCATTAACACGGATCTGCACTCTAGGGGGTCACCTGCCTAATGTAAAACCTTGATACACCATGACTGAATTGCATCATTCATCACACCCGTCATTAACACGGATCTGCGCTCTAGGTCACCCGTCTAATGTAAAACCTTGATACACCATGACTGAATCGCATCATTCATCACACCCTTCATTAACACGGATCTGCGCTCTAGGGGGTCACCCGCCTAATGTAAAACCTTGATACACCATGACTGAATCGCATCATTCATCACACCCGTCATTAACACGGACCTGCGCTCTAGGAGGTCACCTGCCTAATGTAAAACCTTGATACACCATGACTGAATCGCATCATTCATCACACCCGTCATTAACACGGATATGCGCTCTAGGGGGTCACCCGCCTAATGTAAAACCTTGATACACCATGACTGAATCGCATCATTCATCACACCCGTCATTAACACGGACCTGCGCTCTAGGAGGTCACCTGCCTAATGTAAAACCTTGATACACCATGACTGAATCGCATCATTCATCACACCCGTCATTAACACGGATATGCGCTCTAGGGGGTCACCCGCCTAATGTAAAATCTTGATAGACCATGACTGAATCGCATCATTCATAACGCCCGCCATTAACACGGATCTCCGCTCTAGGAGGTCAACCGCCTAATGTAAAACCTTGATATACCATGACTGAATCGCATCATTCATCACACCCATCATTAACACAGATCAGCGCTCTAGCAGGTCAACCGCCTAATGTAAAACCTTGATACACCATGTGCCACCATCAATATTCGCTGCTAATTGCGCAATTGTGTTGATTTTATAGTGTTCATTCTCTTTACGCAGGCAACTGAATGTTCACTGGGAACCAGTTTTTTTTTTTATAACATTTTAAATGTGTGTTTAATAGAGCGCAAACCTAGCTCAAGAAGTAGGGAGTACTGTACATGCATCACAGAGAACAAGATGGGAACATTTACAAAACATTCCCAGACATTATCCAGGGGCAGTGGAACCTAAGTCGTGCCCAGGAATTCCCTAAGAAGCAGAGACTCAAGTTCTTTTCTAAACTGCAGGAGCATTGGAATGGTCCTGATCGCAGCCAGGATGGCATTCCAGTATGCTTTTGACCAGTAGAAGGAGGACAGTTTTCTGCTCTTCTCCATGAGGGTCAATTTCACACCTTGTCTCCTGGAGGTGCGTTTGTGCCGCCAGAGTTGGCAGCATGGTAAGCAGGGATTCTAGAGCATGTTGTCTTGTTTGTGATACAGGTGATTTTGAACAAAATGATGGCAGAGTAAAGGTAGCCAGTGTGGAGGTGATGTGGTTGAATTTCTAGAAACCTGTCATGAGGCATGAGGCAGCGTGATGGTGCAGCATGAAAGGGGCTAGGTGTGCGGCAGGTCACCCAGTGAGAGGGGCATTTACACCCTGAATGTGTGCAAACGCGAGGACCTGAACCATGGTCCGGAAGCCCTGTGACGAAAGATGATGCTTGATCTTGCGGAGCAATGTGAGCTGATACCAAGCGATCGCAGCCCTCGGTCAATATCTTGCTGGAATGTGGTGATAATGCTTACATCATATTAAGGCTTGTAACAAAAACAAATAAACAATAAACAGTTACATGCTGACCTTTCATTTTCAATTATAACCACACAACGTATTGTTACTAACGCATAGCAAGTGCCATAGAGTGGAGGCAGAAGAGCACCAGGAAAGGTGAACACACACACACAGTAATGAGAAGCCAATCACACAGACGGCTGTACTGCTGAGGAACTCTAGTCTGCATCGTCGGACTCTACTCAAGAGGCCTGTAACGTTCTAATGAGAGAGAAGCCAATCACACAGACAGCTGTACTGCTGAGGAGCTCTAGTCTCCATCGTCAGACTCAACCAATCTCAACTGAGGAGGCTTGTAAGGTTCTAATGAGAAGCTAATCCCCCAGACGGCTGTACTGCGGAGGAGGTCTAGTTTCCATCGTCGGACTCAACCAATCTCAACTGAGGAGGCTTGTAATGTTCTAATGAGAAGCTAATCCCCCAGACGGCTGTACTGCAGAGGAGCTCTATTCTCCATCGTCGGACTCAACCAATCTCAACTGAAGAGGCCTGTAACGTTCTAATGAGAAGCTAATCCCCCAGACGGCTGTACTGCAGAGGAGCTCTATTCTCCATCGTCGGACTCAACCAATCTCAACTGAAGAGGCCTGTAACGTTCTAATGAGAAGCTAATCACCCAGACGGCTGTACTGCTGAGGAGCACTAGTCTCCATCGTTGGACTCAACCAATCTCAACTGAAGAGGCCTGTAACTTTCCTCCATTCCACACAAAGCTTTCAGTAAACCTTCCACAAAGATCAGGATTTCAAGTCTAGCTTCAGTTTATTTCTAGATTTCCAGTCAAGTAAGAGTTTCTTTTTACTACAATTTACAGCTTGTAGACCGATAAACCTTGAGAATCCAACTTTTTTGACAGTTTATTAGTGCATTTCAGAACTTTGCATGGTTATAAAACATAATTACGTAACCAAACATACGATTTGCCCTGTTTCACATTGAACTTTTTAACTCTTCGTGTCCTGGACTGGACAATCACTGGGAAATGGTTTTTGGTCAGCACTGTGCCCATTCCCAACACAATTATTAACAGCAGACCGATTCATGGCCCTGGTGGTTCCCGGTACAGGAACATGACGGCACGTGCAAAGCTTCCAGTGTGCCTGTACTGTATCAAGCTGTCAAACTGCCTGCCTTGGAAGCCCGGCATCCAGACACTGTGATCCTCATCACAACTTTGCGGTAACAGTAATAAACGATGCAGAGTCACTACAACACCACCTCTTACTGTCTGCCATATTACAGGCTCAGCGGTATTTACTGCTGTTGCCAATCAAGGCATTTCATCAGCAGTAAATACCACATGAAGAGGAGCGGAATACCATCGGAAAACACTACCAACGTTAACATGACAATAGGTGGATGTATAGGAGACCCTTGAAGGCATTTAAGGTTTTGCAGGGGACAACAAAAGTGGCCGAAAAAAGTGGGCTCACTGATGCAAACCTTTTCAACCCACTGTGTAATTTAATGCATAGAGGGGTCACACATTAGCATTGCAGTCAGAGCCATGAGATGGACACCTGAGCAATACTTGGAATAAAGCCTCAAGAGTCATAACTGGACAGATCAGAGGTCAGATAGACACACTTCTAAAGGAGATCCTCACTACGACCCTGGAGCGATGTGTGGGGCCATCAAAGGCACAGTCCATTTCTTAATGTTCTTGAAAATGAGTGATGGGGCGAGTGTTCCCACCACATTGCAGACCGAGGGGGTGGGGTGGCGCAACGGTACACCCAGAAGAGAAGTCTGGGTGCTCACAATGGACATCCATTTTAGACTTGGCCTACTAAGTGAGGAAAGATACTGGTCTTCTAATGTCCCACCTTACCTCTGTAGGCAAGTCAGAAGTTGACTGTGTGCGATGTCAGTGGCCTCTAGACCACAGGTTTAATAGTCTCCCTTAAGTGCCAGTCATCTGGTTTTTGTGGCACTAAACTGGAAACCAAACACCTCTAACTAAGCACCTTACACTGAATTTCTGGGTTGACGGTTTGAACAAGTTGTTCACTAAATGCCAATGTTCTGGTATTCTTTGTCACCCATTATTTCGACTCATACTTCTCTTTTCCTCTACTTTCAGTTTTCTTCCCTTTTCAGATCCTGGCGAGGATAAGAGTAATCCTCGCAAGGATTACCACTATTCCACAAAGCGGCAAAGTGGAGCAAATGCAAGCCAGTGCACGCCAACTTCAATGCATGCACTTCTTGCAGACATTTTCAGTCCAGCAGCGTAACTTGCTCATCCAATCACAAACGAGTGAGCGTGCAAGCCAGTAAAGTCAGATGGTGTTTGTTTTGCACACTCAGAAATATAGAAGCTTCTCAAGAAAGGGCGGGGGGCCGTGACCCCATCACAGAGCCCATATAGCATGACCTCATGGCACACCGAAGAGTAGATTCTATATCAAGCACTACAATTCTGTGAAAAAAAGTGGCTAAGGGGTTAAGTTGGCCTAATAGAAATCTTTCTTAAAGGGACATTGTAGTTGCAGTGAAAAGCAGCAAATTCCAAGAAAGTCGCCAACAACTATAACTTGGTCACTGCCATGCACAACTCATGACACCATATATGCCAGCACAAATGGGATGCACGTAACCAAACTTTAAACAGAACTTCAACAAAAAGGACCCAATTTTAAAACTTTTTTTTTCTTTACACATTTCATAAGCAGGCTAAAAAATATGTTCTGCTTTCTCTACATTTCATGTGTGAGACAACAAACAACAAACCCCAAGAAATGTAAAGGCTGAATGAAGGCGTCCAGGAGCACAGCCCAGTGGTGGAAGAACTGTGCATGCTTTAGATGCCAGAGGCGGCCAGAGCACAGAGCGGCGGTGGAGGGCCTGTGCATGCTTTAAATGCCAGAGGCGGTCAGGAGCACAGCACGGCAGTGGAGGGCCTGTGCATGCTATAGATGCCAGAGGCAGCCAGCAGCACAGCGCGGCGGTGGAGGAGGACCTGTGCATGATTTAGATGCCAGAGGCGGCCAGGAGCACAGCGCGGTGGTGGAGGAGGACCTGTGCATCCTTTAGATGCCAGAGGCGGCCAGGAGCACAGCGCGGCGGTGGAGGACCTGTGCATGCTTCAGATGCCAGAGGCGGCCAGGAGCACAGCGCGGCGGTGGAGGACCTGTGCATGCTGTAGATGCCAGAGGCGGCCAGGAGCACAGCACGGCGGTGGAGGACCTGTGCATGCTTTAGATGCCAGTGCTTCCATTCTACTTGCCTTAATATACCAAATGTGTTCTCCGCTTGCTAATTTGGGGATGTGGTGTAGGAAATAAGGTCTGTTCCCTCTCAAAGCCTCTGCACAATAGATTTTAACCTTTCACATGGGTATTTCTCATTTTGAATACTCAAAGGGTGAAGGAACTTGCCACACTCCGTGCACTCCTATGAATCTGCTAATGCCTGCTCAGAACGGAGCAGTGCCCGAAGCTTGCCTATACTCTGTCATCATAAGTCTTCACCCAGTATGGATCCTCTGATGCTTGCCGAGACCGGAGGGAAGTATTTCCCACACTCTGTGCAGTGGTGCAGTCTTTCCTTGCGTGAGATTTCTGGTGCATTCTTAGGCTTGATGCTTGTCTAAAGTGCTTACCGCATTCTGTGCACCTATAGGGCTTCTCCCCAGTATGGATCCTCAGATGCCTCCTTAAAGCTGAGACGCCACGGAAGCTTCTCTTGCACTCTGTGCATTCATAAGGTTTCTCCCCGGTATGGATCCTTCGATGATGGGCCAGAGCGTTGGATTGACAGAAGCTCTTCTTACACTCTGAACACTCATAGGGCTTCTCCCCAGTATGAGTCCTTTGATGGGCTTTCAGAGATGAGCCACGACTGAATTTTTTCTTGCACTCTGGACATTCATAGGGCTTCTCCCCGGTATGGATCCTTCGATGCCTCTTCAAGGTTGAGATGCTACTGAAGCTGTTCTTGCACTCTGGGCATTCATAGGGTTTCTCCCCAGTATGGATCCGTTGATGCAGGATTAGAGAGATGGGCCGAATGAAGCACTTCTTGCATTCTGCACACTCATATGGCTTCTCCCCACTATGGATCTTTCCATGGTGGCTCAGATCTGAGGCGCTAGTGAAGCGTTTCTTGCACTCTGGGCATTCAAAGGGCTTCTCCCCAGTGTGGGTATTCTGGTGGTTGTCCATTTGAGACTTCACAGTGAAGCATTTCTCACACTTCGTACACTGGTATGGTCGCTCCCCAGTATGGATCCGCATATGGGTGTTCAGACTGGAGTTCTGGGTGAAGCTATTCCCACACTCCGTACACTGGTATGGCCTTTCCCTAGTATGGACCTTCCAATGTCGGTCCAGTTTTGATCTCTTATCAAAGCTCTGCAAACACTCCGTGCACGGGTATGGTCGCTCTCCAGTATGGATCTTCAGATGCTGCCACAAATTTGAACGCTGAGTGAAGCTATTGCCGCACTCTTTACACTGGAAGGGCCGTTCCCCAGTGTGGGATCTTTGATGCTGCCTCAGAAGTGACAAAGAATGAAAGTGCTTATCACACTCGGTGCACTTGCAAGGCTTCTCCCCAGTATGGCTCATGTGATGATGCATCAGACCCGACTTCCAAGTGTAACTTTTATCACACTTTATACATTTATAGGGTCTCTTGCCAGTGTGACATTTCTTATGTATGATTAGACTGGGCCTGTCAGTGAAACACTCCCCGCAGCTGCTACAGGTGAATGCATGGTCCTTAGCGTGGATCCTCATGTGGATCGTGAGTTGGGAGTGATCCGTAAAGCTCTGATCGCAGTCAGTGCATCTTCCAGGGTTCATTTGCAGGCTCTCAGTCTTGATAACCGCTGCATTTCCTGTTGAAAGAAGCAGAGGTTTCAGATATTATTGCATGAATTCATATCATCCAGCTACAAATCAACAGCCCTAGTGCAAAGCTGCGACTTCTTGACCCGTTTCCCACTAACACCAGAGGATCCCATGTATTCTGTCTGCCAAATTACATTTAGCCAAAAAATACAAGTGTATGGCTCTACAATCTGAAATAAATACTAAGAGAATAAACCGAGCCTTTCCATATCCAGGAAACTAAATAGACATAACATACTTCCTAGGTGACTGGTGTAATAATTAAAGAATATAGTTATTAGCACAAACCTAGTGTTAATTGTCCATCACCGACTCTACAGTACACTGTATTGTGGGATGAATAGAGAAGACCTTGGTAAGAGTCCCACATTCACCTGTGAGGAACCTGCAGGCATCCTCACTTCTACTCCCCCCTGGATCCTCCCCTCAGGTGGCCTGGGGAAGGTGTGAGGAACCTGAGGGCATCCTCACTTCTACTCCCCCTGGATCCTCCTCTCAGGTGGCATGGGGAAGGTGTGAGGAACCTGCTGGCATCCTCACTTCTACTCCCCCCTGGATCCTCCTCTCAGGTGGCCAGGGGAAGGTGTGAGGAACCTGAGGGCATCCTCACTTCTACTCCCCCCTGGATCCTCCTCTCAGGTGGCCAGGAGAAGGTGTGAGGAACCTGAGGGCATCCTCGCTTCTACTCCCTCCTGGGTCCTCCCCTCAGGTGGCCAGAGGAAGGTGTGAGGAACCTGAGGGCATCCTCACTTCTACTCCCCCTGGATCCTCCTCTCAGGTGGCATGGGGAAGGTGTGAGGAACCTGAGGGCATCCTCACTTCTACTCCCCCCTGGATCCTCCTCTCAGGTGGCCAGGAGAAGGTGTGAGGAACCTGAGGGCATCCTCGCTTCTACTCCCCCCTGGATCCTCCTCTCAGGTGGCATGGGGAAGGTGTGAGGAACCTGAGGGCACCCTCGCTTCTACTCCCCCCTGGATCCTCCTCTCAGGTGGCCAGGGGAAGGTGTGAGGAACCTGAGGGCATCCTCGCTTCTACTCCCCCCTGATTCCCCCACCAGGTGGCCAGGGGAAGGTATGAGGAACCTGAGGGCATCCTCACTTCTACTCCCCCCTGGATCCTCCTCTCAGGTGGCCAGGGGAAGGTGTGAGGAACCTGCTGGCATCCTCGCTTCTACTCCCCAATGGATCCTCCCCTCAGGTGGCATGGGGAAGGTGTGAGGAACCTGTGGGCATCCTCGCTTCTACTCCCCCCTGGATCCTCCCCTCAGGTGGCATGGGGAAGGTGTGAGGAACCTGAGGGCATCCTCGCTTCTACTCCCCCCCCCCCCCGGATCCTCTTCTCAGGTGGCCAGGGGAAGGTGTGAGGAACCTGAGGGTATCCTCGCTTCTACTCCCCCCTGGATCCTCCTCTCAGGTGGCATGGGGAAGGTGTGAGGAAACTGAGGGCATCCTCGCTTCTACTCCCCCCTGGATCCTCTTCTCAGGTGGCCAGGGGAAGGTGTGAGGAACCTGAGGGCATCCTCACTTCTATTCCCCCCTGGATCCTCCTCTCAGGTGGCCTGGGGATGGTGCGAGGAACCTGCTGGCATCCTCACTTCTACTCCCCCCTGGATCCTCTTCTCAGGTGGCCAGGGGAAGGTGTGAGGAACCTGAGGGCATCCTCACTTCTATTCCCCCCTGGATCCTCCTCTCAGGTGGCCTGGGGAAGGTGCGAGGAACCTGAGGGCATCCTCACTTCTACTCCCCCCTGGATCCTCCTCTCAGATGGCCTGGGGAAGGTGCGAGGAACCTGCTGGCATCCTCACTTCTACTCCCCCCTCGATCCTTCTCTCAGGTGGCCAGGAAAAGGCATCACTCTTAGATCCTGACCCTGGTGGTGGATATGCGAGGGTTGATCACCTTGGGGAGAGGATTTCTTTGGGTGAGACAAGGTATTCCCCCTTTCCCTCGTCAGACTGAACCCTACCGTCCCCCTGCCTACGCAGGTTATTGTCAGAAATTTCCCCTCACTTACAAACAAAATGTCCGACCACCATTTTACTTTAAAACTGGGATAATAAGGCAGCGACTGGGAGTTAATACACACTTCGAATCATTCACACCACTTTGGTACTGAGAGGACTGTAGAGCGATACTATTGCAATAGTCAGGCATGTCCAGCTAATATGCTTGATTATGGTCAGGCAACTGAAGACAAGGACTTGTACCAGCAATAATTTACCAGGCTCCAGGTGTATAAAATGGGAGACCACCACATGAGAAGGAGAGACCTGACTGGAGAGCAGAACACAGCTGGCAGACATGGAGCAGGCTGGAGAGGGGGCGGAACGACGCCATGTGCAGCAGAAGGGTGACAGACGCTGTGGCCCGAGCAGGCCGTGAGACGGCTTAGACACCTGCAGTACTCCTTATAATTCGTCTACAGCCAGAACTGTGGGAGGTAGAAGATTCCCAAGCACTGTAGGCCACCAACAGCAAGTTTCGAAGACAGCGACCGCTGCTCGCGGGACTCCCAAAAAGTACAAGCGGAGTGACAGGAAGCCGGAGACGAGAAAGAGGAAGCCAGAGAGGAGAAAGAAGACACCCAGAGGAGCGGCTGCATAACGGTGAGTGTAAGGAAGCAAACACTCATACGGGAATGCTCCAGGGGCAGTGAGAAGGCATACGTTAATGCCGAACGAACTGAAAACTATGACAGTTGGTTTTGGAAGCCAAAGTGAGTGTTTTTTTAATACTGAACAAGCTGCAAAGAGTAATTAGTACTTTTAAGAGTACAGCAAGTAATACTGAATGCCGAACTAAAAGAAAGATAGAATGAACATATGAGAACATGAACAAAGTGAAAACAAGTGATGAGCATTTATGAACAAAGTGAAAGCAAGTCATGAGCATTTTGACAAATGACATAGGTCTATAGAAAGAAAACCTGCGTTGGCAAGAAAGCCCAAAGAATACAGAAGTATAACAAAGTGTCAAGGGTTATATGGTGCGTGACCTGTAATGGGTTGACCTTGTGGTCTGACAACCTCGCCTAGACCGAGTGACCCCTGCTTGGAAAGAACCAAGGAAAGCAAAGATAAAGAAGTTGAATTTTATAGCAGGCGGCTGAAGTGAATGAGAGCGAGAGTAATCTGTGAAGCGTGAATAGTAACATGAGGAGGGGGGAGCTGGAAAGCAAGCCAGGAGCTGGAAGAGGCTTGGAACTGTGCTTGGAACACCATTTTGATGCTGACATCCCTACACATTATTTATCTTTAGTTGTGAGGCGCTGTTCTTGATCCTCATTTCCTCTCTCCTCTTCTTACTCGTCCTTCCCAAATCTCAGGCTTTTGCTTAGACCTTACCTTTACTTCTCTCTCCACTTCTTTTATGCCATCCCTCTTGGTTTATCTCTCTGACCATCATCTTCTTTCCGTCTCAAATTTTCCCTACGTCTCCCGCCCCGATTCCCTCTACTGTGCTTCTCCCTGTGATTAAGCGGTGTGATTAACACTCATTGAATACTCCTTTGTTTCCTCATGTGTTGCTGTTCTTCTATCTCACTATTCCTTTGCTACTATATCTGCTGATGAAGCTGCTTCTATTCCTTCATCCTCTCCCTCTTCCTACTTAAAGGCTCTCTTTCCACCCTTCTGGCAAAACCCCCTGAAACCTGGCTTTCCGCCTATTTCTGCGCCATGCAACGTGCTCTTCGTCGGCTGGAAAGGTGCTGGCTTAAGTTCAGGTCCGAGGGAAAATACATTTCTTATTCCTCCTATCATGCTCTTTACCACGACTGTCTTTTCTCAGTTAAATGCTCTTACTTCTCTGATCTTTTGCACAGTGACTCAACTCATCCTAAATGCCTATTTCAGACCCTCTCACGTCTTCTTTCTCCTACACCTGATCACTCTACTGATTCTATTCTATCTGCCTCCGACTTCATTTCGTTTTTCTCCTCAAAGGTGGCTTCTCTTCGTTCCGTCATTGAGTCATCTAGCTTGCCACCTACCACCATTTCTCTCACTTTGTCTCCTAGTTCTACGATTTGTTGCTTCTCCGAAATTTCTAATGACAAAAATTCCCTTATGTTGTCTCGGGCGCATCCCACTGCTTCCCCGATAGACCGTATTCATCTTCACGTATTGCTAAAATCGATCTCTCTCTACTTTCCGATCTTACTTCCTTTTTGAATATCTGTCTCTCAACCACCGTCTTCCTTTCTGCATTCAAGCATGCCTCTATTATTCCTATTCTTAAGAAACCTACAGCTGACTCCTCACTTGCCTCTAAATTCTGTCCCATTTCTCTTCTCCCATATCTTTCTAAACTACTTGAGCGCCTTGTTTACTCTCAAGTCGCTACCTTTGTTTCTGCTAATTCTATTCTCCCTCGCTTTCAGTCAGGATTTTGGCTGTGCCACTCTGCTAAAACGGCTCTTCTTTCTCTTCTTAACTCTACTTTCTGTACGCTTCTCCAAACATTCATCTCTTCTTATTCTTCTTTACGTGTTTGCAGCTTTTGACACTGTTGATCACCCTGGATTACTGACTTCTCTTTCCTCGTTTGGGGTTTCTGGGTCTCTTCTTTCGTGGTTTAGGTCATGCCTGTCCCAAAGGACATTCTCGGTCTCTTGGACATTGCATATTGGTCGGCATGATGCACGTACGGCTATTGGCATAGTACTCTGATATTTGATTTTTTTGCTTCAGTTAATTTCCTTTCAGCTTGCATTTCAAGCAGGCGGGAGACTGGGTGCCATGTTATTTCTTATTTGATGTACTGATTTTATTGAACTAATAGCAGCATTTCTTTCCTTGTAAACTGCTATTGTTACGCTCACCTGGTCTCTGCAGAGGCGTTGGGGCACAGTTGCAGCCCTCCCTGAACTTGAATCACCCCCTTCAGGCCTCTTCCTCAGTAGAAAAGCTGTGAGCGGTGGTTTGTGGGGATACTGCTCCTGTGTGGAGATAACAGTGTGTGAGTGCACCAATCTGCGTTTGTTGTACCTCTCGAACCCTTCACCCCAAAGTACAGTTTCTGTAAGCATACGCCGGCCCATAAAGCTTACTTGTGAATTATACTACTTATGCTACTAATTATGCTACTTCTGGCAGGGGCGCATCGAATGGGATCTAGTTCCTTCACCGATCCCTGAAAAGGATTAGTCCAGTCCAGCTGCGACTATGCTTCTCCTTATGATTGGTAAGTCTTTCTTGAGCTCCTGTGATGCGGTTTGTTCTCTTTAATATATTTATATGTTGCTCCTATTTATGCCCGCAATAATGTCTCTCTTCTGTTTTCTTCCCTTAGATGGAAATGCGGCCTCAATGCAGCTGTGAGACGCGAGACGCGGCCGGATGGAAGATGGATGCTACCGCAATGTTCGACAGCAGGTAAGTGATGGTTAAAGGAAAGCGCGAAGTATGGCGAAGCGCAACCTTAAACTGACTGTTTTTTTTATGTCTAACCTTGTCTTCTGTTTTTCCTTGCAGGCGCTGCTGTCGACGATGGAGCGTGTTGTGCTGCGGTGCCAAGATGAAGATTTCTGCGTTCCGGAAAGTGTAAAGGTGAATACTTGGTTCGCCGAAGAGATGTACAGGTAAGAACAGCTTCCCCCAGTTGGTAAGTATGCTGGCAGGAAGCAGGATGTCCAGGAAGCAGGATCTTTAAAGGTAAGTCTGACCTCAGGCGACGGTGAGCGTTACGCTGCTTGCAAGTGCAGAATAACGCGAAGCGGCTGTCTTGAGGATCGGGGCAGCTTATATAGATGAGATCGTGGGCACGCCCATTAGGGCCAGCTTACCAGCCACACCCTGCCACTCGTAGAGAGTGGGCACGTGCAAAGGCAATCCTTTAGCAGCCACACCCAAGAATACACTTGTGGCTGCTTAATGGATGGAATGTTCAAGGTTAATGCATCATGCTTAATGGATGGAATGTTCAAGGTTAATGCATCATTATTAATGGATGGAATGTTCAAGGTTGATGCATCTGAAGGGTTTATAGTGGCATTTTCGAAATTACATTTTGTCAACACAAAAATGCCAGAAAAAAAAAATTCCATCTCTTTTTTTTTTTTTTTTTTTTTTTTTATAATCGGGGTGTTCCCCCCGCAATCCCCTGTTTTTTTTATTTATACTCTTATTTTTTTACTAACGAAACAAAAATAAAACAATCAAAAATAAAACACATTCGCAAAAAAAAATTCGGCAATTTTGTGTCGACAAAATGGCATGTTGAAAATGTGTTTGACAAAATAACTGAATACCATCTAAAGTGCTATGTCCATAATAAAAGCTTTTTGGTGTTAAATGGATGTTCTTGTTTACTTTTGTTCATGGGCTTGGTGCCAAAGGCGCCAGGACAGTGTCCACACAGGTCTCCTGTGCATGCCTGTGCCCCCGACTTCATGACCATGACAGCTATTCGTTCTGGAAGTTGCCTGGCTTCCTAGTTACACTCCTCCCCCCCTCCCTCCCGGGACCTGATACGCTTCTGCGGTCGGTCCTTCCTCACTACGAGCAGTGGGCAAGGGGTGAGGCTAGATCGATAACATGTGTAGGCATATATCGCCCACCACACGGGAGCGCAGCAGGCAGGGGCCTTGCGTGCCAAAGTCAAGCCCGTCTGTGCTTGTCCGGGCTGTTGGGGAGGGGGGGGGGGGGGGTGTTAATACTGTGGTGCGTAGGGCCCCAAGGCTTGTACTATCACAAAATCAACTTATTGATCTTGCCTCTAGAGACACAGGGTGGCCAGTGCGGCTTTTAAAGGCCAAGCCGTGGTAGACTGTGCAGCCCTCTCTGGACAGCCTAATGTGCATTCTGTTGAACACTAGGTCGCTGGTCGCTCACTCCAAGGAATGTTATGATTTGCTAAGGGACCACGGCCCGGACCTAGCTTGTTTCACATGGTTATGCGATCACTCTGGCCGTGCTCTTGTACAGGCACACCCTCCCAATTACTAAGTTCTTCGGCTTGAACGCCCTTCATAACATATTTGTTTGTTGTTTTTTTTTTATAACGCGCACCTGACCCAAAGGTAACTGGGCGCTTGTGTGTAAGGTAACGGTTACATGGCACATATACATTTTTATACAAGATAGATGCGAAATATACAGTTATGATATAATTACAAGTCACAGTAGTGGACTGTAGCGTTTAAGTTTTGTTGAGTATCCATGTGATAACGTGCTTTCTGAATTTGACAAATGCTTGAATACTTTGAATGTTCTGTGGGAGTGTGTCCCACAGCTGAGCGGCTAAATCCGGGAAGCTAGCGCCGCCAGCTCTTTCTAGGTTATATCTAGGCACCGCCAGACATGGTATGTTGGAGGATCTAGTAAATGTATTGGGCCCTTTCGAAGTGAATTTGTCTGTGAGATAAGGAGGGCCTTGATGGTTTAGCGCCTTGTGAGTGAGACAGAGTTTTTAGGTCAATTCTTTCTTGTATAGAGAGCCACTTGTGTTGCTTTCTAGTTGCGGATATGTGCTCTTGTCTGGAGATGTTTAATGCGGCTCTAAGCGCATTATTTTGCATAATCTGCAATTTGTTTATAATGGATTTATTGGCACCTAGGTAAAGACTGTTGCAATAGTCCAATTTGGATTGTATGAGGGCTCTAGCTAGTGAGAGGCAGCTGGTAGGTGATAGTACGGGTCTGCAGGCCCTAATCAGCTTGCCAGTATAGGCAGTGGCAGATGAGGTCATGTTTACCTGTGTGATTAGAATGGGCATCAAGGTAGAAACCTAGTGCTTTTACATTTTTGGCTCCAGGTATATTATTCCCATCGATGAGGATACTTGTGTAGTTAGGACTCAGTTTGAGAAGGTGGTTAGGTGAGCCAACTAGAAGTAACTCAGTCTTATCATCATTCAGGCAGAGACCGTGTGTGGCCATCCATGCCTGAATGATGATGTAGACTTCATTCATTCGAGTAACTTCTGTATCATTGGTTCCTGTTAGGGGGGTCTCCGCAAGTGATGGGAATAGGATCAGCAGCCGCCGAAGGAAAGAACACGCACATAGTTCTGTTCACAAGGAAAG
This sequence comes from Ambystoma mexicanum, assembly GCF_040938575.1. Classification (NCBI taxonomy): domain Eukaryota; kingdom Metazoa; phylum Chordata; class Amphibia; order Caudata; family Ambystomatidae; genus Ambystoma; species Ambystoma mexicanum. The sequence goes on from NC_090931.1 coordinate 1,551,222,795, forward strand.
ATTGGATCCAAGTGACTGCAGAGCTAGAGAAATTAGCTGCTGATAGGTGATCACATAGGGCCTCATTACGAGTCCGGCGGTAAGATGCCGGTTTTTCTGGCTCAGTTACCGCCGGACTCGTATTACCATTCTGCCTCCGTGATTCCGAGAATTACCGGGGCATTACAACCCCAGTGTCCCGGGAATTCCGGAGGCAGAATTCGGTAAATCCCCATTGAGTCCCATAGGACTCAATGGGAATGGGGAAGTGGAAACACCTGCACCATCTCGTGATGGTGCCGGTGTTTCCACGTCCGCCTGCAGGCAGGTGGTGTTAAACCTGCCAGGTCAGACCTGGCGGGAATGACACCTCCGCCTGCAGGACTCGAGATCACCCGGTATGGAAACATCGGTGGCGGCGGGTTTACCGCCACCGTTATTTCCATACCAGGTGACTCGTAATGAGGCCCATAGTATTTTATGGTCTACCAGATCAAAAGCAGCTGAAAGGTCTAGGAGAAGTAAGATGGCCACTTTGCCTTTGTCTTTCAGTTCGTCAATCTGGCTTTTGAGATCAACAAGGGCAGTTTCTGTACTGTGCTGCGGTCTGAAGCCAGATTGGCGGGTTCCAAGTAGTTTGTTACATTCTAAATAGTCTTGAATTTGCAGGTACGCAATTCTGTCCAAGATTTTCAGTAAGAAGGGAGCTGTCGTGATCGGTCTATAGTTGGTGGGTATAGTCGGGTCTGTTTCTTCAGGAGCGAGAGAACCCAGGACTGTTTCAGATTACTTGGGACAGAATTGTTGGAGAACAAGGACTTTATACGTTTTGTGATTAATGGGGCTAGATCTCTGGCTGCGTCTTATAATCTGAGCCGGGCAGCTGTCACCTTTACAATTAGATGGTTTAAGAGATGCAATCATTTTTTGAACTTCAGGTATGGAGACCTTATTAAATTTGAAGCCTGAATCAATGTGTACAGTCGAGGGTGGTGTTGGAGTATTAGTTGTAAGTTGTATCCTTTTTTCTGCTATTTTAGTCTGGAACCCGTTAAATTTGTTGGATAGAGCGTTTTGTATGCTAGTGCACCAAGGTTTATCCTTAATACAAGTATCTGCCGGGGGAGGGGGGCGGGTAGGGTTCTCTAATTCTTTTAGGATGATAAAGAATTCTTTAGTGCTAGAGCCTGCTTCGCTTATTCTGTCATTGAAGGTTTCTTTTTTGGTCTGGATTATCTTCTTTTTCTAGGTGGCAGTGATAATGGCATAGTTGGTTTTATTTTCGGGGGTGGGGGTAGATTTCCAGAGTGTTTCTAGTTTTCTCTTTTCTGTACAGAGTATTTTTAGTTCTGGAGTAAACCAGGAGTTCAGATGGGCTATGGGTTTGCTTTTGCGCAATTTTAGTGGGGCAATAGCGTCAATGGCTTTGGTCATAGTCTCGTTGTAGATGTCGATCATTGGTATCCGGTAGGGCATCGAGTATGGGTCTACCAGGGGTACCAGGGTCTCCGCTGTGATATTTTGTTTGTTCCTTGTGAGACAAGAAGGTGCAATAGTAGGCTTCATCTTTTCCAGGTTATTAACGTTCATTTCTAGGGTGATGAGGTGGTGGTCAGACCACACTAGAGGTGTAGGGTCAATTAGCGTGATGTTACAATTGAGATCCTCTACCCAATCAAGTATCCTGCCTTTCTCATGGGTGGGTTTGGTGCTAATTTGGGTATAGCCTGTACTGTTAGTGAAGTAGCTAGAGACATTGCGCGTAAGTCGCTAGTGTCATTGTAACCAAGGTTGAAGTCACCTAGAATGATGTTTTGCTGCATAGGTTTGGTGGTATCAGCTGCTAGGGATGTGATGTCTTCTTCGAATGACCCGGGGGTCCTGGAGGCCTGTAGATAATGTGGATCGTTATAGTATTATTGGGCGAGGTTAGGAACTTGACTGAGAGAAGTTCTCACGATGTCAGTGAGGAAGGGGGGGGTGGCTAGTCTTATATTGAGGGCCGATTTGAATATGATGGCTATTCCTCCTCCTCAAGCATTGGGCCTGTCTGCTCTAAGGATGGAGTAGTTGTCCGGGACAGCTAGGGCAATGGACGGGCCTGCTGAGTTGTGCCGACAGGTTTCTGTCAGTGCAAAAAAAAAAAAATCAAGATTTTTATTCAAGATGATGTCTGCAATCTCTGTTGCGTGAGCATCAAAGGACCTGATATTCAGTAAAGCTCCTTTAGTAGTTTGCGTTTGTGTACCCTTCAGGGATGGACTAGGTCTAGTATCGCCAACATTATTGAGTTGATGTGGGACTCCTGGCAGTGCGGCCCTTCCTGTATTTGGTTTGGTGAACAGACCCTTGGGATACCCTTATGGCACCCATGGGTGGGAGTACCTGTACTCCTAGTGTATGTTTTTGGGCACGTGTGTGTGGCCCACAGAGCAGGGTACGGGCTGGTGACAGCTCAGTGCTGAATTGACAGGTACCCTGCGCATCCTCCAATTTGGGATGCCCAGGCCCGGTCATTGGAATCAGTGGATTCCTGATAGGAAACAAGATGGCCCCTGTGGCCTCTTGCTTTCTATGGCCTGTTACCATACTTTTGCCGAAGTCCCAGGAAGCCCTGACTCTGTCCCTGCCCCCTGACTGGTTGTTGGGTGGCAGTTCCACTGGCTGGAGCCTTCCCAATGACTATGTTGTGGGTACGCCTGTGGGGTGGGATCTAGGTGAATGGAGTGTGTGACGAATACACATTCTGTGTTATGGGTGTCTAGTATCTAGTGTTTGACACAGGAGCCCTCATTCTGAGTATGGTGGTAGTCATGGCGCTATTTGCGCCATGACTGCCTCCCATACTGGTACCGACTCTGCTTTGGTGAAAGGGGGACTTACCGATCCAGTCCGACCTTGGCAGGACCGGTAAGTCCCCATTTACCAAACCATTCCAATGGGAATGGGGAAGTAGCTAATAATGGTACCGCAAATTGCGGTACCGTTATTAGCTCTGAAGTCCCGTAACGGGTCCCATCCACAACGCATGGTCAGACCAGGCGTTAAAGGAGGGACCCGCTAAGGGAATAGGGCGCAAAGGGATTACCGGCACCAGTGTCCTTACCGGTGATCCCTTTGTGCCCAACTCGGAATGAGGCCCGAAGACTGAGACAGCCCTGCCCGAAACTGGTATGAATAAGTGTCTAGCGCTGAATGGCAGAGTACTTGTCCAAATCCACATTCTGTGTTGTGAGTGTCTGGATGGATAAGAATGGCCTGAATGCACAGTGTGCCTGATTGGCTGCCTGACTGCCTGAATGCCCTTCCGAGTGATTGGTTGCCTGAGTGTGACCCAGCAGAATGAATGGGAGATCAACAGTATATCTGGGGACCTGTCACTGATAGAAATCGTTCAGAAGCTGGAAGCTGAAGTTGATCCTTGATGCTTACTCTTGAAGCCGAGGCGGAAGAAGGTAAATCGCTGTTCCCTTCCGTGTAATCTGAAAGCTGCTGTGCCTTCAAGAACGGATCCAAGAGAGGACCTGATAAGGAGACCTCTCCCCGAGCTACGAGGGACCATCGCGCACCAGCTGATCTTTGCCAAAGCACCCTGGTAGACAGACCTACGAAAGGCTGCAGACCAGAGAAGGGACCGCTGAGGAGAACGAAGAGAAGCACCGGACAGCCATCCACCGTCAACGACCGCCGTCGACGACCGGAGCTGGCATGCTACCTTTGCCTAAGAACATTTGGTCCAAGGACTTCCTTGTTCACCCTCGTTGACCGCTTTCGTCCTGCCAGAGAAAATCGAGGCCACTGATGAGCGAGGAGAATCCGCCAGTGGGTTTCCCGCCACCCGAAGATCTCAGAGACGCCAACAAAGCTACTGAAGTCAGCCGTGGTCACGTCCCGTCCATCAACACCAGACGCCAACGACTCAACGCCCTTGCTGGGCCAAAGTGCTTCATCCACTCTTTGCCAAGGTGCACTGCATGCCTCTCCTTCACAGGACGTTCACGAGCTTCCGTCAATGAGCACCGCGAAGATCGAAGCTGCACCCTCAACGACCGCCATTCACCTTTTTCTTCATCTCGGAAGTTGACGACCAGTGGCTCCTGCCTGAAAGGGAGCACACTCAAGAAGGGCCCATTGATTCTCGGACAAAGAACTCTACAACACAAGGTACATTTGGGTTGCAGAACTATAGAAGAAGATAAGACTAATAGACTATGTGCCTCATCACGAGTTGGCCGGTAACGCTGACGCTAATAGGCCTAGCGTCAAGCCCCCCAATTAGCACCGGATCACGGGTTTGGCAGAACGGTTATTGTTGGGCCCAATGGGGAAAATTTGCACTATTACCACCGGCGGGAAATACGCACCGAAAATCAGCAAATTTGCAGCAGATCTCCCTCCAGCTGAGCTGGGGGGAAATCCACCATGGTAATGATCTGGCGGACCCTAAAATGCGGCAGTAATAGCACTACCGCCGCATTTAAGGGTTACCAACCAGACTTGTGATGAGGCCCTATATATGGACTCGGCTTGTAGTGCATCTTCATTTACAGGTTGCCCAGGTGGGGGGGGGAGGATCCTCGTACAGAACTGTGTCTGGTTGGTAGGGGCTCAATATTCTGCCAATTGTCTAACCAACTTGTCTTCCTCCCATGTCTATGATTGATATCGTTTTGCTGTGTTGATTCGTATGCTATTCGAACAGAGTACAGTTGGTGCATTTTAATGGTTTAATGGAATCAGAGTAATCGTGGTACCACCTAGAACTGTATATATTTACCATTTTAGAATTGTCAGAGCACAAAGTATTATCGTGATTGTGTATATAACCTTGAACCTTATTTATATAAAGACCGTTTTAACTAACAGTGTGTGGACATTCCTTTGTGGGTGCTTGGGGATTACACTGTTCTTAATAAGCAGCCCGCATCACCTCCTGAGAAGCTAGGCCTGGATTGCTCGACCACGTTACCAATAAGAGACTCTTGGCTGGGGTCCTCTGTGCCTCTCCTCTACCATATAGAGAGCAGGAGTACAGACACCCCCCCCTCCGGTCCTTTGCTTCGTGGACTTTCGGCTCGTCTAGCAGCACTTGAGTGAACATGAAACCTAGGTGTTCGAGCTGCGTCAACTTGTTCTGTTTTCACAATTAGTCCTTCATATGTCATCGACCCAATTCTGAGCCAAAGTCTATTGTTTGTAGTTGACCTCGTAGTCTGCTAACTGTTCTGGGATATTCGAGGGAGTGTGAGCACACCACTATTAACCCACAGCTCTAATGACTAGCCCTTGCTTTGAGTTCTTCATTACGTGTTAGGAGACCACAATTTTTTCCATTTCAGCCTCTCAATAACTGCTATTTGATTTTATTAAACAGGGTGCCACTACCTCTTCTGGCCCTTAGAGACTTGCTCACTCCACCTCACATAGGCTTTTGCCTTCGTGGTTGTCCAACACTTGGCATCTGCAAATGTCCTGGTCTCTCCTAATCTTAGCAGAAATAGGTCTTACGCACAAAGTTTGTTCATTCGACGCCCTTTGTGCCTTGCACCCAAAGGTATTCCCTTATTCTGCACACAAACACAGCTTCATCATCAATTCTTCAATATGCAATCCTAGGCGTGTATTTGGAGGTAGCTGTGTCGATTCTTTAACACAGGCCGTCATCCATTTTCTTCCAATGGCCGTCCTAAAAAACGCTATGTATGTACCTCCTTTTAGGAAGCTTCTATATGCTTTTTCTACCTTGCGTTACAGCTTATTTACAGTTATTGGTCAGCAAGTTAATTCATCTTCTTATTTTCATGATTACTTATACATGTTTCTCTTCGTGCCTCAGTTACATTGTCAGTCTTAAGTATGTTCATATTGTTTCAACATAGGTTTATATATCATCTTCATGACATCCTTCAGATGTCTTCAAACTTTTACTTAGCGTATATGAATGATTCCCATAGCCGTATTCTGGCACTTTGGCAGTGGGCATCCTTCTTGGTAACATCCTTCCACTGTCTCAACATAAAGGTATCTTCTGAATGGCTGTCTGAGTGCATATTGTCTTTCATATAAATCGATCCGGTATGGACATGTCGCAAAAACTGTTCCCAATTGTAGGTCTTCGTCTCTTACTCCAATAAGACGGTGATGAGGGGACAGGGCTAGAGAGGAGGCATGCACTTGCTCCTTTCCAAGTATTACATTGCTCCATCCTCGCATGCCTGTCGCTTTCAGCTATATAACATTTGTAAATCTCCTCCTTTCTTGACTTTTGATGCTACTAAACTTCTGATTTCCTCACTAATTTTCTCGCGACTCTTGTTCTACCTCCCTTTTTGGCCTTCCTCTCACTTGTCTTGCCCCTGTGCGTCTTCTCCATCTTTTTGCAACTGTGACACTATTGCCCCATCTCTTCTTACTCTTGGCTACCTCCCATTTCAGTTCAGACTCAAATTTAGCTTTCTCCGTCTTGTCTTTAAATCTCTTCATGGTCTTGCACCTATCCATCTTTCCTCCCTCGTTTCATTCTGTACTCCATTGCGTTCTCTCCGCTCTTGTTCTCAATTTCTCCTTGCTGTCTCCCGTCACATTTTCATTCCTTTTCTTTGCTGGCTCCCTTGCATTGGGAAACACTCCCACTTTCTCTTTGCTCCATTTTCTCATACTCTCGGTTTCGTGCCTCATTTAAGTCCTACCTTCTCCATTCTGATTGGCCAGGCTGACTGCTGAAAGTTACTTGCATTTCCCATCTTTATTGCATTATTTTTATGATCGTATGTACAGTGCTTAAAGCACTAGATAAATCCCAAATAAAATACAAAGTATATGTTTTGGACACAGACAGACTTAAGTTGAACTTACTGATTGACTATCCTTAGTTTCTTTAGGTAGGGAAATCCCACCTTAGCATAGGGCAAGTTAGGCCTTACTCCATCACGACACTGAACAGAAATAAACCATTTAATTTGGTCATTGAATCTGTTGTCGGTTTCTAAATTTGTGACACCTTCAAACACCACTGCCGGACCCTGAAGATGATTTGGAGAATGTAAATGACATGTCAGATCATGTTTGTTTTGTGAAGTATTTTGACCCCTTTTTTTGTTGTTTTTACAAACAAGAGCCTGTGTAGTGCATAAACAAATCCCACTGGGAGCACCGTGCTGTTCCTTCTCCAGACCCACGGCTAGAAGGCACATGTCAAAAGCGGAGGGGGGAGCCCACAGGACAGCCTAGGGATTAATTCTCTCCACCTCCAGAGAATGGTCAATTTCTGTGGTCCACATTCTCTCTGTGGTATAGGAGGTCTGTGGTCCACATTCCCTCTGCAGTATAGGATGTCTGTGGTCCACATTCTCTCTGTGGTATAGGTCGTCTGTGGTCCACAGTCTCCCTGTGGTGCACATTCTCTGTGTGGTATAGGAGGTCTGTGGTGCACATTCTCTGTGGTCCATGATATAACATTCTTTCATACAATGACAGAAGAATCCTGGCAAGATTCTGTCCCTCTTAACACAACGTTGGGGAGTGAATCTTGGCAGGTACATGGAGCAGACAGGGGTGCACAGCCGCTTCCGTGGAGGGCTAAAAGTACCAGAGAGCTCCCACACAGTGGGCCGATCTATCCTGGAGAACGAGCGGGTGGTAGGGCCATTGGTGCAGCCATTGGAGTAAAAAAAGAAACATGGGATTTGAGGTGTTTTAATCTAACACATTATACGTAGCCACCAAATGGCATGAACAGTGATTGGCTGACTCACTTAAGGCCAAGCCACACTTCATTATTAAAATCATTTGACTTGGAAGGCCATATATCATCTCCTGAAGAGCCACATTCGGCCACAGTCGCTCGCTGTGCACCACTACTCTAGGCCTAGCATATAAATATCCCCATTTGATATACTTCTTTAAATACACACTTTTCCAAACGACCTGCAGTTTGGAGGATAAATCCATTTATACAGCTTGGAAAGCCGAAGAGGGTACATTCTGGTAGACCACGGATCAGCTTAACAAAGCAATGCAGGAAAACAAAAGCGACCATATTACAAATGCCTCAGGCGTTCAAGTGGACTGGAATCTCCATGTCAATGAGTGTTATATGAGACACAAAGGTAAAGGTCCTTACAGGGCGTTAGGCAGAGCTTGTATGCAGTACCCTTTGAGACCACTACACACAACTATGACCACAGGTGTAAGTAACACAAACCTTTGGTATAGGTCTGTACTACACAGTTTTTGGTAGCGGAGCCGAGCAGCCAGGCTTATCTCAAGAGGGAATATGAGCTGCAATGATGTTACACAGAGTTCTACAATCATTCAAACAAACTCTTACACTCAAGGTTTCTTTGTTAAATACTTATTAATGTAACTGTCAGTTATAAAACATTCATAAGAAGGTGGCAATATAATCACAATATAAATCACACACAAAATATACTTCAGTACTGTACACACTAAGTTTCTGAGGCATTCAGAATATTGCAAAAAGGCATAGGTTATCAGAACATAGAAAGAATACAGTTATTTCTTAGGCAGTGCAGATATTTTGGAGTTCACCAGGAGTCAATTGAATAGGCTAGGCCAACATTAATGGGCTAATGTTATGTTTATTGGGTTTATAAAGTTAATGGACATTTGTACCGCGCACTATCACCACCGAAGTGGTCCCTTGGCGCTAAAGTCTTGGATAGGATAAAGCAGTCCTGACAGATAAACAGAAACGTCTCTGCAAAAGTTTTTAGGAATAGTTTGTAGCAAGAATAATATGTTGGGTCACACGCTGATTAGGCCTGTGAGTTGGGAGTTTCACTGCGAGAGGTAAGTACTCTCAGTCTGGTTTTACAGTACCTTTACAAATGAAGAAAAAGATGCAGCTGGTGACCTCTGTTCCTGGCAGTTCCAGCAGATCTCGCTGTTACTGGGCTTCAGTCGCGAGGACAAGAGGAAGGACGTCGGGGGACTCATGTACTGCATTGGGACTGGTCAAAAAGCTGGCAACTGGCAAATCTTCATTTCCGGTAGCTGTAGTTCAAGCACTCAAGCTGGTGTCCCTCTCCCTGGTTATTCGGTTTCCTGCAGCACTGAGGAAAATACAACCAGCTCTGAGAATGGTATCCAGGTGGCTTAAGGTCGAGTTCATTGGTCCCACCAACGCAAAGGGAGAAGTCGTCCTTGCAGGGCTTCTCTGTCGAGGTGAACTTTGTGATTCAGACCTGCAGCAGGGTTTCACCGGGCAAACCAACGGTACAGGAGTTGCAGCAGCCATCCTCTTCAAGCTCGTCTTCAGTTCTTTCATTCCAGTGGTCGACTCTGCCTTCTAAGCCAAGAAACTCGCCTTTTATTCAGTTCTCTCCCATTCATTCCAGCCTAGCTGTCACTCGCCTAGCTGTCACTCACCCAGCAGGGTGGCTGTCCTTGCCGGACAGTCAGCCAGCCAATCACCACAATGTGCATTTGGGTCTCCTAGGAGACTAAGGACAGGGAGTTTCGGGGCCCTCCCCCACTTTCTGTCCACCCCAGACACTCTGGCGCCAGAGACGGTCTTCAGTCCTGAAGCCTGCCAAAGGTGAATGAACAATGGAACCAAACCTGGTTAGGCGCGCAGAGCAAAACTCTAGAAGGACCTTTCTACAAAGAAATGGTGAAACAAGAAGACGGCACCGGTTTTTACAGAAGGGGCTCATAAGCCATCTTGAAAAACATGGCTCCCGCGATTTAACGCTACCGGTGTTCACGGTCGGGAAAAATCATGGTAGTTCGTTGTAAAACCACTGCCACCAGCCATTTCGATAGGAAAACTGCGAAAGTATCTAGACACAGGGGATACTAAGTAAGCACTCTATTGTAAGATAGGGTGAGCTGGGTCTAGGAATTTAAAAAGACTAGTAAAGTCAATTTCACTTTACTTACTCTGGGAAACAGTAGTTTGTCCCAGAGAAGGTAGTTAAACCTTGGGAAAGCCTGAAAGTTTCCCTGTGCCACTGCGCTGAGGGTGCTGTGTGACGCAAATGAAAAGATGCCTATGGAGTTGGTTAGACTCCATAACCAAAGAAAACACAAGAGTAAAACACATTTCAAAACACATGAGAGAGTGGGAAAAGGGGTCACACACTCTCCAGGTAAAAAATAAAGTCCTCAAAATCCAGCAAAGTTACTGGGGGTCTCTAAGGTGAAGGGAATTAGCACATGTTTGAGAATTCTCCCTAATGTCGGCCCTGGGCTCCATACAGCACCTCACATACCGATGCCAATTCCATAGCCAAAGCAGGCCAATGAATGGCTAACAGAGCTCCCTTACATGTGGTTGTTAGTGGGACACACAGGGCAAATCAGGGGTTTGGTTAGCAATCCTAGATAAGGATAACATCTTTGACGTCCTGGCTCCTGCCACCTGGAATTCTATTCCTCTGGATCTCAAAACCATCACATCTCTGGCAGCTTTTTTTAAAAGAAATGAAAAGAAAAACCTTTTTATGGCTACCTAAACCTGTTCCCCTTCCTGCCAAATCTCTGCCTTCTTTCCTTTGCTTGTTTTTTTCCTGTCTGTCTGTTTCATGTGCCCCTTGAGGCCTAGAGCGATGCAGCATGTCAATCAAGCATTGAAATAAATAAAGATAGGCACCTAGAGAAGGTTAGGGTCAAAAGAGAGCCGAGAATTGCAAATCTGGCAGATCATTCAATAGAGAGGAGCTTCAAGCTTATGATAACTCCAAGAATGCACACACTCAAGAGATGTGGACGGGGTGCATAGCATCAAAGAAGATTTGGAAACCTTGCAAAATGATCAACAAGCTGTCGTCAAACTTTTGAGTAAAGAAAGTAAAAACCTCAATAGCACACTAAGTGACTTGTCAATGACCAATTTTGTTTTTTGGATTCATTTACAATAGTTTTAAGTCAGAATATTAATACAGTTAATGTTTCTTATTTTGTACTAGCCTTGACAAAACCCCAAAGTATAGGCGAAACACAGGCACGTGTTTAGCCTGTGTTGAGTTAGTTTGGGTTGCAGGCTTGCCAAGATAGTGTCCATTTATCTGCTTGCAAGCTGTAATAAATGGAGTGCCGAATTGTCAATTCTCGATAATAGTCTTCCCATTTGTTTTTACTTCGATAGATGGTGACTGCAACTCTATCTGTTGTGTAATGCTGCGACCCATCGGATCCACACCTCCTTCCAGACACTCCACGAGTGCCTGAGACAATAAAGGTTCTGGGGCTGGTGAGCGTGCATGTGGGACAGCACAGGGACAGTGTGTCCCATTTGGGCCTAGTGCATGGACAATTCACGACAGGATATTTTTAGGGGGCAAGCTGACCCGGGATGGAGATTTCGAGCTAGCTATATAGCATTGGTTATAAGATTTGCTGGTTGTTTAGCTGCAATTCTTTTAATTTTGTCCTCTTATCCAGAAATTAATTTGGCAAAATACCATGGGTAGGGATTGAGCCCGTGGTTAAGGGATACACTATAGGGTATGCGGCCCAGAATGCGAGTAACACCCAGGTACTGGTTAGAGTTATAAGCATGGGGAAAGGGGTAACCCACAAATAAATAGGGTGAGACAAATTACTTTATGGCGAGAGTCCTTACCCTTGTCAGGACCGCTCCACAGTGTCTGGTTGTTTTTTCACTAGTATGAGGCCACCCACAGGGGCGAGGCATAAGAAGGAAGCCCAAGAGGCACCCTTGGTAGTGATGTTGCCTTTGGTGCCCTCTGCCCCTAGGACACAAGGGCCAAGCGGGCAGGGGTCCAAGCATCCATGGTGGAACCTCTCTCATATGCCCCTTCTATGACGAGGTGAGATACAGTGTACCAAAGGGAACCACAGCATTTCCCAGCCCCCCAACAGACAGGTCCATGCCCCCCCCGGACACAGGGGACCTTGTTTTATTTATACAGCGCGCCAGACCCGGGGGTAAATGGGCGCTCAAGGATATGGTTACAGGATACAGGTTATACATTTAGAACAATTTGCGCAGAATTTATACAATTTACAAAAATACAGTTATTGTACAGCTTATATCATAGGAGTTATACATTTAATATAATATGTACACAAGAGTGATACAGAAGTCAGTACTATCGGACGCAAGGTTGTATCGGGAGACTGATAAGGTAGATGTATGAGGTGTCCGCACTGAACATGAGGTGGTGTTAGTTTTTATTCAGTAGCCAGGAGATAACTTGGGTTCTGAATGATTGAAAGGTTGAGATAGATTTGATGTCCAGTGGCAGTGTTTTCCACTGGAACCTTAGGGCTTCATCAGGATTTTTTCACGGTCCTTGCCCCCCGGGCACAGGGCGACCTTAGGGCTTCATCAGGATCTTCTCACGGTCCATGCCCCCTAGACACAGGGGAACCTTGGGGCTTCATCAGGATCTTCTCACGGTCCATGCCCCACGCTCTGGTTGGGCTCTCGTACGGCCAGGCAACCATCGGTTTGCCAACCGGTGACAATGGGTGATGCAGCCGGAGAGCCATGTGGAAGCCTTGGCGAGGGCCTTCCCTTGGATCACAGTGCCAAAGTTCACAAACTATTGTGACGTTTTCCAAAAACTCTTTGTGCGGTACACATAGAACTTCAGCGCTCTAGCCACATCCAGCAAATGCAAAGTCCTCTCAGCTGGCGACGAAGGCTTCGGGACGAATACAGGTAACATCGAGGGCTTGTTGAGATGAAAGTCCAATGGCACCCTGGGCATGAAGGAGGGATGCGTCCGTAGCACTACCCTCGTCTCATGGAATGTTAAGTACTGTGGTTTACAAGAGAGGGCCTAGATCTCTCCCACTCGTGCAGAGGTGATGGCCACAAGAAACGCCATTTTCCACGAGAAGAATTTCAGTGGTGCCGAATGCATAGGCTCGAACAGTGGACTCATGAGCCTAGTCAGCACCACATTGAGCTCCCACGCCGGGGCCAGAGTCTTCACCGGTGGGAACGAACGGAAAAGTTGATGAACTCCTTGACCAGGTGGTGCGACCACAACGACGACCGTTCCAGAATTCTGGTGTAGCGGAAGATAGCCGCCAGATGAACCTTGATGGAAGCATGCGCCAGCCCTGCTTTGGCCAACGACAGCAAATACAGCACCACCTGTGGAGCCGTAATCCATAGATGGTCGATCTTCTGTGCCCAGCACTAGACTGCAAACCTCTTCCACTTATGTCTGTAGAATTTCAGTGTAGATGAAGCTCTGGACTTTGCAAGCACCACCTTGCAGTCCGCCAGGATATCATATCCTCCAAACACAAGCACTGCAGGAACCAGGCCCGCACGTTCAGTGACCCTGGCCTCGACGAATTTCTTCTCCAAAATGGTCTGGAGAGTAGAAAGCTCCTCCTCAGAGGAGACGTCCGTGCCCTGCAGGACTACCGTGCCCCCCCCCTCTCTTCGAGCAGGGGAGAGTTTCGGAGAGATGATGGGCATCGCCTTCTCTGGTCTGCTCTATGGGCTGAAACTACGATTCCCTCCTGGCAGGCAGGGAAACTCTCGCCTTGGGGACCGTACCCTGCAAACCCGCGTCTGCGGCCTTCGCTAGGGACGCCACCACGCCTTCAATGGAAGGCTTTGCTGGGTGAATCTGGGCCTGCACGACCTTGGTTGAGCTAGGGGCCTTCCCCTTGGAGGGAGGTGGGAAAGGGGGGGGGGGGTCAACGCTCCGCTCGGCCTTCTCCGACTGGCCCGTCCGGGGCTTCTCCAGAAGCTTACCCAGGTGGTCCGACTTCCTCTTCTTCGCCGAACCAGAGCATTGGCTCGTGGTCGAAGGTGCCGGATATGCTGTGCTCGTCCTGGCCGCCGGGGAGCCCGTTGCAACGGCCCCCATCGCTGGGGCGCCCACAAAAGTCTTAGAAGACTGCTCAGATTTCTTCTTGTGGCTGGGGGAGGCATGCTGCCGGGACACACCCGTAGCAGTGGCTTTGGCCTGGAGCCACTCTGAGGCGCCTGCGCCGGTCATTCACAATGCGGGGGACCATCTCCTTGCAAAACGCACAGTCATCCTCCACGTGCGTTTGGTCTCAATGCAGGCATTAGGAGGCACACGGAATGCCCATCGTCCAAGTAGATGTTCCGTAGGGCGCATCCTGGACAATTCCTGAACAGAGGCGTCGAGTCTTCCTTCTCTGCCATCTCCACGCAGGGTAGGCCTTGAAGAAGCTTCTGGAATCCTCCAAGAAGAAACTCAATGAAAAATCACCCTTGAGGGGCACTGAAGAATACGAAAACGGGTCCCCGTTAATCAGAAGATGAAACGTGAGGCTCGATTGACTGGAAAAATAGAGTAGAACTCTTAGAAAAATCGCAAAACGCAGTAAAAGCTCGAGAGCTATAGCACGAGAACTCCCAACACTTGAACGTGCGGTAAAAATCTAAAGATGGCAGCCAGAGGAGGGGCTTAGGTAGAGGGCAGTCATTGGCTGGGGGCAGTATAACCCAGAGACCAGTGATTGGTTGTTAGGAGAAAGACAGTTCAGAAGGGAAACAAACTGGATTTTTGTTTTCCTTTATCGAGGATTCCCAGCCTGACGACGGAGAATATTCAAGAGCATGTGAATCCATGCCAGACCCCATGCTGGAGAATTGTGGTATTGCGTTGATGACCCCTGCCTTGAGTAGATGGGTGGTTCTCCGTTGTCGCTCAAGGGAGCCCACCACAACAGGTGGGTGTTGTTAAATGAGATGACATTGTACTAAATCCCTTTTTCATACACATTGAGTCGCTCTTTTCTTCCTGCCCTGGGGGAGCAGCAATGGCAGTGTTCACTCATGTGTATTAAGCACATAGTATCATCTGTTGCATGTTTCTTGTATGCCTGTGTGCATTGGAAATCCACCAGGAACGGGTTGGCTGAGGGAGTCAGAAACATAGCTGCAGTGCATATGTAGAGCTGATGTATTTAAAATCGGTACATGTGTAAGGAACAGCCTCTTCCAGTCCTACACACCTGTTATAAATAATTACCAGACGGATGTCGTGTAGACGTTAGTGCATGTTATGCTCCATTGATAGAGACATTTCATGGTTCGACAGGACCCCTAGCACCCATTTTAGGGGAGATAACTAACAGTGTGGAATGTTTTGTTCCCAGTTGGCCCCACGGGAGGCAGGGTAGTCTGAATAGCCTGGAGGTACAGGTTAACCCCACGACAGGGAACATTCTGGAACGCTGGAGCAAAGCCACCGCATGTGTGCCCTTACAGGTGAAAATACTGGCACATTGCAACAAAGCGATCACAGATGTATCCTTACTATATGGTGGGGGCAAAGCCTCAGATGTGCATTCTTACAGAGAGAAATACTGCCATGTTGGGGCCAAGCCATCAAAGGGGTGCTTTTACAGAGAGAAATGCTAGTATGTTGGAGTAAAGCCATCATGAACGCGTTCTTACAGGGGAATTCTTTTGCAGACCCACCAGCAACAGGCATCCATGTGCTTTTCTGCAAGTGGACTCCCTGTTTGGTCCTGTGTAGAGGTACCAGTGTGTATTTACATTCTTGCCATTCTGACGCGCCCTCCAGTGGAAGACGCTGCGCGCCCCCATCAATGATCCAGAACAATAAATAACGAGTTACATACAAAAACTAAGACTTCATCTTCTCTTACATATAAAAAGATGACCAACGGAGAGTGTCACTAGGAAAGAAAAGTATGGATTCATGGACATATGTGACTCCTAGTGGCATTGCCACTTATTGATTTCTGAGGCTGGCATCATTGCTGAAGGGCACCGACGGGTTGTGGTAATCCTACTGTATCTGAAAAGATAGGAGTCCTAATCTATAAAAACCCAACTTTGGAAGAAACATTCTAGAAATACCAAGCACAAAGGGACAAAATACATATTGACCAGAAAGAGAGCTCTCACGCCAAAGGCGAATACCCCTATACATAGACTTCTCCAAGGATGTTTGTCATTCGGGGAGCCTGGCATGACGACAGCCCAGACACAAGACTTGCAGACCCCAAGGGAGGGACACAATTTGCAGCCAATCTGTCCTCGCATCAAACTCTGGAGCCTGTCCAAATGAGAACATAACATTCATGATCATTGTGGGTGATGTGAAAAATTAAAAGAGCCCTTGAGCAGGAAGTCCATCGACATTATGTGCTCAGTGATTCAAGTTTGCAAACCTTTTATTGTATACATATTTGGCAAATATAAAGATCCGCGGCAAATGTTACGATCGCAAAACGCTTTTTGATTTTATGAACAGCAACCATGAACACTCATTGGTGCCATTTGACCTCTTCTTCAAAGGAGTACTTAGAAAGAGGGATATAGGTTATCATTCCAAGAAAGAAAATCTTGCACACACACCCATCAGAAAATATTTAGCATTCAAGAAGAGTGAGGAGATAAAGGGAGTGAGAGAACAATAGCGAGAGAGACTTGGACAAGAGTGAGCGTGAAAGACAGAAAGAGCGAGAGTGTTAGAGTGGCTTATGATACGCCGGGTACAACTAGTACATTTTAATAATGGCTGAAGATTTCCCAGTTAGATTTGTCAATAAAGTTGAACAGCGCAACAGAGAATGTTAATATGATAAACAAATTAATTGTGTAATTCTGGGGCCTGCATGATTTCAGAGTTATTGGTGATGTACAATATGGAGACTTTCTTTGGAATTGGAGTAGAGAAAGGTGAATCGATTACCTTCATCAGAGCTGAGACAGTCCTTCTTTATAACGATTTCTTCTGTGTCCGGAGGTTGGAGCAGGTCTAGGTCCTCCTCCGTCTTTACAATGATCGATACTCCGGGATCAGTAACGGAGATCCCTGTTATAAAAAGCAGTTCCATCATGAGAGTGCAAATCATGTCCATCTACCTTATGCATTATTGTACATGCATGCTTGATTTATAAAAGCAACCTTTCACAAACAAACTCTCACAGGGCAGCTTATGCCGGCGAGGACCCCCTCACAGGGCAGCTTATGCCGGCGAGGACCCTCTCATGCCAGCGAGGACCCTCTCACAGGGCAGTTTATGCCGGTGAGGACCCTCTGACAACACAATGTAAATTCCTCTAACACACAACTAATTCTGTGCTGGACACCTTAAAAGAAAATGATTGAAAAATGAATTTCTTGGGGGTTTCAATAGTTTTGCATGCATCTAGCATTGTTCCAGATTACTACCATTGCATATAGAGCGATAAGTACCAACTCACGACGGATCACTGCTGTCGGGACACACATGGAAGTGATGATGCCAAGGTTGACCATGAGACCCTCCAGTCTGGTTACAGTTTGGGTTCAATTCTAATCCGTATAGGATACCCAGGAGTATTCTTTGTTTATAATCATCCACTGAGAATCAGGAAAATGATTATTTTTCTCATTTGAGCAATGCAAGGGGGAATTTTAATTGCAACAGCTGTTCCAATCCTCCCTTATTCAGTAGATTAGTCAAAGTCAATATACCATCTGGGGTTCCTTTAGTTGACGACGCAGGCTAAGATATCACGGTCTCATTTTTATTAATTATCAAATCATTGTTTGCTTACTCCTGGATACAACCAAGGCTCCTCTGCAACCTAATCAAACCCTGGTTGAAAAAAGAAAAAAAAAAAGAAAAAAAAATCACTAGATCTGCAAAATCAAGCCTGTGCAGGTTTTCCTAGTGGTAATGTTCTCTCCGCAGAGATGATATCCCAAGCCCAAGAGGCAGGGGGCAAACTCGCCCTGTCGTATACCTCTCCTGGTAGGAATGTTGTTCAATCTGAGTATGCATCATTATTAGAAGTGTTAAAAAGCCAGTTGGACTGTCACAGGAATTTAGTTTATGCCATAAAGTTGAGTAATTCATTCATGCGCATCAATACTGGAAAGGATCACTCATTTCGCACACTTTAGCTTGTAATCAATTAAAGAGAAACCCATTTAGGGACGGTGCCTGCTGGTTCTGTAATCCAAGTCTGTTTGCATCATCAGAAATGCTATTACGGTAAGTAATGCAAGTCTTCTGATGCTTGTTAATCTGCTTAGAATCACATGCTGTGCATAGACTAGCGAGCAGTACCCGGAGTTGGAGGTGGGTTGTGAGAAGGAACAGAAGTGCAAAGATGTCTTAGTACTGCTTGCCCCACCTGAGAATCAGACCTAGAATGAGTGTCTAGGCAATAGTGTTTTGTAAAGGTGTGTACAGAACTCCAGGTAGCCGCTTTGCAAATGGACTCCAGGGGAATATTTGCAATGAATTCTATGGAAGCCCCTGGGCCTCCAGTAGAGTGTGCTCTAGGCTTGAAGGGCAGTTCTCTCTTAGCAAGAGTATAGCAGAGAGTTATGCATTGGACAATCCACCTTGATATTGCTGATTTAGAGACAGGGTCCCCTTCTCTACCAGCTGCCACTGAAACAAAGATGTTTAGTTTTCCTCAGTGGTTTAGCTCTATCCATGTAGAACATGACTGCCCTGCGCACATCTAGTGTGTGAAGGCTTCTTTCGGCCATGTTAGTAGGTGTCTGGAAGGACTGGTTCACATGGAACTTTGAAATAAATTTTGGCGCAAACCTGGGATGTGTGCGCAGAACTACCTTAATCTTTGTGGACTGTAACAAAGGGGTCCAAAACCGAGAGGGCCTGTAGTTCGCTAACTCTTCTGATAGAAGGGATAGCTATTAGAAAGGCTGTCCGGTCTTTTAGACTAGCTTTATGCATAGGCTCAAAAGGGGGTCCCCATGAGCCTAGTTAAAACCACATTTAGATCCCACCCAGGCGCTGGGTGAGTGATAGGGGGGATACATTCTTTTAACCCCTTCCATAAAGGCTTTAACCACGGGTATTTTCCACCACAACACCTTCTGCTGTGAAGTGGTGTAGGCTGACAACGCCTCTAGGTGAACCTTTAAGGAATTGAAGACTAACCCGGAGTCCAACAGATGGGTTAGATATAACAATGTGGGAAGGCGAGCAATCGATGGGATTGACGCCTTTGGAACTGCACCAGATAACAAAACATTTCCATTTACTGGCATAGCAATAACGTGTGTTAGGCTTTCTCGCCTCCCTTAGTATGTTCATGCATCTTTGAGGGAGTTGCAGATGTCCAAACTCTATGATCTCAGGAGCCAGGCTGCTAAATTCAGAGTTTGTGGGCATGGGTGGAGGGTCCCTCCTCTGTCCTGGGACAACATGTTGTACGGGCAGGGCAGTTTGACTGGTGGGGAGAGGGACATTTCCATCAGATGAGCGAACCAGGGTTGGCGGGCCCACATGGGGGCCCACCAGTATCATGGTAACTGGTTCCTGGTGCATCTTGTGCACTATCTTATTGAGAAGGGGAGTCGGTGGAAAAAGCGTAGACACATTTCCCCGACCAAGTTATCCAGAGGCGGTTTCCCCTGGATCGATTTTGGGGGGTACCTGGAGGCGTAATCTTGGCATTGGGCGTTCTCCTGAGTAGCGAACAGGTCAATCTCTGGAAACCCCCATTCTGCGAAGACGTTGGATACAATGTCTTCGTACAGTCCCCATTCGTATTCTTCTGGCAGAGGAAAATCTCTGCTGAGGACGTCTGCCAGAAGATTGAGTTCCCCTGGAACATGTTGGGATACCAGGAACATTCTGTGTTTGAGAGCCCATATCCAGATGTTTTGGGACAGCTTGGATAGCCTTGGAGAGTAGCTGTTTGTTCAGGTAATACATTGCTGTTGTGCTGTCGGTTAGGACCAGCACTGTTTTCCCTTGCAGTTGCTGGTGAAAGGCTTTCAATGCTTTGAACACTGCCAGTAGGTTTATATGATTGGACGCTACCTGAGGGGACCACACTCTGTGCGGTCGAAGCAGGTGAGCCCTCCCACCCCGTGAGAGATGCGTCTGTCGTGAGAGTGGCTTCCACTGCAGCGGTGGTGAATGTCTTCCCCTTCAGGAGCTTTTCCCCTCGACCACCACTGCAGAGAGAGAACGAGGGCTGGCGAGACAACTACCAGATCTTCCCACTGTCCGCTGGCCTGACACCACTGGCTGTTGAGCCACTCTTGCATGGGACGCATGCGCAGCCGCGCGTGGGGTACTAAGCATATGCATGATGCCATCATCCCGAGCAAACGCATAGCTTTGCGTACGATCACCTCTCGACTGGCTACATACTGAGGAACCTGAGAGAGCATGTTCTGAACCCTCTCGCTGGAAGGGAAGACTAGAGTGTCTTCCGTCCGAATTAGAGCCCCCAGGAACTGTTTTACTTGGCTGGGGACTAAGCTGGATTTCTTTTCGTTGATAGAAAATCCTAGGCTGAACAGGAGGTCTACTGTTTTTTGGGTGTTCGAAAAACAGACGTCGAACGAGTCCCCCGTGATGAGCCATTCATCGAGGTAAGGGTACACTGGAACTGCAAGTCTGCGCAGGCGTGCTGCTGCCACTGCCAGGACCTTGGTAAACACCCTTGGCGCCGAGGCTATGCCGAAGGGGAGTACCTTGAACTGGTAGGGTTTGTCCTGAATCACGTACCTTAGGAATTTTCTGTGTGCTGGCAGCATTGAAATATGAAAGTATGCATCTTTCATATCCAATGTTGTCATGAAGTCCCCCTGTTTTAGCAATGGGATCACCTCTTGCAGTGTTACCATGCAAAACTTCTAGGGCTTTATGAACTTGTTAGCTGGGCGCAGGTCTAGAACAGGACGCATGGCGAGATCCTTTTTGGGTACAAGGAAGTACACTGAATAGATACCCTCGTTTACCTGAAGAATCGGGACGGCTTCTATGGTGTCCTTTCCCAGCAGCGCTTCCACCTCTTGGATCAGGATCTGCAGATGTTCCGGTGAAAGGCGTCGATGTTTCGGCGGTCTGAACTGTGGAGGTCGGGTGAATTCCACGCAGTAACCGTGGGCGACCGTCTTTAAGACCCACTGGTCTGAAGTTATCCCCTCCCATGCCTTGAGGAAAGATTAATCGCCCCCCCGACCGGGGAGACATGGGAGGGGACCTGGACTTGGTGGTCATTTCTGACCCCGCAGTAGACGCTCCTCTGGAATTGGAGCCTCTGCCTCTATTTTTTCCGCGCTTCTGACCCCTCTGGGGGTAGTAGGTGGAGTTTCCAGCCGGTTGACTTGCGTTGAAGTTGCCCATGCCAAAATAGTTTTGAGCGGCGCAGGCTTGTCCTCGAAAGGACCGCCGAGAATTATTGCCCCTCTGTGAAGAGGGTTTCTGGGAAATTTGGTGCAGAGACTTAATAGTTTCGTGCTCCTTTTTGGCTGTCTCCAACGCATCGTCCACCGCCTTCCCGAAGAGGTTGGCCACTTCGATGGGTTTGTTGATAATGGATGCCTGTGTCTCGGGCCTGAAGCCCGACGTGCGCAGCCACGTGTGCCTCTTTAGGAGAGTACCCTGCGCGAGAGACCTGCCTGCTGTCTACGCAGAGTCCAGGGTATTCTTTGCCACATTTTGATTGGCAAGTTTCCCTTCCAAGACAATAGCGAGAAGCTTGGCTCTGGTTGGTTCCGGAACCTCTTGAAGGCCTTCCTTGAGTAGGTTCCATTGGGCGTCGACGTAGCTAGCTAGCAACGTCGTGTTATTGGCAATGCGGACGGTATAGGCCGCCGCTGATGTAACCCGTTTTCCTAAGGCATACAGCCTTTTAGACTCCTTGTCTGGGGTTGACTCTCCCGTGGCAAGAGGAACCCCTGCTCTTTTACGAGTATTGGTCACTACCAGCGAGTCTGGGACTGCGTGTCCCTTAATGTATAATGGGTCGGTGGGGGGAGGGGCGGAAAAGTTTTTCAACCCTCGGGTTCACAGCCCTAGTCTGAGCGGGTGTAAGGATGGAGCCAACCGTCTTTTTACAGAGCTCAAAAGAGGGATGGACTGGCTTGCCGGAGGTTTTTCAATAATAATGTCCTCTGCAAAATCTTGTTCGGGCAAGGCTTCAAGCATGGCAATTTTAAAGAATTCCGCTGCTTTTTTTCAACATGTTGAAAGCCAATTGATCATCCACCTGGGAAGCTTGTCGAATCGGGGTGGATGGGGGAGAGTCGAGGCAAACGATATTGGAGTTGTGATCGTCCTGCTGGGTGTCCTCACAGTTGTCAGCAGCTCCTTATCTTCCCCATAGTTGTCCAGAAAAGAGGGCTCCTCTTCTGTATAGATGTCCCTATAGGTGTCCATCTGGGTATCATCCTTATAGTCGAGTTGGACATCTTCATGTAACTGTGGGTTAGGGTCTACCCAAGCTTTTTTCGGCAGAGGTTGATCAGAAGCTCTGAAAAACTGTTCCAGCCGGTCCATGCACCCCTCGAATTGTTCCGTGGTCCACTTGGATGACCCAAATGGGCCTAATTAAGTAGGTACCGAGGTCTCCGCCCTACGGCGTTGAGAGGATCTCCTCAGAGTACTTCAGAGCGGTACTTGGCTTTCTTCATAAGAATCTTCGGGATCGTCTTCCAAATCCGTGGAAAACTTTCGGCGGAATGGACCACCGCCGTAGCAATCCTGTTGGTACTCCTATGAATAGTCGCCGAATCTTCAGGAGACAAAGCTTCTGAAGAGGTGTCGGCAGTGGAAACTCTTTCTGCGGCTACAGCAGGGCCTGCGGAAGGTTTCTCGGGTAGAGGCCTACTCGTAGTTTTCGGGCCCGTACGGGCCTTGGAAACCGTCGAAGTTTCTTGTACGGAAACTTCGGCACGTGTAGTTTGGGGGGGTAGCGCCATTTTTATATTTGCTATGCCCAGTCATGCGCTGCTGCGGATGCGGGGAAGGCTTCGGATCAGACCGATTCGTTGGCACCGCCGAAATTTCCAGCGGACCCGTTGGCGCCTTCTTCGACAAAGTCGTCGAGGAGGGCGTTTGGGTTGTGTGCTTTGTGCGGTGTGATTGTACGCCCCTGTCGCTGGGTGTGGTCCCTGTAGCAAGACCAGAGTCGAGCCTGGAAGGTTCAGGGTCGGGCGTGGCGGCACTAGAAATGTCTGCCTCAAGGTCTATAACGTCCGCGTTGGACGTTCGGTCATCCGACGTACCCCCATCACTTTCGGCTGGTGTCGCGGCAGGGGAGGGAGGCTCCACGCGTGACATTCCGTACGCAGCCCACCGCTTCAACCGGCGCTCCCTAAGGGTTTTAGGAGTTTACACGCCGAACACCGCTTTTCGTCGTGCTCTAGGGGGAGACAAGCGTTACACGACATGTGCTCGTCTTTCCACAGATATCTGACCCTACATACAGGGCAGAATCTAAAAAGGAGTTTTCTCCATAGCAGGAGGGAAGGGTGACCAGACCAAAAAGGAAAGCAGTGGAAAAGAGGAAAGACATAGTAACAATATTGCAAACCCGAAGCCCACTCTTCCTACTGTGTAGGTCGGCCGGAAGGCCCGAACACGTGGAACTCTGAACGCCAGAACTTAGGCGTCGGCACCCACCGCCGTAGACAATCTCTTCGTAGTCTTCATCGATGATGTTCTTGATGGGCGAAGTGACTTAACGGGGATAAAACCGACAATTCGGTAAGAAACAATGTCTCATGAAGAGCTCCGCTATAGGGCGACCAGTTATCTGGGCGGAAACCTCGGCGCATGAGGGATTTTGGGTACTACACACGTCACGATAGGGATAGTGTTTCAGACACGCCTATGCCGACGTCCCTTTTCGGTCCCCGAAAGACAAGATGCAATACTCCGCAGTTACCACTGGATGTCGGACCATATGCACAGCAGGTGATTCTAAGGAGATTAACCAGCATCAGAAACAAAGATCGTCTAAAGTGGATTGATCTTGCCATCTAAACCATGTGGGGCAGCAGATCAATCCCACCTGATTTCCATATACAGGCCCCAATTTTCAATTCCCTCAATCCAACAGTTCCTCTGGCTTACAAGGTTATCCTGGTAGGTTGAGGTTCTTTTTGGCCTTCCTGCGACATTGCTCTGCTGGTTTCATGAACAGGAACATTTGCATGGAAGTGTGTGGGTAAAATCAGGGGGCTCGTTTTCTAATTTAATTTCTTTTTTTTATAAAAACCATTTTATTTTTGCTGGGATTTGTTTCCAGTTCTAGGGACTAAACACAGCTGGTATGCTACTCATCTACAGTGCTGGCCACACTCATTAGCAAGACCTGTTCCCTCCACACATTCTTTCTCCATCTCATCTTATTCCCCCACCCCCCCTCACCCCGACCACCCCAGCTTTCATACTTTGGTGGGTTGTGAGAAGGTCCAGTGGCAAATAAATGTTTTAGAACCACTTGTCCCACCTTGTATCTGCTTTGGAATGAGTGTCAATGCAGTAGTGCTGAGTGAAGGTGTGAACTGAGCTCCATGTAGCTGCTTTGCAAATGCAGTCTAAGGGGACGTTTGCGATAAAAGCCAAAGTAGCTCCTGTACCTCTTGTGGAGTGGGCTCTTGGTGTGAAAGTCGGAGTTTTGCTTGATAATGAATAACAGAGCTGTATGCATCCGACGATCCACATGGAGATGGCATTCTTGGAAATGCGGTCTCCTTCACTGCCTGGTGCTACAGAGATGAACAGTTGGTCTGTTTTCCTAAGCGGTCTGGTCTTGTCTACATAGTAAAGGACTACCCTCCTTACATCTAATCTATGGAGTGTGTTCTCAGCTGAGCTAGTTGGATTCTGGAAGAAAGCCGGTGGTTCATGTGGAATTTGGGAATTAATTTAGGTGAAAACCTAGGGTGTGTACGTAAAACCCTTTTGTCCTAGTGTATGACAAAGAAAGGGTCCTGCACTGACAATGCTTGGAGTTCACCAACTCTTCTTATGGAAGTAACACCTGACCTACAAAACTGCCTTCTTAGTGGCTAAGACTTGACTGATGCATAGGCTCAAAGCAGTGGGGTTGGGGGGGGGGGGGGGAGTGCCATGAGTTTTGCGAGTACTACATTGAGATCCCAGCCTGGCAGAGGATTAGAAATTGGAGAGTGGAGTCTCTTAACTCCCTCCATGAACGCCTTAATGACAGGAACTTTCCACCACAATACTTTACTCTAAGAGGTGGTGTAAACTGATAAAGCTGCCAGGTGGACCTTTATAGAATTGAATACTAACCCTGAGTAACAAGTGGAGCATATAATTAAGAATGTGGGATGGAGTACATTCTATGGGGTTTATTTGTTTAGACTGGCACAAAATTACAAATCTCCACAAAATAACAGTGTCGGGGGTTTGGTTTACGTGTCTCCTTGAGGATATCCATACACCTCAGTGGTAAATTTAGATGTCCAAACTCTGACCTCAGGAGCCATGCTGCCAGGTTCATGGAATGTGGTTGAGGGTGTACTGTTATCCCCCCGTGTTGGGTCAATAGGTTTGTCTGACACAGCAGTTTGATGGGATTGCACATCGGCAGTTTGCGCAGATGTGGATACCATGGCTGTCTTGCCCACATGTGAGCAACTAGGATGAGCGTCATCTGTTGTCTGCGAATCTTGTTCACTACCTTCCTCATAAAGGGAGTCATGGGGGGTTAGGGGGGAGGGCGTGGAAGCGTAAGGAAATGTCCATGACCAGCTCATCCATAGGGCATTCCCTGTGTAGTCTGGCTGGGGAAACCTGGACGCGAAGTCTGGGCATTGCTCGTTTTCTCCTGTAATCCCACTGCAGAAAGATGTGGTCTACGACATCCGAGTCTAGTTGCCACTCCTGCTCTTCTGGTAGGGAATCTCTGCTTAGAGAGTCTGCTAGAGTGTGGAGTACCCCTCGAACATGTGAGGATAGGAACATTCCCCGTTTGAGTGCCCATCTCAAAACTTACTGTGCTAGTTTGGATAGATTTGGAGAGTGTCCCCTACTGCATGTTCATACAGAACATGGCAGTGGCACTGTCGGTTAGGATTTGGATCAACTGATTTGTCAGCTGAGCTTCAAATGCTTGAAGCACCTTGAATACTGCTAGAAGTTCCAGGAGGTTGATGTGGTTCTGTGCTGCGAGTCCACAGACCATGTGCTGTGTAGTGATGGTGATGTGTCCCTCACCCAGAGAGTGAGGGGTCTGTTGTAACAACCACTTTCACTGCTGGATTGTGGAATGGTTCTCCCTTTAACAGGTTTTCCTTTGTCCACCAGCGTAGGTTTTGTACTAGTGTTGGCGACACAACCACTAGATCGTCCTACTGACTGCTTGCCTGAGACCATTGTTTTGCCAACCACTGCTGTATGGGGCGCAAACGTGCGTGTAGGACCAGGTAAATGCACAATGCCATCATGCCTAGTAAACGCATTGCGCACGTTTATCTGGCGACCAGCTTGAAACAGAGTTATATTTGCCGTAGCATATTTTGAACTCTTTCTTTTGAAGGAAAGACTGACCCTGCTTCCCTGTTCAGGAGAGCTCCTAGGAACTGTTTGGTTGTGCTTGGCAAAAGGCTTTATGTTTTCTCATTTTTTGAGAAGCCCAATAGAGAGAGAGGATTTATGGTTCTTTGAGTGTTTTGTCTGCAAAGATGGGGCGATTCCCCTGTAATCAGCCAGTCGTCCAGGTAGGGGTACACTGGGATTGCCTCCCTGCGCAGGCGCGCTGGCACCACCACCAGTAGATTGGTGAATACCCTTGGAGCAGACTATTCCGAATGGCAGCACCTTGAATTGGTAGTGCTGGTTTGCTATCTTGAAACGCAGGAGTCTTCTGTGCGCTGGGAACATTGAAATATGAAAATAGGCATCTTTCATATACAGTGTTGCCATGTAGTCTGCCACTTTAGCAGTGGGATTACTTCTTGTAGCATTGTCATGCAGAACTTTTGTGGCTTGCCATAGGTGTTTTCAGGGTGTATGTCTAACACTGGGTGCATTGTTAGATCTTTCTTTGACACAAGGAAGTAAGTTGAATAGATACCCTTGTTTACCTCGCTCGCTGGTACGATCTCTATGGCGTCTTTGAGTAACAACGCTGCTGCGACCTCCTCCAGAAGGAGGAGTTGTTTTTCCTTAAGGGGTGAGCTAGATTTCTCCTTGTGAGAGTGACTCTTGGAGGAGTGTTTACTAGAACGTTTAGCCTTAAGGAGGCTTTCTGGGACATGTTTTTGCACCAAGTGGGCTAATCCCCAACTCTTGGTGCTTTTTGTCATCTTCGATGTGGAGTGTTGAATTTCAGAAGTGGAGTGGCCCGAAGCCTTGTCTTGCGACGTTCGGCCAAGTGGACACAGCGTCTGATTTCGATTTACAGGGCCTGTCTTGTGGCGATCGGGATCGCGAGTGCCCAGAGGACAGGGATTCGATGGACCTCCCCCCATGACGCTGCGCGTAGACCTTTGGTCGACGTTCACATCGATTCATGGCACTTAGCTATGTGTTTAGTGCTGGGAGTAGTGAGAGTGCTCCTGCCACTGGGTGTCATCCCCATAACAGTGAATGTTTGTGTGCTTCCGAGCCGTGCTTTTCAATATACGTTCCATATGATAGATAAAATTTTACAACACACGTGTCCTAAGTGGCATCGGAATAATATATATGGTATGGATATTTAGGGTTACCATCAGACACTGGCATGACAAGATTTTAATGGCCACACTGAGAATCGTGGGCACATCTTTGCTAAGAATGTGTAGCTTTTATTTTACAGTAGACACTGTTTATCAAATATGTGCACTTCCATTATATTTTACACAATGGCGGTCTGCGCGTCCTGGTCTCTGCCTTTGACAGAGGCTGGAACGTGAGTCGCCCGAGTCTGCGACACACCCCTGGGTTTGTCGTTACCAGGCATCTCTCCAGACGCCATGGTAACCGTACAAAAACAGCTTTTCGAGAGTGCGCATGCAGTGCTCTATTTCGCCATAGCTACGTGACACAGCATAGGGAAGCGCAGAATTTGTGCGATTCGGTCTTTAATTACATTATTCTTATGTTTTGGAATTAGAATGTTATCAATGACATGAAGCCGTGGAACCTTATATTTATTCAGACTCACGTTCGAGCCATAAATGGGTGAGAGTTCAGTTGCAGAGAACACGCTGATTTTAATGGGCTTTTTTAAGTAGACAACTGAACATTTTCATTTTCATCAAAGCATTTTTTGCTGAAAGTGCACCATCTGCTGCAACAATGGAGTCAGAGTATGTTGAGTTCAAACCGAACAGTACTTTTTGTCCACCAATACAAGAACCGGCGATAGACATTTTTAAAAAAAAATGGTACTGAGTGACCTCAAGAAGGTTCAGTTCCAAGCACCAAAAAGAACTAACGTCAACAGAGGAGAACTTTCACAGATACGGGCCTTGTTTAGCGATGACACTATAGCTATCCGTCCGGCCAACAAGGGCGGAGCAATGGTGATCCAAGATGTATCACAATATCATTCAGAATGTCTACGACAGCTCTCAGACACCAACACCTATAAATTGCTACCGCAAGATCCTACTGCAGAGATCAAGAAGAAACTAGATGAAGTTCTTGACAACGCTGTAGAAGAAGAATGGATCAGTATGAAAACTAGGGCGTACTTATCAACCACATTTCCAGTAATGCCTCATCTGTATACCTTGCCTAAGATCCACAAGAGCTTGATTAACCCACCTGGAAGGCCCATAGTAGCGGCCACAAAGAGCTTGCTACAACTGCTTGGAACATATATAGACTTCTTTTTGCAGCCAATCATTCAAGCCACAAGCACATATGTGAAAGATACAACGCACTTTCTCCAAATACTAGACACCATCTCTTTGGCCCCGGAAGAAATCCTATTTACGATTGACGTAGTCAGCCTCTATACGAGCATTCCGCATGATCTTGGACAACAAGCAGTAGAATCTCTATTGCTTAGTACAACAGAAATTGGAGCTAACAAAGAATTCTTAATGATTTTGCTTGACTTCATTTCCAAGAATTCCTGCTTTAGGTATGATGGAAAGTTTTACAATCAAATATCGGGTACAGCAATGGGAGCAACTATGGCACCAGTATATGCTAACAGCTTTATGCACCATTTTGAAACCACGCATGTGCTATCCAATCCAAGATGGCAACACCAGTTGAAGACATGGGTCAGACTCATTGATATTTTTGGCATTTGGTCAGGTAGTAGACAAGATTTTCAAGAGTTTCTGATATTCCTTAATGGGATCGACCAACGTATCCAGTTTACTACTGAGATAGGTAATCCTAATGTACATTATCTTGACGTACAAACAGTCATCCAAGCCAATAGAATTACCACTACGCTGTACACAAAGCCTACAGACCGTAATCTGCTCCATCGGCTCAGCTTTCACCCGCCCAAAACTCTTCAGAATCTGCCTTATGGGCAGATGTTAAGGATTAAAAGGATTGTAAGTGACCCTGAGGACTGCCGCTTGCAATTACAGAAACTACAAGAGAAATTGCAAGCAAGAGGATATCCAGAGACTGATTTAGCTATTGCACGTGGCAAAACCGATGCACAAGAACGGCAGCAACTGTTGGTGAAGAAACCTGTGAAAGTCCCGAATTAGTTTTCATTACCAAATATTCAATACAAAGTAAGCAAATTAAGGCCATAATACACAACAGATGGAATGTTCTCACAAGCGAGGAACGGACTGCTGACCCGTTTCCTACTCCACCAACATTTGCGTATCAGAAGAGCAGTAACCTGCGGAACTTATTAGTACAAACCAAAGAGAAAATACCCGCCAAGAGACCAGACAAATTCCCTGGGACTCATCCTTGCATGAGCTGTGGGAATTGTAACAGCATCATCATAGGTAGCACAGTTACACATCCAAGAACTGGCAAAAGGTTCGCACTAAGACAACATGCTACATGCCTTTCTGAGAATGTTATTTACGTGATAAAGTGTCCCTGTGGAAAGTATTACGTGGGAGAGACCTCACGCAAAATCAGTATCAGGATAAACGAGCATAAATCAAACATCAGGAATAACAGGATATAAGCTGTAGCCAGACACTTCAATGACAATGGGCACACGGTGAGCCAATTGAGATTTCTCGTGCTAGAAGTTATGTTTCCCAAAGGACAATCTCGAGACATCAAACAGTGGCGAGCATAGAAGGAGGCTTTTTGGATCAACAAACTCGACTCGCTGTCACCGAATGGAATGAACGAGGAACTGGACCTCAGTTGTTTCCTTTGATGCTTGAGTAACTGTATTATGATATACTGTGGAGTTGATAATGTATGATGATATGTCAGAATTTACCATGACATTGAGCCAATCCTAGGCTCACTTAGGATATGCCAACAGGGGTGTGGTCAAGAATGTACTTATTTCTAAAGATATACAACATGGCCTTTATGACCAATAAGGTACTGTATACTGGCTTTGGATTCATCCAGGCTACCATCTCCATACTGTCGGAGAATTTTGTCTTAAATTCCTTCTTTTCTTCGTTCTTGCTTTCATAGGATTATTTCACCTGATGATAATCTTAGATATAGTACCCGGGGCATTCGCAACGTTGATCTGCTCGTTACTCTTTTTAACTCTTTTACCTCCAACTAAGGATATTTACAGGGGAGCTCACAGCTTAAACTACTTTCACCTGTGCCAGTGCACATTGTGGCGATAGGTTTCAAGACAAGGTAGGCGTATTTTTAACTATAGAAATGGTGTTGATTTCATTAATTTTTTTATTCTTTAATTTTTCTCTCCCTCATTTGCTTGGTTTCACATTTCCCAGTTTGATTTTTTTATGATTCTATATTATTATTTTGTCATTATTTTCATCCATGTAGAAATGTTATGTAATTACGCTCCTATTTTATTTCGCAATGTGAACTCAACCATTATTACTACGAGCTCACGTAGAGTGTACACCTTACAAGACATGTAATACTCGGGATACACACCAGCAGCCTTTCCAACATGGCCGCCGGCGTTTCTCAGTACTTGCGGCTCCATGTGTTGCTTGGCAACGTGACACGAACACAACATTTAGCACTATGGCTACCGCGAACGCGTCCTAGTGGCGTCTTCGCATGGCTCGCCTCCTTTCTACTGTCAGGTAAGAAGCAAGATTGAGCGTTATGGTGCTCGTAGGCATCTGAACCCTTCTAATGGAATGGAACTCTGACACGGCGCGTCTCGCGCTACATGTCAACTTCAGAACCTTTGTTATAAGATGAAATAATGACACGCCGGGTGCCACGCTGCATGGCTCTCTTATGAGCGACTATGCTCGTAGGCGTCCGTGCGTCTTTAGTTAAATGGTAACTCTGACACACTGCTAATCGCGTTGCATGTCTCTTCCAGGCAAGAGTCTGCACGCAAAGTAAAACGCCGGCACACGCATAGAAACGCCAGTCAAGCACGTTTACTTTGGAAGTGTTGGTGTGAAATTCAAGTCCATGCTGTATCTTTGACAAGGTCAGTGTTGAAATAGTCACGTCATTACTTGATGCCTATTAGATAGAACGATATATGGCATTTTGGTGGTCATTTTTCTACCTTTTTCTTTTCTTCCTTCTTTGCTGTGATTCCACGGTTTATCATCACGCACATAAAAATGGGATTTCACGTATGTATTTTTTACATTATTTTTACTTTTTTACTATTGGTATCCGTTGGTAATCTTATGGTTCATGACATGTATGGACTCTTTATTACATGTAACCTTTCTGCTGGTATGTGTTGAAATCGTGTTGTTCATTGCGGTTATTGTCATTGAACATGTGCATTCATATGGCCACTTTGGGCATAATGTATCCACACCCGGCATACTTGAAAAACTCCTAAATCATGATGATGTATACATTGATGACTTTATTTTCTTGCTATGTTATGATCCCTGTGGATTACTGTATGTTCAATTAATTAATGTTGCTGACATATTGTGGGTTATCCAACAGATTTGTTTGCTCAATTTTTAGCACTCGAATCTGATTAGTTTGTGAACGAACTGGCCCTGACGAAGGAACAGTGTTCCGAAATGCATTAGCCAATTGTTTGAGCTCGCCCTGCACATCTGCTTTTTCTAAGATGTATAATTGCTTAAATTGATGATGAAAATCAAGTATTGAACTATCATTTTTTGCAGAAAACTGACAGAAGTTAATTATTTTGTGCTTTGAACTACATTGAATCTATACACCACGAGTGGTGTTTGGGAGTGCAGCCCGCACCGATGGCTTAACGGCCTTGGTCCTTACCCCCTGTTTTCGTTGTGTGCCGTTCCACGGAGGCACCTTTTCCAGCGGGTTTGCACCCTTCTTTAAATTCCAAATTAGTAGTGTTTTAACCATGAGAGTTATCTAACAAAGGAAGGTTGTGAGCGTTCACCACACACATAACTGAACATTTTACTCATACGTTTACTGTAAAGGGTAGAGATCAGATTTATGGACTTTTTGCCTTTAGGTGATTGAACAAAGAACCCTGCATAACTGCAAAGAAAATGTGTCTTTAGCTCGACTGAACAAAGCGTTAAGTTAAGAAGGTAATTGCCCATTACATACCCTAAATGTTTTCTCTTCTCCCCAAACGCCATTTTTGAAAAACCTCATTAGTATGTATATGCTACATTTATGTGTTCATACATTTTCTATGCTTGTTACGCGATTTGTTTTGGTACAATAGACGGCCTGGGCCTCAATGAAGGAGTTACAAAACCGAAATCCATTGGCATTAGAGCTCTCATTTTCTTTTGGGTCACACATTGGCCTGTGCTTTTGTTCAGAAATTAAATTACTTTATTGCAGTACATTTCGATTACTTTTTTGATTGGAACAACAGAAGACGAACTAGAGAAATTTCATTTGCATCACTGTTAAAGTTGGGGAGAATTCTCATAAATGGCTAAAAGGTATTTCCCTTACCTACTGAGTCCCTCAGCAGCTTTGCTGGATTGCTAGGATTTATCTTTTTCACTTGGTAACGTGTGAGCCTTTTTTCCCCACTCTTACATATCTTTTGCTGTGTGCGTTTGACCATAGTGTGATCTTAGGCTATGGAGCCTCAGCTACTCCATAGGCATCATCTTTTTAATGTGTGTAACACAGCACCTTCAGTGCAGTGACTCAGGGTTGTCTTTCAGACTTCCCACCGACTCCATTTTTCCTGGGACTGACAACTGTCTCCCAGAAACATGTAAAGTTACCATTAACTTTATGTAGTCGCTTTAAACCACACACCCAGTACACCCCACCTTCCATGGAGTATTATTCTTAGCCCTTTTGTCTGTGCCTCTTGGAGCACTGTTTTGCTCCCTTTTCATCAAGACTTGGCTGGTGGCAGTGGTAACTACCGCGGTTATCTTAAATAACCATGGTATCGTTTTAGGCTATCATATTAGCCTCAAACTTAAACCTGCTTGACCATATTGTTTTTTAAATTCCGGCTGGGTTTAGTCACCATTTCTTTTTGGTAAAGTCTTTCTCGTGTTTTACTCAGCGCGCCTAACCAGGTTGGTTCCCTTGTTCGCCATCTTTTCGCGGGCTTCTGCCCTCCTTTAGGCACCTGAAAGTCTGGGTAGGCAGGATGTGAGGGATGGGTCTTAGGACCCCTGCCATCGGTTCCCCTGGTAACCCAAGTCCCACTCTTGTTTGATTGGCTAGGTGACTGTCTGGCCGGGACAGCCACCTTGCTGTGTGATTTACAGCCAGGCTGTGTGAATGGGGGAAAACTGCATAAAAAGCAGGTCTCTGGGTCTGGAAAGGCAGAGTCGCCACTGGAACGAAAGAACGGACGAGGAGCTGACAGAAGACCCCTACAACGACTGAACCGCCCGGTGAAGCCCTGCTGCAGGTCCAAATCTTCAGACTCCAACGACAGAGGATCTTCCAAGAATCTTCTTCCCTTGAGCCGGTGGGACCAACCAGTTCACCTAAACTCCCAGCCAGGACTCCCTCTGGTCGAATTCGCTGTACAGAGCTACAGTGGGCCGGATCCTGCTTGGGTTTTAATTATGCGCACCTTTTATTCGTTGCTTTGCTCTGCTGCTGGTTTCTTCCCTGGGTGGTGCAGGACCCTCCAGTCTTCCTACTTTGTGCCAGTCCAAGAGTCGCATTAGGAACCGTGAGCCTGGTGCAACTACCAGGGACGTCCGCCGCAGCTACAGCTTCTTCTCCATTTAAGGTACTGTTCAACCTCCGGTTGTTTGTTTCGGTCAGCCGCAGGGAAAGTGTGTGTAACCTTTCTCTAACCCAAGGGCTTGTCCTCCTCTACTCTTTGAACTAACTTGTCTGCCAACCAACTTCATCCTGCACTCTTGGCAAAGACTTAACCGCGAACTCCCCACTTTACTGTGTAGTACAGGCTTGTACCAAAGGTGAATTTGTGCTACCACTTTTATACTAATTGTGTGTAGTGTTCCCAAAGGGTACTGCATGTAATTCTGCCTAACAGTTACATTTCTAGTAACCCCGTTTAGGGGTACAGTATGGGAGCATCTTTTTAGCTGGGTGATCTAATCAATTTCTTTGTTTGTGTCCCTGTAACAAGGACACTGGCCTGTCTATTGAGGTTGGGGGGGTTGCACTTAGGAATCTAGCAGTTCCCCGTCACCTTCGCCGTCCCAATAGACGGCCATCGCTGTAGGTTACCTCCACGTCCATGGCAGCCTTAGGCTTGAAGAGCTTGCAGGCTCAAAATTCTCCTCATCATGGTCCCGCGCTAGACAGAGATTGCACACCCGGTGCTAGTCTACCCAGGGGACTTTCATATTACTACCAGGGCAAAATTTAAATTGAGTGTTTGCCATAGCTAAAGGAAATGGCAGCCAGGCGAGGGGAAAAAAAAGAAAAAAAAAGTGTGGGGGGGGGGCGGGGGAATGCATTCTTTAATGACCACCCCCCACTCTCCCTACTCTTAGGGCTGAGGCCCGGTGCAGCCTTCCAAGGCCGAAGGGATCGCCGAATCGAGGATCTTGTTCGACGTTCGTTCCTTTCCACAGCCAACAAAGGTGTATTGAAGTTGGTAGCAGATAGAACTCTAATTGACAATAATATAAATGGCGTTAGATGAAATTAACTCTGCGATAAAGCTTCCGTCACAATGGCAGAAAAAAACAATCTGAGGCGTGAAGGACCATGGGTACAATGGACTTCACACTAGGGATAGTATTACTGGCACGCCCGGTCGACGTCCCTTCGAGTTTCGAAAAAAACACTAATACTCCACACCTTGCACTAGATGTCAGCCTATGCACAGCATGTGATCTAAGCAGAGTCCACAAGCCTCAGAAATATAGTTACACAGACCGCGATAGCGGCCGTGTAGTTATGGTTAAGTTGCTAAACCCATAGGAAGACCACTTTTTGGGCACGTATAACTTTGCTCCCCATGGACGAATTTGGATAAAACTTTGCCAAAAAAAGTATATGGGCCCACTGAATTTTTTTGGAAAGTTGGGTGAGATTTCGTGGAGGGGTGGGGGGCAAAGTTATAGGGGGCGTCCCAAATTTGTTTTTGTTTCCCCCCATAGACTGAATTAGCAAAAACCTTGCACACGCCCACAGGCCAAATAGCTGGACAGAGGTTAACCAAATTTGCGGCAGGAACGGGGGCTTGGTTCCGAAATCGTGCTTGTGTGTGGTGGAATTCTGACCAGTACTTTCGTTGTAAAGAACTGAAATGTACATCTCCAAAAAATGTTGGTATCTGGCTCCGCAGACCCATTTCCCTGTTTGCTCCGTGGACAAAAGTCTCATTGGCTTGCAGTACACTGATGTCGGCAAACATTGGACACTGCCGGTATATTAGGTGGAAAAAGACGGTGGTGTGCCTGCAGCATCCGTGCGTATTACGCCAATTTGCAGGTACCTCCACAGGCAACTATCTTGTGTGGTGAATACAGGCAGCCTGCGTTACAGCACAATAACTGGTGCGGCAAACTCTTTCCGTGGTGACTGATGGCAGATGGGGAGTGCAATGCACATGACATGAACATTTTAACATACAGTGTACTATGGTGTGTTTCTGTCTGTTAAGGCCGCAGCCCCCATTAGATGCATGGGTGGAGGCCTTGCAGAAAGCTATGTGCCCCGGTGGGGGCGTGGCTAGGAAGCCATGTGAAAGGACGTGTCTGTACAGGGGCTCCTGCAGATCCGTACATTATCCGACTGAAAACCGTGCAAGGACCGAAGTAATTTGGCTGAGACTGATATGGCTGCGTACATGAATCTCGGGTGCACGTGTGGACACATTTTGATACGGGCCTGCACCGTGAAAGCGCAACAAGAAGCTAAGAGAAGACTTGGAGGCGAGAGTGCGATGAACGAGAAAATGGCCGCCGCCGCTTAACGAAGGAACAAAGGAGTGACTGATCTGGGCGCCTGACGATCGCACTGGAGCGTGGTGGTAGTGAAGGAGCATGACTCGGGTGCATCGTGGTCATTAAGGACACCCGGGCCCGAGAGGCCGACGGCGTGGACCTGGAAAGGGAGCAGGGCCTGGCCAAAGGTACTTTGTAACCGGACGTGCGGATAGCAGGGGAGCGTGCAGTGTGACCTGAAACTGTGCCCCTGACCCTTCATGGCCTAAAGTGCGCTTCAATGGGTGAGACGCGACCTGGCCTATCTTGGGCCAGTGAAAGACTAAGGCAGTAGACAAGATGGCCGGGGGAGCCGAAGGACAAAGGAACTTCGTGTCGGAGATGTGGCGATAGCGAGGGGACACCCGAAGAGCGCACTGTGACACCCTGCCCCAGATCCGAGCGGGGATAGAAGGACGGAAGACATGTCTAATAAGCGCCTGAGAGCGAAGAACAAACAGCCCACGCTCGACGAATACGCTAAGACGCCGCCCGGCCCAGACGGAGCCAGAAGCAAAGATAAAACTCAGGCCAAGGAAATGGCCGCCGGGGGTGCGAACCATGAGGTCCTCGCTGCGATCGCGGACCTGAAAGCGACCTGGGAGACTAAGCTCCAGCTCGCTGTGGCCGAACTGAAGACCGCAATGGAACTCCAGGTTGGGGCGGTGCAGGAGGACGTGAACCTCCTAAGGCAGGACATGCGTGCTCTGGCAGAGCGCACGGAGACTTTGGAAAAAGAAATGGGCCCTACCGCGGCGGACTGCGCCGTGCAAAAGCGTGAACTCCATGCCCTGGTGCAACGTGTGGGCAATTTAGAGAGTAGGGCGGAGGAGGCGGAAGGACGCGCCCGGAGGAACGACATCCGTATCGTGGGCCTGCCGGAGGGAGCTGAGGGCCATAATCCCACAGAATTTATCGAGAACATGCTACTGCAGGAGATCACAGGAGGCACCCTGTCGCAGGGTTTTGCGGTGGAGAGAGCGCACAGGGCCTTAACTAGGAAGCCACCGCCGGGAAACCCGCCCAGGCCGGTGAATGCCAAGATCCTTAATTACCAGGACCGGGAAAGGATCCTCGAACACTTCCGCAAGGGAGGTACAATACAACGAGGAGAGGCGAACATAACTGCCTATCCCGATTATACCCTGCAGGTACAGCGCAGTCGTATGAACTTTGGATCAGTAAAGAGG
This sequence comes from Ambystoma mexicanum, assembly GCF_040938575.1. Taxonomy (NCBI): domain Eukaryota; kingdom Metazoa; phylum Chordata; class Amphibia; order Caudata; family Ambystomatidae; genus Ambystoma; species Ambystoma mexicanum. The sequence goes on from NC_090931.1 coordinate 1,551,260,095, forward strand.
AGATTGCGGGAAGCGGGGTTTAAATACATGTTGCTCTATCCGGCCAAACTGAAGGTTTTCTTTAAGAGCAAGCTGCTGTTCTTTGACACTCCAGAGGATGCCATGTAGTGGCTGGATGCGCAAAATTGCCCTCAGGAGCCAGATGTTCAGACGGCTGGTGAAAAAAAGACGAGATAAGTAACGCTGTGGGCCCGGTCGGGTTACAAACATTGGGACTTGAATATAGTCATTGAACTCGTTGGAGTACATGTGCGCGTCAGTGGTTATGAAACATGGTCCGTGAGCACGGACATGGTTGCGAGGGAGAGGAGCCTCCAGAGGCCGCTCTTTACACCCCTTTTTTTTGTGTTTAGTTTAGTCACTGTTAGTGGGGTGACACCCTGTCGGGTTCTCTATTTGGGTTTCCCAGAGAGGACAGAACACAGGGATGCCTGAGATCCAGGGATGGAGCTGGGCAGTTGTTTGGGTTAGGGGTTTGGGGTGTTTTAGTTTTCGTATGAGCCTGGGAGTGAAATCGGGATTGGGTGTCTGCATAGTGGGGAGGGATTGCCTCGGATGGGGGAGGGAACTACTGATAGACCATGGGGGACCTTAGGATATTAACATGGAACGTTAGAGGGCTTAACAGTTATCTGAAGCGAAATAAAGTCATGTTGTATCTTAAGAGGCAAAAGATAGACGTAGCCCTGTTACAGGAGACGCATCTAAAGCGAGAGAAACTGGAGCTGGTAGGGAGGGGGAGGAAGGGGACAGTGGTAGGATCAACGTACTCCGCCTATGCCAGAGGAGTGCTGGTGTGGGTGGCGCCACATGTCCCATTTAAGCTAATTGAGGAGGTTGTGGAGGCGGATGGGAGGTTGGTTATGGTCAGGGGGCTGGTAGAGAACAAAGTAGTGTGCATTGTAAACACATATGCGCCTAACCAGGACACGGCGACATACTTTAGGACGCTGTGCACCAAGCTCAGTGTCGGGATGGGGGGTACGGTGATTTGGGGCGGCGATTTCAATTGTGTATTGAATCCCAGGGAGGATAGGTCGGATGACAAGATGGCTAAACCCAGCCCGGCGGCCAAAGTATTGCAGACGCTGCTGGCGGATTTTGGCCTGGTAGATGTGTGGAGAGTGAAACACCCGGGCAGGAGGCAATACTCGCATTATTCGGCCCCGCATCAACTGCACACGAGGCTTGATTACTTCTTCGCCACGCCGGACATAGTCGCGGAGTGCGACCATATAGAGTACAGGGCGAGAGTCCTCTCTGACCACTCGCCCCTGGTCATGCGATGGCAGCTTTATTCCCCACGAGCGCGTATACCAACATGGCGCCTCAGGGCGGTGGCGCTCAAGGACCCTGCCTTCAGAGAGGATATGAGGGAGGAGATAACTGCTTATTTTGAGGTGAACACAGGTAGCGTTAAGTCGGCTGGCACCTTATGGGAGGCCTTTAAGGTCTTAATGCGGGGGAATCGCCATTGCGAAGTCCAAGGGATTGATGGGGGGTGTCCTAGCGGATCTGCATAGAGCTGAGACTGAGCTGGAGGAGGAGCTGGAAGGTGGTAGGATAGATGCAGAGGCGGTCTCTAAATTGCAACAGAAGTGTGCGGAACATTGGGACAGGCTCTGTAATCTGAACTATAGGAAGTATATTGAGAGACTGCATGCGGGGGGAGACAAAACGGGCCGACTTCTAGCTTGGCTGTACAAGAGCGAGACCCCACGATCCCCGATCAGATTGGTAATCAATGAAAAGGGTGAGGAGGTGGACACCCAAGAAGGCGTAAACAGGGCATTCATGGAATACTATAAGGCCTTATACGAAGATTGTGAGGGGGGCAGCCAGGAGGAGATAGGTGAAGTGCTGGAAGACGTAGGCTTGCCCAGGGTCAGTGACGAGGAGCGAGAGGAGCTGGATGCTCCGATCACCCTGGAAGAGTTGAAGGAGATTGTGAGGCAGTTACCCACCAGCAAGGCCCCAGGGGCGGATGGGTTCCCCAGTGAATTTTATAAAGTATATGCAGAGGAAGTGCTTCCGCCCATGCTGGAAATGCTCAACGAAGCGTACGAGGTGGGACGGCTGCCGGAGTCACTCAGGGAGGCGATTATAATACCGCTCCCCAAGCCAAATAAACCGGGACATGGTTGTGGCTCCTACAGGCCCTTGTCGATGCTGAACCAGGACAGCAAGATCCTGACAGCTGTCCTGGCTACTAGAATGCGGAGAGTGATCAGCAAGTTGATCCACCCTGACCAGACGGGCTATGTCCCAAATAGGAACATTACTCACAACCACAGACGCCTCCACAGGGTGGTCGAATGGGGATGTAGTGACAACGGCGAAATGGCGATAGTGGCATTGGACGCGGTTAAAGCGTTCGACTCTGTTCGGTGGCCGTGGCTGCTGTCGGCTCTGAGATGGTATGGGATGGGACCAGGTTACGTTAGGTGGGCCGAGATGCTATACAGCGCACCACTGGCCAGGGTCCGCATGGGTGCAGTGGTGTCAGAGATGGCAGTTGGGCAGAGGCACTAGGCAGGGGTGTCCCTGGTCCCCAATGTTGTACATCCTGGCCCTAGAACCCTTGGCAATTTACCTCCGGCAGCAATATGACCCGGTCGGCATCGATGTAGGAGGAGAGTGTCACCTTATATCCCTGTATGCAGATGATATGCTGCTATACCTGAGATATCCAGAAGAAAATTTGCAGTATGTCTTAGAGGTGAAGGGGAGGTATGCCTGGTTGTCCGGTAAAGCAGTAAACCCCCAGAAATCCACTCTATTTCCGCTGGGTGGCTATGTGGGGACTCCGGTGGAGAGGTTGCCAGTGTTGCAGATCCCGTGGGCGACGAGCTCTTTCCGATACCTGGGAATAGACGTGTATCACACGACTGAGGAAGAACATAAGCACAACACTGAACTTGCCGTGGGGAAGATCGAGAAATGCATGAAGTTCTGGGAAAGATTGCCATTAGCGATGATGGGCCGGGGAGCTATGCTTAAAATGGTGGTACTGCCCAGGCTTTTGCATTATTTTAACAACATCCCTTATATGATACCTAAGAAGTTTTTTGTGAGGCTACATAGTGTTTGCAGGGAATTTCTGTGGCACGGCACGCGCAACAGAGAAGCACTGTGGAAGCTGCAGAACTTTTACGAGAAGGGCGGAGTTAAACTGCCGAACTTTGAGGCCTATTATGTGGCAGCGCAGCTGCAATATATGTCCAGGTGGCTCTCTGATGATGAGACCCCTGAACACAGGCTGTTTGGGAGGGACTGTTCCCCTTTTTATCTGCTGGAGGTGATTGGGGTGACTAATGCATGCATGAGGGAACGTCCTAGAATGCTAGCTTTGGGACGGAACATGTGGCGACGGGCCTGCCGGATGATGGGTATCCCTTTGCCGTGTGTGCCGCAGTTACCACTGGTCGCACTGGCGAAGGGAGACGGGCAGCTCAGAGCGATCATCCGGACATACTGGGAGTCAGTGGGGTTGGTCACCATGGGAGATATTTGGCAGGATGGGACCATCATGGAGTTCGAAGAACTAGAGGCAGTGTCGGGATTGCACAGGGGTCAATATGTAACGTATCACAGGATAGTGCAGGAGATCCGGAGTAGGTGGCCTGAAACTACTTTGGCCGATGAACCGGACGCCACGCTGGAGATACTATACGACACATCGGAGGGCGGGCATGAGGTCTCTAGGTTGTACAAGATGTTGATGAAAGGTTGGGAGTGATTTAGTGCACTTGAGACTGGAATGGGAAACAGATGGGGGCCCCGATGGCAGATGGGTTGTGGGAGCGTGCCTTGGGGTATCATAAAAAAAGCATCGAGGAATGCCAGGTTTAAGCAAATACAGCTTTATATAACGCACAGGGCATACATGACCCCCTTGAGAATATCCAAATTTCGGGACACTGGACGCCAGGCGTGCCCCAAGTGTGACAAGGAGAATGCAGACATGATACACATGTTCTGGGCGTGCCCAGTAATTGCAGGCTACTGGGGTGAAGTGGTGCAGAAGCTGGCAGGAAAGGGTATCACGCTCAAAGTGGATTCAGCCTGGGCCTGCTTACTGGGGGGATATCCCAGAGCGCGTAAACTCAGACATGTTGAGAAATTGAAAGATTTGGCTTATGTGCTTGCTAAACGTAGGATTGCCATGGGATGGAAGGAGTGTCATAAGCCACGAGTGGAGGTCTGGTGGAGGGATCTCCAAAAATGGGCGGAGGCCGAGACGGCGGTGTGGCGGGATACCAGTATTGCAGGGGAGGAGGAGGAAATGTGCTCTCTCGCGGCATGGAAATTGATGATAGCCGAGCTGTTTGGAACAGGGTCGGCTCCAATTGAATCTGAGAGCGATGACGCCCCTCCGCTCGCAGTGGACACCATACAGGCTCATAGGGGGGAGGGATGGGGATTGCAGTGTTTTTGTTGTTAAATGTGTTTATTTATGTTCTGTTGTATTGTTGTTTGGTTTATATAAAATAAAAATATATTTAATAAAAAAAAAAAAAAACTATGTGCCCCGGTTGCAAGTAGGTTTCCAATTGTTGCCGCGTGTGTGGTTTGTTAACATTGCATACACTATTTGTTACATGGGTGTGGGGATTGTTAGCACATCCTACAGTCCATGGCTGGTCCTGATGTAGTGAACAGTTCTGCAGTGTGTCCAGTTGGTGCGGTGTTGGAAGTACTGTGTGGATAGAAGTAGATAGGGTTGAACTGCATTTTATCAGCTTGGGTACTGCCCATTGCGCGGACGTCTGATTACTGTACTGCACCATGAAGTATTGGGTTTGTGCGCTTAATAGAGGGCTGGGAACAGGGCCACTGTTGTGAAGATTTTGTGGTTGGGTTGGCAGTAATACAATGCTATGTGAATAGAAGTGGGTAGGGGTGCCGGACACTGGTTTGTTTGTGGATTCTGGTAACTGTTACATGTGTGCATGCATCGCTGTATTGCAGTGCGGGGGTTGGATAGAAGTGTCGCTGCCTAGGTTACGTTTGTGGAACCTGGCCACATGTTCGCCTGCATGGCTCTGTTATGTTGTGCTGGGTGTGGGCAAGGCATACACTGTTGGGTGTATGGCCGTAGGCCATGAACCCAAGCGCCTAGGCCTTCACCATAGCCACCACAACATAATGCAGCCATGCAGTTTGAAGTATGCATCTCTCCAAGGGTGGTAACCTTTAAAGAATGGTTGTGGAGGACATTTTAGACGTCACACAGAAGAAGTGAGCTGAAATGCCTACATTACCATATGGTGTAGGTCAGTGCACATGTTGCACATTAGGGAGCCTAATGCACATGTACATGCGCGTTTGCTATGGTTGGCCCCTTATAAGACCCTTGTTGTAGGAAGTGCTTTAAGATATCGTGCCATGAAAGGAGGTCCTCTGCAGCACACATATTAAATATGGAAACACTTGTGTACAAGCGCGATACAAATAAAATATACACAGCCACCCAAATACCGTTCACCACACCAAACGCCATGCAGCCATGCATGCAAACATGTGGCCAGGGTGAAAGTTGGCAGGCTCAATTGCAGATGGGGAGTGCATTGCACATGACGTGATCATTTAAACATAGGGTGTACTATGGTGTGTTGGGTTTGGTGAGGCCCCAACGTCTTGGATGCATGGCTAGAGCCCTTGCACCGACAACTATGTGGCCTGCTTGCAAGTAGGTTTGACATTGTTGTGTTCTGTATGCGGTTTGTGAACATTGCATACATTTTTTGGTTCCATGGGTGTGGTGATTGTTATCACATCCTATCGTTTTTAGTCCATGGCTGGAGCTTATGGCATGAACACTCCTGCAGGGTGTCCACTGAGTGCTGTGTTGAAATACTGTGTGTACAGAAGTGGACAGGGTTGAACTGGATATTGTGTGTGCTTGGGTAGTGTGCATTGCGCAGATTAATGACTATTGTACTGCACTGTCAAGTATTGGTTCTTTGCACTTACTGGAGTGCTGGGAGGAAAAAGAAATATTGCTACCTGTACTTAGTGGTGATGGGTGTCGCTCTGGGTAAATCTGGATGCTGAAAGCGTGGATACTTGGAGAACTTGTAACTGGAGGTGCTTGGAAATCACACGAGATGTCGTGTCTAGTCAAATGGTCGACACAATTTGGTCGACAGGACAAATGATCGAATTTTTTTAGTTATATATATATTTTTTTTTAGGTGTTCGTTTAGGGAAAAAAAATGGGTTTTTAGCAACAAAAATAAAGGGGGTTAGGGTCTCCCACAAAAAAAAAAACCATCATTTGACCTGTCGACCTTTTGGTGTTGACCATTTGTCCTGTCGACCATTTAAATTCGACCATTTGACCTATAACCACGAGACGTGTGCTCCGAGTGTGGAACTGTACATATGGAGTGCTGTACAGAAATGATAGGGTTCGATGCAGACGTCTTGGATGTGATTGCTGCATGCCTCTGTGACTATGTGATAGTACCTAATGAGGGAGTGCTGCAAAAACAATAGTGGAAAGGGAAGGACTGTCCCTGCTTTATTGGGGCGCAGCCTTCACTGTAGCTGGGAAAGCACACGTGCCACATTCTGCCCTTCTCAGCATGGTGGACATGGAAATGGAACTGTGGGGATTATCCAATCAGGTGACAGGGGTGTGCTTAACAGGAAGGGGCAGTGTTAAGCAAAGTTTGCATGCAGTACCCTCTAGGACCACTACACACAACTGACCAACCTTTGGTATAAGTCTGTACCACACAGTTTTTGGTAGCGAGCTGAGCAGCCAGGCTTATCTCAAGAGGGAATGTGAGCTGTAAATGATGTTACACAGAGGTCTACAATCACAAGTATTCAAATACTTTTATACTCAAGGTTTCTTGGTAAAACACTTCAGTTAGAAAACATTAACTAAAAGGAGGCAATCAATATCAAACAAAATTATTCTACAGTACTTCACACTATCCGGTTCGGAGGCATTTAAACTACTTTGAAGGAGGAGTACCAGGAGCCCCGTACCATGGCGAGCAGAAATGACCATCTGAACTAATGACACCCAACAAACCAGGAGCCCACCCCCCCCCCCCAATCTGGAAAAGTGAACACCCTTCATTTTGGATGATAGACGCATCTTGGTGGCCGAAGGCCAACCGTCTTATGCACAGAATTACAGATTGCTATACTTGACCAACAAGCGGCCATTTTAAATATAGCCAGAATCACCATTTTGCTTGTTAACCATTGCTCATTGCTTTTCTGTCTAAACTGCTTGCGATTCTTGCGAATTCTGCTTACTCAACATTGTTGTCTTAATATGAAAGGACAGGGCCGTGAGACTGAGGAGTTCGTTGAAACTCCTCGCCCAGAAAGGAATGCCTGTGCTCCCTCTCCGCAGCCTTGAAGACAAGCCACAGGGCATTTAATCATTTCACAGCTGCCAGCCAGTCTCGTAGAATATAGCAGCTAAGGCTTGAATTATGCTCTTCTTACAGCCCCCCTTTTCCTGAGCCCTTTAGAGCGTGTCGGCTCTCAGGACACGAATAGCACCTCATAGATAGCAAAGCTTGGAATGTGACTCTTCCCTCGTGTGCAGCTTGCTTCCAATAACAGTAGCACTGTGTTCTGTTCAACAACTAAAAGATGCCTCCACACTTACTAAATTGGATATTGTTACTAGAATAGATATCAGAAGGTGTCATAATGGTTGCGAGTGTCCATCTTCACCCAAGTTCAGAGAAACGCAATAGGGGGGGGGGGGGGGGGGTGTTAAACGTGTCACAGCTGATTGTATGATATGTATTGTGTGTATATATGTAACTGTTGTACGTAAATCGCGCTCTTGCGTCCCTCGAGGTCTAGAGATACACGTTGCGGGGCGTGAGACCCGAGTTGGCCAACTGAGACTATTTTGCTTGCAATAAACCCTAGCATTGGGAATTTCAACCTCGTGTCTGGGGTATCCTTTTGTATATGGTTATTGCCTGGTTTCCATATCGCGAGGGACCCCTAAGGGCCCCTTTCAAGATGGCGCCCGAATAGTGACCCTCCTCCACTTTTCCCATCGTAGACGTTGTAACGGAGTAGAGGCGGAAGAACGGCGAGGACGGAACGATCGAGCCGGGATCAAGAGGTGTACGGGGGGCGCCCTGTAGAAGTGAGGAGAGATTCCTTCGCAGATCTGCACACATCTGATCCCTGATCGACGTACCGGGCCAGAGGGCAAGGAGGCGAGGGTCCCGAAACGAGGGAGAAGCCAGAGAAACGCAGACACAACGTTGTGGTTTGCGTCAGTATACAGGCGATTTGTTCTATCAGGCAAGTCATTCCCTGATTCAAAAGTAACCCCGATTATTGGTCGAGTGTTGATTTTGCAAATTCAAACATCCAGAGTAAGGTTGGTTAACCAAGGGGAAGGTTAAAAACATGCCTGGAGTACTGTCCACTTTAGCGGGGCTTTTCCGCTGCGGTAGACAGTCCTTGGAAAATGGCCAAAGTGCACCGCCTGGGGGGAACGCCGGCTTATGACATGTACGCGAAATATGGTGTGGGTGTGATAATATTTTGTGAAATTTGGCATAGGCAAACTAGAAAGCAACAGAACCATCAGTGGCCGATTAATGGTAGTTTTGAGATTGCGAGGATAGATAACCTGGAAAGGGTGATAAGAAAACAAGCGCGACCCGCAGCTTTTCAAACTATTAAAGACTGGAGGAGGGAAGCAATGCTCCGACTTAAGAGTAGAGCGAAACATGTGCGTAGGCACAAATCAAAGACTGAGGTAGCGGAAGAGAAGGAGGAGGAAGAGTGGACGGCAAGTCTAAGAAGGCAAGGGAGACTAGAACAAATAATATAGAAAGAATATACCCGCAGCGGGAACTACACATAGCAGATTAATTAAGGGAACATTTGTTAACCCATACGGGCAAAGGCCCAAAACCAGAATCGAAACCAAACACGCCAGTAGTGGTTGCACAGGCCCCACCAGTAGCTCTCATACCCCCTCCCGCAGCCCAAGCACTTCCTCTCACGCAAGCAGTAACCCAAGCCCCACCCACAGCTCGAGCCCTCCCACAGGCACAGACCACACACAGCATTTCCCAGCAAGGCCCTTCACAGATGCCACCTGTGTCACTTGTCCCATCTGCACCTCCCGCTCCGGAGACAGATTCAGCACCATCCGCCCCTTCCGAAGTTGAAATTGAGACCGGGGAGGCGAGAGGCGGGGCTGAAGAAACAGGATTTGTATGGGTAACTCGCAGCGCGGTCATCAAAGAAAGAAAGGTTGAATTACAGCAAGAGGCAGAAATGTACATAGAAGGAAATGGGACGGCAGCATTGGCCTCATTGTATGGGTACCGGAGAAGCAACGAGCGACAGGTAGTGTTGGAATGCATGGGGGGAAAATGGAAACAGTTACTTGGGAAATTACCACCACAACGATTGTTAGATTTGAATAAATTAGCGGGTAGTAGAATAAAAGATGAAGTAGTAAGGGAACATGTGTATAAACTTATCGAGCTTAAGAATGAAATGGATGATGAATGTGCAGAAATGTTTGCTACACCTGAGTACAGCAGAGACGATATCAAGAAAGGTAGGAAGGAGGCATCGAAGTTGTATATGCAAAAATAATGGCCGACAGTTTTTTCGGGTGGCGCAAAGTGTTTGCCGCTCCCTGGACAGATAGGTGATAAACGAAGATTGCAGGCATGGGTGGGGGAAACAATGCGATGGATGTCGAACAAAAGAACGTCAGTGGAAGTAGTAAGTGAGATGTGTAATGGGTACTCATTGGAGATGAGAAAAGAAGCGATGCGAACGATGGTAGGGGGGTACTACTGCAGCAGGTAGCTGGACACAATAGAGGAAGAGGAAATGCACAAGGCAGGGGAAATTTGAATAATATGCACGGGGTATCATTGGGATTAAATCAATGTGCGTACTGTAAAGAGGAAGGACACGGGCGAGCGCAATGCCCACATCTACACAATAGAGGTGGGTTTGGCCAGAGAAGGCATAATAGAGGGCATCAGGGGTCGAATGGCCCAAGCAGAAATAGCATGCAGCAGCAGGGATATAACAATGGCGGTAATCAAAGCCAATCCCATGTTCAAAACCAAACACACCTCTATTCTGTAGCTAAGTAGAGTACCAACCTGTGGGCAATGCATGATAACGATGTAGGATGCTTGAAAATAGAGCCAGCAAAAATAACTTTGAAAGAAGGTATTACATTGCCAGGAATTCCCCAGTACAAAATTTCTGTTGAAGGTGAGAAGGGATTAAAGAGTATTGTTACTGACCTGGTGAAATTGGGGGTGGTTGAAGAAATTGCAGGAAGCACGTGCAACAGCCAGATTCTTCCAGTTTATAAGAAGGGAGGCAATGAAGTACCATACCGTTTCATAATTGATCTGCGTGCATTGAACAAAGTGGTAGACCCACAATTCCCTTTGGTCCCAGATGTCACAACAATACTGACAATGATACCGGCCACTGCAGAATAGTTTAGTGTAGTTGATTTGAAGAACGCGTTCTTTAGCATTCCAGTGGATAAGAGCAGTAGAGATCTGTTCGCGTTCACTCTAGGACGATCATTCACACGCATTCCACAGGGATACATAGAAAGCCCGAGCATTTACAGTAGGGCACTAAAGGAGCAGTTAGATATGCTAGAATTACCCACAGGTTGCGTACTCTTGCAGTACATAGATGACTTGTAACTAGCTGCTGACACAGAGGAGACCTGCAAAGAAAGTACTGTACTACTATTGACACACAGTCACAAGGCAAGTTTGAAGAAATTCCAGTATAATCGAAAGGAGGTGTCTTATTTGGGTTACCTACTTTCGAAAGAAGGAAGAATAAAGCCAGAAAGTATTTCTAGTATACCTATTCCAAAAACTCAAAAAGGAGTGAGCTGTAATAGGCATGGCCTCTTATTGTCGGCAGTCGATCAGTAATTTTGCGTCGATTGTGAAGCCGATGATAAGATTGACTAAAAAGGATGCAGTGATGCCTTTGCAGTGGGATGAATGTCAGAAAGCGTTTGATCAATTGAAAGTTGCTTTGTGTTCCGCGCCATTTTTAGGCACGCTGAATTATGCTAAAATGTTTAGATTGTTTATAACCGAGAGTGAAGGATGTGCATTGGCGGTTTTGACACAGGAACAAGGTGGAAGAAATAGGCCATGCGGCCATTATTCTTCTGCGCTGGACCCTGTAGCGCGCGCACTACCACGATGTTTGCAATCTGTTGCAGCGGCTGCTGCGTCAGTGACACAAACGGAAGGAATGGTATTGGGGCACACTTTAATTCTGATGGTGCCACATGCTAGAGACGTTCTATTAAATAGGACCCAGATGCAACACCTCACCTCTGCGAGGCTAACAAGATATGAACTCATCCTGTTTGCACCCCACATCCAAATTATGAGGTGTAGCGCATTGAATCCTGCAGAATTAATGCTACTGCCCATAGCAGAAATTGGTGACAACAAATCACCACCCCATGATTGTTTAATGGTCACCGAGGAAGAAACAAAGGGAAGAGTTGATCTGAGTGACACCCCACAGAAAGAGCCGGATGGGGAGTTGTTTTGTGACGGCTCCTGTTTCAAATTACCCGATGGCACGTCAACTGCTGCGTATGCCATCACTACTCTAGAAAGGGTTGTAGAAAATAAAAGAATCCCCTATAATTCAGTACAAGCCGCAGAAATTATAGCACTGACTAGAGCTTGTGAACTCTGAGAATTTAAACGTGAACATTTATACTGACAGCCAGTACACCTTTGGCGTGGTTCATAACTTGGTCGACTCTGGGCTGAGAGGGGCTTCTTGACATCACATGGGGCCAGGATTCAGCATGGCCCTTTGATTGTGCAGTTGTTGTCTGCACTCACGTTTCCAAAGCGCCTAGTAATAGTAAAATGCGAGGCGCATAAAAATGTAACATGCAAAATAGGAGAAGGAAACGCATTTGCAGACAGGATTGCGAAACAAACTGCCACTGATCTACATAATAAAATGATGACAGTACAAACAGAGGAAGTACCCTGTATGATAGAGGATGGAGTTGCCACAGTCAAAGAAATGCAGGCCGAGGCCACGACCGAAGAGATTCAGGGGTGGGCTGAGGGCTCTGCTGAGTTAGATTTGGAAGGTTGTTGGGTGGCCAAAGAAACCAAGAACTGGATGTTGCCAAATTGTTATGTGACTGCAATGGTCTCAATGGCGCATAGCCCTACTCACATCTGTGCAAAGAAGATAGTACAGCATTTATCCACAGTATGGAAGAATGAGCACATAAAGAATGCAGAGAGATTGGTGCAGAATTGTATTACGTGCTTGCAACAGAATGTAGGGAAGAGAACCGTGACTCCAATAGGCAGTTTTGGCCCACCCTCTATGCCATTTGAGGTGATCCATTTTGATTTCATAGAAATGGAAAGGTGCCAGAACTACAAATATGTGTTAGTGGTGATTTGTGCATTCAGCAAGTGGGTGGAGGCATATCCTTTAAAAGATTGTACTGCAATATTGACGGCAAAAGTAATGTTGAAGGAGTATTTCTCCCGGTTTGGGCTGCCCCGTGTCCTGTGGTCAGACAACGGCCTGCATTTTGTGGGCGCAGTAGTATTACAGATCTGTGCAGGTCTGCAGATAGACAAACAATTCCACAGTTCCAGGCATCCCAGTTCCGCCGGACTTGTTGAGAGACATAACGGTATTTTGAAAGCAAAAATATGCGCTGGGAGCAAGTTGAGTTGGGTAGAAGCATTACCTCTAGCGCTATTATGCACGCGCACGTCTGTACAGGCTAAAACTGGGCTCTCTCCCTATGAAATTATCATGGGGAGACCAGCAAATGTATGGTGTGCACCACAGCCCAAAAGACTATGCGAGGTAGAGCATCCTGTGTTAAGTACATACTGTGGCCTTTAAATGCAGAAGTTGTGTTTGATTCATCAGCAGGTGCAGGAGGCGTTACCAGCACGATACACCGGACCGGGGCATGCATTGGAGCCAGGAGACTGGGTGCTGATCAAAAACTTTGAGCGGAAAACATCATTAGCACCCAGGTGGCGCAGCCCCTACCAAGTACTTTCGGCAACACAGACGGCCATTCGAGTGGACGGCTGCAAGGCCTGGATCCATGCGACACATGCCAAAAGATTCCCAGGACTGCTGGCAACTTCAGACGACCAGAGAAAGGAAACGGAAACTAAAGAAACTGTTGGCAATCGAATGCCACAGCATCAAACTGAGCAAGAAGTGAAACAGAAACCAGAGCCTGGAGAGACTGCCAAAAAGGGGGAAGGGCGAAAAGTGCCCCAACGCTGCCCAGCAGAAACATCATTGTTGAGGGACACAGAATCCGCATTGCAAACATCTGCAAACACGGAGCGTGAGCCCCTTTGGCACCCATCAGATCTTGTAACCGCACCAAAGTCAAAAATAGAATCTGCATCATTGCCGCAGCGCCCCTCGTCATCGGTCATTGCGCCGCAGGCTGACACTGAGCCGGATACTGGAAGTGCATCGGCACTGTTCACAGATAACACAATACCAGGAGTAAAACGATACGATCTTCGGCCTCGAAAGGCAAAGTGATCCACTGACTCTTGGTGCTTTTGCCTCTGGTTCCACTCACGGACGGAGAAGGAACCAGTGGTGTAGAGGAGAGAGGTGTGAGAATTGTGCAAATCGGACAATTCAAGACTCACAGCTCCTCGGTGCGTTTATGACAGAGTACATGTGTCCTAAGCCAGAGTGGGACAAGCTGGATTCACATAGTACTCGGTCACTGAAGAACTGTTCAGAAACTGTCTGAGCAGTGGGAAGAAAAGAATACTGCTAATATTGCTCAAACAAATTATAAAGGCTTCAAAGGGCTGGCAGACTGAACGATGACATATTTCCATTGAACTAATGGCATCAGAGCAAGTGTAACAACGAGAGATAGATATCCACGACAAATGTTTCCAGTAAGAAGAAGGACGATGAAGAGCAAATCGAAACCGGGTTCAGCCTCCTCCTGCACCGCTGCTGAGAAAACGATAGATAGAGACTGTAAAATCAGGGAAAAGGCATGGTAAAAAAATTGGTGTACTGACTTGGACACTGGTTCTGTGCTTTAGAAGTATGATAGTACCAATGACAATAGCCATTGTATTATGGTGGATGAAGTCAAAGCACCCATTAGTAACATTCTTACCAGAAATGAATGTGTCCACTACGGATAGCCCGGTTCATGTGATCACTGGTACATTTTCCCCAATGGAAGAGAGACAGAGAGGGGTATGGCAACAATACATTGTTGCTGATTATGAATATGACCCATGCAGTTTTGAAGAAAAGAGACTGCTGGGTCTGTGCACATTTACCACAGCATGGTGGGAAGGGGATAGAATGGTATGTGCAACCACTGCCATCAAGTTCTGCATGCAGAGCATCTTTGGGTGCAATGTTTTTCGGGAAATGGAACAGAAGCAGTACGGGTCGATTAGATAAAACGAATATGAACGAATTCGAGGAAATTGTCATGAGACCTGTGGGCTGCTCCATATTCCACAAAACACGTGTAATAATCCCAAAACCCACGCCAAAGATTGCACGAAAAATAAAACAATATAGGCAGGATAGATTGTCCCCACCAGAAAAAACATCAGTAATGACGTTCCGCATGAGAGAAGAATGGAACAAAGACGCTGTGCCCCCTTCCTATGCGGTGAATTACAGCCCAAGAACTGTCCCGTTATGTCTGAAGAAAAGAAAGGTACCTACTTAGTAGGCACGTTCTCTGGGTGCATGAATACAGTGGTCCTAAAATATGAAGTTGAACCACCAGTATACGTAGGGGACCCTGTTTATTTCATATATGGGGAAAGCGCATATCTATGCTGACCTAGAAACTGGGGAGGTACGTGTTACTTGGGTCTACTATTTCCGGGAGTGTTCCTCTTAGAAACTGCAGAAGTAGTCAGGCGATTAAAAGGTAGAGTCCGAAGGAGTAGCGAAGACGGGGTGATAGCATTAGATATAGCAAAATCTTTTATACCATTCTTGGCCCAGACAGAGAATTCCTATAACATAAGGAAATTGTCCAGAATACTAAAAAATACAATAGATTCTACAACAGATATTTTATACAACATGACGTTAGAAGAGAAAGGAATTAGGCTAATGGCACTACAAAACAGAATGGCACTTGACATAATATTAATTGATCGCGGGGGAGTTTGCAAACTCGTAAAAACTGCATGCTGTGTGTTTATAGATGACTACTCCCCTACAATATTCAGAGAAATCAGGAAACTACATGTCTTAAGTTCCACACTCGCCACTGAAGAAGGGGGTTGGGGGTTAGGATCTTGGTTCTGGGGACTATTGCGGTCCTGGGGATGGAAGCCGATTTCGATACTAGTGGTGGTGTTCGGGATATTCATAACATGTTGCTGTTGCATACAATGCCTACCAATAGTTTGCACGGAGCTAACTAAGGGATGTATGCACATAATGTCGAGAGGAAAACAAACGTATGGCCAAAATGACAAAGACACTGATGAAATGAAGACAGTAAAACAATTCATGGTTATAGACATTGATGATGAAAATGATGCTTATGATAGCATGCAAGGGTCAGACATAGATACACCAGACTTATCCTCATCATAGGAGGATGCAATGAATGAATAAGACGCTTGGCATACGGCCAAAAGGAGGGTTTGTCAATCTGGAAAAGTGAATACCCTTCATTTTGGATGATAGACCTATCTTGGTGGCCGAAGGCCAACCGTCTTATGCACAGAATTATAGAAATACAGATTGCTGTGCTTGACCAACGAGCGGTCATTTTAAATATAGCCAGAATCACCATTTTGCTTGTTAACCATTGCTCATTGCTTTTCTGTCTAAACTGCTTTGCAGCTTGCGATTCTTGCAAATTCTGCTTACTCTGCTCAACTGTTAACATTGTTGTCTGAATATGAAAGGACAAGGCCGCGAGACTGAGTAGTTCATTGAAACTCCTCGCCGTAGCCCAGAAAGGAATACCCGCGCTCCCTCTCCGCAGCCTTGAAGACAAGCCGCAGGGCATTTAATCATTTCACAGCTGCCAGCCAGTCATCGTACAATGGTAGAATAAAGCAGCTAAGGCTTGAATTATGCTCTTCTTACGGCCCCCCTTTTCCTGAGCCCTTTAGAGCGTGTCGGCTCTCAGGACACGAATAGCACCTCTTGGAATGTGATAGATTCACCTCATAGATAGCAAAGCTTGGAATGTGACTCTTCCCCCGTGTGCAGCTCGCTTCCAATAACAGTAGCATTGTGTTCTGTTCAACAACTAAAAGATGCCTCCGCACTTACTAAATTGGATATTGTTACTAGAATAGATATCAGAAGGTGTCATAATGGTTGCGAGTGTCCATCTTCACCGAAGTTCAGAGAAACGCAATAGGGGGGGGGGGGGGGGGGGGGGGTGTTAAACGTGTCACAGCTGATTGTATGATATGTATTGTGTGTATATATGTAACTGTTGTACGTAAATCACGCTCTTGCGTCCCTCGAGGACTAGAGATGCACGTCGCGGGGCGCGAGACCTGAGTTGGCCAACTGAGACTATTTTGCTTGCAATAAACCCTAGCATTGGGAATTTCAACCTCGTGTCTGGCGTACCCTTTCGTGTATGGTTATTGCCTTGTTTCCAGATCGCGAGGGACCCCTAAGGGCCCCTCGCAATACCATGGTGAGCAGAAATCATCATCTGAACTAATGAGATCCAACAAACCAGGAGCCCCCATACCATGGCGAGCAGAAATCGTTATGCAAGATTTGGAGCAGTACCCTTTGGGTGCACTACAACAACCCTGACCTCCTGGCAATAGGGACCCAACCTTTGGTATAAGTCTGTACTACACAGGTTGGGAGTGTGTTGAGAAGCCAGGCTTATCCCAAGAGGAGTCAATGTGCGCTTTAGGGGACTTACACAGTTTCACAGTGAAAAGTATTCAAATAAACTCTTACACACAAGTTTTTAAACAGTCAGTTAGAATAAGCCTTCTTTAGAAGGGGGCAATATAACAGTAACACTCAAATAAACTTCAAAAATACACACTTAATGTTTCTAAATCAGCAAATACCCTTCTGGGATGGCCCACAGACACTACCTACACTCTCAGGTGACTTCAATAGTGTTAGGGAGAATTCTCTCTTTAGGCTGAATTTCCTAACATAGTGAGACCCCCAGCAGCTTTGCTAGATTTCTGGAGTTTGTTTTTTCCTCTTGCCAAGAGTGAGACTCTTTTCCTCCCACTCTTGGACATGATTAATGGTATTCCTTTGACTGGTAATGTGTTTTATGGGCTATCGGGTCCTTTACTCCATAGGGTCTCATGTGTTTTTCCTATGTGTGTTACACAGCACCCTCCGTGCAGTAACACAGGGGTGTCATAGTGACACCACACCATAGACTCCATACCCTGGGACGGACTACTGTCTCCCAGGGCACGTAAAGTCACCATTGGCTTTACTAGTCCCAAATTATTAACAGAAACCAGTACAAACCATCATATTGTGGACGTACTGGTCAAGGCAATTCGATTTCCCCCGAGGTCTGTTAGTCGAGGGGGCACATCTCCGTCCCCCCTGATCGAGTTTTGGCTGGTGGCAGTTTTTATTTTGACCGCGAATATTTTCCTATGGGATTTTCCCCATTGTTCGAGGCTACCAACTTTCATTATTTAATTCTCATAGCCTCGGACATACCGCCGGTTTATTTAATTAATATTAATTCTCCGGTTGGTATTTTTTGCCAAGACTCGATTCTAAAATGGCGTTTGTGTTCTCTTCTGTGACTCCAACCCAAGTCGAGCCCTTTGTTCCACTTTTTTGGTGGGCTTCTCCACAGAAGCCTCCAAAAGTGGTGCCACTCTGTCTGGGTACCACAGCGGGTGTGGGAGGGGGTTTAGGCACCCTGGACCGAGTTACCTTGGTAACTCAGGTCGCACTCTGGTGTGATTGGCCCAAGTGGTGAGCCGGCCAGGATTTTCTGCATAAAAACAGGGCTTTGGGGACTGGAACTTCAGAAGTCACCACAGGACCGGAGAATCCGACGAGGGAGAAGCTGAGCCGACCTACCACGACACCACCGGTGGAGCCCTGCAGAACCGACCACCACTTCCCGACGACAGAGAAGATCTCCCGGCTGGAGAGGCTTCTTCCCCTGACTGGTGGGCACAACCAGTTTTCTTTTCTTTCTTCGCACCCCAGCCCGGTTTGTGGTCGAACTGCCCGTGCCAATCACCCCGGCAGCCGGATAGCCACTCACCACTGAACCGCGAATCACCGGACCGCTCCTTGTACCTGCGGCTGGTTTCTTCCCAGGCAGTGCAACGGACTCCTGTTTTCCTCCACGACGAGATCCTCTCTTGCCCCGGACAAAGCACCGATTTGCACCCGCTGCCAGGAACAACTGCCCCCGCTGGAGCGTTCTCACCACTTTAAGGTACCGTGTCCGCCAGGCCTCCCTTTCTAAAGATTGCTACAAGGCAATAATAACTCCTTAACCTTCTGGACTGGGCTGGCCGCCTTGACCCTCTAACTGGTCCCTTTCGGTGGTCCAACTCCTTTTTGAACCTTTACAAGACTTTTGTGCACTGCAACCGTGTGACCTTGGACACATTTCGTTTGGATCCTCTGAAAGTGGATCCGGCCTCTTGAACTCTAACTTCACGGTTTTACTTTGCCTTCCTTGTTGTGTTCTTGAAAAAGTGTTGGGATCTGTTCAATTTGTGCTCTGCTTTTTTCTCCCTTTTTAAAAAAAACTATTAGAGTGCCATCTACGTTAAGCGCTCACCGCTGTCTGAAAATAAGTGGGGCTTTACTTAAGACTTGCCTAATATTCTTTTAAGGGAGTGTATATCTTTTAGTGACCGTGTTTTTGAATTGCTTACTATTAGTGCCTGTGTGTTTTTCTAGATGTGGTTTTAAATAAATAATTATATCTCTTTTACACCAAGCCCTGGTCAGTGTTTACTTGTTCTATTGTGTGCTCTTGACCCATTGTGAATAGTCTGTATACTGCCTAACTCTTCTTGAGGGAAGTCCGACTGCTCAGCCACAGCTACCAAGTGAATCTGTGTGGTACAGACTGCTACCAAGTGGGTTTACTGCCAAACACCTGTAGTCCTAAATCTTTTGCAGTGGTCCCAGAGGGAACTGCACGGGTTTTTGCCTAACAAATAGTAAGGGTGCTGCGGATATTAATACATCACTGTTGCATTTAGATTCAGAAATATGTAGAAGGAAAAAGGTTACTATAACAGAACAAGAGATCACACAAATATTCTGAAGCAGGTAAGTACTTTTGGTAACCCCCCAATGCAAAGTTAGTTAACCCCTTCCTGGAAGGAGGATAAAACACAATCTCAGAGGGCAGAAGAGTCATTCAGGGAGCCAGGCTAGGCCACAGTCAATTGAGCAAAAGTCTAGGTGAGCTGAAGCACTTCTTGCAGGTAAGTAAGTCTTGCACAATGTTTTAGAAGTCTTCGTAGAAAAGAAGAATTCAAATCACGGCCACAAGCTGTTCAGACTTGTGAAGTAAAGAAGCTATCAGCAACTATAACAGGTCTCACTCACATAGAACAAGTGCAGTTACACAACAAGAGGTACGTTCTGTACAGTACCTTTAGGTTGGAGAAAAAGGGCAGCAGATGACTTCAGTTCCTGTGCAGCTCTGCAGATCCTGTTGTTCCTGGGCCTCAGTCGTGGGGACAAGAGGGAGGACGTCTGGGGACTCTTGCACTGCAATCGAACAGTCACCGACCGCAACCAGCAATCTTCAAAACAAGTGTCACATCGGTGTTTCAGCTTCTTGCATCTACCGCAAATAGCAACACTGTGGTTCCTCGCTGTCGAGATGGGTTTTTCTTGCATCGGGGGGGGGGGGGGGGGCAATCACACTGTTGAGGTGGCACAGGCTCGGTCAGTCCTGCTTCCTGGTAGTCCGGAGGATCTTCCTGGAGCTCTTGGCCAGCTTAAAAGCAATGCACATGATCTGGTGTTCCTCTCCCTGGCTATTCGGTTCCAGCAGCAACTGCAGTGGAATTTCAACTAGCTCCGAGAGGATGTCCAGGTGGCTTACTTTGGAGTTTATTGGTCCCACCAGCTCAAGGGGAGAAGTCATCCTTGCAGGGGCTTCTCTGTCGATGCAAATTTGGAGTTTCAGCACAGCAGCAGGGCTTCGCAGGGCAAACCAACAGTCCAGGAGTTGCAGCAGGAGTCCTCTTCAAATTCTTCTTCGGATTCCTTCGTCCAGTGGTCGACTCTGCCTTCCAAGCCAAAAAGCCTCACCTTTAATGCAGCTTTCTCCCATTCATTCCAGCCTAGCTGTCAGTCACCCAGCAGGGTGACTGTCCTTGCCAGACAGACAGCAGGCCAATCACCTAAGAGTGCATTGCTGTCTTCTAGGAGACAGAGCACAGGGAGTATTCGGCCCTCCCTCGCCAGACACCCTGGAGCGAGAGGCAGGCATCACTCGTGAATCCCGGCAAAAGACAAAATTAACAAAGGGATCAAACCTGGTTTGGCGCGCAGAGTAAATCTCAAGAAAGACCTTTCCACAAAGAAATGGCGAAAAAAGAAGGCCGAGCCATTTTGACAAAAATGGTACCCTTGGGTGGTTTACTGCAACTGCGAATGCAGCCCGCGGTAAATGCACACCACGGTAGTTAAAAGTAAACCACTGCCACCAGCCATTCAGTGAGGAAAGGGCAACATAAAAATGTTACATGAGAAGCTATACAAAGGGGATACTAGGTAACTCCTCCAGCACCCTATTGTAAGATAGTTTGTGCTGGGTCTCGAAAGTTACAAGTGTAAGTAAGGTCAATTTCAATTCAGTGCTCTTGGAAACAGTAGTTTATCGCAGAGAAGGTATTTAAACCTTGAGGGAAATCTGAAAGACTTCCCCGTGCCACTGCATGGAAGGTGCTGTGTGACAACGCAAAAAAGAGGTCTATGGAGTTTGTCAGTCTCCACAACCAAAAGAAACAAGAATTCAAAATCACCATTAAAATACATGAGAGAGTGGGATAAAAGGACATCACCCTCTCCAGGCAAGAAATGTAAGCCCTAGAGTCCAGCAAAAGAGCTGGGGTCTCTAAGGTAGAGAGGAATTGGCACATTTCTGAGAATTCTCCGTAACAGAAATTATCTGAACTAATCTGACATCCAACAAACCAGGAACCCCCGTACCATTTCGAGTAGAAATAGTGAACTAAGCAAGATCCGAAATGTCTTCATGGAGGACCAGATTCAATATTTTCAGTCCAAGTGACAGAAGTTCTCAGGAGCACATGACACTCACCCAGTTCTGGGTCCTGGCTCCTCCTTCCAATTTCATCTCCATGAGAAGAAATCATTGAATCTGGGGCATCATCTTTAAAAGAAAAAACAGACAACAACTTACAAAAAGTTTAATGTTTCACAAAATTAAGATTTAAGTATTAACAAATTGAAAATTTGATTTTAAACCAACATCCTTCCCAAGCGATGGGTCAGGTATTGTCATTTTAGCGATTTCAGAAACATTGTAAGAGTAAAAGGTGGCGAGTTTATGCTTTTATATTTCATAGTATTGGATTCATCAGGGGCAAGATTGGTGGTGCAATTAAATAAACAGCAGCTGTTACATCACTGCCATCTTTTAGTGTGAATGGAACTGGCGCCATGTTTACTGCACTGCAAAGCTCAGACTGACCTAGAAACGGAAAAGGTACATTCTTCACTTCAATGCCAACAATTGGCGCATTTACTTTGGGCCGAATTTGCACCGATAAATCTGCAATGGAACACCATGGACTCCAAAAATGGGGATTAAGACAGCCATGCTGCTACTCCCAATTCAGAGGGAAATCTGACGGGCCAAGTGGCAGGAACAGTAATCAAGTTTGGTGGCATTGCCACAAATGTACTGCCGGATTTATGCCAGACATATCTTATGAATTAAAAATTTGAATTTCCTATAATTAGCGGAGACATCTATTGCTATAGGGTTCAGCCCCTCGCAATATGTTCGTCTGGCTCCCGGTAGGCCGGCATTACTTTTTGTGTTAGCTTGCTTTGCAGTGCTGCACTGTGGTCCTTGGGAGGCGCCCTCACAGGCCCAGGCTTTGGTTCCGTATGAAAGCCGCCCTCGAACAAATCTATAAAACCATCACAGTTCTTTCTATGATCAAGCAGTAAAAGGACTGCAGCAAATAGAAGGCTACCGTCAAGACTTCTAGTTCATCTGTTAACAGCACAATTAAGGAAGTTTACATGATCGTCTTTTCATAAGGATTTAGAGAGTTTTGTATCATCCTGGGATTGCGGATCAGGTGTGATTTTCCTACTATGGAAAGTCTTGCTTTAGGAATTGGAGCAGAGGAAGGGGTGAGGGGGCTTGCAAGTAGCACACATACCATACCTTCCCTGTCCCCCAAGTGGAGACATTCACTCTTTATAGCCCCTCCTGTATCTGGAGACTGGACCAGGTGAAGGTTTTCCTCCCTCTTAACACTGAAAGAGTCTTCGGGATCAGTAAACGCGTCACCTGTGGTATAAAGGTAAAGTGCCATGATGTTCACCCTTTGTAAATTAATATACCCTCTGTGGTTTTCTGGTGATTTTAATCTTTCCGACTATCGCTCTCTTTATCCATCTCCTCCCTTTCATTCTTCTGCCCATTCCTCCCTCCATCCCACACTCACCACATTCCTCCCGCCACCCCACACTCACCACATTCCTCCTGCCACCCCACTCACCACATTCATCCCTCATTCCTTCTTACAGCCTATTGCTCTCCCATCTCCTTCAGTTTCCGGCCGCTTTACCTTTTTACAAAGATCTGTCCCAAGGTTCCCATCTAATAATCTAACACCAAGAAGTTGAGTTGTGCTATCGAAAGGCCTTTAAAAACGTTATGTGAATTACACTGAAAATATGTTTACTCACCTGCCACTCCTGTTCTCCAGCACTGGGATCTTTCACAGAGTCACATGCTGTTTGGATATTGCCCGTCATCAGGCTGGAAATCCTTGGTAACATTAAAAGCAGTTTACATTTTAAAACTGCTGTTACTTTAGTGCTCTTAGAGTGGATTTGGGGTCATGTTGCCCCTCAGCCAATAGACTGAGACCCTAAGCTCCTCCCACCGAGGCCATTTTCAGATGTAGCATATCGCAGGTGAAAGTAGCAATATGAACCAAGAAGAGCCATACGTGGGCATGGAGGGAGGCTCGTATGGGCACATATGAAAGATACCAATGCTGGAGAACAGGTGTTATAGGTTAGGAACTTATGCCTTCTCCAGCACTGGATCTAGCTTTATTTAGAACATTTGGTGATGTCATTTCATTATTCATTCATACACCTGCTGTCACACATTGGCTACGAGCTACATCAATGCCATTCTTTGTCCGGAGCTCTCCTTGCCTTCCACAACCCCACCTGCTCGTAAATATTGGCAAATGTCTGACCATATATCCTTAGGATTACACTAAGCAGGTAGTAGAGTCATATACACTTCTTCCAAGTCACTCGCCCAAATCATTTAATCAGTCCTCTACCATGGGCAGTCCCCTCACCCCCCTTTTTATGAGTATGCACTGCTTGACCAGCAACAACCACAAATTTAAGAACCCGAGTTTTGCCTCCAGCATCTTGCCGGTATCTCAAGTACACATACAGGTGACAGCTGGGGCTGAAGGTTAATCACCTTATGGGGGATACGGCCAACTTCTCCCCAGTATGGTGCTAGCTTGGGGCAAAGGAATAACATATGCAACAAATCTGCTTCTTTGCTATTGCACCTGCCCTCAGAATCTGCATTGAGCAAGAGAATCCTGGACAGGATAGTGGATTCTATTCAGCATTCAGAATTATTAGTTGAAATTTGGAATTGTAAGACATGTTCCTAGTTAAATTAAAAAAACTTTACAGTGAACCTCTAAACTCGATGCTCAAGTCCCCCCCCCCCCCCATTTCATCTTAACGTCTGCCCCCGCCCCCCTTAGCTGCATGTCCCAGAGACCTTGCCTATACAATATATATCACACCCAAGTGTATTGGGGGGTTCTGATGGAAGGTTTGGCCAGCATGTCCATAAGGCGGCCTCATGCGCTGACAATACATATCTGTAGGGGCGGGGCATATCCCAACTAAGCTTCGTACATCGTCCCATCTGGCAACCTTCCCAAGCACAAACATATTTCGAATCTCACAAATACCAGCTGCCCTGCCTATCGCTGCATCCATGGGTAGGTGGTAATCTAGGTATGCCCCATAGCGTTTATCATATGGGGAGCCAACACCCTGTAAACGTAGGAGCCTCTTAAAAGCCGCCCTTGTTGCCTCTACAGAGTGCAGTGGACCTTCCTACACATACTTCCCTCCTAACATGAGTCTCCAAAGGGACCTTACCAGCTGCACAACTTTCCAATCGCACGTGGCGAGGCCTCAGCACGGCAGTACCTGTAAACCGTGAATAGTCCCTGGGCAGCAAGATAATACAGCCTGGTAAGAAGAGCCCAAGAAAAGCAAGGATCCATGAGCTTCTGTAACATGGTAAGAAGAGCTCAGAGCTGTCCAACCCAAGATAAACTAGAATCCATGAACTTCTGTAACATGGTAAGAAGAGCGCAGAGCTGTCCAACCCAAGAAAAGAAAGGATCCATGAGCATCTGTAACATGGTAAGAAGAGCTAAGAGCTGTCCAACCCAAGACATAGCAACCCAGGGGCACCGACCCAGGCAGAGATAAGATAACTGACTGTACAACAGGGCACATACAAATGCTTCTGGTTTGTTGCAACAAACTCAGATGAGAGGATCACCTACCCAACCTAAGACATGCCCGAAAGAAGCACGCTAGGATGTTGAGACAAGCCTCTGCAAGGTGAACACTGTTTTCAAAGGGGACCAGATTTAACTTTCTGGGAGGGGTGGCTGGGGATCTGTCCACATTCTGTCTAATATCTATACATGACGAGGCACATTGGTAACTCACCAGAATCTGCGCTGCTTTCTTGGACTTCCTCACCAAGATGGTCAATGAGAGCCAAAGCTGGGTCTTCTGTTTTCCTCAAAGAAAAGGAAGTATTGAAGAAGACAAATGATAGATAATGATGTGTGGGTTTCCGAAAGAAGATTGCAAGTTTGAAACAATAGCAAAAAAACATTTCACACCAAAAAGATCCCTTCAACAGTGCAAGCCCGGTGTGAAAACATGCTCATCTCAGATTTTAAATGCACTGTAATTCTGCTTGTTAGTGTTACACATTGTATTTTGAGCAGGAGACCAGAGACCTTCAGATCAAACACAAATCCACAGACTATAATGGCCATCACAAAACAGCACAAGGTGCACCCGCTTTTTACCCCCCCCCTCCCTCCCCAAACACAATCTCTCTGCATTTTCATGGTCCCAGGCGCCAATTAGTGGGATGGAGAGGGATAGCAAAAGACTTTTTGCAGTGCAGTTGGTAGCTTCAGTTACAAAATTCTTGTCACTGTGCGATGGTTTGATCCTAGAGTGTATGGGGTTGGTGTTCATTTGGTGACTTGGTTGTTATGGGGTGGTTTTGTTGGTCGGTGGCATAGTGTGTTGGGTTGAGTGGGATTCATGAGGGGGTGTGGCGTTTGCTGTGCGATTTCAGGTATGTGCTGTGCTAGAGGTGTGTGTTGCATTTGGTGGCTGTGCGATGTGTTTGTACTAAAGTGAAACATTTTGGAGGGTTATTGTGAGGAAGGTCGGTCCGTTCTTTGTAGGTTACTCGCCACAACAACAAAAAAAGTATATGGCCCAGTCAGATTGATTCTGCATAGTTTGGTGAGGTTTCGTGCAGGCTATGGGGGTTCCAAAATGTGTATTTTTTCCTCATAGACGCAATAGAAAAATAATGTTGCTCATGCCTACAGGCAAAACCGCTGGACAGATTTCACCAAATTTGGGACAGTAGCGGTGGCTTAGGGTCAA
The DNA here is from genome assembly GCF_040938575.1 of Ambystoma mexicanum. Classification (NCBI taxonomy): domain Eukaryota; kingdom Metazoa; phylum Chordata; class Amphibia; order Caudata; family Ambystomatidae; genus Ambystoma; species Ambystoma mexicanum. The sequence continues at coordinate 1,551,286,096 of NC_090931.1, forward strand.
AAGCGTGCTTTTGTAAATTTGGTGTAATTCTGGTCAGTAGTTTTTTTTTTTTTTTAAACGGCCAAAAAGTAGGTAAAAAGAAATTAGTGATATCTGAGTTTGGTCCGCAGACTCACTTCACTGCTCGGCGGGCCTCTGATTGGTCCAGAGGACGGCGTGATGTCTGGACATCCGACGTGCCCGCTGATTGGATGGTGAAAAGTATGAAGTGCCTCATTTTTTGGAAACGCCTGCCATGTTGGATTCGCAGACCGCACCCATTTTCCTCAAACGATTGAGGTAAAAACACAACATTTCACTTGTCAAACTAATGAAACAATCTCTGGGGAAGCGAGGGGGTGATGAGGATGGGATATGGCCATAAAAACCTGAAAAAACTGTCGGTTTTCAACCTTCGAAGTTCGGACAGTTCGGGACATCCCTGTAATGTTCGCGAACATCTTAGATGTTCGGGGGCATCATATATATTTTTGCATTACAGGGTTGGTGAAAAGCAGTTTTTGGATGTGTATGACTGGCACCACTCGGATGAAACTTTGTGATATTATTCTATACGTGACCCTGAGTGGTGCCGTGTTTTGCCAAGAGGCAACACAATTAGAGGGAGGGTCCCAAAATATCTGCACAAACATTTGCAAAAATATCAAGTCCCAGATTTGAATATTTTTGCAGTTTGCTGGGATTTTGTGACAAGGGACAAAATTAGACAGGGGAGGGGGTTCAACATTTTTAGATGGGTTATAACTTGTGTGCACATTCGTAAACCAACAAAGATTTTAGAAAGATTAGACCAAAACTTGTATTTTTCTGCAAAGTCTGAATGGATTTCATCATCTGGGAGCAGAGTTACATGACTATTTTATTTACATACATGATGACACTACAAAAGATCAAACATGAGTGGATTTGCAGGAAAGTTGTTCATTGGCAAGGACTAGAAAGCATGGTTTTGCAAATGTGTCTGTTAGGTACAAAAAAATAGTGATATACCTTTGGTGACTGAGGTATAGCCGGTGGCCATGGGCAGTGACCAGATTATCCAAGTCATGGCTACTGGCCCTGACCATGGAGGGAGTGGCAATGGGGTTACAGTGGGCATGGCCACCAGGGACCGTCTATGTGGTGATGTTTTTCAAAATTGCGATAGGTTTGAATGGGGAGGAAGAAAATAAAAATCCCCAAAAAATAAAACAATTAAATGAAAAGAATTTTGCCCGTGTCAAAAATTATGTCAGTGGCTACAGCTCAAAGTGGTGCACAGGATTGCACGGACAGATCGCTGTGACCATCACTGCATACACTCCAAGACAATGCTAATCAGCAGATAATTCCCAGGCACGCAGAACCTGGTGGTCACCAGGCCACCCTTTGAAATCATTACCCATCGTTATTTGCGACCATAGTGGGACAAGGTATTGGATGCTGGACTCATTTCCACAGCCTTGCAGCAATGACTGGCCCACAATCCACATGCCTTGAGAAAGACACTAGAGAGTCGAATTACGTGTTGGCTGAGTCCCAACAATAGATATAGCATGAAGAATGGTTTTGAAGACGCTTCATTAAGTGCCGAGGTGAACAGGGCTCACTCTCCTATTCGAAACATCACACTTTAAGAGGAAAGGGCACCTTCACTGAAGAATCCCATCACCAGCAGCAGGGCAATGCGTTTAAAGTACTGGATGCAGTTCAGTGATCTACCCATTCTAGAATGTAGTTTGCCCTATGCTTCTGTGAACTGAGTTGTTGTATGCATACTCAGCTATCCAGAGTATATTTTTCCAAGAATCCTCGGACTGTTGCAACATACACCTGAGATACTGCTGTAAAGTTTGGTTCATTCAGTTTGCCCATCAGTTTGAGGGTGATGGCTTGTGGAGAACCGAGATCGATTTTGGCAATCGTACAACACTTTTTCCAAAAGGCAGAAACAAATGGAGTTCCGCAATCAGATACTAATCTTGATGGAAATCCATGCAATCGAACAATTTGCTCTACGAACACAGAAGCAAGGGTTGACGCAGTTTGGAGTCCCTTCAGAGGGATAAAATGGGCCTTTTGGAGAATAAATCCACAACAACTAATATGGTGTTGTATCCATTGCAGGGTGGAAGATCCGGGATGATGTCCATCGACAGGGTATGCCAAGGTGCTGGTGGTACTGTTGAGGAGGTCCCAGATATGGCCTGCACCCCTGCCCTCCATTGCAAGTTGTCAGTACAGTACTCGCCGAGGTATGTGACGTATGAGGAGCAAATGAACCAAAAGAGAGCCGTACTGGGACTCTGCCCCGTGCACATAAGAAGATCCGTGCCGGTTGAAGCAGCCATAACAAGACAACCCGGGGCAGCTCGGTACCCTATCAGACATCCGTACCAGCCGCTGATACGAAATGAGGAATACCTACACACTGTCCACAAAGAGACCCCAAAAGCCATAATGGAAGGCCAGTGGAAATGAGACGAGGACCAGAGCAGCACCAAGAACGAATTGAATTGGCTACTGAAGGCAAGTATGCCAGTACTAACAACTGCGAGGATAATTGTAATAGACACTGGGGGGAGACATTGATAAAACATAAGGGAATGGTGCCACGAGACAAGATGGAAGCAAACCCCCAGTCAAATGTGTGTAAATAGGCTTGAAACGCTAGATGCTAAGAAATCGATACTGCCTGCAATGCTTAGTAGAAGATAAAGCGGCAAGCGCCAACAATATATCTACCTCAAGAAGACACATTATACAAGAGCAACTCCATTTTGTAAAAGCAGAACCATACCCAGGCGGCCAAAGGCCTGACAGGCCAGGTTTCGAAACTCAGCCAAAGGCAAGAGAAGGAGCTGAATCGAAACTCAGCAAGGAGGCTCATGCCGGGGAAATCGAGGTCAACCAGAGAAGGGAGGTGAGCATGAGCTCACGAGACTCCCAACTACAGAGCATACCAGCCCACCTGTGAAGGTCAAGATAAGAAGCCCATGCAGGTGGCTAGACCAACACAGAATTAAATGCACAAAAGGCTAGACACTGAAGCAGATTCACGGTGAACCAACACGTGACCAGCCAGGCGCGAAGATGTACCACCGCCTGATGTCATCCAGAACCCGAGGATGCCATAACTTTTCCTGATAAGAGACTACAGATCCGAGGTCATACCCAGCCAACTAATTGCCGCATAGCTCTAAAACACTGATGGAAAGGAGGATGGGTGAATCTTGGGACACTAGGCACCTGGGTGTCTATTCTGCATGCTGCTAATTAAAGTGGAGATTTACGTTTAGGGGTGTAACTCGCCCAATTACAATGGAGCATGTAATCTAGGGCCCTATAGACACTGTAAGCAATAGGCCATCATACTTGTAGTGACGTCAATCACGTGTGTTGTAGAGGGATGGGCGTAGACGCCCACCCGATAAGAGTTATCCAATCCACATGCTTTATTTCTATATACAGATATATCGCCTATACTTAAGTTACCTTTCCTAACCAATTATCTTGCATGATGATTTTTTATAGAATTAGACGTCAATGATGACGAATTTTGCCCATAAAAGAGGCTGTTAGACTGATGTTCGGGGAAGTCGGGGCGAGGCAGGGGATCATGATGCTGTTGATTTCCATTTGCTGATGTATGTATCATTAAACGGAATTCCCTTTGCCAACTTATTGAGTCCTGGTTATTGAGTCTTGCTGGAGTATGTGAATCCTGCACTCTGTCCTCACATGGTGCAGCTATCTTGTATTACAAGTTCTCGAGGGTGAGTACTGACCAATGGGCCCGTCAGTAATTTCCTCTCCTCCTGAACAGTACTGTTAGGGGATGTAGTAAGCCAGCGGGGTTCTGGTTCTGAGACTTGTGTTGTGCACAGACACCGCAGGTTTCAATAAATTGGGCAATGTCTTTTCGCCAGGTTGGCCACCAGTAGTTTTGTTTTACCTTAGCCTGAGTGTTGGCTATTCCTGGGTGTCCGTCCACTAATGAATCGTGGTAATTTGTGATGATTTGCTTTTGCAGTTCTTGGTCTTGGACATATAATCGTCCTTGGAAATACGGTAGATTGTCTTCGATGGTGTACTGGTCACCTTTTAACAGCCATTCCTGTTGTGTTGATTGATCCATCGGGGATTGCAAACTGGTTCTTTGGCCATCCACACAAGTGGTGGCAGCTATTCTGGTTTTAATCCTTTCCTCAGGAATTATGGCCACGGGTCGGATGCTGTAAAAGCCTCTTTTTCTTCACTCATGCGTGATAGAGCGTCTGCTTTCCCATTGCGTACTCCAGGGCTATAAGTGACAATAAATCATATTCCGCGAAAAAGTGAGCCCAACGAAGTTGACACGAGGATTGTGCTGTGGCGGTTTTCAAGTATTGCAAGTTACAGTGATCTGTGATGAGTGACTATGTCTCGCCCCAAGAAGGTAATGTCTCCAGGCCTTGAATGCTGCTTTAATCGCCAGTAATTCCTTATCTGTGATTGCGTGGTTCAACTCAGGGGCTGAAAATTTGAGGGGCCAGAATGCAACAGAGTGTAGCTGTCCTGTTCGAGGGTCTCCTGACAATACTGCTCCCATGGCTATTTTTGAAGCATCTGTCTCAACTATGTAAGGTAAGTCTGGTCGTGGGTGTCGAAGCACTGGTGCTGTAGTGAATGCTAGTTTCAACTTCTGGAAGGCTTCTTCAGCTCCTGTCGACCAATGGAACTTTTGATTTTTCTTTAACAAGGAGGTCATTGGACGTACAATTTGTGAAAACCCAGGTATAAACCGACAGTAAAAGTTGGCGAATCCGAGCACGCTTTGCACTCCTTTGGTGGATGTTGGTGAGGGCCACTGGAGGATTGCATCCACCTTTCGTGTATTCATATGTAAGATTTGTGGTGTGAGCATGAAACTGAGAAACTCGACCTCGGTTACATGGAAAAAACATTTTTCCAACTTGGCATACAATCCTGGGTACGCCATTGACCCTAAAAAAATGGAGTCCCAAATATTCAGCCTTCAACATAGACCAGAATATTATTTCTGTCGCCAAGGAGGTAAAAACCCTGGGTTTCTACTCTCTCCTTCAACAAACAGGTTAAGGCCATGGCCTTGGCTACGGCATACACATGCAAACTGATTAGAGCAGGCAAAGCCTCCCGGACACACTCGAGCTGCATTATCCTTGCCAGAGCTCTCATTTTATCAAATCTCGACTATTGTAATGCTCTGTATATAGAGGCCAACAAACAAACCATTAAGAAAATCCAATTCCTACAGAACAATGCTCTGAGTGTAGCATTAGGAATTGCAAAGAGAACATATCTCTGAGACAAGAAGAGCTAACAACTGGCTTTCTACCCATGATAAAATTAAACTAAAAGTTGCCTCCCTCACCCATAAATGCCTGAACAATGCAGCACCCTGTTACCTGTCTGATAGATTCATTATGAAGCCTGCAACAAGAACAACTAGACTCTCTAATACGAACTATGTCCTGGTCCCTAGATTCAAGCTATCCAGAGTCGGAGGTAGCAGCTTCCAGGTTAAGGCCGCCCAATTGTAGAACTTGTTACCATCCCCACTAAGAGTAGATCAAACCTACCATAATTTCCGTCGAAGCATAATAAACTGGCTAAAAGACGCTGACCTCTAGGCCTGCCCAACATTCACTAGACTAACTGGCTCACCGGTAATTAGCTAACCACTAGTCACTGCACTGATTGTGTCCTGCACTTTATACTACCCTTGTATGAACCAGGACTGGTCTTGGTCTGTAATGAGCAAGTTGTGTATGTATATATCCATTTATGAATATACTGTGCCTGTGTGTAACCAATTGCCATTATGTATGTGTATTTCCTATGTTGTACCTAAGCTGTGAGTAATCTTATGCAATGCGCCCCGATACCTACGGGTCTGGAGCGCAATTCAAGTAATAAAAACAATTGGTGTTGTCGAAGCTTCTCTAAGACTGCCAGACATGGCCTACATGTTCTTCCATGGAATTTGAGTAGATAAGAATGTCGTCAATGTAAACAAGAGCACAAACGTCCAGTAGGTCACGGAGTACATCATTCATAAAGAATTGGAACGCCGCAGGGGCATTGCATAGCCCGAAGGGCATGACCTGGCATGACCCTGTATTCAAAGAGACCGTACTTGGTGCGGAAAGCCGATTTCCACGCATCTCCCTCTTTTACTCTTACAAGATGGTATGCGCCTCTTAAATCCAGTTGTGTGTAGATTTGAGCATGTTTCACTTGGTCCAGGAGCTCTGGCATGAGTGGTAAAAGATACCGATATTTTACTGTGATCTGATGATGGCTCTATAGTCGATTCAAGTTCTTAAGTCCTCCTCCTTTTTAGGCACAAAGAAGAAGGGCGAGGAGGCAGGTGACTTGGAAGGGCGAATGAAACCGTTTGCCAGGTACTGATTCAGGTAAGTTCTAAGATGCTAATTTTCCTGTTCTGTTAGAGCCTAAATTTGGCTGCAAGGGATCTGGGTCCCGGGTACAAGATCTATTCGACAATCATAGGGTCTGTGCGGGGGCAGAACGCTGGCTTGCTCTTTTTTGAAGACATCCTGGTAATCTTGGTATTCAAGCGGTAAGGAGCTGACGAGGCCCAACACGATTCCTTTCTTTGGTTTCAGATATCTTTTTTTGTAACATGTGTGGGAACAATCATGAGGAAATGTCAGCACTCGTTTCCGCCAGTCGATCCTAGGATTGTGGTCTCCAGCCATAGCATTCCCAATATCATCTGGAACTGAGGAGCACCGATGAGATCGAAATTAATGTCCTCTTGATGCCCGTCCTGACACAGAAGCTTGACTTTCTCAGTGTATTGTGTCACCGGGCCAGATGATAGCTGAGATGTTTTCCGATTTCTGCTTCTGTCGGAGAGGAAGGCCTATTCGGAGAGCCAAACCTTGGTCAATGTAGTTACCCACAGCTCCACAATCAATATATGCCTCCAAGGCATGTATTTTTTGATGGTTGCTTCTGATGCACCAAAAGCACTGGAAGGACTAGATGTTAGGTCTGTACGGATTCCTTTTTCATGCTCGACAAGCATACCCCTACACTTGCTGGACATTGGCGTTTCCAGAGTTCTGTTCTTCATCCGTTTCATCTGTTGCCCCAACCGTTTTCTTGGGTGGTTTTACCGGGCAGTCACGGAGGAAGTGACCTGCTTGTCCACAATATAAGCAAAGCTGTTGTGGTCTTCTTCCCCCCCCCCCCCCTTTCTGCTTTGGTAAGGGGACTTTGTAATCCGCCAATTTGCATTGGATTAGACTGTTCATGTGGTTTAGTCAGATTCTCACAAGGTCATACGTAAACTGACCATCCCTCTGATCTAGCTCGATCCATTTTCCGATTCTGCACCTATGATCGAGTTGCACCGTTAGGTCTGCGTAGTCCGCACACTTCTCAGGGGGATTCACCACTTGCGCCAACACATCCTTAAGCTCTCCACGTAACCCTTGGTAAAAGCGTGTAGGCCCCTTCTCTTCTGGCCAGTTGGTCTGGGCTATGAGACGATTGAAGTTTGCAATATAGGTTAATAGATCTGGACTCCCTTGTCTGAGTAACAACTAGTTGTCCAGAGCTTGTCCTTGAGTATGACGGGCAAACAATTTCTCCATCTCATGTTGGAAATTCCCAAAGTTCCGGAGTAAAGGGTCATCTTGATTTACCAACGGTATAGAGCAGTCCACCGCACTACCTCCTAAATACGAGAGTACAAACGCCACTTTGGCTTGGTCATTAGGAAAGGCTCCTGGTCTGCACAAGAAATGAAGGCGACATTGGTTCATAAATCCAGCAAACTTGTTTGGGTCGCTGATGAAGTATTCGGGAGGGGCTAGAGGCACTACTCCTGGAAGAACCACCTGAACCGGTGTTGATTTTTGTGGTGTGAAAGAATGAGAAGAATTGGTCACTCCAGGCAGTGGAACCTGTCCTGCTTGTGCTTGTAGCATTTGTCAACTCGTCAGTTCTTTCTAGAGTTACAATAGGAGCCCTCCGTGATGCATTGGTTTCCTGTCTTGAAACATGTACTTCAGCACATAATTCCCCTAGTAAGAGGGCTAACTGATCTGTTTCTGAAGTTTCCATAACACCCAGGAAGAGAGAGTATTAGAAGCTTTGCGTTCTGTTACGCTCACCATGTCTCTGTGGAGGCGTTGGGGCACAGTTGCAGCCCTCCCTGAACTTGAATCGCCCCCTTCAGGCCTCTCCCTCAGTAGAAAAGCTGAGCAGTGGTACGTGGTGATACTGGGATAAGAGTGTGTGAGTGAGTGCGCCAATCTAATTGTTGTACCTCTCGAACCCTTCACTCCCAAAGTACGGTTTCTGTGAGCATACGCCGGCCCATAAAGCTCACCTGTGAATTATGAAAGATAAGCTCTCCATCCTGCTACTTCTGGCAGGGGTGCATCGAATGGGATCTAGTTCCTTCACTGATCCCTGATAAGGATTAGTCCAGTCCAGCTGCGACTATGCTTCACCTTCTGTTTGTTAAGTCTTTCTTGAGCTCTTTTGATGCGGTCCGTTCTGTTTAATGTCTTTATATGTTGCTCCTGTTTATGCCCGCAATAATGTCGATCTTCTGTTTTCTTCCCTTAGATGGAAATGCGGCCTCAATGCAGCTGCGAGACGCGGCCGGATGGAAGATGGATGCTACCGCAGTGTTCGATAGCAGGTAAGTGATGGTTTAAGGAAAAGCGTGAAGTAGGCCGAGGGGCAACCTTAAACTGACTTTTTCGATGTCTAACCTTGTCTTCTGTTTTTCCTTGCAGGCGCTGCTGTCGACAATGGAGCGTGTCATGCTGCGATGCCAAGACGAAGATTTCGGCATTCCGGAAAGTGTAAAGATGAATACTTGGTTTGCCGGAGAGATGTACAGGTAAGAACAGCTTCCCCCAGTTGGTATGCTGGCAGGAAGCAGGATGTCCAGGAAGCAGGATCTTCAAAGGTAAGTCTGACCTCAGGCGACGGTGAGCGTCCAGGGGAGACGGTTTCGGTCGAATGATGGGTTTCTGGAGTCTTCTCGATGGGCTGGAAAGAGGACTCCCTCCTGTCAGGCAGGGATACCCTCACCTTAGGTGCCTTGCCCTGCGAAACCGCCCCAGCGGCCTTCGCGAGGGACACCGCTACTACTTCGATGGAAGTGTGGGTCGTTGCCTGATGCACCTGGGCCTTTGTAGTCTTATTTATATAGCACTTTACATTAAACAACAAGAATACATTAGAATAAAATGGAAGCTTAATTGTAAAACAGGAAATGAACCATCAAAAACAGTACAAAGAACAATTTGCATAGGAATGTATGAGAGAAGTTAAACAGTAAGAGAGAAGCAAGGTTAACAGGATGGGGAGTGCAGAAGATGAGCTTTTAAAGGAGGAACGGAAGGAGGAGTAAGAGATGGAGCGGATAGAGAGAGGTAGAGTGTTCCAGTGTAGAGGGGCAAGGAGCTGAAAGTAACGGAAATGAGAACGGGCACAAGGGGATGGGGAACAGTGAGTAGGAAGAGATCTGCAGATCTGAGGGGGCGAGAGGGAGCGTAGATCAAGGAGAGAGGAAAGGTAGGGGGGGCAAGATCATAAAGAGATTTAAAGACAAGACAGAGGAAGTTGTATTTAAGTTGAGAATGAGGGAAGCCAGCCTAGGTAAGAAAGCGAAGAGGAAATGGAATCATGAGGAGAGAGAAGACAAAGGGTACAAAAGCAGAGTAAAATAGGGATTTGAGGGGAGCCAGGTGAGAGGCAGGGAGGCCAGAGAGGAGAGTGGAGCAATAGAAAAGACGAGAGAAAATGAGGGAAGAGATTAAGAGTTTAGTGGCATGAAAGGAGAGGGAGGAACAGATTTTACGAACATTGAAGGTGGAAGCGACAGGCATCCGCGGCCTTCACCTCAGGGGGAGGGTCGTGACCCTGCTCCCCCTTGGCCTTACCCATTGGTCCCGCTTGGGTCTTCTCCAAAAGCTTGCCCGGATGGCCAGACTTCCTCCTCTTTGAAGAACCGGAGCGTTGGCTCGCGGTCGAAGGTGCTGGAGACGCTGAACTCGCCCTGGCCGCCGAGGAGCCCGTCGCAACGGCGCTCCTGGAGACAGTGGACTTGCAGTGCTCAGCCTTATTTTGGGCCCCCTCAGAGGACTGCTACGCTTTCTTCTTCTGGGCAGGGGATGCATGCTGCCGGGACACACCCAAACCAGGGGCCTTGGCCTGCAGCCACTCGTTGAGGCACTTATGTCGGTCGGCCCGCGTGCGCAGCACCATCTCCTGACAAGCCACACAGTCGTCCTCCACATGGGTCTGGTCCGAATGCAGGCAGTAGAGGCACAGGGAATGTCCATTTTCCAAAAAGCCGTTCCGTAGGGTGCAGCCGGGGCAAACCTTGAAGCGAGGCGCCGAGTGCTGCTTCTCCTCTGCCATTCCATGTGGTGTAGGCCTCGGCCATTCCATGTGGTGTAGGCCTCGAAGAAGCTTCTGGAATCCTCCAAAAAGAGAAAAATATCCACCCTTTAGCGGCGCTAGAGATGCCGAAAACGGATCCCCGTTAATCGGTGGAGCTTGAGGCTCGATTGACCGAAAAAAATTGAGTAAACACCATTCAAAAAAAAAAAAAAAAAAAAAAAAAAAAAAAAAACGCAGTAAAAGCTTGAGCTATTGGACTACTCCCAACACTTGAACTTGCAGTAAAAATCTGAAGATGGCTGCCAGAGGAGGGGCTTAGGTAGAGGGCAGTCATTGGATGGGGGCAGTATGACCCAGAGACCAGTGATTGGTTGTTAGGAGAAAGACAGTTCAGAGTGAAACTGAAACTGATTCTCTTTACTGAGGATTCCCAGCCTGACGACAGGGAATTTTCATGAGCATGTGAATCCATGCCAGACCGCATGCTGGAGAATTCATCACTACCCTGCGCAGAGTACTAATGGCAGAAAGGATTAGCAAGGATGAATATCAGGCAGGATTAGGAGCCCATCACTACCCGGTGCAGAGTAGTAATTAGGTCAAAGGATTAGCAAGGATGAACATTCCCCACAAACAAGGTAACACCCCCCAAACAACCCCTCACATCACCCTACATGCATCCACCATGCCACAGACAGCAGCACCTTCTATCCATTCAACCCAGGCACATGTCGCCTGTCCCTCTACGCTGCCCTACAAAGCACAGGCACAGGGGATCAGAGGGTAAAGGAGGTGTGGAGAGGACAGGAGGTCCAGTGCAAATGTTGCCAACTTTGGGACCCAAAGATCCAAGTTACAAACCAGACAAACATGTACCGTTAGGGAAATCACACTCTCAATGCAGGTGTGCTTATCTGCTAAACCCCGGCATGCTTACAGATAACAAGTGTAATATGCACGATTAAACCATTGAGATAGAGGGATCTGGTTTACTGCTTAACCTGCAGACTTGGAACCACAAGTTAAGGATTCCATTGATTGGTTGCTTGATTTCTTCGGCCCCATCTGGGAATGTAATCACTCCGTAGCAGCAACCTCCTGCCTTCCCAACTGGACCACAATTGTGTTCCCTTTGGCGTATCACATTAGCTCCCAGTACTTCGTTTCCTTATGTGCAAGCAGGAGAATTGTTAGAAGTGAACTAAAGACCAGTATAGTGCACAACATTAAGCAAAGGATTTCAGAGTATAGGTCAATGGGCCTATGCAATGTAGCAGTGAAGTTGCTGACCTTGGATTCAATAGATTCAAAAGGTTCGGGGGTCTAAGTCAATCAGTGAATGCAGCATAAAGCATAAGATTACACCAAAAACAACAGTGTGGAGAGTTGTGGTCTAGTGGCCAGTTCAGAAGGTCCGAGTAGAATCCTGGAGATTTCCTTGATACTTGGAACCACACCAGACAACTTTGAAGCAACGCAATATAACCACTGAACTTGTTAGTCAGTACGCTTGTAGCTCAAGTACCAAGGCATAGGCATTAAATCACTGCTCAATGAATTGCATCCAGTAAATACAAGGGTTGAGGATCCATTTCATGGCTTCCCACTTGTCCCGAACTGTGTGATCCTCTAATATCTTTCCCCCATTTCCTTGAGCGTTCTTATCTGAAAATGGGGGCACTGCTTATCATGTAATGCATCAAATCAGAAAGGGACAGATTTGGTCACGGTTCAACATGTGGATCTTAGTTTTGCTTCCCTACTGCTCTTGGGCAAGGCTACAGTTCTTTAATCGGTCATATAATTTTGACTCCAACAGCTCAGTGCAGATTAATGTGCAACTGTATCGTCCCTATTTTCAGAAGATCTTGGGTAGAGACAGCTACCGCTCATCCGTAGCAGTATAGGAGCAGTGACGATTGCATACAGACCGAGTCCGACTGTTAGAAGCTCGCTAGGCTGATGGCCATGTTTTTTTGATTAAACTCATGTGAAATGGGATTTTTGGCACAGCAGGCCTGTGCTCCTTGGAACCCTATAATCCCAAGGTTGACGAGCATGAAATATTTCCTACGATCCGTGAAATTGCGCACGGTTGGGGCATATTCTGCACACCTGCCCAAAGTCCTAGAGAACCATGCCATTATCCAATATTCAATTCTTGACATTAGCCACCTCCTCGAAGATCACCAGGCTGGCTTCTGCCCCCACTGTGGAATGGAGGAGTCTGCTATCACCTTGGTCTTCAGTGGTGTGCATCTCATTGTCGATGGCAACAGAACATGCACTTTTTTCTGCGAGACCACAGAGCAATGTTTGATACCGTTGATAATCACCCAGCTTTCTAGGGGGGCCCCCCCTCCTGAGGAACCTATAGACTTGCGGTCTCCTTGAAAGCCGACAGATTCCAGATAGTTGCTTTCACCAACGCAAACCTCCACCCTTTAGCTTGCAGAGACCCCACCCCTGTGACCTCCCTCTCCCTGCTTCCCCCTTCATCTCCTTATTGGTTTCTCTCTCCCTCTTTTTCTACATCAATGTTCAGTGGTGGCTGGTGATTTATTATATTTTTTTTAACTGGGTAAGTGCAAGCACCATTTCCCCAGGAATATGCAGGTCAGGGGGTGGGGATCTCTCCACTAGAAAAGAAGTACAATAATGGGATAGAATAATGCATTCTATAACAAACTTTGTGAAAAAGCAGCACAGTTTTCGGTCTGTGGTTAGGGCTTGGTTACTTTGGGGAACATTGTAAAAGTCTAGTTTGCAGAACACTGCCCACAACTATGGCAGTGTAAACATTAGCATGGCACAGTCAACATGAAAAAAGTAATTTAAAAAAATAAATAAAAAAAATAAAAAAATAAATCCAGAATGGCTGCTCCAATGTAGGCCAGAATGACCATGTAGAAACATGCATCATGTTAGCTTTACCCTTGATTCCCTGTAAAAGATGCCAAGCCACAGTAAGAATAGATGTCCAGGTCAGCTGCACCAATGTAGGCCAGTATCGCTGAATCCTCATTTAGCAATAAAATGAGGACTGATAATCAGGAGTTAAAGCAGCTCCTGGATATCCAGCATTACCAGTGACCGGGAGCTACCACTTGGCAAGGAGACGCTAATGCATAGCATTCTTCAAATCCAACTGGTCAATGTCCAGTCACCCATTGAAGTGCAGCCTCTGCCCATGGTCGTCTCCTCGAGCCTCCCATTCTAATCTTACACCAATGGCACTGAAATCCTTCTCAGACTGGACTAGAGCCCCAACTCCACAGCAACAATTCTCCCTTGTCGCATCTCAGATATCCATGACTATATGCAAGTGAATTGGCGCAAACTCTGACAAAACAGAAGTTCTAGTTACCAGAATTGCACCCCAACTATTGCCCTTTTTCAACATGTCCCTTCCATCTTATATTCAGTGTAAAGTGTGGGGTCCCCCCCCCAAAATCCCACGATGACATATCTATTGTACCCTGAGACAATGTTGTGGTACGCACCTGCCTCCCTACGCACCCTCTTGAAAATTCTCCACTCCTTCTCCTTCCACATTGGGTGCCCACCATTATTGCACCCATCTCTTTCAGAGGATAATGGAAAAAACACCAAACTGGATTCCCCTAACATTAACATCCTGTTGACTGCAACATGTTCCAAAACATGGCAGCCCATCTTATCCTGAAAACTGATCACATCACCGCCCAACTTCCAGGCATGAAACAGATAAAGAGATCAATTTTAAGTAAATAAAAGTAAATACCGTGAACTCCCTCCTCCTGGCTGTCCATGGGACACAGGTCTTGCTTTTCTTTGGTTCTTAATGAAAAGACGGTGGTGACAATGAGGGGACCTGTTAGAAAAGAAAACATGAATCATGACTACTTTCCCCCCCATGTGTAAAGAAGAGACTTTCCCATGTGTAATGAAGAGATACTCTACTCCCCCCCATGTGTAAAGAGATACTCTACTTTCCCCATGAAGAGATACTCTACTCCCCCCCCCCCCCCCATGTGTAATGAAGAGATACTCTACTTTCTGTTAGGCAGAATCCTGTGCAGTTCCCTTAGGGAGCACTGCAAAAAGATTAAGACTACAGGTGTTGGCAGTAAACCCACTTGGTAGCAGTCTGTACGACCCAGATTTACCTGGTAGCTGTGGCTGAGCAGTCAGACTTCTCTCAAGAAGAGTTAGGCAGTATACAGAGCATACAAAATAGGTACAGAAATACAGTAGCACAAGCAAACACTGACCAGAGCTTGGGTGTAAAAGTATATGGGATACATTACTCACCGTAATCGTATTTCTGATGCTTGTATCTGCTTAGATTCACATGCTGTGCATAGTCCGACATCTAGTGGAAGCTGCGGAGTATTACAGTTTGTTTTTCGGAATTCGAATATGGGCGTCGACACAGGGCGTGCCAGTAATATTATCCCTAGTGTGACGCCCACTGTACCCAAGATCCCTCACGCGTCTGGGATCCTCAGATTGTATTTTTTCTGACATGAGGTAGCATGAGTACAGATAATCCAAGCAGATAGACAGAAAGGTAAGACTACAAGCAATCATGCGCCTTCTCTCAGAGGGGAGGAAGGGTGGGTCGCATGTGAATCTAAGCAGATACAAGCATCAGAAATACAAGCATCAGAAATACGATTACGGTGAGTAATGTATCCCTTCTGAGGCTTGTGGAATCTGCTTAGATCACATGCTGTGCATAGATTAGCGAGCAGTACCTGAAGGAGGTGGGATGTGAGAAGGGTCATGAGCAAATAAGTGTCTTAGAACCGCTTGTCCCACTTGTGTATCTGCCTTGGAATGGGTGTCAATGCAGTAATGCTGAGTAAAAGTGTGAATAGAGCTCCAAGTAGCTGCTTTGCAAATGGTGTCAAGGGGTACATTTGCAATGAAAGCCAGAGTGGCCCCAATGCCTCTAGTAGAGTGGGCTCTTGGTGTGAAAGGCAGAGTTCTTTCAGAGAGTGAGTAACACAGCTGGATACAGTTAATAATCCACTTCGAGATGGCACCTTTAGAGACGCGATCCCCTCTCTGCCTGTAGCTACAGAGACAAACAGTTGATCTGTTTTTCTTAGCGGTCTGGTTTTATTTACGTAGTAGAGGACCGGCCTACGCACATCTAGGGTGTGTAGTTTCACCTCAGCCGAGCTTTGCGGGTCCTGGAAGAAGCCGGAAGCTCGATGGACTGGTTTACATGGAATTTAGATAAATTTAGGTGAGAACCTAGGGTGTGTGCGTAAAACCAGTTTGTCTTTATGGACAGTAAAGAAGGGATCCTGCACTGACAGAGCCTGAATTTCACTGACCCTTCTTATAGAAGTAATAGCTACTAAGAAGGCCGTTTTATAAGTCAGGTGTTTGAGACGGCTTTTATGCATGGGTTCGAAAGGGGGGCCCATGAGCTTGGCTAGCACCACATTAAGGTCCCAACCTGGTGGTGGGTTTGAAATAGGAGGGTGAAGTCTCTTTACTCCTTCCATGACGGCTTTAACTACTGGTACTTTCCACCACAAAACCTTGCTATGGAAGTGGTATAAGCCGACAGGGCTGCCAGGTGTACTTTCAGTGAGTAAAAACCAATCCTGCATCTAGCAGGTGGAGCATGTATGTAACAATAGTGGAAGGAGTGCAATCAACCGGGTTGATTTGTCTACTCTGGCACCAGATAACGAACCTCTTCCACTTGTCAAAGTAACAGTGCCTTGTGTTTGGTTTCCTAGATTCCTTTAGGATGTCCATACACCTCTGTGGCAAATTGAGATGTCCAAACTCTATGACCTCAGGAGCCATGCTGCCAGGTTCATTGAGTTGGGTTGCTGGTGCACTGTTTGACCTTAGTGCTGGGACAGTAGGTTGTACCAGGCTGGAAGTTTGATGGGCTCGCACACCGCCATCCTGCGTAGGTGTGGGAACCATGGTTGTCTTGCCCACATGGGAGCAACTAGGACAAGCGTCATCGACTCTCTGTTCATCTTGTTCACCACTTTCCTGATGAGGAGTTGGTGGAAAAGCGTACGCAAACATCCCTGACCAGTTCATCCACAGGGCGTTCCCCTGGGAGTCTGGTTGGGGGAACCTGGATGCAAATCCTGGGCATTGTCTGTTTCTGCTTGTGGCGAATAAGTCTATAGTGGGGAAACCCCATTGAGAGAAGATATCTTCTACGACCTCTCTGTGTAGAACCCATTCGTGTTCCTCTGGGAGGGAGTCTCTGCTCAGAGCATCCGCTAGGGAATTGAGCTCCCCTGGAACATGTTGTGATGACAGGAAGATGTTCCGTCTGAGTGCCCATATCCAGATTTTCTGGGCAGGCTTGGACAGATTTGGCGAGCGAGTCCCTCCTTGCTTGTTCAGGTAGAATATGGCTGTTGTGCTGACCGTCCGGATTTGCACTGACAGGTTTAGTAGGTGGGGCTCGAACGCCTGAAGCGCTCTGAATACTGCCAGAAGCTCTAGCAGGTTGATGTGGTTCTTGGCCACTGAGTGAGACCAGAGACCCTGAGCTGTGTGGTGGAGATGGTGAGCTCCCCACCCCGTCAGACATGTATCTGTAGTGACTACTGCCTGTACTTCGGGATCGTAAAAGGGTTTCCCTGTGCAAGATTCTCTTGTCCACCAGTGAAGGCTTTGTACCAGTGTTGGCAAAACGACCACTAGAACGTCCCACTGACCACTTGCCTGAGACCACTGTTTCGTCAACCATTCCTGCATGGGACGCATGCGTAGGCGCGCGTGGGGGACCAGGTAAATACATGACGCCATCATGCCCAGTAAACGCATTGCTTTGCGTACCGTTATTTGTTGACCGGACTGATAATGCGGAATTTGCAGTAGTATATTCCGAATTCTTTCTTATGAAGGAAAGGTCAACCCCTCTTGAGTATCTAGGATTGCTCCTAGGAATTGTTTGGCGGTGCTTGGCACCAGGCTTGACTTTTTCTCATTGATTGAGAAGCCTAACTCGTGGAGGAGGTCAATAGTTCTTTGAATGTTTGTCCTGCAAATTCCTGGGGTTTCCCCCGTTATGAGCCAGTCGTCCAGATAAGGGTACACTGGGATTGCCTCCCTGCGTAGGTGTGCAGCCGCCACCGCCAGTACCTTGGTGAATACTCTTGGTGCTGAAGCTATCCCGAAGGGCAGTACCTTGAATTGATAGTGTCGACTGTCCACCTTGAAGCGCAAATACTTTCTGTGCGCTGGGAACATGGAAATATGAAAATAAGCATCTTTCATATCCAAGGTTGCCATGTAATCCCCTTTTTTAGGAGGGGGATTACCTCTTGTAGCGTGGTCATACGAAACTTTTGGGGCTTGACATACTTGTTGGCAGGCCGCAAGTCCAATACTGGGCGCATTGTCAAATCTTTCTTTGGCACAAGGAAGTAAGTTGAATAAATACCCTTGTTTACCTGGTGTCCCGGGACGAGTTCTATCGCGTCCTTTGGTAGCAGAATGGCGATCTCCTCGAGGAGAATCTTCTGATGTTCTAAGAGTGTACTCTTTGTCGTGGAGGATGGTTCCAGGGACGCTGCAGTAGTTCTATACAATATCCTGTGGATACTGTTGACAGCACCCATCTGTCTGATGTGAACCCTTCCCAAGCCTGGGTGAAGTTGGAAATGCATCCCCCTACTGGGGTTGTGCGAGAAGGGACCCTGAACTGAGCGTCACTGCTTTGGGGGAGGCGTGCCGCCTCCCTTGCTGGGGCTGCCTCTGCCTTTACCACGACCTCTCCTATTACCCCTGCCGTAACCCTGGGTAGACTGTTGGTTGTTCCACTGTGTACCCTGCCCCTGGGAATAGTTAGATCCTCTCTGGGAATTTTGGCCGCGTGGGCGACGAAAATTACTATTCCCTCTCTGGTTAGGGGGTTTATTGGTTAACTGGCCAAGGGACTTGAGTGTTTCGTATTCGTCCTTGGCATTCTTCAGTGCGTCTTCGACCGCCTTACCAAACAGATCGGTTTCCACCGGTTTGTCCAACAATGATGCCTGGGTTTCTGCCTTAAAACCAGACTGTCGTAACCACGCATGTCTTTTGATAACAGTGCCTTCTGCTATCTATCTGCCTGCATTGTCCGCGGCGTCAAAGGTTGCTTTCAAAATGCAACCAGACACGGCTCTACCCTCTAGGGAAATCCGAGCTAACTGGCCCTTTAAAGGTTCAGGAGCAGAGGCTATGAGTGCCGCGGCTTCTTCCCACTGATGGCAGTTGTAGCTGGCCAACAGGGTGGTGGAGTTAGCAATCCTTGCTTGATAGGCGGACGTTGAGGCTACTTTCCTGCTGAAACCGTATAGTTTCTTGCTCTCCTTGTCGGGAGGAGCTTCGGACGACGACAAGGGTGTTCCAGCCCTCTTACGAGTGTTGGTAACAACTAGGGAGTCTGGCTTCAGATGTCCTCTTTATAGAGAGGGTCAGACTGGGCCGCCCTGAAAAGTTTTTCAACCCTGGGATTGACTGCTCTGGTGAGGTTCGGGTTCACCAGGGACGGGTCTATTCTTCGCTGAATGATTTAAGGATAGGGATGGTCTGGGCAACAGGCCTCCTTTCTCCCACTAACTCTTCTGCGAAGTCCCTCTCCTCCTGGACACCGTGGGTGTCAATATGGAAATGTTCTGCAGCGCGTGCGAGAACCTCGTTTAGGAGGGGTTGGTTATCGACCGGAGAGTCGGTAACCAGGGCTTCGTTCTCTACCGGGGAATCTACTCTGTATCTTCCCGGCTCTTCCTCTTCTGCTTCCTCTTCCTCGTCCTCATCATCCCCATAGTAGCCCGTCCTGGTTTGCTCTTCTACCATGCCAAATTCTTGGTTCTCACCAAAGGAAGCCTCTCCTTGATACAGTGAGTATGGTCTTGAGTAAGGTTGTACCTCGAAGGGGTCTGACCTCATCGGAGTTTCAAACCGGGGCTTTTTACTCGGGAGGATAGGGTCATTAGAGCCTGAGGGAGTCGCCCCTTGTGGATCATACAAGAGGAAATGTTCTGGATTTTTATCATAAAAATCAGCCAAAGAAGACATCCTTGACATGACCCCATCTATGTCTTCACTCGACCATTTTCTGGAACTGGGAATGACTCTCAGCAAGTCTATGGGATTTATCTTGAGTAGATTTGCTGGTTTTAGACATATCAGCAGACCTGGTTTTGTCTGTCTGTTTAGGGGAAGTGGTGTGTTTCACAGGTGTGGAAGAGTGCAAAGGCTGCTTCTTCTGCTGTTTTCCCCCCTCCCCATGAGTGCAAATATGTTTTCCCTGTCCTTTAGTGGCTCCGGAGGTTTTCGACGCCTGGCGTCGAGGATCGGGGTGGGGTCCCTGTCCTTCGAGCGTGGGGCCTCGCTGATTTTGACTGCGGGCTCCGACTCCTGGAGCGTGGCCTGGGGGTGGAAGTCGTCTTCGTCTTCCGACGATCGAACTTCTGTTAGCCTAGGGAGCGAGGCACTCTTGGCAAGAGTGGACGATTGCCTGGAGTCATGCGGCGATCTTGATCGCAAGCGCCCAGAGGACACCGAATCGGACCGTTCTGTTTGTGCCTCTTTCCGAGAACTCGACGTCGTCGAGTCTCAGTTGGACTTCGTGTGTTTAGTGTGTGTAGTGTGTGAAGCGCTTGTGTCGCCGGGGGTCTTCCCCATAGCCGCCCTGCCGGACGACCTTCCGAGGTCGGGGACCTGCGCTCGGCTGTCTTTCGACGCCGTAATGCCCTCGCCGTCCGAAAGTACGGCGTCGCTGAAGGCGCCCTCCGCTGCCATGGCCGCCTGCCTGGCGTGGTGGGCCCAACACTTCGAATGGTCCTTAAGTGTCTTAGGTTTAAACCTACTACACGCTCTGCAGTTCGCTTCGGGGTGGTCCCTCGGCAAGCAGAGATTGCACCTGGCGTGCCTGTCGACCCAAGGGTATTTGCGATTGCACTTGGGGCAGAATTGAAAAGGGGTACCCTCCATACGCACCTTGAGGCAGCGGGCTGTTAAGTGTAGGAAATGTATAAGGTGTACCTATATACCAAGAGTGTAGAGTATGTACAACACCCCACTCTCCCTACTTGCAGGGCCGAGGCCACCTTCCAAGGCCGGGCCGAGGCCAGAGGCCTTCCGAGGCCCAAATCCGTCGTGCAGCAGCCGACGGTCGATTTCTTCTCCAGCTGGCGTCGAGTGTCGAAGTTCGACGTTGGGGTGGGGAAGGATGTCAATAGATTACTATTTTAACAAAAGTATGGCTAAGGCCAAGGGACTCCGCAAAATGCTTCCGACCAGTATGGCGGAAAAAAACAATCTGAGGATCCCAGACGCGTGAGGGATCTTGGGTACAGTGGACGTCACACTAGGGATAATATTACTGGCACGCCCTGTGTCGACGCCCATTTTCGAGTTCCGAAAAACAAACTGTAATACTCCGCAGCTTCCACTAGATGTCGGCCTATGCACAGCATGTGATCTAAGCAGATTCCACAAGCCTCAGAAATATATATACACATCCTGATTACTTATTGAACAAGTCTTAGTTAACAGCACTTATATTCAGACAGGGATGAGCGCTTAACTCAAGATGGCACTCCAATAAGTTATTTAAAAAGGGAGGGAAAAGGTAGTAATTAGAAAGCACAGAACACTAACACTTTAGAAGAACCCCAGCAAGGCAGGAAAGACAGACAGTCTACTTGTGAGCAAAAGTTCACAGGCCTGGCCTAGAGGCAAAGCGAAATGTGTCCAAGATCACACAGTTGAATAGGCTTGAAAAGTCTTGCAGGTAGTTCAAAAAGGAGTTCGATCAGTTCAGAAAAGTTTAGTAGCCAGCCTAGGGTCAACCCAGTTGGTAAGGTGAGTATTTACTCGTCACCCCACGCAGACCGTTGAAAGGGAGGCCAGGCAGACAGTACCTTTAAAGCGGAGAGGATCCTCCAGCAGGGGCAGTTCCTGGCAGCGGGTGAAAGTCGCGGCGTCATCCAGAGGAAGAGATAACTCGATGTGGAGGAAAGCTGAAGGTCGTTGCACTGCCAGGGAAGAAACCAGCCGCGGAGTTCTCCGGTTAAAAGGTACTACCCTTTTATTCGTGGTAGTGGTAAAACGTGGTCATCGGTTGCCGGGGTGCTTGGCACAGGCAAGGCGACCACGAGATGATCTGGGAAGGCGAAAAGGCGGGCAAACTGGTTATCCTCACCAGTCAAAAGAAGAAGACTCTCCGGGATGGAGATCTTCTCTGTCATCGGGAAGTGGCGAGACGGTTCTGCAGGGCTCCACTGGTGGTGTCGTCGTTGTAGGTCGGCTCAGCTTCTCCCTCTTCGGATTCTTTACGTCCTGTGGCGACTTAGTTCCAGTCCCCAAAGCCCTGCTTTTATGCATAAAACCCCCATTCATTCAGCCTAGCTGTCACTCAAACATGCTAAGTGGTGAGCCGGGTGGCTCACCACTGGGCCAATCACACAAGAGTGCGACTTGAGTTGCCGAGGCAACGCAGTCCAGGGTGCCTAAACCACACATCCTGTAGACCCAGACAGAGTGGCACCACTTTGGAGGGCTTCTGTGCAGAAGCCCGCCAAAAAGTGGAACAAAGGGCTCGACTTGGGTTGGAGTCACAGAAGCGAACACAAACGCCATTTTGGAACCGAGTTATGGCAAAAAATACCAACCGGTGAATTAATATTAAATAAATAAACCGGCGGTATGTTCGAGGCTATATTAAAAAGTGGTAGCCTCGAACAATGAGAAAATCCCATAGGAATATATTCGCGGTCGAATATAAAGAGTAGCATCCACTGCCACCAGCCAAAACTCATGCAGGGGGGTCTGAACAGTGCCCCCTCGACCAACAGACACAGGGGCAATCGAATTGCCCCTACCAGTACGTCCACAATATGATGGTTTGTACTGGTTCTGTTCACAATTTAAGACTAGTAAAGCCAATGGTGACTTTACATGCCCTGGGAGACAGTAGTCAGTCCCAGGGTATGGAGTCTATGTTTGGGGATCACTATGACACCCCTGTGTCACTGCACTGAGGGTGCTGTGTAACACATACCAAAAACACATGAAACCCTATGGAGTAAAAGACCCCATAGCCCATAAAACACATACAAAGTCAAAGGAACACCTCAAATCATGTGTAAGAGTGGGAGAAAAAAGAGAAAAAAAAAAAAAAAAAAAAAGTCTCACTCTTCGCAGGAGAAAAAAATAAACCCCAAAAATCCAGCAAAGCTGCTGGGGGACTCACTAGGTTTGGGAAATTAGCCTTAACAGAGAATTCTCCCTAACACTTTACGCCCATGAAGAGATACTCCACTTTGCCCCCCGCCCCATGTGTAAAGAGATACTCCACCCCCCCATGTGTAAAGAAGAGATACTCCACCCCCCCATGTGTAGAAGAGATACTCTACTTTCCCCCCATGAAGAGATACTCTACTTCCCCCCCCATGTGTAAAGAGATACTCAACTTTCCCCCCATGTGTAAAGAGATACTCTACTCCCCCCATGTGTAATGAAGAGATACTCCACTTTCCCATGTGTAAAGAAGAGATACTCCACTTTCCCCCCCATGTGTAAAGAAGAGATACTCCACTTTCCCCATGTGTAAAGAGATACACCAACTATGTAGGCATACCACGTTGGACATAACTGAACTCCACATCAGCACAATCATTGGAGCAGAGAGTTCTGTCACAGCAGTAGGGGGCACTATTGCCGCAGAGAGTGAAGCCCTACATGGGAAACATGTTAGCAAACGGTGATTGTGGCAAAGCAGAGGACTGATGGCTGGAAATGTTTTGAATGAATCCCAACCATGTCACTGCTCTGGGCTAGCCGTGGCTCCTTGCACTCTGCACCATAACGTTGAGACCCAACAAGGCTGAAGCACATCCTGGCCAAGGGGTATGTGGCAATGGAGTTCAGGCTACACTGCTCAAATGGTGGCAGCACCAAAAAGGATGTGCACATGGCTCGTCTCCTTCAGTGGTACAGACTAGCCAAGAAAGTAGTGTGGAAGTTCTGGCTGGTACTCATATAAAACATTCCAACAAGCCCATTTATTGGTAGCAAAAGGGATGGGGCAATAGGGCAAGGGAATGAGAGACATTCCTGGCTGTGTAATAAGAGGGCAGCCCACATTATAGGATGAGAAACCTGCAGGCAACAGGGGTGGGAGTGTGGGGGGGCCCCCCCAACGGCATGCAGTTATAAGGAGGGGATAGCCAAAGCTGCAGGTACAATAACAGTGAGTTTTCTTTTTTGAATTACTGGAGCATTTGAAATGACACCTATACAGCAGAAAGGGTTTCCAGGTACCACAAGACAAGGGGCGTAGGGGTGATGGAGGGGGTAGGGGAGAAAATAATAGTCCTACTAGGCCTTGTTGTCACATTCCGATCGTGCAAGTGCAGTAACAAGAAGTGCGGGGGATGAGATGGGATGAAGGAATGGCATAGGAAGAAGAGGTGAACAGGGGCTGAGTTACGCAGAATCACATGCAGTACCCTTGGGGGAACACTACATGCAATTAAGACTACAAGTGTCAGTACAATTTCACCTTTGGTACAAGCCTGTACTACACAGTAATGTAGTAGCAGTGGCTGAACAGCCAGACTTCTCTCAAGAGTAAAGTGAGCAGTAGAACAAGTTACAAAGGACAAACAAATACAGTGATTCAAACAAACACTTACTCAAGGTTTCTTGGTAAAAGAATATACATTTATTTACAGTCATTTGGAAAACATTACACTAGCAAGAGCAGCTCAATATCATATACTAATATATTACAAATACACAACCAATAAATTACTGAACAAGTTCAGCTCCCCTGAAGTGGGAGCAAATTGGCACTTCAGTTACTTTAAAAAGGGGTAAAAAGACAAGGTTATAAGACATTAAGCACAAATACTTTCATAGGCAGGGCAAAGGGGTTCAGTTAACTACAACCAGCAATTCAGTTCATAGGCCTGGGCCAAAGTCAATGGTTCAGAGTCTTTGTATAGAATAGCACAGTTCTGGTAGTAAACGGTTAAGTCTTTGCCACGGATCTCAGAAAAATATGGTCAGATGAAAAGTTAGTTGGTTTAGAGTAGGACAAGCCTCCGAAGTCGGGAAAGTTTTACACTTTCACCGTGGCCAAAACGATTTCTGGACCGGGTTTGCACAGTACCTTTTAAGTGAAGAAGAGCTGTAGCTGAGGCAGTTGTTCCTGGCAGTTCAAGCAGATCTCGCTGTTCCTGAGCTTCAGTCGTGGGGACGAGGACGTCGGGAGGTTCCTGAGGCCACAAGCTTGGCAAAACGTCAGTTTAAAAAGGTCTGAGTGCCTTAAAGACCACAAACTGGTATCCTTCCCACTGGCTATCGGTTTTCTACAGCACTCTGCAGAAAAATTCGACCATGAGGGGACGGTGTCCAGGCGGCTTACGAGTTGGTTGTTCCCACCAAACTCAAGGGAAGAAGTTAACCTTGAAGGGCTTCTCCGATAGCACAGTAGTAGAGCACTCGCTTTGACATCTGTGCAGAGCCTGCCGACGCAGGTTCGAATCCCGGCAAGGCCAAACTCAGCCTTTTATCCTTCCGAGGTCGATAAATGAGCACCACACCCCGTGGGTAATAATAAGCAGCGCTCAGATACCTGAGGGTTCGTAGCGCTATATAAATGCTAAATCATTATTCTCCGTTGATGGAGTTTCAGGCAATTCGGACCTGCAGCAGGGCTTCACCGGTCGTCCAGGAGTTGCAGCAGTCGTCTTCCTTCAGCTCGTCTTCGGTGCTTTTGTTCCAGTGGTCGACTCTGCTTTCCAAGTCCCAGAGACCTGCTTTTAAACAGTTTTTCCCCATTCATTCCAGCCTGGCTGTCACTCACACCGCAGGGTGGCTGTCGTTGCCGGACAGCCAGCCGGCCAATCACGCCAGAGTGCATTCAGGTCTCCTAGCAGACTAAACACAGGAAGTTTCAGGCACCTCCCTCACATCCTGTCCACCCCAGACACCCTGGCGCCAGAGGAGGGCTTCAGCACTGAAGCCCGCCAAAGGCCAACGAACAAAGGGACCAAACCTGGTTTGGCGCGCAGAGTTAAACACAAGGACTTGTCCAAAAAGAAACAGCGAAGAAAGTTGACCAGAGTGTTTTTACAGATAGGTCTTGGGCGCCATATTGAAAAACATGGCTGACCCGATTTTTAGCTACCGTTATTCGCGGTCGGGAAAAATCATGGTAGTTTGATCTAAACCACCGTCACCAGCCATTTACAGTAGGAAAGGGTAACATTTTACTGTTACATGAGTGTTTTGACTCGGGGGAAGCTAAGAAGCAACCCCTCAAGCACTCTATAGGAAGATAGGGTGTGCTGGGTCAGTACATTTAAAGAGACTAGTAAAGTCAATTTAACTTTACATGCTCTGGGAGACAGTCAGTCCCAGAGAAGGTATTTAAAACTTGGGGAGTCTGAAAGACACCCCTGGGCCACTGCACTGAAGGTGCTGTGTGACACAGAAAAAGATGACACCTATGGAGTTGTTTTAAAACTACATAGCCAAAGAACACAAAAGTAAAACACAGTCCCAAAATATAGCAAAAGAGCTGGAGGGCTCTAAGGTAGAGGGAATTTAGCACTTGTGTGCGAATTCTCCGTAACACTGCTCAAGTGCCGAGGGAACCCAGGGGTAGGGGTACCTAGTGCTAGTGCAAGGAAGAGGGTGGATCAGAAGTCAGGTCAGGGAAGCATGCCCGAGGGCAACTGCTAGTAAGGGGTGAAGGAGGGCCTGGCTGCAGTAAGACTCAGGGGACACAGGCAACAGGTCGCAATGGCAGGTGGAGATCAGCAAGGGATGGGGAGAGGGAGGAGAAGAAAAAGGAAGTGTGAAAGAAATCAGTGAGCACACTGATATAACGGTGGTCCTCTTTTTGTGTTAGGGGCTTGTGGGGAGAGAAGTACAGGAAACACACGGGGGTCCCCAACAAGCTACCTTTTGATGTCTACACCAGAGGTGACAAAACTAGGTCTCAATCCACATCCATTTGTGGGACCATCTTTTCTAGAAAATATAAAAAAAGATGGTTAGCTCAGGTTTCTACAAAAAAATATATTTATTATTCTGTAATAGATCATAAAAAAAGACCATAAGGTCACGTTTGCAAATCAAAACAACCTAAAACAAGGTTATTATTATAGACACTTATTCAACAATTTTTGTCCTTGTGGTCATTATATATTGAGTGATGTTAGTAACACGTGGGTGACTTTAGAATAGCCCATTCATGTTTGCTTTTATACAAAATCCCCATCTGAGTTGTGTCGACAGGAGTAGAACTGTTTCCAGCCTTATTAAATAGACACATAGGGCCTCATCATGAGTTGGGCGGTAACACCGGCACCATTTGTGCCGGTGCTAATAGCCCTACCACCAAACCCCCCGGCGCCATTAGCGCCAGATCACGGGTTTGGCGGAAGGGTTATTGCCCATTCCCCATTCGGGAACTCCTCATTCCCCATTGGGCCCAATGGGGAAGATTCGCGCTATTACCGCCAGCGGATTTCCTGCCGGCGGTAATCGCACCAAAAATCGGCAATTTTGCCGCGGATTTCCCCCCAGCTTAGCCATGATCTGGCGGACCCTTAAATGCGGCGGTAATAGCGCTACCGCCGCATTTAAGGGTTACCGCCAGACTCGTGATGAGGCCCATAGACTGTCACTTGTTCCGATTAGTCGTGTAGGTAAGGCTTTCCTCGGGACACATCAAACCCTCATCTCAGGGGGTGCAGAATTTCACAAGTGCTATTGCAGAGTTGTCTCACAATATCTATAAAAACAGAGGCATACATATCAATATTTGACAACCAGAACCCATAATTATTCTAAACACTTTTTTGTCAGGCAGTGGAGGAGGTCATATTGTCAACCTCTCAATCTATTTCGGTGCACATCAGACATTTTGTTTTACGCCAGTTCCCGGATACCGTGCGCGGCTCGTCTTCCTTGCTGAACACATCTCGCACTGCTGAACGAACAAGTAAGCCATTCAACCCACACGAACATGCACTCTTCACGTGGAACGACAAAAATTTCATCCGCGCCCCTCTCCCTCGTTTTGTTTTTGCCTTCTATTAGGTACCGGCGCATTTCAGCGGCCCATTACGATACATACGGCAAACTTTCCCCGATACAGATATTCAGAGAAGAGCACCTGTGGCTGCAATAGGTCGGCAACACTAGATACAGTGTGTCCTCCTTCCTGCTAAATAAGGATTAAGTAATATAAATCCTATTTGACTAATAGAATACATTTCATGTCTTTTCAGTCATAGCTATAAATCAAATACTTGAAAATGGCGGATTTTCTAATAAGCACCGCAACATTTTTTGGACTCCTCAAATCAGCCTGATAAGTAACAAGATATGTAGGCAATAATTGAGTGACCTACGCTTTCGTGTAGATTCTGTCAGGATTAGTCAGGCGAGTACAAAGGCAGCGAATATGGCAAGGGAAATGTGCACCCAGGAACTACGACTCAGGTATGCTAGAACCCAGGAGTGCAAATAGAGTGACATCAAAACCAATATATGAAAAGGGATGTGGGGTAAGCACCTGACCGCGAGGAAAGTCGGCAAGCGCCTTACCCCCAATTGCTGTTACAGGTACTGACAGCGCTAAACCCACGTGGAGGGCAAGCAATGACAGGATCTGTGCACTAACTCTTGATGGTATTACATAAGGGAACTTAAGAACTGTACTCACGAGGACGAGATAAACCTCTTGAATGTCAGCTAGCCCACGAATCCTGTTGAAGAAACTGGGACCCCGAAAGGCTAGAACAGCAATGGAAGGAAAACTAAATACCTAAGTGGGAATAGTGTTTACAAAATAGTGAGGAAAACATAAGCATTCACACAGGAGCTAGCTACTACCGCACACCACACCTAATAATCAAAGGGAAAATAAATGCAGAAGTGCAGTGGAAAACATGGAATGGATCCTCTAGAAAGTAAGGATCAGGAGCAGGGAAAAACGAAATAACCTATGCAAACTTCTCCCTACCCCTCCAAGGAAAAGACAGGAAACTAAACTAAGAGGAAGGCTAAGGCAAATGGGTAACAGCAGCAAAGGACAGAGTCAAAGAAATATAGAACACAGACAAACTGGGCTGCATCTAAAAGGGGAAAGCACTGAGAAATGCTGCCTGCAAACAGAGGAAGACAAAAAGGGAAATCAAGGGAGCAGAAATCAATTAGCGCATGAATCCGAAATTCAGGGCGGAGGAAACAGGAACAAGGAAGTAGGTACAAAGGCAAGGAATCAGGAACCAGGGACTAGTCAAAAACAGGAACACTGCAAACGATGACCAGCGCTGGACTGAAGTAAGACTGAGGCTTTTAAAGCTGCTTAACGAGCACACGCCTCGGGTGTGCTGATTGCTGCACCTGCCGCCACAGCTGTTACCTATCCTCCACCCAACCTTGTGTTGCAAGGGTGGAGGTGGAGCAGTGGGCCAGGCATTCTGGGAAGCATAGTCATTTGGTTAAAGAAGCATGCTGGCTGCCAAAAACCTGGAATGGATCCGGAAGGGAAGTAGCTGGGAAAATAGGGATTTAGCGCTCCCAAATCATCACAGCACTGTAGCATAAAGTTTGGAGGAAAAGTCCAGTAGGGAATAAACCCCAAATCATGCCCCCAAATGGTGGGAACGGGAGCGAAGGGAGCGAGTCGTGACAGATTCTTGTGTGTGTGCCCACCCTTCCCTCCCTTTCTTCCTTTTGTGTTTGCTTCCTCGGTTGCTTTTCCTTGTTGGTTTCCCACATGTCTGGCACTTGTTACTAATCTATATATCACGTGCATTAGAAGCATGAAATATATGACGCTCCTTGGAGGTAAAAATACGAGAAATGATATGTATGGTATAGAGTTGAATTAACTTCAAACAAATAACTGACATTACTGTATAAGCCAGATATTACAGCTCTACTTAAAAAAATGTCTGATGCACAGCGAAATAGATGAGAGGTTGACAATATGGCCTCCTCCACTGCCTGACAAAAAAAGTAATTATGGGTTCTGGTTGTCGAATATTGATATGTATGTCTGTTTTTATAGATAGTGTGAGACAACTCTGCAATAGCACTTGTGAAATTCTGCACCCCCGAGATGAGGGTTTGATGTGTCCTGAGGAAAGCCTTACATATACGACTAATCAGTACAAGAACAAGTGAAGTCTATGTGTATGTAATATTAAGGCTGGAAACAGTTCTACTCCTGTCGACACAACTCAGATGGGGATTTTGTATAAAAGCAAACATGAATGGGCTATTCTAAAGTCACCCACGTGTTATAAACATCACTCAATATATAATGCACACCATGATTGAACAAGGACAAAAATTGTTGAATAAGTGTCTATAATAACCTTGTTTTGATTTGCAAACGTGAACTTATGGTCTTTTTTATGATCTAGATATTTTTTTGTAAAAACCTGACCCCACCATCTTTTTTTATTTTATATATTTGCTAAAAAAGATGGTCCCACAAATGGATGTGGATTGAGACCTAGTTTTGTCACCTCTGGTGTAGACATCGAAAAGGTAGCTTGTTGGGACCCCTTTGTGTTTCCTGAAGAAAAAAGAAGGTAGTTTCCAGAACTTATGGAGATCTGGCTCAACACGAGGGGTACAGCGAGGCCATTCCAGAGGGAGGCTCCAGCACAGGAAAGATACACCCTGTCACTCTGCTTGGAGAAACGTCTGAACTGCAGAGAGCTGGAGCTAGAGGACCGAAGGACTCTAGCAGGGAGGCATTTAGGGAGTAGCAGGGAGGCATTTAGGGAGAGAAAGTTGGATGTAGCAAGGTCCCAGGCCCCAGAAAGCCTTGTGGATGATGCAGAGGGTCTTGAATCTGGTCCTTGCAGCCACTTTAAGGTCTGGAGAGATTAGGCTCCGGCTTGAGGCAAAGGATAAGGCTTGCACTCCTATTCTGGATTAGTTTAGGAGGACGGAGGGAGGAACTAGGCAGATTTAGAAAGAGGCTGTTGCAGAGGTCCAGCCTGGAGAGAACCAGAGCTCTGGAGATGTGGATTTTCTGGGGCACGGTGAGTAAAGGGAGAACGCCTCCGAGGCAGTGAAGCTGAAAGTGGGCCTTTTTGGCAAGCTAAACGATCTGAGGAGAGATGAGTCGAAGATGACTCAGAAGTTTTTAGCCTCACACGAGAGGGAGGGGAGGGGGCCCAAGGAGGGCAGCCAGAGAGGAGGGAGGGATGGGGCAGGTGTCCCAATGAGTAGGACCTCAGCCTTACTGGAATTAAGGCAGAGATAATTTGCAGCACACCATGCCTGATTAACAGACAGTCAGGAATGAGAGAGGAAGAGGAGGGAAGCTTAATGGAGAGCTGTGCGTCTTCAGCATAGCACTGGAAATGAGGAGATCAAGGAGGCCAGAGGGGCAAGGTAACTGTTGAAAAGCCACGGCGAAAGGAGAGAACCCTGAGGGACGCTGCAAGTAGTTGGAGAGGAAAGAGCCCAGTTGCACTTGCGAGGGCCCATTTGAAAGTGAGCAGGTCAGCCAATCCAGTGCCAGGTCTGTAATGCCCAAAGTATCGCAGAGCCGATATATGAGGGTGGAATGATTGACCATGTCAAAGGCAGAAGATATAGGAGAAGGAGAACAGAAGGGGAGTTACTCACGGTTTGCGAGCAAGTCATTACGGGAGTAGCAGTTTGTGCCTCTGGCTGCTCTGAAGCCAGACTGGTGATCATGGAGACAACCAACAGTTTCAGAGTGATGGATAAGCTTGGAGATGACCAATGTCTCCAAGAAATTGCCCAAGAAAGGGGTAGTGGGGATAAGGTGGTAGTTAGCAGGGTGGGAAGGATCGGCAGACCACTGGTTTAGGAGGGGGAGCACAAGGGAGTGCTTAAGGGATAAAAGGAAGGAGCCAGTGGCCCAAGAGTGGTTACAGAAATCAGCAAATGAATGAGCAAGGGAGACAAGGTTGTACTTGATAGTTCTAGAGGAGCAGGGAAGCACCTGTTTGGAGGAACTCCATAGAACAAACTGTTTGTGAACTTAGCAGGTGCTATGGGTAGGGAGGAGTGCAAGGGGGGAAGGAAAGGTGGGGCAAGGGAGGCCTGTGTTCAGGTGGAGGAGAGGACAGGATGTTGCAGGCTCCTGAATTGCAGGTTACTATTGGATGTCTGCTGCTGTTGCATTAAACACTTGAAATCTCTCCCTGAGACTGGAGCCTCAGACATCCTCAACTTGTGTGGTTTGTGGAGACTCGGGTTAGTTTGACTCTGCGGCTTCATCTAGCACCCCCCTGCGGCTTGTACAATAAAACTTGCTTTACGGACAAACGTGCACTCGCTTCTAGTGGAGGGCCTACTTTGGGTTAAGGTGAATAGAAGTCCAACCACACAGCTGCACGCATTTTTCCACACAGGAGTTTCTTCCCTTCAGATGCTCCCAGGACATGCGTGTCCTTTTTTTACTCTTCATTATGCACATGTAATAAATCATGGCAAAGGACTAGCATGGCCCAAGCAAGGCTAGAAAGAAGGAATGCCGGGAAGGTGTTCCTTCTTATTTTAAGGGAGACTGAACAGCCAGTGAAACAGTGGAGGATTTCTCATTACACAGTCTTGTATTGGAAGATACAGAACACATTCCAAGCAACCAGATTGGTGGCTGCACTCCCGCCCAGGTGCTAATGTAACAGACACATCAAAGGTGCAATAGGAATAATACAACAGAAGGAAAGTAATAATGAAATAATAGCACGCTGCTATACAGCGCAAAGGTTCAAAATTACCAAGGGCTGGGAGATATTTAGCTCCTGGTTCCAGCCAGGGAGAGAGCCTGGATACCTTGAAACCAGGAGCTACTGACTCCCCAGGTAAGTGGTGCCATATAAACATAGCTATGTATGTAGGCTTGGGTATAAAAAAGGTAAGTACACACTGAAGAGATATTTAAAGAATATTGGGTAATAGATCAATGGAAAAAAGGTTTGCCTCTCATGCAAAAATTACATTTCCTGTGCGTGATGTACTAGCTCCTGCCTAACGGGTGATGCCCGAACGCAGGCGCTGCATTCTGCTCTTGGTCAACAAATCCCAATCCTGCCTCATGCAGCACTTCACATCACATTCTTCCTGCACGGACAATATAAAAAGGTATTGCTTTAGGAGGACGAGAAGGACTCGGGAAAGAGGCCATTCATTGGGGACTAATGAACCATGAGCAGCAAGTGTAATGGCAGACAGCCGAGCCACAGACATTGATTTCATAAACCAGAACACTTCTGGAAAATTCCCCTTACACACCCTCACTTAGTAGCGACAGTACTGGAGAATAAGGAGAATACTGGGTATGCAATACGCCTCCATGTAGAATGCACAGTACTGGGGAATGGGCCAGATCCTAGGAGTAAGGACAGTCCGCCTCTTAAAGGCATATGCAACATCTTCCCCCCCATGTAGTGGGGACAATACTGGGCAACGTGACAGATCCGTGGAGTAAGGGCAGTACTGTGGAATCTGTCTCCAAGGACCTTACTGGGGAACGTGATGGCTCCAGCTAAAAAAGAAATGAATGGCGAATGCAACATGCAGTACGGAAAGTACTGGTCAATGTGACAAAGTGTCAAGCAGTGAAGCTGTCCTGGTGACTAGGACACAGATTGATGCAGCAAAAACTGTACACTGGGGAATGCGTACAGCTCCATGCAGCATAAACTGTACACCGGGGAATGGGTACAGCTCCATGCAGCATAAACTGTACACCGGGGAATGGGTACAGCTCCATGCAGCATAAACTGTACACCGGGGAATGGGTACAGCTCCATGCAGCATAAACTGTACACCGGGGAATGGGTACAGCTCCATGCAGCATAAACTGTACACCGGGGAATGTGACAGCTCCATGCAGCATAAACTGTACACCGGGGAATGTGACAGCTCCATGCAGCAAGATCTGTACAGGGGAGAAGGAGCAATCCAGTACAGGTATACCCCCAGAGGGGGGTGGGAACACATTGGCATTTGAGTGGTGTAAAACAAAATATGGGACCCCTTGTGAGGCACGTTGAGGGCCTCCCAACCCCAAGCTTGACAACTAAGAATTGGCGGCACCATACAGGCCTGGACAACACCCAATGTGCAAGATGATCATGTTGCTGCAGAGGCACGCCATGCACTGCACTTGGTGAAAGCAGCAAGCCTAGTGCAAGGATGCAGAGGGAATGAATAGGCAAGTATTACACACAAAAAGGTCCAGAGAATGTACCCCTAACTAATATTGTCCAACCCTAAATTGTCTGGGGCCTTGTCCCCAATTGTTCAGGATACAAAGATACAGCACTCGGGAGGCAGGAGAAAATGTAGGTAGGGTCTCTGGGCTCCAGTGATAGATTCTTAGAGCCAGGGTTCAAGATACAGTGTCCAAAATTCCGCCCAACAGTTAGAAGTCTTGCCAAGGCAAGTATTGGCAAAGCCAATAGGTTTAGGATAAAGGATATAAGTCGGGGTGGGGTCCCTGTCCTTCGAGCGTGGGGCCTCGCTGATTTTGACTGCGGGCTCCGACTCCTGGAGCGTGGCCTGGGGGTGGAAGTCGTCTTCGTCTATTATTGCCGCAGAGAGTGAAGCCCTACATGGGAAACATGTTAGCAAACGGTGATTGTGGCAAAGCAGAGGACTGATGGCTGGAAATGTTTTGAATGAATCCCAACCATGTCACTGCTCTGGGCTAGCCGTGGCTCCTTGCACTCTGCACCATAACGTTGAGACCCAACAAGGCTGAAGCACATCCTGGCCAAGGGGTATGTGGCAATGGAGTTCAGGCTACACTGCTCAAATGGTGGCAGCACCAAAAAGGATGTGCACATGGCTCGTCTCCTTCAGTGGTACAGACTAGCCAAGAAAGTAGTGTGGAAGTTCTGGCTGGTACTCATATAAAACATTCCAACAAGCCCATTTATTGGTAGCAAAAGGGATGGGGCAATAGGGCAAGGGAATGAGACATTCCTGGCTGTGTAATAAGAGGGCAGCCCACATTATAGGATGAGAAACCTGCAGGCAACAGGGGTGGGAGTGTGGGGGGGCCCCCCCAACGGCATGCTGTTATAAGGAGAGGATAGCCAAAGCTGCAGGTACAATAACAGTGAGTTTTCTTTTTTGAATTACTGGAGCATTTGAAATGACACCTATACAGCAGAAAGGGTTTCCAGGTACCACAAGACAAGGGGCGTAGGGGTGATGGAGGGGGTAGGGGAGAAAATAATAGTCCTACTAGGCCTTGTTGTCACATTCCGATCGTGCAAGTGCAGTAACAAGAAGTGCGGGGGATGAGATGGGATGAAGGAATGGCATAGGAAGAAGAGGTGAACAGGGGCTGAGTTACGCAGAATCACATGCAGTACCCTTGGGGGAACACTACATGCAATTAAGACTACAAGTGTCAGTACAATTTCACCTTTGGTACAAGCCTGTACTACACAGTAATGTAGTAGCAGTGGCTGAACAGCCAGACTTCTCTCAAGAGTAAAGTGAGCAGTAGAACAAGTTACAAAGGACAAACAAATACAGTGATTCAAACAAACACTTACTCAAGGTTTCTTGGTAAAAGAATATACATTTATTTACAGTCATTTGGAAAACATTACACTAGCAAGAGCAGCTCAATATCATATACTAATATATTACAAATACACAACCAATAAATTACTGAACAAGTTCAGCTCCCCTGAAGTGGGAGCAAATTGGCACTTCAGTTACTTTAAAAAGGGGTAAAAAGACAAGGTTATAAGACATTAAGCACAAATACTTTCATAGGCAGGGCAAAGGGGTTCAGTTAACTACAACCAGCAATTCAGTTCATAGGCCTGGGCCAAAGTCAATGGTTCAGAGTCTTTGTATAGAATAGCACAGTTCTGGTAGTAAACGGTTAAGTCTTTGCCACGGATCTCAGAAAAATATGATCAGATGAAAAGTTAGATGTTGGTTTAGAGTAGGACAAGCCTCCGAAGTCGGGAAAGTTTCATACACTTTCACCGTGGCCAAAACGATTTCTGGACCGGGTTTGCACAGTACCTTTTAAGTGAAGAGCTGTAGCTGAGGCAGTTGTTCCTGGCAGTTCAAGCAGATCTCGCTGTTCCTGAGCTTCAGTCGTGGGGACGAGGACGTCGGGAGGTTCCTGAGGCCACAAGCTTGGCAAAACGTCAGTTTAAAAAGGTCTGAGTGCCTTAAAGACCACAAACTGGTATCCTTCCCACTGGCTATCGGTTTTCTACAGCACTCTGCAGAAAAATTCGACCATGAGGGGACGGTGTCCAGGCGGCTTACGAGTTGGTTGTTCCCACCAAACTCAAGGGAAGAAGTTAACCTTGAAGGGCTTCTCCGATAGCACAGTAGTAGAGCACTCGCTTTGACATCTGTGCAGAGCCTGCCGACGCAGGTTCGAATCCCGGCAAGGCCAAACTCAGCCTTTTATCCTTCCGAGGTCGATAAATGAGCACCACACCCCGTGGGTAATAATAAGCAGCGCTCAGATACCTGAGGGTTCGTAGCGCTATATAAATGCTAAATCATTATTCTCCGTTGATGGAGTTTCAGGCAATTCGGACCTGCAGCAGGGCTTCACCGGTCGTCCAGGAGTTGCAGCAGTCGTCTTCCTTCAGCTCGTCTTCGGTGCTTTTGTTCCAGTGGTCGACTCTGCTTTCCAAGTCCCAGAGACCTGCTTTTAAACAGTTTTTCCCCATTCATTCCAGCCTGGCTGTCACTCACACCGCAGGGTGGCTGTCGTTGCCGGACAGCCAGCCGGCCAATCACGCCAGAGTGCATTCAGGTCTCCTAGCAGACTAAACACAGGAAGTTTCAGGCACCTCCCTCACATCCTGTCCACCCCAGACACCCTGGCGCCAGAGGAGGGCTTCAGCACTGAAGCCCGCCAAAGGCCAACGAACAAAGGGACCAAACCTGGTTTGGCACGCAGAGTTAAACACAAGGACTTGTCCAAAAAGAAACAGCGAAGAAAGTTGACCAGAGTGTTTTTACAGATAGGTCTTGGGCGCCATATTGAAAAACATGGCTGACCCGATTTTTAGCTACCGTTATTCGCGGTCGGGAAAAATCATGGTAGTTTGATCTAAACCACCGCCACCAGCCATTTACAGTAGGAAAGGGTAACATTTTACTGTTACACGAGTGTTTTGACTCGGGGGAAGCTAAGAAGCAACCCCTCAAGCACACTATAGGAAGATAGGGTGTGCTGGGTCAGTACATTTAAAGAGACTAGTAAAGTCAATTTAACTTTACATGCTCTGGGAGACAGTCAGTCCCAGAGAAGGTATTTAAAACTTGGGGAGTCTGAAAGACACCCCTGGGCCACTGCACTGAAGGTGCTGTGTGACACAGAAAAAGATGACACCTATGGAGTTGTTTTAAAACTACATAGCCAAAGAACACAAAAGTAAAACACAGTCCCAAAATATAGCAAAAGAGCTGGAGGGCTCTAAGGTAGAGGGAATTTAGCACTTGTGTGAGAATTCTCCGTAACACTGATCAAGTGCCGAGGGAACCCAGGGGTAGGGGTACCTAGTGCTAGTGCAAGGAAGAGGGTGGATCAGAAGTCAGGTCAGGGAAGCATGCCCGAGGGCAACTGCTAGTAAGGGGTGAAGGAGGGCCTGGCTGCAGTAAGACTCAGGGGACACAGGCAACAGGTCGCAATGGCAGGTGGAGATCAGCAAGGGATGGGGAGAGGGAGGAGAAGAAAAAGGAAGTGTGAAAGAAATCAGTGAGCACACTGATATAACGGTGGTCCTCTTTTTGTGTTAGGGGCTTGTGGGGAGAGAAGTACAGGAATCACACGGGGGTCCCCAACAAGCTACCTTTTGATGTCTACACCAGAGGTGACAAAACTAGGTCTCAATCCACATCCATTTGTGGGACCATCTTTTCTAGAAAATATAAAAAAAAGATGGTTAGCTCAGGTTTCTACAAAAAAATATATTTATTATTCTGTAATAGATCATAAAAAAAGACCATAAGGTCACGTTTGCAAATCAAAACAACCTAAAACAAGGTTATTATTATAGACACTTATTCAACAATTTTTGTCCTTGTGGTCATTATATATTGAGTGATGTTAGTAACACGTGGGTGACTTTAGAATAGCCCATTCATGTTTGCTTTTATACAAAATCCCCATCTGAGTTGTGTCGACAGGAGTAGAACTGTTTCCAGCCTTATTACATAGACACATAGGGCCTCATCATGAGTTGGGCGGTAACACCGGCACCATTTGTGCCGGTGCTAATAGCCCTACCACCAAACCCCCCGGCGCCATTAGCGCCAGATCACGGGTTTGGCGGAAGGGTTATTGCCCATTCCCCATTCGGGAACTCCTCATTCCCCATTGGGCCCAATGGGGAAGATTCGCGCTATTACCGCCAGCGGATTTCCTGCCGGCGGTAATCGCACCAAAAATCGGCAATTTTGCCGCGGATTTCC
This sequence comes from Ambystoma mexicanum, assembly GCF_040938575.1. NCBI lineage: Eukaryota > Metazoa > Chordata > Amphibia > Caudata > Ambystomatidae > Ambystoma > Ambystoma mexicanum. Next base: position 1,551,323,962 of record NC_090931.1, read on the forward strand.
CCCCAGCTTAGCCATGATCTGGCGGACCCTTAAATGCGGCGGTAATAGCGCTACCGCCGCATTTAAGGGTTACCGCCAGACTCGTGATGAGGCCCATAGACTGTCACTTGTTCCGATTAGTCGTGTAGGTAAGGCTTTCCTCAGGACACATCAAACCCTCATCTCAGGGGGTGCAGAATTTCACAAGTGCTATTGCAGAGTTGTCTCACAATATCTATAAAAACAGAGGCATACATATCAATATTTGACAACCAGAACCCATAAATATTCTAAACACTTTTTTGTCAGGCAGTGGAGGAGGTCATATTGTCAACCTCTCAATCTATTTCGGTGCACATCAGACATTTTGTTTTACGCCAGTTCCCGGATACCGTGCGCGGCTCGTCTTCCTTGCTGAACACATCTCGCACTGCTGAACGAACAAGTAAGCCATTCAACCCACACGAACATGCACTCTTCACGTGGAACGACAAAAATTTCATCCGCGCCCCTCTCCCTCGTTTTGTTTTTGCCTTCTATTTAGGTACCGGCGCATTTCAGCGGCCCATTACGATACATACGGCAAACTTTCCCCGATACAGATATTCAGAGAAGAGCACCTGTGGCTGCAATAGGTCGGCAACACTAGATACAGAGTGTCCTCCTTCCTGCTAAATAAGGATTAAGTAATATAAATCCTATTTGACTAATAGAATACATTTTATGTCTTTTCAGTCATAGCTATAAATCAAATACTTGAAAATGGCGGATATTCTAATAAGCACCGCAACATTTTTTGGACTCCTCAAATCAGCCTGATAAGTAACAAGATATGTAGGCAATAATTGAGTGACCTACGCTTTCGTGTAGATTCTGTCAGGATTAGTCAGGCGAGTACAAAGGCAGCGAATATGGCAAGGGAAATGTGCACTCAGGAACTACGACTCAGGTATGCTAGAACCCAGGAGTGCAAATAGAGTGTGACATCAAAACCAATATATGAAAAGGGATGTGGGGTAAGCACCTGACCGCGAGGAAAGTCGGCAAGCGCCTTACCCCCAATTGCTGTTACAGGTACTGACAGCGCTAAACCCACGTGGAGGGCAAGCAATGACAGGATCTGTGCACTAACACTCTTGATGGTATTACATAAGGGAACTTAAGAACTGTACTCACGAGGACGAGATAAACCTCTTGAATGTCAGCTAGCCCACGAATCCTGTTGAAGAAACTGGGACCCCGAAAGGCTAGAACAGCAATGGAAGGAAAACTAAATACCTAAGTGGGAATAGTGTTTACAAAATAGTGAGGAAAACATAAGCATTCACACAGGAGCTAGCTACTACCGCACACCACACCTAATAATCAAAGGGAAAATAAATGCAGAAGTGCAGTGGAAAACATGGAATGGATCCTCTAGAAAGTAAGGATCAGGAGCAGGGAAAAACGAAATAACCTATGCAAACTTCTCCCTACCCCTCCAAGGAAAAGACAGGAAACTAAACTAAGAGGAAGGCTAAGGCAAATGGGTAACAGCAGCAAAGGACAGAGTCAAAGAAATATAGAACACAGACAAACTGGGCTGCATCTAAAAGGGGAAAGCACTGAGAAATGCTGCCTGCAAACAGAGGAAGACAAAAAGGGAAATCAAGGGAGCAGAAATCAATTAGCGCATGAATCCGAAATTCAGGGCGGAGGAAACAAGAAAACAGGAACAAGGAAGTAGGTACAAAGGCAAGGAATCAGGAACCAGGGACTAGTCAAAAACAGGAACACTGCAAACGATGACCAGCGCTGGACTGAAGTAAGACTGAGGCTTTTAAAGCTGCTTAACGAGCACACGCCTCGGGTGTGCTGATTGCTGCACCTGCCGCCACAGCTGTTACCTATCCTCCACCCAACCTTGTGTTGCAAGGGTGGAGGTGGAGCAGTGGGCCAGGCATTCTGGGAAGCATAGTCATTTGGTTAAAGAAGCATGCTGGCTGCCAAAAACCTGGAATGGATCCGGAAGGGAAGTAGCTGGGAAAATAGGGATTTAGCGCTCCCAAATCATCACAGCACTGTAGCATAAAGTTTGGAGGAAAAGTCCAGTAGGGAATAAACCCCAAATCATGCCCCCAAATGGTGGGAACGGGAGCGAAGGGAGCGAGTCGTGACAGATTCTTGTGTGTGTGCCCACCCTTCCCTCCCTTTCTTCCTTTTGTGTTTGCTTCCTCGGTTGCTTTTCCTTGTTGGTTTCCCACATGTCTGGCACTTGTTACTAATCTATATATCACGTGCATTAGAAGCATGAAATATATGACGCTCCTTGGAGGTAAAAATACGAGAAATGATATGTATGGTATAGAGTTGAATTAACTTCAAACAAATAACTGACATTACTGTATAAGCCAGATATTACAGCTCTACTTAAAAAAAATGTCTGATGCGCAGCGAAATAGATGAGAGGTTGACAATATGGCCTCCTCCACTGCCTGACAAAAAAAGTAATTATGGGTTCTGGTTGTCGAATATTGATATGTATGTCTGTTTTTATAGATAGTGTGAGACAACTCTGCAATAGCACTTGTGAAATTCTGCACCCCCGAGATGAGGGTTTGATGTGTCCTGAGGAAAGCCTTACATATACGACTAATCAGTACAAGAACAAGTGAAGTCTATGTGTATGTAATATTAAGGCTGGAAACAGTTCTACTCCTGTCGACACAACTCAGATGGGGATTTTGTATAAAAGCAAACATGAATGGGCTATTCTAAAGTCACCCACGTGTTATAAACATCACTCAATATATAATGCACACCATGATTGAACAAGGACAAAAATTGTTGAATAAGTGTCTATAATAACCTTGTTTTGATTTGCAAACGTGAACTTATGGTCTTTTTTATGATCTAGATATTTTTTTGTAAAAACCTGACCCCACCATCTTTTTTTATTTTATATATTTGCTAAAAAAGATGGTCCCACAAATGGATGTGGATTGAGACCTAGTTTTGTCACCTCTGGTGTAGACATCGAAAAGGTAGCTTGTTGGGACCCCTTTGTGTTTCCTGAAGAAAAAAGAAGGTAGTTTCCAGAACTTATGGAGATCTGGCTCAACACGAGGGGTACAGCGAGGCCATTCCAGAGGGAGGCTCCAGCACAGGAAAGATACACCCCGTCACTCTGCTTGGAGAAACGTCTGAACTGCAGAGAGCTGGAGCTAGAGGACCGAAGGACTCTAGCAGGGAGGCATTTAGGGAGTAGCAGGGAGGCATTTAGGGAGAGAAAGTTGGATGTAGCAAGGTCCCAGGCCCCAGAAAGCCTTGTGGATGATGCAGAGGGTCTTGAATCTGGTCCTTGCAGCCACTGGGAACCAGGGGAGCGTTTTAAGGTCTGGAGAGATTAGGCTCCGGCTTGAGGCAAAGGATAAGGCTTGCACTCCTATTCTGGATTAGTTTAGGAGGACGGAGGGAGGAACTAGGCAGATTTAGAAAGAGGCTGTTGCAGAGGTCCAGCCTGGAGAGAACCAGAGCTCTGGAGATGTGGATTTTCTGGGGCACGGTGAGTAAAGGGAGAACGCCTCCGAGGCAGTGAAGCTGAAAGTGGGCCTTTTTGGCAAGCTAAACGATCTGAGGAGAGATGAGTCGAAGATGACTCAGAAGTTTTTAGCCTCACACGAGAGGGAGGGGAGGGGGCCCAAGGAGGGCAGCCAGAGAGGAGGGAGGGATGGGGCAGGTGTCCCAATGAGTAGGACCTCAGCCTTACTGGAATTAAGGCAGAGATAATTTGCAGCACACCATGCCTGATTAACAGACAGTCAGGAATGAGAGAGGAAGAGGAGGGAAGCTTAATGGAGAGCTGTGCGTCTTCAGCATAGCACTGGAAATGAGGAGATCAAGGAGGCCAGAGGGGCAAGGTAACTGTTGAAAAGCCACGGCGAAAGGAGAGAACCCTGAGGGACGCTGCAAGTAGTTGGAGAGGAAAGAGCCCAGTTGCACTTGCGAGGGCCCATTTGAAAGTGAGCAGGTCAGCCAATCCAGTGCCAGGTCTGTAATGCCCAAAGTATCGCAGAGCCGATATATGAGGGTGGAATGATTGACCATGTCAAAGGCAGAAGATATAGGAGAAGGAGAACAGAAGGGGAGTTACTCACGGTTTGCGAGCAAGTCATTACGGGAGTAGCAGTTTGTGCCTCTGGCTGCTCTGAAGCCAGACTGGTGATCATGGAGACAACCAACAGTTTCAGAGTGATGGATAAGCTTGGAGATGACCAATGTCTCCAAGAAATTGCCCAAGAAAGGGGTAGTGGGGATAAGGTGGTAGTTAGCAGGGTGGGAAGGATCGGCAGACCACTGGTTTAGGAGGGGGAGCACAAGGGAGTGCTTAAGGGATAAAAGGAAGGAGCCAGTGGCCCAAGAGTGGTTACAGAAATCAGCAAATGAATGAGCAAGGGAGACAAGGTTGTACTTTATAGTTCTAGAGGAGCAGGGAAGCACCTGTTTGGAGGAACTCCATAGAACAAACTGTTTGTGAACTTAGCAGGTGCTATGGGTAGGGAGGAGTGCAAGGGGGGAAGGAAAGGTGGGGCAAGGGAGGCCTGTGTTCAGGTGGAGGAGAGGACAGGATGTTGCAGGTACTGCTGCTCCTGAATTGCAGGTTACTATTGGATGTCTGCTGCTGTTGCATTAAACACTTGAAATCTCTCCCTGAGACTGGAGCCTCAGACATCCTCAACTTGTGTGGTTTGTGGAGACTCGGGTTAGTTTGACTCTGCGGCTTCATCTAGCACCCCCCTGCGGCTTGTACAATAAAACTTGCTTTACGGACAAACGTGCACTCGCTTCTAGTGGAGGGCCTACTTTGGGTTAAGGTGAATAGAAGTCCAACCACACAGCTGCACGCATTTTTCCACACAGGAGTTTCTTCCCTTCAGATGCTCCCAGGACATGCGTGTCCTTTTTTTACTCTTCATTATGCACATGTAATAAATCATGGCAAAGGACTAGCATGGCCCAAGCAAGGCTAGAAAGAAGGAATGCCGGGAAGGTGTTCCTTCTTATTTTAAGGGAGACTGAACAGCCAGTGAAACAGTGGAGGATTTCTCATTACACAGTCTTGTATTGGAAGATACAGAACACATTCCAAGCAACCAGATTGGTGGCTGCACTCCCGCCCAGGTGCTAATGTAACAGACACATCAAAGGTGCAATAGGAATAATACAACAGAAGGAAAGTAATAATGAAATAATAGCACGCTGCTATACAGCGCAAAGGTTCAAAATTACCAAGGGCTGGGAGATATTTAGCTCCTGGTTCCAGCCAGGGAGAGAGCCTGGATACCTTGAAACCAGGAGCTACTGACTCCCCAGGTAAGTGGTGCCATATAAACATAGCTATGTATGTAGGCTTGGGTATAAAAAAGGTAAGTACACACTGAAGAGATATTTAAAGAATATTGGGTAATAGATCAATGGAAAAAAGGTTTGCCTCTCATGCAAAAATTACATTTCCTGTGCGTGATGTACTAGCTCCTGCCTAACGGGTGATGCCCGAACGCAGGCGCTGCATTCTGCTCTTGGTCAACAAATCCCAATCCTGCCTCATGCAGCACTTCACATCACATTCTTCCTGCACGGACAATATAAAAAGGTATTGCTTTAGGAGGACGAGAAGGACTCGGGAAAGAGGCCATTCATTGGGGACTAATGAACCATGAGCAGCAAGTGTAATGGCAGACAGCCGAGCCACAGACATTGATTTCATAAACCAGAACACTTCTGGAAAATTCCCCTTACACACCCTCACTTAGTAGCGACAGTACTGGAGAATAAGGAGTGAGGAGAATACTGGGTATGCAATACGCCTCCATGTAGAATGCACAGTACTGGGGAATGGGCCAGATCCTAGGAGTAAGGACAGTCCGCCTCTTAAAGGCATATGCAACATCTTCCCCCCATGTAGTGGGGACAATACTGGGCAACGTGACAGATCCGTGGAGTAAGGGCAGTACTGTGGAATCTGTCTCCAAGGACCTTACTGGGGAACGTGATGGCTCCAGCTAAAAAAGAAATGAATGGCGAATGCAACATGCAGTACGGAAAGTACTGGTCAATGTGACAAAGTGTCAAGCAGTGAAGCTGTCCTGGTGACTAGGACACAGATTGATGCAGCAAAAACTGTACACTGGGGAATGCGTACAGCTCCATGCAGCATAAACTGTACACCGGGGAATGGGTACAGCTCCATGCAGCATAAACTGTACACCGGGGAATGGGTACAGCTCCATGCAGCATAAACTGTACACCGGGGAATGGGTACAGCTCCATGCAGCATAAACTGTACACCGGGGAATGTGACAGCTCCATGCAGCATAAACTGTACACCGGGGAATGTGACAGCTCCATGCAGCAAGATCTGTACAGGGGAGAAGGAGCAATCCAGTACAGGTATACCCCCAGAGGGGGGTGGGAACACATTGGCAGTTGAGTGGTGTAAAACAAAATATGGGACCCCTTGTGAGGCACGTTGAGGGCCTCCCAACCCCAAGCTTGACAACTAAGAATTGGCGGCACCATACAGGCCTGGACAACACCCAATGTGCAAGATGATCATGTTGCTGCAGAGGCACGCCATGCACTGCACTTGGTGAAAGCAGCAAGCCTAGTGCAAGGATGCAGAGGGAATGAATAGGCAAGTATTACACACAAAAAGGTCCAGAGAATGTACCCCTAACTAATATTGTCCAACCCTAAGTTGTCTGGGGCCTTGTCCCCAATTGTTCAGGATACAAAGATACAGCACTCGGGAGGCAGGAGAAAATGTAGGTAGGGTCTCTGGGCTCCAGTGATAGATTCTTAGAGCCAGGGTTCAAGATAGACAGTGTCCAAAATTCCGCCCAACAGTTAGAAGTCTTGCCAAGGCAAGTATTGGCAAAGCCAATAGGTTTAGGATAAAGGATATAAGTCCATTGACTTACAATGGGAGTGTAGGGGTATGTTAAACGCTCAGTAACTTACCCCCCCTCACTCCGAATCTTCCCAAGACTTTCCAGAACAAAGGAAGGGTGTCCTGGCCTGCTTTTCCCCGCCGAATTGCACAGTCCTTGATTTTCACGGGTTGCAGGTTCGAGTGATTCTCCGGTTAGGATATTTTGCTGGTGCAAGGACTCTTGATGAAGAAATGCAGAAACAAATGATGCAGCACCCTTCTCGGGACTGGAGGCGGGTCAGAAAAGCAGGTTTCTGACCGGGCACGCCACGCGCAGCAATGCAGCAGGACTCAGTAGCCGCGGTCGGACTTTCCGGTCTTTCTCGGGTCCCCTTGGTGCTAGGACGCTGACATTTCGCAGAGGGTGTTGTTGCAGAGGCAGCGGAGGGTGCGCCAAGTTTCAAGCGGAAACTTGGAACGGCAACAAAGATAACCTGGTAGCCCAAAAACTAAGCTGGTCAGCCACAGGACGATTCTCGGGCACTTCCAAAGGCGTTTTTTGCATTGGGCACAGAGTAGGCTTCGGGAATGGATGGTCCCTCCACTCCTGGGGTCGTAGCTCCTTCGCAGGCCTACTGGAGATCAAGAGACAGACAGGGCTCCACTGGGACTGCAGCAGAAGTTTGTTGCCAGGCCTCCTTCAGACAGGTTACAGGTTTCTTTGCGGGTCTTCTCAGCTGGACGGATTCTTGGCTCCTTCAGGTTCTTCCAGGATCTCTGACAATTGCATGCGGGGCCCTCTTATCCTAAAAGCAAAGTAGGAGTCGAAACTCCCACTAGCCAATGGCAGAACTAGCCCACCCACACACCCCACAGTGGTCCAATCAGGACCACTGGCGGGAGCACTCATGCATACCACTCAGACACACAGAAACCAGGATGTGTATTAGGGTCAGACTGACCCAGCCCACATCCTGCCTGCAAACACACAAAGCCCTCCAGTAGCCCGCCAAAAGCTCCTGCTTTCCCGGGCACTGGAAGTCCTTATAAGGAACTTTCTGACCTCTGATGCCAGGAAGAAGGCTAAACAAGTAAAAAGAATGGACTAAAAACCTTGTGGCACAGCCATGTTTGACCAGTAGCCACAGTAAGTAGCCAAACGCGGTGAACGCGGTTAAGCTAACACGAAATTCCCCAAAAAGTGGGGAAAAGTCACGGCTGCCACCAGCCCATATTTTAAGCACCTTCAGGGGTCTGCAACCTGTGGCTCTCCAGATGTTTCGGACTACAACTCCCATGATCTCCTGACATTGACTATGCTGTACAGGCCGGATGGGAATGGTAGTCCAAACACATCTGGGAGCCAAAGGTTGCAGACGCTGTGTGCAATGATAAAAAGTTACCACATGTGATACAAAAGTAACCACAAGTAGCAACACAGTCACAAGACTAAGGGAAACACTGTTTCCCAGTACCGATAGCCTTAAGGACATATCAGTTTCCCCATAACATGTGAGCAAAGGCTAGTACAATGAAGCTAAAGGCTTTACTGCACTGCATAAAGTACAGGTCAGATTGAAAAATAAAAGCAAAAAGTTTAGGGGTTCCATAAAGATGGAAGGAAAGGTGCAGTAAAGAGAATCTTTCCTAACAGTAAGGATGCAGAGGCACGCCATGCACTGCACTCACTGCACTAGGTGGAAGCAGCAAACCTAGTGTAAGGATGCAGAGGCACGCCATGCACTGCACTAGGTGAAAGCAGCAAACCTAGTGTAAGGATGCAGAGGCACGCCACGCACTGCACTAGGTGAAAGCAGCAAACCTAGTGTAAGGATGCAGAGGCACGCCACGCACTGCACTAGGTGAAAGCAGCAAACTTAGTGTAAGGAGAATCAGTTTTGCTGGCTTTGAGACAGAGGTCATTAGCAGTGCACCAGGCCTGGGTGGCAGAGAGGCAGTCAGGGATGAAAGAGGGTGCAATGGCCTCAGTGGGAAATTTGAAAGAAGTTGCGTATAGTCAGCGTAGCATTGGGAGTTGGGGGAGAAGGAGGAAAGGAGTAGTGAAGCAGACAAAGGTATACGTTAAAGAGCCAGGACGAAAGAATGGAACCCTGGGGACACCACAGGTGGTGGAAGTAGGGGAGGAGAAAGGTCCCAGAAAGTTTCAATTAGGAAGGAAGTGAGCCAGTCCAGTGCCCGCTCCGAGATGCCAAGGGTGTAATGGAGCCTTTCTATGAGAATAGAATGGTTCCCTAATCATTCGCCATGAGGAACACCTCTCCCGGCAGGCGCCTGGCTCCTGTACTCCATGCAGATAAGAATCAGTCAGTGCTTTTTCATGCTGGAACTGAAATGTTTTCTTTCTGAAGTGCATGTACTCTCACCTCGGAAAGATATTTTGTTCTTAGGTCCGAGGGCCCTCTCCAGGACAAGGGGGGGCGGGGCCACCCGCACCACAAGGTCTGCAGGGGACCCTGCTTGACCAGTGTTGCAGTAGCAAATTGAATCACCCCACGCTTGTGACCCAAAAGGCACAGTTCTGTTCTCATTGCAAGGACTATATAAAAGCTTGATGGTGAGCACCCACATGGAGATCATTTCCACCAACGTCAACATACGCGAGCACAGGCTACCAGTGCCACCGAATCGAGAAGGACAAAACCAGGAGCTGGAGGCGCACTGCAAGCCAGAGGCCACCACAGACTTGGAACAGAGCGGAGGCCGCCCAGGTAATCTGTACTTACCTCATGGAGAACCGCTGCTCGGTTACCCAACAAGGACTTGGATACTTGCAGAGCGGGCTGCCATTCCAGCAACACGACAGCCCTGTGCAGAGAAAAGGGGCAGGGTTTAACCCGCAATTTTAAACATTCTGCAAGACATATCCCCTCCCAGGTGGGGAATACAGGACCACAACCAGAGTATAGCGAGGGGGGGTAGAGGAAACTCCATGAAGCAGGAAGTGGGTTACTCCGGTGAGGTGTCAGACCTAGGGAGCAGCAGTAGGAAGGATGGTAGAGTGGACTGTGGAGAGAATGTTCAGGGAGTGCAAGCGTTGATAGGGTGCATGAAAGAGTGGAAAAGGGTTTTAGGAGAGAAGTGTAGGAGTGAATGTAAAGTGAAAAGGGGTGTCCGATTGGAAAGGTGGGTGGCGGATGGAGCTGTAGCATCAGGGAGAGTAGTAACATTACAGGGTGGAGGCGAGGCTTAGCAGGGACAGACGTTAGAAAGCATGGAATAGAAGCAGTGAAGGAGGGTGGAGTCAGATAGGATGAGAGTAGGAGAAAACACTAGGAAGTTTAGTTTAGGTGCACAACAGAAAAGAGCAGAGTCAGGAGAGTGTCTGTAAGGCAGAACCCTTAACCTCAAGAGTGTAGGGACAGTCTATGAAGTACCCAAGATAGAGAAGGTGTTCTGCCTAGACAGTAGGGCGGAACCTCCAGGGGATACTAACCTGGGGAGTCAGGACACTTGGGGAGAGGGAGGTGGGAAGAAACTGACTTTGGGGCCTTGAAAATCCTAAAAAGAAAAAGGTCTTAAACCATCTGTGACAGGACAGATTCATGCAGTAAGCACAGTACTGGGAGATGTGACATAAGCATAGAGTAAGGGACGTACTGGGTATACACCATCTCCATGGAGTAAGCCGCATAATGGGGAATGTGACTCTATGGAGTAAGGGAACCACTGGGGAATGTAGTATAGCTCCACATAGAAAGGACAGTACCGGGAACGCACAGCAGCTCAAATTAATGAGGTCCAGTTTAATGTAGTAAGATCTGTACTGGGTATGTGGCACAGATCCATGGAGTAAGGGGAAAACTGGGGAACATGTCACAGCTTCATTTAGCAAGAACAGTTTGGGGGAATGTGTCGGAACTAAATGGATAGGACGTACTGGGAAATGTGACCATTTCATGTAGTAAGAAATGTACTGAGGAACGCAACAATGATCCATGCTTTAAGGGCACTGCTGAGTAATAAGGCACAAAGTAGAATGAACATTACTAGAAAGGACGTGTGGCCAGGGACTCGTTACCAGAAAGGACGTGTGGCCAGGGACTCGTTACCAGAAAGGACGTGTGGCCAGGGACTCGTTACCAGAAAGGACGTGTGGCCAGGGACTCGTTACCAGAAAGGACGTGTGGCCAGGGACTCGTTACCAGAAAGGACGTGTGGCCAGGGACTCGTTACCAGAAAGGACGTGTGGCCAGGGACTCGTTACCAGAAAGGACGTGTGGCCAGGGACTCGTTACCAGAAAGGACGTGTGGCCAGGGACTCGTTACAGACAGCACATGCTTCAAGGATTTTAACAAAAGCCGAAATGTTGATGTTATGGCAAAATGTCCTCTCAGCTACTGTTGGTGAACACATTCGGCTTGCTACTTCAATATCTAACCACTGACGACCTTCTTTGCAACATTTTAACATCTTTGCCGTGTCATAACATTAGATTTATCCAAATCAAGCCACCCCTTCCATACACAGAACAACAGAGCACTGCTCCAGTCAAGCAGACCTGGGAACCATCGAACGGGGACGTTTTTAGGGATTCTTTTCAGGTTTGCTTTGGCTCCATTATTCAGTCGCTTGGGAGGCCGCTGCAGGGCTTTCAGCTTGCACACAATACTGACACAGTCACTCCCTATGCACTGCTCAGTCGCAGCAGTCATGGGTACACGTTCGTGGATGTCTGAATACATTTCAAATAAACATTTGATTTGATAGATGCCGGCTTTCACCCTGAGCAGTTGTCATAGATAATGCCTGCTTTAGTCTGATAAGCAGATGCTTGAGAGCTGCTGCTGAGGCAATGAGGCTCCAGGAAGCTGAGCTGTGCACACGACTGAAGATAGTACTAGGTTTCATGCTGGATGAAATAAGCTCCAGGAAATGCAAATACAGTAGCTTTGTGTAAGTGAAAACAATGTATACGGTCATCGTAAGAGGCCTCGTTACAAATTAGTGATTTGCTTTAAGTACGTGTGTTCGGTCTAGGTTTGTGGAGTATAAGGGGACTACCTCACACATTAAGGTTGATTGAGTGTTAGTAAATATTAGAGGATACAATTATACACACTTGTCCAAGTTTTGAAGGGGTGTTCTGTGTAACGTCCTTGCAAATATGAGCGATTTTGTATGTGCTTCTAGCAGTCCCCTCATATCAAAACAGCTGACAATAGAAAGTCCTTCTGGTGTTAGCTAGATTACTCTATCACAACAAACCTTGCTGCCCAAGAATGGGCAGTGCACTGCCCCTGCAGTGGGGTACAGCCTCTGGCTAAACAGGGTTCAATGAAAAGCAAAACACGCACACAGGTCCCCCTGCACCCAAACAGACAATATTGCAATTATTTAAGATACACAGAACAAGAACTAAAAAGGTGGAAACTATTCTGTGAGCATAAAATAAGGCAGCAATTTCAAAGATCTTAAAACCTCTTTCTAGATATAATGGGTGTAACTTTACCCAGAGAGAGCAGCGCTTGGTGAACTTCCTTCATCACATTCCTGTAAAGTTCCTTCTGCCACTCCTTCAAAATCTCCCACTCCTCTTCAGAGAAACATGAAGGAACATCATAGAAGGTGACCTGCGCCTGGAAATGAACATGTGACATCAATTATTCACCAATTCCTTTCAGTGAAAGTGCACAATGAATGCCCATTCATTTTCAATAAACTGGATCTGCCTCTGCTTCTACCTTCCTCCAAGATGTCCGCCGCCTTTCCCGACCCTGCGGGCGCCCGCTATGTTGCCTGGTTTGCTTGGAGGCACTTCCCAGGATCTTACAGCCTGATTGGCTGTTGCCACCAGCAAGTGCAGCGGCCTGGCTGAACAGTGAGGCGAAGCTGTGCATTTTTAAGGGCCTCGCTTCAAGGGCCTACACTGTCTTCTCCCTGTCCTTTCCCAGAACGCCGACTCTCAACCGAGGCCCGTCATACCTACACTCATGACACCATCGTGCATTCAGGTAAGAGGTTGCTCTATTCGTTTACAATCACCCCTTGGGTCCATCCTGAAGCCACGCCTCATGGTCTCCCCTCTGCAAGACGGATACTCACCTGCCGTATCCAAACTATGCCGGCACAAACATTACCTGTCTCAACCTCACCATCACCCTTGAACTAACTTCAACCGCTTGTCCAGTCATTACACTTATTGCCACTTAAGACGCCTTGATGCCTCTACTTCATTTGCACCTCTAATAGTTCACCTATAAGAGGAGACGTATTCATTTTTGTACGGTACCTGGGACATTGACACTATATGTACCTGATGTAGCTCCCCCATATTGGGAGGGGGTTGGGGTGGGGGAACTCTCCATTTGTATTTTGCAACGGGCTGCTGCCACCCTGTAACATGGGGCTGTGCAACATGTCTCTGCCAACCTATTTTGACTTTGTCATCTGTATGCTGCGGCCAACCTGCCAAAAGGGTTAGGCTGTTTGTTTATATTTGCAAGCACTTAAGTAACCAAACAAACCACACCCCTTTACCTGGGGTTATGTAACATGTATGCATGTCGTCACAATGCACTTTGTAACTAAGTAAGTCTTCTTGTACAGTGCCACGATGCTGGAGGGCTGTTGTATTTCCATTTATAGAGCGCACATTTTTTTTAAAAATAAAAATATTCAGGGCAAAGGTGGGAGTATTTTTGCCCCTCTAGTGAAAATCAAAAGTTGGCACCATAACTGCCATCAGCACAACAGAAGCATTTGTGATCATGTAGTATGACAAGCATACAACATCTTTATAAACAGGTGGGTGGCTCCTTTTCCTCTTCCGCCATTCCCACAAGCTTGCCAACAATGCGCAGCTCTTTGGACACACGCTGCTAACTGACGAGCAGATGCCGAAGCTAGCTGCCACGAGCCTAATCTACTCGTCTGGCACAGTGGGCATTCCCGCCAATACATTGGGACACCTCAAGAATGTGCATATGAATACCACGTGCACTGCTTGACTCACCATTTTCTCACGTGCCACGTGTACCTACTGCCCCCACCACTCTACTACCACCAAGGGCATCACCAGCGCTCACTGCAACAAAAATAAAAAACATTTTTTAAAAAAAGGAATAAAAAAGGGACTCATACTAGCCGGTACACGGTTACCGCAACAGCGGCACTCACAATGAGTGTACCGGCCACACCTGTGCCGCAACCTCCTACAAGGTCCACAGGCACCACATAGCTCATGCCACCCCCATTCACCATGACCCTGCAGGCTGACAAAGGCCCGAGGTGGGTGGAATGGCTAGAGGACTTTAATCACTTTATTAAGGCGACTGGTGAAGAAAACTCACCAAACTTACAAAACATGTTCGTCAATATTGCTGGTAGTGAAGTAAAGACGCTCATCAAGGCCATCCCCCCGCAGGAGCATCCAGAATTTGCATCATAGTTAACTGTCCTCAACAAAAGACTTGTAATTTGAGCCCAATCGTGATTACAAGCGGTACATGTTCAATCAGTGCACCCAAAGGGGGGAAGAAACAGTGGACGAGTTCTTCACTCACCTTAGAATCAAAGGTGCACACTGCCAATTTCACGCTTTTTCGCTTGGACGAAGCAAAACGGCTGAGGGTGGATCAAAGGGTGCCTGTCCCAAACACTGAAGCAACAGCTCCTCTCCACAGTCAGTGAGATGGCTAGGATTTTTGAAAGGGTGGACGTCCAAGCAACTCAGATGCCGGCGGCACCACCCCCCCAACATGACAAGAGCGAACTCATCGCAGTGGTTCAGCCGGCCAGTTAACGACCCGGGGACAGGAGTACCAGAGGAGGGTACCCGACAGGCCCCAGGATGCAGAGTCAGTGCTACCACTGCGGGATGGTGTTCCTCCATTCAGGGACGTGCCCCTCTCTCTCCCAGAGATGCGGCAACTGTAACAGAGAGGGCCACTTTCCGTCGGTCTGCATAAAAGGAAGGCAGTATAGGACATCGGTTCCCGTAGAACCCGACATACCAGATGCGTCCCTACCAACAGGGGCCGAGACGATACATACGAGTGGTGGAAGACCATTACCCAGAAGACGACCCCCAAGACTTTGAAGCATACAAACAAAGACCGCATATCAGGGATGAGTATGACAGACCACCTCAACCACACCAAAGTCAATATCTGACAGTGATACACGGACCCGCATATGAAGGCGACAACTACGACCAGTATGCTCAACATGAATATGTTAATCTCATCCTAGACGACAGAAGCGCCCATGACACCTGTCAAAATAGGTGGCAAACAATTCTGTTTCCTGGTCGACTCCAGGGCCACCATTAACATTACAGGGGGAAAGAAATTCCTACAGATACCAGACTGGTTTTCAGTGGGGAGCAGACTCTCCTCTCCACCTGACACTTTGGGCACATTACCACAGTCATCCATGTGATTCAAAGCCCAACCAAAGGGCGATGCTTACTGAGCTTCCACACAGCTTCCTGGCTGGGACTCATTGACATACATGTCCACGAAGGGGACACTATACAATTGACTGTTTTCAAGTGGCCGGAAAAAACTTGTCTGCGCGATGAGGAATGAACATGCGACACACCCTGACAGCCCTTTCCATGGTCCCGCTCCTCTGCTATATCTGACACGCTCGATGTTCTTGCCCCCGGCATCAGGATCCCCCTGAAATCGAAAGCCAAGTGCAACTCCTGGTATGACTCAGACCTCGTCACTCCTAAACCCAAGTGCAGGGTGGCTGAGAGGAAATGCATACTTCATCTACATCCTCTGACAAACTGGCCTGCCGTCTGCTCCAAAGGCAATACCGGCTCTCTGTTCGCACTAAGAAGAGAGCTCACACACTGCAATCTGCAAGGAACTGGCCAATCCTGCTGCAGTCTCTACCTCTCCTGTCCCTTCCCAGGCCCTCTGCACAGCACTGGCTTCTCATTTCATCGCTAAAACTCAGGACATCCTGTCCTCTCTCTCCCCCCCCTTACTCTCTGCGCTTCCTCTGGCCCTTCTTCGACCCCCTCTCCTCCCTCCTCCTCTGCCTTTCTCCTGTTCTCCCCAGATGAGGTTTCCAGACAAGTCCGATCTATGAAAGTCGTCAACAGGTTCTTCCCTGTTCCTCCAAAACCCATCAAGGACCACATTGACTCCCTGGCTCCTGCCCTGGCTGATTGCAACCACTCCTTCGCCACCGGACTCTTCCCCTCCCCCGTGAAGCATTCCCTTGTGCACCCTCTTAAGAAACCCTCTGCTGACCCTTCCTGCCCGGCTAACTATCGCCCAATCTCCACCACTCCTTTCCTGGGCAACTCCTGGAAAAGCTGGCAATCTCCCAGCTTAATCTTCACACTGAATCTGTTGGTTGTCTCCATGACCATCGGACTGGTTTCAGAGCTGCCAGAAGTATGGAAACTGCTCTCCTGAACACCCGTGAAGACCTGCTCTCCAACACCCCGTGTCCTCATCTTGCTTGATATCTCTTCTGCCTTCGATACAGTCAACCATGCCATCCTGCTCAACCGTCTGTGGTAACATGCGGATCACGGGCCAGGCCCTGGCGTGGCTGACTTATTTTCTCTCTGATCGACCCTCCCAGGTTCAACTCAGGTCCTTCCTCTCCTCCATCTCTACCTGTGGTGTTTCCCAGGGATCTAATCTCTCCCTGGCTGTTCAACCAATACCTGGCACTTCTTGCCCACCGCATTGCTGCACTCTCCCCCAACTTCCAGTGCTACTATACAGAAGGCGGATGTGGGCAGGGCCTCAAATTGCCCGATGTAGGCTGTTGACCAACACTGATGTTGCGGGCGGGGGTAGGAGTGAGTTAGCCAAAGAGCAGAACATTTTCCCCAGAGCCACTATGGACTTTGAGGACCCACAAGCAAGAGAACTACCTTGGTGGGATCAGAACGACCGGAGTACATTAAGCAAGCAGTATTGGTTGCAGCAGCAAAATAGTCTAGTTAGAGCAGCTAATGTAGAAGTGCTCTTACCCCCGCCTGCCTGAAACGAGAAAACTGGGCAAAAGATTAAGCAAAGGATTTACAGGGTTTCAACGATAGGCAGTCAAGACATTTAGAGTCACCAACATTATGTGCAGGAGGTATGCCAAGTTGAATATAACAACTAATCTTGCTTTACTTGAAGGCTTAAGGCTGCAGCATTGTGAGGGGAGCCGAGATTTGGGGGGCACCCAGGGGTATAAATCCCCACCATAGAATAGCGGGCACACAAGCTGATCAGATTGAGAAGTAGGAATACATAAAGTGGTGTGCCAGAGGTCACCCGCACAGCCATGCAGAGGAACAAGGAGGCGGGCAGAACAAACAAGGATGACAAAGAGCTCCTGGAACAACAAGTCAGCTGCTGGCTGGTAGTGAAATGCAAATGGCGTTTACTTCTGTTGATACGTTCATAGAAGTGTAAATAAATCTGCATCCTTTAACTCGACATAAGCCCATCTGGAGTCCCTCCTTGATTGCTGAAGAGGGCCAGAGCCTGATGCAAGGAGTCCAGCTGGTGCCACTCACCCAATCTGCCCCCTGTGCAGGCATCTGGTCTTGGGCACTTTGGAAGGGTTTCTCCGCCGGGAGGTGGGGGCCCTTTCTCCCCGGCCAGCTCGGGTGCATTCCTGCAGTTGGGTGGGTTTCTCGGCGGGGGCCCTGTATGGAGGGAGCCCTGCAGCTAGGAGAGAGATGAGGGGTCCCCGGCCGTGATATTATGAGCCAGGGGTCGGGTCAGGTCAGGTGGCGGCGCAGGTGAGGCACCGCTCCCCACAGATGCTGCTGAAGACCAGGGCGGCCATCTTGACTTCTCCTTAAATCCTGCGTCGCTCAACGCCGCCTCCTTAACGGGCCAATCACAGCGGAGCGCGCGAGAGAGACGCGTCTTCTGTGCGCGCATGCTCATAACGGAGCCAGCGAATAGCGCCGCGCATGCGCGCACTCGCACAGCTACAGCGGCACCGGCCTATTTCCCCTCGAGCGACCCTCGGGCCACCGCGAGGAAATGATCGTCTTGCCCGTTTCCTCGCCATGGCTCGTATGATTCCCCACACCCGAGCAGAAGTAGCACTCTGAGTAGCCACTGGAGAACTACTCTGGTGTAAACATGGATGCAACCCCCGAGCTGTATGCCCCGCCCATAGCCACACAAGACTCCGCCCACATGTCAAACAGTTCAACTATTGAATGTGTGATCAGCTGTGTGCAAGCATCAAATGATACTGTGCCCTCAAAAAACTCATGTACCAGTTCTGCAGGGCCCTTTTGCACCTGGAAACCTTGCACTACTCCAGATAGAGACGTTTTTGCTCACATGTGTTGGCAGCTCTTCTCCGCTGCAGGCAAGGGGGCCTCCAGGCATCAGGCACCCACACACCATTCCCTTCCAAGACGGCCTTCCAGCCTCTTTAAGTTGATTCTGGGAATATACCCCTAGTTCGCCGTTATAACTACACGACTATGAGTCCCAGAATGCAAAGTTAAAAAAGGCCTGGACACTCTTTACTCTGAATGGTTGGCTTGGGCACCAATGAAAAAGTGGCCCACTGTTGCAAATGCAATTCAATCCTTTTGTGATGGACTGTTTAAGTAGTACCCCACAGGGAGTTTTGGGAAAAAATGTGATGCAAATTGTGCATTTTAAAGATATTTATTCAGCAATGCTGGTCAAAACGACTAACCGTACGTTGAAGTAACTCATCAACCCGGTGTAACGTCACTTTTTGCTACCTGTCAGAAAATCCTACCAATAGGAAAAAGTGACGGGGTAGGAAAATCTGACAGCCTAGCCTGTCATTTTTTCCTACCCGTCAGAAAATCCTACTGAGAGCAGGCATTGGGCAACCCACCCAGGGGTAGGAAAAAGTGACGGGGTTGGAAAATCTGACAGCCTAGCCTGTCATTTTTTCCTACCCGTCAGAAAATCCTACCGAGAGCAGGCATTGGGCAACCCACCCAGGGGTAGGAAAAAGTGACGGGGTAGGAAAATCTGACAGTTTGACCTGTCATTTTTTCCTACCCGTCAGAAAATCCTACCGAGAGCAGGTATGGGGCAACCCACCCAGGGGTAGGAAAAAGTGATGGGGTAGGAAAATCTGACAGCCTAACCTGTCATTTTTTCCTACCCGTCAGAAAATCCTACCGAGAGCAGGCATTGGGCAACCCACCCAGGGGTAGGAAAAAGTGACGGGGTTGGAAAATCTGACAGCCTAGCCTGTCATTTTTTCCTATCCGTCAGAAAATCCTACTGAGAGCAGGCATTGGGCAACCCACCCAGGGGTAGGAAAAAGTGACGGGGTATGAAAATCTGACAGCCTGACTTGTCATTTTTTCAGTATCCCTACATATTATCCCCACCAAAAATATCGCTGTATATATGGTTGATTGTCTTGCCATAGGCAATATTTTTGGGGGGATCATTTGTGGGAGCGGGTGTTGCGGGGGTGTCCCCCATACATTTAAAAAGAATGCTGGAGTTGCGGGGGTGTCCCCTGCAGGGTCCATGGCTGAATATTGCCACAAAAATACAGAGAGCAGGCATTTGCCCGTGTACCGGGAAAGTGGGGTAAGTGGAGTAAGAGGTTATGGAAACAATTCCTCTTTTTTCAGGTTGATGACATACCCAAGTGGATTAAAAATTTTTGGGTCACCGTACTGCCTGAAAGTGCATTTTTAAGGATGGCAGCTTGCACAACCTCCATATGCCCCACCACTGCTTTACTATTTTGATCATTATTATTGCGAAGACACAATACAAGGACATGATTGTTGACGGCTATAATCTCAAACAATTTACGACTTAGAGATTTGCCAACAGGTTGAGCTTTGTCTGCACCTTTTCTGGCAACATGTCACAACAGTACTTTACATATTGAAATGTCCATATCATTGGAAATGTTATGTTATGTTAAAGGTACATATATAGCGCACCGTTGCCAACGGAATTGGTCCCCAGGCACTCTGGCAGATCTGTAAACAGGATGAGGGCGGGTAGTGTTAGTCGAGGAGTGGAGTAGAAGAGTGGGAGAAGTGGTGTGCTGTTGGCAGCTTCAGCTCGGTATACACCGAGTGCTGGGCTTTGGTGCAAGTATCGGATCGGGCGAGGCCTTGTGTGCTGTAGGTTCGCTCTATGTGTTGTTGATGCGGTGTGGTAAAGTGCGTGGGGATTGCTCGGATAGAAATGGTTTTGTGAGTGGGTTGAGTATGCAGAAAATTGAGGGTTCTGTTAGTGGGGTCTGTATCCTGGTCCAGGTACTTCTGGTTCCATTTGGAAAAATGCCACGGCCTCTGCACACATAGGGTACATATCTGCATGCAGGTGTGCACTCACTTTTTTATAGCTTGCATGTAGCCGTACAAGATGTCAAGATTGGAGGCCTTATCCCGTCCCTCCTCACCTGAATCTTCTGCGGCAGATTCCTTCGGATTCAACTCCGTCTTCTTACGGTCCTTCCTCCTTACCAGAGTCTTGTTCTTTAATGTCTTGGCTTTCTTTTCGTGCAAATAGGGTCTAGCCCCTCCAGAGGCCACCGCGGCAGAGATAGAACCCTGTCCGCAGGGAACCCCAGGGGGCCAGACCTAAATCAGGGAAAAAGCACGAAGGCAGAAAAAACCCTGTTTCCAGATGGGTTCCAATAAGGAGTGGAGAATTCCGTTCACAAGTAATTGAAGTCTGGCTGCTGCTGATAGCTGAAGTAGTTGACCTCCAACTCCGGTGGAGAGAGCCAGTTAAGCCCTGCGGTGACAGTAGGGCGAAGCACACAGAGGAAAGATACAGGAACTCAAATAAACCAATAAATAAATCTTAAAGGAAGACAGAACAGAGAGAAATGCCCGTAAATAACAGTGCTAAATAAGGAAATGTGTGCAGGTAACCATAAGCAGAAAGTAGAAATATGCCTGCAGAGTGCAGTAAGTCTGCAAATGAAAAATTAGAGTGTAGAGAAGACGAAAGGCAGAAAATGCCGAATCAAATAAACTGAAATGATTCGGCGGAGGTGTAGTACAGAAGCACAAGCGAGGCGGAGCTATAGAACAGATGAGGAGAGAAACGCTTGCAGAAGTAGCAAGAACCAAGAGACAGGTAACAAGGGAAGAAATCATGTAAAGCACAAAAGGTAGGCACAAGGAAGGCAAAAGGTAGTTGCAAAGATGGTCGGCAAGGAGGAAATATCCAACAACGAAGTTCCACACGAACCGGAGCGATGTGTACAGATACAACGCATCGGTTTGGGGGAGGAGTCAGAATTTAAAGGTACGGCCACCATCTTGAATGAGGACTAGAGCGCTCGCAAGTCAATGTTTCCAGCGCTTCCAAACCTTCCATTCTCCGTTCCTGACAGTATACCCCCGTCTTCTCGGGGGACCCCCTGGTTTGCCCGGATGAAGGCGATGGAACCTCTGCACAAGGCTTTTGGCATGTATATGGCTCACAGGTTCCCATGTCCTCTCTTCCACTGGATAACCCTTCCAATGAACCAAATAGTGCAACCGTCCCTTGTGGTATCTGGAATCGACAAGACGAGACACCTCATATTCTTCTGGCGTAGAGCTCACCTGAGCACGCGTCTTGAACACAGGTCTCTTAAAAGGTTCATCCTTATGTTCCTTGAGAAGGGAGACATGGAAGATGGGATGTACCCTTCTGAGATATTCAGGTAGCTTGATCTTATATGCAACAGGGTTGATCTGTTGAAGAATGGGAAATGGCCCAAGGAAACGAGAGGAGAACTTCCCCTTATGAACCCATCTGGGTAGAAATCTGGTGGACAACCAGACAAGCTGCCCTATCTTCCAGCTCGGGTTGGCAGTACGACCCTTGTCTGCCCATTTCTTGTGTGTAAGTTGACTCGCTTGGTGTGCTTCCTTAGCGAGTCTGTGTACCTCCTGTAGGTCCTGTAGCACCCCATCCAACGCCGGAATCTTGGTAGAAGGAGGATTAAGCCAGGGTAAATGTTGAGGATGATATCCGTAGGTACAATAGAAAGGACTCATCTGGATCGAGGTATGGAGAGAGTTATTGTAGGCGAATTCTGCCTGTGGGAGGAAACGATACCACTCTTCTTGTTGCGGACTGCAAAAACACCTGAGGTACTGTTCTAGGCTGGCATTTAATCTTTCCGTTTGGCCATTGCTCTGTGGGTGGTATCCAGAAGAGAGTGCCTTGTGAATCCCTAGAACTTGGCAGAGAGAAGCCCAGAACTTGGAGGTGAATTGGGGTCCTCTGTCCGACACTATGGTCCTGGGCAAACCATGTAGACGGACTATATCCTGAAGGAAGGTTGCGGCCATTTCGGAGGCTGAAGGAACCTGTTTAAAGGCCGAAAAATGGGCGAGTTTGCTAAATGAGTCAACTGTCACCATAATCGTAGTCATGCCATATGACGGAGGGAGGTCTACAATAAAATCAGTAGAGATGTGTTCCCAAGGATTGTCCGGTAAGGGTTCTTGCTGAAGTAGTCCCAGAGGTCTTCCCGTTCGGTGTTTGTTAGATGCACAGACCGAACAAGTGGAAACGTACAGGCTTACGTCTCTTCTTAAGGTCGGCCACCAGAAACCCCTCCGTATCAGATCCAATGTCTTCCTGATCCCGGGATGTCCAGATAAAGGAGTGTCATGACACCAGGAAAGAATCTGATCTTGTAGCTTCTTAGTGGGAACATAGAGAGCTCCTTCATGATAATACAATCCGTCCTTATCTTGAATGACAGTTGACGGAAGCTCGGTACCCATCTGATACTGTGGAATGAGGTCTTGAAGAAATGAAACAGTTGACGCCAATACCTTGAGATTAGGGAAAACCAATTCGTGTCCCGTGTAGAAGCCAGAGGTATCCCCAAGGCTTCTTGACAAGGCATCAGCCTTCATGTTCTCGGTACCAGGTAAGTATGTAATTACAAAATCATATTGTAAAAAGAAATATGCCCATCTGGCATGCCTGGCGTTGGAACATTCCAACTGTTGTAAAACCCGAAGGTTACGATGGTCTGTTCTAATAGTAAACGGATGAGTAGCTCCCTGTAAAAGATGTCTCCACTCTTGACAGGCCAGTTTGATAGCCAATAGCTCCTTTTCAATCACAAAGTAGTTGCGTTCACTACAGGTAAGTGTCTTGGAGTAATAAGCTATCGGATGTTCATAGTTGTCATCTGACCTTTGAAGCAGAACTGCTCCCACCGCCCCTGTAGAAGCGTCTGTTTCCAGAATGTAAGGTCGATTCTGATCTGGTTGGACCAGAATGGGGGCTGTAGAAAAACATTCTTTTAGAAAACAGAAGGCTTTTTGGGGCCCTTCATTGTATAAAAACTTGACTCCTTTCTTCATTAGAGAGGTCAGTGGAAGTACCTTGTTAGAAAAGTTGGGAATGAACCTTCGATAAAAATTGGCCAATCCTAGGAAGCTTTGGAGTTCTTTGATATTGCCAGGATTTCTCCATTCTCTGATAGCCTTTACCTTACTGGGGTCCATCTCGATACCTTCTTTGGATAAGATATATCCTAGATAGGACACGGACGTAGTTTCAAATGAGCATTTCTCCGGCTTTACCAGTAGTTGATGGAATTGCAGACGCTGTAAGACTAGTCTGACCAGTGACCTGTGCTCTGATAGAGTCTTGGAAAAAATGAGGATGTCGTCCAGGTACACTACCACAGATACAAACAGCATATCTGTGAATATCTTGTCCATATACCTTTGGAAAATAGCCGGTGCATTCACAAGACCAAATGGCATCACTCGGTATTCGAAGAGTCCAAAAGGGGTACGGAACGCTGTCTTCCACTCGTCCCCTTTCTTGATCCTCAAAAGGTGGTAAGCCCCTCTTAAGTCAAGCTTGGTAAAGAACACCGCCCCATGTACGGCCTCCAAGATGTCTCGGATCAAAGGCATAGGATACCTATCTCGAATGGTAACCTTGTTGAGCCCCCTGTAGTCTATACAAGGGCGTAGCTCTGCTGAGTCCTTTTTAGGAATGAAGAACAAGGAAGCCCCGCAGGAGGATCTGGACTCTTGGATGAGTCCGTTTTGAAGATTTGCATCGAGGTATTCTCTCAGAGCCTTCCTCTCTGGTAGAGACAACGGGTACATCCTCCCAAAGGGCACCACCGCCTCAGGTATTAAGTCTATACCACAATCCTCTGTTCTATGAGGCGGGAGTTGACGGGGAACTGCATCCAGGAACACCTCTGAGAATTCTTGATAATGGATGGGCACTGATGCCACTGTGATTGGAACTGGAGTACTGTTTCGGTCATATGCTAAAGTGTTGGACGTTGAGGACAAGCTCATGCAGTGTGATTTACAAAATGTAGAATTGAAGACTACCTTGTTAGCCATCCAATCAATTAGAGGGTTGTGCCTCCTTAACCAAGGAATGCCAATGACCAACGGAAAATGAGCTGCCCTGATCTGATCGAATACCAGGAACTCCTCGTGATGGCCTAACCTCATTCTCAACGGAGTGGTCTCCTTGGTAATAGGTCCCGAAGATAAGGGTCTTCCGTCCACCCCTTCCACCGGAATGGGAGCGGCTTTAGATCTTGTTGGAACAAAATGTTCTGCTGCCCACTTGGAGTCGATAAAATTCCCTGCTGCTCCACAGTCAAGCATGGCGAGTACCTCTGTGGGACCTGCATCAGACAGCCATAAGTCAACTCGAAACACCATTAGACTGTTGTCATCCGGAGTGGTTACTGCTCTTGTGTAGTTGCAAGGGTGCTTGTTACTCCCCCCGAAACCTCCCTTGCTGTAGATCGGGGGTTGAAGTTTCCCTGTCGTCGAGGTGGCACCTCAGGACAGTCTCTCAAAAAGTGCTTCGAGGAGCCACAATACATACACAGTCCAGCTTCTCTTCTTCTTCTCTTTTCTTCTTGAGTTAGAGGTCCCCGGGCCGCCCCTATCTGCATAGGTTCTGCAGGAGGATGGGTAGCTCTGGTGGGAGGGACAGGAGAGGGGAGGCCAGTTGGCTGCGGAACGCCTCGGGTTCGTCTTCTTTCTAGTCGTCTCTCTTGTAGACGAAACTCAATCTGAAGAGATAATGTAACCAGATCTTGAAAGGATGCAGGTCTCGCCACTCGGGCCAGCTCATCCTTGATTTCATCACGAAGGCCACGTCTGTAGATGGTTTGCTGAGCGGAATCAGGCCAATCTGCCTTGGCTGCCAACCTCTGGAAACGAGTCAGATAGGTTTGTACGTCAGTGTTTCCCTGGCTGACATCTAGGATAGCTTCTAGAGAGGAATAGAAGACTTCTGGTCGGTCGAAACGTTCTTTAAACACCTCTGTAAAACGATCATAGTCTCCCAAAATCGGGTCGTTTCCGGTGACAAACGGTGTAGCCCATGAAAGCGCATTACCCATTAGGTTTGCAATTATAAACCCGACCTTAGATCTAGCAGTCTCATAAGCATGAGGTCGAAAGGCAAAATACACCTTACATGCGTCAATAAAGTCCTTCAGCCCTCCCGGGTGACCATCATATTTGCCAAAGGAGAGTGGCATTGTAGGCAGGTCTCCCCTGTCATCACGATGCAACACAACCTGTTGTCGGAGGGCTATGTTCTCTGTTCTCAAAGCCTGGACCTCCATGGTAAGGTTCTGCATCGCTGCTACCAATTCTTGATATTGTTCTAACGATGCCATGGTAGATATTGGGCGTTGTATGCTGTCAAGATTGGAGGCCTTATCCCGTCCCTCCTCACCTGAATCTTCTGCGGCAGATTCCTTCGGATTCAACTCCGTCTTCTTACGGTCCTTCCTCCTTACCGGAGTCTTGTTCTTTAATGTCTTGGCTTTCTTTTCGTGCAAATAGGGTCTAGCCCCTCCAGAGGCCACCGCGGCAGAGATAGAACCCTGTCCGCAGGGAACCCCAGGGGGCCAGACCTAAATCAGGGAAAAAGCACAAAGGCAGAAAAAACCCTGTTTCCAGATGGGTTCCAATAAGGAGTGGAGAATTCCGTTCACAAGTAATTGAAGTCTGGCTGCTGCTGATAGCTGAAGTAGTTGACCTCCAACTCCGGTGGAGAGAGCCAGTTAAGCCCTGCGGTGACAGTAGGGCGAAGCACACAGAAGAAAGATACAGGAACTCAAATAAACCAATAAATAAATCTTAAAGGAAGACAGAACAGAGAGAAATGCCCGTAAATAACAGTGCTAAATAAGGAAATGTGTGCAGGTAACCATAAGCAGAAAGTAGAAATATGCCTGCAGAGTGCAGTAAGTCTGCAAATGAAAAATTAGAGTGTAGAGAAGACGAAAGGCAGAAAATGCCGAATCAAATAAACTGAAATGATTCGGCGGAGGTGTAGTACAGAAGCACAAGCGAGGCGGAGCTATAGAACAGATGAGGAGAGAAACGCTCGCAGAAGTAGCAAGAACCAAGAGACAGGTAACAAGGGAAGAAATCATGTAAAGCACAAAAGGTAGGCACAAGGAAGGCAAAAGGTAGTTGCAAAGATGGTCGGCAAGGAGGAAATATCCAACAACGAAGTTCCACACGAACCGGAGCGATGTGTTCAGATACAACGCATCGGTTTGGGGGAGGAGTCAGAATTTAAAGGTACGGCCACCATCTTGAATGAGGACTAGAGCGCTCGCAAGTCAATGTTTCCAGCGCTTCCAAACCTTCCATTCTCCGTTCCTGACACAAGAGGTTGCAGTAATGGGGTACACTAATATGGATGAGAAGAGAATTCAGGGAAGGACATAGAGAAAGGGGTACAGGGAAGGAAAGCCGACTGCGGCTTCATTGATTTGTTGGTGGCTCTGCAGCTGTGCTCCTGCTGAAGCCATGTTCCTGTAAGGGCACTGCTTCGCTGATGCCATGCTCTGCCGAGGTCAGCGCAAGGTGCACCCACACATGTGAGGTACCTTTTTCGTCGGGTCACCGGTGGGAACGCGAGAAGGTATGACATCTGTTTTTGGTGACGTGTTTCGGTGAGTGGACACAGGGAAATGCCTCTGAAATTGCCTGGAAATGAAGACAATTCTCAGACATTTCACTCGGCTCACCCACCGAAACACACCGCCAGCAACACATGGCCTACCTTCTCGCGTTCCCACAGGTGTCCCGATGAAAACGGTACCTCACATGTGTGAGTGCACCTACCGGGGGCGCAAAAGGAAAAGGGTAACCCACTGGGAACCCCAAGCCTTTCGCCACTGCCCATTTTGTTCATGTGGGCAACCTACAATATTGGGCCTAGGGTGTCGAAGCCAGCAAGGGAAACAGGGAACCCCATGCATTTCCCAAAAGAGGACACCCCTGGGAATCCACACATGGCCCAATTGGAGGGGCGGCCCATCTCATGTAGCCCTCCCAGAGGCAGATAAGGGGGGGGGGGCTGTCCTGCACTCCTCCCTGGGCTTAGGTGTCCGTTCCTAGGAGCAGATATCTGGTCCCAGGGAGGGCTGCATGACATTGCACCCACTCCATTGCGGCTGGGGGGGGAGGGGGTCAATGGCCCATCCCATTAGAAAATTCCCAGACCCTTTGGGGTGCCCCACAGCCCCCCCTAAAAAGCGTTCCACCATTTTCACTTTTTTCCTTTGGTAACCCAACTCCCCTTGGTGCAGAGAGGCACATTGATGTGCCAATCTGGCCCGGGGTGCCCAAACCTTACTACCACACCCACTGGGGGCCTGTCCCACCATTTTTGGGGGCCCTCTCCCCCCTCAAACAAAATGGGTGGCGACAGGCTCCCCAGTGGGTGGGACAGTAAGGTTTGGGCACCCTGGCGCCAGATTGGCACACCAATGTGCCCTACTGCGCCAAGGCAGGTATAGTAACCAAAACAAAAAATGGAAAAGGTACACTACACTTTAGGGCGGGCTGAGGGGCACCCTAAACCGCCAGGTAATTTTCTAATGTACTGGGGGGTGACCCTCTACCCCCCACACCAAATGCAGGGGGGGCATCTCATTCAGCCCTCCCTGGGGGCAGATAAGAGGTGGGCATCTCATGCAGCCCTCCCTGGAGTCAGATGCCCCTTCCTAGGAGCAGATATCTTCCCCCAGGAAGGGCTACAAGGGGTGCCCCCATTTCTCCTTTGGGTGAGGGGGAGAGGGCCACCCCCCATTTCTGTAAAATATATCCCTGGTGGCTAGTGCCCCCCCATCCCACCCAAAATTCCCTTTTTCTTATTTTCATTTTCATTTTTTTTTGTTTTGCCCCCTTCCCTGGGGGCAGATGATCAGCCATCTGCCCCCAGGGGGGGGCTAACCTGCAGGCCCCATCCTTTGGGGGGCCTGCACACTAATTCCTGGTAGCCCTCCCCACCCCCCAACTGGATGGGGGGCCACCTCATGTACTCCTGCCTGGGGCCATAAATCTGCCCCCAGGGAGGGCTACAAGGGATGCCCCCCCCCTTTCCACTTGGTTTGGGAGGGGGAGGGCCACCACCATTTCATGGGGGCAAAAAAGTCCCAGGCCCCCCACCCCCATTCCTGTTCTATTTATTATAATTTTTTTCTTTTTGCCCCCCTTCCCTGGGGGCAGATGATCAGCCATCTGCCCCCAGGGTTGTGCACATATGTGCCCCCATGCTTTGGGGGACGGTGGGGTCGAGGGGGGGAAGAGGGCTGCTTACTTGAAGCAGCCCCCCTCCCTCCCACGTCACAAACGTTTCCATGGTGGTCCAGTGAGTTGCTGGTCACGGATCGAGCGCTCTGCGCTGATCCGTGACCAGCAATGCCTCATGTAGATGGTGTCCTTGGAAAGGGGAAAACCTCCCCTTTCCAAGGACACCAGTTTTTCCTATATCCCTGGTGGCCTAGTGGGCCCCAGGGCCCCAAACCGCCTCCCACCTCCCCCCGCCTTTTTATTTTTTTTATTTTTCACCCGTGGGGGCAGTGATCATCTGCCCCCAGGGGTCTCCAGCGCTGTGGCCCCATGCTTTGGGGCCACGGGGGGAAGGGAGCCGCTTATCAAATCAATCAAATGCTCTGCGTTCTATTACTCCATTAGCACCAGAACCTCTTTACAGCTTACCCACCCGATATCAATTAAGATGATGCCAAAACCCCTGTCCACTCAGAGTCAGCCAGTAGATGGGCAATAGTCAGCCTTGCATGTAACATCCTTAGAAATGTGGGCTTGCATTGTGTCTCCACTGGGTGGCACTTCAAGAGGTGGCACAGGGCAGCCCTTTTTAGGAAGACAGCTCAGGTGCTAGGCGGATTCTCATAGGCAAAGTGGCATTCATCAATAGAAGGCACTAGTGCATACTCTAGAAAGGGGACAGCAAGAGAGCCTTCTCTGGGAAAGATGACCATAAGCAGCAGACTATCCCTGTCTACGGAATCCAGGTGCCTGTGGTCCAGGACTGAATAAACCTGCATTCACTTCTGATGTGGCAGGCGTGAGCATGCCCACGCTGCTCCAGAACATTCAATAGTTTCTAGTCAATAGTGAAGTCCCATTTATTGTGCGAGGCATTACAGCATCCAATGCATCTATCCAATTTCTTCACATTTCACTGAAGTTAGTCTCAGAATTGTCCTCACGGATTAGTACCCCACAATAATGAACTTTGTATCTGTTATTTGGACTGTCAGATGCCTGGAGAATGAAGAGGTCCACAGAGGTGGAGGGGTAAACCCATCCTCAATGATAGGTAGAGGCTATTCTTATCTATAAATCTTCCCAGTGAAATGCCTTCCATCTCACTGAAGTACCAGGATAAAGTCGTGTTTACAACATCTTCAAATCATCTTGGCTGTAAAAGGTGGGATTTTCATCTCCATACTTCTCCCTAACATGCTATGTAATTTGGCATTTGGGGAGGTTCTCTGTCTGTGCAGTGCCCTTAAGAGTCTGCAGTGAAGTGTAAACATGCACAGCAATCACCTTACAATTGTACTTTGAGGCTCCTTTGACATCAGAATGCTGGCCTACCTTTATCTTTGCACTGCACCACGCAGTGATGTATGCATATATTTGGGGTGTTGGCAGAATGACAGAGATGCAAACAGCTTCAAGCAACTCAAGTTTCATCCTGTGGACCTGAGTCTTACCCGTTCATATACAGTCCAATTTTGGACACTGCCAGTCCCTCCATTTTTTTCTGTAGTCTCCCACATAGTAATTTTCATTTATTTTACTAAAATGATAACATTTATCCAAAATCATCCTACCTCGCAATATACCTGGACGTGGCATGGCACAGCTGAACTGCCAACACACAGTTCTGTGCCATTCCAAAACCCATGCCCTGTGTACATGGTGGTAGGGGAGTCGACTTATGAATTTCCCAGGGTGGGTGGCCCAAATACAGGAAGTGACATCACTGGCAGTTATAGGACCACAAATTTGCATGTAGTCGCCAACTTGGTGCAACGGCGCACGGGGGGAGGTGGAGTCGCGCGCAGTGCAGAACAGTGGAAACATTGGCTAGCATGTACTGCATATACTAAAGTCAAGTAAGAAGGAGATTTAAGCCTTAGAGTTGTATTCCAGTAGGCCATCACTGCCCCTACTCCACCCCTCTATAATCATCCAGGTTGTAGTAGACCTCAAAAGGCAGAGCAACACAACTAGGATGGGGGAACAAAATGCCGTCCCATCCTGTGAGTGTGTCAAACGTCAGAGCAAAGACTGTGCGGGTGCCTCCTACCTTGGAGCACAATCTCACTAATTTGGTGCAAATCTCGCAAGTGGGAGCATGGGAATCCCCTGCGTGTGTGTGGGCTGCAGACCCCAGATAACATGCTCACTTCTTCAGTGTGAAACTTCGGCCAAGGATCTTTGGGCAAGCATTCAGGATGGGTCTCACACCTATAAACAGTGTGATATATTGAGTGGGCACCTCACTCCTTGGAGCATAATATCAACCTTTGCTGGTAATCTCACAACTGAATGTACAGTTTCACTCTTGGTCATCTCAGTGACCCCATGTATATTAATGGAGTCAGTCTCCCATCTGGGAAGACAATTATATTTCTGTTAAAACACTCTGAATTGTCACTCCAGTTTTCTCGATTTATAGATCCATACCATATTCATTCAGTATGTGCAGGGGTGATAACTTGTGTCTGAGAGAGCTAATTCTTTCATTCAGGAGAGATAAAGGGGTAACAACTCCCTGTATGTGGGATCAGGCTCATTTTGCCCCATGGCCCCTCCAGAAGGAGTGAGCAGGTTTTAAGACCCTGCTGATTCTGCTATCCGACAGGCTCGAGCCTTCTATCCCTTGCCCCATCATGGCTCCCAACATCCTGAGCGGCAGCTTATGGACAGCAGGCAGCTCCAGACATGCCTGTTACCAATTGAATGTAGACAGATCTACTATTTAGACACTGGGAGAGAGCCATGAATCCACATTGGTGGTGAAGAAGCACTCAACTTACAGAACATAGTGTTGCAGTCCTGCTGAGAAATTACAATTATGAGCATGTGAGCAGTAGGCTGGATCAGTGCTGCCCCATAAAAGGTGTAGAAGCCTCTGTGAGAAGTGGCAGTACTGGCCCAACGGTGATAAGTGTAGTATTTTCACATTAACTATGCTTAAGAACTTTGGGTTAGTGAATAGTGCTGCTACATTCTGAGTAATTCCATCCCTTTAAATATATGAGCTCTTGTATTACCACAACAGTGTTGAGATATTCTGATCATGACAGACTTGCTCAATAGTTCTGGTTCTGTATCATTAAATGTACTTCAGATCTTTACAGTATCGGAAGGATAGCTCAGGGGCAACGTGCTCGCCTTGGAAGTAAGACAACACAGAGCAACACAGGTTCGATCCCTCGGTCCGCGCAACACAGGTTCACTCCTTCGGTCCACACAACACAGGTTCGCTCCCTCGGTCCGCGCAACACAGGTTCGCTCCCACAGTCCGCGCTTAGAAACCTCTGGGTAGTACACGCATTATAAATAACCAATTCAAATAAAAAGAAATACATCTGTTGAGAAGTGCTGGGGCCTTGTCAATAAGAGTGTAGCAGCTCAACTGAGAGGTGCTGATGTTGTCCCATCAAAAGTATAGCAGCCCCACTAAGATGAACTTGCATTGCCTCAACAAAAGCATAGTACTATCGCTGAGTAGGTTCAACAATTATAGAAGCCCTGTTACAGCAATACTATCCCATCAAGAGTATAGCCAGCTAACTGAGGAGCACCAGCATTGCCCCATTTCAAATGCCCATAGCATTCACCCTCACCACGTGCACACTCAGAGACATGCAAACAGTCTCATTTTCCCTCTCCCTGCTCCCTGCCCCCTCCCTCGCTTTGCATCTGTACCTCCATTTCTTAAAAACCTTCTGGGTTGGGTGTACCTCTACATCTGTTCACCCTACTTTCCAAGAGGGGTGCACAGATGTACAAATACACCAAACCCGAAACGATTTTTAGAAATTGAGGGACAGGCTTGTTTTGCATCTGTGCCTCCATTAAAAAAAATCCTTCTGGGTTGGGTGTACCTCTACATCTGTGCACCCCAGTGCACAGATGTAGAAGTATACCCAACCCAAAACGATTTTTAGAAATTGAGGGACAGATGCAAAGCAAGAGCCTCTTGCTTTGCATCTGTCCCACAATTTCAAAACATTGTTTTTCCTCGGTGGGGGGGGGGGCTCAGCCCCAACTTCATTCTGCCAGGGGGGTGGGGGGCACGGGCCCTGCAGCCCCCCCACCCCCCTCCGTGCTCGGCGCCCCTGCATGGTGGGGTTGTGTCTTTTCCAGGGCTCTCCAGCCCCCAACAGTCCTGCTGCTCGCAATCGCAATGCAGGAGGACAGCCTGGGTAAGTGGGGGCCAGTCAAGGACGGAGCCCAGCCACCCGCCTTATCTGCAGACAAGCAGGAGGCATGGCTTCATCTGTACAGGACTTGGCTCTCCTTGGCTCTGCGCGGCGATTTTAATCAGTGAATTTCATGACTGTTCTTCAGCCTGGGAGAGCACTTAACTCACTGATCCATGCAGTGTTAACACTTCTCAGTATAACAAGGCTTCATTATGAGGGTGGGGGGCAATGTGAACAGATGGCTGAGCGCCCCCCTCCCCTGTCCCCACTGCTTTCATCTGTAGAAAGATGCCTCTTCATTCGCCCCTGCCCCTGTTCTGTAATATTTGGTATCCCATACCGATCCGGTACCCCCTGTCTTCGGCTGTCTTCGTAGATCACAGACCAAAGTAGGAGAGTTCCGAGCCTCGGTATGGGGTACCAAATGTTGCACAACACCGTCATAACGCCGAGTTCCATATTGTCCAGTCAGGGGAGTATTCAGCATTGCAAGAGGGAGTGGGGGACAGCCACCGTGAAATCCTGCTACTTTCCCATCAAATGCAGGGCACGCAATTCCAGGCTGTCTCATTCGCGCCCACAAACTGCCCACCCCTGCCCCAATCTATTTTTTTAGTAACATTACTAGTGGTATCTCGCATTTTAACACAACAAAATAAAACGGCAGAATCATTACAAATGCAAGGAACTCATCTATTAGAGATCTGTCCAGGCGCTCTGGGGCAAAATACATGCACATCAACTAATTTGCATATGGATTGCACCAACAGAGATTTCTTCACTGAAAGCACATAGCAAGGAGCATCATCAGTCTTTGATACTTCGAGGCGCCATGCAAGTGACTTTAGAATATAAGTAAAGCCAAGTGGCAAATCATTTTGTGGTGCAAAATACCTAAATTGCACTGTTATATATGGAGCAAGTCAGGCTTTAAAAAAAAAAATAACAGCATCATATATTAACACATAAGCTTTGTAGTGAATCACTTGGAGAGCTGCAGATAAGACAGTCTGAATTCATGATCTGCCCAGGATCACACACTTTGGTTAATAGTGAAATTCCGGAGACAATTTAAGCAACTGAGCACATCTTCACACTTTTAGTTTATTTAGATATTTATTAATGTTTCCCTTTGTATTTCGTGTGCTTAAATAATACTTTATTTATATCAATGCCTTGGAAACAAAGCACATTACATAACACACTTTACACTATACATCATTATAGAAATATTTTGAGCAATAAGAGGATGGATTTGGTTTTATTCACCCCTCCCTGCATGCTAAGTCACAATAGCATTGTGCAGATTAATGTGAGCCTAACAAATCCCCTTTGGGTAAAGCCATAGTCATTATTTCATAAAGCCTGCAGCACTATGCAACCTGATCACTCCCTGCCATGCACATTTCTAAAGGAACAAAAGTCCCTGCTAATAGTACCCCCTCCCTCTCAATAGTGCCTAATGGCTCACATTGAAATGCTCTGTTGACACAGAGCAACTTGCGAGCCCCTCTGCTGCTGCCCTGAGCTCCTTGGAACATTGTCCTGCCAGAGGTTTCGGAAACGGTAAGGTGTCCTGCTGCCAGGACAATTACTGTGCTGAGCAGGAATTACTGAGCACACATTGTCCTGCCAGCGGGACACCTTTCTTGTTGGACACCCTCATTGAGGTGCCGAACGGGAAGGGTGGCCCACTGACGAAAGTCCCGGTCAGGTTCTAAAAAGAGCCTGTGGGGTGGCAGCGTGCCCCCCCCCCACCCCTGGCTTGGTACGCCACTGTTACTTGATCAGTCAGCTGAACTGCATTGAGTTAAATGAAACTTAGTTGGTTATATGGTTATTTGTAGCTTAAAAAAATAAATCACAGCTGCCAACACTTGGTGGGTTATTTGGTTGTTAGTAGCTGAATAAATCACAGCTGCCAACAATGATGGAAATGGGTACACAAACTACGCTTGGAAATTGAAAAAATACTCCGGAATAATACCTCCTTAGGGAAATTGACCTGATAGAGGGTGTTGTGTAGCGGTGCAGTCATCATGGCAGGCACGTAAAACACATACAAATAATTTCATTTTACAGGGTTGACATGAAACGCAGATAAATCACACAATAAACGAGACTGACAATATATATATTACACATCTCATAGCATAGTGGGAGTATTTGTGGTGTTTCCCTTTTAAGAACATGTATTGCCCCTCTAAGGATGTCAAGAGAGCATTAGAGTCAAAGTCTACCCTTGTTCTAGGCCTTTGACTCTAATCCTCTCTTGACATTCCTCTCTACACCCTCTAGAGTCAGGCCCCCTCACAAAAAAGAGGGTCTCGCCCCATTTTCTCACACCCTCTAAGGATGTGTCATGACAGCCTCATACCTGACTGGAAGAAGGAGCCCCCGCATGCACGTGCAGTACCACGGTGGTAGACTAAATGTAATGGCACTCTGTCTCTGTGTCTCACTGTGTAGGGCCTGCAGGCCTACCCCTTGTGATCACAGGCCTGCGGCCCTGCTAGTCTGGGTGCGGTCTGGGTGCCCCAGACCAGCATGTGTAACAGGGTGCCTCCAGGCCACTGGCCCTCTAGGTGATCGCAGAGCAGCTGCTTGTCCGGGAGCCCACGGCAGCTGCGGTCTTGTTGTGTGACCACGATGATCAGGGTGATCCCTGCCACATTCATTTTGTGTTGGTGCCCCGAGCACCCGTTGGGCTGGCCCAGAGTCACAGTGCACAGAAATTATGTACTCCCCTCACCAATTCAAGGGATAGTTCAAGCAGAGCGTTGTTAAATGTTATCCCTCAAAAACCAGGGGATACCAAATATTACAACCCTTTATTAGCCATTATATTTGGTATCCCCTTCAAAAAAAGGATGGGATGGCTTCCAGAAGCAGCTGTCACAGTGAAGGATTATGATGTACTCCCCTCCCCAATGCAATGCATAGTTCAAGCAGTGCTTTGTTAAATGTTGCCCCTCAAAATCCAAGGGGATACCAAATATTACAACCGTATATTAGCCATTATATTTGGTATCCCCTTCAAAAAAAGGATGGGATGGCTTCCAGAAGCAGCTGTCACAGTGAAGGATTATGATGTGCTCCCCTCCCCAATGCAAGGGATAGTTCAAGCAGTACGTTGTTAAATGTTACCCCTCAACATCAAGGGGATACCAAATATTACAACCGTATATTAGCCATTATATTTGGTATCCCCTTCAAAAAAAAGGATGAGATTGCTTCCAGAAGTCATTGCCTTCATTTGGCAGTGCTTCCATCTCCTGTTGTGGCTCGGGTGGTGCTCTCTCTGGTCGTGGGTGACTCCTGTCGATGTCTTGCCTCCGATTCGGCCTCCAGTCACCCTCTAGGTTTCTTTGCACCCAGCTCCACGCTTCTCTGGGATACGTGAAATGCACTGTCGTACCGTTGTGGTATATTTTCAGTTGTGCTCGGAACAGAAGTCTGTATTTTATGTGAAGAGCTTGAAGGCGTTTCCTGAGTGGGTGTGACAATGTGGATGTCTTATTACAGAAACTGCTTTCATGTAATACAAGCCGGACCATAAAGTCTTACTGACGTGGAGATGCAAAAGCAGGAAGTAAAACATGTAGCACCTTTCCTCTAATGCTGTTTTTCATCCCCTAGGAAACGGTGGGCGACGAGGAGGAGGTCGAGCCCAACGGTCTCAGCTGGGCGTATTAGGTTAGCGGTTGGAAGAGGAGATTACGAGAGTCCCGTTGCGCCGTTGCGCATAGTTAAGTTAAAAGTTTAATAATAGTGAGTTGGTGCTGCGTACCGTGTTGTGAGGAGGTGCGGACCGCTGCGAGCTGCTCCCGCCCGCAGAGTAAAAGAGAGAGAGAGACGGTCTTCAAGACGAGAAGTAAAGGTTGGTGCCGCGTACCGTGTTATGAGGAGGCGCGGACCGCTGCGAGCTGCTCCCGCCCGCGGAGTGAAAGAGAGAGAGAGAGACGGTCTTCACGAGAGACGAGAAGTGAAGGTATCGAGAGCATAGAATTAGAGAGAGCAAAGGTTGGAGATCAGGAAGAGGAGGAGCGGCGGATGAGCCTTCGTTCACCGATCGAGTGAAGAAGGGAAAGACGCCACTCAAAGGTAACCACTCCGTATTATAAGGAGGAGTCAAGGGCTGGAAAGCATAGGGAGGTCGGCAAGGAGAGAGAACAGGATAAGTTAACCCCAAAAGGGGCAGAGATTTTGAAAAGGGGCAGAGTGGTATCAATAAGGAGGAGCCAAACCCTACGAACTATAAAAGAAGATTTGTTATCACTTTAAGAGACATTTTTAAAAAGGAAAAAAACAAATGAGTTTCCTCAAGTGAATAGTGAGGAAAAAGGGGAACTTTACTAGAAAGTAGTCATTTTGAAGGGAAACAGATGCCAGGAGAGTGATTGAGAAATATTCAAGCCAACTAAGCTCTGTAAGTTTAAGGAAAGAGGCAAAGGGTAAAACGCTCGAAGTCTGAGGGGAAAATGAGGACAAATAAACTCTATCAGACTAAGTACGAGCTAAACAGAGAAGACAAAGAAAAGACAGTCTAAGAAGATCAAATAGAGTAAATAGAAGCTAAACAGAAATACAAGTAAAGATTAAAGAAAAGAGGCAAAGACAGAAGTAAGACCAAGATAACTAAAGAAAGGACATTAAGGAGACTTTCGAGTAGAACTTACCCTTCTAAACCTGGTGTATCAAACGAGACGACCCTTCCCATGAAGAATTGTTGAACACGGAAGCAGAAGTATCCTTTTTATGGGTTTTTTGTTTTTTTTGTTTAAAAGAAAAGAATTCTGTTAATAAAGAATTGGGCTCTCTTTCAGTCCAAAGAAAAACTACTTACTGACTGAAGTCTCATAATTCTGATTAATTCATACAGTCTAAGCATTAGAATTATCACAGTTGGTGTCAGAAGTGGGATTCTGAGAACGCCATGGAAGACCTGATTAAGACCCTAAGCGAGGGTCAGCAACTCTTACAGCAAGCCTTACAGATGCAATCACAACAAGCTCAAGCTGACCGATTGGCCTTCCAGCAGGCCTTACAAATACAGCAGGCTTAACTACTCGAAGTTACCAATGTACGAAACAATCCTCAGGTCCCCACCTCTGTCTTACAAAAATATTCGACCGGCGAAGATCCAGGACACTTTTTCGTGAACTTTGAACGAGTAGCTCGGAATGCACAATGGCCCGCCGAGAGATGGTGTCATTACATCGCACCATTGATGACCGGTGAAATGCAATGTGCATATCAAGCAGCAAACCCTACCGGTGATACCAACTATGGAGACATGAAAAAGGTGGTATTGGAACGGATGGGACACGACGAGGAAACTTATAGAGTGAAATTTAGAGAGCTCAAGTTGAAAGGGGACGAAACCCCAAGGCAATTGTTTTATCGAGTAAAGGAACTAGCACAGAAATGGTTACAGCCTGGTACATCTACTTCAGCGGAAATGACCGAAAAAGTTACTCTGGAACAGTTCATTGAAGCTCTCCCTGGACCGGTGCAGCGGTGGGTCAAACAACATCCCAGGCTGTCATTAACAGAGGCGGTGGAAGTGGCCTCAGCTTACCAAAAGGCAGGACAAGGGAAAGTGATGACCTACCCGACAAGCTATAAACCACCCCTTTTGTTGAATAAGTCTGCTACTACACTAAGGTGGCCTCACTCAATGCTACGAAGATCAGAAGGTGACGGCGTACGATCTAGACCTACCAGTGAGGGTCTGGTGAATTATCGTCAAGCTACTCCTACACCTAGAGGTCCACAATGTTTTGACTGCGGGGACTGGGGACATTTAGCGAGATTTTGTCCGAAAAAACCAAGAACCGAACCAATGGAAGTTGGCTTACTCGAATCACAAAAAGGAAATGAAATTACCGAGATGATGAATGCGAAACCATCGCAGTATCTGTATACCTGTGACGCAGAGGTGGATGGAAAACACACCACCGCGTTAGTCGACTCAGGGAGTCTACAGACGGCGGTAACATCAGAGCTGGTAGGTGACGATTGTTATTCCTCAGAGAAAATTCCTATCCGATGTGTACATGGGGATGTAAGGGCATACCCATCTAAGGAGATACAAATCAAAGTAGTCCGGGAAACAATGGGAGTGAAGGCAGCAGTATTACCACATCTACCAAAACCACTTCTAATTGGCTCCGATATACCAAAATTTCCAGAGTTAGTACATAAGATTGAGAAGAGCTGGTTGGAAACGGCCCCGTTCCATAGTGATGAAATACCTAGTACAATCCCTAAAATACTAAAAAGTAAAAAGGTCAGACGTTCTCTGAAGAAAGAATGGAGAGTCAAAAATGTCTCCCCGGTAGCAGTAGATTGGAGAATCGAGGAAGACGGAGACAGTTTCCGGTCTGCCCAAGAACTAGATCCTGTGCTGCAATATGCTCGAGAACGAGTTCTAGAAAAAATAACGGGAGAAGGACCACGATTCATCAAGGAGAATGGGTTGTATTATAGATTAAGTAAGGCCAGGAATGGCGAAGACGTAAAACAGCTGTTGATTCCCCATAAATTCTATCAGACGATACTGGAGGTGGCTCACATCCAAATTGGTGAAGGACACTTAGGAACGGAGAAAACCACAAAAAAGATACTCGATAGATTTTATTGGCCTGGAATATACCAACAGGTAGTTCGTTTCTGTCAGTCATGTGAAGAGTGTCAGCGGAAGAACCGAGCCAATGTAAGAAGAGCCCCACTTCAACCTATGCCACTAGTGATGGAACCATTCAGTCGAATCGGAATAGATATCGTTGGACCTTTGGAACCGACCAGAAGAGGCCACAAATACATTCTTGTAGTGGT
The DNA here is from genome assembly GCF_040938575.1 of Ambystoma mexicanum. Lineage (NCBI taxonomy): Eukaryota > Metazoa > Chordata > Amphibia > Caudata > Ambystomatidae > Ambystoma > Ambystoma mexicanum. The sequence goes on from NC_090931.1 coordinate 1,551,363,402, forward strand.
CGATTATGCAACCAGATACCCCGAGGCATTTCCATTAAAAGCCACAAATACCCAGCAGATTTGTGACGCCATCATACCTTTCATTGGACGAGTCGGGATACCCAGGGAGATTGTCACCGACCGTGGGTCGAATTTCATGTCCAAGGTTCTAGAACAAGTTTGTGAGACCTTGAAAATAGAACATCTGAAAACTGCTGTGTACCACCCACAGACTGATGGGCTAGTAGAACGTTATAATAGTACCATCAAACAGATGCTGAAGAAAACCACTTCCCCAGAGAATAAGGACTGGGATAGAATACTTCCATGGATTCTAATGACACTCAGGAATACTCCACAGTCGTCAACAGGGTTTTCCCCCTTTGAATTATTGTTTGGAAGGCCTGTTCGTACTTTGTTAGACCTCTTAAAAGAATCTTGGGAAGAACAACCGAACCATGAGATTACACTAACAGAGTATGCTTCCCAACTGCAAGAAAGGGTGGAAAAGCTACAAAATGTTGCAAGAGATAATCTTCTCCAAGCACAGATAAGACAAGAGAAATACTACAATCAGAATACACAGTTACGTAGTTTCAAGAAGGGAGAACAAGTACTCGTGTTAGTACCTACATCAGAGAACAAAATGCTAGCTACTTGGAAAGGTCCATATGAGATTCAAGAGGTGTTGGGACCATTAACCTACAAGGTGAAACAAACAGACTGTAAACTTCCTTATCAAACATATCATGTTAATTTATTAAAAAAATTGAGATCTCCCGTACCAACAATGGCCATGATATCCGTGAATGAAACTACAGAAGAACAATTTCTCCAAATAAAGAAGAAAACTGGTGCGGAGGGCCTAAATGTAAATCCAGATTTGTCAGGAGTTCAAAAAACAGAATTGTCTAATGTCATACAAAAGTTTGCACATGTTTTCTCTTCCTTACCAGGGAAAACTAATTTAACAAATCATCATATAGTCACCAAGCCAGGAACCGTAGTAAGACAAAGACCTTATCGAATTCCTGAATCGAAGATCAAAGCTTTCAACCAAGAGGTCCAAGAAATGTTAGATCTAGGGATCATTGAACCATCTTACAGTGACTGGTGCTCCCCGGTTGTCCTTGTACCAAAGCCGGATGGGAGTGTAAGATTTTGCATGGATTTTCGAAAAGTAAATGACATTTCTAAATTTGATGCATACCCAATGCCCCGAATAGAAGATCTCCTGAACAATTTAGGGAAGGCAAGGTTTTTGACTACAATTGATTTAACCAAAGGTTACTGGCAAATTCCCCTACTTCCTGCTGATAAGGAAAAGACAGCATTTGCCACACCTATGGGTTTATATCAATTTACGGTTCTACCCTTTGGGTTGCACGGAGCTCCGGCAACCTTTCAGCGACTAATGAACCATATAATCAAGGGACATGAACAGTATGTCGGGGCTTACCTTGACGATATCATAATCTATAGTAACACATGGACAGAACACCTACAACATCTGGCAAGAATCCTTAAGACTCTGGAAATGACAGGATTACACATAAATCCCAAACAAAATCATGTTGCCATGTTTCACACAAAGTATCTGGGATATTTTGTCGGTCAGGGGATCATCAGACCTCAAGAGGAAAAGATCAAAGCCATAAAACAGTTAAAATTTCCAGCTACACCGAAACAAGTGAGGGCATTTCTAGGGTTTGTGGGATATTATCGGAGATTCATTCCGCACTTTTCTACTCTCGCCAGCCCTCTCACAGATCTATTAAAGAAGAACTCGAAGACAAAGAAAACTTGGGAGACTCGAGAAACTTTACAAGCATTTAACGCCTTAAAGGAGGCCCTCACCGAGAGAGCTATCTTACACTGTCCAGATTTTAACGCCCCGTTTTATCTGTACACCGATGCCTCAGGTACCCTAATAGGTGCTGTGCTGTTCCAGGATCAAGGGGAGAAAGAAAGACCCATACTCTTCATTAGTCGGAAGCTGTTGCCACATGAATTGAGTTACCCAACTATAGAGAAGGAATGTTTGGCCGTAAAGTGGGCTATAGACGCTCTAAGATATTATCTGTTAGGTCGGGAGTTCACTTTAATAACTGATCATGCTCCCTTGCTCTGGCTTGCTCGACACAAGGATTCAAATCAGAGAATACTTAGATGGTTCCTTTCCCTCCAGCCCTTCTCTTTTAGAACAGTTCATAAACCAGGAAAATTGTTAGCCCAAGCTGATTATCTATCCAGGGCAGAAACCCTTCCCGATCGATCGTAAGGGTTTAGTAGAGGGGGTGTGACAATGTGGATGTCTTATTACAGAAACTGCTTTCATGTAATACAAGCCGGACCATAAATTCTTACTGACGTGGAGATGCAAAAGCAGGAAGTAAAACATGTAGCACCTTTCCTCTAATGCTGTTTTTCGTCCCCTAGGAAACAGTGGGCGACGAGGAGGAGGTCGAGCCCAACGGTCTCAGCTGGGCGTATTAGGTTAGCGGTTGGAAGAGGAGATTACGAGAGTCCCGTTGCGCCGTTGCGCATAGTTAAGTTAAAAGTTTAATAATAGTGAGTTGGTGCTGCGTACCGTGTTGTGAGGAGGTGCGGACCGCTGCGAGCTGCTCCCGCCCGCGGAGTAAAAGAGAGAGAGAGACGGTCTTCACGACGAGAAGTAAAGGTTGGTGCCGCGTACCGTGTTGTGAGGAGGCGCGGACCGCTGCGAGCTGCTCCTGCCCGCGGAGTGAAAGAGAGAGAGAGAGACGGTCTTCACGAGAGACGAGAAGTGAAGGTATCGAGAGCATAGAATTAGAGAGAGCAAAGGTTGGAGATCAGGAAGAGGAGGAGCGGTGGATGAGCCTTCATTCACCGATCGAGTGAAGAAGGGAAAGACGCCGCTCAAAGGTAACCACTCTGTATTATAAGGAGGAGTCAAGGGCTGGAAAGCATAGGGAGGTCAGCAAGGAGAGAGAACAGGATAAGTTAACCCCAAAAGGGGCAGAGATTTTGAAAAGGGGCAGAGTGGTATCAATAAGGAGGAGCCAAACCCTACGAACTATAATAGAAGATTTGTGATCACTTTAAGAGACATTTTTAAAAAGGAAAAAAACAAATGAGTTTCCTCAAGTGAATAGTGAGGAAAAAGGGGAACTTTACTAGAAAGTAGTCATTTTGAAGGGAAACAGATGCCAGGAGAGTGATTGACAAATATTCAAGCCAACTAAGCTCTGTAAGTTTAATGAAAGAGACAAAGGGTAAAACAATCGAAGTCTGAGGGGAAAACGAGGACAAATAAACTCTATCAGACTAAGTACGAGCTAAACAGAGAAGACAAAGAAAAGACAGTCTAAGAAGATCAAATAGACTAAATAGAAGCTAAACAGAAATACAAGTAAAGATTAAAGAAAAGAGGCAAAGACAGAAGTAAGACCAAGATAACTAAAGAAAGGACATTAAGGAGACTTTCGAGTAGAACTTACCCTTCTAAACCTGGTGTATCAAACGAGACGACCCTTCCCATGAAGAATTGTTGAACACGGAAGCAGAAGTATCCTTTTTATGGTTTTTTTTTTTTGTTTAAAAGAAAAGAATTCTGTTAATAAAGAATTGGGCTCTCTTTCAGTCCAAAGAAAAACTACTTACTGACTGAAGTCTCATAATTCTGATTAATTCATACAGTCTAAGCATTAGAATTATCACAGTGGGTCAAAGGACTTCCTTGCTTTCTGAACCTCCCTGGTGAAGTCTGGGAAAAAGGCGATTCTAGAGCCATTAAATGTTATGGAGCCCTTGGTTCTGGCCATCTGCAGTATGGCGTCCCGATCCCTATAGTTCAGGAGATTTGCTACTACCGTGTGCGGGGGAGCTCTGGGTATTTGTCTGCCCGTTGGTGAGCACGTTCAACTGAGAAGAATTTTGATAGGGTCTTGGGAGCGAATAGATCCGCAAGCCATCCTCTAGGAATAGCTCCATACTCGGGCCTTCGGAGTTTCAGGCAATCCAAGGATCCAGATGTTGTTCCATCTTGCCCTGCCCTCACCCTCTTCCACTCATTCTTCCAGTGCCTTGAGGTGTGCCAACGCTCTGGTCATTTGGTGATTTACAGTCCTCAGGCTGTCCTCTGTTTCCGACATGCGGCCCTCTGCTTCCCCGGTACGAGCCGTGAATTTTTGCAGGTCATGGCGCAATAGCGACACCTCAGTACTTATGCCATTCATCTTTTTTTCCATGGAGGTCCTTGAGTTGGTGCTAGCATTCATGATGTCTTTAAGGGATATATTGTCATCCTTCGGTACCAATGCATTGCCAGAGTTGCCCTGCTCCTGCGGGGGAACTTGGGTAGCGATTGTGTACTGCTCCATTTTGCTCTGCGTTGTCGCGTTTTTTGCCCTGTCTTTCACCATGGTGGTCAAACCAGTGTTGATTTGCAGTTGCTCCCTTCCCTCTCAGCCGATGTTTGTGCAGCTGTTTAGGTCAGTGGGGTGCTCGCTTCAGGCGCAACGATTCGGCAAGGCACCACCCAGTTGTTGCTGTTGGTTCAGGATCTTGTGGATACTGGTCAAGCGGTTCACCAGAGACACTTGTTCCACCTTCGCACGTGCACTGTCCAGCGTTTATTACCAAATGGTGCTGTCCGTGACCACCCGGCTGCGGTACTCCGAAGACGGCAGGTTTTCTTCCCAGAAGTCTGCTGTGTTATCACCTATGCCCTCTCCCTCCTTTGTTTTGTTGGCCTGAGGATTGGCTTGGTCGGCACCCTATCTTTCTGGAAGGAGGTGTTTCTATTAGTCTCAGTTCAAACGTGTGTCTTAGACTCGTACAGTGCAGGATTAGGGGCCCTGTTGCTGCTTCACGCCATGGACAAGCAGGCCAGTACTCCAGTTGCCTCCTTTCCTGGGAGTCGTGCTCGTTTCAGTTGTCCTCAGTAGTAGTCTTTGATCGGGGCCGGTGATAGCAGAAGGTTGTTTTGCTCTCTCAAATCCCTGCAGCTTCTGAAGTGCGTGCTGCCACTCAGGTCGGCGCACCAGTTGCGTACAAGCTCGCCTCCCAGCAGGTGGTCGCTTTTGATAACGGTCTGGGCTCAAAAGCGATTTTAAGTGTGTAAACCACGTTTATTGCTGCGTGTTATGGCGGCTAGGTGATGTATTCACAGGATATTAGTCCTATTGGGTTCACCTTGGACACTCAGCGTTCAGCCACATCACTACTTTATTGGGAGCTCGGAGCGTTGTAGATTCAGTGCGCAGTTCTCATTCACCTTATAACAGCCATGCCCTCAGTGTAGGCAGCTTACCTTCCATTCTCGGTTGCTTTGTGGAACGTGTGTTGCAATCCACGTGTCGCGTTCCACTTTCAGGGTCCCACTGTGAGCGGTTGGGGTCCAGGGATAATTCTGCTGCTTATCGTTATTGGTAGGCAGTTTAGCTTCTTCGCACCGTCTCTGGGTAGGAGACGTGTTTGATTTGGTTGCCCCCGCTCACTCCTTGTTGCAGCTGCTGCTCGCTTCGCTGTCGGCCTGGCTCTCCTGCAACCGGAGCGCCTTCAGGCAGCCTTCCTCGGTTCGCCTGCTAGCTCGGGTCGCGTCATTCCCAGGGGCCCACAGCAGCTTCTCACAGCCTCAGATGGGACCGCCCCATCGACCGCCGGGGCAGCAGGTAGGAGCCGAGCCTCGCTGGCACTTGGAGATCCCATCAGGAGGAGGACCCATAGCACGGCTCACCTTGTCGCTGCAGTGATCAGGATCGTAACGTCGGCTGGTCCTCTCTGTCGTCCTCAAGCAGGGTTGCTCCACCTCGTATCAGAGCAGGGGATGCCAGTGCCCACCTGCTTTCATGGGCGCGCTCTCCGCCTACTCCCAGTGTTGTTTGGGGTCGGGATCAGTGTTTAGTCTTCCTGATTTCGGCCTCAGCGATGTGATGGTAGTTGCTGTCGTGGGGCGCTTGGCTCAGTGGAGACTTTAACGTAATGCGCACCTTCCTCTTAGCTCGCAGTCCCGGTGGCCATCTTGTCTGGCATACGCAGTCAGCCACTTCAGTATTCCACAGGGCATATCTCCGGAACCACACGTCGGTTCAGGTCCATAAGGCAGTGACCCGTTGCAGAAGGGTTCTGCCGCTTTTGGAAGCTATTTTCGTGAGTTTAACAACATGCATTGTCAGGATAAAGGCAGGATCTAGCTGGCGGACTGGGAGCAGCGAGGGATCACGTCCTCATTGCCCGCTTGCTGGCCACATCCCCCTCCAACCTCGGTGATTATTGAAGGTAAGATTACCCGGTATATTGGGTGCTTTGCGTCCGTTTACCGTGTGCAGCCCCTATTCGATGAGCCATGAACACATTTGGAGACCCTTTGCACACACCCGTCCATTTATATTGTGGGCAAGGGGATGTTCAGTGACCAGTCCTCCAGCGGATCTAACAGATCCTTTGGCAGACCTACACCCATTTTGAGGTTAAAACCTCCTCCCCATATGCATTGCTCATTACGATTCCTCCTGTATAGAAATAACTCATCAATAAACGCCTTGACTTTGGTTAACCTGTCTGCCTCAGCCTTATGGGGGCTCTTATAGAGGTTCAAAATGATGAACGGGTTCCCCCTAGAGAGTAAAATACAAAGCACCTGTAGGTAGTCCATGTTAGTCTCCACTACCCTAAACCTACAGGTTAGGGAGGCTTTAATCAAAATCGCCAGAACCCCATAACATCTTACTCTAGCATTTTTTTCGCTGCGATCCCCTACGATGTGTAGCCATCTAACAGTGTGGTCTCCAAGGCCCAGGTCTCTTGCAGGAGAATGACATTGTGCTTTTTTTATTTTATTTATTTTTTATTGGTTTTAAAAAAACAGAGAACCTTTGGAGCAAACATGAAAGGGACTTGTGTCCCTGTAAAACTTATACAAAAAAAATGAGATAATTCCCTGGCGTATACACCTTCCCCTCCCGCCCACCCCCCCACCCCCTTTCAAGGAACAGTCTCTGATCGCTGCTTTCACTTATACTGTTCAATCCGTTGTCGGCAGTCCCGACCGGGCACTAGATCGTCGGAAATGGGCCGATATCTCTGAATTAAAGTCTGTGTTTTCCAAGTTAACTATTTGGTGGGGCTGAGTCACTGTTCTCCGGGAATTTCAACCAGTACTTTCCATGTTACTAAAAGTAAACAATGTGACACAGGTGTGGAAGCTTGTCCAACTGCTCATCCTTTCTTTCAAGTCCAAATAATACTAAGATTGGGTCTAGTGGGTGGGATCCTCCGTCCGCCTCTTTGATCCAGCTCAACACTTCTGTCCAATATGTGCGCACTTTGTAACATGTCCACCACATAGACCAATAATTGGCTTTTTCCCCGCATCCATGTCAGCAACGGGGAATCACTGATGGAAACATCTCGGAGCGTACTACCCGGTCATATACCTGTGAATCTGTTTTACGACGTGCATCTTATATTGACACAAAATTGAGGTCTTAAATGCTCTACTACAGAGTCGCATCCATAAACCGTCCCCAATTTCACAGCCCAAGTCCCTCTCCCATCTCGTTCTCAGACCCCTGATTGCTCCTTCACGGCGGGACAAAAGCGCTGTTTACAGGAGTGAGATGAGACCTTTCATATCTACATGCGTGTCCAAGACCTTCTCTACTGGGGTGTGTGGCCCCTGTATATGCTGCTTCCATTTCCCTGCCATGAATACCCCCTTCAATCTTAGATAGAGGAGCGGGGACAGCCTGCCAATGCCCAATGCTTCCTCCAGTTCCTGGATGCTTATGAATTAATGTATTTTCTTTCACCAACTGACCCACACTGCAAAGCCCCGCTTCAAACTAGGACTTATAATGTTCGTGGCCAGGGATCGCGTCCCTCACCGGTGGGGACCAAATGTGCCCACATTCACCTTCAATCCTGAAAAATGCCTGAACTTCTCTATCACTCGCAAGGCCACTGGGACAGATTGGGCTGGCTGCCTCATGTGGAGCATTCTATCATCTGCAGAGAGACAGAGTTTAAAGGTTCTGTCTCCCACATCTATACCCATCACATCAGGGGACCCCCTCAGATATTCTGCCAAAATCTCCATGGTCATCATTACAAACAATAGGGGCAAGAGGGGGCAGCCCTGTCGGGTCCCTCGCTGAAGATTAAATCTACGGGATAGCCACCCATTTACCGTAAATCTGGCTGACGGTTCTGCGTACAGAGCCTTGATCGCTCGTCGGGCACCCTCACCGAAACCAAATTTCTCTAGTACCCCATGTAGAAACTCCCAGTTGACTCGGTCAAAGGCCTTTTCGGCATCTATGGCCACCAAGACTGGGTTGCCCCCCCTGGGTGCTGCCTCCCTCATAAAATGGAGAGTCTTCCTCAGGGTGTCTGCTCCCTGCCTCCCCTGTATGAAGCCCACCTGATCAGAATGAATGAGCCTCGGAAGGAGGCCCTCTGGTCTTGTTGCAATTATTCTGGTGAACAACTTTGCATCCACGTTCAGGAGGGAGATTGGTCTATAAGATTGGCAGTCTGCATTGTCTTTTCCTTCTTTGGGGATGACCGTGATTAATGCTTTCCCAAACGATGGAGGGGCCCTCCCTGTGGACATAATATTCGTGAACAGATCCGCCAGGAATCCGCCAAATGCCTTATAGAAGCCTGCCGTGAACCCGTCCTCTCCCGGGGGCCTTCCCCAGCTTCAAACCTGATATTGCTCGGAGGACTTCCTCATCTATTATTGGGGCCTCTAGGGTGGAGACTTCTCCTGGTCTAAGGGTCGGGAGGGTCACTCCCTGCAAATAGGATTCTAATGTTTCCCCTCCGATAACTCCTTCCTTCTCGTACAATATCTCATAGAAACTGACGAATTCTCCCAGTATCGCCTCTGGGTCCGATCTTTCCCCCTCTTTCCCATTCTTGAGCTTTGCCACCCATCTATCTGGCCGCTGGGCGCGGAGCTTCGCCACCAGCCTGGCACTCTCCAATAGGCGTATCTCAGATCTTAGTTTGTGGGCCAAGAGCGTTCTAGTTCTCTTCTTGGCTGCCCCTTCACTAATCAATCTACCCCGCCATGTAGCTTTAGCCGCCTCCCATACTGTCTCCAAGTGAACCTCACCAGTGTTGTTTAACTCAAAGTACTCTCTAATGGCTGGAAACATCATCTCCTCTCAAAAAAATGCATCCCTCAATAGGAGGTTGTTACACCTCCTCAATGATTCCCTCGGTTTTAAACCCGATATAATAATGTCTGCCCAAACCAGGTCATGATCTGACCAGCTAACCCGGTGATGGTTACAAGCGTCATTTCTGCTCATATGCTGGTGTTCCAGAAATATATAATCAATCCCGGTTCTGGAGCCATGGACTGCAGAGTAAAATGTATAGCCTTTCATAATTGGGAGAGTCTCCCTCCAAAGATCTACCAACCTGTGGTTCCACATTAAGTCCAAGAACCCTCTGTATGGCTGCCCCCCCTACTACCTGTGGGGATCGGCTTCGCACTATGATCCAATCCCTGGTCTGCCCACATGTTAAAATCGCCTCCCAAGAGGATGAGCCCCTCTGCCCTATCCAATACCTCCCTCAGTACCTCCTTGATGAATTGCACCTGACCCATATTTGGGCCATACATGGCTGCTATGGTAATTCTGGAGTTTTCCAGGTTTCCCGAGACCACCACCGCTCTTCCATCTGCTCTGCCCCAAACTGGCGACTCTGTGAGCCTAAGGTTTCTGCAGAGTAGGATCCCAACACCTCCCTTTTTGGTGGAGCCCGATGCCCAGAATATCTGGCCCACATGTAAACCTGGATGCGCCTTTCTTTCCCTTTCACTGTTCTAGTTTCTTGTACTAGGAGTACACCCAGACATGCATTCTTCATTTCCCTCCCCAGGAGTGAGCGCTTTGTTGGTGAGTTAAGGCCCTTTACATTAAGCGATCCAAGCCTTAAAGTTTCAACCCGGCCCCTTTTCTCATTGTCTGTAATCGAATTACATTTTTGGATTCACACCTCTTCCGGCCATATAGAAGCCGCTCAGCTCACTTCTTGAGTCCGATCTATGTTGTGCCTGACCCCATACATTCCCAACCCTTTCCCTCCCCTCGACCCCCCTCACATCCTTGTCTGCGACGCTTGCCAGTTGGCAAGCCACTCGGGGAAGAGGTCCGTCCGTCCCTTGCTGTCCTTCTTATCTCCTCACCACCCCCGGCTGGGGTCCTTTAACTTTTCCCAGCTCCTGCACCTCTGATGCAGCCCTGATCTTTTAATGCTCCTCTAGATCATGCGTCGGGGGGGTGTTTTTTTTTTCTCTTGACCTTCATCTTTTTGGCCCAGGGGCCCTGTGGTTCTCGTCTACACTCCTGGGGCGTCAGGGTCCCTTCGTAAAGCATCCTTCCCCCCGTGACTCGATAATCCACTGCATCCCATTCAAATGCGAGGGCAAATGGGTAAGACCATCTATATCGTATATCCTGTTAGTGAGCCATTGTGTGAGGGGACGGCATTCCCTTCTGCAGGTAAATGTGACGGCGGAGAGATCTTGATAAATCCTGATTGTGTCCCCCTCAAAGGAGAAGCTCCCCAGCCTCTTCGCCTTTTCTAGGACCTCCATCTTTTCTCTGTAGCGGAGGAAACGCACCACGATGGATCTTGGGCCTTTCCCTCTTCCTCCACCACCCTTATGAGCTCTTTCCAGCTGGACTTCCTTGCCCAACTCCAGTGTGAAGAGTTGCTTTATTAAGCCTAGGACTATCCTCCCAACGTCCGCCGCTGTATCCCCCTTTTGTTGGGTCACCCCTAGAATACGCAGGTTATATCGGAGTTCCCTGTTTTCAAGGTCGTCCATCTTCAAAAGCATGTCCTCTTCTCTCATTTCCAGGTCTGTCAGCCTCGCTTCATATTTCATGTCCAGCAGATCAGTCTGAAGGTGGTTATTCTCCATACCTTCCATTTTCTCTTCAAGAGTGTCAACTCTCCCTTTAAGAGCCACTATCGAGGCCTGTGTATCTGTCCTTATGGCCTTGATTTCCTGCAGAATGTCTTTAAGATCATCCCTGGTAAGTGGTGCAGGGGGGGCACTTCCTGTGGCCATATTGTAGTGCGTGTCGCCAGGCACAGCTCCTAGTATTGGTTCAGGCCTACGGAAACGCTGGAGGGATAGGACTGCGTGGGTAAGTGCTTGTTTCTCAGAGGTGCCTATCAATGGTTGCTCCAGGTTTCCGGTCCCCTGGGTTCCAATAGTTTGGTGCAGACTTCCAGGCTTCCCTGTCTGTACCCCTGGGACCTCGTTCCAGACTCCTTTGTTTTGTATGTCTTGAGCCCAGATATGGTTTTGCCCTGGAGGGGCCCCACTGCAAAGCCCAGAGTTCTTTAGAGATTCCTCAGATGAGGTCTGGAGCCCAGTTTCTGGTGGGGCCTCCCGTGTTGAGCCTTCTGCTTCTGGCCTTATGCTCCCTCCATGTTCTCTGTCTCTCCCTGGTGTGGGTGGGCTGGATTGCGTGGCTCGGGGCTCCACCGAGGACTGGGATGGCGGGGCACCTGCTGCCTGCTTATTTTCTGCACCTGCTCCAGTCTCCAGAGGGGGTCCCGGGCTCTGCGCTGGAACGGGTCCCGTTTGTTGGCACCTCGGGGTTCGATGTGGAAGCTCCTGAGGGCTGCTGTTTTATCCCCCTCCATGCCCCCGGAGTCCACGAGCCGCCCTCCCTCCAACATTGGGGCACACCGAAAAAGAGGGTCTGGGAGAGTTCTCGGGCCCCCGCTCCTGCCCGCGTGTCTCGGAGCGTTTATATATGCCAGGAGTAGGGGGAGGAGCCCGGCTCGTGATTTGGCTTCCTCTGGGCCTCCTCATCCCCCCGCGACCTCCTCACCTCTTCTGGATCCTTCCGAGGCGAGACAGCATTAGGCCCAGTGTGCTTTGAGGCCCCCCGGCCACCGCCTGTCGTCTGTCTCCCCACTCCACGACAAGCTGGTTCCAAGCCCTCTTTCTGCCCCACGGCTCCGAGGGGTCCCCCGGGAAGGCCTCTCTCACCAACGAAGCATGGGGGGCACCTTCGCCTCTGTTCAGGGGGAACTCACTTTCTCCTGTGGTTGGGTTTCGCTCTCGTGGTTTACTTCTCCTCCAGGCACCGGGCTACGTGCGCCTCCGAGGGTCAGCGGAAGGCCTCTGGGCCACGATGGAGCCCGCGGGGTACTCTGTTCCACTCTTGGGTCTTCTAATTGTGGGTTTTTTAAATCTCCACAGTGGCTTCCCCTTTGAATTTTCCCCTGGCCTGGCTATATTCCAGGATAACAAGCTAGCTACCAAAGGGGCTGCTTTAGATAACATGTGTACCCCCCCAATCTCAGGACCCGCCCCCCCTCACAAAGCTCCCAGTCGACTGGGCTGGGCCGATCAGCCGTACGTCAGTGCAGATCTTCACAGGAGGTTAGGGCCTCATACCGATTAGCTAGCTCAACCCCAATAGTATACGCCCCTCCCTTCTGTGGGGTCAATCTTTCTAAATTAGGGTTGGACCTCCAACCCAAGGGTAATCTGTGGCCAAGAGGTGGCTACAAAAGCCCCTGTGCGTGGGGTAACTCTGTGCTTCTCTCCACCTAACAAATTTGCTCAAGCGGTTCCCTGAATCAGCCACCCTCCCTGTACAACCATAAAACAACTCCTGAGAGACCCGCCTACTATGGAGACTGTAGCTGTTTGGTTTTAGGCCTCTGGATAAATTAGAGTTGACCAAATAACAAACCATTGTTGCATCCGAGAAGGAAACCACTATGCAGTCCCCCTTCATACATTTGGGTTTTTGGCCTACCCTTCCTACCCTTCTTGTCATTAATATAAGGCTTGGGTCAATGCTCGGTCCAATCAGGTTGGTGTTGATCCAATGGGTCGTTTTATTCATCAGTGAAATAGTTGATTCAAATCCACACTTGGGGAGCCCCGGTACACCCATGATAATCCCCATAAGAGGGGCTGCTGCAGGCAGTAAATTCAAAATGCTCTTCTCCAGCCCTCCTATATGCATGTTAGCCCCAGTGTCCCCTATGAAAGTCCTAAAGCTTAAGTCGGACCTCCCAGTACCCGTAAATTTTGAATTAACAGTTACTGAGCTTAACTGTGTGGTTACTGCCTTATCCTTTGCTGGCATCACCAGCCCGCCAACCTCTTTGACCGGGCCAGGACGCTCACCACTCAACCCCCCCCCCCCGATAGTATCTTACCATTTGGCTTTGCCCCAACCCCAACCGTACTTATTTCTACCACTCTTTTTGTTAGAACTCTGAGCCATCCAGGATAGCCAGTGTGTTCATTACTCCAGACTTAAACATCTGCAATGACTCTTGGATGGTCTAAAGGGGCTTGAGCTTTACCTCTAGAAGTGATTCCAGCCAGAGCTTATCCTCCTCCCCCCTGGAGGAGGAATTTAGATCCTGTCTCAGTTCCCTCTCTGGGCTCCCACCCATATGGCTATTCACCAATTGATCCGTTACTACACCCCCTCACTGTTAAGACACATAATGATGGGTCCACACTGCGCAAAGTTATAATTAACTCTTTATTGAGTTAGTAACAGCAACGACCCTCAGCCAGGGGAAATCTTATCAACTGACCTAGTGGAATGTGGAGTCCCTCAGATGCTGCGACTCCACATTCCAGGAGGCGATGTCAATGAACATATTATGACAACAGTAACCAAGTTATGAATGAGATGTAATGCACACACAAGCCCATCAATACATAGTCATGTAAATATAATAACTTCTAATATGATAAACTGTAACCTCTAACACTCACCATTCGAAGCACCCCGGTGGGAAGCCGGCTGGCGAAATTCATCAGCATGTGGGAGTCCATCTCCACCGACCGTTGGGAGCTGGATGCGCTGGGCCGCGGGCACACTCTGGAATTCCAAAGAAAGTGTCCCCGTCTCACCTGTGGCTAGGAAGGAAAACCACATCCCACAGCTACTTCTGGAGGTACGAGCAATGCTGAAAAAGGGCGTGATAGAACTCGTCCTGAAGAGGCTCCGGGGCTCCGGAGTGTACTCGCGGTACTTCCTCGTCCGAAAGAAGACCAGCAGTTGGCAACCTATCCTAGACCTTCGTCGTCTAAACAAATACATCAAGTCCAAGAAATTCCGGATGGTCACCCTCCAGCACATGCTGGAACAGCTGGAGGAAGGCGATTTCCTATCGTCGCCGGACTTGGAGGATGCCTACTTTCACATCCCCATTCTCAAAGGACATCGAAAGTTCCTACAATTCGTGGTCCTTGGACGACACTATCAGTTCAAGGCCCTTCCCTTCGGATTGAAGTCAGCGCCCAAGGTCTTCACCAAGTGCCTAGCACCGGTGGTGGCGCGGCTGCGCCTGCAGGGGAAACACGTTTACCCCTACCTGGACGATTGGCTCATCCGAAGCAAAGTCAAGGAAACTCGCCGTCGATCACACAGCAAAGACCGTCCAACTGCTCACGGATCTGGGATTCTCGATCAACTTCGCAAAACCCCACTTGGTACCATCGCAAGACGCCCTGTTCCTGGGAGCCAGACTCGACACAGTGGCGCGATTGGCTTCGCGGTCGGAGGAAAGTACAATGGCTATTGACCATGGACGTGGCTAGGGTGAGGTCCATCAAGTCCCTACTCGGCATGATGTCATTGTGCATCTACCGCGTGTGCCTATGCAGGTTGCGGATGCGACCACTGCAGGAGTTCCTCGACGCCTGTTGGATGCAAGCAGCGGGCAGCTTCAAAGACAGGATCTCACTCAGCGAGACTTCCCGCCAAGCGATCCGGTGTTGGGGGACCCGCGCGCATCTAGCGGTGGGCATGGACTTCCAGACCCCGGCACATCAGGAAACGGTGACGACGGATGCCTCCCTGGAAGGATGGGGAGCGCACGCCAGAGATCTCCACGCAAGAGGCCTTTGGCTCCCGCAGGAGAGGTCACTACAAACGTCCTGGAGCTCCGAGCTGTGTTCTGGGCCCTCAGGTTGTTCCTTCCGTCCCTCAAGGGCAAGGTGGTAAGGGTCTTCACCGACAACACCACCACAATGTTCTACATCAGGAAGCAGGATCTGTGGCACTGGGCCGTTGCCCAAGGGATGTTCCTGGTACCTTTCCATCTGGCAGGAATAAAGAAAACCTTTGCCGACTCACTCATCAGGGAGCTGCGCTCGTGCTACGAGTGGGAGCTTCGGCAGGATCAAGTGGATCTCCGATTCCGACGATGGGGCAATCCCCAGATCGACCTATTCACGACGGCGATGAATGCCAAGTGCCGGAGGTTCGCCAGCAGGTTTCCCCAGCCGGGGAGCATGGGCAATGCCTTCTCATTCCCCTGGGACAGCCTGTTCCTGTATGCGTTCCCTCCGTTGCCGTTGCTGCTGCGACTCATCAGTCAACTCAGATGGTCCTGGTGCAGGATAATCCTCGTCGCACCAGCGTGGCCGAGGCAGATCTGGTTCCCGGATCTTCTGGACATGTCAGCGTCCCCCCGGTCAAACTACCGGCGGACGCAGATCTTCTCACCATGGAAGGAGGCGCCATCCTCTATCATGACCCAGGATCGCTGAACCTGCAGGCCTGACTCCTGCAGCACTAGAGTTCGGAGGGTACAATAACCCAGCAGACTGCAAGAAGGTGCTTACAAAGGCCAGGGCGCCCTCAACTCTCAAGTGCTATGGACACAAATGGAAGAGGTTCTCTGTCTGGTGCCGTGCACAGAAGATTAAACCTCTCCGGATTATGGCTCCTCAAGTGCTGCCGTACTTGTTATCGCTGGCCAAGGCGGGGCTGGCACATGCCTCCATCAAGATCCATCTGGCGGCTATCTCCCGCTACACCAGAGCTCCTGGGCGGTCAGCTTTATGGTCTCATCGGCTGGTGAAGGAGTTCATGAAAGGACTGTTCCGGTCGTTCCTGCCGGTGAAGGCCCCGGCGTGGGAGCTCAGCGTGGTGCTGACCAGGCTCATGTGGCTGCCATTCGAGCCTCTGCATTCGGGACTGTTGAAGTTCCTGTCGTGTAAGACAGCGTTTCATGTGGCCATCACCTCTGCACGACGAGTGGGAGAGATCCAGGCCCTCTCCTGTAAACCTCCATACCTGACATTCCACCCCTCCTTCATGCCCAAGGTGCCGTCGGACTTCCATCTCAACAAGCCTTTGGTGTTACCTGTTTTCTTCCCGTCGCCTTCGTCGCCGGCTGAGAGGACTTTGCACTCGCTGGATGTGGTTAGAGTGCTGAAGTTCTACGTGGACCGCACAAAGAGTCTTCGGAAGACATCACAGCTGTTTGTGAACTTTGGACCTGTGAACCAAGGGAAGGCTCTCTCGAAGGCTTCCATTTCCAGGTGGCTCTCTGGCTGCATCATGCACTGCATCATGCACTGTCACCGGTTGGCAAACCGACCGTTGCCCGGCCGTCCGAGAGCCCATTCAACTAGAGCGATTGCTGCTACCATGGCGTTCCTGTCTGGTGTGCCCCTGCTGGACATCTGCAGGGCTGCTACGTGGAGGTCGATGCACACCTTCACGAGATTCTACTGCGTCGACCGGGATTCCAGGGAGGAGTCCAGAGTCGGCCAGGCAGTGCTGCGCAACCTGTTCGCCTGAAGGTGAACTTGGTGAGGAGGTAAGAGATGCTTAATGTTGAGTTGTTGAAATGCTTAATGTTGAGCCTTGCCACCTCCCGTGGTTGTGCATGTGTGTACTGCTATGTATTCTTGTATTCATGAGCATGTGAATCCATGCCAGACCCCATGCTGGAGAAGGAACAAGTTACTTACCTGTAACTGTTGTTCTCCAGCATGGGTCTGGCATGGATTCACATGTGAACCCTCCCTCCAACCCCTCTGCAGCTCTTCTCTTAGTCCTACTGCCACTTTACGTGCTACCAAATCTAAAGATGGGTGCCAGAGGAGGGGCTTAGGTAGAGGGCAGTCATTGGTTGGGGACAGTATGACCCAGAGACCAGTGATTGGTTACTAGTAGAAAGACAGTTCAGAAATGAAACTGAAACTGATTTTTTCTTTACCGAGGATTCCCAGCCCGACGACGGGGAATATTCATGAGCATGTGAATCCATCCCAGAACCATGCTGGAGAACAACAGTTACAGGTAAGTAACTTGTTCCTTACTTCCCTTGCTTTCTTATAGTTCTTAGGTCAAAGGCTTTCGACTGTCCAGAGATTTTGATTGACCTCCTGTATGACCACTTTGAGCTATCTCGACGGCTCTCTCACGGCCTTCTGGTATCTATAGTTTCGCTCAGGGATCAATCAGAGTCGACCAGAGTTTCTCGAATCAGCACCCACGTGGTGCTGGTCCCCTTATGCAGCTGGTCTCCCCTTTACAATTTTTCTTTGAACTTCTTTTACTTTGCCACTTTGCAACTTTCATTCCCCACAGCCCGGTTCTTATCAATTTTCCCTTCGACTCACTGGCTGTGATGAACCGCTTGGTTTTCTTCGCAACTGGAGTCAAGGCCGGTACCATGGTAGCAGGAGTGTCCCTCGATCCAGCTTATCAGCGTCAATACGCTCGGTGTACCTTTGACATCTGCTGCAGGACACTTGGGCTATTGTCCTTGTTTTACGATTCTTTTTGCAGAGGTTTCGCTGGGTTTTGTCAAGAAGGGCAAGATCGTGTCTCTCCTCGTCTGCCTCTCGATGTTTGTCGCCTTTCTCCTCCTCTTGAACTGCCTGGTCTTGATAGCTGTCTCATTGTGCAGTCTGCCTCGCTCGTACTGTGCTCTCTATGCTCTCTTGCTCCCCTTTTTATCCCTCTGGGGAAGGGAAAGGGCCGTCAGGTGTGTGTGATTCTGATAAATTGCCTGACTTTTGCCTGACCCTGGTATTGGGACAAGTCAGATAAACGGCTCGGGTGTTAGTCCATTGTCTTTCATGTTGTGCGAAAGTGTACGTGTCGGAAAAGGGGGGGCAGTGTTTTTGAATGTCCTACGGAAGGGGATGGGGAAAAGGTGTTGAAGGAAGGGGGATACCACGTCTCACCCGTCAGTGTCCCAGTCCCACTCCCCGAGGACACCCCATCCAGGTGATCCTCCCTCACTAGTCCACCTACAGGATCCAATAGTGATGGCCATGTCCTGGCCACCTGGACGACAGATCACCGGGATTTAGCCAGGGTGACACCTTCAGGTTTCTCACAGCAGTTAAACAGGCATAGGGTGCAAGCTTTAATCGACCACTGAGTGACTACTGTATGTTTTTTATGTTGAAGGGAAAGTGTGAAAGGGAATTGTATCTGGGCAATCACAAACAATTGAGGCTCTGTAAAACTAGGGTGAGTTGGCAGTTAGTTGACAAGTTGTCCCATTGAGCTTGATCATAGCCCTGGGGAGTGGCTTCCTCTGAGGGTTTGACAACTGAGAACTAGGTCTGCCTCCCATCACAGTCTTCAGCTACAACCCAAACAGACTCGTTTTTGGGACACTGAGAATACTAGGATCCCTTGCTGATTGTTTCAATGTGTCCCTCCTCAGCACACGAGGGAAGCGGCTACATCCCCCATGCACAGCCCCCACCCACTCACACAAATACTAGAGCAGCGTCTTCTGATTCTAGAATAGGTCTCTGAAGTACAGGCAAGTCCCAGTTCGGTCCAGAACCTTGCTACGACCCATCTCAGCAAGCTCTACCCCATGAGGCAGGCCGGCGGCTGGAAGCCCGGTCTGCCGCAGGGCATCTTTCTGTATCTGGTGGGTGATAGGGCACTGCTGCCACACTAGCTCAGGGAAGCCTTTCAGAAGCTACCCTGTACTGGTATAGCAGCAACATCCTATTTAAATGAAAAGCTCCAAGCTGCTGTGTACGAGCAGAGAGCTTATCACTTAAATAGTCCGCCGCTGCCACACCAGCATGGGCAGTCTTTCAAAGGCTGTCCCATTCTGGTGTAGCAGCAGTGCCCTATTTAAATGAAAAAAGTCCTGCTCCCGTGCTGGAGCACCCAGAAGAAGGGACATTTGTTTTTATGAGGAGCAAATCGTAATATTTTTTTTGTTTTTCAGGGGTGGGCTGCAGGGGCCACAGCTCTTCCATTGTTCAGAATGGTAGGTATGTGCAGTGCATGTAACAGACAAATCAGAGCAGGCATATTAACCCTTTGTGCAATCTAACTGGAAATGGGAAATTCGGACCCGTAGGATACAAGTATATCTCTGTAACAGAGACATTAACACCCCTGGCTATATTACAGGGACTCAAACTTACTTTTATCTCTTATTTGATTCATTTTTTATTTGAATTTTTATTTTAGTAGAATTATTTGAGTACTGATTAAATGTTGAATTTTTAAGTTTTGGCTCCATGGGGTGGTGGCTTAGTTCCCCTCTGCAAGTGAGCCCAAATGAATGCCCTAAATGATGACTAGGAGATATGGCGTCAGGTTCAGTCCTTACCTCTTTGCTTCTGGACTCCTTTGCTGGGAAGAGGTAAGGCCTGTCTTTCAGGTAGCCACCATGCAACCCGATTTCAGGATAACAGGTAAGCACTACGGCTACCGCGGGAGCCTGGTCCCACGGGGAAAAAAACCTTGAGGGGGGAAAAAAAACCAGATGCTGAGAAGACGTTCCAGGAAAATTTGTTATTCTGGGAATTTGTCTTTACAGGAACCAGGAACAAGTAGAAAACACGAGGTTGCAAGGCAAACTAGCGTTCCGCAATACAAAACAATTGCAATGCGAGAAGCCTTCTGAATTACCTCTATTTATTTCCGGGTATCAAATGTTGCCGAGCACGTGAACGCGATGATGTCACCGCGTGGCAAGAGCGCCTGGGCGCCATCTTGGATTGGGACGCAATTTGAAAGCGTTTCCAAAATGAAACCTGATCAGATAAGCGGCAAGTAGGCAAAAGCATGACATAAGGGTTGGCAGAGGCAGATATAGAGTCTGGCTTTTGTTTGGCTGAACTGTCTTTTGTCTTGGTTATCTGCAGTTAAAAGGTTTTGCATTTTGCATTATTCCTATTACCAAACGTTTTTTAGGATCAGACAACAGGCGACCATTGCCAAATACAGTTGGCCATTGCTGACTTTCACCAGCGTCCAAACCAACCACAGTTGCCTATCCCCAAGTCAATCATTGCCAACCATGGCCCACCATCCCCAATCATAGCTAACCATTGCCAAGCATCGCCAATCATGGTCAAGTCTTGCTGATCATGGACAGCGATTGTGGACCATGGCCGTCTATAGCCATCTGTTGAGCCAGTAAGGTTGTTCTGTGGGTTGAGTCCCCACCACAGAGATCTGAGGAACACCTCTAGACTGCACCTTTTATACTTTCAGGGTCTATCAAAGACCTCGAAATTATATGAGGTTGATGGTCAAGGTGTATTATTCAAGTTGCAAGAGTGCATTTAGTTTATGGATGGTGTTTTGTCAAAGATTGTGTGAGAGAGACAGGTAGAGAGAGATAAAGACAAACACTTACCATTCCAGCACCCAATGTGGCATCCTGGAAATCATCATGGAAGGGATAAACACATGTTATAAGTATAATCCCCACCTCTGGAGCACCACCAATCACTGGGACACCCTTGAACAGCATTAATATGCAGGCCAATGAGGGACAAACACATGCCATAAGTATAATCCCCACCTCTGCAACACCACCAATCACTGGGGCCCCCTTGAACGGCATTAATATGCAGACCAATGAGGGACAAACACATGCCATAAGTATAATCCCCACCGCTGGAACACCACCAATCACTGGGACACCCTTGAACAGCATTAATATGCAGACCAATGAGGGACAAACACATGCCATAAGTATAATACCCACCTCTGCAACACCACCAATCACTGGGGCACCCTTGAACGGCATTAATATGCAGGCCAATGAGGGACAAACACATGCGATAAGTATACTCCCCACCTCTGGAACACCAGCAATCACTGGGCCACCCTTGTACAGCATTAATATGCAGGCCAATGAGGGACAAACACATGCCATAAGTATAATCCCCACCTCTGGAACACCACCAATCACTGGGGCCCCCTTGAACGGCTTTAACACGCATGCCAATAAATCTGTGTTTACATACTCCCTGTGCCTGCTGTATGCATCATCTCCTTAACAAATGTATGATATACACAGCCTATAAGCTAGCTAGACTGGTAATATTGCTGTGGAGAGGATTAATACACTTGCTACCGTGATCTCCATGTGAGCAGGAGTAGGTAACATTTTTATTTTATTTATTTCAAATATTTTCATGGAGAAACATATTCTAATGAGGCCTGACAGCGTTGACAACATTGGCAGCTTCCACGGCCGCAAGGTTGATGAAATAGGAACAGTTCCACTTTCTAAGAGTATCATCTGGTATGGAAGAGCTTGTGGCAGTGGGCTTTGAAAGGTAAGGCTGTATCAATCCTACTCACTGACAAATAATTCAGCAAGGCTTCTGTATTGAGCTGCACAAAAGAGGAATACATCAGTACAGTACTCCACTCATGCACATCTTCTGAACTAAGGACGTGAGACCAAAGGACATGCAGAAGAGAAGAAGTGGCACTTTGCAGCAGCGCAACATCTCACTTATCTCCTGACTCAGGGTCTGTGAGCCCAGTCCATTGTAAAAGGGAGGCAACATAATGCATGCCTACTGCACCCATGCACCAAAGCAGTATCCCACTCGTGTTCAGAATTGAGGGCTTCATACCTGCAGATGCTGTAAGGGGTGAGAAGCACAACATGTATGCCTACTGTGTTGATGTTTCTGCACAGCATATTGTGTTGCCCGCATCGCTCTGCCCCACGCCACAAGGGCACGCCGTTCGTGGTCGAGGAGGCATGTGAGGGTCTCGCAGGGCGCTGCACAGAAAAGCACAGAGCGGCAGGCACAGAGGTTGCTCCCATGGAGCTCTCCTGCTTGTGGAGCAAACTATACTATGCACACCAGCCGGGTGTGATAGCAGCTGTTACCGGGCCGACACAGTCGTAAGTCAACTTTATGTGTAGAAATGCTCATTTCTATACATATCTCTCAGGCATATTACCTCCATGTTCCTCTTCCTTGTCCCAGTACCTACTTTTAAGGTATCAGCCTCTTTGACATAAACCCTTCAGGTGTCGGCATATGAGGAGGGTCACACAGCTTGCAGACTTAATTGCTGCTGTAAACACGCTACTGGTGTAATAAAAATGCTGAAGCCAGGTCTGCATTCAGCCACAATTTATAAGCACTCTGTGTTTATTTCATTGAAGTGCTGTTAAGCATACGCATTGGCAAAGCCAACAGTTTTGGCTGGTGTATAATATTAGGAACTTGCCGGGCACTGCTTAGATGCCCAGGTACTGCCACCATTTTGCACCTGCAACTACCAATGGGCAGTTAATACCAATATGACTGTGCCTGGCAAGTGCCTTTGCCACGCCTACACAAAAGCCCAAACTGTTTGCATTGCTAATGCTTGTTGTATCAGTGTGCTCCGTCTTGTCGATATTCCTGTTGCTGTCTGTCACAGACACACCTTGTGCCCACCGACTTTCCTTATGTATTGCTGTTTGTGGTTGTTTTCATTAGTGCCTCTTTGATGGAAAATGTTATTTGAAAGGTTGCATTTCTTGATTTATGTAAGGAATCTGTGGCGGTATATGACGAGGATGTATCACTTTGTTGAAATTACTGTTAACGCTCTTTCTTGAATATAACATTTTGACAAAAAAAAGTGTAGAACCTAATGGAGGAAGTCTTATGTGGTGGGTTAAAGCCCTTCTATCAGGAGGATGGGTGAAATGCACAAGGATGGTTCATGAACTCATAGATGTGGCACCAGGGACTGTACAGCTTCATACCTTGATCGGCTGAAGAACACCTGGACACAGTGGTGTACCGAGCGGGGGCTGGGACGGCACACAGCCACCCCACAGGCTCTTTTGAGAGCCTGACCGGGACTTTCGTCAGTGGGCCACCTCTCCTGTTCGGCACCTCAATGAAGGTGCCCAAACGGGAAAGGTGCCCCACTGGAAGGACAATGTGTGCTGAGCAATTCCTGCTCAGCACGGTCATTGTCCTGGCAGAAGGACACCTTACCCTTTCCGAAACCTCTGGCAGGACAATGTTCCAAGGAGCTCCGGGGAGCAGCAGAGGGGCTCTCAACAGAGTATTTCAATGTGAGCCATTAGGTATTGACGGGAGGGATGGGGGACTATTAGCAGGGACCTTTGTCCCTTTAGAAATGTGCATGGGAGTGTGTGATCAGCAGTGAGACGGTTGCATAATGTTGCAGGCTTTATGAAATAATGAGTATGGCTTTACCCAAGGGGGGTTTGTTAGGCTCACATTAATCTGCCTGATGTGATTGTGACTTTGCATGCAGGATGGGGAGAATAAAACTAAATCCAATAAGATCCTGTTATTGTTCAACATATTTCTATAATGATGTATATAGTGTAAAGTTAATAATGAAAGGGCAGTTTCTTATGTAATGTGCTTTGCTTCCAAGGCATTGCTATAAATAAACTATATATTAAGCACATGAAATGCAAAGGGAAACATTAATAAATATCTATATAAAGTAAAACTGTGTGTTTCTTAAATTGTCCACATCCCAGTTTCACCATTTAACCAAAGTGTGTGATCCTGGGCAGACCATGTAATCAGACTGGCCCTCATTACGACCCTGGCGGAAAGTGACTGACCGGACCGCCACAGCGTAAATAGCGTTTCCGCCATTGCACGAAGGAGCAAAGTGTGGCCCATTCCGACCCATCGGGCACGAGCACCACGCCATGGCGGAAGTGCAAAGTCCGCGATGGCGGAAATGACCCCAAAACGGCCCACACCGCCGCCGTACGGCGCCCTAGGTGCAATACCGCCACCCCTCTTAGCGGTCACCGCAGTGTGCGCCTACCGGAAAGTACGGTGACCGGAAATATACGGAAACGGAAGTAAAAACATGGGCCCGGAACGGGAAACATCCCGCCGTACACCTATAAAACCACTAAAACCACACAACCACTAAAATCACTACCCTGAAACACACCCCAACCCGTCATCCACCCTAGCGAAACCAAGAAAAATGGGAAAAGTAGCGAAGAAAGCGTGCGACCGCAAGCGGCAGGTCCACTTCTCCCGTGAGGAACTCACCGTGCTAACAGAGACCCTCCAGGAGAATGCAGCCGTCGTCTTCTCCACGCAAATGACCAGAACGGCACTTGCAAACAAGAAGGCCATATGGGCTCTGGTGGCACAGCGGGTAAGTGCGGTGGGGACCGCACCCCGCACCCCACAGCAATGCCGCAAGCGATGGGACGACCTGCGGATACGCGTCCGCAGCATACTCTCTGCCAACCGCAACATTGCCACAGCCACCGGGGGAGGTCCTGAATCACCCATCAAGTTGACCCCCTGGGAAGAAATCTGTGCCTCCACCATCAAAATGGAGAGCATAGAGGGAGTCGGAGGGATGGAGAAAGGAGTGCAGACATCCGAAGATTCAGGTAGGTGGGCCAAATAAAACAATGCCAAATCCACACAGTCCATCCATGTGAAGTACCATGCATCCACATAGTGCAACAGAAACACATGTCCAGGAGAACGTCCACACACATCGGCCTGATAGCGCACGTTAAAACCCACAATAAATACATAAATAATTAAAAACCCCTAAAACACGCACTACACGTGCAGCAGGCACACCCTAACTGCAGGCTGCCAAACAACTGCATCCTCACTCCACACACAAATGAAAGCACCTCCAAGGCCCGACCCAAATCACCCTCAGGTACCACCCCAATGCATGTGATACAATGCCATTCCAATTCCCACAGACCCATCAATAACCCTCGCCCTCCTTTACTCCACCACAGGGTCCGATCCAAACGACGAGCTTCAGGACACCCCTACCAGCACACCTGCAAAGAGGGCCAAGACCAACGGCCAGAGACCCTCCACCTCAGCTGCACGCATCAAGACACGGCAGCAGCACAAATCAGGTGGCAGCACAGAGGAGGGAACATCAACAGGCACCCCAGCAGCCAGCATGCCCACAACACCACCACCACAGGTCCCCCCAATGGATGCCACAGAAGGCACTGCCTCTGGTGGCAGCAGCACCATAGGTGACACCCCATTGATGGCAGCATGCTCGGACACAGAAAACGGGGATGTCGAAGTCAGATCCATCCATGACCTGTCCCAATCCCCCTGTCTGTCCCATCCCGTACAACATGAGGATACCACGCAGGGGCACCCACAAGACGACGACTGGCCATCCCCCACAAGCCCTGTGGCAAGGCAACATGAGGACAACAGCCCCTCTGTGACACCCCCGCAAATGGCCATGGCCCAGCAGAGGCAACAGTCCCTCGACCAGTTAATCGTGCAACAGCAGCAACTGGCCACGCTCCTCAAGGACCATGCCGATGAATGTGGGGGCACTAAGGCAGACATAGAAACATCAACTGAGACACTTAGGGCAGAAATGGAGAGAGGTACAGAGACGCTAAGGGCACAAATGGAGAGTAGCACCGAGAGCCTGAGAGTCCAAATGGAGAGTAGCACCGAGAGCCTGAGAGTCCAAATGGAGAGTAGCACCGAGAGCCTGAGAGTCCAAATGGAGAGAAGCACCGAGAGCCTGAGGGGGGAACTGCATGCGACGTCCAAAGACGTATGTGCCGAACTTGCCGCAGTGCGCCGTGTGCTCACTGAGCTCTCGCAAACCCTTAGGGTCATGCATGGACGTGAGCAGGCAGACACATCATCCGTTGCAAGTTCCGTCCAGGGCAGCCCCCAACGTAGATCTGGGAGGAACCTGCGCTCCACAGGCAGGGGTGCCCCTGATACCCGCAGAGGGGGCTTGCAATAGCGACAGCCCACTGACAATGAGCATCTTTGGACACTGGTGTTCGGGGGGGAGGTAGGAGGGTGGAGGGGGTGTGTTGGGCTCACTTGGGTGGCGGGTCGATAGGGTGTTCAACATGATATCACATATGCCATAAACAGTGCACGATCAACCAATGAGATGTGTGGACATTGA
The DNA here is from genome assembly GCF_040938575.1 of Ambystoma mexicanum. NCBI lineage: Eukaryota > Metazoa > Chordata > Amphibia > Caudata > Ambystomatidae > Ambystoma > Ambystoma mexicanum. The sequence continues at coordinate 1,551,389,372 of NC_090931.1, forward strand.
TCTTTGTGTACTAGGCCATCATAGGCGTACAGTCCATATTGTGCATGTCCCAGACACACACAGTGCCACGAGTCCCGTGTCCATGTATCAGCCACCAGGCGTGAGTGCTAGAAGCATGCATCAATGAGATGCTGACGAATGTCACGGGCCTCCGGTGCCTCGCAGACTCCATGAGGTGCTGCCACATCCCCACCCTCATCATGACCATCATCAGGTGCTTGCAGTTCTGCGTCAGGGGGCATGGGCACATTTCTACGTACGCACATGTTGTGGAGCATGACACATGCCATGACCATCTTTGCAACCTTCTCATGGCGGTACAGGAGTGCCCCGCCAGACCTGCTGAGGCAGCGGAAACGAGTCTTCAGTAGGCCGAATGCCTGTTCAATGACTACACGGGTACGTGAGTGGGCATGGTTGTAGTCCTCCTCATGCTGGTCCCGTGGGTTCCGGACTGGTGTGAGGAGCCATCTCTTCAGTGGATATCCAGCATCACCTGTATGTGGACGAGAAACGTATGATGTGGAATGCCATTGCTACGTACGCACACACCCCCCCTTCCTGCCAGGTCATTGCCAAATCACATACCCCACATAATCATGCATGTAATGAGACTCACCGAGTAGCCAGGATCTGTTCCCTGCGTGTCGCTCCATGTAGCGTGGTATTGTAGAGTTCCTCAAGACCATAGAATCATGGGTTGATCCAGGGAATCGGGCACAACAATGTGTAATGATCCTGTTGGAGTCACACACCATTTGTACATTCAGGGAATGAAATTGTTTTCGGTTGCGGTACTGGGCCTCCATGGCATGTGGGACGACCAATTCCACATGGGTGCAGTCGATGGCACCAATGCAACCCGGTATGCCGGCAAGTGCATGGAATCCCACTTTTGTGTTGGTAATTTCCTGCTCCGAGCGTGGTAGAGAGATGTAGTCGTCTGCGTGCTGCAGGAGGGCATCGAGCACTTGAAATAGTGTCCGTGAGAACAGTGGCTGAGAAATGCCATGCAACTGTCCGACTGTGTGCTGGTAGGTGCCTGTGGCCAGGAAGTGGAGTACAGACACCACCTTCAGTAGGGGTGGGATGGCGGTTGGGCTATCTATCATGCTGACAAGGTCAGCCTGTGTCATGTCCACAATGGCGGCTATGGTGTCCCGGTCCAGACGGTAGAGGGTGTGGATCTGCTCATCAGTGAGGTTGAACGGATGTGCTCGGAGGCGTGGGATTGCGGGCTGCCTGCGTGGTGGTAGTGGCTGTGCTGGCGGCCCTTGCTGGCCCTGCCTTGGCCTCCTCCTCCTCCTGCGTCTCCTCCGTGCGGCCGGTTGTAGTTGGTGTTCGTCTTCTTCTTGGAGTTGGAGTACTTGCAGTGCTATCAGGTCCCCCAGGGCCAACATCGCGAGTCCTGCCGGTAGCATTTCGGTGTGGTTGTGGGAGGAGACTGGCTGTGCAATTTATGTGTTTTCAGGCTGTATGGCCTCCACCTGTGGTGATTAATTCCACCTGTGCAAACTGCTCTCCCCTTTGGCCGAGCACGTCCCGCGCACAACGCTGCAATTCGGGGAATGGCATCTTGCTATTGCAATCATGTATTTGTACCCGATGGCCGTGTAAGATTGGTTGATATGTTCATTCTGCTGTGGTCCCATTGTTTCACATACTATCTGTGCAGTCGCGAACAGACTTGTGAAGGGTCAGTGGAACGTAGTACTCGAGTAACGGTGGGCCCTCATGCATCACTGTACCGAGTTGCAACGACGGGCGGGGCGTCCCATTTGTGGGTGAAGGCAGTTGCCATTTTCACACACAGCCGCACTCGATGGAATAATTAGTGATTTCAAACGGCCACAGATGCCTCTTCGACGTGATGTTGCAAATGAGGAATTCGAAGGGCGGCGCTTTCGGTTTTCAGCTAGCGGCGAGGAAATGCCCACAGGTCTGACTGCAAATATAACGTACTATTGTTCAATGTCCTTGAGACAGGGGCCATGGCGAGGATGCAATGATTGATATGAATAGTTTGGGATGCGCAATAGCGACGTGGGCGATGAGGCCGGACGTTCCCAAATACATGTTACTTCACTACACTGGAATTACGGGCTGGGGCACTGTGGATTTTGCAGGCTGCATAACGCACAGACTCAATGGATATTTCTAATGTTATGTGAGTAAATATTCAGGCGTTTTAATCCCGGGATGAGGGAATGATGAATGGATGCATGGGCAGGTGATTTGATACAGAGTTTGCCATGTACAGGGCTTCTTGGGATCTATCCGCCTCCCCTACGTTATGTGATGCAGGGCTGCCATAGTGGGACCATCGTCTATCTGGCCTTGTTGAGCCCTCCCTGTCTCGACGCGCCCTCAGACACTTGTGTCCATGCACGTTAACATTCCCATCTGATGGATTCTGTTTTGACAGACGCATGCACAGGTACACTCGTTTGTGATGGTGTTTGCACCTCGATATAGATGGTTATGAGTCGCAAGTGGTTTTGGGGTGGTGATGATCCTTTGGAGTGGGCTAGCATGCATATGGCTGTGGATTTAGTGTGATCATTGAAGTGAGTTGTTCGAATGTAGTTCTGATGGCCATTCTGTTCTTTTTCTTTTCTTTTGGTTGACAGGTATCTCCTCCCCTTTTGCCACTGCCATCTGTATGCCACTCCTGCAGATGGGTTTTACTCCCGACACCTGCTGCTTCGTGTTAATCAGTGGAGCAGCATTACGATCTTATGGGACGATCGCCAATGGCCCACATGCCCTTACGCAGTACTGGTGGCTCGGAGCAACATTTCGGCCTTTCAGCTGGACTAGTGCCTCCCCATTGGGACGGCCCTGCGGTTCTGTGCGCTTCCATGTTGCCTTTTCGTACGTGAATGTGGCTCTGTGTACCATGAGGGAACAGGGCGTCACACAAGTAGTGGCTGGTCATTTCTTGCGGATGCAGCTGTCAGGATTAGTCAGGCGAGTACAAAGGCAGCGAATATGGCAAGGGAAATGTGCACCCAGGAACTACGACTCAGGTATGCTAGAACCCAGGAGTGCAAATAGAGTGTGACATCAAAACCAATATATGAAAAGGGATGTGGGGTAAGCACCTGACCGCGAGGAAAGTCGGCAAGCGCCTTACCCCCAATTGCTGTTACAGGTACTGACAGCGCTAAACCCACGTGGAGGGCAAGCAATGACAGGATCTGTGTACTAACACTCTTGATGGTATTACATAAGGGAACTTAAGAACTGTACTCACGAGGACGAGATAAACCTCTTGAATGTCAGCTAGCCCACGAATCCTGTTGAAGAAACTGGGACCCCGAAAGGCTAGAACAGCAATGGAAGGAAAACTAAATACCTAAGTGGGAATAGTGTTTACAAAATAGTGAGGAAAACATAAGCATTCACACAGGAGCTAGCTACTACCGCACACCACACCTAATAATCAAAGGGAAAATAAATGCAGAAGTGCAGTGGAAAACATGGAATGGATCCTCTAGAAAGTAAGGATCAGGAGCAGGGAAAAACGAAATAACCTATGCAAACTTCTCCCTACCCCTCCAAGGAAAAGACAGGAAACTAAACTAAGAGGAAGGCTAAGGCAAATGGGTAACAGCAGCAAAGGACAGAGTCAAAGAAATATAGAACACAGACAAGCTGGGCTGCATCTAAAAGGGGAAAGCACTGAGAATTGCTGCCTGCAAACAGAGGAAGACAAAAAGGGAAATCAAGGGAGCAGAAATCAATTAGCACATGAATCCGAAATTCAGGGCGGAGGAAACAAGAAAACAGGAACAAGGAAGTAGGTACAAAGGCAAGGAACCAGGAACCAGGGACTAGTCAAAAACAGGAACACTGCAATCGATGACCAGCGCTGGACTGAAGTAAGACTGAGGCTTTTAAAGCTGCTTAACGAGCACACGCCTCGGGTGTGCTGATTGCTGCACCTGCCGCCACAGCTGTTACCTATCCTCCACCCAACCTTGTGTTGCAAGGGCGGAGGTGGAGCAGTGGGCCAGGCATCCTGGGAAGCATAGTCATTTGGTTAAAGAAGCATGCTGGCTGCCAAAAACCTGGAATGGATCCGGAAGGGAAGTAGCTGGGAAAATAGGGATTTAGCGCTCCCAAATCATCACAGCACTGTAGCATAAAGTTCGGAGGAAAGGTCCAGTAGGGAATAAACCCCAAATCATGCCCCCAAATGGTGGGAACGGGAGCGAAGGGAGCGAGTCGTGACAGTATACCCCCTCCTACGGCCGGCTTCGGGTGCCCGCCACCCGCACGAGACATCTTCTTTCCATGATGGGAGTGCTTTTTCTTTGGAGGTGGCACTGATGGAAATGGTGGCCTGTGGGCAAAGGCAGATGGACTTCCATGATAGGAGTGCTTTGTCTTTGGAGGTGGTACTGATGGAAACGGTGGCTTCTGGTGAGGAAGAGACTCATGGTTCGAAGAAAGGCATGAAGGACTTGCAGGACCAGAAGCAGAGTTGGAAGGTCCAGGAAGCTCAGTCACTGGGAGTGGACCCTTATAAGTCTTTGAGGAGGGAGGCAGGCTGGTGCAACATGCCTTAGGCAATGGTAGAAGCTCTGTTAGCCTTTCTGCCGAGAGTGGACATGCGGGAGGTGAGGAAAATGCTGGCTTCAGGAAAGGTTTATGCTCAGCCATTAGAGAAGGTGGTGGCTGAGGTAGAGGTTCAGATTTCCTTCTGTCATCCATCTGGGAAAAGGCTTGTGGTTGAAAGTGACTAAGGTTTGACTGCACATGTTCTACGCCTTGGAGACCTGAAAGTCCAATGGGTTGTACAAGGCTAGTACTCCTGGTGACAGTCGTGTAGCCACTTTGTTTCACGTGGGATACCACAGCAGGGATGTTTGGCATCCTGATAGGAGTGATAGACGCAGTACTTGGTATTTCAGGCAGACTTGCAGAAGGAGCAATAACAGACACATCTTGAACTGCAGCAGTCATTCCCTTCCTTTGGCTACTAGCACCCGACTGGTGCTTCTTGGCGGGATTCTGTTGCACAAGTCCTGTAGGTAATACGCCGGTCTGCACCACCCCTTGTGCACACCCAAGTGAGTGGTTCTGACTCACCACTTGATCCAGCTTGATGACTCTGAAGCGGGAGCTGGCAAAAGTCTCAAACTCTGATGCTGCATCTTTAGGAGGCTCTGATGCTAAAGTGAAGCAGTTGGGAGAATCGTCTTGTGGAAAAGGCAGGCATTCTGGTGCTCCTCCTGAAGCAAAAGAAAGGCAGGCTAGACGTTCATCGACTGTAAATGGTTGGGATTCAGGAGGAATCGCTGGAGCAGAAGAAAATACAGCAGAATCTGATGGTGTAGACAGGTATACCTCTGATATTGGCAGCGAGGCTATGCAGGATACAGGCGTCTCATGAACTGAAGGCAAATGCTCAGTATACTCCGGGACTGAAGACATGCTCTTTTGATGGACTACCGGCGGCTCTAAACCTGAAGGATGATCTGCAGGATGAGTCACTGTAGCTGAAGACAGGCAGGTCAGGGGAAACCTTGAGGCTGAATGCATGCAAGCTGGAGCAATCTCGGTTGCTGGATACAAAAATGTCCAGGTCTTTGGGACTGGCTCTTGAGTAAATGGCAGACATGGCAGCGGTTCATTGGTTGAAGACAGGTGTGCCAAAGATGACTGCAGGGCTGTGGATTGAATCATAGAAGAGTCAATGGTTGTAGGAGGACATACAGAAGTCTCAGAAGTTGACAGACCCATTGGTGGCTCAGGAATGAAGGGCACCTTTAGGGCAGTAGACTCCTTGGCACCAGTAACCAAAGACTGAGCTGTACCCTTGCAGTCCCTTTCTTTAGTGGGTGACACAGAGTCTTTTTCTTTGTAGAAGTCAAAATCAATCAGTGGAATCACCATAGTAAAGTCTCTGTTAATCAGGATTTCGTCTATTGTCCATTCCTCTGTTTTAGCTTCTGAAAGAGGCAGATTATCAATCAACAGTTCAGGAACCGCCTGACGGTTCTTTGGTTCAGTATACTGTGGAATGAGTCCATCAGAACATGAATTCTGTACTGTCTCTGACTGTTCGTATTGATCAGAAGTGGCAGAAGGAAGAGTGAACCCAGAGGTAACATTGTTTTCCACATCAGCTTTAACATCTACTTCAGTCTCAGCAGCTGTATCAAGAGCAGGGCCTAAGCCTACGGTAGTGACTGAATCTGTGTATGCCACCATTGTGGATTGTGTTTGGAATTCAGAAGCTTGTATGTGTGCTAGCTCAGAATTATGACAAACTGCTACACAGGGTATTTTTGGTAAAGGAGTGGCTTGTAACTCTTCAGCTAACTGCAATCCCTGATAAACAGCAGAACAATTGTTAGAACCTGTGCCTAGATTAAGCGCTGTGCTAGACGAAAGACCTTCACTCCCAATAGATCTAACATATCGACAAATATCATGGTTTACCAAAGTCTCTGCACTCAGGGGCTGAACAGTGTTCACTTTCTCCACATCAACAGATAAAGTCTGAGGTGTATTCAGTAAAGAGTGTAAGGTTTTATTTTCCTCGTGTGCAGAAATGAGTTCTTGTCTTAACTCCTCAAGTTTAGCTCTTAGCATGCCCTGCATTAACTGTACATCACTATCAGTAGGCACAGGGGGAAGCATAGTGGCATCAGGGCTGGATCCTGCACTAGCAATCTGGATGTGCATCGATTGTACATTGTCCTCTACTGCTTGCAGGTTCTGTGATTTATAGTTTATTTTTCCAACTTGGTCTGTGTTTCCCTTAAACAAACTATTGACATTAGACCTCTTGGCATTAGGGACTACAGTATGTACCTGTGCAACGGAGTATGCGTTAGACTGAGGGTAGAAAACAGAAGTTATGCAAGAAACCCCTCCATTCTTTATGTTGGTATCATGAAACTGTTCTATCTGAGGTGAAGCACAACTGGAATCATGGGGTTCAACAACAGAGGTACTCTCGTATAATAAGTCTAACAGTGTGTTGTTTTCTGCGGCTAAGGCTTGTGCTGACATAGAATCGGGATCAAAACCAAAGATAGAACTAGGATCAGGCCATGTAGGATGTGCCATCCTATGGGAAAAATACTTTGCACGTAAATGCCCATTCGTGACAAGGAGTTCATTGGAGTCAGGACTAGTGATTTGATTGTCACAGGTAAATGTAGGGGAAGCTTTCTGTACAAACTTGTTAGAGGCCTTGCTGCCTTTCTTTCTTAAACTTGCCATATTCAATGGGAAATTTGGGCTGGTCATACTGTCAGGATTAGTCAGGCGAGTACAAAGGCAGCGAATATGGCAAGGGAAATGTGCACCCAGGAACTACGACTCAGGTATGCTAGAACCCAGGAGTGCAAATAGAGTGTGACATCAAAACCAATATATGAAAAGGGATGTGGGGTAAGCACCTGACCGCGAGGAAAGTCGGCAAGCGCCTTACCCCCAATTGCTGTTACAGGTACTGACAGCGCTAAACCCACGTGGAGGGCAAGCAATGACAGGATCTGTGTACTAACACTCTTGATGGTATTACATAAGGGAACTTAAGAACTGTACTCACGAGGACGAGATAAACCTCTTGAATGTCAGCTAGCCCACGAATCCTGTTGAAGAAACTGGGACCCCGAAAGGCTAGAACAGCAATGGAAGGAAAACTAAATACCTAAGTGGGAATAGTGTTTACAAAATAGTGAGGAAAACATAAGCATTCACACAGGAGCTAGCTACTACCGCACACCACACCTAATAATCAAAGGGAAAATAAATGCAGAAGTGCAGTGGAAAACATGGAATGGATCCTCTAGAAAGTAAGGATCAGGAGCAGGGAAAAACGAAATAACCTATGCAAACTTCTCCCTACCCCTCCAAGGAAAAGACAGGAAACTAAACTAAGAGGAAGGCTAAGGCAAATGGGTAACAGCAGCAAAGGACAGAGTCAAAGAAATATAGAACACAGACAAGCTGGGCTGCATCTAAAAGGGGAAAGCACTGAGAATTGCTGCCTGCAAACAGAGGAAGACAAAAAGGGAAATCAAGGGAGCAGAAATCAATTAGCACATGAATCCGAAATTCAGGGCGGAGGAAACAAGAAAACAGGAACAAGGAAGTAGGTACAAAGGCAAGGAACCAGGAACCAGGGACTAGTCAAAAACAGGAACACTGCAATCGATGACCAGCGCTGGACTGAAGTAAGACTGAGGCTTTTAAAGCTGCTTAACGAGCACACGCCTCGGGTGTGCTGATTGCTGCACCTGCCGCCACAGCTGTTACCTATCCTCCACCCAACCTTGTGTTGCAAGGGCGGAGGTGGAGCAGTGGGCCAGGCATCCTGGGAAGCATAGTCATTTGGTTAAAGAAGCATGCTGGCTGCCAAAAACCTGGAATGGATCCGGAAGGGAAGTAGCTGGGAAAATAGGGATTTAGCGCTCCCAAATCATCACAGCACTGTAGCATAAAGTTCGGAGGAAAGGTCCAGTAGGGAATAAACCCCAAATCATGCCCCCAAATGGTGGGAACGGGAGCGAAGGGAGCGAGTCGTGACAGCAGCCCACAATGGTGAAAAGTGTTTTGGAGTTCATGGCCTGATGGCTGTATGGGCTTGGTGATTTTGATGTGCATTAAATTTCTATTCTGATTTGGCCCGTGTAGCGTTTTTCTTTGCAAGTGATGTGGCATATGCCTATTTGGGGGGCGATGTATTGTGAGGAGATCTGCATTGGGTTCCAGCTTCGGAGTTTAGTTGCGTGGTACTGTACTGGGCGCGTTTGCCTACGAAGCCTGTGAGGTCAGGGATGGGGGCTGCCAATATGACAGTTTGAATGTTGTCATGCTCAGGGGCGGGGGATTGGGTTTTGTGTAACAGATGCCGGTCAGCCAGGTGGACTGGTGGAATGATGTGATTCTCGGAATATTGCTGGTCACAGGTGCCTGTGTTTGCGTGCGTTTCTTGGTGGGGGACTGTGGTCATGTCCATTGGGATGGCTTCTGTATTCGTGCCATCTGTGCCCTGCAGCTCCCATTGGCCCCTGTTGTGTTTCTTTTGTTCGTTGGCATGCATGGGTGACTTGTACATTTCAATGGTTGCATTGTGACTTCATTGCACCTACGGGGAGTTGTACTTTGTGGGCAGGGAGCGGTGTACAGGCACTCAGTGGGGCCGTTTACGGTTGATTCGCGATGCCGTACTTCTCACCATGGCGGAATGGTACATTCCGCCATGCTTGATGGCGTTAGGTACATGTCCGCTAGGGTCGGAATTGGCGTACCCTTGCGCCATGGTGGTGTTTGCGGTTTGGCATGGCGCGCGCGCGCGTGCTTGGTGCAGTTAGCGTTGGCGTTCACTACGGTGTCGCTAATGGCTTCGTACTTTGCGGTGACGGGTCATAGTCGCACCGAGCGCTATTCGATGGCGGTATTGCATTTCCGCCATCGTTTTCCGAATTCCGCAAGGGTCGTAATGAGGGCCACTGTGTCTTATCTGCAGCTCTGTAAGTGATTCACTTCAAAGCTTTAATATATCATGCTGTTATTTTAAAAAAATAAAATTAAAATAAAGCCTGACTTGCTCCATCAGTGGAGTAACTTTGCTGAAAATGTGGGGGGGGGGCATGACATCTGATGAAAAGGTGCCCCAGCCCTGTCCCCCCCCCTAAAATTACGCCCATGTGCTCCAAATATAACAGTGCAATTTTGGTATTTTGCACAACAAAATTATTTGTCACTTGGCTTACTTATGACAACTTATTCTAAAGTCAGTTGCATTCTGCCTCCAAGTATCAAAGACTGATGATGCTCCTTGCTATGTGCTTTCTGTGAAGTAATCTCTGTTGGTGCAATCCATATGCAAATCAGGAGATGTGCATGTATTTTGCCCCAGAGCGCCTGGACAGAGCTCTAATAGATGAGTTCCTTGCATTTGTAATGATTCTGCCGTTTTATTTTGTTGTGTTAGTAAATATCTTCCATCTTTACATATACTTGGTGCATCAATCTCAACTAACGCCCTTCTCGGGTGTTATTGACTCATTTTTATGGGTTTACCCAATGATCGGGGAAACGTAGCTTCAATATTACCTAGAAATCCACGGTGTGTCTTTTACTATGCCTATAGAACGCATATAGTTATATGCCTTAGTCGCCAGTAACTTTGATTCTTCTCCATGCCTCTAGTTACCCGATTTCGGCAATCCCGCCTGACAACACCCCTGCACCCGGCGAGACACAGCTGTCTTGTGACTGGGTGAGTACTCACATTCTACCATAGAGGATCATTTTATATGTTCTCGTACATAAGGTCAAACTTTTACAAGTGGCGGTTGATAATTTCTTTACCACACAGGTGATTATGACTCGATTCTGCTTTACAAGAAGAGCAGGTCAGTGCACTTCCATTTTTTAGTGAGTTAAATGATAGAGTCCTCTTAATACGTTCTAGGTCTAATTAGTGTATCCTTATACTTTGTAGGAATTGCAACTGAACATTGATGAAACTAAAAACACATCCTGCCCTGAAGATGGATTTCCTAATCCGAAATGCGTAGGCACTGATTACCCAATAGGAGTGTCTTTAGGAACTCTGAGCAGAGTGAATGTAACTGCTCAGTAGCAGAGCAACACCTAGGTGGGGTAGAGCCTGTATACGAATGACCTTACCATTTTTGTTTCTTAACTAGTTTGAGTACTGGGTTCAGCTCAAATCTAATTTTGCCTTTTGTTGTTGAATTACCAATTGACCTGTACAAATTGCTTTGTTAAGACGACTACTGCTAACGCACTCCCATGGAGTATTTTGTTATAAATTAAAACTGATTATGTTTGGATTCATCACCTTATGGGTCTATCGTTTTATCTGTTTATTCTCAGCCTGATGCTTTCATGTTTGTAGATTCACAGATGAATGGAGCCCTTGATATACTATTTGCCCTTTGAACATTAGAGAATATTTATTATTACCTTGTTACACATTTCTGACACCTACCCTTGTACCTTAAACACTCCTGACTTGGAGTCTTTAGTATTTACAAGGCATGATCACCATTTGGGACTAGCTCCCGCTAGGAGTGCAGCAGAGGGTTAACGACTAGCAACAGTCGGTGTGTGTTTTCTGCTTGAGCTTTGCTGAAACTCGAGTGGCCTCGAGTTTCTCCCTCCTGCACCTGAAGAAAAAGGAATTAATACCCTACACTAATATTTTCGACCCCTATGGGTTATTTATTTCTTATTTGAGTACTTCGGACCAATTGGTGTGCCTCCCTACCCAACCTCTTTGTATAGAATAGATGAACATACTAAAGTGGATGAGTGTGTAGAATGGTTAGGTGTATAGAGCAGACGAGCGTGTAGAGCTGATGAGTGCGTAAATACAGAGAAGCGAATAGAACGCAGGAGTGCGTAAAACTGATGACTACACAGAACGGCCGAACGTATAGACCGGATGAACGTTTAGACTTGATGAGCATGTAAGAACAGATGAGCGTTTAGAACGGATGAGCGGGAGGAACGGATAAGTGTGTAGAACGGATGAGTGTGTAGAACGGATGAGTGTGTTGAACGGATGAGTGTGTTGAGCGGATCAGTGTGTAAATCTGACGAGTGTGGAGAGCGGATGAGTGCGGAGTGCGGACGACTGTGAAGAGCAGACGACTGTGGAGAGCGGATGACTATGGAGAGCGGATGACTATGGAGAGCGGATGAGTGTGGAGTGCGGATGACTGTGGAGTGCGGATGAGTGTGGAGTGCGGATGACTGTGGAGTGCGGATGAGTGCGGATGAGTGTGGAGTGCGGATGAGTGCAGATGAGTGTGGAGTGCGGATGAGTTTAGAGTGCGTATGAGTGTGGAGTGCGGCTGAGTGTGGGGAGCGGATCTGTGTGTGAGGAGCGGACCTGTTTGTGGGGAGCGGACGAGTGTGTGGAGCGGACGAGTGTGTGGAGCGATTGAGTGTGTGGAGCGATTGAGTGTGTGGAGCGGATGAGTGTGTGGAGCAGATGAGTGTGTGGAACGAATAAGTGTGTGGAGTGGATGAGTGTGTGGAACAGATGAGTGCATGGAGCGGATAAATACGTAGACCGGATGAGTATGTAGAGCGGATGAGTAGTATGACGAGCGGACGAGTAGTATGTTGACCCGATGAGTGTGACGACCAGGTGAGTGTGTAGATCTGAATGAGTGTGTAGAATTGGACGAGTGTGTAGATTGGATGAGTATGTTGATTGAATGAGTGTGTAGATTGAATGAGTGTGTGGAGGGACGAGTGTAGGGAGCGGACGAGTGTGAGGAGCGGACGAGTGTGAGGAGAGGATGAGTGTGAGGAGCGGACAAGTGTGGGGAGCGGCCGAGTACATGGAGCGGCCGAATGCGTGGAACGTGGATGAGTGCGGATGAGTGTGGAGTGCGGATGAGTGTGGAGTGCGGGTGAGTGTGGAGTGTGGCTGAGTGTGGGGAGCGGCTGAGTGTGGGGAGCGGATCTGTGTGTGGGGAGCAGACCTGTGTGTGGGGAGCGAACGAGTGTGTGGAGCGGACGAGTGTGTGGAGCGATTGAGTGTGTGGAGCGATTGAGTGTGTGGAGCGGATGAGTGTGTGGAGCAGATGAGTGTGTGGAACGAATAAGTGTGTGGAGTGGATGAGTGTGTGGAACAGATGAGTGCATGGAGCGGATAAATACGTAGACCGGATGAGTATGTAGAGCGGAAGAGTAGTATGATGAGCGGACGAGTAGTATGTTGACCCGATGAGTGTGACGACCGGGTGATAGGAGCGGCCGAGTGCGTGGAGCGGCCGAATGCGTGGAGCGGAGGAGTGCGTGGAACGGACGAGTGCGGGGAGCGGACGAGTGTGGGGAGCGGACGAGTGAGTAGACTGGATGAGTGTGTAGACTGGATGAGTGTGTAGACTGGATGAGCGTGTAGTTTGGTTGAGCGTGTAGTTTGGATGAGCGTATAGTTTGGATGAGCGTGTAGCTTGGATGGGCGTGTAGTTTGGATTGGATGGACGTGTAGATTGGATGAGCGCACAGAATGGATGAGTGTACAGAGCGGATGAATGTACAGAGCGGATGAGTGTACAGAGCGGATGAATGTACAGAGCGGATGAGTGTACAGAGCGGATGAGTGAAACGCCTGATCTCGAACGCCTGAAACGAATAAAAGTGCATAGAACGGACTTGATAGCATAGAATTGCGTGACGTACAGAATATGCCTTGGAATGCAGAGAACATTTGAAAGAGCACATATTCCATCATACCACACCCCATGCTTACTCTCTTCTTTACACTACCACTCATATAGAACACAGAGATACTATGACACCATTCGGTATAACTGTTCTCATATCAACATCTCCCGCTCACTCCCCATCACTCTATGTAAACACTGCTGGTTACACCCCCCCCCCCAGCCAGGCGTTCTCCTCAGGCCTAACGCAGCCACACTCGGTCTGGATAAATCCTGCCAGAGCGAACACATACTCCTGATCTCTCAACCACCACACCTACCGCTATGAAGCAGCTACTACACGAATTCCGCACCAGCTGCACACATACCTGGTGCGCACACATACCTGGTGCGCACACGCACCTTCGGACTCTCTCTACTCTCTCTACTGACCCGAACTTCGGTTCCCAAGGGCGTTCAACCTACCAGCACCTTCAGAACATACCTATGGTATATAAGGCGCTATATGAATGCAAAATAACATAACATAACATAACTTAAAGTATTAAAGGGGCTGAGTCTGCTCTCCCCCCCCACGTTGGGCAGCACGGAGTAAGGCAGACCCTGTAGACACCATAACACACTCTGGCTCAGGTTCTGAAAGTGAGAGGCCCCCAAAAATGCAGTTAATTCTCCCAATACAGTCAATCAGGACGCTTCCCTGGAGGGAATGAGACCAAGACCAAGTGCTGGTTATATCAAAAGGCTTTATCTAAAATATGGCAAGCAAAATCTACTCTGCTCACACCGAGAGCACTCTGCAGAAAACATGTTACAAATTACTTTTATACAGCTTTATCGTCATGGAACAGAGGTAAGGCCTAAGGGGCACATGATCAGTCGGGATTGGTCACTAAGGGTGAACACCTATAGGTGCCATAGGGTCGGAGGGCTGCGGTTGGCTCGGGAGCACGTGGTGTTGTGATGATGCTTCTCGGGTCAGTCGGTCAGCTGGGCTCATCGAATTGGTATGTTGTGATGTTTCTTATTAAATAACCATTTGACATTTGCCCTCGTGGCCACGTATTCCCATTCATCCAACATCATAATCTGCTGTGTTCAGCATGCTCTGAGACCTATGAGCTTAGACACTAAAGAAAAGACGTTTCTCAAATACAGGTTAATTTATCATTGGGCATAGGTCAAAATACAGCTATTAAATGCAGTGTTTGATCAGTTGATGGGCAGGCTTACTAGGTGTTGATACAATACAAGATATATTGGCTAAAGAGGTGAGACTTTTAGGGTCATTGTGTAGTCTGGAATGTCCATCTGATGAACAACAAAGGAGACTCTAAATCTAAGGCCTGAATTGCACATTAAACGACCAGGTCACAAAGAGGCACATACCACCACGGTCATAAGTCTTATTGTGGGGGTTAAAGACCGGTTGTTTAAACATCATTAAACCTCTGCTAATCTGCTTTGGCACTATGAAGGGTGGAGGGGAATCGAAACACCTTTGCGGTGTAGTTCTGCATTATACGGGAAAACAGGGCCTTCAGAAGCAGGTTTTACATAAAGGTTTTTTACACGTGGCCTATTACATTACATTCTGGTTATATTCGTTTAAAGTATGGTATCTTTCCAACCTGACTGAGGATTTGCATTGTTATAAGATTTATAATGAAAATATGTGCATGCTTAAGTTATTGTCCATACTACATTAAACAGTTCATGATTCACGTTCTACGCATGCGGCCTTAACACATATTGGGGGTCATTACGACCCTGGCGCTAAGTGGTTAACGGCGCCGTAAAAGGCTGCAACGCCGTTAACCACTTAGCGCCTAATTACGAGGTCCCTTTGCGGGACCCGACCTTAACGGCTGGTCTAGACCAGCCGTTAAAGTAGGGACCCGCAAAGGGACCTTGGTGCTAAGTACGGTACCACAATTTGCGGTACCGTACTTACCGCCTTCCCCATTCCCATTGAGCCCTATGGGGCAAAAATGAGAATGGGGAAGGGCCATGGAGAAAGGGGGAATTACCGCCCCGCCAACCTTGGAATGGGGTGGTAATTCCCCCTTTCTCCATGGCGGACTCCGGCATAGACCATGGT